>NC_080637.1:22244175-23654175 GCF_027579445.1 Ammospiza nelsoni | reverse complement strand
ATCTCTACAACTGATCTTCAACACTTTGTTGTAGGACTGCTTTTATACAGAATCCATTGACTATGAGAGGTTTTCTTATCTATTTCTATCTCTCCCTGCCATTTTTTCCTGCATATCTTTCCTATTTTTTTATGGAAAACAGTTCTCTTTTCAAACTATCCAGCATTTTCTATAAATGAATGCTGCTGTTCTTCAGTCTATTTCCTGTAATGCACCTTTTTCCCCTGCTGCTTAGAAATCCTTTTTAAAGGCTTTATTTTAAAATACAAAGTATATACAATTATATAAGATATTAAAGGAAGTATTATGCATGCAGAAAATGAAAACTTCAGTGATCAAGCTCTGCCTTTCACATCCAAGAGCAGTACACTCCCTACAGCGCCTACTTCATCATGAATTCAAAGTAAATTCCAGATTTAGTACACTACTGTTTTTTCTATTGTTCCTAAAAACACTAGCCCATTTTTAGGTGACTAAGCTCTTTCTCTTTTTTGTTGTTGCTTTTTTTTGCTTTTTTTTAGTTTTGTGATTTTGTACATGAGCTAAAATACAGGAAGAGATTGGAAAAAACCACTGATAATTACTGCTGTCAAGAGGGAATTAAATCTAACAAGAGTGAGTGTATGCAAATTGGCTCACAGAGAGATTTCAGGTTTCAGGTCAATGCAAAGTTGAATATGAGTCAGCAGTGTGCCCTGACAGCCAAAAGGGCCGACTCTGACCAGGGGTGCATCAGGAAAAGCACCAACAGCCAGTCCAGGGAGGTGACTGTCCCGCTGTACTCTGCACTAGTGTGATTCCCCCTTGGCACCCCTGCAGAAGTTTTGGGCATCTCATTTTAGGAAGGTCATCAGATTATTAGAGCGCCTTGAAGGGAGTGGTGAAGATGGTGAAATACCTTGAGGACAAGGCCTATGAGGAGATCCAGAGGTCACTCAGTTGTTCAGATGGGGAAAAGAAGGTGGGCAATGCCTCATCATCATCTATGACTTCTTTGAGAGGGATAGCATTAGAACACAAGTGAATGGAATGAATTTGCATCAGGGAAAATTCAGACTGGACACTAGGAAAAGATTCTTCACTGGAAGTTAGTCACTGAACAGCCCCAAGCTTTTTAGAGTTCAAGACACATCTGGATGATGCCTTTAATAATATATTTTAGATTTAGGCAGTCTTGCAAGTTGGAAGGAGTTGAACTCAATGATACTTATGGGTCCTTTCATGCTTGAGGTATTCCCTGATTCTGTGAACCAGGTTTTACCAGCCATTGAGCAGATTGTTAGATACAGTAAATGCGGAAAGTCTTAAAATATTTACATCACCTAACAAAGTGCAGGAGTTTTTATTCTCATCTAGAGGTCATCTGGCTTGAGGTTCTTGCTGGCTGCTTCTGTCAGAGCTTACAATCATGACACTGGACTACTGTAGAAAGAGATCCTCCACTTCAATTATATTATGTTCTCAAAATCCTGGATCCAAACTTTTGATTAATTCAGTTTTATGTTTTCTTTGTGGTCTTTGCTGTTTTAATTGTTGTATAGTTACCACAAATACTTTTGACTGTACAATTATTTTGTTAGCAAAGTAAATTAGAGCATTTCTTTCATTTCTAATAATAGTTTTAGTAAATATTTTCTAACAGATCTTCCAGTTAAAAATGTATAACTTTTGTGAAATTGATGAGTCTTCATAAACATTTTCATCTCAATTTTATATATTCACTAAAAAGGATATAATTATTATTTGCTTTTTGTGCTAAGTACATGAATCTGGGCTTGAGTAAAACTGTAGTTACTATATAGAATGAAACCACAAATACATATTATATTTTATGTGCTTAATTTGTCATAACTGAGGGTTTTTATTATTCTTCTCCTAGTCAACAACTTTGAAAAACACCTAAATTACAGTTAAATACATTTATTTTAAAAAATATATGTTCAGCTTTTATTTAATAAGTTTTGTATTTATTCTCCTAGGTTACCTATTTTTCTTAGGAAAAAATTTAATTTCTTTGTAAGCTGCTTCCTACTTCAACAGCAAGTGTTTTTTTATGTGATACTTCACATCTTTAAACTCATATTTTATTCTTTGATAACATATTGCAAGTTCACTAAATATTTACAGCCATTGAAATGTTTTTGTATGTTAACAAATAAGAAACCTTAGTACTTGTCTTGATAACTATGGAATTGACATTTACTGGATTTTGCTAGTCTCTTATTTTAGTAGTATGTAGTAGTTATTTTTAGTAGCATTTATTACTTTATTTAAAATTTCATTCTGAGTTTATGAAAACAAAACATTTGCAAAATGTTTTCAAATGCTTTGGAAGCATGAGGAAGCCTGATGAGTCATATGGTTACATGGAAATTTTGACTGAGCATTTGGTAATACTGATCACCTTGCATGCCATAGAGATACACTGTTTTATTGGTTGACAAAGGCAGTCACTATTCCCCTGAAAAAAAAGCAAGAAATAATTGCATATTGATTCAACAGTTGCATTTTTAAATATTGTTTGGGTGTAGCAAATTAACATTAAAGATGTCTTACAACTTCAGTGGATCTCAGTGGTCCAATTTTTTAATGGCTGTTGCTGATCATCTTATTTTCTAGAGTAGTTAGAAAAGAAAATAAATTAGTAAGAGGATACAGGCAATATGCAATCATAAAAGAACATTTGCTGTGCTGCTGGTACTGCTCAAAGAAGCACATCTGGAGAATTTGCCATAATCACACAGTGAGTTGCTGTCTATCAATCTTTATTGTGTTATAAATGAAATGATGGAAATTTTAAACAAATAGTTCCTTAAGACTAATACTTATTTAGAGCTGTATGTGTCTGCTTTGAAGGCAAAACAAAGAAATCAATATGTTCATGAAATAAAAATTTATTCAGGAGTAATGAATGCAATAAAAGAATTATGAAAAGAAAGCATTCAAAGCAAGTAATTATTGTGGCAAATAAACACAGAGTAATGCATATTTTTTTTTTTACAGGAAAGATATAGAAGCTCAAAAATAGATTGATATTTTAACTAACTTTCTCATTAGAAAGTTTACAAACAAAAAGAATCCAGCTTTTTTCCCCCCTTATTTTATGAAAAGTATTTTTTGAAAATGAAGATAAAGCTTAATTCAGATATATTCTGTGATGAGTTCTGATTTGGTTTTAGATTTTTTTTATTATTAGAGCTGCAGATCATTGAATATACAGAGCCACCACCTTTCAGTACCTGTACTTATCATCAAATAATCAATTTTCTGTAATTTTTTTACAAAGTATTATGAAGAATACTTGCAAAGGAACTTTGTTCGAGACTATGTCAAACATATGAAAGTCCATACTAAGATCAGCTAAAATTTGTTCTGTCACTGCTGTCCAGTTCCAAACCAAAACACAATCCAAACCCAAAGCATCCTTAGCCAGTAGCAGATCAATTTTATACCTTCTATCACTGCATTTAAGTACAGAAATCCAGCTATGAAAATAACTTTCTCTGGACCAGGATCTTGGACTGGAAAGTCAAGGCATATTACAGATGATTACATTGGATGTACATTTTTCTGTTCACTAAAATTCATGTAGTTTTGATGACCATTTACTGGATCATTCACTTCAAACTTCTTATGCATCTACTTTGAAAGTTTTGATATTGGGTACACTGGGCAAAATTTATGTTTCTGCTGCATGGATTTATGTTGCTATAAACAATATCTGCAAAGTATAAAGCATGCTTTTGAGAATATTATTTTATTTTCTTATTTCTTTATTTCTCCATTCTTTATTTTTCCTCTTTGTGGATGTGTCTTTGACAAACAGTGCATGTTTTAAAATAAAATTCTACTGCAAATGACAATTTCTTTCTCCCAGTTCAATCATCAGCTATACCTTTAGAGGGGAAAGTATTAAAAGGGAGTGCAAAGTGAACTTGCATGATCTCTAAAGAAACAAATGAGATAAAACTTGCACTGCATTGCCTTTTGCTTTGTAGAAGTCATTTGAATAGCATGAATTTTGGAACATATCTGAAGGCAGCCTGCAGTCTCACTCAGTTAAATTTCACTTAGCACTTAGATCTGGGCTCCTCACATATGGCATCATATATCTAGTCTTACCTTTTGTGGTCAATTCCAAATCAAGGATATTTTTTTATATCATTGACTTAGCCATTTTATTATTTTCCTTCTCTCTTTCACAGAGCAATGCACTAATAACTGCAACTTATTGCATGCTGTAGCCCATCTTTCAAATTAACAGTTGAAATAGCAACTAACTTAGTAATCCTAAAGATTTCTAGCAACAGGCAATGTGACATTCATGTAGACTTTGTTCCATGGTTGGAACACATGAAAGTCCCATTCAGCAACCAAGCCCCACCTCGCCTCTCACTCACTTCCCCTGCATTAGGATGGGGGAGACAATCAGAAAGGTAAACCTGATAAAGTTTGTGATTGAGATAAAGACAGTTTAAATTCATAAACTAAAAGCTCTGTGCACAAGCAATTCAAAACAAGGAATCTTCACCACTTCTCACGGGCAGGCAGGTGTCAGGCAATCCCAACAAAAACAGAGATCCATAACACATAGAGATATCTTGGGAAGACAGATACCATAACTCCCAACATTCACCCTTTCTTTTTCTTCTTTCTTGTCCTGGTTTTTGACGGGACAGAGTTAATTTTTCATACACATTTCTAATCCAGGTCACCTATGGTGATGGGATGAAGGGAATTTTTATGATGCATGGCTGAGGTCACTTGGCTCGTTCAGCTGAAAGAAGGGGAGACTGAGGGAAAACTTCTTTGTGATCTATGTCTTCCTCATGAGGGGAAAAAGAGGGGTGGGCACTGATCTCTTCTTTCTGGTGACCAGCATTAGGACACAAGGGAAACTGTATCAGGGCAAGTTTAGGTTAGATAATAGGAAGAAGTTCTTCACCCAGAGGGTTTTCAGGCATGGGAACAGTCTTCCAAGGGAAGTGGTCACAGCACCAAGCCTGACAGAGATGAAGAATTGCTTGGATAATGCTTTCAGGAACATGGTGGTTCTTCATGTCATCCTCCTCAGGGCCACCAACTGGACTTTTGATGATCTTTATGGATTCCTTCCAACTTAGGACATTGCATGATTCTCTGTTTGCAACTCTTCAGAGATCTCAGTGATGTGCAATATGAGTTAGATGAAAGAAAAAGCCAATAAATGAAGAAAGGAAGAGTATCACAAGGGTGCCAAATTGCCAGCTTTCAGTATAGACTCACTCCTGTATTTTACCTAAAAAGTCTGTAGAACAATATTTTTGTTGTTATTTTTTAAGGTCATTTTCCTGTTGCAAGTGTGGGAAGCCATTCCTTTGTTCTTATCTTTCTTCTTTCTCGTGTGGCTCCAAATCTGAGTGACTACTGTGGCGCTTGGTTTCATGCAGACATCACAGTTTTCACTGAAATGTTTCCAATGGGAAGAGCAGCTTTCCTTACTCCACAATGCTGCATCACTCCTCGTGCTAGATATAGGAATATTGGCCGTCTCTTCTTTCATGGGCAGCTGCATTATGGAGGGGAGGAAATGTAGAAGCATTGATAAAAACGTGCATTTAAACTTTCATTTGACATTTCCACTGCTGGAAATCAGTAAGGAAGGACAGGATTCAGCAATACATGATTAAGAAGCTACCATAAAACTAGTTTGATTTAGACAACTAATGTGGTTATTCTTAAGTCCTGGTATGGATGACTGCTATACTGATTTCACATGTGGAAATATTGCTTTCAGTAACATCATTTAGGCTGCGATATCCAGCTCTCAATAAGACAAAGTTTACTATTGTTTGAACTAATATTTGCAGAAGACTACGGTCCTATAAATATGTGAGCGTGTTTGAACTGCTGCTTGAATCTAAATACATGGTATTTAGATTGTCTTGGCAATTTCTTCTATTGGAATTCTCTAAAAACAATCTTTATTCCTATAATCCAAGAAATATGGCAACCCAGTAATGTAAACACGGATCATCAGTTACATCAATACCAACATTCTAAAATTGCTACTACAAATATACAGTGAGAAATTCACTCATATCCAGAGTTTTGTAAAACTCTTGAGAGACCTCAACCTGAAATCAGTACATAAATAAGAAGTTAACCCTGTCCTTAATTAACACATTCATAGAAAAAAGGACAAAAGTTAATTTGTAAGGTTTCCAAGAGGAATTATAATAGAAGAACACAAAATTCTGCCTGGATGTTTTCCTTAAAACCAGCTGGTTGGTTTCCATTTATGGAGTGATTTTGTACAAAAATAAGTTCAACTACCAAGAAAGAAAAAATAAAATGCTCAAAAATTTAAAAAAAGTTGTCTCCATTTTTATGGATTATTTTTTTATCAAAATGCTTTCTACCAAAACTGAGAGGTGATTTTTTAATCAAACAATGCAGTTAATCAAAATTGAAAGGAAGATAAAGAAACAGGAACTGTTATTAGTATTTTCATTTTCCTCTGGCTGTTTTTGGCTGGTTTTATTTCGTGTGCCCAGATTCTTTTAAGTGCTTGTACTTATCTTGTGCCTCAGAATAATCCTTCAGTGGATTACTGTGCAAGGCAAAGCACAACCCCATTTTCACAGTTTTATAAATACATGCAAAGGCACTTTTCATTTTAGTGGAATTCTACTGGAAACCACTATATACTTCCTATAGAGCACAAAAGTGAGAGGCTGTATTATTTTTGAAATGGAAGGCACATTTATTGATAGATTCATTTGTCTAGTGAGAATATCCTCAAAAGTCTGACATACTGAAACTTCTTCCAAATGTATTTCTACCTGTTAACTATTAAGTAATAAACAGGATGTCCAGTCACATAGCTCTATATAGGACAGATAGATCTATATAGGACAGCTATAGCAAATATTGTTCATTTTTTTGCTTGCAGCTATACTAGGCATTTATATGCAGAAATAAAATTCTACTGAATTTATCAGAGTTATTTCCAATTCAGAGTGACATAAAGTTGAATTTGGCTTAGAGGAGGCATATACACTTTGCACCAGTAGCCTGGTCTTATAATGGAATGCTGATCAAGATCTGAGGCGTTGATAATCTTTAATTTTGCAAAAGAATATTCATCAAAGCTGCTCCAGTGACATCATAATTCATTCATAACTCGGCTCCTTTGTAGCTAACAGTGCAACACACGCAACAGTTTCATACTGGAGAAGGTCAAGGACACGAGCAAGACCAAATATCTATTGAATATCCACATTTGAAATAAGTGCTGGGATCAGTCAGTAGACAAACTCTCAGATTTGATTACGTGTGAGAATCTTTCAGAGATCATTGTTAACATTACTGGCATCTGGCGTTGTTCACTGCCCTTTTAGTTTTCTTTTGCAGGATGTGTTACAGCACTATTGTGACGGACAATATTAGAAACTCCATACAAAATGGATTTTTTTTCACTTACTTTCACTGTGAAATAGGGAAGAAAATACATAACCTTTGGGAGATATGGGGATGCCACTGCCTACCCTGATGAGGGCTGAGTTATCAGGCATCTCTAGAGAACAAATGAACTCATAATATCATTAATCTCTGGAAAACCCTGTTGTGCCTTGGTCAGTATTCTTACTGTAAATATTCTCATTAATTTTAAAGTTCATGAGAGACATGTGTGACTATGTATTGCAGGCAAACACTTTGTATTTGTAGGTACTTTCCAGAATTTCTTTAGATTATTAAGACCTCTTGTTTTAGTATGTACATTGTGCAACTTTTTACTCTGGACCAAAGCTGTGAATTGATTTACATTGTTCTGCTTGAAATTTCTTCAGAACTAATTGCAATACTGAGCTGAATAAGATTTGCTTGGTTTCTTTTGTTCCATGTAATTTTCTGCAAACATAAAATTGATCTAATGTCTATGTTGCCAGTATGCAAGTTGTAAATAGACGTGCTTAGAGATAAATACAGTGATATTTACACAGACTTTCTGAATACTTTAAGTAAATTTTCAAAGATATAAGCGCCCTCTGTTTAATGATAACTGAATACTGCTAAATAAATTTTAGTTTAAAAATTCAAACAAGCAGAATATATAGCATGGGAACAATTCTTAATGAATATCTTCATTCATCATTGGTGTTATAAGTGAAAGTTGAAATTTAGTGTGATGCTGTTAGTGAAGATAGACACCTTTCAGAAAATTCTTTGAAGTGTGATATTTGATTGGATCCCAACCTACATCAGTTTCAAAAAGGTGCTGTCAGAATGTTCTGTAAGGACCTGAGGAGTCACCAATGACTTAGGATAGTGTTACCATACCGACAAATGCACATCAGAAAGAAATACAGAATTTTTATTGCAAGAATGGTCACAACCTCACCAGAGAAATTCACCTTCCCCAGTGACTAGACTGGTATAGGATAACTAAGACTTCTGCTGTCTTAATTATCTTAGTGCAATACCTAATTAGATGTACTTTGGAGCCCTTAACTTGAGGTTTACTGATGTAATTGATCATAACATAGCAGAGCAGGTCAAACAATAAGCACAGTTAAAACCAGTTAACTTTCCCTCATAGGCTATACACAATTTGAAATAATAATTTTACTAGATTTTTATTCTACACTTGTCCAAATAGGATTTCTACTGTATTTTCTATAAAAGCAAGGCCTGGGGGAAGAGAATACAAACTGTTAGTGGAACCAGCATTGTTTGCTTCTTGCACTTTTCCTCTATGTCAGTATTGTGAGACAGCTAATTAGAGTGAGGAATTGTGATCCAAAAGGGAGAAATGATGGCTGCATGAAAAATGGAATTTTCACTTAGGGGAAATTTTTTCTCTATTTATAGTTATAACTAAGCATCTTCAGACACTAAAATTAAAATTTGTTGTTCTGAAATATCTTGAATACTAGAAACCATTCAAACCTTTTATTGACAAAATTTAAACTAGTCTATTTTAACCTTTTCCTTAAATAAACATGATGAATTACCCTGAGTGCCCAAGTCTCCATGTGGCATTCTAAATTTCAGGCACAAGAAATCCAAAAGTCCTTACAGCTCCCAAAACTCAGATCTTTTTCTCCTCCAAATGAACACTGGCTTAAGACAAAGCTCCTTAGTTCCTAATACTTATAACAATCAGGCAACTTTGCAGCAGATACAAATGCTTTTTTTGACATTACTTGAAAAAAAAATCTCCATTTCCTAGTGGTAGAAAACAGGACAAAAACTTCTTGGCTGCCTTTAACAATTATTTTGATGCATTATATGTAACTGACTAATTTAAGAATTCATTTGAAATATGGAAAAAAAGAAAGTGGATTTCCTAAAGATGCTGTTCCATGTTGTTATTGGGCAGTTCTGCCCATCTACTGTATGACAGAGGACCAAAACAGTGATTTCCAAATCTCAGTTCCTAGTGCTGTTCTTGTAGGCAAATACATTTTATGTATTTTGCAGAAACTGACAGAAATAAGTAGGATATGCAGTTAGAAATCTAAAGGTCAGCATCTAACATTATATGTGAATAGAAATTCACTATGAAAAACCTGAGGAAATTATTCCAGTCACATTATAAATATGGAGTCATCTGATTTTCTGATCTCCTTAAACTCTTCTCTTATGCAGTGAATAATATATGTAAATATTTTCCAGTAGACAATGCTAGTTGCTGACACTACAGTGTACACATCATAAGCTCAAAGTAATTATGGCTGCATCATTTTGCTGTCTCCATATCTGTCTCTTTCCAGCTTTGTATATCTCTCTATACTCCTATCTGATTATACTTTGCTTTGCATGTGTATCTCTTCACTCTCCAAGTATCTTAATGTCATTTCTTTTCTCTTGTCCTGATGCAGTCTGCATTCTAAATGTCTGAGACTGCAAGTAAAGAGATCTTGCTGCTTTCACATGGATTTTATTATCTTTTTTTTCTGAATTTATATTAAGACAAAAAGAAATTAAGACGATCATGGAATCAACAAAAATACTGACAGATGATAATTTCAACTGATAATAATGAGCTTTCAAGCAGAGAAAGACCTAATTATAGTACTAAAAATCCTATAAGAAGAGGTAAATTTTTTCATAAGAGATTGAAGTACAAGAAGATCTGGAAAAGGAAAAGAGAAGTAATTTATATCTTAAGGACTTGGAGCTGGAAAGGCAAGGTAATTCTGACTACATGCATCTGAATGCATGAAAGCATTTGCACTCAGCTAGACAGCAAGAAGTGATATTGAGAGTTTTCTATTGCATCTCTATCAGCTTGTAAGAATTCCTATGGTATATCAGATCTTTCATTTGTTTGCCTGAGTATTTTGTCTAAAAGTTTCCCATACTACCTCTTCTAAGAAAAAGAGCACACAGCAGGCTATTTTACCTGAGTCTTAGTATTTCGTCAATTATCAGAGTTTCCTGTAAGTCCTGAAGCACAGGAGTTAAAATCCATTCTTAAAATGGTAGGAAAAAGCTCACACTATGCAATTCATACACATTGAGTTTGAAATTTTATTGATCTCAAAATCTTTGGTAATAAGTTTCCAAGCCAGAACACACAGTGTGTATAAACAAGTTTGTTTACGGATACAAATTTTTAAATATTTTTCAATATTTAATTTTTTCCAATTTTGAAAAAGAACAAGTAATTTAAGATAACTGATATCCTTGTTGTACATGATTTTTCCTTACATAATGTTGACTCACTCTTTTCTGAACAAATATGTTAGTAAAATTTGCTTTCCTGCAGAACCTTTTTTTGAGCATGTATATAATTTTTCTTCTTACGTTCCTTTTCATTAGTCAAATAATGTCATTTTCCCTAGTGTTTCTAAAGGTGCTGCTGGTTTTTCAGGGTATACTGCTTCCGCATAACTAAAATATTTTGCCACATCTTAGCGGGACTTCAGTCTCATCATATATTGAAACGTTTGTGGAAACTTAAGCTTCCCAAGGGTTTTCATTATGCCATAATAAAAAAATGAAACAAGAACTAGAGTTAAAATCTACTATATAGTAATTGGAAAACACAGCCATGCTTTGTGGCAGACAAGCCAAATCTGAAAAATCTGTATGGAGCATATATGCTTTTTTACTCTACTGTACTCTACTGAAATATGAAACTGAACAGCATCTTCTTATATCTGATTTTTCCCTTCCTCAGTTACACTGGTAAGTATAATAAAATATATTATTTTTTTCCTGAAAACCTTGACTTGACACTGCCCCTCAGAGACAGTATAGTATATACTTACTTCTACCTTTTCCATTGTCTCTCCTAGGATTTATGTTAAATTAATGTACAAGTTATTTACTGATGATGGCTGCTTGAGTTCTTTATTACTTTTTGGACATTTAAAAAAAATCTTTTGGAAACTTAAATACATCTCCATTTACCCCCATTTTTCTTTACCTACCACTTTTCTGTTAATTCATAATAAAGGCCTATATATTTTCATTTGTCCTTGCCTACATATACATACACAAACACATTATTCTACAGAACATCAGGACCCACGTTATTAATTGCTGTCCAACTCAAAAAGAAAATTTATATCTGGAAATTTGCTGTATTCCCTAAATTGCAACATCTAAATCCAATGTTCAAAATTTTTTAAATTAACATTCTTTCCAAAGCTCATGTAAGTTTTAGAGAATTAAATTTATGGTTCATGAACTCTTCTAATTAATTTACTTTTTTTGGCAACATCTATGAAGTCTAGGCCTGCTGTGTCACAGATCAATATATTCATCCCCTTTGTCTCCAGGGCCCCAAATATTTTGATGGTTTATCTGAAATGAGTTCACTACTTTTCCTTTAACCTTAGAACTATTCTCTGTAAAGATTTCATCAGCAATGTCTTAAAAGAAAATAGACAAAACCTGAACACATTTATTTTCCAAATTCAATACTCAAAGTCACTGCTTTCTTTGTGAGTTTTAAATTACATTAGAAGTAAAAAAAATAACTTTTTTGAATGATTCAAATGATCCGAGGAGCAATCAAAAATCAAAACAAAATCCCTTAAAAAACTTAAATATTATACTGCTTATCTAACTTTTCATATATGCTCCCAGTCATTTTTATGTGGACTTTTAAGAAAATACACAGGATTACACAGGATGTTTTCAAATGAAAGTACTTTGGTGTGATAACACACATCTCTATCACCAATAGATGAGCGTTGTTATGAGTTTCAATGATATTATTTTTTATTAAATAGTGAAAATATATATAGCATAGTTGATATCATATGAGCGTTAAGTTTGAGATCATAAGGAACTCTGTCCTACTCAAAATATGTTGCACTCAGTTTTGTACAGGTGATAGTCCTTAAAGTTATATAGTTGATATTGTGCTCATTGCAAATTATTTACACCAGATTTCTCTATTATAGTTCTGGATCAGATGATACCATGAGTAAATAACTCCCATGTAGTCATATGCCATCCAGTGACATTCAGGTTCAAAACCAATTGTTTATGAGGAAAGTTTTCTGTAGTCTCTCTTTGTATAGTCCTACTGACCATGATTTTCTGGTTCTTTTAGAGCTGTCAGCCCTATTCTATTGAAGTTAGGTGTTATCCATTTTTCACAAAGTTATTGGCTCTATTCCATTCTATTCCTATGAGCAGATTTGATGCTCAGATCAGTTGCAAGGGATAATAACAATGATCTAAAGATACAGTGATTCCAGCTGCTGAATTTGTAGAGTCTAAAATATGGTACAGAAATATGCAACAGGATAAGCTGTATATCCCAAAGCTGTAGCTGAATGGACTGTCCTTTTACACATGGAGAGGGAAAAGGCAAGGGCTGTCTGTCAGTCAGAACAATGCTAGTTATTGAGGACTAGATTTGCTCTCAGGATATGCCTTTGAGATGCTATTACTGAAAGTTTTAGGCCAAACCTTGTTATTTTTCATATGCAAGGGTGTTATATAGATTTTTGTTTGCTTTAAACTTTTTATTGAGTGTCTCTAGCAAACTTTTGGTTGTAAGGGATACTTAGGGGTGCTCTCCGAGAGAAGTAGATAGGGATGCCCTGTGTGGTAGACAAACATTTCCAAATAACTCCAACAGACCCACCACAGGGCAGAGCTGAGCCTCTTGATGAAGGTAGTGGCACAAATGGGAAAAGATTTTTAAGAAAGGGCAAAACAACTCCCTTGGAGAGGGAGAAATGAAGAAAATGTCAGAGGAACAATGCTGCAGACGCCAAGGTAAGAGAAGAAGGAGGGGCAGGAGGTGTTCCATGCACTAGAACAGAAATTCCTCTGCAGCACCTGGAAGAAATCATGGAGAAGCTCTTGTCCCACTGCAACACACGGATGACCACAATGCTTGCAGGGGGACAAGAGCTTCTCCAGTACAGCAGCCTTGCAGGACTCTGCACTGGAGCAGATGGAGATGCCTGAATGAATTTGTAGCCCCTAAGGTCCATGCTGGGGCTGCGGCCTGTGCAGAGGAACACGTGCAGGAGCTGGTGGCTGGCAGGAGCTTCAGCCTGCAGGGCACCAGGGCTGGAGTGGTCTGTTCCTAAGGGACTACACTCCCCTGAGAGGATCTGTGCTGGGGCAGCATGGGGAAGGTAAAAGAGTTGGGAATCACGAAATGAAGTGAAGCCTTGGAAGAAGAGGCAGGCAGAAAGATAATTTATTTCAGTAGCTCATTACTATTCTAATAATTTTTTCTTTCAATAAATTAAATTAAATTTCCCAAGTCAAGTTTGGTTTCAATGATGGTAAGCTATCCTCCCTATCATTATCTCTGTCCAGGAACTTTTCTATCTTATTTTCTCACCCTGCTCTGCTGAAGAGGGACAGGGAGAAGGTGTCAGTCAGCCAGCCAAGATCAGCCCACCATAGTCTGTAGTAGTATATCAGACTGGAAATGTAGCTTAGAGCTCGTTCTTGAGTTTTATTAAAATTTTACAGCAAGGGTAGATATTTTCATTGGTGGGCTCATAATTCTCCAGTGTCTTTCCATTTTTCCTCACATTAAAATACGGAATAATTTCATTTTACAAATTATGAAAAAGACTAAGAAAACCCTATGCTCCTTCTTGAATCAAAATTCATAGTATGTGGCAGTAATCAAATAAAAGGAATGACAAAATCTTCAAGGACACAGAATGCATTTTTCTTTTAACTCCAGTGGAGTTCACCTGGCCCAGATTCATACAGCTATTTACCTTCAAATTTATAGTTAACTGATTAAACTTTCAGTGTGAAAAATATCATTACTTTATATATATACATTTTCTAAAATGCATACATGAAGAAAAACAAGCATTAGAGCATCTTTCTCTCAGAAGTATTTTAGATCAAGTCTCAAAAGGCAAAAGGAGTATTTAAAATTATCTGCTTCATCAGAATATGACCTTCAGCAAGTAGCTGTCAACAAGCTAGTGAGATAGTCAGAATTATTAACTGGACCCCAGAGAACTTGACTGTAGGCAGTGCTGTGAGGTTTGAGAGTTACAGTATACAAATCAGACAGTGAAACCTTTTACTTTGCTAATGATAACCATCACTCTAGACTTCTAGTCTTTGGGATAATAGTTCAGCTGATTCATCTTTGTTCTGTGACAAAGGCATAGATTCCGGTGATTCATTACTTTTACATTCCCATTAGCAGAATATTCACTCACTCTAGGGGCTTGTGTAACAGAAATCCACAGTGAGAAGAAAACACTTCGGGCTGTGCCAGGTCTTTTCTGTAAACAATTTAATTATTTGACTTCAGATAAATACTAAAATTAGGGAACTCTTCCTTGCCTCTTATTCTCAGCTAAGGCCTGACACAACAGATAAAAACTGTGACACAAAGTACAAAGGCTGAGGAGTAATGTGGTCACACAGCAATGTAGGCTATACTTGTCATACATGGCATTCTGAGGTCACAATTTACAAAGCAGAAAATGATTGTCTCACAAGCACACAACAGTCATTATCCACTCATCAATAGTTTTCCTCTGTGTTAGTCATTAATAGGCCTTCTCAAGAGACTGTTGACTTAACAGGACTATGGACTCTGCAGACACTATTTTTCATTTCCTTTTTCACCATGATAAATTGGAAGGATCTGGACTGACCAAACTTGATGCCCACATTTGGTAGTTCTGCACTGTTGCTATTAGTCTGTTAGACAATAATGGTGCAATTTAGAGGAAATGATGACTCTGACTCAGTGAAATCATCCAGCCTCTAGACTGTCTATATAGTCAATAGAGAAAGTGGGCACTTGTGACATGCCTGTCTTCCTAGGTCAAATGATTTGTATTCTGAAACTCTTTAATTACTGCCTGTAAGAAAGATGGGGTTTTTTTTTAGTTCTGGTTACTTGATTAATCCTGTTCAGTTCAAAGATTGAGTTTGGACCAGATGCAACTCTTTCCTCTTACTAACTTAGGAACTCTAATTAAATAGTTAAACTCAGGTAAAATGAATCTACACCCTCAGGGCACACGCACTTGCACACACATACAGATAGATGGTTCTTTTACCATGAAGAGCTACAATAAGCCTCCAAGAATAATAAGATTTTAATATTAGCATTGCTACAAAGCATTCTTCCTGCCTAGACTCCAGACACATTACAGTAAACAGAAGCAATCCTTCTTTCACCCAAACATTGTGATAGAAAAGGCAAATTTTTCAGTCTACACATGACTTCCATCAGGCAGCTACTCAAATTAAGATGAGATATAGGGGCTCAAAATGATAGCAGTCAATGGAAAATCTATCTCTGTGAATGGCAGCAATAATAATTCAGAGAATATTGTTATCAAGCCTCACGTTACTGGTTTTTCTGCCAGCAGTTGAAGTGCCACTTGTCAAAGAGAAAGAGTTCATAGCATTATGAGTGTCTAGGTATATGTCAGCAAGTCCTATTTTTCAGTTTGTGCTCCCTTGAATACATTATATGCTGCAATAGCTTTGTTTCCCCCCTTCCTCCATCAAATCCAATTTTAGTAAACTGTACTTTTTTGCTTTCAAAAGATTACTTTCAAAGACTGTATTAGCAAAGTTGCCATTGTTCCTACTATTAATACTCCAAAATTTTACAAGGGGAAGAGAGTCCTTCCAGTAAAACTCAAAATTTATCACAAAAACAACACAGCTTTGTGGGTTTCTTGCATTACAAGTAACAAGGAACAGTAAATTCACTCTAAATTATAAAATAGGAAAAAAGATGTATTTTTTTACTTTATGACAGCATTTATTGACATCCTACTTCCTACTTATTATCAAAGTCTTTCTAAATAAAAAAACCCCACAGTCTGCAGTGCGTGATTTTTTTTTTTAACAAATTTTGAGGATAAATTATTCAGTTCTGGATCTGAGATGTTAATTTTAACTGCCTAATAATGTGTGGAATTCTTGGAGTCTCTCCTCCAGTGCTCATCTCTCATGGCCTGCTTGAGTTGCTTTACCATAATAAATTATCATCATCTTGGGGAAAGTGGTGAATATGTATCATTTATATATGTGTCCCATTATCTGAAAAAGAATCAGAGGGTGTGATCTTCAGGTAGCATAAATATTCACATCCATTAGCTTTAATAAAGCTGTAAACTTCCAGTCTGTACCATTGAGACACTCACCTTTGACATTCAATAACCATTGAATTTGACAATATTTTGCACAAAATTATAAGGTTATAAACAGACCTGTAAAAGACGAAAAATATTGCAATAATTAAACAATTAAATACTTACATAGTTGAATAATTCTTTGATCCAAATCTAAAACAATCTTCTTGCTGAAGAAGCATTTCCCAGATTTGGAAATTCACATCTGTTAATCTCTGAAGGGTGCAATTTTTTGCCAACATTTTTTTCCTTATAAATCAAGAGTATTTAATCTGAGTTGTTTTGAAGTATTTTGTAAGCTATATTTTATTAAGATACATTTTCTGTGGGCTGTACTGAGGTTTGTATTCTTATACATGCCTCATTTGTTTTGAAAAGAAAAGAAAGAAAAGAAAGTTTCTTATGTGAATATTTGGGTACGTGTATTCATTTCATAGCAGATCCTGTAAACATTGTAATCTTATCTTAATTTTTAGAAGTTTCTTATAAGATATCTTAAAAGCTGAGAAAATGGTTTAGTCTGTAACATTTATTAATTTCAGAATCTGAGGAATCTTACAATTTATTCAGAAATTACCCTACATGTGGGTAGGCCAGAGCACTTATTATTGTTTTTAAGAACATTAACTTTCAGATGGCAACAGATTATTGGCATAATTTTTCAAACCAGATGTTACCTCAAAATTCGAAGCAGTGAACACAATTTACTAGAAAAATTTTCTCCTTTCTTTTAGTTGCAGTCACTTTCAGAAAAGAAATGATCCACCCCAAGGCAGTGTTTGATCAATCACATTAGCATGTCGAAATTAGGCGAAGGTAAATTCAGTTTAATTCTGTGGTCTGATATCTATGATATACATTGAATTCATATAGTGAAAGTGATGTCATATATGTTTGACTCAGTTTTATCCAACCTTTTACTTTTTTAACAAACTGAAGCACAGACTCTTGCAATGACCCATCAAAGAAGTAGAAAAAGAGAGAAATAAAAAGATCTTGAAATTTTAGTAATGTTTTGCTTAGTTATAATGCATCTGATCAATATGGAAAGGTTTTCTCTCATTGGTTAGATTTTTGAAATTACTGGAATTTTACTAGTTTCACTTTTATTCATATAATCAAACTGTACTATATAAAATATTGCCATATCTCAAATTATAATTACTTGAGAATGTAATGGTCTTCTGTCTACCCAACCTCATTCTGAACAGTCAAGAGCTATGCTTCAAGTTTTACATAGTAGAAGACAAAAGGAGAAAAAAATTGTTTCTAATACGTAAGCTAATAATTTGGTATTAAGTTTGAGCAATATAATTGCATAAGTTTATTGAATAGATTTAAAATTTTCATGGGTGAAATATTTAAACAAACACTCAGAATAAAATAATATATACAAAGAGGCTATTGGATCTAATTCCCATAGATTGGTGGTTATATTCCTGCATGTATTGTAGGCCTTGTGTGTCTTGAGGTGTCTTTTTTTTACTGTATCTTAATTTAAACTTCTAGGCAGCGTGCTGTACATCATCTTGAAAATGTATTAAAAATGTAAAAGAGTGCTTTGTTTACTTTTCTGTTGTTTCAATGATCTTTAACAGTAGCAAAAAATTGGATTACTTTTTTTTTTTTTGCAATTGTGCTTTCAGCTCTGCTTCCCACAAGTCCCTGGGCATATGATTTTGCTGTCATGTGGACCAGAGTAAAAAACCAGGGAAAGAATGAATGTTCCAGCAGCGCCCTTGCTATTTGTGTACTACTAGATCCTGAAAAGCTTGATTAATTCACTTGGTCTGTAGATTTCAGATCTGGCTCTTGCAAAGTTTATCAGTGAATCTGCAATATTAGCTCTGCTGCGAGGACCTTTGTGCAAGCAAAACATAGCAGGCATCCATTTTACTCTTTTATCAAAAGCAGTACTGATGAAAAGGTCCCAAACACTGCAGTGTGTTTGGGGTTTGGCCAGCTACACTCCTAGGGATGTTTATATGGCAAGTGAAAGGCTAAATATTATTGCACCAGTGCCAAAGCAGTTTCCTCTCCTTGGCGGCTGCTAACTAAAAGTCATCTTCCTGAGAATGGCAGGGCGGCTCTGTCCTGCTGTGCTATGACATTTCTGGGTACTGTCCTTTTGCAGCTAATATAATTAAGCATTTCCCTCATGCACTGAGCATGTTGACAAAATAAATCCAACTGAGAAGAAGCACCTGGTATTATAATTTTCCATGCCTCTACTGAAAATGTAAATCAAATTTAACCTCAGCAGTTTACTCTTTCCCTTAATGAAAAATGTATGGAAGCTAATAAGAGAAACATCAAGTCAATGTATTTTAATAACACGCTTTTTAATGTTGTGATATTGTGACAGAGGGGGATTCTAAAGATTCATGTGTACCAGTCTGAAATATTATTATTAAATTATATTTGGTACATTTTCAAATATGCATGGAGTAGTATATATTTGGTTATTTCTACAGAGCATCTAGCTGCAAAAATACATTAAGAGGATTAAATATTTAGAAAGGTGCCTAGCTTTACAGAGTCTGTTAAATTTATGCTGCAGCATAATGTCTATGTTATTTAGAAATTTTCTATGTTATAATCTTGACTGCAATTTCACATACCATGTTATAGTTATCTAAATTCTGAGTTCAGGCAACAGCTATCAGAGCTCCATGTAAAACTCATCGGAAGCCAAGGAAGGTTATTGTTGCACTGAGAAGTCAAGGACAGAGGAACAGTTTACTATTGTGTCAGACCTCTGACAGAGTGGCTTGTCAGCTAAACGACATTTTTCCTGACTTCCAACTGTTTTCATTTGTAAACAGAACAAAACAGTTGAAATGGAAAATGAGTGCTCTCACATCAAAGTGGAGGTAACAGATCAGGCTTTGGAGACAGATAGTCTCCAAATTTGTCTTGTTACAATTTCAGTGCAAACATGAGATCTGGACAAGTTGTAAGTATGCCATGACTTGAGTTATGACTGTTATGACTTGCTGCATCATTTGTGTAGCATTTAGGAGGACCTAGGTCATTTTTTTATAATAAGTAGTTGAATACTTCAGGCATTTTAAAATAGGAACCGTGATATTTCTGAAAAATAACTTAAACACCAAGTTTCATTTTGTAAATCTGAGATACTCAAGTCCGTCTCTTAAGAAGTGGTGGTATACAAAACGTTTTATCATTTTGGACTAAGAAGTTCTGTCTTATCTCTTGTGAGAAATAGAAGAATTTGTGTGAGCAGTGAAGCACAGTGAGTGACAAACTGACAAATGTTCATTGTCTGTTTTAGTGAATCCTGAGCTGTGAATGTTCCCACTAAGGAGCAGCACACTGCTGTCTGTTGCATCAGAAATTGATAGCCTCCTAGAGTAATGTGGATGAGAAGCCATGGAAATACATTTGTAAGTAGCAGCATTCAGAGCTGCTGGATCTTAATTATGTCAGAGCCAGCTAACTTGTGAAACCTTTAAATTCTGAGTGGATTAGTATTTGTATTGTCATTACATTTCACATTGCTTCTACAGTATATCTTATATCTGAAAAGAATACAAAAGAATCACTGAGGTTGAAAAAGACCACTGAAATTGAGTCTACTCATTAACCTGTCAAGTCCACCTCTAAACCATGTCATTAAGTGCCACACTTATATGTCTTTTAAATACTTCCAGGGATGATAACTCAACCAGTTCCCTAGGAAGCCTATTTCAATGTTTTCAGTAAAGAAATTTTCCTTCAGATCCTATCTAAATCTCCCCTGGAATAGCTTGGAGCCATTTGCTCTACCCTATTGCTTGTTGTGTGGAAGGAGACACCACTTTGATATAGGTGCTCACCTCAAGCAGCTGTCAGGATTTACCAGATCTGACTTTTGTTTGTCCTAGAGGTTCCCTATGCATCTGTCTTTTTATCCTTATCTGGAGACTTGAAGTCTGACCTTCATTCTGGAGGAGACTGACACATTACAAACACCAACCAGATATCCCTCTATGGGCCTTCCTGCAGGGATGACATATCCTATCTGGAAGTCTGGAAAGTCCTCTGGGAAGTAGCAGAGTGCATCTGAATAATTTCTGGTTGTCATTGGAAATGAACATTAATTCCATGCTTTTGGGAAGACTACTTGGATTCCAAAAGTGCTTTTTTTTTTTTTTTTTCAAAATAAGGGACCTAAGGCTGCTTCTCTGGTTTTAAAAAGAGTGTGCCTTGCTTGGTTAGGTGCCTACCCATCGTAGCTTCCAAATGATCCAAGAGCTTAAAAGTTCAAGTCCTTAGTCACTCATTGAAGCTGGTGGGAAGTTCTGGAGTTCTCAGTCATCACTATATTTTATACCTGCTCTGAGTGGCTTTCTGTCATCACACACAGATTTTGTGGATTATGTTTCTAAGGAACTTCTCCATCAAATTGATAGGGAATGAATGTGCATATTTGTGGTGCTGTGAATTATCCTGCTGAGCTGTATCTAATTCTGACACACTGTGAAACCACTTAAACTACTATCAGATCATGACGAACCAAAATGGAAGCAGAATTCATTCAGGTCAACAATGTCACACTGATATATAACAGTGCCATATCAAAACTGCAATATAAATTGTCAGTATTAAATATGTGGATGGAAGAACAAGCAAAAATTTCTAGGATAGTAAAGGATTTCCTCCCTTGAAATACAACACCAGTGGAAACTGTGCTGTGGTCAAAGCCCTTGAAAGATTGGAATTGTCATGTAGCATGCAGGGAGATAGCACTGGTACAAGGGATCGTTGCACTTCAGTGAAGGAAGAAACACAAGTGGAAAGGTACAGAATTCCAAAACACTAAAAATCAAATTCATAAAAGACATATCAAGTTGATACAACACAAACAAATCCTGAAATGAGGTAAAATGGCATTTTTAATTCAATACTCAGAATAAGAATATGATGAAATAACTCCTTCACCGTGTTTGCCTGATAAAATAATGTCTAGTGATGGCGCTTTTTTTACATTTTTTCTTTTCTGGTAATCAGGAGTTTTTGTACTTAAACTTAAAAGGTTGTTTTTTCAAACCCCTTTTGACAACAGAGTCAGGCTAACCTGCTAACTCCTAGGTAAGCAATGCCAGCTCTTAAGCTTGCACCCTAGTGGGCAGGTGCTGTACTTGATATTATGATTAAGACATCATGTATCGACATTTCAAGCAACTCAGGAAGTGGAAACTAAAACTTTTAAAGTTGTTTCTACTCCATTTTTCCTTCTAACATGCAAGTTCTCCTGAGTGGTTTTCATTTTCTCTTTTTTCAGGTCATTTAGTTTCTTATTTTAGCCATTATTCATTAAATATTAAATTTAAAGCATTTGATCAGAGTGTTCAGAGCTGGCAACGAGTCAGATCTAAACATTATATCTTACTGATTTGCTCTGTCATTGTAATTTCTCCAACTGCTAAATGAATTATAGAATATCACTGTAATGCAGAAAAGACCTTCTCAAACTTATACATGAAAAAGTGACATAAAGCAGTGGGAAAGATATAGCAACAACAAGTTTTTTATCTCCATTCTAAATAAGTAGGATAAAATGTACTTAAGTAATGTACACTGGAATAAGCTATTTTTGACAGAGTTCAGAATCTCTAAAACACAAAATACTATATTGATTCTCTTTTCTATATTGATTCTCTTTTCATATTTTCCCATCATTTTGGCATACAAGAAGAAGCAATGAAAATGTCTAACAAATATGAAGAAAACATTCTTAAACCATCTCTTTAAGATAGTGAACTTCCCCTTTTAGGATCCAAACTGCTGCTGGATGTTATATCTGAGAAAATCTCAGTTTTATTGTATCAGATTTTACTATAGCTACCATCTGATTGTAAGCAAGCATTTGCTGTCTTATCATCTTACTAGAATCAACTTGAAGGTGACTTTTTGTCCCCAGCTTTCACAATGTAAGGGAGGCAAATGAGTTGCAATACATATTTTCTGTGCAGCTCCAGGAAACAGCAAGGGGTCCCCCTGCAAGCAGGGTTTCTGGTAGACTGGACTGACTAGGGATGCTGAACTAAGACTAAAGGTTTTTTCTGCCCAAACACATGGCAGAGAGAGAAGGAGGTGTGGAGGTGGACTAGACTTAGGAACATAGACTTTTAGACATCAGGTAATTTAAACTAAACCATGAAAAAAATAATCCCATTGTGCCTCTCCTAAGAGTCAGTGCCATAAGATACTCACTGAAAAATGTGCTGCAATGAACCACAGCTGTGTAAGCTATAAACTCTTTTCCACTTGTATATAATTTCTAAATTATTCACATTTGCTTCTTCTCTCTATATCATTTCTCTGTATGTCCCAGCTTGAATTATTGAGACTTCTTTGGCTCACAGTTAAATTCACCACTGACATAATTCAAAGTGATTTTACTGGCCTTATCAAAGAGCAAATAATCAAACCCCAATGCATGTATTTAAGTTAAAGACATCAATAATGTATTTTAAAAATTCCTTGCACACAAAGAAGCATGTTACATGAGATCTGCCTGTCTTTGCAAAATGCAAGAAGTTCAAGGAGTTGTTAGAATGCCTTCTTGTCTCCAGGTTTTTCACAGCAATGAGTATAACAGAACTCTTTCTCTCTCACTGTCATCCGGCTAGGCTAAAATGGTCACAGATTTTCACATTAAAGGCATAGATAAAAAATCATAGGCATACTCCAGTGTTGCTTTCCAAATATAGATTCCTCTGTACTTTTTCATTTGACTTTACTCTTTCTATTGGTTGATCTGAATTCCAGTAAGAAAGTGAAGTTGTGCATTTTAAACAGAAATAATTTTAGTAGTGTAATCTAAGACAGGCCATTGAGGCTATTTCTAGTGAGATACAAAGCTGGTAAAACCATTAGATTCTAGATTAGGTCACTTGGTGCTGATAACACCAGCATTGTGGGTTTGATCCCCGTATGGCCTGTTCACTTAGGAGCTAGACTGGATGATCATTGTGTGTACTTTTCAACTCAGAATATTCGGTGAATCTGATGCATTCAGACTACTTGCTCTGCAGGGAAATAACCCTGGTCCAGTTTTAGGGTAATTAATACCCTTACCTTTGGAGTTGTTCAATAGGTTCATGGTTCAGGAAATGTTTCAGAAACAGACTGTCCATCAATTAAATTTCCTGCAGCAAGATGCAACAAATCAGTCCCTGCACTAACTAGATATTCCACCACAGTTTTAATGAATAATAAATGGTGAGACTGTTTTTTATTAATAAAACAAGAGAAGTCTACAACTGATTACTGGTTCCAACTTATGAGCATAAAGCACTATCAGAATGTCCAGGAAACAGATTCAACTACCTAATATTATTATAATTACTGTTATTCATCACCTATCAAATGAAAAATACTCTGCCTGGAGTTGTCTGAAAAAGTATCTGCTGTTGATGCACCTCTACTGTACTATTAAGCAAACACTCAGAGGAAAGACCTTCAGTGATAATGTAATGGAATGAAAGAAAAAGGTTTTTATGTACCCCAGTATGGAAAAAACCATGGAAAGCATTTCAGCAGCTTGAGAGCTAAACAAATTGATCCTGATTTCATTTCTTTGTACAAGTTGCTTTTAAGTTGTCTGTGCCTCTTAGCTCCTTCAGAGAAATAATACTTCATAAAGTCAGACTAACAAACCCTGGGACTAATAGATCTGGAGTTTTTTCAGAATTCTAGCTTGTTTGATTGGGTTTTTAACTGACTTACACTAAAAGCTTTTTTCATATCTGCCATGGAACTATTACCTTCTCCAACACAACAATTTGATAGTGAAGTGTGAGCAGTAGGAATTAGCGGACTAGCATGGAAAGCTGTTCCTCTTCTGTCCTGTTAAACTATCTTTATCTTAACCACCTAGTTTTATCTTCTTTTCAAATTATCTTCCTCATCCTACTGGGGTGGAGTGAGCTGTGTGTCTGCCCAGTTAAACCAAAGCAGTTCTTCATCTTTTATCACAGCTGAGTTTACTGTCATCATTATTTGCTGAAGGAGTGCATTTTAAGCTGATACTGCAAGATATGAAAGGCAGACAATTTCTATGTCTCTAATCATTGCTATTAATACCACAAATGCCCAATTCTTAGAGACAGTCATAGAACTAGAAAACATCCTTTTCTGTGCATCCTTTCAAAACTTTTTGTGTTTAAAATACCCCAAACTTTAGAACAAACTGCTTGAAGAATAATTTCCACAAATAATTCTGGGGAATGTTTTTAGTATAATAACCATGTTTGATGAAATAGGAATTGTGGAGGGAGATTTATTTTTACATAGAAATGTAACAATAATTTCTTAACTATGAAATACGATTATTTGATTCTTGGCTTTCCATAATAACTTGTGGTAATTTTCTGCCTCCAGCAAGCAGTAGTAAGCATTAACTCATGTCAGAAGACACATTGGCTGAATTACTGATTTAGAGAATTTAAACTCTATATACAAGAGGGAATACTAAAGGTAAGGAACTAAGCTGCTATGTGCACCTTTGACTACAAAGGGAAAGTAAATACCTACTTACTTCATGTTTTAGGATGTTTAAAAATGAAGATTTTGGGCTTTTTTCAGCCTGATTCATTGAAGAGGAAAAAGCAAAAAAGGAGAAATCAACTGAAATAGAGCCTTTTGTTACCAGTAAGCATCTGTTTTCTTAAAAGCAGTTTCTTGTTTCTACCTGATCAAAACTATGTGAGCTATAGTCAAAGAGATCCAATCATGAATCATCTCTTTAAAATTTATGGATTATCAAGCTTCAAAACAGGGCATAACAAAGCAATGTAAAACAGATCAGGCAGCCAAGCTGGCATTATGAAGAACCAGTTCAATTCTACTGAATTTATTAGATCAGGCACAATGCTCAAGCTAAGAATCTAAGCTAAAGCAAAATAGCTATATTATCATGACCTTGACCCAAAGCTAATAAACCCTGTCAAACTTGATTTGGCACCAGAGGAAAACAGCTCAGATATCTTGGCACAGTCAGTTCTGCACAGACTCATTTGCTCAGGCAGACCATCACATGGTCACTGCAGTTTTCATCCACCCAGTATTGTGGTACTCTGTCAGATCTCATAACTTCTTCAAGAACAAAATACATTGGGGAGTGGATTGCAGACTTGTCAGCCTGGCTCCACTGGCACTAGATCAGATCCACCCCCATGGAATATATCAGGCCCATATGGTTTGGGATGAAGGGGACCAAATGGTACATATGCAAACATCAGTTTACTTACAAGCAAAATCTTTACCATTAAAAGCAAAACTCAAAGGCTTAAAAGCTATCTTTTAGTCACTTTTTCGTGCAAAAAAATACTGTATTGAATTACTGTGCTGTTATCCTTAATAGAGGGTCTGGAAATATATATGGATATCAAAATATCAGAACATAAAATCATAAAAGTTGAAATGAAAGGGAAAGGGAAAGGGAAAGGGAAAGGGAAAGGGAAAGGGAAATCTTTAATACATGGTTCTACTCTTCAGTGGTAGGAGAGATGCCCGTCAGATAGGCTATATTCCTCTGTGTATTTGGGATATAGAGAAGCCTCTTTGCAATAACTCTGCATTTGAGCTCTAGCTAAATAAACAGATACCTGACAGGCCACCTGACCATGAAATGCCATTGCTGGGGCAGGGAAGAAGCATGAGGAGAAAGCAGCAGCAGACACCTGCTATACGTTGGCTGCCACTCCCCATTCTTTCTCCCTTATACTGTCAGGGGCTAGAAGGGAAGGTGGTAGAGAAAATGGGAATTTTATCAGTCCAGTTTGATTAAAAAGGACATTAAAAGGGCAGGTGCAAGGTGTTCTCATTTTTTCTGAGTCAGTTATGCCTGTGAGAATAATTGGCAAGTTGCTTCCTTGCCTTTATCTCAACCCATGAGCATTTTCGTTTTATTTTCTTCCTCTGTCCTGTTGAGGAGGTGGAGTCAGAGAGCAGCTGGGTGTATGTCAGGCAGCTGGCCAAGGTTAACCCACCTCAAAAATATTCATTACTATTTTAGTAATCTTAAGAAAATTATGTAAAAGTGTTAATGTGGGATACAGCACAAAAGACAGAGGAAGAGTGTTTAAACTACTGAGTACTTCTGAAATGAAAGAATATATACCTTCACATATACCATTATTTATTTTGGGAATGAAACAATATACATCACTGTCAGAAGAGCTATTTCAGAAGCTTTCCACAAGGAAATATGCATACAAGAGAAAGAAGGGGATTAAGTTCATGCTGGATCTTGCTGAGATCCATGAATTGCATGTGATGATTCAGACATTTCTGTGCTCCTTCTCCTCTTCATTGCTGAGTAAATTTGCCTTTACTGAAACATCACTTACTGCAATACCACCTCAGTTTCTGTATACTGGTAGATTTTATGTTAAGGTAGAAGAGTGTCAATTCTCAACCGAAACACTACTCAGTGACATTCTGATATACTTTAAGCAATAATAAAAGCAGTGTAGAGAATGACACAGTTGCAGAGCTAGCTTATGCAGTTTCAATTTCCTTGGATGCAAACCATGGTTTCAGGCAGTTAGCCAACACAAAGATGGGCCATATTTTCTGTTGGTATATTTTCTTTATTTCTTTATGGTATATTTCATAGATAACATAGTAACATGCATAAAGTTTAATTTCATAAAATAGTGTAACACTTGGCTTAACAATTTTAATTACATATATTAATTTTTCATTCTCTCTTAAAATATCATATTTTGTCAGTTTCTGCATGCATGATAAAAAATTGCTATTAGTTCTGATTTTTACAGCTAGGGAAATTTCCATTTCTCACAACATTTTCCTTCTTTCCTTGTGGGAAAAAATATTAATAATTTCCAAAATTCTTGAATAAGTTTTTCCTCTTCTATTTTTCTCCTTTACAGTTTGATGTGTACTGTTATTTGAAAAAAAAAAAAAAAAAAAGCAACAGGTGCATTTTGGACTGTATCCAAAAAATCACCATTCCCTTTTAAATGTGTTCCCCTGAGGTGTTGTTTACATGTCTCAGCTCCTCACAGTGTTTCAAATACAGCTTTAGAGTTAGAAGTAGGTTAGACCTACAGGTTTTTGATGATATAAAGTTTAATTATGTCACAGAAAATCACTAGTGAACTAGTTTTTCTTCACATCCATTGGCAGAATTCTCAGTGGAGTCCATATGAGCTGCAACTGCAAAAGGAGTGCATATTTCCTCTTCAGATAAAACACAGAATGCCATGAAATTATTAGAAATGTTCCTATAAAATTTATGTGACATTACACAAAACCTTAGATTTCAAGAAATTCCTAGGAAGATCTGTACCAAAATGGTTTAGAAGAAATGTAGCTATTTTGTCTTTGCATTGCCCAGAATTTTGTAATAATGTATGGACTGAAAGGAAATGCCTACAGTAGAAATTGAACCATGCCATGGAAACCCTCTGGCCTGTAAGGCCATGTTAAATGGTGTATCATCAGGCACTTTTTCCCCCTCAAAAGAGAGGGGCCAGATCCAAACCTAGAATGGTCCCTGACACATGCAGTTATCTTGACAGTGAAGCAATTTTCTGGGAGACTGGCACAAGCCATGCCATGGACTTAAATTGTGCTAAAATTTAGACAGTGCCCACAATCACAGACTGTTACAAGCTCACATTATGAACCAATTTTTTACTTGTATAGATATTACCCACGAAACAGCATAAGTCATCAGTTCCATCTCTCTCAGCCAAAGATGACTTTGTCGTTAATACTAATACAAGAAGGATCCATATATCTTCCAAAAAGGATCTTCCACTCTCCAAACTACTGCAAGATACAGAAATCCATCTCAGATACCTCACAAAACTTAAGTTCTGAAGAGAACATGTATGATTCATGTCACTAAAGAAGTAATTACAAACAGGTTGTGAGTGTAAGAGCATAGAAGTGTTGGTTCCTTTCCATTGGACATATGGAGGTAGATCCTATGATGACAGCAAGCACAGATGTCTCTCCGGAAGACGTCTGAAGCTTCATTAGATAAATGTCACGCTGAACCCTTACTACCACGAACCTAACTTTTGTCTCTTTTTTAATGGAACTCACCTCTCTTACACCCTATTGCCTCTGCTGTACAGTTTAAAAGCACTAACTTCAATTTGGATGTAACATTCCAAAAGTTGAAGTTCCACAATAAAACATTTTACTAGCAAAATTATAAATTTAAAGATTGTGTCTATTAAGATTGTTGTTACCATATCAGTTTTTATTCCAATTTAGATTATACTTGGATTAAAAAATGAGCTGTCTGAAGACAAAAAATGAGTAAACTATTTACTTGATGCACTAGACCCTAGTTAATAGAATTCTTGGGAGACTCAAGAAAATTCCTTAAATGTTCAGCTATTTTACTCAATAATATTCCACTCAAAATACACTTTCTAAAGCTCAGTTTGCCTTCCTGAAACTCAGCACATTATAAAAAGGGCAATGAGCAGTTTACTTGCAGGATCTGAGATTTCTCCTTTATATTTGTGCAGCCTGTGGAGCTGACCATGGTGTGACAGGCTGTGCCCCTGCAGTCCCTGGAGGACCCCATGGCAGAGCAGGTGGTTGCACCTGTAGGGGGCTGTGACCCTGTGGGAAGGCCATGCTTGGAGCACTCTGTTCTTGAAGGATGGCACCCTCTAGAAAGAACACAGGTGAGGGATCCATGCTGGAGGAGTTTGTGGAATTGCAGCCTATGGGATGAACCCATGTTGGACAAGTTCATGGAGCATTGCCTCCTGTGGGAGGGACACCCCACTGGAGCAGGGGAAGAGTGTGAGGAATCCTCCCCCTGAGTAAGAAAGAGCAGCAGAGACAAGGGAAGAACTGATGTTCCACTGTTCTTCATCCTTCTGCATCACGTGGGGGAAAAGGGTAGAGAAAGTTGGGAGTTAAGTTGAATCCAGAAAGAATGGAAGGGTGAGGGGAAAGTGTTACAAGATTTGGCTTGATTTCTTATTACCCTACTCTGATTTGATTGGAAATGAATTATATTAATTTTTTCCCCAAGTTAAGTCTGATGATAGCTTGTGAGTGATCTCCCCCTGTCCTTTCTTGACCTACAAGCCATTTGTCCTAAGTTTCTCTCTCTGTCCCTGAGAACAGGGAATGACAGAGAGGCTTTGGTGAGCACCTGTCATCCAGCCAGGGTTAACTCAACACACAAGTATACATTGTCATGCAATTGTTTTGCTTTAATAATTCTTTAATGTAAAAAAATATTGTATTTAATCAAATACAAAATAGCATAAGAACTAAGCCACGCAACTTGTCTACTCTTAGGAATTTTTTAGATACTAACATTTTCAAGGAAGATATTTTTTCCTACAGTATTTTTTTTATTTTATATTTTTTTATTTCCTGCAATATTTTTCTTTTCTGTAATTCCCTTTAGCAAGATTAGAAACTTCTTAAAAGGAAATGGTCTTCATTTAAGTGTTCTGTGAGAAAAGGAGAAATCATAACTCTATATCTTTGACTACGTCTGTTCTGCTCTCTCTCTATACAGTCAGTTTAGCAAAGCACTGAAGATGCAACAGGCCTTAACTATGTAATGAGGACCCTTAACAATTTACTGAACTGATTCCAGTACTAGGGCTTATACAGAAACAATATATTTCTTTTTCAATTTTCATAAGGGTCTCATTGTTCTTGAAACTATAAATTACCTGAAAAATAAACTAAACTTTGCCAAGTATCTAGAAGAAATCTCTTTAAATGCCAATGTGATGCCCAAAAATATCATGGCTGTTTTTTTATCTTGCATTTAATATTCTAGTATTCTATATTGTCCACTGAGGTAAGCAGAAAGTGGAACACGTGCAACTTTTCTGATTAAAAAAAAAAAAAAAGAAACCAAGGAAGATAGGGCAAAATTTATTGTGTTCATAAAAGTTAAGGCATGAGCCTGTTTCAAGTTTTTCCATAAGGAAATTTTTATTGATATTGTACTGAGTATGATACAGCAGTACCTCTACCTTCTTTCTTTTCAGGATTCACTCCCAATATGAATATCAGCTGTATGGCTTCACAAGAAATTAGTTGGATTTTCAAACCAGAACACACTATATGCTGTTCAATCTAAGTAATTTTTTTCCTGTCAAAATGAAGCACAAGCTTTTATAGGAGCTTTCCAGATCATTTTCTGAAAGAAATATTGTTTTGTACTCCACTAATACCAAGACATTAGATTACATATATTTAATCCTCTCAATAATTCCGTCACAAAAAGCATTTATCAGCTTCAGGATTTGAACCTGTATGTAGCACATTTCCCAGAATTATGTTATTCTCTGGTCCACTTTGCGGTTTCTTGAAATTCTGTTTTCTTATGAAGGAGTAAAGCACAGTCTGCAGTGGAATTTATATAAAATAGTTGTGAAAGTAGAATTTTAAAAAAAGGTGAATTACAGTACAGTAACTCTCTAATAATGGCCTGACTACCAAATTAATGGGAAAATAATGACTGCAGTGACATTTGTAGGTATATTTATAAAATTATATCACACAAATCTTTTTTTTAGACAAGACATTTTATATCTGTCTGGTGGGATTTTTTTCAGTTTGGAGAACAAGTATGAAATATAGAACGTTGTCTATTATGCTTGACATTTTGAGCCACTCAACTTTCCTTGTACCTTGTATTTCTTCTGCTGCTATTTACTTTTCCAGTTTTATTATTGCAGCTTTTAAATCATCCCTTTGCCAGAAGCGTGTGAGTTTCAATTTATGTCCCATAGGTAGCTTGGGGTATGCAAAGTACCTTTCACTTGACAGTCAGGCAAACAGTATGTCCAGTTTCTCTTTCTTCAGATTCCTCTTGCACTGGAATAATTATCATAAATAATCCAAAGATTATATTATTTTGTGTACACACACAGTGTGAAATAGCAAAAACTGGAACATGTTGATATCAAGGATCTTGCTAGGAAAACATTCTCCCCATAGTCTCTGTGTAGTCTCCTGGTAACTGAGGGTTCAAAAATCCAAGGTGAGAAGATGTCTCTCTCTTCCCCATGACAACGGATGGAGTTTACAACAACTTCTGCCTCGTCATGGGCACATTGGGTGTTAACCTAAGTGAGGCTGAACTAGGTGAGCATGTACAGGGCGCTCTCCCCTCTCTGATCCTGCTCTTCCCTCAACAGTGGACTCCTGCCTGAGGTAACCAGTCCTCTGCAAGTGGAACTACACATAAAATAACAGGACCTTGAGAGACTTCTAGGCATTTTTACATTGTAAAATATTATTCAAAAGGGTTAGAAGATTCTATGGAAGGAACCATGATTCAAGAAAGAAGTATCAAGAGACCTACGTGTAGAAAGTCAGTTGTGATGATGTTTGATTACTGGCTGGCAGTTTCTGTAAAGTTCATTCTAAATTAATGTTTTAGTTTTGTTACTTTATGGTCTCTCATAACAGCTACAGCAATTATAATAGCAGTTACTATTGCTAATCATAATTGAAACCCTCAATCTTCAGGCAGTTTTTTTCTGAGTCTATTTCGGATATCCTATCAATGGCAAATGAACATCCTCAAACCTTTACATTCCAGTCACACACTGTTAGTATCAACTTAAATCTCATTTTGTAAAGTCTTTCAAGTACCAGAGGCATCCCTCAGAAATGTGTTTAAATTCTCTCATTTACATTCAAATTATGCTTTCCTTTCACTTTTAAATTCTCCCCTTTCAATTGTAAAGTTTATACAACCCTTTCACTTGGCAAGAGAAAAAAAATAAGACTGATATGTATTAAGAGGAAATAGGTGATGATGTAGATTTGAAAAATGTTGCTACTATGCATGCAATTTACATTCACATTGAGTTTTTCAGAGGAATTGGTTTTGATAAGTTGTGGGTTTGGATTTTGACTTTTCATTTAGAAATATAATACATTTTTATTCATGCATAGATTTGTTTATTCTGTTAGAAAGAAGTGAATTAATTCTCTCTGTATATGTTGTAGGTTTGCCTCTTATGTTATAGAATTCCTTTTAAAGCTCGGATTAGCATTGTACCTAGACAAGATCTGAAATTTTCCAGTTTATTGACATACAGGAAAAGAAATAAAAAATGTGAGCATTATAATTCAAAACCTAGATGACATCTTAGTAGTACAAGTATTGCAGTATTGGCAAACAAAATTTGAGATGGTTGGTTGTAAAAATTACCCATAGAATAAAATGCTATTTTCTCAGGATTGATGCCAATATTGTAAATGTTGCTAGGAAAGATATTATTAAAAGAATAATTTGTATTATTCAGTATTATATAAAGTCATCTGGAAAAATTAGCTGATTCTGATCTTTTGGATCATTAATCCAATATAATGTGAAGAGTTCCACTATGGCAAAAGTAAGAAGTAAGAACAGGATTGGTGAGAACACCTATTTTGAGGAATGAGGCTTACAGTTCATCTGTATGGATACATGCTACAGCTGCCATGATCCAAATCTGTGCAGCAACAAACTCTTTCTCCAGACTAGGGAACTGAATTCAACTGGAGCAAAATCCATATTCGTATATAAGAGTCAGAAAGGGCTCCAAGAATTTGCCAGTCTTGCTGCTTGAGTGGGCTCTTTGACACACACTCAGACTTGCTATAAATCACATAGCTGAGACTACCTGGAGATTAAACCTTTATTCTGCCAGAATAAAAATATCAGAGAATGCCTCTAATGGGATGCTACAATTTCATCTGCTCCCTTAGTGCAGAATCAGGTTACATGTGAAATACAATATTTATAATTTCTTATGTAATATCGCTTGCAAGTGTAGCTCAATATATTTGTATCCTGAATTCAGAAATATCAATAGCTCAGAGACTATGTGTAGACACACACACACACACACAAAATTCACTGATTTAGTTTCATTATACTTTCTCCTGAAGTGGACCTATTTCTAGTATGTCTTTCATCTGTAGTTTTCTTTAGATTAGCTATTTGTAATTCTGTATTTCAAAGCTTCAATTTAAAGTTTTACTATGTCTCCATTATTAATTCAATACTGAGTTAATTATAAAGATAATGTAGAAGGGCTCTTTAATTTCCGAAGAGGATTTTCTACTTATTAACTATATATGAAACGAGACTGATGAAATGTAGATTATTTTTAAAAATACTGTGAGCTATGCAGCTCACAGTAAAGTGAAATGTGGAAACACAAGCTTAATTAAACTTGAAGAAAACCCCTAAAATTAACTGGAATTAGTAATGAATCTTATTGTAATAGAAATGCTTGCCTGTCATATGAGTGAATGTACACATTTTTTAAAATGTGATTGATTTGATTTGATGAATGATTTTGATTGATGAAATTTTGTGAGACAGTTGAGAAGCTGACAGCAGCTTCTTGGAAAACAAGAGCTTCCTTCAACAGCTTACCCCACTAAGTGTGAGCAGCAATTATCTTTCTCAACCTGCATTACACCTGGAGAGTTTTTTATGTGTAGTTCATTGGATGAATCTTAGGGTTTTATCAATGTTATATGTGTTTTTGTAGTGGGTTGATGCTGGTTGGAGGCCAGGCATCACCAAAGCCTCTCTATCACTTCCCTCCACAGCTGGACAGGGGAACAAAGGGTTCATGAGTTAAGGACCACGAGAGATCACTCACCAAGTATTGGTAAAACAGGCTAGAATTAGACATAATTTCATTTATTATTAACAAAATCAAAGCAAAATTATGAGAATTAAAATAAGACCTTAAAAACGTTCCTCTGCCCCAGCTCTACCTCCTCCCCCAGTGGTGCAGGGAAACAGGGAATGGGGGTTATGGTCAGTTCATCACATGTTTCTCCCTCTGCTCAGGGAGAGGAGTTGTTGCCTTGCTCCACTTTGGTGTCCCCCTTGAGAGTGGAACCCTGGAAAAAGTTAAAGATAGAATCTAAAATGTTAGGCTTTGTGCTTTCCCAGATCAATTGCACCTGCGTAAGCAGTATGATAAATTATATAATTGTTAGATGTGATGATTGTTTAGTAATTAAATGTAATTATTATATAACCATAAGAAGAATAGTGAGAAACTATGTTGGAAATTCAGAGAGGGGCTAAATTTATGTATACAATAGAACAATATAAGTTTAATAATTAACATGAAAGTTATGTAACGATAGAGTATAAAACATGATCATTTCAGATGTATGGTCAGAGTCAGATTTGGGTTGAATATACCCCGATTCCCAGAGCTCTTAATAAAAAGCACCGCATATAATCGCTCCGTGATTATGTGTTTTTGAACGCTAACACCCTCATGGGAGACAGCTCTCCATTAGCTTCTCCAACATGAGTCCATACCACAGGCAACAGTTCTCCATTAACAGTTTCAATGTGGATCCCTGTGCACGCAGTGCAGTTCTTCAGGCACAGCCTGCTCTAAAGTGGGTTCTCTATGGGGTCTCAAGTTCTACCAGGGATCCTGCTGCAGCAGGGGCTCCTCTCCCCATGGCTCTGCCAGCACCCTGTTCCAGACCAGATCTCCCATGGCATCACAGCCTTCTTTCAGGCATCCACCTGCTCCGGCGTGGGGCTCCTCCAGGGGCTGTAGATGGACCTCTGCATCCCCATGCCAGGGCTGCAGGGACAGAGCTGCTTCACCATGGCCTGCACCATGGTCTGCAGAGAAATCTCAGCTCCAGCACCTGGGACAGCTCCTCCACCTCCTTCTGCGCTGACTTTGGCATCTGCAGAGCTGTTCCTCTCACATATTATCACCCCACTTTTCCTTGGCCATCATTACATCTGCGCAGTATCTTTTTTTTTTCCTTCTTAAATATGTTGTCATGGAGGTGTTACCATTATTTCTAATTGCCCCAGTTTTGACCAGCACCTCATTTATCTTCGGAGCTGCCAGGAATTGGCTCTGCCAGACATGGAGGAAGTGGCTTCTCACAGAAGCCACCCCTGTAGGTCCACCACTCCCAAAGCCTCCTCATGCAAACCAAATACAGTTTTCAAGCCTCTGATAAGGAAATCCCAGAAGTTAAACTTAGTAGGGTTCTAGAAATTGCGTGCTCATGGAAAATTGTTTCCCAAGAGATTTAATACCTAAATTTGGAAAAGTGGATGCTAGCAATTGCAGTCAGTAATTTACAATTCAATAATAAATACACACACACACCACTCCCCCCCCACCCCTTCCTAATGAGTCATTAATGACAGAAGTATCATGCCTGCCACCTATGTATAGTTTGAAAGTTTATTTGACGTTCCCTTTTTGAAGAAACATCTAATTTTGGATTCAAATGTTCTTCAGATGGCTTGGGATTTCAGCTCATCATCAGTGCTGTATTTTTGAACTGTGAAGAAGAGAGACAACATATTGTTCAGTTCTCAATTTGTATCTATTTGAGATTAGCAGAGGACAAAAATTAATTCTATCATTTTCATAGCATCTCATTTCAATTTGGATAGAAGGTGGTTATAAGCATCTTGAAATATGTTTGTTTCATGCTAAGAACAAAATCTTCTTTCCTCTCTTCTCTTGCTCCTAAAGCAATTATATGCAGATTTAAAAGATGGAATTATATTCATCTATAGGAATGAACCAAGCAGAGTCAGATCTTGAAAGCAAAATTCTAATACTTAGTCTGCCACAGAGAACATTATTTTTACAAGAAGGTCTATTAAATTCAGAGGGGTGACTTATGATATATAGATCTATTCATCACACTGCATCAACTTTAAAATGAAATGGAAAGAAGTTTTCTGTTTAGCTGCTAATTATTATGGAACTGGCATTTCATGTTTTTCTATCAGAATCAGATCCACAAAAATAACGGAACATTTTGCATGATTCACAAATATACTTCTTTTTCCTTTCCTCCACTCCCTTTCTTAATTCATAAGCATTGCTAGTTTTGCTTGCTTTCAGAATTTCTTGTTATTTAGCAACAAGTGAAATCTTAAAAGTCAGCATCCAGGAACATTAATTTTTGTGAAAAAGTAGGTTGATTATTAAGAATACTCTAAGTGGTGTAGTACAGGTTAGTTATCATGGTTATAACCCCAATTAAATTTATGGCAGAACTGAGTCAATTATTATCTATTTTTACTATACATTTTTACAGATGAGATGCAGAATTTGGTAACATTAACCATTGTCCTAGAGTGACTTCAGAAATTTGCAAACTTTGGTATACTGTACTAGATACAGCCATGACTGTTGTACTTTAGTTCTTCCATACATAACTTTTCACATTTGCATTTTCAAGGACATTCTCAATTTTAAAATTCCAATATATATATTTCAGACAAAATAAGGGTAAGGAAAAGGGGAAAAAATCCATTAAACAACAAAACAATAACATAAATGCCCTAAAGAATACAATATTCATGTTATTAATAAATGGGAAACTTCCAAACAATTTTTATTTCCTTTTTCATAGAGCTGTGAATAAATAATGCAATTTATCAGTGAAGTGACCCTCATTGATTTCCTAATGTTCTTAGCAAAAACTCTTTGTTCAGTGGAGGTGCATTCAGTTTGGGAGTATATGTAGGTGCAAAGAGATCTGAGAAGTTCTCTCTGTGCAATTCATATCTATTTGAGTTCTCATCAACCTGAACAAGGAGAAATCTTTCATTTTATACACATATTTGTATACACAAGCAACAAGGCTCTACAACCCACTTGAAACCTAATATTTACAATTCATTTCTCTTTGGACACACTGTTAATTGATGCTGTGGAAGTGAAAACTAGGTACAGACAACAGAGAGTAAAATTTAGTTCAATATATTGCTTTCATTTAAGCTACAGACATAACTTATGCTTTTATCACAAGCCATAGAGCTTAAATTAATAACACTAGTGGAAGCCAAGAGGGTGATTCAGATTCGTAACAGTTGTCCATGGAATGATTTAGTTTGTTAAGCACATGTGTTTATTTATGTGAGATTATTTGCAATATCTTCCCTGATCTTCAATTTATGTGAGAAAGTGTGATTGTTCTGCAGGTCATGGGTCATATCTTCTCGTTTAGTGAGTCTGCCTCAGGTATCCTAAGGTTTCTTCAGTGACACTAGATTCTTTTGGGTATCTGGATCCTCCATTGGCTATGGTAAGAAAGATAGGTAGCTGACATATGTGCAAAGACACTAAAATTTATTTACCCAAATTAAAATTACTTAACCTCCTATCCTAGAGGCCCCAAAAAGCAAGCACATCCAGAATTTCTTCTTAGGCAGAGAAGAGTCAGCCTCAGTACCTGGCAGAATTATAGACCTAATACTCACTCTCAATATCCCAAAGCTCTTACAGGGTACATGAAGGAAACAAAAAACCTGAACAACCCCAACCCAAGGTTACTGGGTATAGTCAGCACCAATTTCTTATGGGAAAATTGTGTTTTCCTTTTCCGAATGAATGACCAGTTCTGTCTCTGAAGGGAGTACAGTGAAGTCCATTTACCTTGATTATATCAATGTTACATAATTATCTCCTTTATATCAAGGTCTTCCATGCAGTCCTGGTAGCCAAACTAAAGATTAGATGTGTGAAGTATAATCAGGATGAAAAATTTGGACAATCAGACCCAAAGGATAATGGCCAATGAGTCAAAGTGTACCTAGTGATCAAGGCATCTTCCTCTGGAATTGATATAAAGGGATGATACTTCAACAACTTGGACAGTGGCCTTGATGATAATTCACTCTCTCACGTTCTTGTATTATTTTAAATTGGGAACCATGGTTAATATGCTTCAGAGCTAGGCTGCTCTTGGTTATGAAAGAATAAACAAGCTGAAAAAATGAACTAATAAGAATCTCCTAATGATCAATAAAGACAAAGCAGTCTTCTACTTGTCATGAAGAATGTCCATCATCAGTTCAAGCTGGGAACGGACTCTCTTTAAGAAGTGACCTGGGATCAAGATATGTTTACAGCAATGAAGACCAAATGCCTACTGAGCTGTATTAGCAAGGATGTAATTAACAGATTGAGGCTGTAGTTGGCAGATTGAAGCAAATGGTTATTCTTCTTCATCCAGTGATTTTGAATTCAATGCTTGTATCTGGAGTATTGTGTCTGGTTTTGGACACCTGGCAAAAGACATATATCAACAGAATCTAGTGGAGAATCACCAAGATGATTGGAAAGGCTGAAGAAGATCAGGAAAGGCTGTTGAAACAGTTTAGCATGGAGAATAGGGAAGAATATAATATAGGGAGGAATATATAATTATAATATAATATAATATAATATAATATAATATAATATAATATAATATAATATAATATAATGAGGAATATAATGAGGAATATAATTTCAGTCTTTCATTACTTAAAAGGGAGTTACAGTAAAGATAGAACCCGATTTTTTTTTCTTGGATGGGTACAACAAAAGATCATGGGCTAGCAGCCAAACTCATGAATAAGAAAAATTTGGTATGTTATTCACTGTGAAAGAGGTCAGGCACTGGAAAAGGCTGCACAGAGAGGTGGAGGAATCTCTCTCCCTAGTGATTTCCAAAATGCAACTTGTCAAGACCCTGGGCTGCCCTCTTTTGAGCAGGATGTTGAATTGACCTGAGCCATTTGCCCTCATGCTACTTCCCCTTTACAGTAAAAATGAAAATAACTGATAAGCCTTTTCACAAAATTCACATAGCAAAAATATTTTATGCTATTCTTTTCCCTCTCTCTAATGATAATTTTTTATATATTTCAAAGCTGAATCTCCTAACCTGCTTCTAATGATGAGTCAATCCCCTGCATTCATAAATCTTGGTTAGGGGGCAAAGGCAAATTTTCAATACGTCCTCCTCCAGTCCAGTTACCCTCCCTGAGTTACAGAATTGCCACTGAAGAGGCAGGAGAAAACCAAAAGATTATCCTTAAGCAAAAAGATAACTTCCTCAAAAGAAAATTGTTCAAATTGATTTCTGAATCTCCTCAAAATGTTTTACTGTGGAAATGATAGAGAATTAAGTTTTTTGGTTTTTTTTAAACTTCTAAAAAATGCAAGACAATAGATTTTTTCTTTTTATTTCCTTGTTACTTTATTTTCTTGGTTTTGGAGTAAAGAAATTCAATTGATAGAAGATTGCAAGCAAATGAATAGGGAGACTTATCTGTAATACCACAAAGGTAACTTCTGCTTCTGAATAGTTGTTTTCAAGACAACTATTTCACCTTGTGTGATTTTATTGGTATTCAGACCACATTGGAAGAAAGCAGAAAGGGCCATGTTACAATTTCCAATGTGCTTGTTTGTGAATCGAAGCGTAAGCTGACATCTTGTAGTAGAATCAAAGAATGCAAGCAGCACAGTTCATAAACCTGCTTTCCTCAGGTTTCACCAATTTGAAATATAATTGCAATATTAAATTCTACTCTAGTTATGACTCCGAGAAGAAGATAAGTTAGTAATTATATCTGGTATTTTACATATTACATCAGTATTAGAGAGAGAGTAATGATTTTGCAGGCACAGCACTGGATGAAGAAAAGCATAAACATATGCACAAAATGTGTTAGAAATAACATGTATCAAACAATCATAAGGAAATAAAAGAACACAAGCAAATTCAGCATGGCCCGTAAACATGGTTGTACTATTCACCTTGGATATAGGAGGCAGAAGGTTAAGTAATGCTTCCTTCAGGTTTAGATTGAGGATTTGAACTTGAATGTTCCTGGATAATTTTCCTAATCATCTCATCACTTTTAAATACTTCCAACCTGTATACATATAATAATTTTGCATTTTATTGTACTAAATTTGACTTTCCACCACTAAAATGTTCTATATGCTTGCAATTATATTGTTCTCCATCTACTTTACAGCCCGAGTCCCAAAGACTCTAAATCATTTAGGTAACTTGGGTACTTCCAGATTTCCGGATTTGACAATCCTTTCAGCTATTCTTCTTTCCAAGGATATGTCATTCACACTCCATCTGGTTAATCAAGCTACCCCCTGGTTACTGAAGTTCCATTCCCTTCCATTCCCCTGAAGTTGTGAGAGATTTGTTCTTTTACAGCAAGCGTGCCCTAACCATCACTTCATAGGCCTTTCTGGAACAGTTTGTTCTAAGTCTTTCCAGGTGATGTTACTCCATATTACAGAACCTAAATATTCAACAGAGCAGGAAAATACTGCAATTCAGTTGTGATTATGCAACCACGTGAAATGATAAAAGTCCATACTCCAAATCAATATTAAGTTATTGTACATGGTGGGCCAGGTTCAGCACAAGAGAATGAGAAATGATGCAGTTGCCTAGGAGGCTTGTAGGGCTACAGAGAGCTATTTCCTTTCCTAATTCAGTAAAATAAAGATTTTTGCAAGGGTCACCTGTATTTCAGGCACTCCCAAACCCCTTGATTATCAGGGCATCAGAGAAATCACTGTTTCCTGCTTTCTGTTCATTGTGAGCACAGTCACGAGGCTTCCAAATAGAAGTCACATCTATCAAAATTAAGTGGAGTCAAGTCTCCTCTAGGTCTGATTGGCCAATTTTTCCCTTTACTAGCAATTTCCTGCTGGTTGTGCTAAATACTTCTATGCATAAATAGGAGCATTTCCTATTACAAAAAACTCCCCACATTCTACAAAAAGAACTGTCAAGAGGATATCAATGGAAACAAACCCTTAGGTAAACAACCACTTGAAATCATCACCATGATATTATATTAGTATTCCAAGTACTCAGCTCTTGATTTTCTTGTGAGAAACCACTTTTATTCTGTTACTAAATATTGCCATTTAAGGTGTAAGAATATTATTCTCTTTTACAAATCACTAACATAATTGAATCAATCAGTAAACAATATGAACAGTGAAATTTTTAACCATCTGCATTAATAAAAACAGAATCAGACACATCACAGACCAACCAGGAACCTGAGAAAAAGGGGCTAGTGATACTGAGATGTGGGATCTAGGATCTCTGTTTATCTTATACAAGTTGGAAGGTAGTTTAATAAGTGATACAGCAAAGCTAGAACCTGAGGAAGGAAAAGGAACTTGTTTCTGGTGATAAAACCTTTGCAAGCAGCCAAAGTAAAGCCAACACAGTAATAATTTAAGTAGTACAAATAACCAGTATGCCAAAGCTGAAGCATGTTCCTTTTTCTTTTTTAGTGACATAGACTTGGTCATTGAAACCATGGCTTTAATATTATCTGTCAATGGAATTAAGCATAATGAAATTGCCAGGAATCCAATCTTCATCACATCCACATATTTTAAATGTAATCTACAATGTTGCCTTATATTGGCAGACAAGTCCTTCAGTCTTTAAATTAAAGGGTTAGATCTAATAGCATGGTTAGTTATTGAGTAATAGTTCTGGGAGTCTGGTGTGGCTGTCTTTCATCGACTTCCATCCCTTTTCAAAAGATAGATAAGAAAAAATTACATTGATGGTTGCCTTCTTGCTTTGCAATTACTCTTACCTTGGTGTTGCAGGTTAACTCCAGGTGGCTAAGCTAAGTCCCCACAGAGTCACTCGTGCACCACAACCCTCCACTTCCCTTTCAAATGGGGGAGAGTATTAAGAGAGCAAAAAGCAAGAAAACTCATGGGTCAAAAAAAGGATAGTTTAGTGAAGAAGAATTCCCCCAACCAGGGATGCAAAAATATTCAGTCACCACGACCAGACCAATATCCATCCAGTCCTCATGCAGTGGCTCTCTTTTAAATAACAAAGACAGACATTTCATTTCTGAGCATGATGTTACATGGCATGGGGTATCTCTGGTCAGTTTTGGACAGCTGTCCCAGCTGTGTCTACCTCCAGGTTCCTGCTCACTCCAAGTCCTGTTGCTGAGGAGGGGAGGGAGCAGCAGCCAGCCTGGACACTGGGCAAGGACTTTTCAGCATTAGGGAAAACATTGGTGCATTTTGGTCACCAATCTAAACAGCATCATATGGATAGATGTGAAGAAAACTAACTGCATCTCAGTCAAACCCAGTGCATTTTGTGTTGATATCTTTGAGTTTGCTTCCTCCATGCCCCCTTTAATTTACTCCCATCCTAGTCATTGTCCTGGCACTGCAGCATTCTACAGCAATGGGTAATTTAAAGTAGAACTTTTCATCTTTTCACATAATCTGTTCCTCACATCTCTGTATTCATTTTTCTGTATTGATATAATTTATGATAAATTTGGATGTAAAACTTGAGAAAGCGTCAAAATTTTTATAGCCTGCTTACATCAATGTGGGTCAAACAAGTGAGTAGTTGGATAAGACTGAACACATTCAAAAGGATCAATAAGCTTCCTCTGCCTAGAGAAATTACAGTCTTACAGAAGGGAATGTATTGCTCAAAAATATAATGTAATTATTTAGGCAACAAATTTCTTAGAACTCAGATACTTGATTCCTTCTGTCAGCTCTACTTACCTTCTGGAAACAAAACCCCTTACAAATTCAAAGTTTGTAAAGGAAATTGCCTTTCTTCTCTGCCTTTTGTCTGACTAACTACTGAACTAAAAGTGACATAACTGACACCATGTAACAAACCATTTTCTGAGCAGGTGGCTTGGAAATTGTACTAACACTATTCTTATTAGCACTGAATATAATACTTTGAGTACTGTTGATATTTGCACTGTAATTTGCAAAATATTCAATTTTTCCCCTTCATAAAGTAACTATTCAGCTTCAGGAACATCACATCTTTGTTAGAAAAATCATAAAATTTTAAAATGTTAGTTAGATGTATGCTGCTGCCAGTTTTTCTAAACAAGGGTTAAAATACAGCATAATTGTTTAAATGGTTCCTGACTGTTTTTGGAGGGAGAATTGAAACATAGTTAATATTTTTAGACAATTAACAGTTCTGTAACTATTATTTTCTCTCAGTGCTATGCATTGGGTAATTAACATTCAATGTTTTGAAGTGTATTATTACCTTGATATTAGAAATGAAATATTTTAGTAGACATACTCATTATTCTCTTGAATGCTGCAGCTGGGAATTCCTATTTTTTTTCCTTACTGCAAGCTCCAGTTCCACAGATTTGTCTCTAAAGGAACCATTCAAATCATGCATAACTTCATTTAAATCTGAGAACTCCATAAATATACAGTGCTCTTGTTTAAGAAATGAAATTGCAAAACCAGAATTACAGTTCTTGCTTACCCATATTCCATTTAGGATCTTGTCCTAGATCACCATGATTGAAATAGTATTTTGCATTTCAGACTGAAGAAAAACTACAGATATCATTATTGTGAAGGGCAAAAGAATATTGAAAATTATTAATTCTCATATTGAAGATTTCCTTTCAGATAACAAGCTAGAGGTAATTATTTCTTCCTTTCTGTAAGTTTTGGAGGTTTTGTTTTAAATTCCTATTATGTCATGTAAATTTCTCTTTTTCTAAGAACAGCTGTCTATTGAATTCAGAACTTCAGCTATTGTTCCATTCTTCAAAAAAAAGCTTTGTGACTCAGCAGTATTATCTAACCATAGGCTTATTGCTCAATTATCTCTGTGTTTAAGTCAAGGAACAGAAGTTTTTTTAATTACTTGCCTTTTTTTTTTTTTTTTTGAGATATGTTAGTGTGACTTTAGGGAAAAGTACAGGACAAAAGTACAGGGCAAACTTTATGTTCTCTATAATTCAGTAAAAATGCCTTTTATCTTAGTAAAATGGACTTAATTGAACACTTCAATGGTAAAAAATGTTCTGCATAGGTCAATGGAAATTTAAGCAGTGTTGCTGTTGGTTGGTTGATATATAATAGTGGACCTTTAGGTCCAAATTTTCCAACTTTCTGTCAATACCATGTCTCTGCAAAGCCTTACAGATTGCTTATAATTTTTCTTTTATTAGAAATTAAGTAAGCTTTGCTTCTACTTGCAAAATTTCAAGGGTACCTTTAAAGTGTGTTCTCTGAGGAGAATGCCAGCAATATCCAAGAACACTTCCTCAAGGTGTTGAAAGTTTTAAAGGCTGATGAGATGGATTCATACCAGACTGCAGATCAAATGCAAGATCATGAGACCTTTATAAAACACGTATGGCTTTGATTAATAAAATAAATCAAACTAAGTGCTCTTTTATGACCTTTAACCACAATTCAGGGAAAGCTAATGCTGTTGGCTGACAACAAGCCAATCTTTCCTGTAATGGCAGCTATTAAATACACAGGAAATCAAGACATCATCCAATTCATATCAATTAATCAGATACCTTGGCTAAGCAGAACTAATATCCCATTTTGTTATCAAGACATATAGTAAAATGTAATAACTGTAGTAGGGTTCAGTTTAGTAGCAAAAATAAGGTTTTGTACTCATGTATCTTTGCTTTCTGTTATTGATCTATTGATCTTCAAACCTACTTTTAATTAAAAAGCAACTCTCCTGTTATGGTTTTGTGGTATCCATGCCTGTTTGTAAAAAAATAAAAATAAAAAGTTGAATATGCTGTAGTCTTTAAAGCATCTGACATTTCTGAAAGGTAACCTCAATAAGAGAATATTATATAACAAATGCTCTGGACCAGCTGGAAAGGAAATATCTAATAGATAAGTTGTTTCCAGATGTGTTTCTTTTCCACATTAAGGTAAATGTGTAGACTATAATGATGTGTTTCTGAAGGAAGGATTATTTCAGTGAGAAGAAAATTAAGAAGATCCAGCCAGCAGAACAAAATGTTACATCACATCTTAAGGTAACAAATTGGTCCTGTCAAAGATGATGTCTTTAAAGAATTTGTTTGAACAGATTGTAACATTCATTATAAGGAATTCTCAGCAGGAAGGTTAGTGAAAGTCATATTAGAGTTTAGTATAATTTATGCTGAACATTATTAAAATATTGAATATGTTTGAAAGTTGTAACATATAAGTTGTATCATTTTGCTAATGAATAGACTGTATGTAATGATTTTAGTCATAGGTGGTCATGTCAACATTCCATCCTTACATAAGATATGGAAGGAGCAGCCCAACAGCTAAGGACTATATTGGTAGTCCAAAGGGCTGCCATGGGTTTAGATTTTTGGTTTGTATACTGTTGTTCACTTTTGTTGGACTGCAACACTTGTGAATGTTAGGAAAGGGGACAGCAGCTTTCAGTGTTGGGAGATATGTGAGTCCTTGATGAATACCCAAAGATCTGAGTGAGAATAGCAAAGGTAAAAATCTTTACAGTTCAGATGTGCAGCAGTAGGATAGTGTGGGTATACACAAGATTATCTTCCTCCTGTGGAAACTGTAGAATCAATCCCTGAGACTCCCAAAGGACAGAGTATACATATTACTACTCTTGTGAGTGACCACTGTAGAGTCATAATTTGTAGGGAACTTCCTTTCCTGCTTCTTTACCACAGAATGGACATTTTCCTTGTAAACCATGTAGTTAATATCATAAATGGTAGAGTGCATCTCTCCAATGTAAGTAATCTCAGCAGAGCATTGCAAATGACATAAACTTCATTACAGAATAAAATGGCATATTCTTTGCATGTCTGACATATTTGACCTATTCCATGGTGGTAGAAGAAAGACAAGCCCAAAAGTCTCCTGCAGCAGCTAAAGACCAGCCATCTAAATTAGTCAAATATTAAAATCTCAGGGGTTCTCTTAACATTTAAGACAAGAAAAACTGGACCCAGTGAGAACAGAAAGTAGTCTTCAGTATTAAGGGTGCTGGTGGAAATCAGTGTCACAGAGAATGTGCTGTTCCAGATCCCCTTTTACTTAAATTTTGCATGCAATTATACATGAAATTTTCTTCCCATAAGAGTCAGTTGTGAAAGTCTGCTGTTTCAACAGCACTAGTACCAACCTTAAAACACAATATCACAGAATCACAGATTATGCTGAGATTCAGCAAAAACTTAAAGCTCCTCTTTAAGGCCCAAGAACGTCTTGCTAATACTTTATTGAAGCACAGTGTATACTGGTGTTTCCTAGCAATATTAGCTCTCAGGTTCTTGTAACACAGAACCATAGAAACTCATACTCATAGAATGGACTGGGTGGAAAGCAATCTAAGGAGATAACCTACTTCCAAATCCCCTGGTGTGAGGAGGGACATCTTTCACTAGGTGAGGTCATGGGCCATTTGCAACTTTTCTGGGCAACCTGTTCCAGTGTCTCATCCCCCTCATAACAAATAATTTCTTCCATATGTCCAATCTAAACCTACACTCTCTCAATTTTAAACCATTTTTCTGTTATTCCTTAATAAAGATATTGAACAGTACAAGTCCTGGTACAGTCCTCTGAGGGACACCACTTCAGTACCAATCTCTTTTTGGACATTGAGTTGTTGATTGCAACACTTTTGATTGAGATGCCTAGCCAATTTCTTATTCATTGAATAGTATGTCTATTAACCCTATACCTCTACAATTTAGCAACAAAAATATTATGTGGGATCATGTGAAAAGCCTTACAGAAATTAAGATAGATGACAACAACTGCTCCTACCTTATTCATAGTTTCTCTATTGCAGAAGGCCACTACATTAGTCAAGCACTAATCCAGTGTACTGTCAGGTACTCTGGGTTCCAGGCATGTTGAAAGCGAAGGGAGACGACCCATCCTTGTTGATCAGCATCGAACTCCAGATTTATTGATCCAAAAGGCACGTTTTTATAACCGTGTTAATTAAGATCATACATATTGCAAAACTCGAGCTCACCATAGGCTACAGAGCAAACACTAACCCCTCCTTTTGTTTTCAATATCTGTGGTTTGTTATTGAATCCAAGATTTATTTTCTCACCCTGTTATGAAAGTTCTCAAGGCCTCGATGTTATTGAAGACAGGCTTGAGAACTTAGCTGTTTACAGAAACAGGCTGTGAGAATTTGCTCCTCACAGCTGCCTTTTAAGCCATTTCTGAGCAAAATTCTCCAACAAATTCCCGCTTTTTTCTTTTTTTTGCACAAGGAGGTTAGTATGCCAGGTTTTTCTATCATTCTACTGACCATATCTTGAACACAACCAAAAATACAAAGCAAAATAAGCAAAAGCATTCAAACTTAAAGCACTTAAAATATTGAAACTTAATAGAACTTAACATCACTTAAACTTACAGAACTTAATTTTAACAGAACTTAACTGACTTTAAATTCTACACAACTTAAACCCAATATAATTCAAACTCAACAGAATCTAACTTAACTTAAACTTAATAACACTTAATAGATAATTTAACTTAAACTACTTAATAACAAATAAAACTTACTATAAAAATAGAATATAGCATTTACTATAACTTACTTACAAGCCTGATTCTAAAATACCAAACTAAAACAACTTTTTTTACGTGTTTGCTATAACATTTTTATACCAAAAAGCACACTCATAACATCTCACTCATACAATCAATCCAACACATCTTAACATTTTAAAATTTTTCAAAATACAATTTTGGAGTCTGATGTTCTATCGACTGAGTTATTTGGGCTTCTGATGTTTAAAGTCTCTGTTAGGAAAAACAAAAGTCCCTTTAACTTAGGTGAGAAATGTCTTGACAGCAATAGTCCTTGGTGTCGCTTGTTTACCATCACTGGTTTCTCAATTGCAGCAGGGATCTTTTCCTTTTGTTGACAAAAGTCACATTGCCAGCTGCGGGGCTGAGGGAAAAGCACCCCCGCTGGAAAAAGCGCTCCGGTACCGCGGCGCGTGTGTCGGAGCGGGCGAACCACCCCCCCCCGCGCTGGGCTCTTTGTTTCGCAAAACTCGCTGGCAGGCTGACTCACTGCGTGCACCGCACCCATGGCTCCCCCCGTGGTGGCTCGGCTCCCGCGGTGGCGCGGCTCGGCTCCCGCGGTGGTGGCTCTGCTCTCCCCGCCACTGCCTCCGCTACCGCCGCTACAGCACAGCATTTCAGGCGGTCGCTCGCCGCGGCTGCTCCCCATGGCGGAGCGCCCATGCCGAGTTTGGAGTAGCACAGCGCCGCAGGCGTCCCGAGCCATGGCTGCTGCTTTGCATTCAGAGACATGCTGAAACAGTGTATTGTATATCACCCGCCATGGCTTGCTCGGTTTCTTGGCAGTTTTATCACTCTCTAAAGTAGCCTCCCATAATAAATCACCGAATTTATGCCATTCCGTTAACTCGTAAACCATATGGGGATTAAAGAAAACCCCTTTACTGTAGCTGAAAGTCCAAAGTCCTGTTAAATCCTTTTGCCAATTTATCCCCTTAACCTGCCGTTTTTATAAATATGCTGCTTGCCTTTTCATACCTAATTTGTCAGTGCTGAATGCAGCCTCTTCAAGGTCGCGGCAGCACGCCTCAGTCGGGCTTGCCTTTACGATCACCCAAGGCATGACGCAACTCAGCTTCTTTTTTATCCCTTTTGTCGCGTTTCTGCCGTCCCGCTGCTTAGGACCTGACCCGTTTCTTCACTTCTTCGTGGTGCATTGCCGTATCACGATCAGGTACATAGGAATTGATACTTCTTGTGTTGTAATAAAAAATGTCTTTATTCCTGAAGGCAGTTTCCCACCCACCAGATCCTTTAGAAGACTGAAATTTCACTGTTAATAATTTCAGGGTCTTTACTATTCACTTTAGATATTACTAATCTATATCCCTTGAGATCACAAGTTCCATGATCACTGTAGCTTGGGATACCAGCAGTCTTGGCCTTTCCAATAAGTTCATCTGTATTGGTCAGCAACAATGCATCTCCTCTGGCTGGGCTTACTATCACCTGGATTAGAAAGTTGGCCTCTATACATTCCTAAAGTTACCTGGACTGCTTGCAGATTGCTGTGCTGCTTTTTCTGCAGATGTCAGGATGGCTAAAATACTCTATCAGGAGCAGGGCCTGCAGGCATGACGTTTACTGTAGTTGAAGTGAGAACATTTCATTGACATCCTCCCCTTGATGAGGTGCTCTTTGCTAGATACCAGTCACAAGGTTTCCTTTGTTTCTTGATCTCTAATTTTTACTCATAAACTCCTGACCTGTGCATTACTGCTTTTCAAAGAAAGATCTGTGCAATCAATCCATCTGTTTAGGTAGAGAGCAAGTCCGTCTACCTCTGTTCCTCCAGAACAGTTTATAGCCATCAATTGCAGCATTCCAATCATGTGAGTCATCCAACCAAGTTTCATCGAGAGTGATCAGATCAAAGATTTCCAGCTCCATTTTGTCTTCCAGCTCTTCTTTTTTGTTGCCCATATTGTGTGCATTGGTAAAGAGATGCAATTGATTGGACTGTTGACTCTCATCTCTTTCATGGAACCTATTTGGAGGGTTTGGGGCTGTGCATCACTGCTGTGTGTGTTTTTTCCACTCTGCTGCTTGTAAGAACACAAGGACTTTGCAACCCAGTTCAGTCCCCAGTTCATTAGTGTATAGTGCAATTCACTGTTGGTGAATTTTCCAGTGATGATTCACCTGCTCTTCTAGATAGGGGTATCCCACATCTCCTTAGTAATTTGTATTCATCAAAAAATGTCCCATGATCACAGAAGCCAATGCCCTGGTGATGACACCAGCCACAAAGCCAGGTGTTGACCTGCATGACGTGCCTACTTCTGGCCCCACCTCTGACTGGCAAGATGAGACCATTTGGGCCCCATCCTCTTCACTTGTGCCACCAAGGTTCTAAGTCCTCATTGAATTTACCTGGGTTATGTTTCACTGCGCCATATGCAAAAGAATTAGGTGATAGTAGTCTGTGCTTTTAGCCTGTTGTGGCAATCTCTCTGTGACATCCCAGATTTCAGCTTCTGGCCAAGCAGTGAACATCTGTTGACTGTATAAAAGCCCATCAGGTGGGTGCGTCAGCAGAGAGGCACCCACTCCTACACTCTCTGCTTCTTTTTTAATCTCTTAGTATGTGCAACAGGTATGGTCTTTTCCAACTTCAGCCTGAGTGACTCCCCCTTGAGGCCTCTGTGCAGATGGAGCTGGCACTCTCCTCTCCCTGGACCATAGGGTAGTGTGCAGTGCTCCACAGGAGCAGCAGCTTCCCTGACAAGAAGCTTTGTCTTGGTGGTAACCTCCAATTGCTCCGAGCTGTCCCAGCAGATGGCTCCAGGCTGCTGCAGAGCACAGCCCTTTCTTTGTCTCTAGCACTGTACTTCCCAAGATGTCAAATCAGCCCTCCTGCTCCATGGAATCCTCAGGCAGTTGGGTGGACTTGCACAGGCAGGAGCTGGCTGGGATGAGTGCCGGGCTGCAGCCTGCAGCTGTGGAGGGGCAGAGCAGGGCGCAGCCTGGCTGCTGTCAGAGCGCACTCTGCTCCTTGCACCAACTTGCAGTGAAATTCCATGCCACTCCTCCCAGGCACTTCTCTGGTTTTGTACAACCTGATCATGCGATTCCTGGTCATTTGCACTCCCCAGGGGCCAGTTCCATGAAGTTTCCTGTGGTTTGAACTGGCCATGCAGACACCCAGCCTCCAGAGACCTCACAAGCCTCCTGATCTTCCTGGCATGCCACAAGAGCTGCTGCTGCTGCTGCTAGCGTGGAAATAAATCATAAACCAGGAAATATTCTATAATTGGAAGGATTTGATTTAAACTATTTTTGCAATAGTTACTTATGGCAAACAGCAACAAAACTAAATCAAACTATGCAGGTTATTTTTAGCAATAGCAAGGCAACCAGAAATGTCTCAAAGCACAAAATTAATGCAAGGTAATGTAAACATATGATTAGGTTCTTTATAAACAAAAATAAGCAGACACTAAACCAAATAGTATTAATACTTGTAAACATCTCAGACATCCCATAGGATAAAAGAAACTATACAAATGTAAATTGTTATTCTCACCACAATTCTGGCATGGTACTGTGCAGAATGTTACTACTGGATATTTTTAATAAAACTACAGATACACAGAATATTCTGAATTCGAAAGGGACCCACAAGAATCATAAAATAAAATCAAATCAGAAATAAATGGATCATGGGGAATTGAACCCACAAGCGTGGTGTTATTATCACCATGTTTTGATCAACTGAGCCAATCTCAGGGTCTGAAATACCTTTAAAAAATACTCAAATTATTGCACACATTTAGTGAATGTAGGTTTCAGACAAAACAGCTGTATCCAAAATTGTATATTTTAGAATACATGATATATTTTCTGATACATAATCCATTAGACAAGTCTTGCAGATGATCATAGGATTCTCTACAGCCTCCATAGAATAGTTCCACAACTACTGCTGCACCTCATAATGGAGAAGGCATTCTCAGTGCCAGGCAGGGCTACTGAAGTGTGGGAGATAAGCAGCTTTCTTAACTGTCTGCTGCTTTCCATCTGGAAAACTGGTACCTTGATCAGTCATTGATTTCTACATGTTCTTTCTCAAAAAACAGCATTTTAAAAAGATGCCCATGATTCTGCTTCAGATATCTGTACACCTGCATAACGACTTGGCTCAGCATAACTTTTTGATCCTACTACAATGGACCTTAAAATGCACTTAAATTGAAATCACACATGCTTTAAGTAAAAATGCACTGACAGATATGCAAAATTTCATTCACTATGAAGTTACCATTGTCTGAAACCAACATTTCACCTCTTATCTTGTGCTCAAAGCACAGTATGGCTGAAAAGAGTCAAACCACACTGATTGTATTGTAGTTAGTTTCTAAATCTCTGCATTTGATAAGGTTAAATATTTTACTGGTGAAAGTGCATAAGAAAGCTAAGCTTCAGTGCAAAACAAAACCAGCAAAAGTTCCCAACATGTACAGCTAAGCAATAAGTCCACAATAGAAGTTGCAATAGAAATGCTGACACATTCTGAACCACAGCTATTTGAACACAACAGCTGTAATTTGTCCCATTATTAAAGACTTGAACTGGCTGCGTATTTCACATAACTGATTCTGCAATCTGGTTGTCAATCTCTTCTAAAATGTTTATGATTACAGAAAAAAGATTCTTTGTGCATTGTTTGGGTTTTATTTTTTGGGTTTTTTTCCCCTGTATCTGGCACTCACATGTTTTCTTGAATAGCTTGATCTGTTGTCAATACTTGAAATGATTTCATTGTTAACATTACAGATCGAGAACACAAATTGTAATTGCACTAATAAATTTTTCTGTTCTCGTACCTGAGATTCCCATTCCTTGGTCACTTCCAGCTCACACATAATTCATGTCTACCCTTTTCACCTACTGAAGTGTGAAAGAGATTGCATAGAGCTTTCCTCCCCAGCTCCCCAGTTCCTGCTGTTCATAACAGCAGCAGTTGAATGGAGGAAAACTAGCCATTCTCAAACCACACCTTCTGCATAAATGCAAGTGGTTAAAGAAATTAAGAGAAGAGACAGAAATTGGTAGCACTGAGTTTGAACACCAGCACAGGGTCTGTGATGCCCTTTTGAGCAATCTTGCTGAGCCAAGCATAGGACAAGCACAGATTATTTCTCCCCTCAGCTAAGAGAAAATAGATTTGTATGTAAAAATTATAATCTGCTTCTTGCTTTCCATCTCAGGACAGCTGAGGTTTATGACAAAGTTAGAATTAGCTCTTACTGTGTGGAAACAGAAGTTTGATTTGTGAAATATCTGAGATGACACATTTAGGATGATGTTTTTCACATCAGTGAACACTCACTTAAAAGTATCCCACTAGGGCCCAAAAAGATGATGCTGAGTTATCCAGTTTGTTAAAGGGTTAGTTATGAAAAGGAAGGCATATGGTCTTCTGCTAAAATATTACTATTAAATCATTCTTGGGAGCATTTTAGCTGTAGATTTTTCAGCTCTTTTCTTGTAACAGTCATATTTTATCACAAGACATAACTCCCCACATATTATTGAAGAGTATTTTCCTTTCCTGTTTGTGACAAAGAGTTGATCCAACTCATATTATACTTAATGGGGACCTGTCAGATTAAATTTGAGTTGATTCAAATCGGTAAACTGCAGTCCTGGTCACTGCCGTCTAGCACTACATTGCATGCAAGTAAATTCTTTTCATTTAGGCAAGCAACTACCATGTAATACAATTGTAAACCTTTATATGTTATATGAAAAATAATGTGACAGGCTTTGAAATTAATTAATATTATCTGTGAAGTAAACTGAGGAATGATAGTTTCCATCCTATCTAAGATATGACACAAATTGTTCTTCAATAACTATGAAATGAGGGATTATTCATTCATTTATCACACAAGTCCAGAAATTCTGTCTGACAGTTCAGGTCATCTCCCTTAAACCTCTTCATCAGCAAGAACTCTTGTGCTCCTTTTGTGCTGGGAGAGTGAAGGATCTGCCTTCCTGGCCTCTTTATCAATGAATAACTTCCATCTGAGATAAGATGAAGGGGCTCTCAACTGCAGACTTTCCAGTAGAGGTGGTGTCTCCACTAGAAATGTCACCTGTGTAAATAACAATGTACCAGCTGCTACTATAATACAGAGTTTAGAGACTCATGGAGCAAACCTGAGGCTGATTGTAAAATACCAACATGCCAAATCTTGGAAATGAAACACAAGAACATGAAATTGATTGGAATATCTAGAAATCTTAGTAAAAATCTTCATATGACATGAATAATATCACGGAAATTCTGGGGCACCATTTTTTTTTCTTCAGAGAGTTGATATTCCAGGAAAGAAAGGTAAGGAAAGAAATACTTTGCTTGTTCATCATATTTGTATCTAGACTTTATTGAGATTGAGAAAGTAATATTTTTTATCCTGGTTAAAGAAAACAAGAAGAATGGAATAATGGCAGTAAACCATACAGACCTTTATTGAGGAGCTGAATGAAGCATTTCTTAGCCTATTTAAATATTAGATTTTAGTGGAAGCAGAGAATTTTATTAAGACATAATGCTACGACAGGCTATAGACTGACAATCATGCTCATGGAATTTACTGGGAAAAATCTGTGTTTAGAAGGTTAGAAGGGGACCAAGTAACTTAGATTTAGTTCTGCCTAACAGGGAGAGTTGATTGAGATGAAAAAGGTGCCTTGTAGTATGGGGTGAAACTAATCACAAGATAAAGTGAACTACCCTAAAGAAATAAATTATAGAAGAACTAAAACCAGCATAGTTTAAGGAGTCAAGCTTTGATAGAGAACTCAGGAAACTCATATGACAGATCATTTGGGAAGATAACCTGAGAGAGACAGAAATGCATCACATCTGGCAGTTACTGGAAGAAACAATATTAATGCACAGTACCAAACAAGTTAATGAAAGAAGAAGATGGTAAGCACAGTTAGAGCAATACTTCAACTATTTAGGATGTCCATAGTAACTTGAAAAGCAAAAAGAAATAATATAAAAATGTCCTGTGGTTGTGGGTCATATAACTGAGAAGATTAGAAAGAAGAAACCTTATAGTTGTAAGGATAAATCCAGAATAAGGACAGAGCACATGAGTATCAATTAGTAAGAGAAATTAAAGAACAAAATATGAGATCCTAAAACTGCATAAGAGAAAAACTAAAAGAAATAATGATCCAAGTCTAACTGAAAAAAAAAAAGAACAAATAACAACTGAAGTTTTCTCTTCGTTCTTTGTTGAAGTCTGAATTCAAACTCAATAATTTGTCAAGAAGATGGTCTGATTCTGGAAAGAAAAAGGTATTGATGATGTTTCCAAAGAGTTCTCAAAATAACATTAAAGTGTTTATGGCACTGTGTGAAGAATTTGGAACATGAATGGTACTTTTAGGAAAGGCTATGTGTAGAAATCCTTTGAGGACTGAAAATGGAACAAGAAAATTCATAGACCTGTCTTCAAAAATGTAAAGTAAAGGAGGGAAAAAAGAGTTGAAAACTGGTCAGCTTTGGTCTCAGACAGTTATAGAATATACATTTAACTCACTTCTACATCCAAATAATTTAAAATTAGTTAAGGGAAATATTTAAATATTAAAGCCCTAGCTTAAATTTTCAATAGAGGTGCATTTAAACTGAACTAAAGAAATCTGTATGTGCAAAAGGCCAGGATGTGGACACAGTGTACCCTAACATAGACCATAATGGGGCAGTGGAGCGAAGCAGACAACTGGATGCCAACCACTGTTTGACAGAAATCTTCTCTCATCCCTCTGCAATAGGGAATACAATTATTCAGCTCTACTTAGCACTGGTCATCCTTGGTTGCAATGCCACAGTCAGTTTTAGGTACCACAGTTTAGGGAAAAAAAAGAGCCCAGAAGAGGATGCCATATATGGCAGGCATATTAGAGACTACATGAAGCAAAAAATAATCAAATTGCCTTTGCTGGAGGCAGGAAGTGGAACAGCAGTCTCTTAATTATTATGGTTGCTATGAAGAAGTAATGAAAATTATAGGAAAGGACAAGTAGAAATCAGTTTCTCTTGTAAGAAGCTATAGATAAGGTATTAACTTTCTAATTTTATGAAACAGTGGACCAGATTACTGCATGTCGCTATAAAACTGTTCCCACAGTGGTTTTTAAAAGCAAGTTAGAAAAATATTTATTAGGATGTCTTCACTGTAAGATGATCACTCAGGTGATTTTTCAAGCTCCCTTCTAATATTATAGTTGTACAATTTTACTTCTCTTACATTTTGTCTTAGCATGAAGAGAGTATGTTTTGTATCTAGAATAAAATAGAAAACATCAAATGGTTTTATGCGACTGCTAACATTCCATTCGTGACCAATTAAGTAGAGGTAAAATATTTTAAAAACAGTCTTTAAAATGGAAAAGTGAAGTCCCTTACTTTATTATTAATTACAGAATCATAACTAAATAATTGTAACCCGATTTTAAAAAAGCACTTCTCCTCTATCCTTCTCCTTTCTAAACATGAGCCATTTGTCGCTACATTTACTGTTTAATTTGTGGTATAATCAGATTCAGAAATGTTCTACACGTTAATTGTCTCAGTCTGTTGATATTTTTGTACTTCCTATTAAATAATACTTTCAAAAAGTTCTTTTGAGTTTGTTAATTTTAGAGTTCACTCTCAGAAGTCCAAATAGGTGATTGTACAAGACAGTTGAGTGAGTGACACTGGTGAAGTGACACTGAGTGAAGACTGTGCAAAGACTTCAAAACCTCTGAACTGCTGCAGTGCAATCATGTGAAATTTGTTTTCTTGTAGTTACAGAGAAAGATCTTTTGGGTGCTAAGCCAAACATAAAAATCACATTCCAATGTATTTCTCTCTTTAAAGAAGTGGTTTTAAAGCCGTTGTAAGCCAAGGCTCAAATGCATGGCATAGACCAATTGTATTTCTCATATCAGAGGATTATCTTCCCAATTAAAAGGAAGATAAAAAGGTCAGGGTATTTTTAGAAATCTGGTTAATTGATTAAACTGCTGGCTAGCTGCTACTGTCTTACTCAGCTCACTCCACTAAAGCTATCCACCTTTAATCACAAGACATTTTTTTGAGGTCTTATTATACAAGTAACTTTACAATGCTGTCCTTTATAATTGACTTCATGTGCTGAAACTTGTTGGCCACAAATTCATTAAATAATCATATCTAGAACTACCCAAAGCAGTCCTGAACATGAAAAACATGATTTTGGCAAATCAACAAAAGTATTTACTCACTTCATTTGAAATTAAAAAACTTGCTTCTGATACATTCAGAAGGCAAATTCAAATCACAGATCTTGATTGCTGTACATAATACATATTTTTGTTTGCTTCAGTTTATATTTGCATGTCTGGCTTCATGTAATTAAATACCCTTGATCACTTATGAGCTCCTGCTGAGCCACACTGTCTCACACAATGCATCACAAGGCAAAGTTACTGAGAATCAACAAAAAAACCACAAAAAAACCACATACCCCGAATTCTTCTTTTTCCATTATATTTGGACCTATGGAAACAATGTATTTTCAAATCAAGACGGAATTTTTTTTTTTTTAACAAGTACTACCAATTTATAGAAAAAAGCATAGAAAGTTGGTTAAGAAGCAGTAAGTTCACAGGAAAAGCCAGAGGATTTTGTGAAAACTAGAGTTTAAAGGAAATCTTTGTTTATTATTGTCATGTAAAACAAAAGTCCTATTTGGGTTTTGTGTTTATTTGGTTTGGGCTTTTTTGATTTTTTTTTAATGAGAGTCTTCCTTTGACTGTCATGCAGACATTAATAGAAATGAGACATTAAATAAATAGGGGCAAAGGCTTGAAGCTTAGGCTGTCTCTATCTGTTAAATCTGGTCTCTTGTGATTGGCAATGTGGCTTTTTGCATTTCTGCCAGGCAGCAGGGCAGCTTTCTCAGGAAGTGTGCAAAGAATCAGCTCTCCTTTTCTGGAGGAGGTGATTCCAGCACTGGACATGTCAATGCTGATGCAACAGCTCTGGCTTCACAAGGGGGTGAGGAAGCCCCAGCTCCTATGGTGTCACTGCCAAGTTACTAGGTGGGCTGTGAATAGCAGCTTTTATTCTCTTTTCCCCTGGTCTTGAATCCAACTGGTTTTACCACTTTGATTATGAGTACCCTGCCTTGGGGGAAATTTGTGTAGAAAAGGGACGGAATTTTGGATTGTCACATGGGATAAATGATCATAGTAGCCTCTGTTTTCAGACCAGAATGCTTTTGTCATATGATCAGTACCTCACATTATTGGACTATGGATGTTGTTACTCTTTTTATCAGGCAGAGCTGGAGAGTGATCTGTGTGGTCACAATCTCAGATATATATTTTTATACTGCTAAGGCTCAGGGTTGCCTGAATCACAATCTTAACAGAGCTTTGCCTCAAACTCCTAACTCACAGAATCACAGAATATGCTGCATTGAAAGGGATCCCCAAGGATCATCCAGTCCAAGTCCTGCCCTGCACAGCACCATCCCCCGGAGTCACACAGTGTGCCCAAGGGCATTGTTCAAATGCTTCTTGAGCTCTGTCAGGTTGTGACCACTGCCCTGGGGAGCCTGTTCAGTGCCCAAACACCCTTTGGGTGAAGAACTTTCTTCTAATATCCAACCTAAATCTTCCCTGACCCATGTAGAATCCCGTGGTGTCAAATAGAAGCAGATAAACATGTTGCAAATGCCTTTTCTGACTGGAGTCCCATAGATCAAATCATCTACTCAACAGACTGGAAACAACCTGCATTTCTGCAGAAGAATTGGCTAGCTACATTCCAAGAATGTGTATCTTTGAATTTCATTCTATTCACAATCAGCTGATATCTTAATCATAATTTATATATTTATTTTATATAATCTGGGAGTTGAACCAAGAGATGTGGTTAGGGTTTATTTTGGTTTTGGCCTCCTATTGGAAGACAGATCTTTCCAATTTAGTTAAACTGAATTCTGCAGGTAACGGGGAATATGAATGAAAATATTTTTCCTCAATAGAACCTTGTAGGAACAGGAGAAAAAGTACATTTTATTGAGATGCTAATGAGAAGATCAAAATGAAATCTCTTAAATTCTTTATTTTTAAAACCTGACTATATCCAATATTAAACATGGAACCTTGTATATAAGGATATTCAGATATCCTATAAACCCACTTTAAGTCTGTAATCTGGGTGTCTGAAAACCTAGATTACATGAAACCAAAACCTAGTTCATAAAACCAAAGACCCCTGGGAAAAATATTTATACCTGTTGAAATGGATTTTCCCATGCATGTGTAAGCATGTTAATCTATAAATATCTAGAAGAATTAAAAGAACCCTTTTTTATTAAAAAGGTTCATTTTTTGGCTCTCCTGGTCTCCTCAATTCACTATAACATGATAAGGATATACACAATTAATTAAAATAAAAAAAAAGAAACATGAAGGTATTATTAAATAGAAAGACTGATGAAAATAAGAAAAATTCAGTTTGAGTTTAAGAAGTGAATAATGTGCATGCAGAAAATGTAGAAAACTAATGAAATGGTGGCTGAAAGATGGGTATTTACAGGATGCTGCAGCAAGAGTTCTATATATGTAAGCATATTAGGATCAAAACAATGCTGTGTACTAAAATACATTTGTTTGACTATCAACATATTTTCATTAGTAAGATCAACAGTATAGACATTGTTATATCTTTGCACACACACAAAAAATCTCATTTCTCTGCTAAAATGGTGACTTTAAACAGCAAGTTTTTGGCTAAAAAGAAATACCATTTGTGTTATGAATCCATCACCAGAGAAAATGGTATAAAATTAACATGGACTAAATACTGACCTTTTATTATCCTGTTGAAGTTTTCCAAACTGGTGCAAATTAAAAGATATAAACATAGAAAAAAAAATCCCATATATTTATTTTAAATGTAAGAAGTAACATAGATTATAATTTGGTTGCAAATATGAAGCTTTAAAAATGCCATCATAAAAGATTTAGAAACCTGGATAAAGATATTGTTTATTAATAATATATTGATATTAATATGTGTCTTCCTTCACAATCCTTTGTACTACAACCCATCATTCAATAATTCTCACAGTACAATTTTTTCATGCCACACCCACATCTGAATGCCCCAAAATTTTTTCTTTCAGTCACTCTAAAATGTGATCACTGCTACTTCCTCAGCATCTCTGCTGCAGGTACGAAAGATATTTGAGTTCAGAGTGCTGTACTACATGTACAAGCATATTGGTAAAATATTTCCTTTTGGGCCTTTCCTACTTTTTTGACCTGCTCCATATCTTCAGGATTATGTCCCCATGTACACTTTTTAATCTCACCTTTTTTGTAATTGAATGGTCTCTTGATCTTGATTTAGAAGTCACTGAGCTCCCAGCTGAGGAATGGGAAAAATAGTCACTAAATTCTTAAAAGTGCTGAGCACTCAAACGATCTACCACAGGCTTTTCCTTATCACATTCCCCTCAATCTTTATACACTGCTAAAGTTCTTTGCTTTATACCTCATTTCTAGCCAGTAAAATAAATGGTGTTGCTCACTGGAACCAATAGAGCTCATCTTATCAATAGGCACTTTATGTGCCTATTTTTTACATTGCTTTTTGTTTTAACCATATGCATCATAGAAGAATTGTGGACATTGCACTGCCCTCATTCCGCTCAACAATTATACATCTCACATGTAGGCTGTGACCTCTGCTTGTATGCGTTAGCTCCAACAATGAAAGATGAGGTGATCCATGGCAAGGTCGTGTCCTCTGCAGGGTTTGGAGGTCTCAGTACTGCAGAGCTCTGCCAAAGCCCACCAGTATCATCCTGAGAATTATGACTGTGTAGTTCCTAAGCCAAGAACTGATGCCAATAGTAAAATGGTTCTGTCTCAATATGTTTAAAATGTGTGTACTAATTAAAGTGAGCACTGCCCTATCATTTCCTCTTAGTTGTATCATATAGACAGAGAAAAAAGTCTCACTGATTAATCCTTACTCTAACACTTAAAATGCTTAATGTAGCAGAATGCAATATTGGGGGACAAAAAACAAAGCCAAAACCAAGACCTTTAAAATCTAAATAAAACCCCCAAATATGTATTACAACTGACAAACCAAACACAGTGCCCTGACTACTAGAGGGATTGATACTCATACTTCTAATTGTCCTCGTCGAGTTTTTTTTAAATTTATATAAAAGAAAAATTTCCCCCATTTAAGATCTTAGTAGAAATCTGAAAATATGGCTGTTAGGCTACCAGTGTTTATCAACATCTTATCCACAAGAAAAAAAATAAACCATGTATTTTAGTTTTTCTGGATTAGAGACTATATTTGTGGGTAAAAAGAAGATGCACAGATTTTATTAGTAAGTAATGAGAACAGCATTGCAGTAACTGATCATGGTTGCTTCTTTGTTCAAGATGTGATTAGTTTTAATATTTGGCAAGGATACTTTTGCTTTTGACAATATTTGGATATTATTAGTATTCATTTTTGTTGCATTATACTGTGGTTTTAGAAGGCTGGGTTTACTAAGGATACATTTTAAATCTTTTAACACAAAAATCTGGCAAGCTAACTTTCTCAGTGGTAGTGAATGTCAGTAACACTGAAGTTGGAATTTTTAATTATAATACAGAATTCATAATTTGCATCCGTGCAGTGCTTGACACTATCTTTACTCAGAAAAATTCTTTTTGATGTCAAAGTGTTTCTTGAGGATTCCTGAATAAGAACTTACAAAGGCAGGGAACTGTAGGCAGTTATGATTTGCAATAGTTAAGGTGCAACAGGCTCTTTCAAATATAATTATTTTCATTAACTGCAATATGATTTTGACAGACCCATATGGTTGCATATTTGCATAATCTTGATATCCATTTTGATAATTTCATTGCTGTTTTCCCAACCTGCTGAGGAACACCAGCTTTAACAGCTGCACAAACTGAAGGACACCTAGAGCTGTTTGATGAATGTGGCCACCACATGGCTTAATTTTCAGTATACCTTCTTCAGCCCTGGTGACAGGACGCATGTGTCAAGATGTATTATACCTTAGGGCCTTTTACTTCCATGTGCCCGTGCAGTTCATGAATAGCCCACAACTAACTCAAATCTCAGAGAGGACATGATGAAAAGATAATTCATTTAGGTTGTCTTTGCTAATTTTGGATTCTCAAAGTGTACTTACAACCAGGTTTTCCAGTATACTTTCCAAAATTCTGGCTGACAGTCTTTTTGCTTCTTTTGGAAATGTGTTTTTGCTCTTCTGACTAAAAATTGTACATGTAGTATGATCTTTTATGTAATTGGCAATGAATTAATACTTATCTGAAACTCTTTTCCCACAGTTTTCTAAAAGTGGAACAAAATCTCACCTCAAACCCTGACAGTGTGAATTACCCTCTTAGCATTCAAGTATTATACATCACCAGTTCTATAAAATTGTCATGACTAAAGAAATTATAAATGAAAAGGAAACCAATTAATATTAAAATTGAGAAATAAGTGATAGAAATATTGAAGTGCAGATGGATGGGAAAATGATGCTAGTTTAGGCTGAGCCCAACTCACTCCTTGCTTATCTCCAAAATTAAGCTTGTTAACTCCTTTTGGACCACAATATGTATTTTTTCTCCAACTACACTGCCTGAGTAGTTGCTTTTCTTTCTTTTTCATTCCCTCAGAACATGTAGCAGAGGTCATTTTTTAACAAACAAGTGCATGCTTCCAATGGGACCAATTTCTAGAAGCTGAAAGGTTTGGGTTCTGATGGGGTGCTCTCATTTTTTCTTTATTGCCAAGTAGCTCATAACATTTTTCTGCTCTGAGCCAAACAGTCAAACTTTGCTAACTCTACAACTGATTCTGTACTTCTGTGATATCAGAGAATAGAGGAAGGGAGAATAGAACATCTTTTTTTATTATTATTATTTAGTTGTTTAGAAGCAGTAATAACAGCTTGCCTCTGTTGAAAAAATATTCATAACCAAGAAAAAAAAAATACAGTGTTTGTCCTTGTCTGCAAAATAAAGCAAAATTAAAGATCAAATGCATTGCCCAAGAGCCAGGATTTCTTTTCCATGATTTGAGAGGCTTTATATTTCTTAAATTTCCCATGTTAGTCACAAACACTTAAGCTGACACTTTGGGCCCAATTTATTCCTGTGTCACAGGAGAAATATTAGTAGTGGAAGTAAAAACTTGCTTGCACTGGAGTTACTTTATAGCCTTCCAGTCACCACAAAAATTATGTGTACATTTAAAAGTATTACTTTAGAAAGCCTTCCAAGCAGTTTTAAAGGCTTTCGCAGAACAGTGGAATGGCTGAGGTTGAAAGGGATCTATGGAAATCATCTAGTTCAACGCCCCTGCTAAAACAGGTTCACCTAGAGCAGATTGCAGAGTAAGTCTGCAGGAGATTTCACAAGCACTCTAGGCAGCCTCTTCCAGTCTCTGTAACCCTCAAAGTAAAGAAGCTTTTCCTCATTCAGGTGAAACTCGCTGTATTTCAGTTTGTGCCCTTTGCCATTTGTCCTGATGCTGGGTACTATTGCCAAGAGTTTGGCTCCACGCCCTTGACGCCACCTTGTGTGCATTGGTGAGTTCTCCCTTGGTCATCTCCTCTTGAGGCTAAAGAGGCCCAGCACCCTCAGCCTTTCCTCATAAGAGAGAGGCTTCAGTCCCCTAATCAAATCTGTATCTTTCACGGACCCTGCTCCAGCTGTTCCTTGTCTTGCTTGAACTGGGAATCTTCTTCCCACATTTTTCTGGCACTTAATTGTGGTTTAAACATTTAAAGATTTTTCTTTCTCTGCTTTAAGATTATTGTCCTTTAAATTCCTAGATTTGCCATCAATTTTTTTTAGAGAATGTTACAAAAGTTGAGCTAGAAAAGTAATGTTTGAAATGAATGCTAAAAAAGAAGTTGTGAGACAGATGATTAGCCTGAGCAGTACATTCAAATTTATTTTACATCTTTCCAACCTCCCTAACAACAGTCCTCTGGACCTTTATTTTCTGCTGCAGTGTAACACATTACAGGAGAGCATAATTTCAGCTCTAACAAGGATTCAATTCTATTTCTGCTCACACGGTAGTGTATGCTAGCATCATCCTGGGTTGCACTAGGTGGAGGGAGGTGATGTCTCCCCTTGGCTCAGCATGGACCCAAGGGCAGGGAGTCACAGCTGCCTTCTCTCTGCTGGGCTGCTGGATCCCCTGACTTTTGAGATGCTATTTCATGACCAGTTTCTTGCGGCTTGGTGCATTAATATTTATTTTAGTCACTACTTGGAACATGCACTCACCCTGAGAGTGTTTAGTGTTACCAGCAACAAAGTGAAGTCTGATTAAGAAATTATTTCTGACAGCAATGAAAAGACATTTGAGACAGGTGTTCCTGCCCTCATCCTCTGGTGTTTCCTCTCAGTTTCACATCTTATTCACATACTTGCCAGAGGTCTGTACATAATAAAGTCTCAAAGTGCTATATTTTAATTCCTGTTGGAAATCAGAGCCTCTCCAATATTTAATTACTCTGAACTGAAATTTTGCAGGAGGTTTGTCCCTTTTCAATAACTTTTTGGAATGCTTTAAACCATAAATAAAAATTCAATTTCCTCTTTCTTCTTACTCACAATAGGATTAAATAATGCTATAAAAGATAAATCAAATTCCAACTCCTTAAACTTATTTCATTGCTTTAGATTTATTTGTAATTTTCAAACTAAATCACATTTTAGCTTAAACCTTTCTTCCCCTTAGCCATGATCCTTTTGTCCTTCAATGTTACGCCCATCTAAGTAACAATGGGGGAATAAAATATGGGTTATAGGTTTGTCACTATAACTTTTATCTAAGTTCATTCCTGGGACAATTTGTTTGCCTTGCAATAGACCTAAAATCTTGTCTCTTTTCATATTAGGAAAAGTCATACTTTGTTTAATTAGTTTTTTTAAAATTTTGAGTGTTGAGGAGTAGAGATATTGGTGGGCAGAAGAAAAAAAGGATTCAAAACTTGAGAACGCAAAGGGGAAATTGTAAGGACAGTGAGGACAGTCAAAAGACTCCATGTCTTCAACAAAGACAAATGTCACCCTAGGTTACTGTTCAGAAAATATCCAGATGGTTTTGTCTGCCTTTCTTTATGACTTTCTATCAGGTCATCCTCAAATAGATTCACTCCTCTATTTTTAGTTCATTCATTATTCCTCTTCATCTCCCTCCGTGGTGATGAAGGGACAGGTCTGGTGTCAGTGGAAGCAATTTGAAATGAATAGATGTGCTAACTGACCCCTTCACAGCTACATCACAAGAAACATTTAGTACTGCTATTTATGGTCTACACAAAGGAATCAAGCTCTTAAATGACTTCAAAACAAAAGTATCATTTGGAGGTTATTGCCAGAGCTTGTCCTACACAATTACTCTCTTCTCTCACAATAATAGCTAAAAAGCTGTTTACTGGTCTCCAAAAAGTGGATTTTGGTTTTCAATAATTCCCAATCATAAATAAGAGTAAGGGGTTAACTTGAGTGTAAGGTATTGTCTTAAAAATTACCTAAAATACCAATCGAAATCAAATATATATCATCTATATTTTGATAGCCAAATTTAATCAATCAAGTGCAATCTAGTTTGATTTTTAAGAGGTTTAATACAGTGAACAGTATATTGTATTACATGTTTTGAAAAAATAGGCTATTATATGCAATAATAGGTCTGCCAATCATCTGGACTCATTAACAGGTAGACCTAAAAGTTTGTGAAAGTTTCAAATTCAAAGAACTTTTCATTTACTGTAGTCAGGGCACACATATTCAGTGAACTCTTCTATTGTACAGTTTAATTACTTATATAAAGCTTAGTGTATTTTTACTGCATCTTTCAAACTGTCCAAGTGGCCTATTTTTTTCATTTTTCAATTGATTTAATTTTTTCTTTTTAGTATTTCAGAATTTCACAAACTTCCTTGAACTTTTCTATCTTCTATACTTTTTCTGTAATGGGCATCAAAGTGTATATATTAGGTCAGATATACATCCTCTATATTAGATGGGTTTTGAAGAAAGTGCTCAGATGGAAAGTGAATCTTGGTCTGTCTGATAGATGGGCAGAAAATTCAGTACTTTTTGATAGGGGTTGCAGCCAGATTGCATTGCTACTGAGAAATCACACACAGGTCAGGAGACAAAATTAGAGGTACATATCCCAGTAAAAATCTAAGTATCTGACAGGAGACACAAACGTAATAGACACAGGGGAAAAAAATCAGTGAGATCTCAATTTATCTTTTAGCAATTGAATGACAGTTTTACAGGCAAGTGAAGGTTGGCCAAAAGGGAACTAATGAAGAATGGACAGTAGCACTGTCATCGACAAGGTGAATTTGACAGGGAGTTTCATATTACCAAAAACCACAGCAGACAACCTGTAAGATGAGACAAAGGTAGAAAAGGTATATAATACTTCTTACTAAAGTTACATCAGAACAAGGGGATTCTAGCAGATTGAAAATTACACTACATTTAATCTAAATTCAATGGAAGGACACACATAGCCAGAAAGGAATTCCAGCTATTCAGTTTAGGCAATGATTAGAGGCCAAGTCTCTCTCAGGTTTGTTTATCTTTCTCATTTGACACAGGAACCACCCTTACTTTTTCTGTTTAAAAACTCATATGGCAAAATTAAGAGAGTGCATCCTACTCACTCTAACAAACAGCTCAAGTAAGGTAACATGGGGTGTGCTGAGAGCTTGTAAAAAGTGTGGTGGATATCTAATTCTGTATGTTCTGCTGCTCTAGGGCAGCTTGTTCAGTGTCATCAAGAGGACTACAACAATCCTATTGGGGAAAGTGCTTTTCTTTTTGTTTTGTGTGCTCTCCCCACCCACAAGGCAAAATGTACAATCATAGATTCATAGAACTGTTAAGGATAAAAAAGAGCTCTAAAATCATGGAGTCCTTAAGGGCAACATCCATGTTGGACCACAACTGAACAGAAAGTCAGTTAATCTATATCAACTTTCTGTTGAAAAGATAATCAGAAAGATTGTATTTTAAATTGATCACTTGTGACTGAATCCTTCAAACCCATAGTCATGATTCTACACACTCTCAGACAAGGTAACTTTTTAGCTTCTGCTAACATGTCACTTTCATAGTAATTCTAGGAAGCTAAAGAAAAAATTGTCAAATTTGATGGTAGAGTTGCTTCTATGACCATTATGAATCATATGAATTAGGTGTATCAGCATAGATAAGAACTGGAGAAACAGATACAAAAAGCAACATGAAGACAGGATTTCTACTACCAACAACACAGTATTTGCATTTAAATTTTAAAATGTGTGAAGTTTTCCTCTACAGAAGCATTGAAAAAAATAAGAGCTGGATAGGGTGTTCTCGCTAGGAATCTAAGAATCTAAAAAACACTAAATATTCTAAGATTAATTATATGAACACCAGTCTATGCAAAGTCATAATTCTGCACTTTAGAAAAGAGCATGAGAATAAAAATCACGGGCCTTTCAGACTCAAGAGAAAGTGATAGAAAAAACAGTATGATTAGCTGCCCCACTTTTTTGGATCCTGCTGTCCCTGTACAAATGAAGTGCATATCTGCAGCAAAGATTGATTTCAACAAATATGAATGACAGACATTACACTACTCTTCTGTCACATTCGAATCTAACAGCTGACAACCACATTCTACAGTCATTGAAAATATTTCAACTTTTACAAGTGAAGATAGTCAAGTTTATCTTTTTTTCTGGGAAGATCTGTCAGCTACCAGCTGCTATAGTATAAATGGTCCAAGTATCATGGCATCAAAGAATTTTAATTGTAGTTTATAGTGCCTTTTAGCCATATTACAAGGTAACATACAGTTAATGATTACAAGGTAACATACAGTTAATGAAGTAACTGAATTGAGGGTTTTGTTCAATTTTTAAAATTATTTATTTACTGGTATGAAAAAATGCATTTCAAAATGCTTCTCATATAAAACATTTGTTAGCTTTGCTTGGGGAAAGAAAGGTCAGAAATTGTGTTGTTGAGTTGCTTCACTTTATGAAGAAGATATGGAGCCAGGGATGAGAAGAAATGGAGAGGAAGATGTATAGAAGGCCATGATCAGCTAGGAAACAACAACTGGAATTCAGGCCATTTTTAAGACCACAGACTCAAAACAATTCCCGAATATCAAAGAATACAAGCCCTGGTTTTGCACAAGGATTCAGAATTTTGTGCTGTCTAATTAAGCTAAAACTGGATTTTTTCATGTATTATTTCTGCATAAATAAATTATGGTTTCTATACACACATATTTCCAGAGACCTCCTTCTACCCAGAGAGCTACTCCTATCGAGGAGGCAGCTCCTCTGCTGGGACACATCACTGTGTAATCTAACTCCTCAAAGAAAAAAGTTATATGTAGTCACATTTACTAATCGTAGCTCTCTTATTTAATTTTTTCAACAATGCTCTCCTGCAGTGCATTTTCTCCCTCTTTCTCATTTTAAAAAACAACAATAAACAGAGGGGATTATTGTCCCAGTCATGTACAGTGCAACTGTATCATAAAGCAGTGAAAAGGGAGTATATCCAGCTGAGCTTTAAGTGTTACACAGGTTTGCATATTCATAGTTTGGAGACCCACCTGCTGAGTTAATACAAACAAAAAAAAAATCATATAGAGCTGAACTTCTAAAGAGAAAACTATGAGAATATATTATAGAGCATAAAATCAGAAAAGAACAACAGGATACAATACCAGTTATGTGAAAATCATGCGAGCAATGTCATAAAAATGTAATTAACTGAATACATTGATTTCATTAAGGTATATTAAGATCAGTCCAAATCCTTCTCCTTTATTTCCTAATACAGTATAAATATGAAACCTATGAAATATGTAAAGACAGCTGGGATGTTCATTTTGGTTCATATTTTTGTTCTGAAATGGGGATATTACAAAGGAGTTAAGATTATGAAACCATCACACAAAGAGGGTAGCAGTCTTATATTAATACATATTAACATAACAAGACGATAAAATCTCATTCCGTTTCATGACTTTATTTTTGACTTGAATCAAGATTGCCTTGTATTCACATTTATAGAATTACTGACACCTATTCCTGTTTTTCCATCAACCAAGGAAGAATCATGTACCAGGTGAGCTCTGTAAATTGGAGTAAAAACCACTTTAGCCTTCAAGTGATTATGAGATTCTGAAAGGTATGTTTAAAGCCATATTTTACATGACTCTGTCTTCTATTGATCATTATTTTCCTCTCCTTTGCCATTCATTACTTTGTAGTAATTTAAAAGATTGTTTTCTTATATTTCTTTTTCATAACATTAGAAATGAAAACTCAGAGGATGATGTTGTCACACACTGTTAGAATGGCAGTTTCTTTTGCAGACCCTGAAATTGCCAAGGTGTTCTTCAACTTACTTTGTGGTGGAAAGTTCAAAGAAGCAGAAAGAACAGTGATGTGATGAATATAGGATGGAGCTGAAGGGATAATTCAAGGTTCTGATGCTTAGACCAAAGGAGAAAGAGAGAGTTAAGCTTCTTTTTCTTCCTAGAGATAATTTTCCTATAATTTCATTTGAGATATAACTTTTCACTCCCTGGTGTTACCAGTTTTCAAAATTAGCCTTCCAGGCACTTGCAGGGGTGCCATTGATTCACCCATTAAACAGAAAGATGAATTCCTGGATTCTTTTGCTTTAGCAAGTTAAGAAGAAATTAAATTTAGATATAAGCTATAATTTAAAACTTTGGGTTCATTCTATGATGTTTATACATAGGAAAGAGTGACAGCTGGAATGTAAACCTTCTGTAAGAGGGAACTGTGGTCAGGATTCATGCCTCCTAATTTTAGCTTTCAAAAAAAAAAAAAAAAGAATATCTATTATTAGTTGGTGACCAAGGCTATCTTATAAACCAGTGGAAAAGGAGAGGATTTGTCATTTTTGGAGGAGTCCATTTTTGGCTCTTTAATATCTATGAAGCCAATGGAAAGGCAGAGGTTCCTCTGCAGCCTAACTTGGATGCTCTGAATAATTTTCCAGGGGAGTCTCTATCTTATCATGGAGTACTGTGAGATCTGCTGGGTTATTAGTCTCATTACAGAATATCCCCTGGGGCACACCTATAGATCACACTGTCATTTCTCTTACCTTGGTGCTCTGTTTTAAGACAGAATTAATTATCTGCTGGAATGCCTTTCTCTTTTTCCCTGAGTATAAGACAGAGTCCAGCTACCTTAGGCTAGACTGTGCCTTTTAGGCGAACTAAGCTTGGAAAGATCAGTATCACTCCACACACAAAATATGAATGTGCTAAAGAGAATCTGAACTGGAACTTCATTTAAGCTGATTATTCAATTTCACCAGGGGATCTAATATGAGATTTTAAATCAGGAGTCCTCTGTATTAACTCTTCAATATGTTACAATATCCTTCATAGTTCAGAATAATTTTGCAATCATTAAATTCATACTTATCTCAGCTTCCTCTCCAGAAATTGTTAAACCACCAGGTAAAAGTGAACTATGAAAGTTGTTTATTAATACTAAACTCCTGAAACTGTACTTAAGTAATATTTTTTGAAAAACATATGAAGAAAGCATACTGCAGTAAAACATGTTTATTCCACTGTAACGAGATTGAAACACATACTTTTCTGTACATTTTCTGTAGCTCTCTGGTATTTTCTGTCTCATAAGTGAAGCTCTAACAAAATTCAAAAGGCAACATCTTAGTCAGTTTTAATGCAGGTTATTCAGGTAATACTATATACAGGAGTTGAAGTAGCAGGAATTGCAAAAAAGCATGTCTTTCAAATACATTTAAAGATAAATTTCCTCTTCAGTTATTTTCAAATGAAAACATACCTGTTCAAAAGTCCCATTTAGAGTTTTTGGGTGTATAAAATTCCATAATTTGGCTTTTCTAATTGCAGAAAGTAAATTATTAGAACAAATGGTGCAAGTGTTTACTAGTAAGAGTTCAATTTACTTTCTTTATATATTAATCCATATCATAAATTTCATTCTTATTGAGCTAAATGGAACTCTAGGGGTGGTACCCTAAAGCTGATGTCAATGTGATGAATTTCATCTTTAGTATCTCCTGGTTCATTTAACATCTCATTCATTAAGACTATTACATATTTTATACGATTTTGATCATTTGCGTTTGCAGATTCCTCTTAAGGTCAAATACATGTGAGCAGCTATTCTTTTATTTTAGACTTCATGGAATGCTCAGTCTTAGTAAGCACTTTGAGAGGAAACTGCTATGGTAGTGTCCTTCATGTGTACCATCCTTTTTTCATTTATTTTTACTCTTTGCATGTATTTGTTCACTTTATTGAACAAGTACATATTTAAATAAAAAAAAACAGAGTTACAAATACAGCATTTGGATCTATCAAGAAGAAAAGTACTCTACAATGAAAGAGTCTCTCAAGTGGTGATCCTATGTTAAAAGTTATCCAGAGCCTTCAATTATGAATATTTTAGGCCAGAATTCATGAGCTTAGATTAGATTAGATAATGGCACATGAAATAAATGCTACTTCTTTGCTTCTTCAATCCATGTCTGCTGTTATAATAGGGCATAATAATACTATGCAAGAGGTAAGGATTTTAAAATTTTATTTAATTTACATACTAACTTCCTGAAATCCTAAATTATTGCTATTATGATGAGAAGAAATAATTTAGACTTTAACAGGTGTTAATTATTTAAAACCAATCATTTAGTGAATTTATCTAGTTTTTTACCAAAACAAAAATTCTTCACAATTCAGTGAAACAAAAATATCCAAAAATAAAAGTATTTTTCTGTTGCATACAGCAATGATGAGATAAGGATTTTCCATTATTTCCCATAACAATTTTTCTTATCATAAACTATAATAAATTTTCTTTTATATTCATGGAAAAACAATGCAATGCCTTCTGTGTCAATGCTGTTGGCTCACAGTCCCCAAAAACCACTTGGTGCACTAACTTGATTTTATAGCAAAATTGATTATATATCAGTGCAAAAATAATTATTGTTTGACGCTTTTTAGAGCTCCTGACAGTAATTTAGTTCAAGCCTACTGGATGGGTGAAGCTATGTGGTCATGACCATTGGAGAATCATGGGCAAAGATTAGCTAAGATACCATGTCTTGAATTTTACTCTTAAAATTTTTTATCTATATGACTCCAACAGGCTGAAAGTAGAAAAAAATGTTTTCCTAAGTCCAATAACTCACCCAGCATACAATATTTGTGATTTTCTCAGAAGTATCAGCTTTTTTGGTTTAATAGAACATAGTTAAGGTGACTGCCCCTATCATGCCCTCCTACCAAACTTGGCTCATGGAGTCATCTCTGAGCATGTGAGCTGAGATGAGGAGGTGTACACCAAGAAATTAAAAAAATGCAATTTCAGATCAGCATCGAGTGTGTTGTACATCATCAGGACTTAGATGTGGAAAAACAGATTTTTTTACCCCCTCTTAAGGTTCAACTATTGAAATATTTGAACAATTATTTAATACAATGACACCCACATGTTTGTATACTCAGATATCACAGGGGCAAGGCTCAAAGAGTGCTTAGTGAGATAATGCAAGTATGGGAACCATATTCTTCTCTTATTCATACAAATCTCTATGCAAAGAAAACTTAGTGCAGAATTCATGCTACAAAGTGTGGTGAGAGGGATCACGATTTTCTGCGTCATCAAGACGTGATGGGAATACAATGATATTGAGGGGCAGCTAAGAAAGCCTGTTATGACAATCCCAGTCTAACTATGTTTAGTCCATCTAACAAGAGTAGAAAGCAAACATCATCTTTCCAAATTAAAAAAAAAAAATTATTTAACCTTTCAGAGTGTAGATTGCCAGAAAGGAATAATGTATAGTTTGTCTTTTAGGCTTCTTAAATATGTGAAAGTACCTTTTGAATAGCAGGATTTTATAGACAATTTTTCTTCCTGAGATAAAAAAAGAGAAAGAAGTAGTTAAGGTGGTTTTTCTTTCTTCTTTATAAAGAGAAGATTAAAGGACTATTCAGATAAAATCTTCACTCTTTTTTTTTTAATCTTTGTTTCTTTTCTGCCAGAAAGAAAAAATAAGAACATGTTATCTAGACTTTAAATGTAGAACAATCCTTTAAATACTCATTATTCTGAAGATTATAAAGATTACAAGTCCGTACAATACTTCCTGAAAACTGACACATAGAAATGACAAGCAAGTATCTAAATGAGGGACCAAGTATTCTTTCTTTCAAACACTGAAAGAAAAAAAAGACACACAGAATTAGCTGTCTTTCTGCCATTCTGTCCTCAAAGCTCTATGAAAGAGATGAACATGAATTAGAGAGAATGGCCTAAAAAGACTGTAAGTAGCTTTCTTAATACAAAATATGCTAATCTGCAAAGCACAGAATCAGCTGCATTTCCAAAGGTGCTCAGTATTCTAAAGAAATAAAGAAAAGAGCATATGAAAGGTAAAATCCTGCTTAGAAAAATGGATTTTACAAGCTCGGCATTCCAAAGGCTCACTTTAAAATTCTGCCTTTTCCAGTTTTAGTTATGCAATTTATGATTGCTTAAGGCAAACTTTTGCTTTTGTTTCATACCACACGTGAGCCACACACCACTGTTGTTTTTTTCCAAGGCTATTTCCAAATTTTTCTTTGAAAATTAATTTGCCAGTTCTAGCAAGTTGTTCATTTTTCCAACATGTTTGAACTTTTACTGAAATACTTTGCCTTGATATTGTGTCGGGAGTTTAGTTCAGGCATGGCTTAAAGAAAAAGGCCACGAAGCCATGCAGCTGAGAGAAAAGTAACAGGTAGCTGTGAAGCAGTTTCAAAGCAGTTTCCAGCCTGACTTCTATAAACAATTAGTCTCTCTCAGGCATCCTTGCATAAACAATAAAGTTCTCAGGCAGTCTTCCCATAACAAAGGTAACATCCTCTCTGGGAAAAGATGGCACCCTGGGAACAGTTATGGAAGTTTTGAGAACCGTTCGTATCACAGTGAGAACACTGATTTTGTTTGATGTAAACAATCAACGGTATTGTAAAACAAAAGGAGTGGTTAGAGTTTTCTCTGTTAGCCTATCATAAAGCTGTATTTTGGAATATGCATGAAGTTAATTAACACTGTTATTTAAAGTGACTGATCGATCAATAAAGTTGGAGTTCGATGCATTATAGGATGGTCGTTCTCCCCCTCACTTCAACAATATTGCACAAGATAGAAGGCACAGAACTGTGATAGCGCTAAACTGAGCTGAGTTTAGTTAGAGTTCATGTTCTCTTATACTCGAACTAAACTTAGAAGGAAATAATTTGAAAGCAGTGAAGAAATGATTGTATATCTTTGAACTAAGATCAGTTTTTTCTAATATAGCCATCAGAAATGCCAGATCATCCTGCTAAAAACCAATTGCTTCTGGAATATCTGGTAGCTTTCCACATAAATTTACCAAAATGGTACCACAGTGGAGGGAATGGGTGGAGTTTAAAAAAAGGTAAAAAAGAGTAGTACTATTTGCCATAGTTCTGAAACAGCAAGTTGTTCTTGGTTTCTTTTTTGGATTCTTATTCTGGGCAAACTGAAATTCAAAACCTCACAATATGAGGCAATGTTTTGAGAAAGAATCAGCTGTGGAGTCCTGATAGCTGATTTAATAAGAAAATTAAGTATATTGTGTTGCTCAGACTGTGTACCTCCCTATATAATTTAATTGTGCAATTTCTAAGCAAATCAAGAGGTAGAAATCTCAGAGACAAAAGATTTTTACACCTTTTTTTTAGAAATTTCAAGGTGAGTAGAGGATGGAGACCAAAATAAGGAAAAGCAAGTATGAATTTGGCCCATGGAATTATGCCAAGAAGAAAATCAACACATATTTTCTCTGAGGTACCCGTAATACATCCTGACACAGGAACACTAAAAAATAAAAGATACAGCTAGCCCAGTATTACACCATGGGACTTATTAAGGAGACCTAAAAATAGTGTGCAGGAAATCAGCTGTCACTCATTCTGCATCTCATGGGATTACCTTGGCTTTAAATAATTGATATTCTGAAAAAAAATTCATTCTACTACACTCACTAGTACTTTTTCTAAAAAGACTTCTAGCATTGATGATTTTGTTTCTGTCAAAATTTATGGCTCATTTATATGTTTACAAAATCATGACACCACTCAAAATTAAAATAATTTATTTAGGATTTTAGAAATGCCATAGATATGACAGGTGAAGTATGAAATCAATATGTAATACCTTCTGTTAAGAAATGCGATCAAACTTAAAGGTTTTTTCCTCTGTGACTCATGTATTGGTTTTCTTAGAACAAGTGTGACAGAATGTTTGCTGTCTATATTTTCCACAATTAGTATTGGAAAATTTTTATCGAAGAAATTAGAATTTGTATTCTAATGAGTTTTTAATAGATTACATGATGGATTCTAATATATGCATACTATCTTCCCTTTTTATTGTGTGTGTGTGGATTTTGTATATAAAATGTTTTCATTGGGGTATAGAAGGATTTCCACTGAGGATGTTTCTCTGTTTGTCTGTTTTTCTCTGGGGTTGTAGAGATTATTAGCAGAGAGCTAATAACAAAACATTGTTGTTACTTCTAAAATTGCAGCCCCTTATCTCAAGGACTAAGCTGGAAGCAGAAACAGGGTTTTCTCAGGGAAGATTATGTTGCAGCAGCAGAACACCTGCTGAAAGACTTCAAGTCTCTCAAGTCTGTCAATAATCACTTGACTGAGAAATCCAGAACTTTACAAAAGGAAAGCCTTCGCAATGATACTTGTAGAAATGAAAGGGAGTAGAAGGAAGGACTCTGCAAAGACTCAAAGATCTTGAAAGGACAGAATGAAACGTAAAGTAATGTAGATGTTTTGAGACTGGATTTTGAGTGGAAACTTTTATTGCTTTTCCAAAAAGCAATGTACTTCCTGAGCTTCTCTATGAGTTATCTGAGGTTGTTTAGATATCTTTTGACTACTCTGGTCTTATCTTTATTTCATTGCTGTCTTGTCCCTAAGAGTATTTAAAAAAATAATCTTCACAATCATATTTTGCTGGAGCTCTGAAAGCAGGAAAGAACTACTTACTCTGCAGCAGAACTGGCACAGGAGGAGATGGCATCAGGATGTGGATGGCTGATATAGAGAGTCTCATCTGCTTGGACCAGGTGCCTGACAGTGACTCTGCAGACCACGATGGTGCCTGTGAGCCTACAGATGCCAGCCTTGGTAAGTTTGCACCAGCCAACTTGATCAGGTTTATATTGAGATAGCTGAGTCAGTATTATGGCATTACAAATTTCATGGTAAATATGTACCATGAATTTCTCTATTTCCTCTAAATGTTTTCAAAAGTCTTAAAATTTTGAAAAACAATGTTGCTTGAATAAAATACCTCTGTCTTTACTATCTGAATACCCTGTAATTATCAGGTTTCTTCCTATTCCTTTAATCATCAGATCTCAAATTATTGTTACATTCATGCAGAAATTTATTCCAGTATATGCTTCTTGCTGTAAGAGATATGTTGTATGAGTGTGTTCTTTAATAATAATCCTTGTTTCTTTTTCAGATGTATAATAATTACATGTTCTTCTGGAAGGAGCTAAAGTGTTTTGTTGGCATGTTGAGGTTTTCTTTCCAACCTGTATTTAATTCTCTTCAATAGAAATTAAACCTTTATTTGATCTTAGAGGAATTTCCAGAACATGGTCCTCTTGGATGTATGTAAAAAATACTTATAGAAGCAGCATGCAGAAAGATGAGTAATAGAACTTAAATTATGACCATTACCAAAATAATACAAATTCCATTATAAGATAACTACCTCTAATTTAACAACATAGCAGACACTCACTAAAGTATATTTTCTTCTTTTTTTTCTTTTTCAGAAGTGAACAAAACACCACTACAAAGTGCCAAACTGACAGCAGTGGAATTAATTCTGTCTGCCTGGTAGACAAAGCATAGCAACCAAGCTAGATTTCTTTAAATTTTGGTACGTTTGTCAGGCTTGTCTTTTTCCTCTGCTCTATGCAATTGCTCTTTGTCCATTGACATTAATTGTACCATTTCTATTTACTCCAAAGACCTTTAGTTCTACTCTCAAGTACAGGAACTAACTGCATGCTGATTGCCATTTCAGTGACATGTAAATATGCTAAACTGTGTGTTTGTCAAAATAAAAAGAAGTAGGAGAAAAAGAAAGGACATTGTTTCAGGCTATTGGCTAAGACAACCCCTGTTCTTGAATCTTCCACTCACTGCTAGCAATTCTAAGTACTTCAAGGAACATTATTTTTGAATAGTTACTACTAAGAAGTAGAAAGTACAACCCATTAAAAATAACTTGGGTCTTGCAATAGAGGGTAGGAGAATGATTAACTACATTGACATCAAGAATGAAAAAATTAGTGTAAGGGCAAATCTAGCCCATCTGTGCATAGAAAGGTTTCTAGGATGACAATTATCCTATTCTTTCCATTTTTCAGGGAAGGGGTTGAACTATTTTAGAGGTAGGAGTGACTCCCTGGAGAGTTCTATAGCTCTATACAAGCTAAGGGTGATTGGGAAGGAGGGAGGGAGAGAAGAAGGTAAAGGAGTTCACATTTTTTCCCCCAGCCTCTGAAGTAAAAAAGATACATCCTTCAATAATTTTAGAAAATACTTTACAAGAATAAGATTTTTTTAAATTTTAATTGTATTAAAATACAAGTTTTAATTCAATAAAAAGGTTTTTATCTAAAAAACTAACCAATTTCAGATAAATCAGATGCAAACACTGTGCCAGACTTAGACAGACATTTCCCCTTTCCTATCAAATCCACATATGGACGGATTGATATCACCAAGTTGAGTGGTATAATTGTGTCGGGTTTTCAGGCTGTTGCTGTTTAGGTGGCCTGGAAAGGCCCAGGGATGGCCTTGGAGAGCCGACGCTTCAAAGAACGAGGAGAGACTTCTGATCTTGTCTCGGTCTCGGTGTTTATTAATTGTTTATCTAAAAGATTTTCTTTCAGCCCGACAGAGGTCTGCACAGCAAGTCAGCCATGGGCACACTCCCGAAGCCCCCGGGCGGTCACTTATCTTTATACTCGAAGTTACGTATACAATATTTATCATTTTTCTCCAATACTTTCTACTCTTATTAACCTGTGCACTTCTAGTAATGACCAATCCCAAAGTGCCACCACCACCACAGAAGATGGAGGCCAAGAAGAAGAAGAAGAAGGACAGGACACGCCCCAATTCCTCCATCTTACTTCTTTAGACCCCCCTGTACCAAAATCCTAAACCCTGTGTTTCACACTTTAACTAACTTATCCCTTCACCATTCACCCAGTGAATTCCTCCTATCCTCATACAGGTCTCATCTCCTGTGTAGGATCAAAATCCTGCCACCAGACACTTCTGGCAACATTCCAGGATTCCCGAGCCCCCCAAGGGTGGTCTCGGCCTCTCTGCACCTCCATCCTGAGGTGCTGAGATCCCACATAATTGATATCCCCAAAGGACAGGAAGCCATCCAGAGGGACCTAGACTAGTTCAAGAAGTGGGCCAATGGAAACCTCATGAGGTCCAATAAGGTCATGCACAAGGTCAAAGTCCTTTTCTCCTTCATTGCCAGGTTTAACTTCACCCCTTATTTCCAATCCCTCTCTTTATCCCTGCAGGTTACCCTCAATCCCTTCAGCAAGCAAAAAATGAGGAAGGGCACCCTATGGTCTATACTTGGCTGTTTATCTCTGACATTCCCATCCTATCACACCTTTGCTTCAGTGTGAGTTCTTCCAGTGGCTGCAATACTTCAGGAAAACCTTCTCTAGAGCAGGTTTTCTTTTGGTGGAAAGGAATAACTTCACCCCCCTTGTCTGACTTTGGTGTTTCTTGTGCTGTTTTACACTACTTGTACTCCCTCCTCCCTCCCTGTTTGGTGTTCTGCCCTTTCTCAAATACAGTATCACAGAGGAGCCATCCCTGTGGCCGACAGGCTCTTCTATGCCCTGTGTGTGCTGGCTGCAGCTGGCTGGAACCATCCATGTCCACCCTGGGCAGCCCCAGCCTCTCCTTCCTGGCCAGCACCTCACCACGCACATCCAGTGCAAAGACATACACAAAGTCTTTGAGAAGTTGCAGAGAGCCGTGTCTCAGATTTCTGGGAGAATAAGAAGTCAAAACCCCATTATCTGCTTGATTACTTTAAATACATATGGATACAAGAATCTTGTTTTGAACTAGATTTACTGTACTTTATTTGCAGATAAGTTACACTATCTATTGGCACGAAGAACAGAAAATTAGTTTATTGTTGTATTGTGTAACAATGCTTGACACATCCTTTGAAGTCAGACAATAGAAAGATGGAGGTGTTCATTGAGAAAATTTTTTCTCAATAGGTAATGAAAACATTCAAGTGCTTACAGATATTTTGCAACATGCCATGCATGTTCCGATTTGTGTAAAATCGGATATGTAACAGAGTTAACAATTTCTTTTTCAGAGAGGGAAACTGAACAGAATACAGAAGATGGATATCAACTGGTATTTCTTTTTTAAATGCATTGCTGAGCAATGGCTTGAAAAATGAGGCAATTAAGGTTTGCTTATGAACAATTAGCTTGAGATCATGAACTGCTCAGATGAGCAAAAAAAGTAAATTAAATAAATGTGTATAGAGGATATAAGAAAAATGTTTGATTTTTGAACCAAGGAAGGATAATTATATAGGAAATTATCCTGAAAAATCAGCATATGTTAATACTCCTATATGATTAAACTAACATGCAAAATAGCTGAAATCTACCAACAGTTTGTAGAAGGACACGTGAAACATGTGGGATGGTTTTAAGGACTTTCTTTCAGGGAAGTTCTTGGTTCCTCCAGGCTGCTGAGACATCATCAGCCTTGGTTCATGTTGCTCTGTGAAGGCATGTGGCTGTACCAAACACCAATTTCATTTGAATGTACTTGCTACTGTAATAATACATTATTCCTTGAGTTCTTCTTACAGCACTGGTTCTCTTGGGCCCTCAAATTGTGATATCTTTGTGAGCTGAGTTAGTCTGTTCAGAGAATTCCATACAATCTCTGCTCTTCTCATATAATCTATTGAGATCATTGCACATACCAATTAAAACAGCTGTATGAATGAAAATAATGACCTGTAATATTTGAGCCTCATATAACATTAAGAATTATTGCTCACCTACTGAGAAAAAATTATATCAAATTATACAGACTCTTTTTTCAACAAAAATGTACATTCAAAAATAATAGACGTAGACTGGAAAATAATTGACTTCTACTTAAATTCTATTACTTCTGCATAACATAGGAAAAATAATGTGGAAAATGTAGCAAAATATAATTTCTCATCAGCAGAATTCAAAGATTGGTTTTCTTATTCAATAACAATATCATTACAAGTCAGATTGACTTATGCAGCTGAAAAATTAGCTAAATGAAGGACTCTTTCTCTTCTTCCTTGTGTTACAAAGGCACAGACAGTCTTTAGGATGGGCTTAAAAGGAACAGATGAAAGGTTTTTGTTGGGTGCCAAGTAATACTTTGTTGCAAAATTTATTGGTCTGAAAAAATAAGAAACAAAATAAATTTTAACAACTCTCTTAATGCAGATCCAGAGTTGAAGCTCTATTTGTTTTGTTACTTACTTTCTTTGCTTTAGGGAACAAAATGGTTAGGCAAGCAATGTGACCACAATTAACTGGCCTATTAAAGAGAAAAACAATTTAAACATACAGGCAATAAACAAAATTATTTCATTTCAATGCTGTTCTTATGTCCAAACAGTGGCAAGACTGAAGATTCTAAGCAGGTATACACACACAGAGTCCATCTATATCCTACATATACATTCATACATAGCTATTTACATATATATGCATACATGTGTATATCCACAGAGCACCCACATAAACACAGGGTGCACCAACACCCTCCTTCCCTCTCTGGCTGGACAGGATGGAGGTCCAGTGATGAGAAATATATATCCATATGTACAATGTGGATTGCACATCCAGCTGCTGCATTCACTTGGCCTGCCCAGTGTTGGGATCCAGTTATTAAAACTTTTAGAGTGATGCCTCTGCCTGAATTAAGGTGCAAACAAGACTATAAGTCAAAGTCAATAGTAGGAATTTTATTAAACAGCAAATGTGAAAGAGGTAAGAGTGTGTGAAAGAGATAGAAAAGAGGTGGGGAGAAAAATGTAGTGATGGAGATAGTTTAAGTAGAAATGATAACCATTCTGTGGACCCTAACAGCATCCTATTGACCTTCTCCATCAGGTTTTCTTGGTGGTGAGGGTCCCTCCCCAGAAATGGAGTCCAGTGAATTAATATACATTTGGGGAAGGTGGGAATGCCCAGGCACCCACCCTGGGGCGAGGGCAGGGTTGCACAGACTCTTGTCACAGACTCTGGATCTGTGGCATCCCTTTCCATCATGGGCAGTCCTCTGGTGCAAGGCCTCAGGAGTGAGTCCCTAGGGGACCCTCAGGGGACCCTCTCTAGTCCCTCAGGGAGCACTCCAGGGGAGTCTTTGATGAGCACCTCCTCAGCACATGCAAATCCTGGAATGTGGCCTTCCCAGGGTGGGGGGCCTTACAGCTCAGCCAGTTTGTGTAAGGGAGGATGGGTGTTCACTCCCTCTGACCACAAGTTATGCCACACACCCAAAACTCTCCTCCTCTCCCCTAGGTTGTGGGGGAGTGTATGCAGACATGGCCTCAGCAGATGGGCCTGTGCTCTATGGCCTCCTCCGCCCCAAACCCAGCCAGGGATGAATTCCAGGACAGCTGCTGGGTTTGGCTTTTTTTTTTTTTTTTTTTTGTGGATGTATTCTTCTCCCTCAGCCTTGTTTCCTTCTCCCTAGACCTGTGATGATTGAACAATAGTATCACTTTTATCTCAAGTTCCCTTAAGTAGCTTAATTCATAATCCAAAGTTTCTGTTTGGAGGCTTCTTCAGGGAGGGGTGGGCGTTGGTGGTTGCAGCTTCTTTACACACTTTTTCCATAATGGACAAAAGTCCTTCATAATAATGTTTGAGCCACAAACCATAACATTTCAGTTTCTGACTACCTGTAGCTGATCCTGGGCTCCAATCTTTCAATTTATCAGCACCTGGACATGGATGCCCTGAGTCATTGCCCCACTCCAGTTGCTGGTCACAGAAACACAGCTGGCCTAAATGAGTTTGTCAGTGGGATATCAGTCTTCAGATATCAAGACTAGTGAAGTCTCTTGATTGCAGACAACCTTAAACTGTTTACACGTAGAAGAATGTAAGTGAAAGGTTATTTTCACTGAAGGTTACACACAATATGACTTTTAGAATTTAATTGCAATGATAAACACCAACTGCAAATCAGAAAAAAGATCTTTGTTTTGCTGCCATCAGCCACAAGTTCCCCATATCAATAGTCAGAATTGAGGATCTATGCACAGCACAACAATTTACCTCACACCTGACCCCAGTCAGAGTTAGATCCACATACTGGGGTTTCTTGCCTCAGGTTTCTTGAGGGAATTGACCTATTGAACATTTTCTGAATGCAAGTAGTAAACATGGATGAAATTGCAGCCAATGTTTTCAATAAAAATTTGTGTGTATGGCATCAGCCTTTCATAGATGACTGTGGCTAGCTCATCTTCCCAAGAAACAACAGACTCAAGCTTTCCTGCCAAGAATATTCAGTCTAGTCCAGTCCTACAGCTATGATAAAAAGATTAAGCTGTTTTTTTCTTCTTTGAAATACCATAAGAAAAGAAAATCATATAAAATTCACTGACTCAGAGATAGTGTGAGTTGGTAAACAAGTAGTTTGGATTCTCTCAAAGGGATAGTGAATCATGGACACAAATTTCTACCTAAACTTGTTTGTGGACTTTATCCTGTGATTCATTAACATAAAACACAACAATCCTAAGGCTGGGTTGATTCTTAGAGTAGCTAAAAATCCCTTAAATGGTGGATGTTAGCTGCTTTAGAAGTCTTTATTATATCCAGTTATTAGTTCTCAGAATAAAAGAATATCTCACTTTTCAAGAATGTGAGACATGAGCCCACAGATATTTCAGAGAGCTTTTGATCCCGCTATCCATTTTTCTAAATTTTTGATTGCACCATACTCTGGCAGTCTATGTTTTAGTGATTACAGCAGTTGCTGACTGGCTTACAACATGTTGTATAACACTAAGCTAGCCAGCCACCCCTCACCTCTGTGAATCAAGATATTACGTGTCCACTGCTGTATGAGTCTGTCAGATTTCCCGTCCACTTCACACGTCTACTCAGGACTTTGTGATTAACAATCTAACAGTACCTCTGCCTGCTATTTCTTATTTCAAATGTAAGAATATTTTTATATTGCACAACTGATGAATTGCTAAAATTTTGTGTCTTTCAGTAACAACATTTATGGTTTGTTAATCTTGTTCTAACAGGGTTAATATTTTCATTTACAGCTAACATTTTCAGGGGTGCCCTGATTTCATCATGTATGTGTAAGATTCTGGCAACTCATTTGAAACAATGTTTTGCTACAAACTCTCCCTGTATAGTAATTTTAAGGAAAATAGTGAACATTTTTGCCATACACCTCTCATTTCTGAAATCTGTCCTTGAATACATCCTTTTTTTTTTGTTAGTTTCTCTCTCCCATTTCTCAGCATTATCAGGCAGGTAGTTTTGCATCAGATTCTAAATATATCTGTCCTGGCTACAAGTTTATTTCTTTAATGGCAGTAAAGATGAAATAGAAACTGTATGTAATGACTTTGCAGTTTTTAACAGTGGCATGAGAGGCAAATGAGTGGTACCCATATATTGAAAGCAAAAAATAGAAGGATCTGGGTATTTATAAATTCACAGCTGAGCTTCAGCTCCTAGAAAAATACTTGCTTAAGTTATCAAACAATTCAGTAAATTCCTACAAGAGAACAGGGTGATAAGTAAGAGCATACATGGATCTGCCATGTATGCCATAAATTAGGAAGTGTCAAACCCATCTTGGCTTTTTGACAGGGTAACACTGGAAGAACAAGTGGATGTCAAATATCTTGATGTTAGTAAGGCTTTTGACATTGTTTCACGTGAAATTTCATTTAAAAATGTAGGAATTCTTGTTTTCAGAAAGAATGGGTGCAAAGATAAGGATTATAAAGTATATTCAAGCAGGGATTATGGAAGAGAATTGTAGCACACCACAAGAATCTGCTTCAATTTTCCGCACTATTTTAAAATATCTGTGTTTTATATGTATGGCAGCCAGAAAAGGCATTTTTAGATGTGGCAAGTGTAAAAAAAAAGTATATGCAGAAAGCATTAGTGATGAATGCAGGAATGCAGTACTGGCCACCTATGTTTTGAAAATATTTACTCATACTGAGGTAGATTTGACACAATAATGCTTCTAGAAGCATATGGGGAAAAGGCTGACTATTTTGAAAAAGAAAAATGGGTTTCTTTCTTTTACCTGAAAAGCAAAGGATAACTAAATAAATAACTGAGGTGATAAATCTCTTTCCCACAGCCCACATTATATGCATAAACTTAAGTGTAAAAAAAACCTTATTTAGGTAAAGGATGGTGTTGACATAAGAAGATGATGAATTTAATCTGCCCATAAATTAAATTAGGTTGTAAATTATAACAGTTCTAATCATCAGAGGAGTGACATTTAATGGGGAGAAAGTGAAGGCGGGGGGGAGGGAATTCAAACCTAATAAACTGATTAATTCTGTCTTGAAGCTAGTTAAAGGAATTGTAATGAAGCAATTGTCTGCTATACCAGCTGGGGCTGGGACAAGGAGAACCCTTCCTGTTCCAAATTCTTCATATTACACCTAAATTTAAAGTATATAGAATAGCTGTTAAACTTCTTTTTGCAGCATGCACCTATATGCCCTTGATAGTAAAAATCTTTGGGTTTTGCTACTCCTTAACGCTATGTGAGAGCAGTCTGGAATCAGGCCTCTCCATGCCACAGACTGCGGGGAAAGCATCCTTTGGCATCCCACCACCATCCCTGCACTGACTTCAGCAGCTCTGGCCCCCTGTGCCCTCCATCCCGTAACAACCCCTGCATTAATTGCCTTGCATGAATTGTCAGGCCCATGGCAGCACTCCTGATTGTGCATGCTCCCTGGACATGAGTCAGGTAGGAACTCAGGTATGAATCTGTTCCATCTGCCTGGGAGAGGCTCGTTCAGTACCTACTGGTTCAGTAGAATATTTCTCACTTTATGTTTTGGTTCCAGTGGCAGCCAGCTGGGTCCAGCTCCTCCCTGCTGTGCTGTGAGCCAAAGGTGCCTGAGTGTGCCTTCCTGGGTACAGAGCACACACCATGGAGCTCTGTGACCTGCCCTGGGACTGCTCCTGGTGAGCAGGATACGCAGATTCAAAGTGAGCAAGTGAAGGGTGTCACAGAGAAAGCTGAGTATTGACAATGTGACCTGATCTTCCCAGTTAACATCTGTGCTGTGGAATTAGCTGAACATTTGAGAGCATTGGAACAAGTTGTCATTGCAACTAAGGAAGAGAACCTTCAGCTATCTCTTCAGGTCAGAAATTACCAGGCAAGTTTTTGTTACTTTTGTTTCGATTTTGAGGAGAGTGACTTACACAAAAAGCTTTCACTTCAAGAGGCATCAGAAAGTTCTGAGAGATATAACACTTTTGAAGTTTGAGAACCTTCTGAACATAAATGAATAATTATTTTCTCCAATAATATATATTTTTAATAAGCATTGATTGTTAAGTTTCTACAACAATGAAAATATTAACTCTCTTTGTTATATTGAAATGCAGAACTTCTTACTAGATCTGTAATATGCAAATGTAAAACTCAAAAATATATTCTTAAAAATATAAGAAGTAGACCAAATGCAAATTCATTGGACATAACCAAAACATGTTCAATATAGGCTGTCTTTAAAAACAAAACCATAGAAATAAAAAATAATATTCATTAAAATATTCCTGAAGTATTTTGAGGGAACTTAAATTAATGTAACTCAAAGTGGAGAACACTGTTGCTTCTGAGACTGCAGTTAGAAATTATTAATTCTTACATTCTATACCTCAAGCAATTCAAAGTTTAAATTGCAGATTTATAACTATTTCATGCACAGTTATTCCCAGTAATGAACAAAAATACACACACACCAGTAATTATATACATATTTCAAAGTATAAATGGAAAGCATAAACCTTTAAAAAAAAAAGTTGTTCTGAACTTATGTTTCTGAGGTTCTAGAACTAGGAGGTTTTTTTCACATACCAAGCCTCTGCTACCTTGACAGAAAATGGAAGTCTCCAAGAATACCTGCAACTAGACTGACATCTTATATAGCTAAATAAGGAATTTAAAGAAGCATCTGGGGTACCATAATCCTCAAGGAGAATACATGCATATATAAGTGCATGAAGAGAGAAAGGGAGAAGTATCTCTTAAAACTGTCAGTAATGACAAACTGAGTGTTGCAATATTCAACACTGTAAAAGATCTGATTAATATATAATTTGATTTTCCATGTTTAGATTTATCATCTACAGAGGCACTGAACAATGCCAGCACCCCTGAGGATTGGTTTGCCCTGGAACAGGCTCCCCAGGAAAGTGGCCATGGCAGCAAGCCTGCCAGAGCTCAAGGATCGACTGGATGATGCTTTTAGTTTCTAGTTTTAGACAATCGACAATCCTGACAGGAGCAGAGAGTTGTACTTCATTATCCTTATGAGTCCCTTACAATTTGAAACATTTTGTGATCCTAGGATTCAACAGAAAATTCTCATGTTGTCCAGAGAATGGAGATAAATTATTTTTTAATCTTTGCTGAAAAAAAACATTATATCATTTCTCAACATATCTTCTAGTGCTGATAAAAACACATTAAAGGAAAGCATATAACTTGGAATATCTAGGAATATCTAGTGGTACTTATATGGCACAAACACAGTGTAAATAATATCAAAATTCCTGTTAAAACCACAGATATCTAAGCTCCTGTTACTGTCCTTTTTAATTACTTTTTGTCAAGAGTTAATGGAAAATACAGAGGAACAGATTGTTTTCATAGATATGTTGGGGTGAGTAAAGAATTTTTCTGTTATATACAGCTTGTAAAATAGGTCTGAGAGGAAAGTCCAAAATAGTGTAAGAGGGTGTAAATGTGACAGGCTGAACATCTTGAACACATAGTATATTTTCACAGACAGGTGTTTTTTAAAAAAAAAGTGCTTTGAAAAATTATTTTATTCAGGGAATGTTTATGCTCTTAAGACTTCCTTTGTTGGAATCCACGCCTATTGAAGCAAATGATAAATCTCCCATTCATTCAACCATGCACTAAGAGCTTTTGCAAATCCTAGTCAGAACATGCTGTTCTCAGATGGTAGTTTGAGGAGCTGCCTAATCTGGCAGCCTGACAGAGGGAAGATGCTGCAGCTTTGTGCTTCCAAGACCAGCTTCCCAACAGGCACACATACACACATGTACCCAGGACATGCACACACGTAGACACTCTGTACATGCAGATCAAAACGGACAGAAACCACAGCACCCAGGAAATCATGAACAGGACAGAAGGACTCATCCTGTCCCCCTTTCTGGCTAATCACAGTGAAAGCCAGTTAGTGGAAAATGGGCACATGCACCTTGCAGCCCTCCAGAAGCTGGACTCAAGCACTCAGACTGCCCAGTTTCTGCCCTGGATCCCAGCTTCCCAGCTGCTGGCTCCTGAACAGAGAAGCCTCCAAGACCACACCAGTAACCATCCTTGCACTCTCAGCTTGGTCATTAGCTGGCCCTAGACCCCTGGCCCAGCTGCCTTGCACACAGACATGTGAAAACCATGCTGTACTACCTGGTTCAAAATTATGAACCCACGTTGGTGCTAAACTATGGCCACCTCAGACTCTCCAGTACCTGGCATGGACCCTCCAGTCCCTGAGGTAGCCAGCTTCAGACTCCCTGGTCTCACCAGGATCCAGCCCAGACTCTGGGGCCACTCTGATACCCAGCCGCTGAACCTCTTCTACTTATTGGCTGGTCCATCTTGATCCCACCAGTGACTGCACACTGAAGCACACACCTGAACACAAGGAACCCCTTTTGTGATCTCTCCAGCTGCTCCCACCCCAGACACACAGGCCCTGAGATTCCTGCTGCTGCACTAAAATCCCCAGACACACGGGCACATGGGACAGAGATCCCTGCACCTGGGAAAATAGTTAGAAATTGAGTGTAATGAGAGAACAAGACAGATTCTGTGAAACTTTCCTTGCCTTTGATTGCAGAAGGACCTTCCTGACATCTAGTAATGCCTCACATATTTCCAAAGGCTGTTATCACCTCCCTCTGATGGAAGGGTTAGGTTGTTGGACACCCTGGGGCCATGGGCTGAAGCTCCCCTGTGACCCTCCTGGTGAGGAGCCACCTCAGTCTCCCTTTGCTCTGCTGAGGTTGTTGAAGTTCCCCCAAATATCATTGCTCCTCTGGGATCCTTTGTGTTCATGGACATGTGCCTTTAATCACAAAAACTAATCATTACATGCCCACCTCTGATACATACCCTTCATACCCTACAGTCTTCAGCACAAGGGATTTCTCAGAGATTCAACAACAAAAAATATTTCTCTTTAGAAAATCAAATTTTGAAAGAAATTTAAAGTTAAGGGAGATAGCTCTGTGAGGAACTACAATTTATGAGAAAGACATTGAAAATGTGTATTTCATCAGAAGCTACAAGCAAAACTCATGTTAGTAATTGAAAAGAGGGACAGAGTGTACTAAAATGTCGTATTTCTAGGTAAGCAGGTAAACATATTTAAGGTATTAAAACTATGAATAATTCAAATGATCTGGAGAAGGCAAGGGAGACTGTAAAAACAAAGAAGATGTGAAAAAGTTTGTAGAAAGGAAGTGATGAAAAAGGACAAAAATCAGCATGTTTGGAGGGTATTTCTAATAAATCCATTAAATCAAATAACAAAAAACCACACAAGACAAGTTAAAATTATTACAGGATTTATTCACATTGTACTAGAATCTGATAAGAGAATAACAAAGAACTTTGATGTGGAAGATGCTGAGGAACACAGCCAAAAATAGATACATCAAAATGCACTGTTTGCTTATGTTAAGGCTCAGCAGGATAACAAAAGTAAGGATAACACTGCAGAGAAGAAAGATTGATGGACCCCAACCAACAATTATTGAGGAATTCCCATGAGGGAGATTTCTTCACAAGTATGGTAACATAGAAACAAGTAATTGGGAATAAAGTGCTTTGGGATGGATTCATTGGTCTGGTGCCTGTAAGGAGTAAGCACATGATACTAAGAGCCACCTTTATCTGAAGACAATGGAAATTGTTAATAGCTGCCAATGACCAACCCTGATGACATCATTGTGGGGCTTTTCCTGTGGAGAAGAGAGTTAAATCCCTTCTTCCTCGACGTCTGCCATGAAAGGTCAGCGTCACTAAGCACAAGTGTGCCCCAAGGAGGTGTGGAGTGGTGTGAGCCACCTGCTGTGCTGAGCCTGAGCTGTGACAGACCACAGGAAAAATGTCTTGGCCCAGAGACATGGATACAATAATGAGAATCTCAGGGCTGATGGCAACTTGTGGCAGGCAGTGAGATACACAGCTGTGACCTATTACCTGAACTAAACCTACAAATCCTACTTAAAAATAAACTGTTTCAGAAATTAGGCATATTGCTTAGGAAAGTGTTACAACTATGTAGGCTTTTTGGTGCTTACCTTTGTCTCTTTTTTCGTACAATCTACACTTTTCTCCCAGAGTTTTGTGTATCACTAGGTGTGTTCACTCAAGGCTGGGATTAGTTTTCCCACAACTGCCAATGAGCTGCTAGTGTACTCTCTAACAGAGACACTTCAGCTGATAAAGCTGCAGGAATGGGTAAGACAGATGAGAAGTTTAGAAACCAGCCCGGTACAGTTCCATTACTTTCACCGTGAAAGCAGACTAGTAAAAAGCTACAAAAGAAATTGCCATGAAGAAAAATACTGAGCAGAAAATGAAGGGGGAAAGGGACAACAAGCTCACAGGATGAAATATATTCAAAGTTATTCCACAGCATTTTACAAATTATTTACACAGTGATGACTGTGCTTTGGACTGTATCAGGAATATTTGCAACTATAATGGGGAGGAGTTATTTTATAGACTATAAAAAGACAGTAAGCCTCCCAGAATATTATTCCTATAGGACAGATAGGACCTGCCTGCTTAACTTCAACTGCATTGAAGGTCAACATAGGAAATAAACAATATGGAAGGAATTGCCTGTTTTTTCAGAAGAATGAGTTGCTTTAGTCATCTGTTTAATCGCTACAAAAACCTAATTTTTTCGCAAGGTAGACACACTTTATGTATGATAACTCAGACATTTAACCATTTTCTTTGTCAGCATTAAAATCCCAACTTTATTCCCTTCTCCATCTCTGAAAGGTAAAAATGTTCATCAGTAATGGAGGAAAGAAAATTGCATTTAGAACAAGAGGAAAATTTAGTCAAAGGTGCAAAACTGCTTAAAATCAATAGAGCACCATCCATAGACATTTCACATGTGATAATGAAACAATGAAATTACTGGCACTTAATGCAGTAGAGACTGTGGAAGAAAAGTGACTTGGAAACATATTTAAAAAATCATATTTTAAGGTACATCTATAAGGGAGTTTCAAATTATGAGTATGCCCACTTAAATAAATTTTAAAAACAAATATGAAACTAAATTAATTAAAATTTAGTAGTATTAATTCTGAAAAGCCACACTAGAAAAATCTTTAAACTGCCGTTGATACCACCACTTTAGCTACCACCACTATAGCTGAAATTCCACTGACATTCTCTTCATTAATGCTCTTCAGATGACGTTAATATTTCTGCAGCTTCAGACCAAACTTTAGCCTGTCAGTTGAGGACATTTAAATAGTTCTATTTAGCTATTTGTCATTTTCATTTGGTAATTGGCAAAACATTAAATTTTTGAGATTTCAAGCACTTTTCTGGCTTCTTAATTCTGAAAAGTAAAATTTGGTAGACAGACTGAAAAACTTCAGTCGCTCTACTTAATTGTATTAGTTTTCTAAACTGTGCAGCTGCACAAGAGGCTTTCAAAAGAGTTCTTGAACATGCAGTTGAAGCTGCTTAGCATAACATTTGTCCGTTGCATCTTTGGAGTATCATTACTGTGTTTAAACGCTAATAGGCAGAATATGTATTTGCACAACTCCTAAGGTTTTTGGGGTTTTTTCAAGTGTAAAATGGTTGCACAACACTGAAACATTTTCGTAGGTTCGTCTGAGGTAAATGTAGGAGTTGTTGTTCCAGATCTGCCCTTATTAACTTGATGCATGGTAGAAACATTGTAGTATTCTGTGCAGTGACCTGATTAGTACAGCATAGGCAGAAGATTGAGGGGAAATTATTTTGGAAATTGATGATTTCTACTAGTTTTTTAGTGTACATTAGGCACTACTACATATGGTAGGAAAAAAAGAAGTATTTTTGTCATGTCAACTTGATTCAAGAGCAAACACAAAACAATTCAAGTGCTTTCCATGACATACAAATTTTTATTTTAAGCAGCTTTGTACAACTGTGCTGAGTGTTATGTTTGAGAGGGTACTATGAAAATCATGTGAACTGGTTATTTTGTTGTGTAGCTTCTGATATGACACAGGGTCATTTTAGAAGCTACTACAAGAGTTTACAAATGATTTTGTGGAGTTCACCTACTAAGGATTGAAAAGCTCTGTCAGATACCATGATTCTGAGCATGTCCTGAACATGTTTAGCAATAAATTAAAATGAGGTTAAAATAAGGGAGAAGCATAAGGCCTAATCAGAGTTGAAACACTTTTTTAAATAAACGGAGTATGTAAAGAAGTTTTAAACAGCAATTTTTTTTGTCAGCAATTGAAAATTACCTACACAAGGGTTAATAATCCAAAGTTATCTTTGTGTCTGACAATAAGTGGTTCTGAAATACTGGATCTAAAAGGAATTTTTATTCTCAGGAGACCTTCCTTAGTATCCTATATCCTATCAGGGCTATGCAGTAAATCTTTGTTGCTTGATGCCTCGTTCTTCAATGTCCTGGCATGCTGGGATGGCCCTCTAAGGTACCAGCTCTCTCTGTGCAGCATGTGTTCTTTACTGCAGAGTGACACAGGTTCAGTGGGAGTGTTGAAAAAGCGGCAGTTTTGATAGAGTGGATTTTCTCTAAAAGTGAGATAGCAGTTTGAATACCTGCTTTTTCAGCAGGTAAGCTATGGGACCTGTGTTTCTAATAATACAAAAGGTGATATTATATCTTCCTTACATTGGGATCTCTTCTATTTTTTTTTCAGGTTCTCAGATTTAGGAGGGTTAATGGACACTGGACTTCAAGAGGATAGAGGCACCCAGACCTTTACTGATAAACTCCAATTCTATGTATTTCCAATGGGGAATCTCTAGACAGCTATTCACCAGTGTGCTGATATTCTGCAACACGATTCAGGGATACTTAACTCCACAAATGGACTAAACAGAGGAAGCTTTGGTACATAACCTCCTCAGTATTTCATTCTGTGCCTACCTCAGAAGCCCTTTGGCCACGCTGGACAACTATTTACAAAGTTCTGTATACAATTACTTCCTCTTGGAAGGATTAGGAGTTAGGCTCAGCAGCATTTATAGATCACATGTCATAGAAAGGCTTTGGTTGGAAGGCACCATAAAGGTCATCCACTTCCAACCCTCCTGCCGTGAGCATGTACACCTTCCACCAGATAATAAGTTGCAGTCCCACCCAACCTGGCCTTGAACACTTTCAGGGATGGGGAGCCACTTGTTCCAGTGCTTCACTACCTTCACAGTAAATAATTTCTTCCTAATGTCTTTTTGTTCTCTCATATGCTTTCTACTCCATCTTCCCTCTCTTCTTACTGCACCTTGTTCTGACCCATCCCCTTCTGACTCTTAAATTCTGTAACTCAGTAATCAGTTACTGATTGGGCTCTTAATTTTGCATTACTTTGCAGTTGGTTCCAGCCACTTTCAATGAATGCACCACAGGACACAGCTGAGCCCATCTGTCAGGCTGGTGGCACCTCTATGGAAAGATATTTAAGAATGGAGAGAGGACCAATTAAAAATATCACTACAACCAGAGCTGTGGGAGGTGATCTGCAGTGGAACTGGTAACAACCCAAGAAAGGCCATGGATAAACCCCAAAGGAACTACATTCTCTGGAGGATCCATGCCAGTACAGTGGAAACTAGGCTGTGGGGGTTCTTGACTGCCAGCCAGCAACAGACCACCAAGTTAATTTTTCATTTATGAATACTGGTTTGCCTTCTTCTCTGGGGTAATTATCTTCTTTATAAGAGTCTGTATGAAGCACTCTCATTCTTTAAAAAAATCCATGTCTGCAAAGAAGTCAAAACCAAATCCATGCTTTTCTCAACTTAATTTTCTTCTTCATAGCTAACTTATGAGTTCAATTTTAAACTGCTTAAACTCCCTATTCAGTTCTACCCCTGTCACTGGGCAAATAAATCCCACCCCACAAAATTTTAAGAGAAAAAACATAAACCGGGAAATTAAAATAATTTGAGATCTGTTGTGGGGGAAAAATACATTTTTAAACAAAAAATATGTACATGGACTACTGCATAAAGACACCATAATAATGTAGGACTAGTGGGATGATTATGACGGCAAAAGTATTAGGGTGTTGGACTCATGTTTCACTGTAGAACTGTTTCAGAAATGCTCAAAGCAAAGGAATAGGTCCAAGTGTTTCTTGTCTGTTTTTCTGCCCAATAAGAATTTCCAGCTATTAAAATGAAATAGTAATGAAAAGTAAGAGTAATGAAATTGAAAATATTTTTAAATGGGGGAACCAATGGCAACATAAAATATAACTTCTGACTTTAGTAATTTTCACTGCATACCTTTAAAATTGAAGCGTGTTTCTTACTTAACTAAAGCAAGAGTTTTAATATAATTTAAAATAGCAAGGGAGTGCTATGATATTCTGAAGGTGTTTCTATATTTTTCTCTTTTATCAAAGTCAACCATTCTGCTCCTGATATATATATATAAAACAATCCAAGTCAGAGAGATTCAATTTATAGTTATTCTCTCAGTGTTACTCTTTTCTCACAATCAGAACAGCCCTTCACTGTTCCTGTGAAGTTCAATATTTACTAGAGAACTGCGGGAATGAAAAAGCCAAATGTCCTGTAAAAATGTATTTATGCAGATAAAAGAATATTAGACTAATATTTCTGAACTTAAATTCTGTCAGCCTGGTGGTTAATGAGAAAACTGTGCTCAAAGATTTTCTCTCATTCACCACTCAGGCTTTGAAGAAAGTTTTCTGGGTTAGATCCAAAAAAAGGACCTGAAGTGGAGCTTGGTGAGATTTAACAAAGAGGTCTAAAGCATCAGCTGAAAAGCCCTGATTGGGAGCAGCTGTATAACCTCCACAGGTTTGTATGTTTTCTTAAAAGTCCTTCTTGCCACAAAAGCAAAAGAATCCTTCCAGAAGGGAGTAACAACACTTTCAACTGATTTTCTACACTGAATTATCTCTGAAGAAGATTTTCTTTACATTGACTGTTCAGAAACCTACATAGATCAGGTCCAGCAAATTTAGATTAGATATTGTGTCTAGATGTGGCTTTGTGCAAGCCCTGAACTCTTTGCATTACCAGTTCAGCTTTAGTTCAAACCAAAATTTATTTTATCCACCTTCCCTAAAATCTGATATTTATAGCTGGAATAACAGAATCATGGAATTGTTTAGGTTGGAAGGCACCTCTTGAGATCATCTAGCCCAAACCTCTTCTCAAGAGGGCTCATTTGGAGCAAGCTGATCATGTCCAATCAGATTTTTAATATCTTCTTGAACAGAGACTTCACAACTTCTAATTTATATCCAGTTAAAGTACTCCCTGATGTACTTTTTCACTGAGGGTAAGGAAGTCTTCTTTGCTCCAGACTTTCCTATGATCTCAGGTGCCTTTTTCTCCTGAATGCAGTTCTTACTGATAAAGATAGGGGCAGAAAAGCCTTTGAGTACCTCTGCATGTTCCATGTTATCTGTCACCAAATTCCATGCCCCATTGCATTCAGCAGAGGGGTACTGTTTTCCCTTTTGCTATTTATGGACTTGTAGAATCCTTTCTTGTTGGCTTTGCTAGATTCAGCTCCAGGAAAGCCAGCTCTTGGCTTCCCAGGCCCTATCCCTACAAGACTGGACAGCAACTGGCAACTCCTTCAGGGTCACCTGGCCTTACTTGCAACTCTGATTTTGCAAGTTCAGTTAAAAGCCCCTTGTTCATCCTTTCAGACCACATGCTGCCTTGATTTCCTAATTGTCTGTATGAATCGTTCTTAAGTTTGGAGGAAGTGATCCTTGACTATCAACCAGCTCTCCTGAACCTCTCTTCTCTCTTCAGACTGTGCCATGGGATTCTCAATCAGGTCCCTGAAGAGACCAAAGTCTTCCCTCCCAAAAGCCAGCATTGCATACCTGCCTTTTGCACTACTGCCTCCTTTTAGGATCCTGAGCATCAGCACTGCAATCAAGGCTCTCTCTGACTCGCACATGCTAACTAATTCTTCCCTGTTTGTAAGTATCAGGTCCAGGAGAGATCCCTTCCTTGTTGGCTCCTCAATTGCATGTGCCAGAAATAAGAATAGGCAATAACATTTTAACAAATTTTTACTGTTCTCTGCTTGTCTAGAAAATAGCAATATTTGTTACCAAACCTTCTATTACTTTGAGCACCCAGATTCAATTTTCTTTGTAATCTGAGGGTTTTCAAAGAACTTATTCAATCTAACAAATTATGTACCTAACTTCTAAATTATTTTAAAAACAATGATGTTGTCATGATGTAATTTCTTTCTTTTTAAAGAGCAAATTTTATACCAGCTTTGGAAAAGATAGCTGGAAGCTGCTATCCCACAGAAAGCAGTACTCTCAGGAGAGGGCTCATCAAGGAATATTTATAGACTTACACTCTAATTTATACCTATTTATGTTTTTAATTAGGCTATGAAATTGCCTATTGAACATCTTTCTTCCCATGTATCAACCCTGGACCTAACACAATGATCAGTCTTAAACAGACAGTCAGCAATTTATATGTCATTAACTAAGACTAATTTATTTTACAAAATAACGGCATTAAAAATTAGATCAATAGGATTTTTTTTTTCAAATAATAAGGTAAACAAGTCTTGGTACAATTAAGAAGAGACTAGAGCTTACCATTTATCTGTATCTGAACCAGTCACCAAATAATTGCTTAACAGACAACAGAGAGGTACATCAATTTTTAAGGTGTGATTCATCTGACCTAATTTGGAAATCTACATTAAGCACTGGTGAGCTGCCTTCTAGAAGCACTTGTTTCTCTCCCTTGGCTATAAAGAGAATATACACTTCTGTCTCAGGCATAGACAGATGTGTATTGCAGATGCTTACATCAGATTGGATGAATCCCATGCTGGATGTACGAATGAGGTATGTTCAGCAAGTCAGGCGACTCCTAAAATAACGAGAGAATGTAAACTACATCCTTGTGTGCTGCTGTGATCTAATGAAGGCTGGTAAGTGCTGATGAAACTCAGAGCTTCTACTGTGTAATGGAGGAATAAACAGATAAAGGAAATATAAAAATAGGAGTTACTGCTTAGATCTCCATGGAGGATGGAGATAAACAATGGCACTTATTTTCTCAGAGTATCTTATCTGTCTAGAACAGAAGAGGTACAAAGAAAACCACTTATATATTCTTGTAAATTGGGCTTCCTGGTAGAGTCCAAATAAAAGTGTAAAATGACCACTTTTAATCAGACATAATAGTTAAATATATGTCATTATACCCTCACTTGATCCCACCCATTACCAATTACAGGAGAAATCCAGACACATGCAAAATAATTTACTTGATCTTATTATTCCTGTCAAGTATTTCCATACCAAATACATATACTCCATGGGAATTTTCAAACTATGTAAATGACAAAGATGGAAAGAACAGAAGAAATTTCTCTTGGTTATTTTAGGAATACTGAACTTAAATACAGCCTTAAAATTGCTTCACTCTTAGTCATCTCTTTTTTATTATTTTCTTTTTTCAGGCCTTTTAATATCCAAGCACTTCATTAGTAAAGTATTTGTTATTCTTCCCTGTCATTCCTGCAGCACTTGGCAGGCTGTAAACCTGTATGACTTTATAGACAAGGCAGCTTTGCGATGGTAGTAAAAGCTCACTCCAATTTTTCACTAACATTTTTTTCTAAGCTTTACTAGAGAGCATAATAATAGGGTAAGAAGAACATCAATTATTTCAATTAATTATTGTATCCCAATGGAAGGGAGAGTTTGCTGGGCGTTTTTTGGTTTGTGGGTTTGTTGGCGTTTTTTTTGCGGTGGGGAGGATGATGTGTGTTTGTGTGTTTGTTGGGTTTTGGTGTTCCCTTTTTTCTTTCCCTGCGTGGCAGTCAATTCAATTTTCAGTGACATATATTGCTGCTACAAAGGAACCTAATCTGGAACACTGAGTACCCCAACTGGAGTGTAAGAAATTTTTCTAGTGACCAGTGAGTGCTTGAGAAGTAATCTCAAATGACAGTTCAGAATCCTTACTACTACAAACCATAGCAAGTCATAGAAAATCTTCAGTTAAATAATCTATGTCTTCTTCAGTACACTATGTGCACCTCTGTTATTGAGCTATGTTTCACAGACTTGAAGAAAAAGTGGCCGCTGGCATAATTCCACCAAACTAGGTAATTTGCAATAAGAAAAACATTTTTGGTGGGAGCAATAAAAATATCATGTGGAAAAACTCTCTCAGAGACAAAAATACAAATGTTTTTCAGAGTCATGTTTTAAAGCCAGCACCAGAATTTCTTTCCATTGCATGGTTATACCAAGATTTTTTTCACACTTTGTATTTAACAGCATACCAAGCTGTTGACCTATGACTTTAGCAAATGAATCATGGACACTGTATGAGTACATGAAAAAGATTAAGTATGTACCTTCAGTCGTCTAAACACTTAGAAAAATATGTTGCAATTTCTTTTAAGACTTGTATTTCTCCTTAATTACTTGTAATTTGTAGTTCTTTGGGGTATTTTTTTCTTTTAAATAATTAAAGTCATTAATCATGCTGTCTCATAGTTTTCTTTATGAGAAATGCAATGATAGTTGATCATGTGTCCAGAATACTTTGAGATTTGGACTTAGAATAGAATCACTAGTTTGCTTCATAATAAAATTTAAATTAACTTAAAATACTTGCTGCAATATTTATAAAGAATACTATAAAGTTTTCATTGCAAGTTGGTGGCTTGTTGTTTTTTTTTTCCCCCTAATACTCAAGTTATGGAGATTCCTAAACATTTTTCAAGGAACAACACAGCTTAGAGGTTTAACCTTACCTTCTCATTTCTTCATATTTCACCCATTAAGTAGAGTAGTTCCACACACATATATTCTACAGATATAGTATATACCATGCCATAAAAGATCTTGCCAACATATAGGGTTAAATGTGTGCACTCATAGTGAAGTCCTATAGCAAGGCTGAGTGAAAAAAGAATAGCTTGTGAATGCCCTTAATTTATACTGGGCTTGGATGTAAGGATTCCTGGGACAGCCCATCTGCACTTGCACCCATACCTTGTGGAATATGGGGTACTTTTCACACACACACTGACATGATAATTTTATACTTTGTGCATTTATAATGAGATGAATGTGAAAAATTGATGCTCTGGGGTTTGGGGATTTTTAAAATTTCTTTTTTATTGCTGTTGTCCAAGGAGGAACATAATGACATGTGAATATTGCTTAGGAAAAAAATAGAAGCAATATTTGTGAATAAAAAGTAATAAATTCTGTCATAAAAGATCTGTGTAAAGGAGAAAAGTAGGATCCTTCTTGCAAGAGACTAGTAAACAGGAGCTCAATATTCTACATCTTGAGCCATTCAGTAGCTGTGTGTACACCTAGCAGTGGGATAACACATCCCTTAAGGAAATAGCAAGGAGGTTCAGCAGGAGCATTTAGCTGAGGATAAAAGGCGCCATGGGCTGCTCTGCAGTCTCCTACTCCTTTCATGAGAATGCAAAGTCACACTGTAATTATGGCTAGTAATTTAAGTTCCCAACCATTTTCGCATTTTGTTAATTTTCTGCTACATTGTAAGCACTCTAACAAACAGATTGCATCTTCATAAATATTAAAAATAAACTGAAGTAATTTCATTTATTAATTCTTGATCCCAAAAGTCTAATCATAATTGTTTGTTGTGTTTTTTATCCTGAGGTTGCTTGCAATACCAGTGTTAATTTATCAAGAGTTCATCTCAGCTGAAAAAGAAAGGGAGAAGGGAAATAAAAGACTTTTTGCAGAGAAAGCTTGCATGACAATACAGAGAATAAAAACATTTTCCTTTGTAATTCAAAGAATGAACATCCGTTACAGGCAATATTTTGGTCCAAAAAAACATCCAAATCAGAAAAGAAAAATAGATTTATTCAAGATGTAGACTATATCAAAACTGAAAACAATAAATCAAAAGTGGTAAATGTACCAACAAAATACATAACAGACAAAATCTGCAAATATGCTAATTGGAGATTTGTATTGTAAATGCTGCAGAGCGAAAGAAAAACTCGATTCACGGAAGAAAATTTGTACTGCAGAAGAAACCAAATCCCTGTTAGACAATGTCAGTGCACCTAGCAATAAAGGAACTAGAAAGAAATGGGAAAAGTAACTTCTGATTTCTTGGTGAATTGGCAAACATCAAAACACAGACACACCCACCAACTGAAGGTATGAATTGTTGTCATTGTAGGACATCACCAAGAAAAGACTTCAGCAGAAGGTCTGCCAGAGCTTGGGTTTGTGGGCAGATTGAGCCTGGCAGATGCATTTTTTGGGAGGGAGTGAATTTGCTCAGCTGGGAGTTGTTAGGGAGAAGAGATCAGGCATACAGATTGCTCTCAATAGTCAAGGAAAGATGTGTTCTCGTGATCTTGGAGGACTTAGTAAAGTTCGATTGACTCAGGAAGTTACTAAAGGTGCCAATTTGAAAGTCAGACTGGGAGAAAAATTCTTGTCTTTGTACCTGTAGCAGGCAAGAGACAGGCAAGGACTTTCCCAGGAGATATGAGTTTTCTCATTGAGAGTGATTGCTTTGCTCTTTCATCACAACTTTAGAGACTGCTGCAGTGGTCTCCTGAATTATGGAGCATGTTTAACAGTTCCTTAAAGTCCTGTCCATCTTGAGACATATTATCGTTCCCTGAGCACCTAAATTCTTCACTGGAGCCTAAAGTTACAGAGCATTAAGCATGACATTTTGTATTTTATCTTGTTTTCACACAAGTGGTTTTCCTGAATGGATATTCACTGTATGCAGTTATATATATTTTCACCCTTGGCTAAAATTACCCAGATGTGAAAGTATTTGTTTTTTGGTTTGTGTCTTCTGCCCTAGAGGAAACAGCAAAACATGAAATCCCAATGTGCATACAAGTCCAATGTCTGCCTTTTTATTTCAAGTCACATATAAAATGCAGTGTTGTTACCTTACGCTTGCATTTTGATCCCCAAACTATAGTTCTCAGTTGTATTTTAGTCTTTAAGTACCTAGGGGAAGAAAGTCCTATACTGGCAAATAATGCACTGACTAAACTAAATATTATGTCCTAATGTATTTGTATTTATATTTATGAATATAGTGAATATAGTGAATGTAGTAACTATTGCCTTGTACAACCTTACAAGCAAATGGGAGCTCTGAATGCCCAGGCATATATTAAACAACAGTGTTCTTTGCACATACTGTGCTCCTGGAATTGTTCTTATTGAGATAAACGAAAACACTACTCTTCTTCAAATGTTTTTAAGTAGATATAATACTTCTGATAACATATCAAAAAAAAAGAAGAAGGAGATTCCAATAAATAAATTAATTAATTTAAACATGCTATATCTGGAGGTTTTCTTAGCCTTTATAATGCATTTATTTTCCCATTACATAAGGCATAAATTTGGAAAGATGAGGAAATTAGTAAATGAGATTTTAAATTCTTAGATAATCACAGACTAGATCTGACAATATAATTAGCCTGTGTCTGCAGAATTAACTCTCATCAATCTATGACACACACTGCTATATAGGAGTACGCTGGTATAGGAAGATTATAGTAGTCTAGTATCTCAGAAAGTTTTCACTTAAAAGGTTTTAATTTTGTTTTAGTCTGTTTCTAAACTATTATAATAAAAAAGAAGGCAAAATGTATGTCCTGAATAGCCCACATCATCTACTTATGAAGATATGGGGAATGCAAAATCAAAGGTTTAGGGAATGCATTTACAGAAGGGAATTGATACTTTAAAATGTTGAGTTTGTGAGAAGAATGTGTAAGAGAAATTACAAAATAATATAGCTATTTTATAAAACACCAGCCACCCAGTAGAGAACCAAAATAAACTCATACATGTATTTGAGAGAAGAAACTCTGCTGCTTGGATGAAGAGAGGGTTTGCTTTAAAGTATTGTTGAAAGTAAGTTGAATTTTGGTTTGCTTTCTTTCATCTTGTTTTGATTTTCCCTTTATGCTTCAGAGTAACAGAGTAAGGAATAAAAGCATGTATTTTCAACCTCTACTGCAAGTGTTTTACTTTGGTTGGTTGGTTGTTCTTTTCTTTCAGGACCTTTCTGCAACTGCTTTGAACTGTGTTTCACAGTGAGTGTTTTGCCAGTTTGGAGTTTAAAGTTGTCATTTTATTAAAAAAAACCCTAATCCTACAGATTGTTATGGAAAATGTAGCAAAAGGTGGTTTGGAAATTCTTACCATGCTCCAAAAATTAGTTTAAATTTTGGTTTTGAATACAGATGCAAATAATTGCAGGTTCTTGCATAAACTCTTTATATTCACCCATCTCTTAGAGCAACCATGCAATCTGAACTAACTAGCACTGCACTGTCTCCTCTCACAAAGCAATGGCAAATGGACTTCAAGTTAGGACTGCAGGGGGGAAAAGCTTGAACGCTATATCTCTGTACCTTGACTCCTATCCATAGTGACATTTCTTGCTTGCTCATATACAGGGTCCTGTATCAAAAAAGTCAAGCATAATATTGGAACTTAAAAATGGCCTTGAATCTTTCTGACATTTCTAGTGTTCAACTCAGCTCTCCCTGGAAAGTTGAACAAGAAGGGCTGTGACGTTAGAGCTGGAGTTGAAAGCACTGCCAGTAACCTGAGCTAGTCAGTCAAATGTACTGGAGAACGACTTCTCAGAAAAGTTCTCTTGCTTGCGACTTTATCCCTTTGTCTTCACCTGCACATATGCACATCTTATCAAGGATTAGTCCCTCTTTTCCTGCTTTCAGGTATTTAAACCTTTCTCTCAACTCTACAGTTCCAAATGAGAAATCACTCAGTCCCTTGATACTATTCCCCTTTTTAGCTCTTTCTTCTGCTTTCATTTCATCACTTTGACAGCTCAAAGAACTTTGAGTGACTGATATATACTGGAGGCAACGACAAGACTTCCACAACTACAGTACTATTCTTTTTCTTATCCAAGTTTTTGAAATTAGAAAAGAAAAAAAACCCCACCTTTTCATCACTAAAAGAGTCAGAATTTTAAAGCTAAAAAATATTCTCAAAAATTAAAATACCTCTTTCAAATTGTGTTAAATCCATTCCTGGATTTAAAAATGCCCTCATCTTTTTGACAACAGTATGTGGCAATTTTGATTGAGACATCTTTAGATGGCTAGAGATTAATTAGGTGAACTTAACTTCACTCATCTAATTTTGTGTCTTTAGGTGGCTGCCTAAGTTAGGAGTCTGTTCACCTTAGGCTTCTCTCTATCATTAATGCAAAAAGATATTAATTTCCAAAAAGTGATTCAGCTTGTGCAAGATATGAATAATTCTGTCAAGATGTCTGTAACTCTCCATAGGAGAAAATTTCAGTACCAGGGTTCTAAATTAATTGTCTCTGTTAAGTACCTAAGAGAAGGTGGGATGAACTCAGGTCATTGGTTTAAGAACTTTGGCAGGAAAGAGGAAAGATTACATTCCACTTTCTGCCCATCTAGGCTTTGAGATTAAATGCTCACACCTGTAACATAGATATATGCAGAGTTATATATATATATATATATATATATATATATCTTCAAGCAAGATGGACCAAAATACTGCTACATTTGTCTTGCTGCTACATCCAACAACAGCAGCAATACTGCTGCAATACAAGGAAATCACAAAAAGTTTACAATGCTAAAATGTATGTAGTTACTGTGGATGAACAAGGATGATACAGAGCTGATTGAAAATGTGGGTGTACATATCTGGAGTACTGCCTCACATGTAAAATTGCCAGCTTTTGTTAAAGGAAGATGTTTAATTATTAGAGTCATACCTAAAAGATCATTTAAAAAATAATTGATCAATATGAAATTTATAATCTCAGGCAACAGTGACAGTATCCTGAGTCACTGGGGACTGAACTAAATAGAACAAAAACAACTAGCCAGCCTGGGAGCGTTGTAAATAATCATGTGCAGTCAAGTTCTCCTGAGGAATTTGACTTGTCTCAGAGAGCAGCTTGTCTGCCGAGCTGCTGCTTCACATTCCGCAGAGAATGTGGAATTCTTCTGGCTACTGATGCAATTAATTAGAAGTATAGTTAAAGAGAAAAACATCAATCTCTCACACAGTTGGTTCAAGATGTCTGTTCCTTGAAACAACCTTCATCCTACTTTCACTAGGTATTGTATTTCACTACTTTAAGGCATTGGATTTATTCCACTGCATCTGTCTAAAACTGAAAAGGGTAAAATCATTGAATTCAGTTCTCCAGTGATGGTTTTTAGAACAAAAATAAATGAAGACCTTTGGAGGTATAGTATTATACTTGAAATGAATGGTGGCATGCAAGTCCCTGAAATTTTTATCTATTAGACAAACATGGGAAATACATCTTAGAAAGATTAATGAATTGTTAATGGATGTTCCAGTTCAATTACTTATGTCCAATACATAATTCTAAAAATGAAGCATAATTTACAGGATTAGCTTTCATATAGCCGTAATTGCAAGTCTTCCATGAAGACATCAGCAATATGTGTTGAAATTTTGATTCACTATTATACATAAAATAATCTTTTCCCCAATTCAAATGCAGAGCACTACAGATTATTAAGAAATAAAACACTAGTTAAGATTTTTTTAATGTTTTAGGTATGGCACTAAGCTTGGATTGAATGGTTGGTTGGAGCATTAAGATTTTTTTTTCTATAAAATTCAGGACTTTCTCTATGAAAGAGAAAGTTTCTAAAGGTTTAATTGTTGTCATTATTACATTTAGTTAGTAATATTTGGAAAAGTCCTGAGAAGATCATGAAAATTGAAACACCCATAGGCATATAATGCACAAACCAGCATGTTTTCCAGTATGACACATGCTGCTCTTTAAGTTCTGGCACTGGCAATTGAGACAAGAGGTTAATTTAGCTTCTAGATGGCTGTCACAGAATATCAGACTGCAGAAACTGGTATAGATTGAAATAAAGCAAAAGAAAGGAGGAGCTAAGTTACCAATAAATCTTTGATTGTTGCTTAATCTCAATGTCTGTTAAGTCTGAGGTTTATTACTGGGGAGTCCCTCTTGTTCTCAACGCTTAAATAGAGCTGTAAAATGTAGACATTTTCTCTTGAGTTATACACAATGTAAACCATTCTCTAACTATTGCCTGGAGAAAACAACCTCAAATCCTCACACCTCTTTACCATTATTCATTTTCTTAACCTGTTTTTGGATTTGTCATTCAAGCTACATGAACAGCATTCTGCGTCATCTGCCTCTACTCAGGACAGGTTTTAGCACCAAAGTTGCTAGATTTTCAGAAAGTATACTAAGTTGAATTCTGTATTTCTCTATTCTGCTTCTTTGATTTTGAAGAGATAAGAATTTTTATCTTATTAGTAAAGAAATCATCTTTTTCTAGGGCCTCATCAGCCCTTTTGACGTATGTGTATATATATATATATATATATATATATATATATATATATATATATATGTATATATATATATATATATTTTCAAATAAGTGTAAGAGCACTTTTCATTAGATAACTGGTCCTACCTTACTGAGACCAGCTTGTTACAGCACTTGAAGTAAATAAATTGAACTGTTGCTTTCTACATACTACAGAAAAAAGGTTGGAATTCTTGAGGAAGAGGGAAAATAAAATCTCAAAGGAGCACTGATTTTTTCTAGAGAGTACATAGGCAGAGGTTGTGCTTCGATTACATTTCAATGTCAATACCCTCAAATATACAGAACTTCAGTGTTAGAGCTAATGTCTCTTGTGGACTCACCAATACAAATCTTGAAACATCTATCATTTTTATTCTATGCCAGGCATATAAATGACACAAAGTCAATATTATAATATCTAAGATTTTAGATTTTGTGTCATTTGCAATTTAAAAAATGTAGGTAATCCTATTAAGTAATGACTTTACAACTGTCACTTTATATTCTAAATATGAAACAGATTCTTTATTACACACTATGTATTACATATCTCATGTTAGAAATACTTAAGAATACCAGCAGAGATTTTTTTTCTAAGCAGAATAAAGCTGCTGATTTTTTGAAAGATGTGGGTTGCTTTGAGCACATCTATCCAGATCTGTACTTACTTTTAGGCATTTATACTGCATCTGTACACCTCTATGGGCAAATAAGTGCAATCACTAGTCCCCCAAAACCTGAATGACTAGACTAATTATTAAAATTTTATTAATTTCTAAAAATTTGCAGTCTTTGGGTAGCTAGCTTCCATGAAGTAGAAGCTTCCATGCCAGCTTCCTCTGTGATCTGCAACAGCTCAGAATATAACACAAGGACCATTAATTTTGTGTTGGTTAAGAATATCTGTTTGTGTTTGCTGCTTGGTTTAATCATAGTCTTGAATCATATGATTGCCTTCAGAGACATGCCATGGAAATGAGTCAATTAATATAAATTACTGTGGACTTGTAGGTGTTCTAGAATATTAAATGAGCAAGCTGTCATAAAATAACAACCAGTATCTTTCTTAAAGCTTCTCTAAGGCCATTTGAACTATTCTTAATGTTTATTTGTCTAGCTGACTAATTATGTCATTGCTCATTGCAGTGAGTAATGAGGGATACAGAAAAAACTATGAGTTTGGCACCTGGTAATTTGTCACAGTATTGCACTTTTTGGGGTTCTATTGCTTTCAAAGTTCTCTCATCTCATTTGAACAGGAGCAAATTCTAGGATGAATTTTTTTTTTTTTTTAGAGAATCTAGTTCCTTTAGCTGGCATGTTTTCAGAGGCTTAAACTCCTGCATCAGTCTGACACAAGTGAAGAGGATGTCACTTTTACTTGGTTTTGAGGCTGTGAAATGTGTGTGGCTTTGTCCTGTAAAAGTTCTCCTTTGGGGATTTGGTGGCTCAGTCTCTTCATGAGACAGGAAAATGGAGGATCTACCAGCTCTCTATGAAACCCTAATTCTATATTGATTCTGATATCAAAACTGATAGCTATACAGAACGTCTATTCCATATATTCTTCAATTCAGTCAAATTATAGTTCTGGCTTTATCCTGCAGAAAAGCCAGGGTCAGTCTGGCTGTTACTGTTGTGGCTGCAGATAGTAACCCAACTCTGTGTCATTAGTGAACTCCTCTGAGATTCAGAGGAGTTGAACTCCTCTAAAAGATTCAGATTTGGGAATAGTGGCAAATAAACAGATTTTATCAGTAAGGCTCTGCAAGGGCACTCTGACCAAAACTCATCTCAGAGCATATTAATCAAGAATGAATACGTTTTTTCCAACTGTTTTTTCTTTTCCTCTCATGTAGTTAGCAGGCTCTGCTTATTTGAAGTAATTAAACATCCTTGCTATCATGGGATTTTAACCTGTGCTCTCTCTCTTGGAATTTTGACACCTTGAATAGATTTTGCCAGAGAAAATTACCCACCTTGCTATAGTTAATAGACTCAGGGAAAGTGAGATCCTTAGCCAAACACTAACAGTTATAAGAGGTTAAACATAAAAAAAGAGATTGGATGCATTTAAGTATCAATTCTGGTATTCATGCTAATTTGTTACGGGTCACATTCCAATATTTGTGAAGTGCACTTTAAATAGAATAGTTGGGTCACTGAACTTTTTGAATTGTTAGAATTTCTTGAGTTAAAACATTTAGAAGCATTCAGGACAGCAAATTATCTTGAAAATTCATTGTGAGTCTCTGAAAATTATTTTCTATATACCAAGGAGAATTTTACCCAGTTTCTTGGAAATTAAATTGTAAAGGTTAAGCCTCTTTCAACTTGAAAGATTCTATATGTAGGATTATTCCATTAAAATTTCAAGCTTTTTTGGTAAGCCAATCATTAATTTGCACACAAGGAATAATTTACATATTTTGCAGATTATGTTTTTTCACTCCAGAAAATGGCTTAATATCCACAGTGGCTTTATGTACTGAAAAGAATGCTAACTGTCACTACTCATTCTATTTCTATGTGCTTCAGAACATTTCTGTTCATTAAAGTATCATATTATTAAATCACTGTGGTAAAGTCTAAGAAAGTTCTGTTTAACATGGAAAGCTGGTTCTTAGCTGTGTTCAAACATCCATCACAAAACACTTTTCTTAATTCTGAGTTTCACATAAAGTCATAACTTTTTTTCTCACACATAATTTATTCTTCTTTATAGAAGGCAGAAGACCATGCACAGAAACTAATATTCCATTCTGCACATTCAGAGCTATCATTTTGAATATAGCCTATCGGTGAAGTAAGCAGGAATGTCTAGGAAACAAAATCTTGTATCAAGGCTGATATTCAAATAAATGATCCATGAAAAAATTCTTCCAGCAAACAACAAAAACTCTGAACTTTAGACAAATACAATTTTCTAGACTCTCATCTCTCCTATTAATCTAGACTCTTGGTATTTCCACTGAAATCTTGCATTAAACACAGGCTGTCTCTCAGCTAGATAGAATCATAGAGTCACTTAGATTGGAAAAGATATTTAAAATTATCAAGTCCAACTATAAATCTATGACGGCCAAGCCCACCACTAAAGTATGTCCCCAGATACCACACCTCTGCATCTTTTAAACACCTCCCAGGATGATCACCCAATCACTTCCCTGGGCAGCCTGTTCAAATGCTTGACAACACTTTCAGGGACAAAGTATTTCCTAATATCCTACCTAAATATGCCTTGGTGCAACTTGAGGTAATTTCTTCCTCTACTATTGCCTCTTCCCTGGGAGAAGAGACCAACCACCACCTGGCTACAGCCTCCTTTCATGCAGTTGTAGAGAGCAGTGAGGTTCCCCCTCACCCTCCTTTTCTCCAGGCTAAAGATCTCCCTCAACTGCTCCTCATCAGACTTGTGCTCCAGATCCTTCACTAGCTGCTTTGCTCTTCTCTGGATGTGTTCCAGCACCTCGATTTTATTCTTGCAGTGTGGGGCCAAAACTGAAAACAGAATCTGAGGTTTGGCCTCTCCAGTGCTGAGTACAGAGGGATGATCATTTGTGTGGTACTACTGGCCACAATATTTCTGATCCAAGCCAAGATGCCGCTGGCCTTCGTGGCCACCTGGGCACACACTGGCTCATATTCAGCCACTGCCAACCAGTATCCCCAGGTCCTTTTCTGCTGGGCAGTTTTCCAGTCGCTCTGCTCCCAGCCTGTAGCACTGCCTGGGAATGGTGAGACCCAAGTGCAGAACATGGCACTTGGCCTTGTTGAACGCCATGCAGCCTCATACCTCATACTTGGTCCATTGATCCAACCTGTCCAGATCCCTCTGCAGAGCCTTCTTATCTCTGGCAGATAGTGCTCTCTATCCCAGCTTGTTACTGAAAGCACACTCACCCCTCATACAGATCATTGGTAAAGATATTAAATAGGACTGGATGGAATGCTCCTCATGTGGCTGTCTGCCAGCTGAATGTAACTCTATTCACAAAAAATCTCTGGACCTGGCCACCCAGATGGATTTTTACTCAGTGAAGTGTATTTGTTAAGGAAGTTTCCCAGTCCAACCATTCACTCTGGTAGTCACACTTGCACCACCTGAGCTGGGACTGAGGCCCATTTGCTGCTACATACCCCATTCACAGCTACATCTCACACACACAGACCAGATTTTCTTACTGGCTTGAGCCCAGGTTTCCCATAGCAGAGTCCTAGACATAACTTTCCTTAAAATAATTAAATCTTGATGCAATAACTAAATAACCAAATAACAGCTTGAGCTGGATGCTTCTGGGAGGGACCACAAATAAAGAAATCCCATGGCTTTTATACTCTTACAGTCTCAGTGCAGAAAGTCTGGAGTCCTGGCTCCTGCCACATGGCCAGTGCCACAGGTTCCTGTACCCTTTGCAAAAAAGGATTGGCAGCTCACAGCCTGATGGTAGGTCTTGGGCTCCTGCCCTCCTAAACTCAACTTTCAGCTTGCACTGTAGCTTGCAAACTGGGCTACCTGCACAAAATGTATGCCTCAACGTGCCCATCCAAGCCATGAGCAGCCAGCTGCTCCAGAAGAACGCTGTAGGAATCAGTCCAAAAGCTCTTCTAAGGTCCAGGTAGACAACATCCACAGCCTTTCCCTCATTCACTTCTCAGGTCACCTTGTCATAGAAGATCAGGTCAGTAAAGCAGGATTTGCTTTTCCTAAAATCATGATGCCTGGGCCTGATCCCCCAGTTTTTTCACATACGCTGCACCATGGTACTCAAGGTCATCTGCCCAATGACCTTCCCTGTCCTGTAGTTTAGGCTGAAAGTCGTGGAGTTCCCCAGATCCTCCTTCCCACCCTTCTTTTAGGTATGTGCTACATTTTCTAATTTCCAAGTAATTAGGGACCTCTAGTAAATGACTGAGAGTCTCAGTGACCTCTTCTGACCCCTCTCTCAGTGCCTCTAGGTGTATCCTGTCTGCCCTGAGACCCATGTGCATGTAAGCAATGTAGCAGGTCGCTGACCATTTCCCCTTGGATTATAGAGTGTTATGGATCGCTCTGCTCCCTGTCCCTGTCTCCCAGCTCAGAGTACCCTGAGACAACTATTCTGGTTATTAAAAACCAAGGTAAAGAAGCCATTAAGTACCTCTGCTTTTTCTTCATTCTGCGTGACTATGTTTCCCCCTGCAGCTAATAAATGATGAAAATTGTCCTCAGTCCTCCTTTTCTTACTAATGTATTTATAGAAACATTTCTATTGTCTTTAACTGCAGCAGCCACATTAAATTTTAGTTGGACTTTGGTCCTTTTTTTTTTCACACATATGGCTAGTGGGGTTTTATATTTTGCACAGAAGAAAATATACTACTGATCAAAAAATTTGTTAATGATTGCTATGATCAATTTATTTGTTGCACTTATTATAGTTATTCTGGTTTTTAATGTCAGTATTTTCAAGCTTCCAGAAATTGCTTGAGCTATCCACTAAATTCACATTATTTCCTCAAGTATGCAAAGTCCTATATTACAGAAACTGATCATCATACTCTCTAAAACACAGATATGTAAGTCAGAGACTGCCATCATCAGACACGAACATCCATAGATTTTGCAGAGCCAAACAAGGTAGCCAGAATGTAAAATACCTATTAGAATTTACCATTTTCAGTATAGGCAGTCCAAAAGACATAGAAGAGCAAATGAATGCAGATGTATGGAAAGAAAAAGCAAAAGGGAAATGCAAGACATGTCCTAAGAAATAAGACATATTATGAAGTTGGCAGGATTTCCAAAATTTGAGCAGCTGGGTAGCAAATAGGAGATGATATGGAGGTATTTAGAAGGAGATAGTTGAATATGGGAGGAATGAGACACTTTTGGAGAGAATTTCTCAAAGGAAGTAGGAAATCAGTGGAATTGCTTGTGAAATTAACACATTCATAAACATGAAGAAGGAGCAGGTTTAGGTTCTCTGTGATATTCACAAAGGTGAAACTTTTTCAAAAGTATAGATGGGCTTCTGCTGCAGTGGAATTTCATCAGATTCTGAGTCCGTCATTGCTGTGAGTTGCCTTTTAAACACCCTCCGGGTTTTTATATAATTTTATACATTTTCCTACAATATAGTGTAGAATTTATATTTTTTATTTGATAATTATCTTTACATAGTTGTATATCCTTTTAACTGTAATAAATTGATTACTTTTTATTTTTATGTTAATTCTAATGACATTGAGGAAACAACGTGGAAATCAAATCTGGAAGCAATTTTGGAATTAGGGATTTACCAATGACAGAAATGAAAAGAATATATAAATAATACTATATACTCATGGTGCATATTCCAGTAGAAGTATCCTGCACTCCTAAAAGACCAAACATATATAAATATGAGTAAAATAAAAGGAAATTATGAATGCTACATGATTGTTTAGGTGTAAAATTTCCAAGCCATGAACAAGAAGATCAAAGTTGTTGCCATTAAAATAAATAAATATATAACAAGTTCATATCTAAATATCATCCATGCTGTTATGAAATTGTATCTCTGAGGCATTATAATAATTAGAATACAAATAATATTTATTGCCACCATAAACATAAGAAATTATAGAAAATGGGGTGAAATGGATGTTTTATGATATACGCTTATAATGTTTTATAAAATGTGAATATTTGTTCTTTAACTTCTGATTTTTTCTTTCCATTTTAACACATTTACACATTGAATTTTATTGTTCTTTTATATTTACTTGCCTCTCACTTTTAATTTGGGCACATATTTATCAGTGGTTACAATTTGTGTATTTTAATAGACAAAGTACAGGAATTTATGTCAAAAAATGAATTTCCAGACCAAGATTTTCTGTTTAAGAATTAACATCTGTTTGTGTTTTATACTTCTGGGGTTCTAAGTTTTGACAAAGTTTGGAAGAATATTTATTCAAGTATTTCATTTGTGAAATCAGAAACTCTTTGGAAGCTCTTAAACTTTTACAGGAAATGGCAACTTCCAGCTCCATTTTTCTCATCCAGGGAGACCAGCAGCACTTAGTTTGCTCTTGGCTCCAGGGTTCTTAGTGTTCTGATGTTCTGTCACCAGCCCACAAGGTCTCTGACTTCCAGCCTTACTCATTCTGTCCTGACCAGGACTGGTGCCCTGATAAACAGACATAGGCTGTATTTCCAGGTTTTCTGATGTGGACCTGCCAGAGCTGATACCACACACTAACCTGGCCAGAAATAAAATGTTTGTGTTAGCAGAGCAGTCAGTTCTGCTTTAAGGTAATCCAGATATTTTCCAGACTGAGGTGGACTGCATGCACAGCACTGCAGTATGCCAAATCAATATTTGTTTTGCATCCCACTCCATTGAATAGAGCAGGTCTTCATTATGCCTTTAATCTCATTTCATGGGTGCTTGAAAATGTAGGAAGTCACTTGCAAGAATAACATGATTTTTCCAAATGCACAATCATTACAGTATTGTTACCAAGCCAGTGCTGGGATGGAGTAAGCTCTCTGAGACTCTGGTTGAAATTTAGTGAAATCACTGAAGGACACTGGGGAAGGTATTTTTTTTTCTGAAACTATTCATTTATAGTTAGCACAATGCTAAATTACATTGCCAAAGCAGAACTGTGTGGTACCTCTGGCTAATGCAACCAAATATCCTATGGTTTTAACCCTACAAAGGGGCTTTCAGATTCTCACTGGGCCTGCCAGTGCCCAGTGGAAATACTTAGACCTAAGAGTGTCAACCAAAGATTTGGGAACTGTCAAGAAAAGAAGCTGTCTATGCAATGGTGGATTAATTTACACCCCACATTCCTCATATATTTTGTAAAATGAACTCTATTAATCTGTTGGTGATAATATATGTGGGAGAGAAACATCTGGTCTGTTTGGATGACAATATGTGATGGTTATACTCTATGTATTTAGAACCTCTGTATGTATAGTGTTATTTTTTCACACATTAATTGACTAACACACATGGACAAATGAAATCAGAGCTAGTGTGGAAGATTAGTGCTCGTATAGCACAAAATATTCTGGGAAATATAATTTAAGATAAGGTTATGGTTATTGTACATAATTAACCTGTAATGAAACTCACAAAATAGTTTTGAACTATTCTCTTCTGCTATGGGATTGAATACCATGGGGGTTATCCTGCCTTGAACTGCTGCAAGCTATCATTTCCCATGAAATATTAAATCTGCTATTTTTGTTGAGATAAGTTTGCCAAGTGTCTATTATAGATAGTAACAGATGTACTTTTAACTTGAGCCAGTATCTCAGAAAGTTTAAAATATCTAAAATGAGAGTGTGCTCAATTATAGACCTTTCCTATAAGCCAGGAGACAATGTCAGGCTGATATTCATAGATGCATGATCATTTCCCTCTGGAAATCTGAGTCAGATACCTAAGTTGTGTTGATTTAAGCAGAACTTCAGTGACATATGCCAGTTGCTGATCTGGGCCAGTAAGTTTAAATAGTATTCTGCATCCTCTAGAACTTGCTATTCAAAATTTTGCTTCAGCTTAGTGTATAACTGCTACAGCTTTATGAGCATGAAGTGAGGTAATGCTGACAGTTGATGATTAGAGGAGATAAAATGAAAAGCATGATTAAGACATTTTTCATTCACTTTCAGAGCTTTGTTTCCCCTCAGACCAGCATGGAGCACAGTCATTTCCACCTCTGACATTTTTGTATGTAATAGACAACCATTGCTGTACTAATCTGCTCATTTTCCTTGAACTTTTTTTTTAAACCTTATTCTGATTATATAATTCTGAAATTATTCTTCGGGATGCTGTTAAAGAGTGCCTAAATTGTTTACAGGATTCAAGTTGGTTTTTATCTATCCACTTACTGAGAAAACTTCAAATTTCCTTTGTGTTGTTATGCTTCTAATTATTTCATTTGGAAATTACTTAGTCTTTTTTGAATATATAAATCAACAACTACTGGCAGAAAAAACACAGTAAGAATTAGTTCATTATTAAGAAAGCAACTGAAATAACAAACCTATGCTGTGATCAGACATTTTCAGTAAAAGGAGTTTTACCCAAGAAGAGTTAAGGTAAAATCTACATCATAATTAAGAGACTTTGTTATTACGACCAAAATTTCCTGTCCAAAGTTCTCACTAATTACTATAATAGAAGATTATTCCATGAAAAATACTATATGCTTTGACTACCAAATCATATCTGTCTTCATGCCTGTTTTGCTCTGTCACAAGAGAATGCTTCCAGATATTTTCTATACTCCCTAGCTATTTGATTTAACTTTTTTATTTTGTGCCAAGTAATTCTTCACACCTACATTCTTTGCCCTTTACATATCTGGTTTGTGTTATAATGCACGGACAAAGTTCACCATCAGCACCTTCCATTTTTTTTATGTTTAACATTACCTGGGAGTTTTGGGCCCTATTTTCATTTTTTATATCTTTCTGCCTTGTCTTTGTTCTTTACAAAATACTCCCAGTGCATTAAAATGTTGTATTTATCAGGTTTCACTGGGGCATTCAAACTGTGAAATATTGTGTTATTGCAGTATCAAGCCCTTCAGATGAGCATGATGAATAACAACAGGTTGGCTTTTTTAAGGTTAATGACTTCGTGATTTACAAGTGAAGATATATGAGTCAAAATAATTGCATTAATTGTTCCATTTAACAATGTGAACTTTGAATACACCATTTGGGAATGCCCTGGAGAAGTGTCATCATCATGTTATATCAATTGTGACATGGCATCTATTTCAGATCTGCCAACAATTTAGAAGAAGTAAGTCCTGCATCTTACAGCTGTTCAATAACCTAAAGGTTAGCCTCTCCTTAAAGGTTAGACAGATGTTAATGGCCAACAGCAAACTGAAAATTACCTCAGACAAAAGCCAGAACATCTCAACAGCAACAGAGACTGTTACACAGGCACTGTTAAAACCTCCTGTGGCTTTAAGTGATGTTAAATCCTGGGGCATTTGGGGTTTGGAGGCAGCTGCACGATGTAAGCTGTGGCAGCACTGGCAATGGACTGCTGCCACCTTGTCCCTCTCTTCCTGTTGGTCCAGTCAGCACTGCTCCCTACAGAAGCCTCAGCTGAGATCTGCTGGGTTGCAACAAGATAAAAGAAGAATCAACAAAGATCATCTGCATTTTATAGGATCAGAAATGTTTTTGAAGCAGAACAAATTCCCAATTGGTATAGTTAATTGAAGGAATATCTTACTTCTGGAATTAATTCTGAGACAAAAGAATGGGCACCACAAAGCTCTTTCTGGAATGAAAAACATACTTCTTAACATTTGTTTATGGCATCTTAGAATTTAGCACTCTCATATCAATAATGACAAAGGGATGATAATATTAAGTCATTGTTTTATTTATTTAAAAAAGAAGGGGTTTTTACCAGTATTGTTGGTTTTAATAACAAAGTAGTACAGGGAATGCAGTCATAGCTGATGAATGCACTCATCTAAATTTTTGATTCACCAGGGATATGTCAAATATCTATGTTCCAATGCTGTTTTCAGAAGATTTTATGGTAATATTTTGAATTTCAAGGGAAAATACCAGTATAATTCAGAAGAGGTCTGAAATGACACATGATCTCGGAATACTCCTAACTCAGAAATATAACAGTTTTTCTTTTTTCTTTAACAAGAGCAGAGGAGCTCAGCACAGCCTTGTTAGCTGTAAGCAGGCTTGTGTTCAGAGACCTTAGTAAAGCTACACCTTTTCTATTCTGTTTGAGGAGATCAAATTATCCTCTGTTTTATCTTCCCTTCCTTTTTGTATGTGGTTGTTGAATGACAAATGATTCTGCTGGCTGTTTACAGGACAACTCGGTGTAAGATTACTTTCAACAAGTAAACTTAAGCAAGCAAATTAGTTTAGTTTAAATTAGTAAACCATTTACTTTGCTAACTGATGGGTGGCAGCAGGATTTGAGGGGGATGGAAGACAGAGGGTAAAGATAGACTGAAATTATCATTTAACATCAATTCTAACTGCAGTTCTTTTTTTTTTTTTTTCTCCTCCTTGCCTTTGCTTTCACCAGTGAAAAAAAATTGCTGCTGCTTTGTTCCCTCTGTCTTTTTGTCTTTTCACCTTTCCTGTATTTTGGATGCTTTGTGTATAAACATCAGCAAACCAAGCTGGAAGATGTTGCTGCTCATGCCACTGATAGGAAGACTGGATATAATAATTAGGTTCTATTTAGTAGCAGCACATGGGTGAAGGTTTCACACAGGCTCCATGAGAATGGCAACTAACAAAAAATTCCAGTGGAAGGCATTACCTTAAATTGTTTACCTGGACTTTAGGGTGGGGAAGGTGGACTGAAGGAAGTGAGAAGTTGCAGGAAAAGTATAGGTAATCTTGTTTTTTTTCAAAAGATGTGCTGAAAAAATTGTAAAACAGTGTAAGCTTTTGTATTTTTCATCCAGAGTAAAGAATTATTTGTACTGGAACTGTAGGAAAAGATTCAGAAAATGGCAGTTTGCATTATTGGGTAAATTTCTCTACCTGTGGCTTCCGTAAGCTGTTGCAGTGTGGCTTTAGTCTTGAGCATGACACTGCATGATTAAAGTAGTACCTCTCTTTGATGAGTCCTTCATCAACTTGGACTTACATGTAAATTGTCTCATGGGGCTGATTTACATTCATGTAAACTGAAACTCAGCTGAGCCTCCTCTTGTTCGTGGATGAGGACAGAAAGTGAGGAGTGAAGTTCCAACTTGTTACTATTCCACTTCTGGCACCAAAATAATGTTATGATACACTGAAACAATGTTAGGATCCACATATTAAGAGATGCCTCTGCCTGAATTAAGATGCAAATGAGACCATATGCTGAAGTCACTAGAACAGATTTCATTATAACAGCAAATGTGAGGTGGAGAGGGACAGAAATAGGAAAGGGGTAGGAGGTGGGGGGAGGAAGAGACAGAGGAAGTGGTGGGGAGAGATTAAGCAAAAGCTGTCCCATGTGGGTCCCTGCAGCGTCCTGCTGGCCCTTGTCTTCTTGGGGGTGGGGTTCCCAAAGTATTCTTCTGGTGGTACCACTTTTACATAGTCCAGGTCCTGGGTATCCATGAGGCATAGGTGCCATTCCCATAACTTGGGATGGTATGTGTGCAGGCAGTTTTTTCCTTTTCTCACAGTTTGCCATGGTTGGGATTTTTATCCAGTAGACTACCCAAATTTGCCTCACCAGGCCTGGCATCCCCCTGTTGCCATCTTCACTTCACACAGTTTACATAGTGGGGTCTTGTCCAGTGTGCTAATTCCAAACCTTTCAGCTCTGTGCCGGCCTGAAATTTACACCTTCCTGTTTGCCACCTGTGCCTGTCTTGGTGCCTTATCTCAAGAGAACTTCCACCCCTTTGTCAGAGTTTTAAGACCAGTTAACTGCATTCTTGAATCCTCACAGAGCCATAAATACCATAATGGTACAGACAAAATTGCAGGTGAACACTTGACTGCTAACACACACTTAGCATTAATTAATGAGGTATTTCTTCTAAAAATAATCAGTTTTCAAATAGGATAGCAGATTCTTACGTGGTCAGCTAATTCCTTAATGAGGTCTTTATGTGGTAATGATATTCAGTAGTGTCTTTAAATTGTTTATAGCCCTTATGGACTGGAAATTGATCATTCTACCTATTATTGAGCCCTCTTTAGATTTCCTTGCTGAGAATTAGGGATTCATGCAATTGATTCAGTCCCTGGTTTTACTACATAATTTCCTTCTTATTTCAGGATGCAAGTTTGAGAAAAGTATATCCAGAGAAAAGACTGAATATTCAGATTCAGTGCATTTAGGATATAGGCAATGGAATCATAATCAATGTCTTGCAATATCCAGATACACCCTATTTTATTGCAATGGCCAATTCACAATGGAGACCTGTTCTAGCTTATTAGGGATTACCTCTGAGCTTAATAACCATCTGAGAGCCCAAACAGCAGGTAAAACAATGTCTCTTCTTTATAATATATATTATTTGGATTTCAGTATCAAAAATTGAAATTCTAGTGAAAAGTTACTAGGAAAGATTCCCTCCTGTCAGGAACATACGGTAATTTTACATTCATTTACATCTTTTGTAAATGTGACAGGAGAAGCATATGTGGAAATGTTTGCATGTGGAGGAGAGCAAAATGTGTTTTGCTGAAAATAAGATTTTAGCAATTGTCACAGTGTATCTGCTGGCTAACAGTGTTGTGCAAATGATTTGCAGAAAATTGCAGACAGAACACAAGTCCTTTGATACTGTAGCTGAGAAGACAAGAGAGCTGCAAAGTGAATATCTGGGTTTTGTTTTACTACAATAACACCTAGCTCTGCCTGCAATCTCCAGCTCTAGAATTACTGCAGACTGGCAAACTAAAAACTAGTAATACATGTGAACTCTCACTGCTCCCTCCCTATTCATTGATTATAACAAAACAAGTGTGTCGTTGTTTCAAACCCATCTGCTGAGGAAAACACTATTCAAAAATAAGCTGCAAAATTCTCATGCAGAAAAGGGCTGTTTTATAGGAAGATAGAACACATGGGAATGAATCTATTACTAATAAAAATGGGCTGCTTCTTTCTATTTTCTGTGAGGCATCATGAGATTTACACCTTTTCATGGGAAAAATATTCATCAGAACCAGAAGACAGACTGCTAAAATAAGGGATGGTGACATGCAGCAGATAGGATTTCTGTCCAGAAATTTAAAAAAAGAGAAAAAAAAATTGAAGTATTAAAAATTCTAGCAATGCAATAAAAAGAATATTTTTACATTGAAAATGGAAGTTGTGATGAATGTGAATTTATCTATAAATACATACAGTAAAGGGAAATTGTTGAAAATTGCAGAAGGTTAAATTAAAGAAAATGTCTAGATGGGGGAAAAGTGTTCTCCATCACTTCCTGATGAGTTAGCTTCCAAAGTCTGAAGAACTTGGTTAAAATTTTCATGTTAAGGTGAAAAAATACTTTCCCAGAACTTCTAGCTTTCTTGCTTTGATTTTTAGAACTGGTATAAAACTCACAGAAGAATCTCATTTTAGCAATTTAGACAGTCAAGTTATTACAAAAATATTAGATTTTCAATATTTTTAAAATTTTAAACCATCTATTGATCCAAACAGAAAATAATACTTCAGGTTAAAACCTTAGTCAATTAAAATGTTTGAAATTACAGAGAAGTTTTACTTTCATTCATTAAGAAGATTTATTTTTTGAAAATCCTTTTGTTGATATCTTTTGGAATGCACAGTAGAACAGCCCTGCTCTGAGATAATCTCTCACTGCTGAGTACTAATATGGAAACAATAGTCACATGTCCCTCCAAATTGCTTTATAAAACCAGGGGGCAAGGGGTAGGGAGTGGGGAGGGGGTGGGGGGAGATGGCAGCTTCTGTTGCCATTCAATTCCTTAGAACTGTATCTCAGTTTTCTCAGCTCAGCATTTTAACGTATATCCACGAAGACCTCAGATCTTTTAAACACTTTAAAACACTAAAATAAAGGCTGCATAGTGATAGATGTCTCTGTGAAATCATTTCAGGCTTTTTCTTCTCTGTGCAGGTAAGCCACTTTTCCTGGTGAAAATCCCGAAGGCAAGTCGGCAGAAGTGACAGCATCTGGTCAGAGCAGTGTTTTCCTGATGTGGTTTTAAAAACTTGCTTGAATTTTAGTGGACCAGAAAAGGTCTAGCAAATATGTGTTCAAATGCAAATTTCCAGGTTTTCTTAGCTGGCTATGTAAGTATATTATCAGGTTGGAATTGGTGTGTGCAGTCACTGTTTGTTTTCTGTTAGAAATGAAAAGGCATACCTGGTCAAAATGCAGATGACAAGCACTTGTAATTTTGTTTCTGAGTGCTCATTTACAGCACCAATTTTTAACTAGCTTGGGGGCCTGTGTGAGTTCATGGAAGAGGCTGGCTCTGAATGTGTAGGTTTGAACATGGAAAGATATGACCACTGAATTTGAAAGGAAGTAGTAGAACAAGCAGACTGCCTTAGAGGATCAGAGACAAACAAGACAGGTTTCCTAGGTTGTGTCTCACAAGACTAAAGCACTTCTGCAAATGCAGTACACAGGACTGTTCTTTTCCTGACCTAAAATGGGTTGCTGCCCCTTTCTATCACAATGTCATTCATGCTGGGGAAAAGTATGGACATCTGACACCTCACTTGTGCTATTACCTAACAGAGCAATGCACATTAGATGAAGCTCTAAAGAATTAGAGTGCACTCTTAGACTGAATAATATTAATGGCATTGTCTTTAATGGTGTTAAGTTTCCACCAGTAAAAGTTTGTGAAGAGACTAATACCCTTATATGTTCTTTGATCATTTGCAGGGGTGGAAGCAGGGAATAACATTTTCTCTGAAAATTATTTACTGAAACATTTTTTAGAATGCTATAGGGACCAGTAAATATTTGACAGAAAACATCTCACTTTCACAGATTCAGTGACACCACCCTCCACAGTTCCTGTTAATTTTGAAATGCTGAAAACATTTCTGTCAGCTTTTTGACTGGCAGCTTTTATCAGAATAATTCAAAAAATGCTAGAGAACAACCCAATCCTGTTACCTGTATGTTCATTCCATTTATATTCTGGAGTAAATGTAGGCGTCATAAATTACTCAAATGAGACACAGAATCACCAGCTTGTGTTTTCCAGTAGTAATTTTTCTTCTGAAAAGATACATTCAATATCCTTGTGATTTTTCTGTTCAGTTATGAAACTGAGGCTTCTTGCCTCCTACAAATTTAATTTGTATCAATAAGAACTTTACAGTATTGGAATAAGAATCCCAATATTACCAGGTAGATAGTGCCTGGGCCAGTCTGACCCTTGCTGCTGGGCCAAAGGTGGCAGCTGTGGCGTATCACCCCAGAGACACCTTTAGCTTGCTGGAGGTTGCAGCTGGGCACTGAAACAAGTCCAGGCTTGGTAGGAACTCCGTTTATCTCAGGAGAGAAGGCTTCAGGCAATGGTGAAGAGAAAGGAGACGGATTCTGCTGGAGGGTTATATCCAGAGCTTTATTCCATGGTCACAGAGGTCTGAATCTTGGCAACAGCTCCAACAGAATTCCGAGCACCTGGTTTGATCACCTTTTAACCTCCAGGGGGAGGGGAGGGGACAGGTGAGCCACCAACCAGGTGGGAGGGGCAGGGTCTCAGGGAGGATGACACCCAGACAGGCCAATGACCTCTGGGCATAGGGGCGTCTTTTGAACTTGACCAACCACACGACGACCTTCCTGGAATGTTAAGCCTGATTGACAGGACTCACTCAGCAAGGGGGCGAGGGGGAAGGGGAAGAGAGGTATTGCCACACCTGGGAGGTGACCTGGAAGTCTAAAACAGGACATTACAACACACCGTAACATGTCCCCTAGTTTTGTTTAAAAAGAAGAGGACTGGGTTTGTGGTGCAGAATGCACCGCAACATTACAGTGATTCAATTTGCAAGAGAAAGTTTTTTGCAGTGTACCCTGATGAGGCAGATACTAGATATGCTAGCTGATCAATTGTTTTAATGAACATTTATGGAGATAAGAAATTAAAAATAAGAAGAATTCTTTAATTTGTGCAGTCTATTTGGATTTCAGAATTCGTGTTCTTTTAAGATTCTGAGTGTGTGTCCTGGTTTTGGCCAGGACAGAGTTAATTTTCTTGCTGTTGCTGTGAGGGGGCAGAGTTTGGAGCCATGTGGGTATGCACAGGGTTAGGGTTAGGGTCAGTGGTTATTCACTACCACTGACTCATGGTAGGGAGGCAGAGGGACTCTCAGGTCTTCAGTGAAATGAGACATGGCTTTGCATGGAAGAAAAAGGCGCTGCTTGGAGGGGTCATGGCCATTTGTTCCTTTTTCTGGGGAAGCAAGCAGCAGTTTGGGGTGGCAGTGCAGTCATGTTGAGTTAGGCTCAGTGAGCATTTCTGTATGTAATCACACTCTTTTACACATTGTTGTTATTAGTATTGTTCCTGTTACTGTTTGTTTTCTTATCTCATTGCTGTTTCCAGTAAACAGTTCTTAACTCAGAATCTCTGCCTTTTGTCTCTCACCCAAGGGGTGGAGGAGGAGAGTGGCTACAGTGAGCTTAATTTCCATCTGGATTTTAAACTACAGCAGTGTGATAAGGGATTTCAGTGCTTTAATTTGAACTGTGTGATTACCATACTTAACTCTAAAAAGGTGTGCAAGTCTAGATGGATGCTCTTGTAATCTGTAAATAAAGGTAAATAAATCCTTCCGATAATGATATCAGCCTTATATTATCTTGCTCCTATGATATGGTATAATCATACTTCTAAACAATGCTGGAGTTGTTGATGTTTACAGTATAGGTGATAGAAAGTGTATATGAAGAGAAATAGGATATAAAGCAGAAGTATGAAAAATAGGCTTAAAAGCCTTACAGACAAGGATTGCAACTTCACAAGTTGGAAACAAAGTTATCCTAACACTGAAGCCTATTTCAACATTCTTAGTTGACTAAATTCAATTTGACTGCGGATGAATGATGATCATTCATACAGGACAAACTTGATTACCAGGACCTGAGGGGTGGCCTGAAGTTCAGCCTGGAGAAGTTTGGGTTGGATAACAGGAAAACCTTCTTCACCCAAAGGGTGTTTGAGCACTGGTACTGCTCCCCAGGGAAGCAATCACAGCACCAAACCTGACAGAGTTCTAGAAGTGTTTGGACAATCCTGTCAGACACATGGTGTGATTCTTAAGGATGGTGCTGCACAGGGCCAGGAGTTGGACTTGACAATCCTTCTGGGCCCCTTCCAACTCAGGTATTTTAAGATTCTCTGATTCTGTGATCTGATGACAACTTTCTCAACAAATGAGAAAGTTGTATGCTCTTAGTTACATCAAGAAGTAATGATTTGCCACATCCTGTTAAAGCAGAAATTTTCCAGGAACAGACAATTATACCTTAAAGTGAACTTTAAAACTTTAAAGCTGTAGTGTTGTCAATGTGCTTCATAAGTGTTGAGAGCTGTGGACATTGACTGGACTAAGCAAAAAAATTTGCAATACTGAAAGATGCCTTTAAAAATCTGTTAACTATATTAATCCTTCCATGAGGATATGTGTAGAAATTTTGTGATTTAACTGATCTATTCTGTGCACATGAATGCTTCTTTTTTAGAAAGATAAATTAGATGCCATATATCCATATAAATGTCCTTCCCATTAGAATCTGGAAGGATTGTCTTGCTAATACAAATAAATAGGATTTCTACACATTAAAGACTCTTCAGCAGTGAAAATGTAAAAGGCACTCACACCAGAGCCACAAATGAGAATGTGATGAGAAACAATGTGCCATTATCTGGGTTACTGGCATGTTGCAGATTGAACTGGTGGTTGTCAGATATCAGATAACGTAACGTTTCAAACTGGGGTCTTGCGTGTGCTGGGGTAATAAAATAACCATTGACTGATGAGGACATACACATCAGTCTAAAACTTTTAGGGTTTTTAGCTGTTACATGGGTTGAGACTTTTGAGGAGGTACCTACAGCATTGGAATCCCAGGAGCAGCTTCTCAAAAGATTCTATAACACCTGAAACAGCTAAAAAGCACCACTATGGAAACTTCTGGATGTATTGAGGCGTAAGGACATTTCGCATTCAGCAGCAAACCAGTTGGCTGAATAACATGAGTGCTTGAAGAAGATATTTGGAGCTACTTTTGAGCTATATGGTTCTCCAGAGATCTCTCAGTTTCACAGAGATTTATGCTGGCATGGCCTTTGGCCTGGATCTTCTCAGCTGTGGCCAGTTCCATAACAGGACAGGATATGAGCATGCACTGTTCTCATAATCTTCCTCTCTTCCTCTCTGCATTTCCTGCTCCTGCTCCTGTTTCTTCTTTTCTATGCAACAGAAACCAGGCACACAAGTCAAGAACAAATGAGAATATGGACCAATAGCCTTCTTGGTACAGACATTAGCAGATTGAGTAGTCTAAAGAAAGGCCTAAAGCAGAAAGAAGCTCTGACTTTTTTAATGCTATCGGATTTATCCTGCAGGAAGCAGGTCTGGAAGCACACAGTACTGTCATAAAGCTTTCTTCTGGAAGCCATCCCCCCCGACTTCAATAAGCCTATGGAAAGCAGTTTGTTCAACATATGCTTTAAGGCTAACGCCAGAAATTAATTTCTGTAATAAATATCTTGAGTGGCAACTATTTCCCAGCCCAGCTTCCTGCGGAAGATTGCCATAAGAGACCTTATGGCAGAATCAAACGCATCCTCTGTGCTTGTGAGAACCAGCTCTCCTTTTACCTGTATGCAAATCATAGTCTTAGGTCGATGTGGTAAAATGTTCTTCACTCTCTTCATTCACACTTGCTTCTCTAAAGAAATTTTTATAAATATTTTCTATTTCGGTCACATGCTTACAGTTTGTTCATAATTCAGTGGCATACATACCATAGAACTCAACATATTGTATGAAAGATCTCTATAATACAGTCTGTTCCTTTCAAAGTATCTGTCGTGATTTTTCATTATAAATGCTGTCAAAGCTCCATTAGACAATATACTGTTTGATAAAATATCTTATTTCAAAACATAGCAAGGATATGCAGCAAAAGCCAATATAAATGTGTCTTGAGGAATCAGCATTTCCTCCTCATGATAAGAAGGAGAAAATGTTTTGATATATTTTTGGCAATGAATTCTGAAATCCAGGCCACAAGTGCTAAAGAGCTTGTCAGATTTGGAGCTAGTCCATATGCCAAGGATACATTAAACAAATATGTAGCTACTTGCTTCAGGGAATGACCAGATACAAATAAAACTTTCAGAAGGAAATCATACCCAACTACTGGTAAGTGTAAGGTGAAAATCTAAATCACTTTTGACAGGGTTGAAAAGCAGATAGGGTCATAGTGTAACTGCAGCATAATGTTCATTATTAACTTTCTGTGGACCCATTCCCTGGCAGCAGGATTTTACACATTGGACATTGTAGAAATAGTCATTAAGAAAAAACATGTAGCTCAAAGCACAAAGCCATGCATAAATAATAATAAAATAGTCTTGGAAAAAGTGAACAAGCAATGATTTCATTTTTTAATCACAGGGCTTGGCAGTGGGCTCTACAACACAATTTTATCTTTGCAATTAAGGCCCTAGTCTGTCTTCTCTACTGGAAAAGTGGCGAGGGAGTTCAACTATGTCCAAATATACTGTTCAATAACAAATTTTTTTCCTCTGCATGATGATGTATTTATTTAATCCCTTAAAAGAATGCTAGGTACAACTCTCCTTCTTAAGTTCCTAGATCAGAACTGAATTCTTCACTCCTGCCAATGGATGATACAGCCTTTTAGCATATCTAAAGCTCAAATGATCAAAGTGTGAGGGGGAAGTAACCTTTCCTGCTGTTGCTTTCAGTTTCTCATGCATAGTTAAAGCAGTGCATTGAGAAGTAATACTCTACAGGGATGGATACAGAATTAGCCCCTGCAGTCTCACCAGAGTTTAATGGGTGATCTGATGCTAACAGCATCAGTTTCTGCCATCTGTTCATAAGGGGACCACTGACTGTTCTGTGAGCCCCTTTGTTAATCATGCTAAAGGGAATTTGGATGACTAAAACTGAACTGTTTGAAGACTCCCATCCAGAAAAATCATCTTCATAAGTGAAGATAGGAAAAAAGCAAAAATTAGAGCAAAACAAATTATTTATATACTTAATTCTAGTTCCATATTCACAGTTCTTTTGATATAAGGAGCTACACGCCAAGTACTGTAGCAAAGAACCTATTTATTCACTAGAAATAAATAGTCCAATAAATTTATAATTTTTATATGCTTATATAAAGTTATGATTTCACAAATATGTTGTTTTATTACTTACGAGTCTAAGCAACAACTTATTTATATAAACTAAAAATAGTTTGAGGAAGTATATTACCACTTGGAGTCTGTTTTGAACTAACTGTGTTGCATGTCTTCTTTTGTCCAATTTCTCATACATGTTTTGTTGTTATTATTTGTGATACCTAATAGAATGTTGAGAATTATCAGATGATGTGGTATGATATAATTGTATAAAAATCTATACAGGAAAACAAAAAAGTATACAAGTGAAAACACAGTTATTTAAATGTTTATATTGAAAGAATAAAATAGTTGAAGAAAGTAATTCTAAATTCAGTGAATTACTTATACATGCTGTGTTGCAGTATTTGCACAGATATAATTTAGAAATGCATTTCAGGAGAGTTCTGAAGGGTAGTAAATAAAAACATGAAGCAAAGATAAGGATTAAAGCTAATCAAAAGCTAAGCATAACAAAAATCAGGAATATTTAGACAGATCATTAATTATCTATCTGTTTAAACATTAATTCCCTGAATAATAGTCAGCATTAAAGATATCCCTGAGAAATATGTTTTCATGAAGGAAAGGCTTTTCACTCTGAAATTGATTGTTTGGATGTTCTAATTAGCCATTTCAGCATACTTTAGTTTGAAAGCAGCTACAAATTAAACTGTTATCAATAAGAACATGCCTTTTCAACAATGATCATCATTGCTTCCATTTGCTCTTTTCTGATTTAGAGTCTGGGGGAATATCTTTTTCAGACCAGTTTCCATATTTGTACTGAAGCAAAGTTAAATTATTTTCAGCTCCCTGTACAAGAGCTGAACAAACCTTTGGTTACCATCTTGCTCTCCCTTCCTCTTTTTGTTATGTGTCCTGGTTCCAGCCAGGACAGGGGTAATTTTTGCAGTAGCTAGGAGGGGGCACAGCTAGGACTTGGAAGTTGTCCTATACCAGCTCACATCATTGATGGGCTAAGGGGAATGGAATTTCTTGCAGGAAGATGAGGTTCCTTCTGGTTGGGGTAAGTAGCATGGCTGCATTAGTGTTCCACAGTGAGCATTTTGGCATATGAATCACTCTGTCTCTTTTGTATAGTTTTGGTAGTAATATTGCTGCTGTTACTGTTCTTTTTTTTATATCATAGCTGTTTCCAGTAAATTGTTTTTTATCTCAACCTGCAACATTTTCCTGGTGTGCCTCCAATTCTTCTCTCTAGCCTGTTACAGTGGGGAGCAAAAGGGGGAACAAGCAAGAAGTGTGTTTTGGAAAGTCTCAGTGGGAAGACTAGACTGTGGAATACCATTCCTAAACCACAACATTATGTTATACTTAATTCCTGTTTAGCTGTCTTTCCGTGATTAAAAATTATATTCGGAAAGTTTGTACAGAAAACTTGAGTTAAAAGTTGAGTAGAAAAATGGGATCAGCTATTGTTTTATTCTCATGGGCAAAGCTCCCACTATAATGAGCTTAAAATAGGATCTCATGGTAATCTTATATATTAAATGTCTGGATTCAAGTTCACCAGGGGGACCTGGATGAGCAAAAGTAGGCCCATGAAAATCTTATGTGGTCAAACAAGAGAAAATGCTGCACTTGGGTGAGGGGCAACCCCCATTATCAATCCAGGCTGGGGCATGAAGATTGAGACCACCCTGCCAACTTGGTTCCAAAACAGACCTGTTGCTGGCCAAAATTTAGTCTATTAGGCATGGTGGCAGAACCTTATGGAAGACATATGACGTAGGATAAAAAAAACCACTGTGCACAGCTGTGAGAAAAATGCAAGAGAAAGGCTCTGTAGACACCAAAATCAGCAAAGAGGCACTCCAGGCACCAGAGCAGACATTTCCCTGTAGTCTGTAGAGATGCCATGGCTGTCTTTCAGCAGCCTGTGGAGGACCCCACACCAGAGAAGGTGGACCTGTCCTGAAGGAAGTTGCAGCTTGAGACCATATGGGAGCAGGCTCTTGGCAAGAGCTGCAGTCTGTGGAGGGAAGACCACATAGAACACGTTTTCTGATCAGAACTGTGATACATTGGTGCTAGAGCAGTTGGTAAAGAGCAGCTCGATGGGGCACTTTGTGAGGGACCTATTCCTGTGGGAATGAGCCCACAGAGCTCAAATGGAGCAGGGGAAGAGCGTGAAGAGAAAGAAGTGGCACAGACAAAAGGCATGAACTGACCACAACTCCCACTCCCCATCTTCCCTGTACTACTAATAGAGTGGGGAAGAGGTAGAAGATTTTGGAACAGAGGAGTGAAGTTGACTCTGGGTAGAAGGAGTAGCGTAAAGGGAAAGTGCGTATGGTTTTGTCCATTTCTCTCTATCCTACTTTAATATATGTTTAAAATTAGGAATAAACTACATTAATATTCTGCAAGTCAAGTTTGCTCTGCCTCTGATGGTGATGGGTGAGTGATCTCCCTGTATATAATTCAATCCACAAACTTTTTCATCTAATTTTCACCCCACTGTCCTGTGGGTGAGGAGGAGTGGAAAAGCACCTGGGTGGGAGCCTGGCAGTCAACCATGGTCATTTCACCCCAGAAGTTTATAATTTTATCACATCAGACAAGTCGCTTCTCCTCCTTCCCAGTTTTGCTGTATTATCTGGGACATGATGTGGGTGGGTGGTATTGATTTTCCTAATGTGTTAATCCAGTCTTTGTCAGAGTCCTTTGAAGCTGATGTCTCGTCCATGCTATGATCCTAAGCCACCAAGGCTGCACGTTTTGACATGGGGAAGGAATTAATGTAAACTCTACTAAATTGCAAGCTTATTTCTCATCAGTGAGCAAGAATTTTGAGATTGAGTTCTGTGTTTAATATTTTCACCCAGTTTATGCATGTTTATCTGCAAACAATCACCCAAGTCTTTGCACATTCATTTTCAGAGGGGTATCAGTGAACTGCTTATGTAGATTTTCTTCATATAGAGCTGCATATTTTGCAGCTACCAGAATTTATATTTTAAAATGTGGTCCTATTAGTGTAAATTACACAGTGTTAGCATATGCTGAAATTTCAAGGCAAAATGATATATGTTAAAAGTCAAGATTCTAGAAAATTACACAAGCTATGATGGCATTTATAGTTTATGAGAAAGCAATGTTGATAACATTAAAGTTAGCAAACAGTTTAGAGAAAGATCCTGATACATTTTGTAAGTATGCACAATGGCAGATTGGAATTTGCATTTGAAGGGTTAAAAAACAAAAAAAGTAATATAGACTGCAAAAGTGTGAAGGTGGGAAGGTATTACCATACCTGCTCATGGTAGGAGCATTGGAACTTGAGGAACTTTAAGGAGTCTTCTCACCCAAATAATTCTATGATTCTGTAAAATAATGCTTGGCAGAAGTTGTAGTAGCACTTATAAACTTGCATGTTGATGGTGAAAAAGCAGATTAGACTACATAATCTGAAAGTAATATCTTTTTTTTTTTCACAGTTCTTGGCACAGGTGAAGTTTCAAGACAAGGGAAGAATCGATTGTGCAGTTATAAATCTTTGCATAATTATTCAAAATGCACAGTACCTAAAGCACAACGTACAAGCCTGCAAAGGCTGCCATATGCACAAAAAGTGGAAGGATAGCTTATGTGACCATACTAATTATGAAAAAGGAAATGCATATGGTACATTTCATGGTGCACAATATAAGGCTGGATTTTTTTTAACACAAGCACACTGAAAGGGAGCAGATTATGTAAATTATTAGGCTAGTGCTCTCTACTCTCACACTCTATCCTACTAAGTACACTGGTTTTGTTTGGGATGGAATAGTAACCTTTCATGGTTGTATGGGGCTATGATTTTTCACCAAGATAGCATCAATAACACGCTCCTGTTTTAGGCATTGCTGAGCAGTAGTTCTTTACACATCATCAAGGCCCTTTTGTTTTGCTTCTCACACCGTCTTGCCAGCATGTGGGCTGGGGGTGCACAATAATTTGGGATGGGATACAGCAGTGACAGCTGACCTCAATTGAACAGAGGGATATTCCACAATATGCGACGTCATGCTTAGCAAAAGCATCTGCATAGAAGGGGGAAGGTGTTAGAAGTGATAGGATTTGTGTTCCCAAGTAACTGCTATTAGGGATTGAGCACGGCTTTCATGGAAATATCCAAACGTCTGCCTGCTGACAGGTATGCCTGCATTGGCTTTCTGATGAAAATTCTATCTCAACCTCTGTATTTTCTCACTTCTTCCCTTACCCCATATATTTTCTCACTTTTACCCTCACCCTGCTGTGGGCAGTGAGCAAGCAGCTGTGTTGTGCTGAGCTGCCAGCCAGGGTTAACCCACAGCAGGGCAGAAATTGAAGGCATTTTAAGAAGTGGAGCTGAAGTGGTTCTTAAGCACTCATTAAGAAGAATTCCCTCCAGGAAGTGCTCTGAGGGCTCATGTTCTGTGTGCCTGTCATAATTCCCATGCAGCGTTTGGTGTGGCACTTGGTCATGGCCTCCATATTTAGAAGCATAAAATTAGAATGAGCCTCCTAATGCCTTGATGGTATGAGGATATAATTGCATTCCATTTATGAAATATGATGATGCTGTTTGAATTATTGGAAAATTTAAAAATACCTTGTTATTTCTTCTTGTAGCTCTGGTGTGACTGAATAAGCAGTAAAACCCTCTGTTTTCCATTAATGTAAGAGACTTGTGTAAAGCAGTTGAAAGTTTGCTGTTTCAAAGTGATAAATCTGAGTTCTAAAGATCCTGCTAAAGGTTTTCTGGTTTCAAGATGGTGACTGTACTACACTTGTCATCTTCACAGTCTTAGGAGAGCAGTCCTCAAGTGTGTGTTATTGAACGTGAGGTCACTTACACAGCTCTTGGTAATCTGAACATTTAAAACAAATGGCTTGGTTATGACCAAAGTTGCTGCTTCTGAGGTGGCTACATTTATAAATCCAACCTATGCAGCAGTCAGGCATAAGAATGCGCATTTTTTCAAAGATTAATATCAACAATTAGAAACTGTTATTTTGAAGCTCTGGGATGCAATGTCTGTATATTTATGAAAAAATATTCATGACAACAAGAAATGTACCTTTTGCAGATATTTGGTGACAACTTCTTTGTGAGCCATCAAATAGGTTTTGCTCTTTTCTCTTGAAGAGATGACTAAGTCATGTACTAGACCAGTACAAGAAAGTCATGAACCTGTTGGAACGGGTCAAGAAGAGGACCACAAAAACAGTCAGAGGGCTCGAACACCCCTTCTGTCTAGAAAAACTGAGGGAGCTGGGGTCATTCTGGAGAAGACAAGGCTGAAGGGATTGCAGCCTTTCAATATACATAGGCATAAAGAAGATGGATTGAGAACGTTTTTCTCACAAGGGCCTGAAGCATTATGATGGGGGTAATATTTCTGGTTATTGTTTAATTCAGAATACACATCATAAAGGCAAATATTTTGACATGGGATTTAGTTTTCCACATCCTGAACAAATCTAAAACCTACAGCTTAAGAAAGGCTGTCAGTCATGGTGCAAACCTGCAGTTTCTTCAGGTAACACTTTCCTAAACATATTGTCTCTTATCTAGAGGACTGGGAATCTGCTGATTCTTCAACAATAATTAAACATATAATTACTCAAATTATTATAGTGCTAAATTTTGTATGCCTTTAGCCATAGGTGTTTGTAAAAAAAAAGTAGAGATACTACTTATGTGATACATAGATGAAATTCACATTATTTATACTTTACACTGGATATGTTTACAGTTGATAAGATTTTACTTTATTATATGGCTTTGATAATTATATCTTTTATAGTGCTAGACATAAAACTAGCCAACAATATAAACTTATTTCATGTTTATTCCATGTTTATTTCAACATGGACCTATGACACAGATAATAAAAATATGCACTTTTATTTTTACACCAGCTTTTCAATATTTGAGACCTGCTTATTATCTTCCAAGGGTCAGTTTTATAAGAACCTTAATAGCTGCTATTAGCATGATTTGTTAGAATGCTTCTTTCCTTTTGATGTAGTTTGTTTATATCACTGTGAGTATGACTTGACCATTTAGATACCAAAAAAATGTCAATTTGCATTTTGAGAGGAGGATGCTGATAATTATTTGCAATAAGATCACCATAAGAAAGGAGATATAATTTCAGCATTACAAAAATGCTATTAATTTACCTTCTTCACTATCAGCAACAACTTTCGGTTTGGATATTCACTGTGGCATTTTCTATACAGACATAAATCTTTCTGTCAGAAAGATTGAGTAACCTTGTATCTTGAGTTCAATTTGAAGTGAAAGGACAATGTACCAAGAACAAATTTCTTAAGGTAAATAATGAAGAAAAACCCCATAAAACAATAATATATTTTCCACAAAATAAAGCAAATACTCCAAGCATAGAATAATTCAGAACTCTGTAAACTATCTTAAAAATTGTTTCTGACTTGAAATTTTGCTAAGTATGTATTTTTAGAAATAGAAATAACATACAGTGTTTGTTGAACTGTCCAAAATGGTGTTTACTGATTAGCCAGAATTTTTGTCCCTTTAATACTCTGCTATACTCATACTGTACATTTAGCAAGCAAAATGAATAGTTTGCCATGTACACAGAGCTTAGTATTTTACTTCTGAAAAGCAAAATGTCATAAGTAGATTAACCAAGACTTGTTTTCTCCCTCTCCCCTTCCCTGCAGAGATAAAGAATATTGTGAATTACTTAGTGTGGAGATCCAATTTCTTGTAGAGATTTGTAAAGTTCTTTTATCTCTCTTTATTTCCATTTTATGGATGTCTCTTTGCATCCCTACTACTCTTGCTATATATTGAGATATTAATCCTCTGGTTTTTATTTGCAGAACTGCAATGTTAAAAAAAAAAACATTTTTTCTAGCTGTTGTTCAACAACAGTGGTTCTGAACTTCAGTCCAAGATCAATAGCTGCTCGTACAAACTTACAAACTGTAATGTCTCACTGCCCATTAAGAAGAGTACTTCACAAATATACAGCCATACAAACATCTTTCACTTCCTCAAACAACAATATATATGCTTTATAGCTTAGCTGAAACTGTTAGTAATTGTAGAAGACATAAGAATCTTGACCATTGTTCTGTTCTCAGTACCTCACTTATCATTAAAAATTTCTAGTACCCACTTCAATATTCTAGAAGGTTGCCTGCATCAAATATTCAAAACCTGCTATCCACTGTGCATTTACATGAGTTATTTTATTTGTAGTCTTCATAAATGATCTGTAGGAGAGGGGAAAGGGATCATAAATGAACAAGTAATGCTAAGGGCTCTACTGTGAGTACAGCTGTGAAGGAGAGGCTTTTAGATAACCTATGAGTCCCATGTTAATTGCTTAACACCTGAGCAACAAGGGAGCTATTGACAATATTTACTACCTATTAGGGGCAGTTGATGGGATTGCACCTTTTTTGCCTAGGTGATTAAGTTCTGTTCTTACTCTGTTCTACCCAGGCTTTATAGCACTCATCAGAACAGATGAGCAGCAGTATTGTAGAATGGGAAGAAATCACCAGAAAACTATAATTATTTTTTCTCTTTCCAGGTGAAGAAATGCATAACTTGGGTTAATGTTTTTCTTTATGTAAACCTGTTGCTATGAATATCCAGTAAAAGGAAAAAACCAAACAAAACCTCAAACAAACAAAACAAACCAAACAAACAAAAACCACCAAAAAAATCAATAACAAAAATTAAAGAAAGGTGATTTTCTTTGGAAAAAGTGAATTTTACCTATGATTTTTGTCTTTTTTGTAATTCATTCTATGGTCTCAGAAGGTCCTCAAAGTCAGACTTTGGCTTTCTTGCAAGTGGTTTCATAATATTATGGGAAAAACTGTCAACAAAATATCCACTAAGATCTTATCCCTATGCTCCTTGAGTATTTTGCATATTGAGTAAAAGATTGAGCCTGGTTCCATTTTTCATAGTGTGACAATGTAAAGAGCTGTAGATCCTGGTGACGAGTCCATGCCACCTCAATATCACCTTCTTAAACCTTCCAGTTAGTGTCAAGGAAGTTTACTACTTCCACATTAAAGGGTATGAACAATTTTAATACACCATTCTCAGCCCAATCGTAGTATTTCAGGCAATAGAGTATCTCCATGAATCACTTTTGGATTTAGGACCCGGGCCCTTCTGAGGGTGCAATTCTGAGCCTATAAAGTTCAACTTTTGTCTTAAGGTGAGAATGTCAACCTTGGGAAAAGTCTGTGTTTCTGACCTCTCCCCATAGATGCTGCAGATGGATGCAGACATGTTTGGGCCATAAAGTGTCAAAAATGCCTTATATTTATGTGTGATTTAGAACTGTGTGTCTTCCACGTTAGACACAATTATTTCTAGCCTTGCAAGCCTGTGTTTTTACATGGGTTGAACTGTAAAGCAACAATAAAGAAAGAAGAAATGGCAGTCACTATGTAGGGAAGAGAGCACTATTCAATTTATCTAAGGTGATGGCAAGAAACTAAATATTGACCTTGGTAAAAGTTGCAATGGATTTACAGGAATTATCTAATATCTATATGACATTTTTACAGAAATTGTCAAAATTACATCTTACAGTTTGATCTTTGTGTAAGATACATGTACTGTTGTCATTAGGACAATATAAGGCACAGGTTATAAAGGTTAAAATTGTCAGAGCAAGGCAAGACTAGGAGTACAAACGACAATTTTTTTTTGTCAGAGCAGCAAATAAGAAGATAAATAGTACCATTTAGTCAAGACAGAAGTGTTCATAGAAATGTTAATAGAAATGTTAGGGTCTTATTTCTATTGCTCAGAACACAAAGCTCAAAGCTCCCCCTCAATAAGCACCCGGAGACAGAAAGCAAACCACTCCACAACTGTACTGGTTCTCTATTGTCTAGCACCAGGAGAAGCAGAACAATAAAGTCTCACAGTTTAATTGTGCCCACACAGACTCTTATGCTCAAGAGAAGATTTTTAAAAAAAAGCTTATTTTCTTCACTACATTAATGTCTGTATAATATCTGGAATAATTATTCTTCACCATGTGTCAGAAAGGCACTTCATTAGTGTTGTTTTGTTAGCAGTACAGCAGTGGGTCATCACTGAAAAATAGTAAACTTTTTAACTTACAAAAAGAAAATTTTCTTATGGGACAGAAGTAAAAAAAAATATTCTTATAACATCAGAGATGACAAAAAATACTCTTATAATGGTTATTCCCTAAGCTTCTGTTTATAAACACCCACTGTTCTCACAAAATTCTTGTCATTGAACTTTATTTAGAATGACAAAGATATCTGTGAAATGAGCCTCCAGCTGGAGAACTGAAGGATAAGATACAGTTACATGAAGGAAAAAATATTATATGTAGAGCTTATGACATCAAGAGCCTTTTACTAAGATTGCTCAAGACTTTCAATTATATGGCTTTGCTTTCAGTTATTTACAAAGTTGCTAAACTTAAATTGTTTGAGTCAAGGTTTTTTATGTCAGGTATCTGCCTGAGGCTGAATTTTTTTTCCTTTGGCATATAAAAATTGGGCCAGCCTTTTTTTCTGCAAGAAATATATACCATGTGAGCAGGGACTGGGAATGTGGAAGTGAAGAGTGAGTATTTTTTGTTTCTACAAGAACTTAACAAATTGTGTTACCAATTGCATGGCAATTTCCTAGTAGATGCTCTATAGTGAATTATTTACAAAAACCCTCAAGAGATTTCACACATTCTGAGATTTTACTTTTACTAAGTCTGTATACCTTGTTCCCCATCACACTATCTTCTGTTTTCAGTAACTCTGATTAGTTACAGGTACTCAGGAAAAATTTATGTGGGTGACTATAATAACCAAATATAGATAAGACAAGAACGGAAAGTGAGTATAGGTGAGAAATTATTTTTAATGTATAGCCTGGAGGAAAAGAAGGCAAAGGCAGAGGTGAGGAAAATTGCCTGAAGGTAGATAATGAAGGGAACTGTAATCCCAGCAAGGAAAATTAAGAGAAAACAGGAAAATGGCAAGAGATGATGAGGATTCCAGGAATCCAACCAATGGGTTAATCTTAGTAAGTCATGTTTTTAAGACCTTTATCACATTTGCTATTTTTCTCAAAATTCAAATACGTCAATCTTTCTTGAAGTACCATAGCCATGGCTCTACTGATTTTAACCTACTTTAGAATTCATATTTTCATTTATATGTCTTTGTATTATGTTACTCATAAGAACCATGACTTCAATACCATATATGCAACTACCCCTTGGGTCATTTTTTTAGCTAGCTGTCTCATCCTTTCTGTTTGCAACTAACCTAAGTCCTTGAACTATTCCACTTTGACAGTGAAAAATTAACACTTTCTAACCAAATTTTTCTGACAAGTGTCACTCCAAACTTAAACAGTTTCTTCTAGAAAATGTTTTCTTTGGTTGTTTACAAGAATATCATTGAAGACTGTCAAAAGTCTAGGGTTTCTCATCTACTTAAGTCTGCTAACCTGAAATAGAAAGAACCACTTAGATTAGTTTTGCATGATTTGTTTTTGGCAAACCCCCACTAAAGATACAGATACAGATGATATAGATATATAGATAGATATAGATGAAAATATATAAATATATTATTATAAATACATTATATAGATACAGATGTAGATAGATATATATAGATATATAGATATATAGATATATAGATATATAGATATATAGACATTAGATATAAAGATATAGACATAGACATATATATAGAGGTTGACCTCTAGATGGTTTTCTAATGTGCTTCCTCCCTTTTCTGCACACCAACCTGTTCTCAGTTTCAGTCACTTCATAAACAATGGAATACCTATTTTTCGAATTTGACAATCTGGAAAATTCTTCCAAAACACATACAGAAGACATTAAATACACAAACCAAGCACTCACATGGTAAGAAATTACAAGAATGGGATTATTTGTTTTATCCTCATCTTCCCGTTCAAACATAAGCATACAGAGTTTAACATGGTGATAAAATTATAATTTCTGAGAATTTTTGTGAGTCATTCAGTAGTCCAGATAAAATTACTATTTACCCACCTGGATTTATACTGTGTTTATAATCCTGACACATTTTTTAATTTTTAATGAAATTCTGCAAGATATAGATGTTCTTAGGACATACTACTGAGACCACCTTTAGAAGATCAGTTTGATGTCACCAGGAATGTAAAGTTAAAAGAGCATCTGAAGTTCCACTTGAGAATGTGAAGTTTCATACAACCTCCTTCTGCAAACAGCCTTTACTTTTTGTTAGTAAAAAAGTAGCAAAACGTTTTGTTTTGTTATTTCTTATTTTTGCAATTTCTGTCACACTAGAGTTCTAGTTTCAGGTGCCATATCTGGGAATAACTATAATTAATTTAATAATCATCATTATCATCATCAAACAAGAAATTTGCAGTAAAGCTGAAAAACCATGTTGTTCTGATTAATTTTCGTCTTGTTTTGTGATGAAAAAAGCCCACTGTACAATGACTGCAATTGATCTCTTTGTTGTATTAACACAAACACATGAGAATCTATGATCTGATGAAACATAGAAATGTGATCTTCCTGTCAGCAGATGTACCTTACTGAAAAAGCGTTGTCTTTTACAAATATTCTTTTAATGGATGTAATATTCACAAACACTAAGTAACCAGCATTAGCTCCAATTTAAATAATTATTGCTTTTTGCCAAATGGTTGTACAACAACTGAAAATCCCCTTTTTATTTCTGTTGATGTTGCTTTCATATTAAAAGCTCATACATTAATGAGGTAATAGAGACAATGACCTGGTGGAAAGACAAAATGTGGACATGCTATCAATACTACTTTATGTTAAGAGCAATGACTTAGATGAAAAAATTTGCAACCCAACCAATGAGTCATTTGCAATAATTGCATGGCAGCTGTAGAGATGTCCAAATGTGCGGTCTCCCCTCTATGAGTGGTCAATATGCTCCCCTGAATCTTTATAGGCACTGTGCCCACACTTACCACCTGAATCACATTCAACTAAAAACTAAGTATAGCACTCTAATCACATATAAAATTTTCTTTCTAAGAATGCATTGGCGTTTTAAAAAGAGCAATGGAATTACCTCTGTAAGTGACAACTGAATTCTAGGCATTCGGATTAAAGAACCAGAATTGTGTTCTCATTAATATTTTATTCTGAATTATTTTGCAGATGTATATTCAACATTTTAATTACATTTTAATTGCTTCACACCCTCCCCAGTATACTGCCTATATTTAAATTCCCAGTTGGTTCAGTTCCCTCAGCCTCTCTTTTTATCTTCAAATATCTGCTGAATTCCCTGACTGCCCATTCTGAGAGGTTGTTAACGTCTCATGTCCACAACTTTTAGCTATTCCTGACTTGATTTTTCAGTTTTTCTGACATCTTTTGGCTCCTGGTGTCACATCTCAGTGTCAGCTCTCCAGATTTCATTCACTTTCATCAGTCAAGCTTTTAAAGTCTCTGCCTTCAGCTGCAGTCCTATCATGTACCTGCCTTATTGTAAATGCCATTGCTAGGTCTGTATCAGTTTCCCTTCCCTCCTTCAGTACCCAGAGCTCCAGAGAGCAGCTATGAAATAATAAGCCCTACTTTCAAAAGCTCTGTTGAATCTATAGCTGCCAGGAACACATCTGCATGACTGCAAATGTACCTATTGAACTAGATTCTGTCCTGTAAAATGCACAGGTAAATGTGATCTGAGAGGCGCAGTGTCTCTGAAGCCCAATTTTCTCTCTTGCTTCATAGCAGCAACTATTATGGGAGCTCTAGCTGCATGCTGAGTCTGCTGGGTATGAGAAAATATGACAGCACTTGTAAGAATGATGGGCCAATAATGCCAATGTTGACATGCTCTGCAAAAGGCTCTGGGGGAGCACTGCTTTCCTTCCAGCTGTGGTTTAGTACTGCCCATGGCAGTGCAAACAGTGATGGCTGCCCCACTTGCCCCAGTGTTGAAGCCAAGAACTGAAATGAAGCCAATGCTCTGCTTCCTCCTCATTTCTCTCTGCTCTCACACCCTAACTCTGATCCCTTATGAAGTGGTTCATGAATGTGGCTGAGAGATGCAGAAGTAATTAGTTCTTCTAAGTCTGCCACTCAATTGGAAAATAATCATTGTAAACAACCCACCTGCATACACTAAAGCAATTTTGAAATTTATTTCCATTAAGTTATTATTAAGCTAGAAAAGCAGGAAAATAGAATTTAATGAAAGACTTAAGCCTAAAATTGAACTTTCTCATAAATTTGTATTTAGAGCAACCACTTTTTATGCGTAACTCTGAATTATGTTGTAATTGGGAGATAATTTAATGCAGTTTAAAATCATTTAGGCTACCATTTTTTCTTCTGAGACTATTTGAATTTTGGAGAAAATAGTAAACATTTTTTTTACAAACACCATGGAAAGCCTCTGTTCTTCACTGTGAAAGCCAATGAAAGGAAACCAACAAAAAAGAAAATACACAGAGCTGAGAGCAAGCATTCTCCCAAATACAGCTAATCAGTAAGCAAAAGGACCTACCAGAAAACAACTCAGGATCACAACCTCTGATATCTCCATATTCTTTATATATTGTCATTGACTCAGGATAGTGGTTCTTCTTGAGTTCTTCAAGGGAACTAGTTTTTAATTGGAAACTCACTCAAAAAACCTGTCTTCAGGGAAGGATTAGTTAAGAAATGGAATGTATTTTAGCACATAGATACATCCTGAAACAATGACCAGTCAGACAGAACAAAATTCTACATTACTTCAGGAAACTCCATTTTTCAACACATGTAACTCAAGTACCAAAACATGCTAACTTTTTTCAAGATGTGGTATACACAACAACTTTATTAAGCAGATTTTCAGCATTTCTTTTCATTTGAACACAATGAACACATCAAACACTTCATTAACTCCTAGCATTTGGTATTTCTAATTCCTACCTCTTCAGTCTCAAAAAATTTATACTTTATTTATGTCCTAGAAAATTATTTTAGAGATGTTACTGGTGACATAGTAACCATAATGAAGTCTCTCATCCTTGAAAAAAATGTCATTGTGTAATTTCACAACATCATAATTATGCAAGACATGCAATAGCCAAAGTAACCATCAGTGCTGCTGTATGGCAGAACACCCTTATACTGTTTTTTGCCAGACTTATAAAATATGTTCAGCTTTTAGATGGAAAAACACTGCTCTGTACTGTAGAATACCAGCTCTTTTCTCTTTTTCTTTTCCCCTCTCACTGTACACCATTAGCTTAGTGTGCTGAAGATATTGCATGGTAACAGCTTTCACTTTTTACTAAACATGCCATTTTCCATTTATTATCATCTTAAAAACAGGCCCTGGTATCATCTGAATACCAGTAAAAGTTATGTTTAAGGTTTTTATTTTCACTGTGCTGGTGAGAAAATCCAGAAATGCTTCTGTTTGCTACTCCAATAGATCAGTAAACTCCTGTAACTTTAAATGCTACTGACAGCATTCAAGAAATTGAGCCATTATAACATGCTTATTGTCAAATGTGCCCATAGCAACACTCATCAGTGTCATCTGTTTCAACTCAAGTCTCATTTTCTCAATTGACAGAAAAAAGCCAATACACCAGTCACAACTGTTCCAATTTTAGTATGAGTTGAAGAATGATAATGTTAATATATTGCCTGTGCCAACTTGTGATGTATTTCATCAAATTGAACATCCAGGAATAAAGAATATGGTGACAGGCCTGCATAATCTCTTCTGCTGCTAAACAAGTCATTGTCTGTTACTTGTTTCTTTTTTCCTTATACTTTGTTTAGATAGCCGAAAAAAGGAGAGGTTAGGCAAGAGGTTAGCAAAATTCTGTTACAGAAAAGCTAGAGCTCTGTGCTATTGAACTTTATAATATTTACAGGCTCCACTGTGAGTCTGTATGTCTCTGTTTGGCCTGAAGAGTGAGAAAAACTACAAAATACTGCTAAGAAATTGTACCTGTGGCTAATATAATACAATCCAATTTAGGCCAAATATATGTGGATCAGCATTGCCCCTGTTTTTGGCTTCAAGGTGTGTTTTTTTGTATTAAATTTTTTATAGTGCTTCATCACAGGGAGGCCATGACACTTTAGCCTCCCCAGATCCTAATGTTCTGGAATGAGCATAGGCTCCTTCAGGTTTATGAGAGTTACAAAACTGAGGAAAGCAGAGACACTTGTTTACATTCTTCCAAATACTGGTTTTGCTATCTGCTCTTTTTCAGTCATTTTTTATTGCCATTACGTGTTTATGATGCGTATTAAAGAGGGAACATTTGTCTTGCACAATAGTTACCTTTCTGTCACATTTTTAATGTATAAGCATACTTTTGATGGGGAGAATAACCTCTTCAGTGCTAGATATTGGTTGGCAATTGAGGTTGGGATGACACGTGACACAAAAACCATATCCTCCTCTGAATACAGGAAAGCACATAACGAGTGTTCTTTTTAATAGGGGCTAGCGACTGACTTTCCCTTAGGAATTAGTGCAATTGAAATAATGTCTAATTCTCAAGGTATTACACTGGCCTGAAACTCAAAGGGAACATATAAATTCTATAACACTTTTGAATGCATATGCATCTCTGTTTATCTAAATATTTAGAGAGAGTGGTATATCACTTGAGGGTCCAAGTCTGCATTACAGAAAAAATACTTCCCATTCTTTCCAAACTCTTTCTTCCTTTTTTGCCTACAGCCATCAAAAGAAGGTATGGGAAACTGCAACCATGCATTTTACTTTGAGTAAATTTCAGAACCCTAATGGAAAGGATGTCACTCTTGATTCTAGCCTATCATGCCAAAAAGCAAACCTCTGTCTTTCAAAACAGCCTTCACCTAAGAATTAAACTTTGGTCTTGAACATTTTTTTGCAGACCATATCAGTCATTCAGTATTCTGGATATGTAGCACAAACTGGACTTAAATTTCACATCAAGCATGCATCAATAAACCTTAAGTTTCCCAGAGGTGTATTTAATAGTCGTTCTGTGACTGCTGAGTTAGAAAGTAAGGGAATTCTTTTGATGATTTAGATGGTCAGTCTGCTTTTACAAAAGTCAGGTTGGCAAAGGTTTGCTGAGTAGTGGGGAATTCTGCAAGTTTTAATGTCTGTCCTTTTCCCCTCACTGTTCACTGCCTCTTAAGGCAGAGGTTAGGAGCACTCTCTTAACATGCCTTCTGGTACAGTACATGAAAGTACACCAAGAAAAAAAATTCTTAGTGAATTGTGTCTTCTTAGAACTGAGAAGGGATCCAGTGCACTCCCTCATGCACTTCACAGCCGACACAGGCAAGTGCTTTCCATAGCACGGTATATGCACTAAGCCCTGGTGTTGTACTATCTCTCAAACCCCCTTAGAATCAAGTATCCTTTCCTCCCCCTTACTGTTAAACTTAGCACTTATTGCAGTGGAAAAAAAAGGAAAACAAAAGGGTAAAACCACACATTGCATTGGGAAGTGACAAGTGAAGACCTTGAGGGCTACCAAAATTAGTTTCCATGTTTCTTTCATTTGAATACATTTGGAATAAACCATTTTATGAATACAGCATTCTTCTTTGAATAATGTGGCCATGATTTTCTTACAAAAGTATATAGTTGTCTATATATATGTAAAGACATCAGCCATGTCTATGTATATATGATCTGACAATGTGCTCTGACAACCAAATGTATCCTGGTCTGCCCCAATGGATCATGGACAGCAGGCAGAGGGAGATGATTGTCCCCATCTACTCCACTTTCCTGACACCCCATCTGGAGTACTACATCCATCCCTGAGGCCCCCCAGCATGAGAAGGACGTGGATTTTTGGAGCAAGTCTGTGACGGTGGTCACAAGGGTTGCAGGTGAAGAGAGAGGCAAGAATGTTGACCTCATGTTCAGAAGGCTTGATTTATTATTTTATGATATATATTTATTACATTATAACTATGCTAAAAGGAATAGAAGGAAAGTTTTCAGAAGCCTAGCTAAGGTAAAAATAGAAAAGAATTAATAACAAAGATCTGTGTCCCGGCAGAAAGAGAGAGCAGCTCTGCCGTGAGTGATCAGTAAATCCAAACATCTACAGGATGTTTGATCCATGATTGGATCCACCTGTTGCATTCCACAGAGCAGATAACCATTATTTACATTCTTTTTCTGGGGCCTCAGCTTCCCAGAAGGGAAAATCCTAAAGAAAGGATTTTTATGAAAAGATGTCTGTGACACAAGTCCATGGAGGAGGAGGCCATAAAGATGATCAGAGGGCTGAAACGCTTCACATATGAATACAGGATGAGAGGGTTGGGGTTGTTCAGCCTGGAGAAGGCTACAGGGAGATCTTATGGCAGGTTTCCAGTACCCAAAGAGGCTACAAGACAGATTGAGAGGGAGCTTTTACAAAGTCATGTAGTAACAGAACAAGGGGGAATGGAAAGAAGGTAGGTTTAGATTAGGTGTTAGAATGTGAGGATGGTGGAATGTGGGGATGGAAAAGGGACACAGTGAATGTCCCATCCCTGGAGGTGTTCAGGACCAGGCTAGATGTGGCTTTGAGCAACGTGGTCTAGTGGAAGATGCCTCTGCCCATGGCAGGGGCATTGGAACTAGATGATTTTAAGGTTCCTTTCAAACCATTCTATGATTCTATGAATGTAGAAAAGGAGACATTTCTGTAGCATTGTTTATCTGCTGCGATTTAAACATCCTCATCTAGATGAGTTGAATTTGCCCAAGAAAAACCTGTTTGTTTGCATAACCTATGAAATCTAAACAATAAGCTGAAATGTTGATATTTACACAGTAAATACCTCTATGCAACCAGATAATCACAACACAAAATTTCTTTCCATCCTTTTGATTAAACTTTCTAATCTAATTGGTACTTTATTGCCTGTAAACTGTTTTGCTACCACAAGTAACATTTTTAACATATATCTATTACACACCAAACAATCAAACAATGTTTTTTCATGAATCATCACTATTTTTTAATCACAATTTTTTGTGTGTGTGTGTGAAAGAAGCAAAAATATTAAACATGGCACCACTGATAGCACTTAAATTGAGTAATGACATCTATATCCTGCATGCTCTGTTTTATGCATACTGCTTCTGGGCACTCTCACACTTATCTCTGTCTAATAATGGAACACAAGGGAAGGTGCTGAGTCAGGCAGGATTTTAGATATACAGATGTAGGTATATGCACCTTTGTATACCTTCCTTACTGTACTGCTCTTTTACCTTCCATTATAGAGCAGAGGTTCATTGATGAATGTGTAGCATGTAATCCTCTAATTCCATACTCTTCCTAACAGAACTGCCATTTTCTCAATTTTTTCCTTTATTAAATACAAGCATTAGGTTGCATTTCTTCCATTGTCTGAAGAATTTCTCATCTCCAGACAATGCCAGTAGTTCTGAGACTGTTTTATGCACCTGAACAAGACTGAGATGACTCCAAATACATTATAATTTCTGAGAACTTTTAAATGCTTTTTTTCTTTATTTAACATTATTTTTTATCCCAATGAAAATTGTTGCTGGTATGGACAGCAGTAAATCCCAGTGAAAACAGTCACAAAAAGACCATTTAAAACTATCATTGCTTAGTGGTTTAGTACCAGACCAAGCTTCTCCTTGGCCCATTGTTTGCATCTGACTACTATGATCCTTCTAGAATAATATAGTGATACTTTTGTTACTCCTTAATAGTTTCCTCTTTTTCTTCTTATGTCCTTTTCTTTGTTTCATAATTTTTTCTCTGTGCTATACTTTTATATTCTTCTCTAGTAACCTGAATTTAATCCTATGTTTTATATTTCTCATTCTCTTATCTGAGTTCTGTGAAGGGTGAATGACTGAGTAAAACTGATGTCTTGATAGCCTTCCTATTTTGATTCTGCAATTAGGTAAGTTTTAGCTATGCTATTACTTTTATTTATTTAAAGGTAACAACACTATTTAATAGTTTTGCTTTTCGTTACTGTCTCTAAAAAGGTATCCTTATACTTCTTTGAATTGATTGAACTCTACTCTTTTTTAGAATTTTTCCTGCCCTAGAAGCATGAAGACTGCTTTTTCAGCTTGTCTTAATCAAGTTAGCTTCCTGAATGACAATCTTAAAACTTAAGTTTCTCTTTACAAGTTATAATAATATCTAGAACATTTTTATTTTCATTTATCCTTTTCCCTATAAGAAAAAGGTATTGCTAAGAGAAGAGTAGCAAACTGTTGCACTCAGTGAGCCTGAGGGTCTTTTTAGCCTCTGTGATGAAATATTGTAAGTCCTGGTACCTGTGGAGAAAATCCTTAAACAGAAACCCAGTTATACTGAAAATAAAATGAAAACATCAAGGGGAAAAAAAAAGAATCCTGAATATATTCATTAACTAAATTTTAACATCTTGGGGGAATATGAAATTTAAGAGCTTGAGTGCCCATTATGGATTTATCAGTAACAAATCCTAGAAAGATTAAATGGAGCTTTGTTAGTTCTGAGGGAGGTAGTACTTTGAAAGTGGAAAATATTTTTAATATACATTTTTTACCCTAAGAATAAAATCTCTGACGGCTTTTGTTTGTTCATATTTCAGAGTTTTGCTAAGATTTCTAAGATTTTAGCTGCCCAGCACAGAACATGTTTCTCTGTCTAATTTTGGAAGATTATTTAGACTCATCTTAAACAGTATGAAAACTGAAGTTAAGTGCTTGTCTTGAAATTTAAAAGGATGATTTTATCTTTGCTGATGTACAAGCAAATACAAGAACTCAATGGATTCCTGAGAACCAGTACATCAACCAGGCATGTATCTTTCAAATATTTCTGGAAATGCAATGAAGCAAACTGATAAAATGTAATGCTTTTATTGGTAATAAAACTCAATTAAAGAAAGATATTAAAAAAATCTCTTCATCTTGTGAATTTCTCCAACAACCACCTGCACTGGAGCAGAGTGAGAAAAAACTCATTTCTTCTGTCCGGAGGAAGGACACTGCTCACCAAACTGAGCCGCTGCCATGCACCATCATTCCTCTTCTCATTGATCCCAGTGACCCACCATACCCTCTCCAATTTGTGGACTTAGAAGAACCTGGAGATACTCTTGGTTTAGTAAATTGTCTCCCTAATTTTTTTCTAACACTACCTAAGAGTATTAAAAATATATATTAGATTTTATTACATTAGCAACATCCTTTTTTGTGCACAGAAATCTGAAAGATCCCATAATGGTCTGGGTAGGAACACTTCCATAATGTTATGGAGTTTGAAATTCAAGAATTTTAGATTTATAAATTCAAGAATGTTTTAGGAGACTAAAGTTGAAGCAAAGAAAATTAAGGTAACACAAGTGACCTAGACAGATTGTTCTGATTTCTCTCATAACAACCTTCTACCTTTTCCCGTGTAAGATGGAACAGTTTTGTCAAAACTGAACATTTAAAAAAGCATTTTGTCAGAAATATATTTTAAAAATCCTTTCTTTTTCCTGTACAAGCTGCTCCTTATTTCAGTTTTTCAAATCACCAGAGAAAATTATTTCAGTAATTTTATCTTACACTTAAAGACAGAAAACTGAGATTGAGAGTTCTGAAGTAGTTCATCATTGCATAAAAAGTTAGGAAAAAAACAAGGAATAAAAGGTTGTCAAAAATGTTATGTCCCTTCCTCTCTGCTTTCCTCTATTCATCTCTCCCTCTATTGTTTCTGCTTTTCTTTCCCCTGCTCCTTCCTCTCTTCCTCTGTCTTTTAGCTATGGTCTATTTATGTTAAAGTATGTATCTTCCTGTCAGCAAAAATCTACCATAATTTAAAAGTGATAACACTAATTCCAGTGAACAAATACTTAACCACATCTCATGTGGCATAAATGCCAGAAGGGAAATGCTCAGAAAATTGCATGTAACATATAAAATGCAAATGCAATATACAAAGTCCCATGTGGAAAATGAAAATGCTGAGTCCAATTCTTGCCCTTTACTTGCCTTTTACTTTGACTACTGCTGCTGAAAAACTAAGTCATAAAGTCTTCTCAATCTCATCTCACCTTGACTACCCAGGTAATGGTGAAGTACTGAGGCAGCTGTTTTCTGCCAGAGCTAAGAGAAAATGAAGCTCCATAATAAGTTGCATTATCATACTCATTCATTCTCCAAATACTTCCACTTGTATTACCTGGCAAAGAATTCACTTTCAGCTTTCTCCTGCCATTAATCCCTCTTGACTCTATCAACAGCTTCCCCTGCAACTAACCACTACGAATATGAACTTGCAATACAGAATAGAATTATTTTCCTTCTCTTATGGGAAAAAAATGTGCTTTTCTTTCTTTTTCTGCTCTCAGCTGTTGTTTCTTCCCTTTTCTCCATCTGTATTGAAAATGTTCCAAAGTCCTCAGAAAATGGTTGCGGGGTTGGGGTTTTTTTCTTTTTTTCTGAGTAAAATATGGAGCTGGCCAGGCAATATACTTTTCTGTCAAAATGCCCATCGGACTGCCTCATTTTCTGTTATGTTGCAACTTTATAAAATTTGTATTTTTTAGACTGATTTCTTTTTGATGTCTTTGGTGCCTACCTCAGATCAAACTTATTTTTGTTCTACTTTTTTATATTAGCCAGAGCAGCTCAGTAATTTCAAACAGTAGTGCGTGTTTAAAATTTCTGGATACCTTAGTCCTTAATGGCTTAAATACTCTTAGTTTGTAATAAGGCTTAGAAATGGAGGAATGGCTGCATTGTCTCAGAAGAGTGCTTTTTATACTTATAATGAAAATCTGCTTTGCTCTGTCTTCTGGAATGTTGTAGTGCAGGAATCATTGGTGGTAATTAGATGCAACCTTTAATGGTTCTGTCCTCCTGGATGGAGCCTGACCCTACCATAAATCCACATCGTCACTGCCAAGGTCTTCATGTTGCAGAGTTACAGTGGAAAGGCCTTGGCCAACACCAGCCACAGACAGGGAGTGGGGAGTAAGCCAGCCATACTTGTGTCTCTCCTTCATGATTTGGAGTAAAGGATCCTTCTGAAGGGGAGAGTTGTTGAAATGGGATATTAAAAGCAGAAATCCAGAATATAGGAAAAGAAAGAACTGGACTTGGCATGCCCATTAAGACTGTAGCTCCAGAAAATGAGATAAACTCTGGACAAGAGTTCTGATCTGGGCAGAAAACCATGGGGGGATTCAATGGACAAACACAAGGAGGAAAGACAGTCTGCTACAGTGTACAGGGTAAGGGCTCACTGGACTATCTGGCACAGGCTCCTTTCCTCAGGAATCTCATCATCCCTGTCTATTTTATAGAGGCTTACCTCAGAGCTGTGGATTGAATTTGACATTAAGATGTTCAAACATTAGTTTTTGCAATGATTTTTTTCCAGTTTTCCCACAGCAGCAACTAATTTTTTTTCCTGTATTCATATCTCCTACATCAGGGTACCCATCTGACTAGCTGGAAATTTTGGATCTATCAAATCTGGATTTATCAAAAAGTCAAAAGTGAGTGCTTGTTGTGTGGATAATTGGTTAAAGTTAACCCTGTCTGGTATGGTAGAAAGGAAAGCCAGAGTTAATCTAAAGAGGTAGGAAAATTTCTACATAGCTTTTTTACAAACTCTTTGTAAATGTTTTTGTTTTTTTTGTGTCCCTATTTCATCAGAATTCATCATCTGAGTAATAATAATTACAGCATACTTGTAAAGCTTCATTGGTTTTCAAGTCCACACGTTATTGACCGAATTTAAGCAGAAGCTTGTAATTAAGTGTCCTTTTCTGAAGACGTGCCTCTGAGTGACTTAGCACTTATGAGCAGGATTTGCAATACATGTTGGATCAAAGAGAAACATGCTTATGCCAACCAGTTGCAACTGATTTAAAAAAACGCCTAAAATAGAGTTTTCTTTTTATATGTCCCAGATACAACTGAAAGGCACACTTGTAATTCCCAGATGTCTGTCCTCATGACAACTGGCTGTCTCTGTGACTTTTAAAAATCTTCTGAAGAGAGGCAGTAGCTCTAATGAAAATTCCTATGGAGCAAGTGCCAAGCCTTTCAGTTGACCTGCCTCATTTTGTTGCCAGGATAAGTTCGACTCCCTCCTTGGACGTAGGCCTTCATTTCCTATATAATATTTTGGATGTTTCTAGACAGGCCTTTTAAAAAAATACAGTTAATATTTTGAAATTGCAACTGTAATTTTCCTTCACTTGTAGATAGCTGGCTGGAGTATCATTAAACCTAAAAGAAAAAACAAACAAAAAAAAACCCCAACTAATTTGGACACAGAACAATGTAGAAAGTTGCCCTAAAAGCAGTGATTTAAAATATTATGTGGGTGTGAAAATTAGAGGTTATCTTCAAAACTGTTTTTCATCCTGAACTATTGTGTTTGTTACTATGGAACAAAGAAGAAAAGAAAATATATTCTAATTGAATACGTCTTATTGAACTATTAGGTAGAACAACTAATCCCTGCCATTTCAATGTGAAGGATTTCCACATAATAAAGAAAAAGCAAGTACTTATATTTTCATATTTTTATAATTATTTGCTTTATCTTTTGTTTTTTCACACAGGAATTTTTCTTTTCCTTTCTAAGACAACACTGCAGCAATATGTGATAAGATGTTAATAAACTGCATTCTTTTGAGGAAAGAATGTCAATATCTGATTGAACTTCAGTTTACATAATGAGTCCAAAGGACAAAATTTTTGTCCTTTTATCCTATAAAATAGAAAAACCCTGAACTCTTTAAAGAGAAATCACCAATAAACATTCATCTGCATACCAAAAAAATAGTTCAATAGTTCTAGCAATGCTGTAAGTAATAAGGCTATTTTAACAAAACCACAGTTAGGCCTGATTAGTAATTTTGTACTGGTTATGATTTCATACATCTTTCCAGGTGATAAGAATTTCAAGGTATTTTAAAATCCCTGCTGTGTCTGTAGCTACCAAAATTATTTCGTTTTTCTTTAAAGTGATGTCACAAGAAATACCAAATTATTTTTACAAATAGAACTTTGTTTATCCCATCTGCGGTTCATCCTTCTTTGGTACCTTAAGGCTTCGTTAAGTATGTCATTGTTTAGTAGCACAGTTCTAAACAATGCCTTTTGAGACCTAGAAAGTTATAGTTATTAGCCTGCCAGGGAGAGCTTCCCCATACCAATGTGACAGAGACTGTAGCCTCAACAACTTGTTTTTGCAGTGTTGTTGCTATGGGAACAGAGGCAAAATGCTTAGCACTGTGCTCTGACACAGCCGAGCTTACTATGGCCCCTTTAATTGCATTCTTTAGGAGTCACCACAAGTGAAAAGAGATCATCAGTCTGCCTGGACTCCTGGTTAATTTCAAATGACGCTTTTGAATTCATATTGTGGCATATTCTTTCACTCATTTTAACTGCTTCTTTCTCGTACTGTTCCCCAACCAGAAGAACAAAAAAATAGTCCTCTAAAGACATCCAAAAAATAACTGCATTTAAAACATGGAAAAATTAAAAATTGGTCTTAGGGGCTTTCTGAGACAGTAGGTCATATTTAGTCAATCCTGAAAATTCCATGCTAGTAACAGTAGAAACTTCTTGAATTAGAAGGTGCCAGTTTCTCCTACATCATTGACTGACATATTTCATTATCTAGGATAAAATGATAATAAATCTAGATATAAATATTTCTTAAAATGGTAATTCTACCTCCTTTATTTGTCGTTAAATGCATAAACAAGCTGCTTTCCTTCTGTTTATTCTCTCTTTTTAATATTGAGTCTCCTTTCTATTTTATAAGCTACTTTATGAGTTACTGAGCTCTTCAAAAAATAGCTCCATTGTTTCAGAGAAGGAAAAAGTCCCAGCAATCTCCTTCTCCTTCCCAAAAAACTCACAAGCCCCACCAAACACAAAGTTTGATAAAAAAAAGCATATTTTGTGAGGAGACAGAAAAATGGTGTGAATTTGTAAGCCTTCACTAAATCCAAATTCTTTTTATGCTTTAAATAATGCTAGTTTCGCACTGCCTCACTGTCCCATATCTGTTGCTTTTGTAACCTGACTCTTCCCAGAGTGCAGGAAGGAAGGAAGGAAGGAAGGAAGGACACTAGGATACTATGTCAGGTCTACACACACTGGATGTGTTGTCATGAGCACAGTACCCAACCTTAAACCTTTGTTTGACACCTGAAAATGCTCTTTATTACTTCAGCCATTCACATCTCATCCATAGCACTGCTGTGCTACCCTGAATACCACCAGATACCAGCACTTGAAAGGGATCTGGTTTATTATTGTCCTCTTGATTTCCATACTTATAGGTTATGTGCAAGTTGAATTAGCGGTAGAGACAAGACCCTCTGCAATCTCCTTGTTCCCTGCAAAGAAAAGAAAGAATAAATCCAAAGGTTTAGTCATTCATCATCTCCCATGGTCTATTTAAAAGCACTAATTTACAGTATCATAGGAATCTCTGAGTCCTGCTGAATAGAGATAGCAAAATAAAATATATTAGTTCTGTCAGCTTAGGACAAGTTTTCAGCTTTGAAACCCTGTACTGAACTGGATCATTCATTCATCAGAAATACTAAAAGTGCAGACATCAAGAGGATTTTTAGGGGTAGAATATAAAGAAATAGCAGGAATAAACACTGAATTTATCATAAAGAAATTAGCTGAATTGTCAATTAGATTGTCGTGTGACGGAGATCAGAAACAAGCCAGGGGCAGGAGGTTTACAGAGCTGTCAAAAATAATAGCAATAGATGGAAATAGTTGAGAAACAAAGACAGCTGTGGTATGGTCCAAGCACCATGCACTTTTTATGTCCAAATGATGATTGCCCTTGTTCAAAATATTACTACTACTACCTCCATTGCATACATCACTTTTATTGATCATTCTCAGTTTCAAATGCCTGTATGCCTCTGTGTCCCTGAAATCTAGCTGAGGTTTGGATTCTTCTTTTCAGGACCAGTCAGCTGGAGCAACATCTCACAATCAGTGAACAGAAGCCAGGCATAAGCTATGGCCACAGAGCTGCCTACAGGCAAGGAGGCAGTAGCTGCTTTTCCAAGGAACCAGACCAAAGCCTGGGCTGTGATTTGCCAGCATTATTCCAGTCTCAGACAGGGTAAACATCCAGAACATTTAATGTTGGCTGGTAACATCAATGTCAGCACTACAGTTGTGATTAAGTCTCCTCAAAGGCTTACAAAAGGTTGGGTGCTGCAGACATATCAATCACTTGGGCACTTCTCTGCTTGTAATTTGCTTTTTAAAAAACCACTGGCTACTTCCATTGGTCAGATCAGTTGAAAATTCTGACCCTAGAGCAGAGAGTATATAAATGCGGAATACTACAGAGGGGACAGCAATATTTCAGCCTCAGATTATCAATGAATAATTTCACAACAGCTTTTCAGCAATGATTCAAATGTGTTTCAATAGAATAATTTCAAATTGGTATGCCATCTGTTAGGATGAGAAAAATCAAATGGAAGTGGAAAAGAAAATGAAGGAATAATAAAAAATTATTTCTGTATATTTTTATTTCTGAATGGATATATGGTTCATTTATATCTAATAATTTCAAGCCTTTAGGAACAAAGAAATTATCCTCTGATAAAAAGATGGTTATCAAAAGACTAGTATGTGACATATGTTTAAAAAATTATTAGGATGGGACCAGCCTGAAAAAGGACATGCTAGGATAAGGCCCTAATTCTATCTGACAAACTCCTTTAGGTGTCTGAATCTTTAGGAAACTAGAGCAACCAGCCAAGTGAATGGATCTAAACAGTCCTGCTTGAGCAGAGTGGTTGGACCAGGTGACTTCCAGAGCTCCCTTCCAATCTCAACCATTCTGTGATGCTGTTATCTAAAATCTAGATTTTAAAACCTCATATTCAGCAGCCATAATTTCAGAATGCCTTAGCTTTCCATGAGTAGGCACTACTTTTCGGTATTACCAGCAACAGCAGAAATGGTTTTTTCCACATTAACTGTGAGGCCAAGTCCAGTAGACGTTGATAACACGCTTGCTGACACAAAGTCACGCAAGGATATGTTGTTTTGTCCAGCTTCATAAGCAAATAAAGTCTCTTCTCCAGATTTTGTGGTTGTCTCATGTAAAAACTCATCCCATCCTTGTCTCCCCTACCCACGTTGTTGTTTTTAACACCAGGCTTGTTTCTGTACTGCAGCCTGGTGAAGCAAAAGCAACACTGTAGTTCCTTCTAGCTTAGCTATTTCACTCATTCAAAAATGATTATATGTTCAGTATTCAGTATTTAAGCATAACTTCACAGGCTAGTGGATAGGGAAAGAATCTTTGATTATGTGCTCTGCTGGACATTTAACATAGAGTAGTGATTGTTTACTGACACCTAGCCTGTTCAAAGGAGGGGCTATATAGTGGAAGGAAGCTGTTTATGTTTGTTAGTCCAACAGAAATGTATTCATTTCATGGAGGGAAAAAGTTTCAACAGGAAGTAGTAAGGGAAACCTATTTCCTTGCAAGATATTTTTTGTACTGTGCAGAAGTTTTGAAGGAACAGATGAGAAAAAGAGGGACGGAAAAACAAACTCTCTTCTTTTCCACTAGCCATGTTTTTTAGAGATGTTAGAGTAAGCACCTGATGTCAGGAAGCAGTGTACAGCAATGGTATCTATCTTGTCATTGGGGCTTAAATGTCTGGGTTCAAGTTCTGTTTCCACTGCCTCCTTTGCTACCTGCTTTAATGGATCTTATCTTTAGACATGAACTCCTGTTCCTGTTATTTACCTTATTTCTTGGCACCCAGTTTTCTCCAGGCATTTATGAGAAGCCTAGGTAGGGGAATTGGGGAATTCCACAAAGCAAAAAATCCTTTAAAGGCTTTGTAATATGCTAGACATTGCAGGGCTTAAATCTTTTCACAATCTAACCCCAAATTAATATTACTCCTAAGAAAGAGGATAATTTACAGTGAAATGTGAAAATGTGAGATAAGGAAGATATTTTATTACTTTTTCCTTGTACATTTTTAAAATACAAGGGCCAAAAATATCTTGTTCTGTCTCTAAGCACTATGTCAAATAAAGGAAAAAAGCTACAGTTCCCCCCTCATGTGATATTTTTATCTCCCTGGCATAAAGTGCTCAAGTGTTCACTTGCTTTCTCCAGATTATGCCTGTTGTTACTGTCTGCAGCCATGTATTTCACAGTTCTCTTTGTGGTTATCTAGGATTACCATCAGGATCATGCAGAGGATGTGCTGAAAATAGAGGGATTTTTAAAAACCATTACATTCTACATGATACTCAAACTATTAAATGAATTCCAGATCTGATGTCAAGTGTTGCCAGTTAGTATATTTTAAACACATGAATTGGACCAGGAATCCCTGATTAGATCAACTAATTGCAATCAGGTCCACTTCTATGGGTGGTAGGATAGAGTATGCCATATGCTTTTCTTCTTAAAAATAATTTGAAGCATCACTTTTTTTCTCCTTGCTATCTTAATATGAGATAATAATACTTCTTTTTTATACTTGAGTGGCTCTTTTGCTGCTTTTTCAATGAACAGAATAATTTTTCAAAACAAAGTCTTCAGTTTGTAGATATGCTTTGTTTATATAGGCAGGCGAGTCTGATGAGTGAGCCTAGCTGCAGAATTAACTTTTGCTCTGAAACTATGAGAAAAAAATAGTCACTGCAGTTGTTTGAAGCATTCAAACAACGGTGGACATTATGCAAAACAGACATTCTTAGTACTAAACATTTTGGAAGCCATAAAAAGAAAACTAGCATGTTCTGTCACCAGTCATCATTGTTTACTTTTACTTTAGCAAAATAAATGTTTAGTCCTTCAAATAAAATGGACAGCCAATACAGATGTGAAACAGAGCAATGGCATTTATCTAAGTTGCTTCTCTCTTTTCTTTATTTCTTCCTACTTCCTTCCTTTTTCTTCTGTTACAACTGAAGAAGTTAATGCTGCTATAAAGTACAGAACATAATCATACCTTTTACACAGAAGCTGTGTTTCTTTCCTTGCTAACAGTATACATTGCTTCACATCTGGGTTTTATTTTGTATTTTAAATAATTAAGTATATATTAATTTATATTAATTTATATAGCCATTCTAATGGAGAAATACAAGTTAATATTTTGATTGGCATATTGCATGCCCATTTTTTTTTAAATAACCATTTGCCTTTTCATTCTCTGTGCATTGAATCTAAAATCCATGACAATTTTCAGTGTTAAATTCCATTCTTAGGATCCGCTTGCTCTGAGATCTAAGATTAGGCTGTGACTATTATGAGATCAATTGCTAGTTCTGTTAGTGCCTAAATACTCCCACATACTTACAAAGCATGTAAAACTCTTCACTGCTCTTACCTTGTATATATGTGTCCGTTCTTCACCCCGACTGACACATGCAGGAAAAGGAAAAAGGATGTACTAGACACTCTTATAAGACACTCTTGAAAAGGCATTCTCTTTTCTGCACTGCAATAGATATAACTTTAATTTCATTTTACTGCCAAGCATGATCTGTTATCACAGGGTCTTTGCCAGCGTCACGTTTTCTGTATGTGTCACCTGTGTATTGATCATTGCTGAAGTCTTTCAATTTGGCTTTTTTTTCCTAAAGAAAACGTTTAGTTTAATGCCACAAATATGTCCTTAAAACTAAGTAATGGCTAGTCAATTGTAAACCCCCCTTTTATTTCCAGTGCAAAAAAACAAAATCTGAAAGGCCATATTGACATTGTCCAGCTGTCAGAACAGAAGACGAGGAAGGGAAGGAAGGAGGATTGTCTTTCTGCCATCCTGCTTGGAGTCTGCAGTGGCTGGGATGGCACTGGGACAGTTGCCCATCAGTGGACCTGCTGCCAACACCAAAGGGACAATTACTGTAAGGGACAATCAATGACCCTGGGCTTGCTGGTGTCTTAAGGCTGCCTGGTAATACAGACTTACTTTTGGAAAGCGGTTTTCAGCAGGAGGCCAGAAGGAATAAAAGTCAATCAAGTGAATAAAAGCCCCAGCAGAGTAGTATACCTCTTTTACATTCCAAAATAGTAATGGGCTACTGAGACCTGGACAAAATTGGTATTTGAAGACACCCTTCCCTGGGTGAAAAGTCCATAATTTTGTGCTTCCAAAGCTCACTAATTTAAATACAAGATGTGGTAGTGATGAGAGCAAGCAGCATGGTAGATAAAGTAGTCTCAATTACAATGTCCATGAATGGATGTCTTCTAGCTAAGCTTCAGTTTCCTACAGTGTTTACATTTGAATCAGTTATCCTAGGTTTCCTTTATAATCAGAAAATATGAATTTCTGCTTCTAACGTGTTATTCACCTCACTCTAAATGTGTCCTAAATTCGGATCACAGAAACATTTATATCTAGGTACTGACTGGCCCAAATGTATAAGACTATGTGGTGACTGTGGTGAGTAGGTGAGATAGATTGGACTTTATGTTTTTGATGAGCTGAACATAGACTCTAGCACTAATTTAATATGTAATTTATTAGAAGAACTCTAGTTTGAGAAGGAAGAATACTTATCTACGTATTTAGATTAGTGATGCATGCTATTCAAAAGCCTTTGCAAGTGTCTAAGTCCTTAAGTGTGCCAGTCATGGAAACCTAAGTTCATCCCCTTTGTTTCCTTCTGCCTTAGCTTCAAATGGTCACTGCAGAAACTCACTCACTCCACTGCTCAGTTGCCATCGTGTGTTGTCCCTGCAAATCCCCTTGCTGTGAGCTGCAGGCAGATGCTTCATTTCTTATCTCACACTCCTCTCCTACCTCTTCTTTGACTCTTCATCTCTACCTTTTTGGAGTCCTTTTACGAATTGATAGCTGGTTTTGATCTCAGGCAAATCAAACCCTTGTGAATTCCTCTCATTTTTAATCTTTACAAGTTACACAACCTAGCAAAAACTTTCTAGTGCATGAAATTCGAGTAGTGAAAGTGAATATATGATTCCACAGGGAATCACAAAAAGAGTGGAGGTAACATCATGTATCTGCAATGGATTATATGAGTTTTATATAAAGTGTGATTCAGCTGCCCTTAACATATTGCTATACATTGATGAAAGACTGGGGAGAAATTGACTGATAATTTTTCTGTAACATCTTCAGCACCATCAGCTGTTCTTAAAAAGGAATTAAAAAAGGAAAATAATACTCCAGGAAAATGATTCCTGGTTTTAAAGCATCCTTTTTGTTGCAAAACATATGATTCTGAACGTAGAATTTTCTTGCCAACTTTCAGCCTAGAGCAAAGTTTTATTGATGCCACTGAAAATAGGGAATTATAATGTAAACCCTGAAAAGATCCTTAGCTATTGTGGCACAAATGAAAACAGAATATAAGTATCCTACCACATATTGTTATGTTAATAAATATGCAAAAGATAAAATATGGAATTTTAATATTCTAAACTCATATAAATAATCTTTTAATAATATTACAATACACTTCCATAAAATACAGCAATGCATGTACAAATCTGAAGCAATATGTTATTAGAATATCCCAGTTAACCAGAAGAGAAATAAAATGCCTATCAGTGTAAATTCATTGACACAACAGCTCCCTCCTTTTAGCTTTCGACCTTGTTTTTATTAAAATGTTGTTGAGTGCCTGGGATTTTTAAATTTCATAAATTCTCTGGATGCTAAAATTATTTCAAAGGTTTTCAAGAATTGTCACCTGATATCTAATTACAGCTAGGCATAAAATAAAATTAATGAAGTCTTGTGTATATTGTTTCTAAACAGTCAAATATAAATTAATTACTTCAGTAGCATTTTATAATTTTGCTTTAAAAAAATCAAGAAGATATTGTGGAGGTCTCTACGGAACAGGGGGAAAATCAGATAGTAATTAACGTTTGTGACCTAAAATAGTATCTTAACACTGTGTTGTGAAATAGAAAAATCAAAGTTATAAAATAGTTTATTTCTAGATGTCTCTGGACCTTAACAAAATGTTTTAAGACTCTTCAGAACAAAAGCCACCCTGTTGTTTTAATCTGACTACTCATTTGCTTAGTGTAAGGAGAAGGCCTTATGGCCATGAATATAATGCTGGCAATAAAAATTCAGGACTTTCCTGTCTCAAGGGAATGTCTTTTTTCTCTTCTTCAGCTTTATTCTCCTAAAAAATCTTGCTAATTTAGAAAATGCTGTTACTTGACACATCTCATTGGATAGATAAGGTTTAACAGCAATGAAGTACATTAGGTATATTCAAAGCTTCTGAAGGCATATATTTATAAATCTTTTTAAATTAAAGTAGGTTAGGTATTTGGAGAGTTGTCTATAAAATCTGTGGAGGACTTTTTGCTGTACTGAGTGTACATTTTGTATAAAGTGTAAGTTTCCAGTGTATGGCATGACACACCAAATCAATGCATATTCAAAACATAATACTATTTTTACTAGTATTTTAATAGTATTTCAGTTTGGTCAAGGAAATTGTAGACTAGGACTAGGACTGATTTCAGATCTGCCAGCAGTCAAAGTCCTGCAGTCCAACCTATCTTTATGACCTTTCGCAGACTTATCACCTTCAGGAAAGAATCCAGAATCTGAATCATGGAAATGTAAAAATCCTGTGCCCTCATTAGATCATGAGAAGATACAAATTGGAAGATTGGCTTTGGAAAAATAGTGGTTCTCTTCCACCTTCCTGCATTCCATCTTTTCTCAAGACAGTACAGAAGGACCTATATCCTTAGTAGCTGAACTGTGAATTTTAACTATGAACAAATTCCAATTCACTTATATCTTGCCCTTGTTCAGCATAGACCATGCAGCCTCTTTGTCTCCCTTCACTGTTTTAATTTTGTAGGCTGCCCAACCTTCCTTAAAGAGAAAGTCAAATAGAAGGCAGTAAAGAAAAAGTACTAAACCCAAAGATGGACAGCTTAACATCTGCCTGGGAAATTCTGTTCAAAATTATTAGTATATGGTCTATGAAACAAGGGAACATGATACAGCCCCAAAATTAAAAGACTTGAATCAGTACATTTTTTCTGAAGTGATAGTTTTAAAATTATACATGCAAAATATTTAAATTACATGCTAACAAAACAAAATTAAGAGCTAGATGAGATTAGGAGGATTAATAATTAGATTTGATAATAATTAATAATTGAGATACCATTTTGCAGTATGCTGCTCAGTTCCGTAGTCACATTTTCCTGTTGTGTACATTGTCTGAATATGGTACCAGATTCTTCCCCAGATACCTCCAGAGAGAACCATCATATCACCATCCTCTCCATCCAAATAATCTTTGTAGAACTTTAGGTAGCTAAACCTCAGTTGAGCCAAATAGTTCTATGTATGTGGTAATTAGCATAATTTTGGGTTAGTGCACTGCAGTGTTGACACATGAACTTTCATTAACTTTACAGGAAAAGAATCACTCAGTCATAGCAATTAACGCTAATCAACATGGGAGACTCCTGAAGACAATGAAAATCACAGAGATGGAGGGCCAGCTTTGGTGACATGCAGTTGACAGTCAGGAAGAAAGTGTGTCATCTGACATGTGGGGCAGAGAAATAGTGAGATGTCAAAATGGCATTTATCTGTGATTAAAAGTCTTTGGTTTCCAAGCTTAGTTTATTCTCTTCATTGTCATGAGGTGTTGCATAGTGGAAGTCAGCATGGTTTAACACATACTTAGTTATTTAGTTATATCACTGTTTTTTTTCCTTTTTTTTCCCCTCAGCATATTTTTATGTAGCTGAATTTTCTTTTTAATAGTGTAAATATTTCCATGCTATCTTTGGCAAGCAAGCAGATGTTTTTACTGTCCTGAAGGAATGTGCCTGGAGGGCAATTGTCTTCTCTGCTTCTCCTTAGGCCTTTAAGGGCTAGACAGACATTGTATCTGTATAGTGAACTGGTAAGTAATTTCAACATTTCTAGAAATCATAAATAATAATACCTGAAGGCATGTTTCAATCCACCCACCTGCAACGCTGGAAATAGAGGGAAATAGTATAAACATACCAGATCTCAAAAACCTGAACGTTGCAGAATTAAAAGCTGTATCTTTGGCAAAGTAATTAAATGGTTTGTGATTTTGGGGGATTTGAAGAAGTTAGAGTGAGATTTTAGTATGTTTTCCTCCATAAATATGAGGTTTTATTGTCCTGTGTAGCATGAATGTATTAGCTGAGCACTAGGGAATGGACCCTAAAGGTTTTCTCCTTCAGATCCTGTGGAGTGGCCAGAAGGGAAAGGTCAATGATTGATGAAACTTTGCTTGACAGAATATGCAAACCCATTGATTTAATTTTCTGGCAGTTATCATGTGATTTTCTGAAAACTACATGCCCATATTGACGACCTATCTTGCACAAGCAACAGTCTAATTGGATGTTTTTGCAGAGGTATAGAGATAAAATATTTGGAAATCTTTCTCCACATCACACAAAAGACACACCTTTGCTTCAGGAGGAACTGCTATTCTGCTTCTGTCTTTCTGTACCTAGTGACAATAAATAAGAGTTTTGCTTCTTTACCAGTCAACGTTATGCTTTCCATGAGCATTAAATTCACTTGAAAGAGCTGCTCTTTTATGGAAACACAAAGAGTTATATTTATTATAGCATTTTAAATCTTCATTCAAAAATGCTAATTTTAAGCCTTTCAGAAATATTGTAGTCTATATCAAAAACTGTTCAGAAAGAATTTGCTGTCTGGACTGCTACTGCTATTCATAAAATGCATTTAAAAGGAAATAATCCCTAAGAATTTAAGCCCATAGAAAAAATAACTGATTTGAACCTGATCTCAAGAAAAATATATGGTTGTTATATTCAATTTTCATGCGTGCACAATTCCTTGCTCCATAAATCATACCAAATTTCCGTTATTAGTTATACTGTACACATGGACATTCTACTTTTTTAAAAGCGTAGTTCCTCCTTTTAAAAGTAGCTGTCAGTACATGGCACAAACATTTTTAGGAAAGCTAATATTTTAAAATAAAGGCTCTACACAAATGCCTATAATCATCCAGTCAATAAATACACATTTTACATTTCCATGCTATTATTGTAAGAGAGAGAAATAAAGGACATGGCCAACTGCAATCAATAGCTAATTTCACTAAGAAGAATAGATACTTGTCTGGTATTTGTATGTCTACGTGATGTGCTCACTTTGGATGACTCACCACCCTGGAAGTTATCATATAACAATTGGCTGAACAGAAAAAGGAGAAATGTGGAAGAATTTAATTCAATTTGAAACTCGGTATAAATGATGAAATGTATAAATTTCATAACTTAAAGAAGCTTAAAAAGACAAAATCAAAATAATCAAAATAATATGAGCATTCAAGAAAATTATTCCAAAATTTCTGGTACAAAGTTGACCCCAAGATTTGAATAAGAAAAAGAAGCTGAGGACATCTCTTTCTTCTGAAGGTTATGATGCAATAAATTTGTATAATTAATTATTTGTAGATTGAATTGATCAACAATGCTGAAAGTAGTATAAAGATAATCTCCTAAATAAAAATATTTTAATATAATTCTTGGGGTCTCTATTTAGGTCTTCATAAAGCAACACTTTCATGTTATGGTACTATAGCTTCTAACTCTTCATAGTATCCTGCAGATTTTAGGAAAGCATTAAAATAGATGTCCTCAATTTATTAAAACAAAGTACCTTATTTCACTAATGTGCATTCTTGACTTATATATATTTACAAAGCAAAGAAAACTGCATTAAAGGGGCATACAACAAAAGAACAGGAATTCATCAGCATTCCAAACGTACTGATCAATTCCCTCCCCAACTCACTTACAATGAATATAAATTGAGAAAAACACAGAGAAGTAGGCCAGCAGGAGATCTCAAATGCAGGTGAAATTAAAAATAAATACTGTGGTTTAAAAAAGTCTATTTTCTCACTCTTGTTCTGAAATAGATTGGAAATACTGATAGCAATTGCAGTTTTCAATCAAATATCTGCTTGGAGCTTTTTTTGATCTTAAAGTATATTCTTTCAAGGCTAAAAACACATTGAAAAGTTGTATTCCAGCTAAAATTAAGCAAGCTGATTTTTTTTTAATCATGTGTCTGAGTCACAGCATTATCGACTCTGATGAAGACAATTAAAAATAAAAATTAAATAGATTTTCTTATCCAGAGGGCTATTTAGAAAGGCAAATCCACAAATAGAACCCAAGTTGTGGACATATTCTAAAAGAAAAGAGCTAATGAAAATATTTCTAGGAAACTAAGATAAGAAGAAAAGAAGTAGTTTCAGGGTTCTTGCCTGCCCCCCACATATTGCACACTGAGCCCGGAGTCAAGAGTATGTAAAGCAGCTGGATGTACTAAAGGTCAAGCCACCAAGGTGAGCACACACTCAGATATCCTGCTGACACTCTGAGGTGTTTGATTTCTTTATCAGCAAATCAAACACACCTCAGTTTCTGAAGGCATGGAGTTAGCTCACAGAATGTGTGGCCCCTGCCCTAACAAACTGCCAGGGCTGGGTGGCTCTGGTGGTGCCCTTGGGACAGCAGCTGAAGGGAAACTGCCCTGCTGTACTCCCAGGAGCTGCTCTGACTGACAGACCGTGTGATGGAATTGTTGGGGCACATAAATAATTACAATAGGCTGAATATTTTTAGGGAGTGTGTAGAGATTTGCCTAACAAGGACAATGACATTCCCATGCTCTGAAGCATTCCAAAGCACACTATAACTGACTAGTATAGATGCATCCAGACTGACATAGTGTTACAGACACACAGGTGCTTGAATGCTCTAAGACCTGAGCTGGAAGTTATGAACTATTCAAAGTGATTCGTTGCTCTAATTTAGAGCTGGCTTTCATTACACAAAATATTTAATGATAGTCAACCTTAATTTTTTTTTAGTTTGAGGGCAACTGAGCACTGTCACTGTAATTGTCACTAATGGAGACTCTGGTGTCTCCATCTTCAGAGACATCAAAAATCTGTCTGGATATGATCCTGAAGAAATGACTCTAAATGGCCCTGCTTAAGCAGGGAGATGGACCTCCAAATGACGTCCAGGTACCTCTCCCAGCTGCAGCTGTTCTCTGATTCTGCAAAATGTTCTCACTCTCCTGTCCCAGCAGTCTACTTTTCATTAAATGTCAGCTCAACTGCTTATGAGGTTTTCCTCTAAACTCAAAACTAGTTGAGGGAAATGATTGGGGTAAAAAAAAATTCTGCAATACAAAGAAGGGGTGGAGATGCTGACGTGCCACAAAGTTCAGTTATTGCCAAACCTGCAAGATGAAACTATGCCTTGAGATTTTGAGACTGTTTCACACAAGAGAAAGATACTGTAAAATTTTCTTCTTTGTACTCTCACCTGGCCTAGTTTGAAAGAGGATCGGAGCCCTTGCACTTGCTCAGCCATGTAGAGCTGCTGAAAGGCACTTCAGGAAGCTGTGGGGTCTGACCAGTTTTGTTACTGCCTCATTTAAAGCACAGTGCCCCACTGTAGCAATGCAGATACCTGAAACAGATGCCGGCACATTAAAGTGAATGTAAACTCATTTCATGAAATCCCCTGTTTGAGGAGGAGGACAGATACTGATGGTCAAATGGAAATGGAATGAGTGATATTTGTCTTTCAGGTCTGGAATCAGAGTCCAGAATTTGTCTTCCTCTGCATACACTGAGCAGGACTCAGTGTTTTAAAAGGCCCCAAGAAATGCCTAATTTATGAAGACATGAAGGAAACAGAAAGCAAAACATAAAGAAAATATGAAAGAAAAGAGAACAATGTTCTTGGTCTTCTATAGGTGAATAAAATTTAATCTGTTCCTTTTTGTCTTCCAGGAATGTCTGACTATATCCAGGATCATCACATTTTGGCAAACCCAGCTTACCAATATTTTGGAGCAATAGTTAATTTTACTATCTGTGCAAATACTGATGTCTAGGCAGCAACTCAGTTCTACCTGGGAATTGGAACAGAAAGCAAAGGGGAGAAAGACACTAATGGCTTTATGTTTTCACTAATTCTATACTTGATAAATAACCCTTCTCACTGAGTAGATAATTGTAATCTTAGAAGCATCTCATGCTTCAAATGACAATTTGAAGGCAAGAAATGAAGAAAAATTAACAAGAAGACAAATGTTTCTGTCATAAGAATATGTGTAAAAAGAAAGATAATGATATATGCTTATGAATTACTAAATTTATTCATATTTTAATGCTAGCTCAAAAGTGGAATTTGGGTGAAAAATGTACGGAAAAAGGAATAGCTTTGCAATTCCATTTGTGTAAGAAAATACTCATGAATAATATTTATTATCTTTTCAAGTGGAAATGGTTGCCTGCATGAATTGAACGAGTGCTATTGAAGTCAATAGACAATTTTTCTACATAATGAAGACACAGATAGGCCAATAATGGTCAAAGAAAGACCATATAGGAAATTTATTCCATAAATCTCCATTAACATTTTTTGTTGTTCTAATTTCTAATTTGTTAATACCCATTTCCTTATTTGTTTTACTTCTTTGCGTTTTTCATCTTCACCAAGTAATTTTTGTTCATGATTCAGTTTTATGAAGTAACCTTGAATTGACAGTCATTTTCAATGGGCTGAAAATGTACTTGCAGATTCATTGAATTACATTAGATTCTCTCAACAGCTCAAGTGTTTTTGACAAACTAAATAAGGCACACTAAGTGTATGGATTTTTATCCTTTTTGTCATAACAGTTTTTCCATGTCATTTCACAAAATATCTCTAAAATTATGTATCTATTTTCTAATTTTAAAAGTTATGAAATGATAAATAAAATCCTTATGTGTATGAAGGCAGCTTCAGACATGTGCCAATGAGAAGATTTTCAGAGACTCAAAATCCTAGATCACATTTATAACAACTGACAAATCAAGTGCTATTAGACGCTTTTAGAATCAAGAGCCAAAGTACTACAACATGACCTGCTTTTTGCATCTAGAGAAAATTCAAAAGAGAATATCTAATTAAGATGCAGAATGTGACACCTATAAATTCTACCATCTTTCTGTAGGGTATATTCAAGTGCACATTTGTTTATTTCTATGTAAATGTATACATTGTCTGTGAATACTTGGGCGGGGGTGAGTCATGAGAGTACATGCAGAAGTGGATTGCTGGGGACGATGTGTGTGCACCCACACAAGCCGCTCAGAGTGAGAAAGAGCAGCAATCTCTCACTGCTCAGGTCTGAACCAGATCCTACCCCCTGCCTACTCTGGTGCCAGTGCTCCTGACAGTCACACAGCCCTGACTCAATACTCCTACTTCCCATTCAACCCTCATGAAGGACAAAGATGGTCCAGAGCTGTTCTTCTCCCTTCTTCATCATGCTCACATGCAGAATCTCACAAAATTAAACAACTGGACAAAATGCAAAGGACATACTTATATTTATAATTTTCATCCATACACATGCATCAAGCTTCATAACTATACCAAAGGAAAAAAATTAGTACTCTTCAAAATGTGAACTAAAAATAATGTTTATTTGAATATTGAACTGCAAAGCTTTATTTTATCAGAGGCTCAAGCTTAAAATGCTTTCACAACTGGAGGAAATGCAGGAAGCCATGCCAAACTGTGAAAGCAAACTTCACCCTCCTTTCTGTTGGTAAGTCATATTTTGAGCCCCAACATATATGTAAACAGCACATTTAGACACTGACTATCATAGGAGTCAATGTCTGTATAGAGTCTTCCAGGAAAACCTGTATCCTGAAAAAAAGCTTTGAAGTCAGTCCTTCTTTGAGTAGGATTTTGACTACATGACCTTCAGAAATACCTTCCCTCTTAAATGATTATATGAATTTATGAGTCATATACTCTCACTGAGTTCAGCAGACACTAGAATGGACTGGTGGTTCTTACCAGAAAGATGATATTTATTCAAAATTTTGAGTGTTAGGTCTCTTAAAAAATATGATTCTTGGAAAAGTAATTTCAGAAAAATCTCATTATGAATTGGTTCTCAAAAGAAGGAAACAAACTTAGGAGAATAATTCCTTGTGAAAAAAACATATTTGTTAAAAAACATTTTTTTCCAAAAATTGCTTTGATAGATACCATTCACCAAAATATTTAAAGAAATCTTTGTTTTTCCATTTCCATAAACAAATCAGACAACAGCATTGATAATTTTTTTCTTAAAAATAAATTTTTTATTAAAGGTCAGTTTTCCTTAAGATTATATTTCAATTACATAATTAATCTTCAATATGCATCATTGCCTTTTTTGGTATGGCTAAAATAGGTAACTAAATAGCATACCTGTTTTCAGAAGATGCAATATTGAATATTAATAAGTTTTGCCATTTCACAGGAAAGCAATTTTCCTCCAGATACAACATTCTAAACCAGCATAACTTGGTTAACTTCTGAAGCTGATTAAACAACAAAGAATACCTGTGATCCAGATCTAAATCAGCTAATATGATTACATGGCATCAGGGCTATACAACACACTGTTCTCATGTGTCCTGGTGTCAAACCAAGTTAGTTTTCCTCATGGATTTTAATATATTCAGTCAGAGGAAATAGCTTTGTACAGTAAATATCACCATTTCTTGTCTTAGTTTTATATTATGGTATATGCTATTAGACTAATTAAGAAGATATATAACAAACTGTCTTAGGGGACAGATTTTCGTTATGGAGTTAAGGAAACCAATTCAAGAGCAAGTGACAGCCGCAAGCTGCTGACTGACTAAGAAACAACTAATTTGACTAAGAAACAAACTGATGTCAAACTATTCTTAAGGTGCAACTGAACTGGTTCCTTCCAGCTATTTTCTCTAAGTTTACACTGACAGGAAAGCATGCCTCAGAAGCTGGAGTAGTCTATTATTCTTTATGACTTCCTCCAAACAAGAGTATCAGGATCACTTGCTACAATAAAATGCTAGGAGTAAAAGGCAAATAATGAAGATTTCATGACAGCACTTGATAGGTTTGCTGAATGCTGCAGATATCTAGACTTCAAAAGAGAACTAATAAGAGAAAAAATTGTCACATATATAAAAGGAGCCACATATAAAAGGAGCCCATTTCTGGGAAGAGACACTGTCACTCAGATCCAAGAGCAGGCAATGTTACTTACCATTCCCAAAGCAGAAGTCCTGTATCAGGTGGCCTCAATACATGGAAGATGAGCCAAACAGAGCTGAAATAGCAACATGAGCATTCTCATAATACAAAAATAGTGCTCAGGTAGGGACAGGGAGAACAATATCTCTTCACAAGAGAGATCAGTGGAGATGTAAAGCAAAGAGCACAATAACAAGCAACAGCTGGGAACTATGAATGGCATAGAGCAGGACTAATGGAACTATCATGTAATAGGCACTTTCCTAACAACACAGAGGCTGCCCAGGGAATCTGGAGATAGCACTGCTGCCATCAGTCTCCATTGCATGAAATGTTCACAGACCAAGGGACAAAATATGATGGAAAAAGCATACAGTGGTACTCAGTGTTGAACTGAACAGACTATATTTTGGATTTAAAACTAACACAGGGAAGCCACTGAAGTATTACCTGGGGAGAAAAAAAGCAAAGAAAAAAACCCTGAAATCAATTCAAGACAATACTTATGCAAAGTAAGACAGCTGTGAAGGTCAAGTAAATACTTTATGGGCTCAGTGAAATTATACTGGACATTTGTATTTAATTCCAAATATAAGTAGATATTTTTTCAGATAATTTCATTAAGAAACAAGGATTGATAGTATATCATTAAGTTCTAGACATAATGAAGAAGCCTGATTCACCTTCATGGTAAAATATGACTTGGCAGAGGCTGTTTAAACAATTCACCTGAGGATGAGCACTGCTTAGGCTAACAAGGAAAAAGACTTAATCAGCAACTCAAGGTGCACTCTGTTATCTGCATCCGGGAAATTAAAAAAGTCAAAGTGGTTGATAATATGAAATTAGATATCACTTGGTGGAGTGGGAGTAGATTTAATAAGCGCTGTGAAAGAAACAGCTTTCACCCTCCCTTGTCCAAGTCATGTCTCCTGGGACCGGGGCTAACGTGGTAGCACAGCTCCTGAATCCATGTGCAGGATGCATTGTGCCATCAAAACACAACGTTTATGGCAACAAAAAAACCATTTCCTACTTTAAATGTACAGAAAAATACTTCTGTTCAGGCAAAAATGTATGCTTTCTATAGCTAATTAAACAGTAATTCTGGCATTTAATATCAAAGTATTCTCAAGACAAAAACTGACAGTAGGCTGGAATAATCACTCTTGTAACAGCCCTAACCAAGTTTGGAAGACACTGCTCCAATGAGGAAATATTTTTAAAAGTTAAATAGGAAAATGCACCATTGCATTATTGACTTTTTTCTTAATGCAGTCTAATGTGTAGAGACTGTAAAGGATTCTTGAGTGTAACTATTTAATTTTTACAAAGACTGAACTTACCATATGAGTAGTCAAGGAGTAGGTAACTTAGAAAGTATGTATGTAATCAAAAATATAGGAAGAGACAACAGAAGTATAATAATATCTGTATTATTTTAGTGTTAATGAGTTTGTGATATTCAAACATCCATTAAAATATCCACTTATTTGGGCAAATGTTACCTATATAATGCTAACAAAATAAAACCATGAAGTAATTTTCCCATGGTAGTAACATAGGAATGCTGAGGAATTTACAAGAAAATAAATGGAAAAAGTGCTATCCCTGCCTGTATTGTCAGTGCCAAATGGATCTTTCAACCCCATTAACAACAGATACACTTCTTCATGCTTTTAGAGTGATACTCACACACTGCAGCTATCAAGAAGCTAGGAACCTCTTTCATTCATGGTTTTTCACAGGTTATCACTCTACTCTTACTGTATTAATAAGGACTGAAGAGAGCTGCCTTGCAATATTCACATTTTAGCATGACATAATGCTAAAACTACCTCTAAGCCAGCCATTCCTCAGAGGCTCTCTGCAGCATGGCATTCTCCTCCCTCTATCCAATAGCTGAGTAATCCAATAGCTCCTTTTCTTCTGAGATGCATTCAAATCCCTCATTGGTAAGATAAATCTGAACTGTGATTTCTACCCACCCAAAAGAAAGTAGTACAGAGATATATGCCTCCTGGCCACATGGAAAATGCTTCTTCTTGAATGAATTCTTAAAATATAGCCAGACAACAAATTGGCTCTAGGTTTTAGAGCTTAGACAGATGAAGAAAGCATTCCTGTCACAGAGAAAAGGTTTGTTAAGAAATCTGGGAGGCAGACCCATAGAGAATCTCATAGTTAAATCACTGTTGAAAAAGCTGCATTCAAATGCTCTTAAGGTGAGGGAAGGGTGAAAAAGAGCTGGACTTATATTATCTGCATCCATAGTAAGTGCTCTAAGCAGCCCTTTTTGGCTATGCTCTATGCAGAACATACTCTGCTCAGCATGCAGTAAATAATTGTTGGGTCAGACTGTGCAGAAAAACTAAAAGAGGTCCCTAGGTTATGGTTCCTGGTGGGTACCAGTATAAGAGAAACATCGATCTACTCCCCACTATCAAAAATTGATTGCTTTTGGAACTTTTACTGCAGAAATAGAACACTTTAAGTGCCTCAGGAAACATTATGGCAACATTAACTTATAGGGTGGTTATGTGCTCAGGATCCAAATTTGAGACTAGTCTGGCAGAGAACTTAGAAGAGTCCTGACTGGCATACTGACTGGAATTTTCAACATTAATAAGTAGAAAAAAATTTTCTACATTAATAAGTAAGAAAGTAAATAAGTAAGTAAATAAATAAATAAATACCACAAGGCCTAAGGTGCCACAATTTCATTAATAACTAGTAGGTGACCTTCTGCTACAGATGTAAGTGGCCCAAATGGAACAGCTGCAATTTTCTTTAAAAAACTGAGCACATCTCAGTCAGGGTTAACAGACATTGTATGAAGAGCTTCAATTAAATAGTTTCTAATGGAAGTTGAAAGAACAGTGGGAATCAAGCTCCATACTGACTTAATGAAAGCTAACAATCTCAGTATTAGCCAGCTGATAGTGAAACTGCCAGCAACTTAGATGTATTCAGCTAAAGAAAAACAATATAAAGCAAAAAGAAAGAAGCACTATTTTTTTCATAAACGTTTGCATCAAAGGAAGTAAATTTCTGACAGACCTGACAGACCTGCTGTTGCATGGGTTGGATTGCCTGTATGCAGTTGATTACATGACTGTGGAAGGACAGCACATTTTATTCCAGCATCATGTCCTAAAAGCAATTGTTTCAGAAAAATAGAATCTAGCAACTTGTTTAGTAGTCTGCCCTGAGCAGGTAAATTCAGGCTCTTCTACAGAATGTGAAATACCTGAAATGAAGAACAACTACCATACAGCATAACCTGACAATGTTCTTTCATTTGTTCACTTTCTGGATTGAAATACATACATTTGTTGTGGCTGATTGTTTCTACAGACACATATTCCGTAGTGTTTATAGTAACTGCAGATATTCAGGCCATATAGAAAGGGAAACTGATATTTGCAAAACATACTAATTTTTCTTGATTTGATTTCCCACACTGGTTTTCAATGTACTGCTCAAGGCTCAGCACTTTTGCACAGAACTTTGACTATAATTATTGCATAACTGAAGAGCTTCACTTTTACCATAATTGTGGAGATACACAGTGAGCAACAAAGAATTTAAGATTTATAAACTCAGCTTGTGCAGTGCATGTAGGATCATCTTGATTTTCCAGGGGAAAAAAATGCATCAGAAGACAATATAGAATTTATTTTCAGAGTCAGTAATTTAATAAAACTAGCTCAACATTCAAAGCAGTTCAGTGCAAGAGACACCAAACGTATAACTGAAATCAACAGGACACAGTTTACTCAAACAACAATTTCAAGGGGAAAAATATTCCCTTTCCCAGTTTAACTGAAATCCTACACAACAATGAAAGGCACCAGATCTAAAAGCAACATCTAAACAAGTCACAGGCAAAAGTTCTTGTATGTAGTCAATCATATTCTTGAATTCTTAGCATAGTCCCTAAAAGAGCTTTGACCTGAGGAGATCAGGATTGTCCTACACAGTGCCCAAGCAGCATTCATGGAAAAGTCTAGGCAAGGAACTATTCCCAACAGTTTAGATGTATGAAGACCCTGAGAGAAGGGAGAAAACTATGTGCAACTTGCCACCACAGATTGGTTCTTGGATAATTTTACTTACTAATACGGCTGTTACTAGAAAATGTGCTGGGAAAATCACTAGGTTTATATGAAAACACTCCAGAGAAACTCTTTCAAAACTGAAATATGCACAGGAAGGCCAGCAGTTCTCTATGGAAAGCCTTGGGTCAGGCACTCAACAGAAATGAGCAAAGTTATACTGATTTTGAATGAAAGGGAGGTGGTCCACTGCTTCACTGTACAAAACCATCTTCATATAAGCTCTCATGCTTAAACAGTTATGACAGATTTCATGTTTCTGGAAAAACATGGTTGGTTTTCTGGTCTGTGCCCCTAAATAAAAGAGGGATTAGAGTTTTAAAGGCAGAGTAGAGATATGCTAAAACTATAAAGCACTTAATCCATTTTTTTTTCTATAGAGGATCACTAATACAATAAATCAGATGCTATTAAATCATGGGGGAACTGGTTCAAAATTTTAATGCCAGAATCATGATGTCTGCTTCTTCCACAGAATAATATAGTAAGATATAATGACAAGCTCTTTCATGGGGTGTTAGATTCAGTGTCCAGTCACTAGCTTCCAGGAAATACATGACTTCAAAATTACTTTATTGCCTAACTAATATCATAAAACTGTCTGACATTATAAACATTTTAGAAAACTGGTGCATTCTGAGCTTTGTATGCATTGACTATTGCTGCTATTACATAGCCTATAGCTGCTCCTTTCCTACTGTTTCATATTTTTCCTTTCCCAAAATGAGAATTGCCTTATCTGTAAATTTTCAGTTTCAGTGTTTTGTTTTTTTTATGCAAACCTGTATCATTCCAAGTGCAGATTGACACCTATGTCAAAGATGACTTTGAAAAGAAAAATAACTTCCAAATTGACCCTCAGGACAAGGGAATCTAGGCTAAGAAAGGGAATTACCTATTCATTTTCTCATGAATAGGTAATTATTAAATTCTCTTTGGAGTTCTGTATAATAAAGTGTATTAGAAGAATGCGTGGATGTTGAAAACAAAATAAGTGAAGCCCAGTAGTTTTGCACTTTAAAGTAGCTCATTTCACTTGGGCTCTTTCAGAGAAGGTGGGACTCCAATAGCTTAGCTATCATGACTTGACAAGTCTTTCTGTTTGAGCATCACATTTTGGGTAACTCATTTGGCCAGGATGACTGGAGACTGACTTCAGACATTTCTGGTAATGGTGCTCAGGGAAAAGGATGTTTTGAAAGACCATCTAATTGAAGAGCTGATTTTGCAATTAACAAATGCCTCAGCCTCCTGTTGTCAGAGCATTCAGATTCAAATTTGTCACTTGAGTCGGAACTGAGGACCAGGTTCTTCCTCACACAAATGGGTATATAACGGGCGGAATAAGGAAGGAGGATGAAGCTTGAAAATATCTAAAAATTTTCTTTACAAGTTGATGCAAGATCATATTTTTATTTTATGGCTTAATTTCCCAAATTTCAACTACATTTTGTGGTATGAAAACTGATTTTTCATTCAGACCTATTTGGGAGAAAGAATTCTGAGATTTGCACACATTCTCTAGGCACAGATAACAGAGCTACATCTCCAAGAAACTGCTCCATTTGCAGTATCTTCTACAGATCTGTTTGCTTCACAACATGCAGTGGTGGTGTTTACTCTGTTTCAGCAAACATTCATTCACACACTTTCTTCACTAGTTAGTCAGATCATGGTTGAACTTGTGTTTGCTGACAATCCATAACCCCCTCCAATGCTAGTCAAAGGACTTAGCTCAACTAAACTAAACCACTACCAAAAACATCCTGCAAAGTCACATACTTACCAACAGGTGAGTATATACATTCATACATATTCAAACTGGTACAAAAGCCAATTCTAGTCTCAGTTATTGATCTCAGTTTGAATCCTGGACAGTCAGTTTAGCCTGGACTATCCAGGAATAGACTTGGTCCACAAGTAATTTTTTTTCTTTTATAAATAAGGAAACTGGCATAGTCTCTTCCAAATTATGCAACTGTACTCTTATTTCAGAACGTTTATCTAAACCTTCAGGTAGTATTTAATCCATAATGATTGAAGAGGTCTTTGGTAACCTTCAGATCATGACACATATTTCCAGTGAACCACTTTGGGAATTTATTTTGCAGAAAGGATAAAGAAACATCTCAGGAAAACATTGACTAACTGGGAACCAACTGAGGAAACTAAGCCAATTTAGGCCCTTCACTTATAAAGAACATTAAAGTCCCAAAGAACAGAAACAAAGAGGATTTTGCTGGCCAAAACCAGCAGTAATTTCAAATACCTCAGTTTTTATTTTGGGGGAGGACTTTTGTTTGTCACACTAAAAAGAAGAAATAGGGCTAAAGACATTTACACGTGTCAAGCTGGATAAATTCAAAATGCTTGCTATAAATCTCTAACAGAAAAATGCATTCAAGCCTGAGCCTTGAGTGAATTTTCTTCTTATTCTGCTCCTGGCTTGCATAAATTGACATAAAAAAATCAGCAAAATCCAGATACAGAGGAATAGGATAATAGCAGAAGAATGAATACACAAAAAGCTTTAAAAAGGATCTTAAAATCTATAGTGAGGCTTGGCTATGCAGAGGTGTTTTTTCCCTATGAATTGAATAACGTATTTGCTATGGGCCAAGTTTAAACCTGCTTTGCACCTCCTGTAATGAAGAGCACTTAGGTTGAATGACCTTCCAAGTTGGCTGTGGGATGACCATATGAGCCAGTAGGAAGGACTTGAGGGGCTCAGTGTGAAGGCTACATTTGAGTATCTACTAACTTTTAGTAGCTTAGATATCTACAGCAGCTTATTTAAACTGGTTGTTCTCCATATTGATTCACTGAGAAAATTTTAGTCAGGGAGAAATTTCCGCTTCTCTACAGTCTCCTGGCCTCCAGAAGAAAGGCATCTGATCCGACTCGCGCAGGCTGCGCGGAGGGAACAGCATCATTCAGCACGTGATGTAACTTGTGCCTCCATCTGCTTTGCTAAGGAAGTGGAAGGCGCCAGTTTGTGGAAGACTTGGAACCGTTTCCCTCGCCTTCTGAATTCCTCAGGAAGCATTTGGAGCCAAGATCCTCAGACAGATGACTGCTTCTCTCAGGGCTAATATCAGTGGTATACTATGAACCACGGCAAATAACAACCACTGACCATCTGAATTAAGATTTCAGGTAGATCATCCCATTTTACTTTTCCAAACAGAACCATAATTATATTTAAGCATAAGCAATAAGCATCTTGCAGACTTTCAAAACTTATCTTAAATATGTAAATTGCAAGTTTATATTTACATTAAACTGATTTATGAATTTACATGAAATATTTATGGTACTATTTAAATTTATAAAAAAGATAAATAATCATTTGAAGCTAATTGCAATTATTGAAATTCTACACTAAGATATATGTTCATAGAAACTTGAAAAAATTCCCAAAATAAAATGTCCTTTTTCTTTAGGAATTACTGAAAAAAAAGTCTCACACACAGAAACATCCAGTCAAAATATCTTACATAACTGCATAAATTTATATAGTGGATGGATTTCTAACTACACTAAGAGACTGATATTTTCACTGCATTTTCAGCCAACTGTTTTTGTTAATAAAGTGCAATTTCCCTATGTTACACTGTAAAACCTCAACATGAAATGAATTTATCCAGATACATGTGTTTAGGTGTCTGCATAATCAAACAGCTTTTCCTCAAAAATATTCATTCATCTACTTTATTGTCTGGTCTCTGTCCTACTCACTAACAAGCAGAGTAAATGGTGTTCTCAACAATAGAATATTACTGCATCTACAAAGCTCCTCAGGTATCATGATGATAATGATGATATCATGAAAAAACACCTGGTTTACTTATAAAAAGAGTTATATATAAATGTAGATATTCAGGGGTATATCTGTACAGATACAGATACACAAGCAGACAGTCTGCAAACTGATTTGGGACTCAGAAGATACTGAGTTAAATCTAACTTCTGATCCTGCTTTACTCTCATATTTTCAGAAGATCATATTCCTTTCTTGTTTCATTTCCGACTCATTTCCCAGTATTTGGAAGACAGAGATAATGATCTCTATTGTTGAACAGATAAATAATAAAAAAGTAAGTACTTTTTTCCCAGACATTTTTCTTCAATTTTCTCGTGTGAATTTTCCGAAAAAATCATGAGTTGATACACTAGGAAGTTTAATTTATCCTGAAAACATCTGGGCTACTTTGCATAACTCCTCTTAGTTCAGTAAAAGTACTCACTTGTGTATGTAAGGCTCGGCATTAACATCCAGTAAAATCTTTGCACTGGGTGATATAGATGACTTACAGATTTCTGTTCAGCCCTTTGACATTTGTGAAAAGTCACACTGCTGAGTTGTATCAAACTCCTGTACGGAAGGAGCTAAAAGGGCTAAAAATGTATCTTGAGACCCCTGTACCAAGTATATTCCAAATGTAAAGATTTCGCTGCTGCTGGATACATCTAAGTAGACCTTGTCATGTCAGAGAAACTGCAGGGCCATTCTTCCCTGTATTTATCTCATTGGCATCCCTCCCTTTCAATTCAAGAACAGAAGAAGATCTTGAAAACATTAAATTGTGAAATTCTATATTCTTTGCCAAAAGATGTTACCTCATCTTGCTTAATTCTGACTTCAACAATCTCACTAATTTCTATAAGAAAAGGCTTTGAGGACAGGAATGATATTTTATGCTTCATATGAGAGACAGAAAACTGGGGCAGCAATGACTGTGCCATAGAGATGAGGGAATCATTCAGAGTTAATAATTTATTTGCTGAATATAGCTTCCTTTCTTCCCTTTTGAACAGTTGTGAAAAAGCATCTTCCTTTCAGCTGCAAGACAGACCACAACACACTCGAGCGGGTCACCCAGGGTGAGCAGAAGGCCATAATACACCTTGCTCTGATGTAGCCTGCCTCCCTGCTGAAGCCTTTGAGCACAAGTCTTCACACAATGACCTACCCTTTGGTGTATGGCTGCTTGTATTTGCTGATTTGTGACCCCTCCAGGCTGACAAGCAGGGTAAGAGAGCACAGGAGGAACCCGAGGTTCTCTGCTGCACACACCTGAGACCCACAGGCCTGGGTCAGGCATCCACAGGGCAAGAATCAACAGTGTGAGACTCATGCATACTAAAAGGCACAGCTCTGAACAGAAATCTGGGATTAGTTTAAAGATCCACAATATAACAATAGCATTTATTTATTTATTTGTTAACATTAGCCAAATTCTCCCCGCAAATATACTTGGTAATACTGTATGTAGTAAGAAATTGACTAAAAATGATGGAATAAAAGTAAAGATTAATTTGATTTTGATCTCTTATAAGCAGCAACAAACAGAAATAGGGCATTCTTTCTCTGCACTTCATCATCTATGTGAATACAGGTCTTCCCACAAAACATCTGGCTTCATAAACTTCATGTTCTGCAAATATTTCTGCCCATGTTTGGTCATATTATAAGACAAGTTTGACTATGCATTAAGTCATAAATATACAGCATATTTGTAGAAAGATGATGCACTTGATGATAAGAATAATGATGATGTGTCACTATAGTTGCAAAGAACAGTAGGAAATTTTTGGGAATTATTGCAGTTTGCATATAAGCATCAGTCACGTTTTCTTCTTCATTCTCTGAGGCAGACCAGAGCTTAGAACTAATAGCTTATTGTCCTTTTTCAATAACTGCATATTAGAACTCCAAGTATGAATTTCTTTGGTGCATCCACTATTCAGTAACAATACATATTTTAAGCAGCCATTCAGTAAATTATTTTTCAAGAATATTCTTGGAAAATGAGCACAAAATGAGTTAGAATATTTCCATGGAAAATTCACTGTTTCATTTAAATAAATATTTTCAGATTTCACCCCTCATTATCTGCTTTGCTATAATCATCTATAAAAAGAAAACTTATATGTATTCCTTTCTTGTGCACCAAAACTGAAAATCCATTTAATATTTTTTTAAGGACTGAAAGTCTTCCTGGAAAACCAACAGGGAGAACAGAAACACAAACCCCCGACTTTTCTGAAAGCATCTTCCAAGTATACAAACATAAATATGTATTCAAACCATAGATATACATAAAGAATACATATGAAAGTACAGCTTGTACAAAAATGTACACCAAGTGAAGCAATAATAGAATTTTCTTAAAGGACCTATATAAACTGGTCTAAACTATAAGTTTGGAAATTCTTTTAGAGACATAATTATAAAATGGCTGCAGTGAAGACAAAACTACTGTTCAAGTCAAGTATTACTCTTGAAAAGCCGAGTGACTTCTGCCCTTCCTTCCCTTTCAGCTCACAAGCTTCCCTTCAGCCTGTGAAGGTCTCTTGACACCAGCAGCAGCCTTCACCGGAGAAATGAACTACTAATCTCTGTGGGCAGCCTCCCTGAAGTCACAGAAAAGTGTGTCTGTTGCCCAAAAAGACAATCTTTCCAGGATCTACTGGCTTCATCTGCAGGTGCATTCATGTGGGACCTCCAGAAAGCCCCTTGGCTGCTCTGCTGTTGTTATTCTGTTCTGAATGCTACAAATCCCTAGACAGACATAGAATCTGAAATCTGAGTATAAAATAAATTATGTCCATATCATACCAATTTTGGCAAAAAGTCTAGGGGCAACTGCACTATATAATCATTAGGATTTTTTTTATTTCTTGCTGTAATAAATTAAAATATTTTTTTTATTTTCCATTGCAATAAATTTAGCCTACCTTTGATCCACAAACACTTGAGGTATCCTTATTTTAGATTTTAATGACATTTTAAATTCTACTAATCACCAACTATTCCTATTTGACAAATATTCTGTCTTTTATTTTCAATGAAGCTTAAAATAAAAAAAAACCTTTTTTTCTTTCTGTCATTGTTTTTGTACCATTGATGGTTTCAGTCATGTCAGCACAACTCATAAATGAGTTTTAGATGAGTTGAGCTGCTTTTGCTGACTAAATTTGCAGCAGCAAAGCATAAAGCATTTTAGGTTCCACAAAAGCAGCCTTTTTATTATTTCTTATTGAGAGACTGGTGGTTTAAAGAGAAAATAGATACATAGATTTCAATAAATTCCTTTTCTTGGCAATCTTCACACAATGAGGAACTTCTCTGCACTAGAAAATTATCAGACTTTATAGATTTTATAGAATGTATATATATTTTTGCCATTTGGCACCTGCAAAAAGTGCAGGTAGCACAAACCTAATGTATAAGCTGTCACAGTCACACAAGATTGTCTCTACAAAAATACAATACCCAAGCTAACAATACATATGCACATGGAATTCATACACATGTATGTGTGTATACACATAGGTATACCTGCATTTATTCACGTAAAATAGTGATTTTGCAATAATTGTTGATGTATTCTACGGCATGAGCCAGTTCTCTTGGTGAAATTAAATGCACATCACACTTTGTCTTCTCAGCTGTTGCATGCTGCCTAGTTTTCAGTTTGGCACTGTCTAGGTATGCTGGCACAGATGGAAAGCCAGTATGTGTGACATGCTTTTCACCGGCCATAAAATGCTGAACTCCCTCCATCATTTTGTGTAACCAATTTGCAATTCATTTACTAATCACACATGGGATTCCAAAATAACTCAGTAAAATGTTTACTATTATCAGTACTGGATCTTAAAGCAATGAGAAAGAAGTCCAGTTTTAGAAGCTTTTACATGCTATAATTTCCAGATCTGTAACCTCAGCTCTGGAAGAGGGATTAAAATTATGTATGAGGTTCTGCATTTGACTCTCTGATATTACTTTTATGTATTGACATCTGGAACAAAAGGGATTAGTTGTATAATTTAATCCTGTCAAAGTCAGTTGTAGTTTCCCTTTTCTACACTGTGTTAAATGCATGGAAGCTTCATGCAACAGCACAGGACTGTCTAACAGTGCTTACATGACACGGAAGGGATGGTGGCTTAGGACATAGGATATAAACAGCTTTGCAGCACATCAGTTGATTTTTCTTTTTGAGGCCATGATTCATTTTTTAGTACACAACCTTTTGTATGTTTTAATGAGTAATAAGTATTTTAAGGCTGTCATCTTGCTGTCACAAAATAACATTTTATGCAAAAGGGCTTTACAGATATCTCATTAAAACCTCCTGGAATCCATTTTATTATTTTGCTTTTATGCAGCAGTATATCAAATAATAAGAGTAAAAAAAAAGATCTACTGAATGTTACTACAGTTAAAGGTGAGATACAATTACTTGCCTTTATCAAGAACACAAGAAGCTCAGAATACTGTCTTGAATTCAATTCTTAATTTTAAGGTGATAAAACTTAGATGAGATGCATCCCACCTTGTAATGTGCCCTTAGAGAGCCTCTGCATCTTCAGCTTTGTCCCTGGAGCTGATTCTTTATTAACACTGGGTAACACTTCATGTTGCTAACAATCTTCATTATAACCTTGCAATGCTATCAAATACTCATACGTCATCCCAAAATTACCTTTTGTACCTTACCTCAGGAAATTGTTAGTATTTGCACACATCAAATATCCAAAGATTCATTGGAGAATAAATCAGTAGTTCATGCACAACTCACAGTACTAAATATTAGGATTTCCCATTGTCACTAACAAAAAAATAGCTGTTCTTTACAGCTGACACTTGTAAACATATCAAGTTATGAGTTTGGGGTTTTTTTTGTTTATTTGTATTTTCCTGAACAATAAATAAGGTGATCTTTCATTTTTTTTTCTCTTAGATACAGTGATATGAAACTGTGTGGACAAGACTGTTTAATTTTTATAATTTAGGCCTAAGTTGTACTCAAGACTTTACATATTTAGCCTACTTTGAACACTGTGGGAGATGTCAGTAAGCATATAAGATTACAAATTAATCTTACTTACACAGTAGGAGAAAGATTTTATGTCAAGGAGTAAGGGTTACAGAAATATAATCAGAATCCTTATTGGTTTATTACATATATTAGTTGCAGTGTAAAACATGAAATATTCAACCAGCATAAAAATAGAGGTAGAGAGTGTCCAAGACACAAGTAAGTTTTCATACAACCACTCTGAAACTAATGCAGATATCCTGGATAGCTCTTCAGGGTAAAGATACCTATTAATGAGTGTAGCATTAATCACGTTTGCAATTACTGGGAGGATTAAAGCCTAAAAAATGTTTACTTTCACAATTACAGTCTTAACTGAACAAAGCATAGCACAAATCTGTAAGGGAAGCATGCACATTTGTCTTCAAATAATAAAGGATTTTCCGAGTGGCAACCATATCCTGCAGGTTTCTTTCCTAAGACAACATTCTCTGTGGATAAGTTCTTGCTTGCAGATGGGTCCTTGCACAAGGAATCTCATATTTTAAAACTGAGCCTTGGTCCTCCAGTAAGATTTCTGCACTGAACCTCCCTGTGTTCACACCAAGCCCTGCTAAAGCTTGTGGGACTTACAAGGACAGCAAACTTTGTATTAGCTGTTACTACAGACCAGAACCGAATGTGAAACCTCTATCAAAGACTAAATTAATTAATAGGTTTTGAAAAGTCTACAGCAAGTGGGAAATTTCTGGTTTATGATTTTTTTTTTCTCTGAAAAAAAGCGTTTAGGTAGAAATAACTTTTAATAGATTTGTATGAAAAGGGAAATCTGAAAATCTGGTTTTTCAACATTTCTTTTTATTGTTTGAAATGACTTTTTGCTTTATTAAATGCCAAAATTGGGGGAAAATAGAAATAAAGTAAAAAATCTAAATGAAATATTTCTAAAAAGATTTTATGAATATGTGAATTTATTTTCATTCTTTTCTTTCAGTGGTGTGATCAATGAACTTTAGCTCTGGGTCAATATACGACAATGTTTTGGGGTTTATAAATCTTTTCTTCAGGCAATGAACTGGAGGAAAAATTAAATAAAAGCAGTTATTTGCAATTCTACTACTCTACTGCCAACCATCGAATCTTGTCTTTGAAAAGCTACCATCTTGGCAACTACATGTCCAATACAAAACAAAGAAAACCAGAAAGCAATAACAATAGTCTATCTACCTTTCCAGTTTTACCATGAAAAATGTATTTCTGTATGCAAAACTTCTCTAGATCAAGCTTGAAATGACACAAATGCACATTTCTTACTTTTCTGTGAGAGTGTATGCATGTAGAGTTTTCTCCATCTGTCATTTCTGTTTTACATAGAGTCATGATATTTACATTTCAACAAACCAAATGGCAAAATATCTATTATTCAAACATAATATTGGATTCTGTAATTTCCTAAAAGGTTGAGCAAATTTAAACAGATATGTATTTGAGCTTTCCATATGTAATGAAACACAATAGGAGATCATGAATTCAGAAGAAAGCCAGGCACAGTCATGATGACATTAAAACAGAAAAAAGAAACATGAATTCTTTATTGCACTTTGTTAGTCAAAGAAAAGAGATTGGAAGAATATTTATGATAGAAAACGTTTCTTTCATAACAGAAAGATTTCTTCAGTAATATGGATGATATTAACCACTAATTCTACCTTTGAAATAAGCATTTCTCATAATAAGTCAACAAATCAATGAACAACCTATACTGTGCTTGGGTTTTGTGATGTTCTCTCAAACATGGGCACACATGCACACAAGTCTGTTACAGAATGCTTTCCTGAGATCCCCTAAAGCTACAAGGTGCTTGAGCTGTCTCGACTAGAGTGTCAGAAAGGGACAGGCCACTAAAGGGCTGGTGTTCAAGAACAGCTGATCCACACACACCGCTGGCTAGCAGTTGCAATTATTTACACTAGCAGCTGTGGAAAAGCTGCAGAGGGATTCACACTTCTCAGTTATAATCCTTTGATGTAGTTCAGGGTCATGGCTACCAGACAAGGGCAACCTTTGTGCTGTTAATTGTAATTGCCTAATGTAACCAGAGTTTCACCTAAAGGGGGTGAAATGTGAGTCCTCTATAAAGAGAATGGAAAAGAATGTGTTCAGATCTTTTCTTGAGTAAGCTGGCCAGAAATTCTCAGGATGAACCACCAAAGTGAAGAAAAATGAGAATGTGTAGAATAATTTTCTAGCTAATTGAGTAAATTTCAAAATAGAGTGACTACAGTAATTGCCAATGTCACTCTGTCTGTCAAACTCACACTAATTCTTCAATGTCATTTTAGAGGGGTAAAAAGACTAAAGATAAGCAGTTTTTATAATTTCATGAAAACCAGCAAGTGGCTGGAGATGAAACACCCTATTATTATTCACTATGAAGGAAGCTGATGAGATCACCCTTCCTTAGACATAAGACAGGTGGGGAATCAGACAGCAATAGCTATGCTGCACGGTGCCACTCTTTCTTTTAAAGCTTTCCATGTTACATTATCTTCTGCCCTAATTGCTATAACTGGAGGATGAAGTAGAAGAGTACATTAAGAGGTTTGGAAGGACTGTTGTCCCATCTAGACATTTCCATTCAGTATAACAGATGAAATTAAATGACCAAACTCACTGTAAGTTATATGACTGGTTTGCAGAGGATAATGAGAGCAGAGCAGAAGCTGCAAATGCAACCATTTTCAAACTCTCACTGTTTTTGGGCTCTTTACTAAACAAGTGGTTTTGTTTCTTCTTACAGAGCTGTATTTATAGAAATGTGTCTACTGTCTAGTGTTTCACACTTCTCCTTTCTATTGCTTTAACTTTAATTCTATTGAACAGGCTTTTGTTTTGATTTCTTTTATTCACACATTGTATATAAAATATCTATAACTGCTGTATTCTTGAGGCTGTTTTATGTTATATAGCAATCCTTTTAAAATGACTGGGCAATGCTACATACAAAACTGGAAGGAAACTAAAGAGCTGACATCATGATGATTTGGTTTCTTATGATCTTGCTTTAAAAATGCTATAACTCAAATTAGATATTGTCTTGCTATTTGATTTATGAGTGATGAAATTACAGCAAGATAATGTCTTTAATTGCTAAGCAAAGCTAAGGCCTCCTATGAAGCAAGTATGATTTCATTGAAACATCTTTTATCTTGGACAGCAACAATATTGTGCAAGCTGTCAGTCTGTCTTAGCAGAATAACTTATAACTGAATGGCCTGTGCTGAAAACTGCCTTTGAGGTGAAGTATTGCTACTCATGCAATAAAGTCTTTGTTTAATTTTGTGATGAAGCTGAATAATTAATAAATCTAACATCTCTCTGTGACATGTATCTTTTGGGACCATGTAGAGCATAATGACACTAAGTTTAGGACAGTTTTTGATTGTAATATCTTGATTTTACGACTTCTAGGATCAGATGACATCCAGTAAGACCATGATATCAAGTCTAACTAAATGTTTCTCAGGATTTGTAAACTGTTCACTCTGCTCCAGGCTAATAAAACTATGTGAAAAAATGCAAGCTTTTCTGATTTGTATTTTTTTATTATTTTTTCAATTTTGACAAAAAATTAATTTAATGCAAAAAGCCCCATAAGTAATGCTTCACTTTTGTTGAAAAGATATTTTATTTCATCCTTTCTCCCTTTTGGAAGCTTGGACTCAATATTCACCACAGCAATGCCACCAGAAACACCACAAAAAAAATTATTTCCTCCCTGAGCTGTAGGAGTAGCTTGCTATAAATGACTGCTATCTCATTGCTGTTTATGCAATTAGAAAGCAATCATTAACATGAAAGAAGGTTTCTATTTCCTGTTCTGAACTGTGGTACAGGGGCTATTAGCAATTACTGGCATAAAAGGTGCCCCTACAGGCAGCTCTCCAGATGTTCTCAGTTTTGAAGAGTTACCAGCCTCATGCCAGCCTGCCTGACTTCAGGCTTCTTTCTTTGCTGAGAGCTGGATGGACTAAGGAAGCGATTTGCAATGCAAGATAATAACTTTATTCAATCTACTAACTTCTGAAAAATGTTCTGTATTCATCTGTGCCAGTGAATGACACATTGTTTCTATTAACTATATTTTTGCACATATTCATCTCTTTCATATAGGATTCCTATAAAGCTGCTGAAACTTGAAACGATGGAAGTTTTGCTGGAACAGAAGTCAGTTATTAAAAACGGGAAGGATACAACTGCAGTCACTCTCAGTCAGAGTTGCAATACCCTCTCTGGGTATCCTCCACGTCAGATATTGAAGAGCAGAGCCAATCTAGTAACAAAACAGTTTAGAAAGGATTCACAGTATAAGAGAGATGGGACTAATTAGGCAAGGAGCCATTGATCGTTGTGAGGCTTTTGCAGGAGCAGAGGAAGGTGGCCAGCATCCAAACCCTACATTTCCTGAAATACAAAGAAAAAAGCAGTATCTAAAATGGTAATGTTTGGATGCAGATTGAAAGATTGCCATGCAGTATGTTAGAGAGAACAAAAATAAAAAAGACAGTTAAGTCAAAAACTGTGAAGTAAAAGAAAAAGAATTTTTAAAATTTTGTTTGTGGAGTGAAACAGGAGCATTTGATGACACTGAAGATTCTGCATGTGCTTAGGAATGTGGCTGTGGCAACAGAGTAAGTCTGGCAAGAGGCGTCTTTGTCAAAGGCTTCCCAAAGTGCTTCAGTGAAACCAGGAATATGAACTGTAGTCATTAATTAGTTTTCTGCATGAATCCGCTCCGAATTTCTCTTTCTAAGGATATGACCTTAAAGACTCTTGAAGTCCAGGGTAGTTTCCTTTTGACGTAGCAGACTGGCTCAGGCTCTTAGTCTCAGGACCATTTTGTTTAAATGCAGACTCATAACCCAAGGACCACAGCCGTGCCAGACTGCCTTTTATAGTCAATGGACACCTGCCTACACACACTGAGACTGTAGGTAGGATAGATTGCTCTGAGTGGTTTCTCCCTCTGTTGACCCCAAGAACTGAGGGAGAGTAGGCTCCTAATTAGGTACCACAGGTGTTTAAAGATAAATTGGTTGAAATTTGGTCTAATTACACAGACAAAACAGTTATTTGTTTGAAGATACTATATGAAACAAAACACGAATTCAAAATGAGAAATATGCGTTTATCTAAAGTAAAATTTAAAAGTTACTTACCATTCCATTGATGGGTGCAATAGCACAAATTTGAAGAGGAATTCCTAGAGCTTAATAAGATGAACATATAGTTTAACAGAATTAATGTTTCATACAATATCCTATACATCAAGAAAAACATCTATAATGACTAAATTAGTATTTGTTGGTTTAGAGAAGTTAATGCACATGTTTGAGATTAAATTAGTCCCTTCCTTGTAAGACTGTAAGGTTTTCTTGAGATGATTCCAAGTATTGACTTAGCCTCACATTAAGAAAAAAAGAAACTACTATGCTGACAGCTCTGCCTTCATGCTCCAGCCTCTAAACCTGCAATAAATACATAAAAAATCTTTTAGAGAAGTAAGGGTCCTTTTTTAGGTTAATGGTGGCTATACTACCTCTCAGGTTGACTTCAGAATCTAAAAGAAATGGTGCACATGGTGCACTTTCCCCCACAGAATGTCTTAATCATTGACCAGTGAGAGGTCATTTTTTAATGTCCAGAGCAATCCATTTCTCCACATAGAAAGAAGGACGCTGAGCACTTGCACTGCAGGATGACCTGAGCCTATTTTAGCAAACTCCCAGAAAGATGGCATTTTGTCTTGGAAAAATTATCAAAAGCCTTCCACTTATTCTGTCTGGCCCAAAGCACAAAAAGCAGCTAGATTTAGATTAAAAAAAAAAAAAACTACAAAGGCAAGGAAACTGCAGGCTATGACTAGAGGTATTTGGGCTGATTGCATGTATGACCAAAGCACTATTTTTTTATATTTGCAAGGTAGAGTCAAACATTTTCCTTTGTAAGACACAGTCTTAATCTCACAACCTAGTTCTTCAATGGGGCTGCATTCTAGAAATTCTTGTAATGGACTTTGGCTACTCAGATGGTTTCAGGAATGTTCCCTTCATTAAAAAAAAAAAAAAACAAAAAAACCAAAAAAGACCAAACCTGAACCTAACAAACCTCAAAACAAAATACCATCTGCAGTGTTCTTTTCTCAAAAGGAATGAAAACTGTCTTAATACTAGAGGAATTAAAAAGAGGGGATACACTTGTGCTCTCAGTCTGTAAAGAAAACTTGCAGTTTCAAACATTTTAAATATTTAAAAAAAATAAAATAAAATAAGTTCATTAATATAAACTTCTGCATCATAGCTGGTAGGTTATTTAATCCTCAGAGAGCTCTTTGTGTCTCATGACTTCAGAATGAATTAAGAAACAGCTCATCTTAGAGCCCATTGTGCATTCCCCTTAGTATCATTTTCTTCTTTTCCTACAATTACTAGGATTTATTTTCTTCCCTTGAAAATAGGATTTTGGTCTCATTTGAGTCCCTGCTATTTAATTCCTACTTGCAGTCATAATCCTCTCTGTCACATCACACCAATCTCTTTGTAGCCAATTCTGATTTCACAGAGGATTTTGACTTAGGAAGACCTGATTACTTAGGTGCACCTTATGTAGCAGGATTTAGTCCTTCTGAAACATAAAAAGTAAGGAATACTTCAGCCAGGCAATTTTAATGAACTAAACATAAGGTACCAGCTGTGAAAGTTTGAGTTCCTGGCTATCGCTTCTCAGTAACATGTTAATTAAGGAGTCAATAGAGTGTACTCTTTTCCTTCCAAGATACTGCTTTGGAAAGATGCCTCTCTGATATACAGGCTGTCCACAAAAATTTAAGGTGAGGAGATAATTTTTCCAGGCAATGGTGTCAGAAAAGTGTCTGAACCTCAACTGGTTTCAAACCTCTGACTTAAAATAGACTAAATGTTATAACGCTATGTGGTACTCAAAATTGTGCAAAAATACAGGGTTTGTTTGGATTTTTTTTTTCCATTTTTAATGAAACTTGTAAATTTCTGAAACAACTTTAAGATTACAAGAGGAATCCAGGTGTTTATTTAATGGCACCTGTTCTCATGGGTTCTCTCTATGGATGGAAAATTCCTTATTGAGACACTTCTATTTAGGAAAAACTAAAGAAAAGAATCAGCTTAAGCCAGCAACTGATTTTTGTAAAGCTAGGCATGTTAAAAAAATAAGAGCAGTTATTGATTGCATAAAGAATCTATAGCTGACAAGGAAACCTCTTCATTTTCAGAAAAGGAAGTCCTCTATTATTTTATCAGTGCTAAGCTGACAGGATCATAAATTGGGATTTATTAATTCTAGAGGAATATCCTGTAGCACCAAACAAAACCTCCCATTTCATATGGGAGAAGAATATCCATAACATTGAAAGCTCAATACCTATAGTTGACCAACTGATTTCAATTTAATGGATTAATTTATGGGATATTATGTACTGAATATTTGAAATAGAAAAAAAAAATAAAGCAACAAATCAACAAACAAGTTGAGCAAATATACAGAAAGTATCTTTTATTTAATGTGATATTTTATTTCAAGCGACTTGATATATGTAATCAGTCATCATCACAAGTTTTCCTATATTAGAGTTTGCACTTAAACATTTTTTAAGCCTTTTCTCTCTGTGCTTTCAAGTATTACCTGTAGGAACAGTTTAGGCTGTAGTTTAGGCTACAATACTGAAAGTGTTCATCTTCGTCATGGGAACTTAGAAGTGAATACATACTGAAGCTGGGCATATTATTAAAATACAGAAAAGAGTTAACTCCCAAAGTTCAGTGTGTATTTGGTTTCTTTTTGCTTCGGGTTTCTTTGGCATATGTCTCAAATAGCTTATCAGAGTGGGAGGTTCGGTTGTAAAAACTTCACATATAAAGGAACCTACTTATTCTGTGATTCTTTTCAAAACCTTTTACCACCAAACGGAAACACGGGCAAATTAGAAGGAGGAATACCTTCTGGTATCATCTTGCAAGGACTATGAAGAAGACACACAGCGGTTTCAGAATCTCGACTGAAAAATACAGACCGTTCTCCCTATTTATCGGCACTATCAGAGCGGCACGCAGAGCTCGGGGAACTACGTGCCCGTCTATCGCGGAGATCCAGCGGCGCGGGGCGGGCGGCCGTGCCGGGGCGGGCAGGGCCGGGTGCGCGGAGCGGGGCTCGCCCGGCCCCGGCGGGAGCTCACTTCCCGTCATCCACGCGCCATCTAGCGTCGGGAAAAGGGACGCGGCTCGGAACGGGAGCGGAACGGAGAGGAGGAGGAAAGGGCTCCCACACCCGTCCCAGCTCTCGCCGTTCCCAAAGCTGGTAAGAGCCATTTGGATATTGCAACCAGAACTCCGGAGTGGCTCGGGGCGGGTCGTGAGGAGCATCCTACACTTCACTCCCAGGCATCTCATTCCCCCTTTTTTGCAGTGAACGGTTCCCCTTCCCTTGAAAGCAGCTAGCGCTCCCCAGAAATCCCCTCGGTACCTCACCTAAGCTATCGCCGCCGCCCGATCCCTACCCAAAGCACCGCGAACTCCAGAGGGTCTGTGCGGCGCTGCCGGCGGAGAGATTGGACCGCACGATCGCGGCCCCGCAGAGACACACACCGGCACACACACCGGCACACACCCCGACGCAGGCACAGCCGCGCTCCCTGCCTGCCTGCCCTGCCGCCGCCGGCGCGGCTGCCCGCAGCCCTTTTGTTTCGCCCGCGGAGCGATGTCCTGCCCACCCGCCCCGCGCTTCCCCGCGCCCGCACCGCCGCCCGCCCATGCGCCCCTCGCCCGCGGGCGGCGGTGGCGCGGCGGGGTGGCATGGCCCGCCCGCCTTGGGGGAGGCAGCGGGAAGCCCCCTTCCCCGCCCCCGGCCGCGCCAGGGCCTCGCCGCTGCCGCCCGCAGCCCGCGGCAGGGCAGGGGCAGCGGCCGCAGCCGCAGCCGCGCCTGACAGCGGCCCCGCGCCGCAGGATCCGCGCCCCGCAAGGACGTGCTCCAAGAGCTGCCAGGCGCGATTACGTTGTTTTTTTCCCCCCACCCACCCCTTGAACTTGTTGCTTGGCGCTCGGCGGTGGCGGAGGGGGGTGGGGGTGGGGGAAAGCCTTATTATCGATGTCCCTTTGGATGCGATCAAGCTTTCTCAGGAGCAACTACTTCCCCGCCGTTCCCGGCGGGGCGCGGAGATCTAGCGGCAGAGCCCGTATTTCCAAAAGTCTCTATGCAACTGAGCGCTCTCGCCAGACTTTCACAGGTAGGTGCCGCAGGCTGGGCACGTCTGGAGCGATTGGAGAACTGAGCCGAGGGGAAGGGGCGAGAGGAGGGAGGCGGGGGTACGGGGGGGGGGGGGGGGCATGATCCACCACCGACCGCCGAGCCCTACGGCACCCGCACCCCTGCCCCGCGCCCCCCCGCCGCCAGGGAGCTCCTGCCCCTCTCCCGCTCCGCAGCCAGCCTCCCTCGGCTTCGCCTTTCGCCGCCCGCCCGGGCGCTCCCGGGGATGCCCCGTGCAGCCCACCCACCGCATGTGTCTCCAAAGCCCCCGCCCCTGCCCCCGCCAGGACCGCGGGGGCTCTCCCCGACCCCGGTCTCCTCGCCGCAGATCTGCCCCTGTCCGTGCCCTGATGCTCCGTCCGGGGGAGAGCCCCGCTCTGCCCGCTCCTGCTCTGTGGGGCGCTCCCCGCTCCCGGCGCCCCAGCCCCGGCATCCCTCTGCCCTTCAAAGCATTTCCTGCACGGAAAACTTGCCTTAAAGTTTAATGCTGCCGCCCGGAGCTCCTCCCCCTGCCCCGCCGGCTCCCCCAGCCCCTAGCCGGGGTCTGGGGGAGTTCCCGGACGGCGATTAAAGGTCAGGGAGAGGATTCTTCGCGCCGCTGCTCCGGGGCTGCCGCCGGGAAGGGGGGCGGCCCGCCGGGCCCATCCCCTCCGCCCCTCACGGCGAGCGGCGGCGGCGTTGGCGGCTCCGCTGCGGCCGCCCGGGAGGGCTCCGCTGGTGCCGCGGCCCGGCTCCGGCGGCGGGCGGGGAGCGAGCGGAGGAGGGGCGGGCGGGGGGACCGGCTGCATCGCGCGCGGAGGAAAATCTCCTTCCAGGTGGCTGCACAGCTGCACTAGAGCTACTAGCCGGCTCCAGGGGGTAGCGACTTGAGGACTGTTGCTTCCATCCAGGGGGCTCGAATGGAGACCTTATATCCGAAGGATCTGGCTGTTAGAGAGGCTGCTTTGAATACAGGGATTTCCAAGTGCCCTCATTTATTGTCTTAACAGTGCGACCAGTGCCTGGAAAGCATATTCTGGGATAAAAAGGTGGAGGAAAAAAAAAGGAAGCAAAAAGGTTGTCAGTTAATACTGAATATCACAAAAATGTTCAGAAATCCTGCTGCCTCAAGAATGTGTGAGAATTTGTATTTTTCTTTTCCTTCTCTATTTTAGTGGCTGGACCAGAACTGCCTCTAGATTGACTCCCTTAGCTGTAATAGGTGTTTGGAACCATGGCGGCAGGTGTAGCAGCTTGGTTACCCTTTGCCAGGGCAGCAGCCATAGGATGGATGCCAGTGGCTTCTGGTCCCATGCCAGCTGCTCCACGGCAGGAGAGAAAGCGAAGCCAGGACTCTCTGATTGTGCTGAATGTGAGTGGCATCCAGTTCCAGACATGGCTGGACACCCTAGAGCGCTACCCTGACACTCTGCTGGGCAGTTCAGAGCGGGACTTCTTCTACCACCCTGAGACACAGCAGTACTTTTTTGATCGGGACCCTGACATTTTCCGCCACATTCTCAACTTCTACCGTACCGGGAAGCTTCATTATCCCCGCCAGGAGTGCATTTCAGCTTACGATGAGGAGCTGGCCTTCTTTGGCATCATCCCTGAGATCATTGGTGACTGCTGTTACGAGGAGTACAAGGATCGCCGGCGTGAGAATGCTGAGCGCCTGCAGGATGATGCTGATACGGATCACGTACCTGAGAGCTCCCTACCCTCAATGACAGCTCGTCAGAGGATGTGGCGGGCCTTTGAAAACCCACACACCAGTACCCTCGCTCTGGTCTTCTACTATGTCACTGGTTTCTTCATTGCCGTCTCTGTTATTGCCAACGTGGTGGAGACAGTGCCCTGTGGGGTAAGCCCGGGTCGCATCAAAGAGCTGCCCTGTGGAGAGCGGTATGCCGTGGCTTTCTTCTGTCTGGATACTGCCTGTGTCATGATCTTCACAGTTGAATATCTCCTACGTCTGCTGGCCGCTCCTAGTCGCTACAAATTCGTGCGCAGTGTCATGAGTATCATTGATGTGGTGGCCATTATGCCGTATTACATTGGCCTGGTGATGACAGATAATGAGGATGTCAGTGGGGCTTTTGTGACATTAAGAGTCTTTCGTGTCTTCAGGATCTTTAAGTTTTCCCGCCACTCACAGGGTCTGCGCATCCTGGGCTACACACTGAAAAGTTGTGCCTCGGAGTTAGGCTTCCTCCTCTTCTCACTCACCATGGCCATCATCATCTTTGCCACAGTCATGTACTATGCAGAGAAGGGTTCCTCAGCCAGCAAGTTCACCAGCATCCCTGCAGCCTTCTGGTACACCATCGTCACCATGACAACACTGGGGTAAGTGCAGCTGGTGTTTGGTTACAGCCAACATTTCAACAAGTGTATTGGCATGAACGGAAAAATACTCAATTAAAAAAAATATGGTGATAGAAAAATGTGTGAGGGTAAGTTTTTGTTACAGAACTTTAAGAATACGACTTGTGACTTCCTTCTTGATGTTTTACATGTTTAAGAGATGTAACAACGTTGCTGAAATTAAAGTAACCCAAATCCAAAAACTGCAAAAAACCTGAAAAAGCAAACAACAAAACAAAGCAAAAAAGTCTTGAAACTCTTTGGTTTTGGACAGTGAAATTGGAATATTTTATGAGTATGTGTGAGTTATCAGTGGATTTTTAATGGAGTACTGTCTTTGCTGGCAGGCCCTGTTACAGTGTTGCTAAATTATTAATGTTTATAAGGAGAACCAAAGTGCAAGCTTTTAATTTGATCAGTATGTGGGTCTGCCATTTTGTTTTAAGTCTTGTATTGATGTAGACCTGGATATTGAGTTTGTTTATTTTCATGAAAATAGTATCTTGTCTTTGCAAAAAAATACATATTTGTGATTTTATTTAAGACACTGAACACATTTCCTTTGATTTTCATGGACCTATAACTTTTAAATTATGAGTGTCAAGCTACATTGACTGGTGACACACTCTGGAAAATGATCTGAGGAAGTGTGAGACATATGACACATCAAGCATGTGTCTTTAAACAATTCCAGTGGCAGTACAATTTCTTTCAGAGAACAGGGGTTAAAAAGTGTCACTGTTGACATTAGAATGCAATGAATTTAAATGGAAATACGAGAGAGAGTATATTTTATGAAGTCTCTGATACCAGTGTCTGATTGTATCAGCTGATTCTCTGCACCAAGTTATAAAATGCATTTTTCTGTAGTTACAACCGGGATTTAGAAGGTTGACTAATTTGAGATGAAAATTTTTTCCCTATTCTTGATTTTGAGTTGGATAGTATCTATGAAACTGAAAATTTGTTGTTTCATTGCAAACTGACCAGCAATTTAATAATTACAGATACTAAATGACAAACTTAGCACTTTCATTAACGCCAAGCCCATCATTTTATTAGCATTTTGCCATATCTTGTTGGGACTGTTGAGATTTATGAAGCATGTATAACTTTTAAATTTAACAAAATGAAAGTGCATTATTAAACTATTATGAAAAACTTGATTTATTATGTGCGATAGTAATTTACTTGAGAAACGTGCATACAAAATATTGAAAAAGATAAAAGGAATGTCTTAAGCCACCATTTTTTATACAAGGCTTTTATCTTCAGTGTGATATAACAAATGAAGATAAATATAGTGCATAGTAAATATTTCATACTTCTTGTAAGGGCAAGTTATGCTAAAAAGGAGTGACAAGAGCTTTGGGGATTTTAACCCGCCTTTTAGGTTCCTGGGTGGTTTTTTGTTTTAATTTTCTCTTGCTGATGACAAATGGAGGGGCCCACTTAGCAGAAGAAACAAGTTAGGCATGGTAACTAGATCCATATTCCTGTATTTTCTGATAATGATTTTTAACCATTATTTTAAATTAGAACAGTGATGTTTTCAAGAAAGAATAGACTGATACTTTAATATAAAATAAACAGAAGCTGATGTATGGTTTTTTTGGTAACAAAGTGTACTTTCTGAGTAAGTTGTTTCCATGCTCATGCACAATGTGGAAAGCACTTGTCCATGGTACTGAACAGAAACTTGTTTTGTGCCCAAATTGCAACTGATTATTGCACAGGTATGGTATCACAGCTAGTGTTGATATGATTTGTTTGTTTCTTTGGCACACACACACACACACACACACACACACACACACACACACACACACACACTCTACATGAGTAGTATTCTGTAATTCCAGGTTTTGAAGTATTACTATGAGCAAAATCTTCAAAACTACTGCTGTAATTTGAACATAATCTCAAATCCCTTTGAATTGAACCTAAGATCCTCTTCTTAAGCATACAGTGATGCTGTATTTTGGTCCCAAGTGGAACATAAAGGGTTGAAGAGAATCCTCTCACGCTTGACTCCTTTTTTCAAGGTAGTTGAACAGAAAAAGTTTTGAGCAGGTTGAACAGAGATCCAAAATCTCACCCTCAGGAGTTCATGTATGATACAGGTTCAGATATGACAGACATCTCCAACTTTTATGAAATCTTTAATCAGTGCATTAGCTAGATTATGTCCTTTTAATAGCATCATGATAACTTTGTAAAGATTATATTTAAATGTTAAATATATATATGTGAATAATTTATTAAAATTAGCATAATAAAAGCTTTGAAATCTTTTTAGTTGATGGAATAATTACTCAAAAGGAGAGAGAAGTTATAGGGAAAAGCATCAAGGGTCAGTGGAAGCTGATTGTAATTAGTACTGATACCTTTTCGATGTGCTAAAGCTTACCACCTCTTTACTAATACAGAGCTCCTGCTCATTTTAACTTTAGTTTTAGCTGAATCAGGGGTGTATAAATGGACTCAATAGGAACAACTTCTCCCATTTAGAAACAAAGCTTGATGAAGTCTTTATGTTTTAAATGACAGTAGCACACAGCAGGATATGTGAAATACTACAAAAATTCATGAAAGCTAATAGTGAATAATAGATTAACATAAAATTGAGTTTTTGAGTCTTGGTGTCATTGTCATATTTTTCTAGATAGCAAGGGTATTGAGTAAGCGACCTTTGCAATTTAGGGAGTTATTACCTTGAAAGCAGAGCTATATTTCTCAGTTCTGCATGATTGCTGAGCAATTAAAGTGTCTTTAAAAAACATAGATTACATTTTCCTTTGCAGAGTGCTAGTGACTTCAAATACTACTATATTTTTGCCTCCAAGGATATTCCAGCTATTAACTGCTCTTCACTGCTCAGCTCAAGTAGTACATGTACCTGGAAATTTTACATGAAAGAGCTGAAAAAAAATGAAAAGAAGGGAAGAAAGGAGCAAAGGAAAAAAGAGAACATGAGAAAAATAAAGGCAGAGAGAGAAAGAGAAGAGGAGGGTGCCTCTAGAAAAACAGCATGCACACTTCCAAAAACTGAACTGTCTGATTTTAAACTTCAAACTAGTCTTTTCTCAGGATTAATCATAGCAGAAGTTAAGTAGAAGTTGGAAGAGAAAATAGAAAAAAATTGGTAGAGGTCGCAAAATGTTTTATGGAGATCCAAGATAATAGTGGAAAGCATAGAGGTCAAGTATCAGGTTAGTGTGAAGATGACAGAGAGAAGAGCTCAAGTCTACTGAACTTGACTGGCAGACCTCCACAGGGGCTTGTGAACATCTACACCCATAATGACAGTTCTGTCACTTTCTGCTGTCACCTTATATCATGGCAATCTAATAAATTTCCATCTGCCCCGTCAGGAGCCAGCAAATAAGCTGGAATAGCTGGTAAGGTTTTGATGGTGTAAGGATATTGTGTGTTCCCAAGTCAGCCAGAGCTATGGTGTAGTTTGTGTTTTATGAAGATATTACACCTTAAATAAGGAACCTAGTGCTCTTCTGTGAGTAGTTTTAAAGCACTCTCACTGCTATATTAAAATTCTATTTTTACAGCCTTTACATTGAGTAGCTTTATCAAGTCACACCATGCTTCAGGATGAGCAGAGTACTTCATGAAGGGAGGCTTAAACTCGACTACCCATTTATTTGCTTTCATTGTAAAACTAGGGGTGTGTCTTTCAGAAAAGATAAAGCAAATATTTGTTTTCATTATTTGTTATTATAGCCCATAATGTGTGAGGAAACCCACTTAAGATATATCAAATTCTCTGAAGACTTTATAATAAACAGATGACTAGATGTGATAACAGAAAGCCTCAAACAGTGAACGGGGGAAGAGAGCAAAGTATTTCCTTTTCCTGCACATTCATGTTCTTTGCCATCTTCAGTCCTTTTTTCATTCTTTTTTCATTACTATGGGTGTATTCTATCTATTTCTTTTTTCCGTTATTTGTTCCATCTGCCACTTCCTGGACTTTTCATGGTTGGGGTTCGTCTACTGATTGACACCTTTCCTCCCTTCTTCAAGATAAGGTTAACATTTGTAGTAAGACTCTGCTGGCTTCATTTTTTTTTCTTCTGCTCCTTTTTTCCAGATTCCTAATTCATCCTTCACTACTACATCAAATCTTTAGTTTATCATCATTGTCATTCATTTGACCTGAACTTTCCTCAGAACAGATCTTTTGTTCTGACCTTTGTTTGATAGATTTTTCCTTATGAGCATCATAAAATTTCCACATCATCACTTTTTTTCTGAAATACTACACATATTCTCTTTTCTCACCACTGTGCCATTTTCAGCGTGTTTAGTTCCTTATAGTCTCTGCATTTTAGTTTGAAATAATCTCTTTAGAACTTCTAATAAAAAAATTGAGTTTAGTAAAATCTGACAAGAGAAAACAAAATTCAAAATCTTTGTTTTATGAAAAATTTCATTAAAAGTTTGGATATATTCTTATGATTAGTGTTACAAATGTAGAGATTCACAAAGTTAGAGTATTATTGCTGTATCTTGTACATACATATTGCTCATTCATTTTTTGTTTGATATTTTCAACCCAGTTTCAAATAGAATTTTTCTATTTTTGTCTTTTTATATACAACCTAGTGGATTTTGTATTTTACAAATGTGTTTGATGTCTCAAACTATTTTCTCTTCACAGCAGAGACATTTAGCCTATATAACAGAGGAGGGACAAAGTGTAGTTGTGATCACCTTCAAAGTACATTACTAGAGATTCAAAAAGGGCTCCAGGGAGAATCTGTTATACTAAGGGTCATTTTGATAGCAGTAAAAAAAATTTCTTTGTTCTGTAACAAAAAGATTACTGAAATTGTATTGGGCTGTTGTTGCTTGACAGAGAGCAGAGTAATTGTATTCTTATTTAGTTGCACTGGGGACCAGCTTTCATCTTCAAAAAAAAATCCTGAAAATCTCTTAGAAGAAAAGGACTTAGCTTGTTTCACTCATTTGTCTTGAGCCTGAACTTCCTTAGTTCAGTTATGAAGAACATGAAGGTGGTGCTTAACAAAAAGATCTTTCTGCTCAGGATCTAATGTATTTGCTCCTTTGGTAGAAACAGATGGAATTTTGTTTCCTTTTTGTTACTTTGAGACAAGAATAAGAACAATTAGATTACTGTGGACCTGGATGTAGCATAGAAATATTCTTAGTACAGCAGAACTAATCATCTCAGAGAGTAATTATGACTAGTGCCTGATCTATTAACTAGGGCCTATCATTCAAGTAATCATCAGTGAATACTGTCATTTTAGTAAAATCTTTAAGTGATCAAACCCAAGAAGTTCAAGCTGAGTGATGACAATCCGTGACTCACATCATTGTGCCTTTGTCTAAAATGAAAAATTTGCAATATAAAAGACACATAAATCTATGAATACAGTATTAGAAATAGTGCCTGCCATGCAAAAAAATATCTGGAAATGGAAACTGTATTTCTGAAGAGGGGAACATAAATACCACAGAAATAAAGCGACTATTCAAAATAAGTTCAGAACATCTTGCAACTTCAGAGTGACAATTAAGTTTTCAGACATTTGAAAGACAGTCTAGTGAGTTACTCCTTTTACTTGATTTTTTATGACATTATATTCCATTGGCAGAATTTCATAGTATTCATCATAGTAAGCTAATTATAGAAGAATCTGGTTCATCAGGGGTTAAGATTATAGATCGTTCTAAAGAGGGAGTATAAATTAGAAATACAGAAATTGTATTCATTAGAAACCTGACAACAGAGCTGACAGAGTGATGGGAAAGATTCTGTATATTTCTGAATCTATCATTTATTGGGCAATAGATAGGAGCACAGGTTTTTCTGGAAGACATAGTCTTTAAGACTTTTTTTTTCTTTTTCTGAATTGATTATGTGGTGGAGAAAATGTTTTGAATATATTGGCAGTACTTTAAAATTATAGCTCTACCCTACACTTCCTGGAACAATAATAGTCACCATGCTTGGACTTCAACTCCTAACACAGTTAGGAGCCCTAATTTCTACCACTATTTCTTAATATCTTTTCTTATGAAGCACATGATTTTGATCTACTCGTGTCTCTGGCAATGTTTTATAAATGTCTTGTGAAGTAAAATCCTGGGGTTTGTTTTGACAAAAAAAAATCAATTTTCACCAAAGTACACAATGAAATTTACATTGTATTCACAGCATAGAGTTAAATACATGTGATTTGAGATGAAATAAAAAATAATGCTTTTGACTAGACCATCTGATGTGTAACAGGTATGAGTGCCCTGCAGAAAAATCCTGGAGACAAAAACTTATTCAGGTATCTGACTTTTGAGGGCTCAGGTTTAAACATGAGTACCTATGAAGATCATGTGATCAATGCATAAAAAGAATAAAATCTAACAGGATTCATCTCTATTATAATTCAAATGAGACTGCACTCCTTTTCTCATAGCAGCATAGACACAATTTATGCATTATTAGGAAATACATCTTAATGCACCTAGTTATCAGTACACCATTCCTACTACCATGAGTTCAAATTCTTGTAGTTAAGTGCATTGACAAAAGCTAATAAAACAGTAAAATACTGCTATCTTTCTGATTATTAAAGATACAATGATATCAGTCATATAAGCAATTGTATTTTTGTGTTTAGAAAAGTAGTTTCATTTCTTATATTCCACTGTGCAGTGTTGTTCCTTATCTGCAGATTTCCATCCTGAAGGTGAAAGCATTAGGAGCTACTGTGTAAATGTACTTAATTAGAGCATGAGTCTTCAATTAGAGAAAATGTGAGGTTGCTAAAAAACCTCAAAAGATGGTTTGAACAAAGTAAAATTTAACATATTTAAAGTATTTAGGAATAGTAGTTTGCATTTGATCCCTGTTTTTTCAGTTTCATCTGTGTTACTGGTTTCTTTGATCTGATTGGTTTAACTGAGAAATCAAGATTCATATCTGGGGTTCATTCATTTATAGGGCCCAAACAATACAAGGAAGAATCTAAAGGCATTTGTGTGTCTGAAGATGAAGATAGGCATTCATCTTGAATTGTCAGAAGAAGCTTGGGTGTTGGAAACACAAAGGAGAGCAGCTGAAGCTAGGAACCCAGTCACCTCAGAAAACAGGTGCACAGGAGTAACTTCTAGGATAAGTATAGAATACTGTACTCAGATTTTGGGTATGTCCCAGAGGCAGCATCAAATGCCCCTATCAGAATCAAATGGATTCTGCTAGGGTTCAGGTTTTGTTAAAATAGAATATGCCCTATTTTTATATAATACTGTAGCAAGGAGATAAGAATGGTGTGTTTATGGTATGCTTAGGAAAGAGGAATGAGTAATTCAAGAAAAAAAGAAGGGTAACTGAAAGAGTAATGTAAATTATCCAAGGAGTACATTTCTTGATCCTAATTTTCTGTCTCTGTGGTTTTCAAACCAAGAGTTCAACATGAAAAGATGTGTAAGAAATGGAAGCTATAACATGTAGATATTATTAATAGAAGCATTTTTAGAAACAGTGTGAAAAATTATGAAACAATGCCAGGTAGGTGATTCCATTTTTCAAATAAACATGCAGTCTGAGGATTTATTGGTTTCAATAGGTCTCATATTTAGCATATACACAGTAAGTTTGTTAAGATGCTGATGTGTGGTAAGAAAAGGTAAAAGTTAATTCTCATTTTTGACCACTGAAAATTCATCCCCTTCTCTAGTCTGGTGGAAAACACTTTTATTTTGTGTCTATTTGATTTTTAAAGGGAAACTGCTTGTAGATATATGTAGGAGGTTTGAGAAGTACTTTCCCTGCCTTTGTGTTTCTCTTAATATAAACTTTGTAAGCAGAGTCTGCAGTTCTGCTAGTTAATTTTTACCTTAATCTCTGTTCCTAAATGAAGCATATTTAAATCAGATTTTCCTGTTTTTTTCTTGATTATTTGTAAAAAAAAATTATTTCCTGAGGTAAGCATCTTATATCACAGTTCTTTCTCCTTGAGGATGCATTGTGATTTGTGCCCTGATTTAACCGGATGGTGTCTAGCTCAGTTCTGTACTTGCTATCACTTGCACTAAGGCTTTATATCAAAAAATAACATATGAAAAAAAAAATCCCAATATTGAGAACACTTGTATATTTTTCTAAAATATGATCTGTTCCAATATCCTCATTAAAACAGAAATATTATAAAATATGTATCTGTAGAAATAAATTTAGCTGTTTGATTATTGAAGGCTCAGTGTCCTTAGCTAAGACTTCTTATAGAACAAAAGGCAGTATAAACTTCTAGGATTTTATTTAATTACTCTGAGTACTGTGGAAAATTAAAATAAATTAAGCATGTTTCACTACAGTTTAAATCTTCTAGATTAAGAGAATTAATTTTAGATTAAGAAGTAACTTAATCTAAAATTAAGTACAATTAAGAAGTGAATCTCCTTAATGGTATCTGTAGTAGCCTAATTTTAGGATAACACATTAACATGCTTTAATTAATTATTATTTTGGATAAAAAAATATTTTGAGGCCAAACCTTAACTTTTTCAAATGTGTATCCAGAGATATAGATTTTTTTTCTATGAATTATACTGGCAGATTCTCAAAATATTTTGGCCAATGCACAGAGAGCAGTCTTTCAAATTATCACTTGAAAGCTTAGCCATCCAGGCATTCCCTGTAAATGGCTGAGTGTTAGACTGTAAGGTTGTGAAGGAATTAATTTAGGATTGTGTAATAGCTTTCAGTCCGAATGTGTCTTTTGCATCCTAACTCGCTGCTTCTTTCAGTAAGATGAATCAAGAGAGGTTTCTGTATGAGCTCATATGTAATGTGAGTGGGATCCTTAACTTTCCATTGTTGTTACTATTCATATACTCCTTTTTTATAGCCCAAAAGAGGAGTTTTATTATTGTGTTAGTGGCCTTACTTTCATTTTCTGTAACTTTTATCTCTTCCCCTTGCAGCCACTTAACAATTCCCTGAGCATCCTTATCAGCTCTGGGCAGCAACCACTGCACTGTGCAGAGTTGCTTAGGAACAAAATTGATGCTCTTTGACATGGTGGATGACAGCTGCAACACGCTGGTTCCCAACTCTCCTTCCTACAGAGGAATAAAAAGCACAGAGGTTGGAGAAGTTTTCCAAATCTGATTGTGAAGAGCCTATATACTTTTTTGGTTTAGGGCATCTTCATTGTTGGTATGCAACAGGTTAAGAATTGTGGCCTTTCTATTGAAGACACAGCAGTATCAAACAATCTTTAGTAACAGCTCTTTTTAACTCTTTGTAACATAAATACCACAATATCTTGTACCACTTCTAGAATTGAGAATTTTTAGTTTTTCTAAACTTTTTGGTTTGGTTTGTAATTGATGCATTTTTTTACATCAGTTGATGAAATCAAATTTGAAACATGGATATAATGGACTAGAGACAGGAGAATTGGGCAAACAGAGTATGTACACCTATTCTCACACACTTAGCAAGAACTATGCTTGGAGCTGTCTCTTGTATATATTTCATATGTATGTATATAAAGTGAAACTTTCAATATTGTAAACTCTAGACTGTGAGAATTTAGGCAGAATTTGCTATTTTAGCATCTGAATGGAAGCTTGAAAGAGTACAAATTGGAGCTTTCCCACAGACAGAGAGTTTAGAGTAAATCTGTCCACAGACTGGCATAATGATTTGACATGCTCAGTATTAGTTATTTTCCAAGTTAAAGGGAATCTCAAGTTTTATCTGATTTGCTTGTGAACACAATAATCAGCCTACAGTATCTGTCAAAAGGTGGCAAGTTTTAGAGTTAAATTTTATAAAGGAATCTCCTTACAAAAAAATCCCCAGGTAATATGGGATATGTATGCTGTCCTTCTCAGACCATGTGCTACTTCTGACACCTCTCTCCCTACATCCCATCACAGTCAAATCACTGGAGAAGTTGCAGCTGCTGAAAGGCTGCAACTGTCATCATTCCTTTAGCCTACAGTTTCTTTCCTGCAAAGCTTCAAATTCTCAAAGTTTAGTGCATTAAATAATTCATGGAGGAAGCAATAGCAGTGTTGCTGGTCGTGCTGGTGAGCCCTTCAGCACAGCTCAGCCTCTGCTGCACTGCCAGAGCTGTGCCAGGCTCCCTCCTGCTCTGGGGACAGGCACAGCTGCAGGCTGGAGATGCTGCTGACTTCTTGTGTCTGGCACAGATGACCAATGATTTTAAAATATAGACATCTTTGTGCAACAGTGGACATGCAAGATAAAATCCTGCTTGTGGAGGGGGAGAAAGGAACCAGTTTTGTTTCAGGTCTCTACAAGACAGAGAAGAGTGCCTGGAGTGAGCTGCCCAAATCCCTTTGGATGCTGCTTCCTTCTGGCAACTGGCTGCCCTGAGCCCTCTTCACACCATGAGTACAGCACAATGTCTGTCAGGCAGTCATCCACAGAGTGCATTTACAGTGTGCTGGGCCATGCAATAGCAAAGAGTTCTGGGGTCTTGCTACACTTCTCCAGACTGCATGTGAGCTTTCCCTATTATTCTATGTGGTCAACAACATTTAGTGTGTGCTGCTTCCAATGTCTCTGCAAACAAATTAAGTAAATACAGAGAAAAGCGACAGATTATCTGGAATACTGGACAGAAAAATGGATGGAAATATGGATTTAGATCCACATAAATGGTTTTGAAATATATCAAAAGGCTGAAAACAGATTGGTTTAGAGACTCTTTAGTCTCTCTCAGTGGTGTATCTTCTGCTTTAATATACTTTCTGATACCTGTTTCCTAGCTCACTAGCTATTCTCAGAGGTCCCCTTGTTTTCAAAGCAAACAAATCCAAATGCAACAGAAAAGTTTCCTTAAATAAACCTTTCATATTGTCTGTACATAGTTCATTTTCCAGTCTCTGTGTGGAAGGATATAGGTATAGAATTCAGAGATCAGATCTTAGGTGTGTGGTTTTTAAAGAAGACAACCAGAACATAAAACTATTTCAAAGGAGACAAATAGGACATGCTGTACAATAGAATTATTATGGAAAAATCTGGAGGTGGAATTCCAACTTATTTCTCTGCCAGTTGCTTACTATCTCTGGGAGATATTTATAGGTCTTAACTTACTCCTCCAAAAGTTAAATAGTTCTGAAGTAGTCATCCTTTTCTCACTTAGGAGATAATGAAGAGAAGCAGGCATCTGGATGTGCTCATTCCTCTGCACTGAGTATAAATGAAATATATTATAATTATTAGAGACTAAATACCAAGTGGAAACGGATGAGATAAATCCTAAGCTCTGTGGGTAGTTGGTTTGATCAACTCTCCTTATTCCCAAGTTATATAATTGTGAAAGGCTCATAGCATATTCCTTTCAAAGATCATAGCAGAATACATGCTTGGCATTTGATGGCAATTCCCACTTCACTAAAAAGGCAACATATCTGCTACATTTGAACTCAGAATATTCTTGCTTTGTGTAACCCTGAAGACCACTTCAGTGCTTTTGCCAATCTTTTGTCCTTTTCCAAACAATACAACAAAAATTTTAAATTTTAAGAAAAAAGAGATTTAATGCTTGTGTTAGAAGAAGTCTCTAGAAATTTGAAATAAAATTTAAGTATTCGCTTTAATTTTCTGCAGGAAAGACGTCATTCTTCAAATAGCAATGCTTGTGATTTAAGATATGGAGAGCTTGAATACCTTGATACCCTTCAAAGGGTGGTAAACTGTTTCTGTTCTTCTGAATGGGAAATGTCAAGACCAAGCCACATGGTGGCTTGTTAGCTGTTTCAGCAGTGTTCATTTCTAAGTGTCCCAAAGGAGATGTGTCAGACATATCCCCCCATGCCACTGTTCCTCCAGGAGGTCTCAGAGCTCTAGACTGCAGTTAGGCGTTGCCAGTACATAGCTCTGAAGCAGACTGAAAATTTTGGAGGCACACTGCAATAAATTTCAGCAGGGACACTCTACTCATTGTCGAAATAATTTTCATATTTAATTCAATTAAAAAACTATAATTTTCTCTAAAGCTGCCTCCAGACTGAGGTACTACAGAACCTTAAAAGCCATGACAGGGTAGTATGGTCAAAGCTGCTTTAGAGTTTATGTCTTTCTCATTTTCCTTCTGAACTTTGTTCACTTCTCTGCAAATCATACCAATCTCTCTGGTAAGGGAATTCTGTAATTCGGTATGAAATCCTGTTATCAACAAAGATTTGGTTTAACTCATTTTAGTTTGTCTTCATGATCTGCTTTTCCAGAACAGCAAATCTCAAATTTGCCAGCTAGTAGAGTTCTTTACAAGTGTGAAATAACATTTCCTTCAGTATGTTCCTTTTTTTTGTGTATGTAAGAGTTCATGAAATTTTGCTCTTTTATGCATTAAGTGGCATATTAATTTTTTTGTGTCTGTGAAAAGAGATTAATGAACTACAGAAGAAACAATATTTCCTCCTTTATCCTCCCTTCACTGGCCGGCTGTATCATAAATTTCCAAAAAAGTTTTTTAAAAAAGTGCTATCCTACCTAACTATCAAAACATTGCTTCTCCTTTGAGGGGAAACAGTGGTTATTTCATAATTTGGGTAACAGTTTTGATTTAATACTTTTTAAAAATAGTTCTCCTCCCATTTGCAGTTCAACCTAATGCTTTTGAAAAGCTAGAAGAGTGATGATAATGATGGAAAAGAAACTCTTTCTTAAGCTTCTTGGTTACTTCTAAGTTGTCCTTGGAACAAATCCTGGTATGAAGACAATTTTTTTACATACTTCTGAGATTTGGGGTTATATTTTTATTATGCCAACCCCTTTTTCTCTGCCTTTCAAAACAAATTGAGAGCAGGGACCTATGAAGCCAGTCTGCAGAGAAATTATTTATGTAACTAGTTTGCTAGAGAGAAATAGATATAGATGATGTCAAAAACTGAGTTGTTAGTCCTTCAGTAAAGCAGCCTGATAGTGGCTGGTGTTCTGCACCAGGATGGAGTGCTGGGATGTGAGGGGAGAGAGTGAAGATGCAGGATTTTTCCTGAATCTTGGCAAGGAAGGTACAACAACAAATGACTTAATAAAACAGATGTTTTAATAACATAAAGAGGAATATAGTTATCAAGTCAATCTCATACCCCTTCAGATGCTGGGAACTGTGCATTTGCTTAGCATTGGATGGGTTGGGGGGATTTCTTCACAACATGCTGCATAGAGCCCGTGCATGCAGAGATCTCTCTTTTGGTTCTTTGTAGTATAAAATAATTTTATTTATTTATTGTAATAAACAACTCTATTTAAAAAGGATATTTTAATGATAACTTCTTGCTGCACTCTTAGATAAAGGCAAGGTCGTACAGATGGTGTAATCAGCAGTACTGAGTTACCTGCAGGATCCTATCTTACAGTGATCTGGGCAGGTTTATCCTGAAGACAATTGTTTGTACAACAGAGCACAGCCTGAAGGCTAGCATGGAAATTTAGCATGGTCTGCTATACTTGCTGGGTTTCACTGTTATGTGAATCAATTAACTCTCCAATGTACTGTGGTCCTTCAGGCAGGTTCACTACAACAGATTTGTGGTGTGAGATAAAGAAAAATACACCTGTTCACAAGATTTCTTTACTGTAATATAAAAACTGGTAACTTTTAGTGATTATGGTTACTGACTTTGATCAGAGAATTATAAAAAAGCTGACAACTTTTGCAGTCAGACAAAAGGAAATATCACTCCTATTTTCCAAAAGGAAAGAAAGAAGGGTGTAGGGAACCACATCCTCCTAAAGGTGAACTTTACCTCTGTGCCTGAGAAGATCGTGGAGCAAATCCTTATGGAAGTAGTTTTAAGGCACATAGAACACAAGGAGGTATTTTAGGACAGCCAACATGGCTTTCTTAAGGAAAATTGTGCCTGAACAATCTGGTGGTTCTCTGTGATGCAGTGACTGTGACAGTCGTCAGGGGAAGACAGACCAATGTTATCTACTTAGACTTCTGTAAGGCCTTCGACGTGGTCCCATACAACATTCTGATCTCCAAATTGATCAGGCATGGACTTGAAGGGTGGACTCATCCATGTCATGTCCTCATGGATGAAAAGCTGAAGGTGAGCCTGCACTGTGCACTCACAGCCTGGAAAGCCAGCTGCATCCTGGGCTGCATCCAAAGCAGCATGGCCAGGAGGGCAAGGGAGGGGATTCTGCCCCACTGCTCCACCCTGGTGGGACCCACCTGGAGTGCTGCATCCAGCTCTGGAGTCCTCAGCACAAGAGAGACATGGACCTGTTGGAGAAGGTCTAGAGGAGGGTCACAAAGATTATCAGAGGGCTGGAGAACCTCCCCTATGAAGACAGTGCAGGAAGAGTTGGCGTTGTTCAGCCTGGAGAAGACTCCAGGGAGACCTTTTTGTGGCCTTCCAGTACCTAAAAGACCTTATAAAAATGAGGGAGAGTGAATTGAATTTTTACAAGGACATATAGTGATAAGATAAGGAGGAATGGTTTTAAACTAAAAGAGGAGATATTTAGGTAGATGGTAGGAGAAAATTGTTTATTGGGAGGACAATGAGGCATGAGAACAGGTGGCTCAAAGAGGTTCTAGATGCTCCATCCCTGGAAGTGTTCGGGTCTGGATGGGGCTGGTCTAGTGGAAGATGCCCCTGCCAAAGGCTGGGGGTTTAGATTTACATAATCTTTAAAGTCCCTTGCAACCCATAGTGTTCTGTGGTTCTAAGATAATATCAGAATAAGTTGAATATGTTCAAATAAATATCTAAAACTTTTTCCCAAAGAAACCTCCTATTTCCTCTCAAAATTTCACAATGAAGCATCAAGAGCTTTTGCAATTGCAAGGTAATAGAAAATCTCTTCAGGGGTCTTTGAACTTTTTTTCTTATGTGAGATTTTGATAAAAGTAAAATATAGTTGGAAAATATAATTTATGAATTTCCTGTTTCCAAAAATACATTAATGAAGCCCACTTACTTTTTATGCATTTTCTTTTAGAAATGTAGAACAAAAGCCTAAAACATTTGGCTTGTTTGATTCAAATTGCTTTTGGGATTTCAGCTCAAAGCTATTTTGACTTTTCATCCATTCGTGGAACGGAGAATACTTTCAGAAAAGTATTTCATTCATAAAAGAACAATTTCATTTAATGGTGAGAGGCTATAAACCAAATATGACTGGTCCAATTTTTTTGTCTCAAAAAAACAATTAGAAAAATTAATGGCAAGATATCCACCAGTGCACATCAAAGAAAAAGGATAAAACTTCTACCTTGGGTAGAAATTACAGATTGCTGATGGTATAACTGGTGTAGTACCATGGTGTTCTTGCCTTTGCTTATGTCCTAACCATGTCATTAATTTTCAGCCACAGACAGGGCTTTAGTTTTACACTAATTCATCTCCTTCACCTCCCCCTCTCATGTTCTCAGTTAATGGAAATAACTTAGCTGTGGGTCCGATCAAGCTTAGATTAGGAAGATAGGGTTTTTCCCTAAAAACTTCTTAAAGAATTGTGGACAATGGGTTCATTAATAGCTATTGTTAAGTACCTTAATTAAAGGTTCAGAGTCTCCAAGAATATCATAGAGCTTGAATACTGTGCAAACAGGAAAACAGATGGTTTAAAGTCACAAGTAGTTCTTACAACTCTTACTTTCTTCAGCTATTTATGTAATAAAAGGTCATAATCTACAAGGTGATGAGAACTTTTGTCAGCTGCAGAACACAAAAATGTAATAAAAATTTCAATGTAAGGTGCATAAATGCTGAGGTATCTGTGGGTCCCTGAATGCCTTGCAGGATTTAGTGCTATTCACTTGATCCAAAGCCCATGGAAATCAAATAGTCTTTGGTTTGACCTGAGAGGGCTTTGCATCAAGCTTTTGTATAAAAACCTCTAGAAAGATATTGACCAGGACAACAATTACTTTTTTGAATTATGTCAAACTGTAAGGATTTTATCCCAGACCCATGGGAATGTTAATAGGCATTCTTCCAATGAATGTATTGCTCTCAGATACAGGGTGAGAAAAACAAATTATAGAGTTTAATTAAATGTACTTGAAGCATAGTTTCATCAGCAGGAAAACAGTAAGATAGTACATTCCAACTTCTGATGTAACAGGTTTATCTGGTTTTTATCAGGAAAATCTTAATGGGAAGTAAATTATACAGCATTTCCTCTGTAATATGGATGAGAATTATGGGGCTAATACAGATGTTGAGTCATAGATGAGATCCTACCTTGAGTATTTCACAGAAATAGTCATAATCAACAATGGGAGTACAGAATTTGCTCAGTTTCTTACAGCTAAAAGGAGAACAAGTTGGTATTTTTTTCGTTGACTTATCAAAAGCCTTGCTAACTCACAGAAGCTTTCAGACAACCTTGAAAGTATATCATGCATTAATATCATAAGAGAACATGACAGACAGAGCCTGATGTAGCTAATTTTGGACTGGTATAACAGTGCTATTTAGAGCAATAAAGGTTTTATCTCTTGGTTGATCTGTTTACTGAAATAGTCTGTGAAAAATGTGTCATATATTACATCTCCTCATTATTCTTCTGGCATAAAGAACATTTGAATTGATAGTTCCGCCTGCATTTTGGGATTGTCCTGCTAACTTGTCGTGGTTTGATCGGAAATGGGACATCTGGGATATGTTGTTTTTGCTGTGGTCACCAATGGGTGTTTGGATTTTAAGATGAGCACCTGGTTTGACCAGTGGGGCACTGGATCCGCCTCTTGAGACCACAAACCCAAGGAGTTTAAAGCAGGGCTCTTGTCCTTCAGAGCCCTCTTGGGATTTCCAGCGGGCAGGAGTTGGGTCTCTCCCCCGGCCCAGTTGCTGGCTGGGCTGGGGAGGGGAAAGCCACGTGGCCCATCTACGGTAGGCCCGGATTCGGTGGAAGGGTGGAGGGGGCACCGAGCGACCTGTTTACCCCCCCCCCCCCCCTCCTTTTGGAGACGGAGAGAGAATGCAGCCTGTGCTGGAACTGTTACCTTGAAACTTGATATCATGTGCAGGCAGCAGGGCTGGGAGGAGAAGGGGGGGCGCTGTGAGCAGCCCAGCGGCCTGGGAGAGCTTTTTTAACCCTTGTGGATAATGAGAACTTCATGGACCATTACCTTTCCTAGGAAAGGGATAAGGGTGGAAGATGAAGGAAGAAATAGGCCAGTAGGGGGGTCTGGCAAAGAGAAAGAGAGATGTTGAAGGAATGGGGGAAGATGGAGTGGCAATTTTGCTGGACTCTTTTGTTGTATATCCTTGGACTGTTTCCTGGTGATACAGAGGCTGCATTGCAGGGGGAAGCGGAGGCTCGGAGCCAGGAGAATTTGGTGTTGAGACCCCTCAGCCCCAGGGGGTATAGAAGAAATGGGGGGGACAAAGGTCCCAGAGATGAGAGTGTGCTCTGCTTGGAACGAGACGAGGCATCCTTTAAAAGGCCCACCCTGAAAGCAGGCCTCTGCCCCATCCCATGCCTGGTGGTGAGAGCACCTTGGCATGGAAAGGAGACGTCACGAGATAGCAGGACTCCGGCGGTGCTAATTGTGACAAGAAGTCCGTGGTACAAGGAAGGACTTTGTCTACTCTTCATGAGCTGAAGATTTGATTTTCTTAAGGGTGGTGCCAGACCGAGTGTGGATAATTTTGGGAAATGTAAATGTACTGGGGATCTGGTAGGAGGAGGAGGGGGAAGTGTTTCTGTGTAGTTTTCATTTTCCTTGTGGTTTTTTTTTTTTTTTTTTTTTTTCCCCTTTGTGGTTTAGTTTTTGTAGTTTAGTCAATAAAGTTGTGTTGTTTTTTTTTTTTTTCCCTTTTTCCTTAAGCAGGAGCCTGCTTTGCTTATTTCCGGGTACCACCTCACAGCAGATGCCAGAGAGAGGGAACTTTCATGGGGGCACTGGCGTTGTGCCAGTGTCAAACCATAACATAACTGTATTAGGATAATGTCATATACTGTGCTCAGCAATGGTAAGGCAGCACTGTGTCCAGTTCTGGGCCCCTCACTATGATGCCTTGAGAGGCTACTTGGAACAGAGGCTAGACAGTGTTAAAGGAATAAAGTAGGTATTTATTAAAAAGACCTTCAAAGGATACACCTTGGGCAGTACAAGAGCCTGGCCGTGGCTCCACCCAAGATGGATGCTGGATCACGAGCTTTCACACTTTTATAAGTTTTGGTCCATTTACCAAAATGGACCAAAACTTGGGGTTAATTGTCCAATTACAGCTTCAGGTTATGCAGTCACATCCTTCCAGATTGCTCTCCTCAATTCCCTGTTGTTTACACTTTTTGGGCCTGAGACTGCAATGGTGTCCTCGGTTCTCAGGCTGGAAAAGGGTTGTTTTGTCTCACTAAACTGTGAAGAGAACTTGGTAACACTTTATATGAGGTTCAGAGTTATATTCTAATTCACAGTAATATTCTATATTCCAGAGTCTGGAAAATATGAAAGCTAAAACTTAATATATCAATGACAAGAAAAACATTGAGGGGCTGGAGCATGTTCTGAGAAGAGCCACAGAGATGGTGAAGAGTCTAGAGAGTGAGTTACATGAGGAACTGCTGAGGAAGCTGGGGTTGTTTAGCATGGGGAAAAGGAGGCTCAGGGGAGAGCCTTATCGCTCTCTACAACTACCTGAAAGGAGGCTGTAGACAGGTGGGGGTTGGTCTCTTATTCTAAGTAACAAACAATAGCACAGAGCCTCAAGTTGTTCCAGGGGAGGTTTAGATTGGACGTAGAAAAAAATTATTTACTGGAAGGGCTCAAGCATTGGAATGGACTGCTCAGGGAAGTGGTTGAGTCACCATCCCTGGGCTGGTAAAGACTGGCAGATGTGGTACCTGGGGACTTGGTTTAGTGGTGAACACAGCAGTGCTGGGTTAACAGTTCAACTCAATGCCTTAGTGGACTTTTCTAACCTAGATGATTCTTGGGTCCTGTATGTAAACTAGGTATAAAGAAAAAAACCCTCATTTCTCTAACAAGAATCTGTCAAACAATCAGTTAAAATGAATTACTGGCTAAGACTTAGCAACAGCACAATGGTTATTATATGGACTTATGTGCTTGCTTGCCTTTCCAAATTAAAATCCATTGCTCCTAGTGATCATCACACTTCTGTAGGTTCCTCCAATACATGATAACCATTAGACAAATAATTTGTTTAATGAAAAACAAATAAACTTGCAGTTAATTTTTTTCTGATGTGAGACGTGAATGCCAATACACTGAAAATCCTGTAAGGACTGAGAGAGAATAGATTTTATTCTTGGGTGTTATTCCATTTCAGAGAACATTGCAGCTTTGTTGACACGAATGCAGTGCATGAATGACTTTATGCATATTCACAACTGTTTCCTGGAAGGAAATGGCTTATTAAACAGTGATCATATAGCATGTGTAAATGAGTTTTGTGCATAAACATGTATCTGTATCCTTATTGCCTGAGATTGGCTGTTGACTAAAAAAGTTTTTTTGCTGACATTTACTCTTACAGAAATTTTACCAATCATCTTATGTCTGATTTCCTTTTCTGCCAAAGAAATTTCTTTTTCCTTATCTTATTGTAAATTACGGCGATTTTTCTCTGTTTCCCTTGAATCATGTACTTGAAAAAAAAAAAACCAACCAAATTAATTTAGGAGTGTCTAAGTACTACCCCAGGTGAGATGCTCAAATATATATCTCTACTTTTAGATGAGGTAAATCACTCTTTAGACTCAATGACTGCAACCCAAGCTTTAATACTAACTCATGTATGAAAACCTACATACCCCAAAAGTGTCTTCACTTTCTACTTGAATCCCATTTCAGGAGAACAAAATGAAATGGTTCTGATGTCAGAGCCAAAAATTATTTCTCTTTATTCCTTTTTATTACCTGTTCAGATTTGGGAGTCCTGCTCTGTTTAATGAACTCATGCAATTTAACTGTTCCTCATTTAATTTTCAAGCTTCTTTGCCCAAGGTGCTTTTCCCTAATGTCCACTCAAATAGAGTGACAGCAACTTGCTCAGGAGAAAGGTATTCAGAATATATTGAACAGGTCACCTCAGAAAAAATATATTACGGTTATAGTGCAGTAGCCTCTGTACATGTATATGAAGAGTCTCAGGTAAATATTTTTCTGCTAGTTGAATAAATAGAGGTAAATAGAGGAAAACCATAAAAAAACTCTGAAGTTTTACATCTTCTTTTCTTGATAGTGAATTTAATAAACAGTGGAAAACACAACTGAAAATTTTGTTCCAACATATAAAATACTGCTAGAAGAAAATAATGTACACAAATATTATGAAACCCTACTACAAACCAGTGAAAAGAAATGAGAGAACCTACAGTGAATAAAACTAAAGAAATATGCATTATGAACACTATGTCTTGTTATAAAAAAGGCCAGTAGAAGTGACAGGAAACACTGTACTTGCTGTATTTGAAAAATATTGGTAAATATTTTGTCTTTTTAAATGTAGAAGTCATTTCATGGTTGTTTCTTTTAACTTGTGAAACTCTTATTGATATAATAAAACAAAGGAACATTTTTTACCTATGCATTTTTTATTAAGCAGTAATATAGATAAATGGGTAGAAATGAAATTATTTTTACCAGCATTTGGGTTTGAAGACAAAGCCCACAGGAGCTAATGGAAAGGCTTTCTTTTTCTTCAGCAGGTTTTACATCAGGATTTTAGTTATGTGTTATGGTATATAATGTAACATTTCTATAACATTAGTTCATACCAGTGGGAGCTGGAGTGTCAGATTTTTCCCTCATGAAATCCAAGGTAGAAGTTGTGGCCTGTTCTCCTTATAAAAAAAAAAGGCAACATTCTTATGATAGACGGGTGGAAATGTTAATGAAAACAGAAAACACTTGTAGAATTTTCAGTTTTTTAAATATTAAATGTGTCATGGAAAGGTTTACTTACTTTATGGAATGCACTTTGAAATGTGTGTCTCAGCTGTCAAGTTGGGACATATCAATGTGTAAAAAATGCAATTACTCTTTGGGGATGAGGTGAACTCTAATAGTTGGATGCTGTGCAAGCTTCTGAGACCAGACACCGTGACGATTTTGTAGGCATCTCATTAACGAATTGTAGTGCTGCAGCATGCTCTGCTTTACTTATTTATTGAAGAGATAATGGGAAATAACTGGTTTCTTTGTGAAGTCATAAATAATATGACAGAAGGATATTAAATGCACTGAGATGTGACAGAGAAACTAAAAACTTGTGGGGTTTGGTATTTTATGGCCCCAGTTCTCTTTTACCAGTACATGTAAAACCAATAGATATGTTTTAGCTGGTTTTGTGAACAATTACCAATTTAGTGTGCTAGCTACTGACAAGTGGGTGTCTTAAATCATAAACAGTATCTCAGTTTTGCTATTTTGCAGTAACATACAGAAGTTTCTAAGGAATAAATCTTCCTTCTCTTTTTTTCTTTTCCCTTCAGGTATTTTTTCCTTTTTTTTTTCTAAACAGCAATAGTATTTTTCTGTTTCTAAATTTCCTGTGTGAAATATTGGTTCCACAAGTCTGAACATTTTTGACATTCATTCTTTGCATACTTTGGTGATAGTCTTGTCCTGTTACTGCACAAAAAATTACATGCAAGGTCCACTGTGGCTTCTCAGTACTTTGCACTCTTGATTAAAATAACAGCTAGTTTTTTTTTTTTCTCCCTCTGTGTCTGTGTGCTTGTATTTGAATTAAAGAGAGAAAAATGGGTTTTATTCTGAAATGGATACATAGCTCTGAGATCCAGGTTTAGGTAGCACTGTCATCTTCTGTCTTCATTGCTGTTCTTTTCACTAAGAGATTTATCATGCAATATATTGAGAATTTCCTCATAGGCTGTGGTGACCAAAGAAGCAGCAATCTCATTGGTAGTCTTGGATTATTTCTGAGTATCGTGACCCCACAATTCTTCACCTTAGGTTTGTCTCTATCTTTAGCGTGAGGCTACTATAGAAGGCAGAGCTTCACAATGATGCTGCAAGTTTTATTTAGGTTTCCTATATCCTGTCCATCTTCATGGTACCAACCACCTATATCATAAACATCCTTCTAAAATTTGAACAAGTTATTTTTCCTGGAGCAATAAGCGTTTCTTCTGGGTTGGTAGTTTAGGGATTGTTAGAGCAGGCAAATGTTGAGGTCACAAATGTGTGGATGTGAGCCACTATGCCAGCCATGAGGATTTTATGGTCTGTAGTGTCCATTACCACCTTATCTAAAGACCAAGCTCGTCTTCCAAAACATGACCTTTCTATTGCAGGAGTTCCAAGCATTTTTAGAAGGGGTGCTGAGGCTTGTTATTTTTGCTTGCTTAGCCCACGTACAAAATTTTATAGCAGTGTAAATCTATTGTTTCACAAGTGTCTCCTAGCTTGCAGTAATGTGAAAATAGAGTGAGGCCTGATCTGCCATGCTCAGCCTTTGCGCTGCCAGCAAAATGCAATTTTAATTCATTTGAAGTAGGAAATAGTAGGAAATAGGAAACAGAAATGCAACTCTATAGCATCAAGTCAATAAAACTTTAAGGTTGGAAACCTTAATTTCTGTCAACCCAATTTCTGTCAACTATTCTAACTACTCTTTGATGAATACTAATGTAATTTAAAATTTCTCTTTGGAGCCATCAGTGTCATAATGACTTAAGAAAATTTTCATTGAGCAGTGGAGTGGACTTGGAAAAAGTAGAGTTTCATCTACAAAAGTTCAAGTAACAGAGAAAGCTCTGGATGAAATATTGAGTTCTGCAAAAACAAGTTGGGGCCAGTCTTTCTTATAAATTTTAGGAAACTACAGAATACTTGAAGTAAAGGAGATGACACTCATGTTGTGTTCATATCTGTCCATTTCTGCTGGCTGTTTCATAGGGACTAGTTTTATAACTAACCTTTCCTTCTTTGTGAATTTTGGATCATTCATCAGAGAAAAATATCCTCAAATTACTCTGTTTCTTAACTTGGGGGTCTAATTTTGATATTAAATGTCATTGTAATTGTCTTTTTTCTACTGTTTGGGACGTCTCTGAGACACAGAGACTTTAACAGATTATTTCTATCATCAATCCATTCATCTAAGCAGCCACACATGACAATCAAGGATAATAAATGGAGACTCTTGCCTGGAGTTTCTAGCAAGGGAAGCAATAGATTGTGTCACTGTCATATTTTACCACAAGTGGCTTGTGGTAGAATAATTTTGCATTCATTACATTCCATGTTTAATAATATTACAAGGTATTTTGGCAAATAACTTTATGTTTCAGAAAGAGTACACTTAACATAGTTTGGTAAATGCTAGGCCAATTTTTATTCAGAATAATACTGAATATGCATTAAAATGCCATAAACAGTTCTGTTCATCAAATGTAGGAGATCTGCATTAATCATATCAAGTATTAGGTATATTTTAATATACATTTTGCCTTTTCTTCCTACTGAGATTGTAGTTATGAGCACAGATAAAGCCCATATTCATAATGTTGTGTTAATCTAATTTCCTCTGAGCAGTTATAAGTTTTGAAAAAGCTGCTTGCAAAAAAAGGGAATAAAAATATTTTGTGTGGCAGATTTTGCTATTGCTTGAATGACATGAAGTACAAGGCATGGCTCAAGCTTTTCTTCTTAAAGTGCATTGGAGGAGTTTTTGTTTTTTTCAATATATATTGTGTATTAAATATGCAGTAAACACTTATCCATGGACCACCTTGTCAGGAAAATTTTTAAATACATGTATGTTAATTTTGAAAGTCAATAAAAACCTGTTGCTTTAATATTTTCTCAGTTATGTATAGAACACTACAGTTGAGAAAACAGTGTCTAAGATTGTTATTAGGCTGTTCAGCTGACTGGTGGGATCAATCTGTTTCCAGTCCCAGGAAGAGATCTGATTATCAGGAAGTACATACTTATGAGTCCCTTTTTTTGCCTACTGCAACTTTTTCCAGTTCCTTAAGTAGTTAATAGAAAAGGGCCCTAATTAAAAAGATTCCTCCTTCCCTTTCCAGTGCAGAATTGTTGTGTCAGAAAAGCCTGACACCTTCTGCTCTGGTGGGAGGAGAACGTAGATTGCAAGGATTCACAGGATCTTAATCTAAAGGATGTGCTCAGTTTATGTCCCCAAGTAGTGACATATCTTCCTACCTGTAACAGATGCTTATTCGTGCCAAACAACTAAGACTCATCCCATTTTCTTTCCTGAAAACTTTGCAGTTCCTCATGCAACTATTTTCAGAAGACTACACTACCATTTTCCTGGCTCTTTCTTAAAAAAACACAAAAATGGAAAACCCCAAAGACACAAACAAGCCATGTTTGAGGTGTCTCAAAGCTAATTTAGTGCCTACTTAAATTTTTCTTCTTTACACATGCTACAAGAGTTATATGAGATTGTAGTATATATATTTTAACACTATAGCTTATAAATACTTCTCTATGTACAAGAATATTCTAGTTCTGAAATGTTCTGCTACTAATTTTTTTCTATTTGCATCTTACCTTTGGCTGCTACAGAAATACTTATTTTCTGCTTTATTTTCCCCAACTAATTTCAGCAAGGCTTCTTGTATATGTAAGGACTCAGAATGTAAGAGTCTCTGTTTCCAGATTCTGACTGAGACACTAGCTAAACACCAACGTCTTTACCTTGAACATCTCTCTTTTCTTTGAAATTGGCAGGGAGCCCAGAAGTTTTCTTGATCAAAGGCATTTCATGATTTTTTAACCTACTTTCATGCCAATTTGTTCTAGTAATCCTAAAATTAATCAAAACCTTTTCCATTGTTTAAAACTAAAGATAACATTATTACAAAATAATTTTATAGTATTTTGAATATAAATTAAATTGACTGTTAATGACAGAAAAATAACTACAGTTAAAGCTGTGTCCTTAAGGCAAATGGTAAGTAAATTAGTGGCAAATTCAAAAACCATTAATGATCCTGTTGTCTCCATAAAGAATTTTTCTTGTAAAAGACTTCAAAAAGGAGTAAAAAAATAGATATTCTTAGAAGTATAAATTGCATCACAGTCCAATCTTCAGTGACAGCAATTATCAGATTTGGGCAAAATTTGTGGGAAAAAAAATTGTGAAAATACTTGACAAAGAAGTATTTTATGATCTACATTTCTTTTTAAAGTTTTCCTTCTGAATTTTGTAATCTAAAACATGCATTTCCAGAAATGCTTTTTTCCCCCACAGATAAGCATGTAATGGCTTCCTCATTTTATATCCAGATTATTGTTTTCTGGAATTCTGTGTAAAATTGAAAGGAAAAATCAGTTCTGGTACTGAAGAGAAAAAAACCATTGCCAAATGGTGTAATGGGGAGAAAAAATAACTGCGTAATTTCAGACGAAGAACCCGTGACCCAAAAGTGTAGCTGAAAGCTGAGGTACCTGAAGAAGCCTTTGCTGTAAGAACATGGAATATTCAAAGGGATTTTTGAAGCTGCTGTTTCGTTTCCAATGACCAGAGGATGTGGACTCAGTGCAGGGCAGTAGGGGAGTCAGCAGAAGGGCAGGTGTCAGCAGGTGGTGCCCTTGTCCACTGTGGGTCAAGTTCCTGTCGCTTTGGTGTGAGCGAATGCTTCGTCTTTGGAAGACGTGAAGAGCTGTTTCAGTTTGGTGCCATGCATGAACAAAGTTCCCATTTTCATTTTTCATTGGTTTCTAATCACTGAACTGTCCTGAAAAGAACTTGCTTTCCAGGAGCCACTCACCATGGTTGAGGTTAAGGGGACAAAAGGATCATGTATTTTTACTCAGTTAAGTGAGAGGAGAAAGACAAAAAGTAATGTTGATTTGGGTAGAAGAAACCATGGGAACCCAAAGTATCTGTCTGATTTTAGCAGATTGATGCCATTAAATATTTGCAAGGGCTGTTTCAGTGCTTGGTCTTTCAAAGCACTGTGAGTAAGGTATGAAAAAAACCCCAAAACAATGCCTTCTACATAGAATGTTCTGCAAGAAGCCTAGAGGATTATTCCATGGAATTTTTTAATGTCAACTTACTTATCAATCACATTCAGTATTCATCAGACATGGTCATGACTAGGAAGACCTTAGAAATAAAATAGAGGGAATAAATATGATGAAGAATATGTTTACTAAAATTGTGCAAATACAGAAGAGCAAGATTATATATAATGTGATTACATATCAAATTACATGTCAGCTAAATGATAGGCCAAGCTACAATATTTGAGTTTAAAAATCTAAGAGTAATTTTTTTATGACTTTATCTAAATGTAAAAACTTTGAACATTTTTCATGGTTTTATAATTTTCAGCTTTGCTATTGTAAAATCTATGGAAAAAACTTGCATCCGAAAAAAATGGTCTGACAGTGTTAGATCATTTGATTATGAATGCTTTAGCATTTCGCTAACTCTTACTTTCACCCTGTATTAAGAGAGTTTATAGATCTTAGGAAATCAGCCTTTTCCCTAAGATTTTTGACAAAATAGAAGCTCACTGAGCTCTGCAGAATCTCACATAATAGATGTTTAAAACTTACTTTTACTCAAGGGCATACCTAGGCGAATTCATTGAAAAGAAATTCACTGATGTTTGTAAGTACATAGAAAAGCAATCTACTTCATAAAATCCCTGAACTGAAAATAGATGGAAGATGAGACACTATTAAGGGAAAGCATCAAATATGTTCGCTCTGTTTTTACTCTTTTCTATGCAGTCAGTAATGGCCACAACATCTTGGCCTAGATATATCTTTGATCTGACACAATGTGTGAATTCTTAAGTTTTTATGTCACATCAAAAGCAATGGAGCATGAAATTGCTATGTTTTGTGTAGGTGCACCAAGCCTATGTGCTATAGGAATGGAGATTCCAAAATTAAAAAAATGTCCCTAGTTTTACTTTCTATGAGTCACCAGAAGTATCAAGATTTTCTAATAAAATAGTTTGCATTCAACACATAGTCATCACATTGTCTCATCATAAATTTCATATCAACACAGAACTTTTGCCATGAAGTTTCCAGTTACCAATATACATGTTTCTTAATGCATATGTAGTCTGAGGAATTATTTTTGCTTTAACTATAAATTATTATCTGTGGCATTTCTATTTTTAGCAAGAAGTTAAGAGGAGTATTGGATAAAAGAACAGGTTATAGATGGATGTTACAATGAAAAATGTTTCTCAGTTCTCAACCCTATTTCCAGTGATTTATTTGAATATCTTGCTTCTGAAGAAAGTTGCAATAAATGTCTTTAAAATTAAATAGCTTCAATACACATCAGCAATGTGTATGTAACTTTTTTTTGTTTAGAAATCTATAAGAACTGTGTTAATGCTTGCAATTATAAATCCAACAATTTTTAATATCTGTTTAAAACACTTTAATGAGTTAGAAGCCTTTAACTTCTTAGGAAACTTACCTTACATTTAAGACTAGGTAATTAATAAAATAAGTAACATTTCATTGCAGGATTACTGTCATAATTTTCTAGTTAGAGCAATACATCATATGGATACTGGAAAAAAGATTGTTTTAAAGACTCTCATGAATTACCAGACATGTAAGTAAGTCTTCTGATTCTTTTGAAGTCCCCTGACTGTCTCTTTAATCAGTCACAAGTTGGAGAAAATCTAATTTGTCATTAAGCCCACAGGTAGCACGACATTGTAGGGGATATAGTCTTACAGCACAGCATATTATGTTCAAAAAGCAGAATTGCAGGATTGAGATAAGGTTAAACCAGACCTCTGGAATTTTGTCTTATCCAACCCCTCCTGCTCTGAGGAGGGTCAGAATCATTTCCAGCCAGCTACCAAATATCTCCAAGGGTGGAGATTGCACAGCCATTTTGGGAAACCTGCTCCAGTACTAGAATACTCTCATGATGATTTTTATTTCCTTACATTTAAAGAAGTTTCCTATCTCAGTAGTGGCCTACCACCACTTGAACTTTCTCTAGAGAAATAGCCTGGCTGCCTATTCTTAACTTTCACATTCATCAGTTGTTTGTATGCATGGATGGGGTGCCCCTGCGTATCTTCACCAGGATGGACAAGGCAAGCTTCTCAGCCTCTCCGTGTAGGTCACATGCCCCAAACACTCCTTCATCCCTAAGGCACTGAGCTCCACTCACTTCCACATCTCCATTACTGGGTGTACCAGGGAACTCAGGACTGCACCCAGCACTCCAGCTGTGGCCTCTCCAGTGCTGAGGAAGGATCACACAGCCATCCTGCAAGTGGGGTGATCCCATTCCTAAGTCAACCCAGAAAAAGTTACTGGCCCTCCTTGTTGCAAAGACACATTGCTGGCTCTTCCATCAGGATTGCAAAACTGCTTCCCAGAGGTTCAGTGCTGGTGCTTGTAGTTATTCCTCCCCTGGTGCAGGATTTAATATTCCCTTGAATGTTCTGAGACTATTACTGTTTGCCCATTTTTAGCCTGTTAAAGTTCCTTTGACAGCAGAAGCATCTGCTGTGTCAAAACCTCTTCCCAAGTTTGCAAATCATCTGCAAATTTGCATTCTGTCCCATTGACAAGGTAATTACTGAAGACATTAAACTGTACTGGCCCCAGCAGTGACCCCTGGGAGACACCACCACTGGCCGGCCTTCATCCGGGCTTCATGCTTCTAACCACAACTTTTGAGCCTGACAGCTCAGCCACCTTTCAGCTCACCTCAGCATCTGCAGATATACCCTGTGCTTCCTCAGTTTGTTGAGGACAATACAGAATTGTATCACTAAGGTTGGAGAAGACCTCCAAGTCCACAATGTACCCGAGTACCACCATGCCCACTAAACCATATCATACATATCTGTCTGCTTTTTAAGCTCTTCCAGGGATGGTGATGTTACAGGAGGCATCACTGATAGTCTTGCTAAATTCAAGATAAGTAATAGCTCCTCATTCACTGAGTACAGTAGTTATTTCACCATGGAATGTTCTTAGACTCTTAGACATGATTTAGAGTTTTTAGACTCTGTTAGACATGATTTTCTCTTCATAAATTGATGCTGATCACTCCCACATTGTTCATCATATGTTTGGTAAGGGCTTTCAGGATGGTTTTGTCCACCACCTTCCAAGGGGTCAGGGTTAGGCTGACAGGTTTTTAGTTACCTGGATCCTTCTTCTTGCAGCCCTCAAATGAAAATCTTTTTTTTTTCAAAAAAAAAAAAACAAACATGATCTAGAAAGTTCATTTTAATATATAAATGTAATTTTTATACACAAATACAATATAAAATCAAAATGTATTTCTATGCTACTTTAAGGCTTTTTTCAAACAAATAAAACAGTTTAGAACACTCAACTGTGAGTGGGTGTTGGACTAATTAACTTTGCTGCAGAGACCTGAGATTCTTCGGGATGTGATAATATTAAAACATCATGAAGTGCCATTTAAATTTTAAAAGATACATGCTTTGAGAAGTTTTTCTGAAGACAGCTTCAAGTTTTCTTGGCCATTTTTGGGACTCATAGTGGTGCTTTTCCCAGCTGCTCTGTCATTTTTCAAGTACTAAGGAAGTCCAGCAAAATGTCTTTGTGTGCCAATTTTAAAAAGCCATTCCCTTGGCCCTGACCCCATGTAATGATAGAATATATGTGAATAAGAAAGCTTTGAGCTCTGTATATCTTCAATCAAATGTTTCCACTAAAGTGCATCAGATCAGGTGGATTCCAATAGAACAAATTTAAAAGTAAAAACATCTTGTGTAATTCATGAGTTCACAACAGAAAGAAAATCACTTTTGTCCAGTGTAGATAGGAACAATGCTATAATTACTAATTATTTGTTGATAATTTAATATCTTTTGAGACCAGACCCGAGGAGGACTCTAAAATGGGCTGCCCAGGGACATGGTGGAGTCACCATCCCTGCAGGTATTTAAGGAAAGACTTGGTGTGATACTTAGTGCCATGTTCTAGTTGTTATAGTGTTCAGTTAGGTTAGACTTGATGATCTCATCTTTCCCAACCTAATTAATTCTTTGATTCTGTGACTTGGGGATGTCTGGTGACAAGAAGCTCAACATGAGCCAGCAATGTGTACTTCCTGCCCAGAAGGCCAGCTGCACCCTAGGCTGCCTCAAGAGAAGCGTGGCAGTGGTTGAGGAAGGTGGCTGTGGCCCTCTGCTCACCTGCAGTGCCACATCCAGCTCGGGGACCCCCAGCATGGGAAGGACAGGGACCTGCTGGAGTGAGTACAGAGCAGGACTGCAAAGATGACCTGAGGGCTGGAGCACACCTCCTGTGGAGACAGGCCAGGAGAGTTGGGGTTGTTCAGCCTGGAGAAGAGAAGGCTCTGGGAATGTCTTGGGTTATCTAAAGGGGGCTACAAAGAGAACTGGAGAGAGGATTTTTTATAGGGGCATGTAGTGACAGGACAAAGGGGAATGGCTTTAAACTGAAACAGAGTAGGTTTAGAGTAGATATTTGAAAGAAATTTGTTACTCAGACGGTGATGAGGCACTAGAACATGTTGCCTAGAGAAGCTGCGGATGCCCCATCTGTGGAAATGTTCAAGGCCAGGCTGGATGTGGCCCTGATCAACATGGTCTGGTGGGAGGTATCACTGCAATGACAAGGCGGTCGGAACCAGATGGTCTTTTCTCCCTTCCAAACCAAAGCATTCTATTATTCCTGAGATTAGACTTCTCAGCTGATTGTTTTATCTCCATCAGTAATTTTTCTATTTGCTGTGAAAATAACTTCTAAAAATTTGTTTGCCCTTATTAAGTGCAAGCTATAGAGTATCACTTGTTTGTTTGTAGTAGCTATACTGTATTTGTTGTGCTTTGGAACAAAGAGGTTAACAAAACAAATAATTCCTTAATCCTTTATCCAAAATAGCTCTAGAACAAAGGCAATTCTACTTCAAAAGAATGTCTGATCTTGGTTACTTATTGAAAAAAGTCCTAGAACCTTCATAATATTTCTAAATAATGTCATTTCAGAGATTGACATAACTTAATGACATTGCCTCCATATTTTTAAAAAGAGAGGCTAAAGAGAACTATTCACTGTCCTTATTTGTCTTCTTTTAAATTTAATTTGTTGTCATCTTGAGAAAGAGGTAGAGACATTTCTGAAAAAAATCACTACCCTAAAAATCCAGTACTGCACAGTAGTCACAGAACTGCTTTCAAGCCAAGCACGGGAACTGAGAAGTTCAGCATCAAATGGTAAAAATTTCCTTTTTGTCCTGTCCTAGTCACAGTAATGTCATAAAGTCACTGAACCTTAGTTTTAACTAGTGCATGAAGATAAGGACGTGCAGAAGTCATTGCAAGGCTGAGCATATAGAAAAAGCTTAGGAAGTAATTATCTGATTTTAGAAGAAACTGAATACATAATTTTAGTGAAATAAAAGTTAGAACATAAAACCAATACCTTTCAGTATTGGTTTGACTAAAATATCAGGAGGAAAAAGTCTTAAGGAATATGACAGCTGTGAATAAACATTTTAGTGACTGATAAAAATTAAGGTTCAAAGTTATATAATTGCAAGAGAAAACAGTACGGAAAAATGAAACCATCTATTTTATATTTATCTACTGATTTCTTCAATCATGCCTTGAACTGGAAAGATGAAATTCACATTAGGAAAAATATATTTCTTCAAGCAACGTGGTGATTGGATAGTCTTGCTAAAAATTAATAACTTTGTATGATGTGGAGAGAATTTGAAAGAAATTTTAAATGTAATTGTAGGCAAAACAATGTTGCTAATCTTTATGAACTCACACATTTGCAAATCCCAAAAGTTTGGTTTGTAAAAAAAATCCAAAACCCCAAGCTATAAACCAAATAAATCCTGAATTGAGTTTGAACACACGTAAGTCAACAGAGTGACATTTATTTTCACTTTGACATCTCTCATGATATAACTCATTGTGCAACTTAATTATAATGTCTAATTATGACAGAAAGTAATTTGTTGCCTTGTTTTTGCCTTTTCTCTTAAACAAAAAAACATACCAAAATGAAAAAAAAAAGTTCAAAGTTCTGTATAAACATATACAGAAGATTATAGAAGTTAACTTCTGGAGACAAAGTTCATTCTTATTTATGGATCATTATGTAGCTGGAACAGTACAACTCACTGTGTCCTGTACTACCAGCTGGATACATTTGAATTCCTGAGCAGCCATATCACCGCCATCATACCAAGAAACTCTTTCACAATAACTAGTGATTGGTCTGCCCCTTCAGGTGCTCCAGAATTATCTGATTTCTCTGTCTTCATGGTCACAATCAAAGGTCATCATGTACAAATGTTAAAGGAGACTGGTGAAAACACAGAACATCTCCTTCCTGTCTTCAAAACTTACGAAAAGGGCAGAAAATTATTCAGTGCTTAGAAGTCAGAAAGACAGATTCCCAACACAAAAACAAGAGGATAAGACATAAGAAAAGTTATACTTTCCATCAAACTTCTTCCATTTTAAATTGGTTTTGAAACTATTTTATGTGATTCTCATTACTCACAGGAATTTAAACTCTTTCTATAAGGGGAAAATAGGTTATGGAAAGAAATAGATCTTTTTCATTGGCCATATATAGGTTACAAAATTATAAATGCCCAGAGCTAAACATGTCCCACATGGTTGTAAGCAAAAGCTTATATTACTACTTTGAAGTTGAGAGTGTGAGTATCTAAAGCACCTCTGAACCGGCTTCATGCTTCTGAGTTTAAGTAAAATACTCCCACATAACTACCAAAAAGAAGAAAGAAAAAAAAAAGTAAGTTGAACCTTCAATTTTATCATGTGCAATTTAAAATGGTGGATGTAAGACATAAAAGGTTGCACCTACAGTATGTTTAAGAGTTTACAATACATCTTCCAAACTGCAAGCTCAATTAAAACCTAAGGAAGAAATTTGTGAATGTTGAAGATTCAAACCTGAGCCAAAAATATTTTCAACTAATAAACGAATTAAGGGCTTTGATGTTAAATATGTGATGCACTGTGTCACATTTATAATTTAGTGTGGTTTCAAGCCTGAAAACTTATTCACATTTTAATTTTTAGGCAGGAGAGAGCATTTTTATGTTCTGTGTTAGAACTCCTTTGGCATGAGCACAGCTTGTACTGAAGCATTCATATAGTGAATTCTTCCAGCCCTGAGTAGCAAATTCTGGAGGCATATAATGAAGATTGTGAAACGGAAGAACATACTGACTAATTAGTTTTTGAATTAAGGGTAATATGAAAAGCAGGCAACAAAGTTGTCGGATTTGATTACATGTGACACCTATTTTATCTTCTACAATTTGATTTCTAAGACACAAGTGAATACTTGTATTTTGGATGGATGAAGAAATATTATTGTCCAACCCATGAGGAAAAACATTGCTATCAGGAAAGGATAAAAGAGTAACGCATCTGTGAAATGCAATTACAATAATTTGGTATGAATATCAAGACCATACTATTAGAGGTTTGATGAAATAAAGTTATTTTTATGTCTCCTATCTTTTTTTTTAAAGTCCATTCATGCAGTCTTTGTAAGGGAATTAATTATTAACTAATTTTATTTCAGTTAGAGCTCAAAATTGAATTTGAAGAGCTGAAGCAGAAATAAAATATCTAGGTTTGGTTATGCATATCCTGAGACTTGTTTCATGGCATGATTTTAAAATAGCAAATTTGAGCTAATGAGGAAATGTTTCTGCAAATTCCTTTTTGGATTAAATTAACTGCAATCATTTTTTAAGGTCAGATAAGACCATTGTGATCATTGCATCAGACCTCATATCTGACAAAAGGTAGAGTATTCTGAATTAGTTCTGGTTTAAATTTGGGAGCACAGTATAAGAAGTGCTTCCTATTCTATTTAAAGATTCATCAGTGTCACAGTCTTTTAATATCTGTTTTAAGGTGTGTGACTTTTCTAATATGAATGAAGGAGCTGTTCTCACCTAACTTTAATTTAGATGCTTATCTACAACTGAGCAAGTTTTCCTGTGGAGGGTGATAGGCTCTTTAGAGCACAGTTCATTTACCTGAAAAAACATGAAAAAAAATATTATGATAGAGATGTTCTGAACTTCCATAGACTATAGACAGTCAAGGCAAGTTTCATGAGACATAAAGACTATGGAAACATGCTGTCAGTGGCATTGAACATTTGCATTCAACTTACAAATATCTGTTGTAGGTTTACTGAGCTTTACAGAAATTTCAAGACTTTTGGAAAAATTCTATATTCTGTAGACAAAGCTGTCTAGCTTGAGATGAATTAAATAAAGGAATATTGTGTGCACTGAGAAATGTCCTGTTAGTCCAACAGATTGTGTACATTGCATATTGTGCACAAGAGTGAGTGAACCAGATAATCTTTACTTAAATCTTTATCTGGAAGAAGGGCTTGGTAAGGGTGTAGAGCTTCCACCCTGTAGGAAGGGCTTGACAGGCTTGAGAGGTGGGCATCTGTGGACCTCATGAAGTTCAAGAAGGCCAAGTGCAAGGTCCTGCCCCTGAGCTGGGACAGTCACAGGGGAAAATACAGGCTTGACAGAGAATGGACCTACAGCAGCCCTGAGAGAAAGAACTTCAGGTATTTGTGGTCAGAAAGCTCAACAATACCTGGCAGTGTGATCTACAGCCCAGAAAGCCAACCATACCCTGAGCTGCATCCAAAGCAGTGTGTGCAGCAGGTCAAGGGAGGGGATTCTGCCCCTCTGCTCCACCCTGGTTGTGCCCTTCTACTCCCCTGGAGTACTTTGTTCAGCTCTTGGGTGCCCAACACAGGAAGGACATCGACCTGTTGGAGCAAGCCCAGAGGAGGCCACCAGGATCACAGGGAAGGGATGCCTCACCTATGAAGAAAAACTAAAAAAATTGGTGCTGTTCAGCCTGGATAAGAGGAGGCTTAGGAGAGTCCTTGGAGCAGCCTTTTAGTACCTAAAGTGGCCCTACAAGAAAGCTGGAGAGACACCCTTCACAAGGACGAGGGGCCGTGGCCTTTCAATGAAGGATAGGTTTATGCTAGATATTATGTCTCTGAAATAAATTGTTATGAAAAATCTCTCCTAGAGGAATAAATTTTAGATAACAATTCATATATCACAATAGCAATATTGTGATAATTTTAAAAATAACAGGTATGTAGGTAGACATATGGCTGCTTCTGTAGAATGGTATGACAGGACGACCATCTTGGCTGACCTTACTGATCAGGTACTGAGAAACGTAAGGACTAATAGATGCTCAGAAAGTACAAGGAAGGGCATGCTTCAGATTTGGTTCATAGGCAAGAGATGGAATTTGGTCTTTACATCCCCTCCTGTTCTAGAAATTGGAGCTAGATTTGTCATTGAGCTCCGCAGCAATGATCATGTCACCTCATCACCCTATTGCCTCGCATCTTCACAGAGTTTAAATGGCACCCGATACCCGCACTACACAGTTCCACTGTCAGTTCTGAGGCTCAGCTCTTGTTTCCAAGACCATGAGCTGCTTGTAAAGCAAGATCTGTGATCCATACCAGAGAACAGATTTATTCTGGGACACCAATACTGATGGCTGTATCTCACCTTTCAGGTAGGGTGTTGTAGTCAAACATCTTGCTCAATCAGCAGCAATATGCCTTCTGAATATACTGAAAGGGTGTTGTGAAGAGCCCTGCTTGAAAGATTGAGTATCAGTCCTGAAGATACCATTTGCCTTTAACCTGAGTTTGTTATTAACTAGATAAAGTTTTAGCATGTAAGCATGAGATAATCTTAAAGATGCTCATCTAGATGAACTCCAGTCTTTCCATTATTGCAAGCTGTTTCCTGTCCTTGACAAAGAATTGTTTTCAAGTACCGAACTAGGGCAATTACAAAGTTATGATATATCCAGCACTAACGATCCAGTCTTGCTTGCTATTTTTCCTCAGGCGGACTCTATTGAAAGGAAACAATTCAGTAACAACTGTTTTCTGAAGAAGTAGTGGTAATCAGCTCAAGGCCATCCAGAGTATATTGTCAGAAATATTATCCAGTGTACATAATGTGCGACTCCATTCTGGATGTCAGGCTACAAGAAGGGCTTTAACAGAAATGACATTGACACAATGCAGAGCTTTGCCTCTAGTCATGTGGCACCCCTCCACTTCATAGCAGAGAGGAGCTGTTCATATCCAGCTGTCATGCAACAGCAGAGCGAGGTAGTCACTGTTACTCTTTGGTGAAATTAGGCAGTTCACGCTCTGCAATGGCTTAAAGTTACAGGTCTGAGGAGACAGCATTTTGTGCCTGTTTTATGGTGCATGTAATTAAAGATTTCACTGGATAAATGGCTTTCCTAAACAAATGCACATTTCCCAGCTTTTTTAATAAGTGATAGTGAGACATTTTTTGGTGTGGGGAAAACCTGTTCATAGATGTAAATTGCTTTTTTTCTGCCTTTAAAAAATGAACTATTCTAAATTGAATAGCCGTTTGAATGTGGTATTAATTAATATTTCATTGCTTTACAGTGGAGAACAGATCAGGGAAAGGGTTTTTTGTTCATTGACATCTGGTTAAACAAAGCTAAGTGGAACCTTCTGACATTATCAATGGAAAGATCTGAAAGGAAGGCTGTTCTGTACAATGGCCTTCTTCATGTATTTCTGCAACTGTTCTGTTCTGGTTTGGTACAAAACAATATTGTTTGGGCTTGTTATTTTTTATCTTTAGAAACAAGCTGTAGATAGAATGTGCATGAGCTATTTTTTTAATTGGTTTTAGAGCTGACTATAATGCATTTGCTTATGTTTTCATGATTTCTGAAGCCTTTGTGGAGTAAGCTGATCTTGCCTTATTGAACTGTTAGTTTGGCCACTCACTAGATCAATCCCATGAACTCAGCCATGGTAAGTGATCATTTATCTCCATGAAAACCCAGTTACCACCACCACCTACTGCAGCTCAACCACAGATGAGTCTGTGCCTTTCAGATGAGCAGCAAAAGTTCTTAATTTTCTTCTGTAGGCTGTTTTTCTTATGAAAGAAACTACTCAATGAGTATGGAAACCCTCTGATTGCTGCATAGTATATAGCATGAGACTGAGGATGTGTTTTGCCTCAACTAATCTGTTCTTTGTAGGAGCTTCTGCTTTCCCTTACACTCTAGTTTCTGCCTAATTATTTAGGTATTGCAACCTTCTCTGCTGGCAGGCTCGTCCAAGAAGGTGGCCAAGGTCAAGAGCCCAAGCTTAGCTCAAGTTAACGCTCCTGTTGATAATGCTATCTCCTTCTCACACACAGAGACACTTGCACACATTGCATTATGCAAAACAGCATTGTACGCTTACTTTGGATTACATATTCTGAAAACTTAAAAAACATGAATGTATTTTAAGCAGTTAAACATCTAGTAGTAGTACTAATCCTACTAATTAGGATAGACTCAATATAGGATATAAAAAGCTATTTGCAGTGAAATATTTCTTGTAGACTTTAAATATCATTATGTATGATAGTGGAAGAATAAAACATGCAAATATTCGAGTCAGTAAACCAGAAAAAATATAGCAAATTGAAAACCTGTTTGTTAAAAATCTATCATACAGAATAAAATTTTGACTAAATTGAATAATGCTTTGCAAATAATGAAGACAGTTTCTGATCAGGAAAAGAGTTTTGTGCTGCCAGTAAAGTTGACAACTGTAAGGAAATCTGATAATTTTCACTGAAGTTTAATTTTCTCATCTAAGTGAAACATATGTAACATGAAGCAAGACAGTAGGTTTTGGTCATGAACACAGGGAAGAATAATCCTGCCTCCCCATCTTTGCCATGCACTACTTATAGAGCTGGAATACTGCACTTCCCTGAATTAATTTCCAATGCGTTTACAAATTTGAATGTTTCTTTAAATACATTTAATAGTGTTATAATTGGTATGTTTGAGCATGAAAATTCAATAGTCTTCTTTGCTACATGTTATTTTCATCACAGAGCTGGTAAATTTATATCACAGTAATTCCAACAGGAAGTTAAATATTTGAGTGCATGTAATTAAATTAAATATTCAGTTTATCTGTCAATATGTCCACTAATTAATAAACATTGAGCTGTTGTAGCATAATGAAAAAACAAAATCAAATATTAAGAAAACAGCATGACAATTAAATTACATTTGTTTCGTCCTTTCATAAACTGGTCCCTATAAAATTAAAATCCCTGGACACTGTTAATGTCTGTAATGACAAAAATGCAAATAATGTTGATATAATTTTAGAATAATGTAAATCCCCTGTATAAGCCAGATTGTCAACTCATATATTTCTGTCTGCAGTAGATGAGCCAAATCAGATTTTCTATTTACCTTGCATCAGCTACAGAATGAGTAAAATAACTGCAGTGCTTTATGCTCTGTTTTAACTGTGAATGGTACGTGCAGCATTTGCTCACATTCAGAGCCTCTAAAGAGCTACAAGCTAGCCCCTGATGTAAGATGGAAGCTGTGGCATTCTTACATTGTCACCTTGCTCATGGTCAGGATTTACACTGCTGTCACTTCCCTGCGTTGGTCATACACCACATTACTGCTCTGCTGGGGCCCAGTCAGCAGGGCAGATAAAGGAACTTCTGCCGACAAACCATCCCTTTCCTCGTGCATTTCTCACACTTAACCTGCCCTTTACTTCTGCAAATATAGTAAATTATGAATTTAGAAGCCTTGCCAGAGTTCTTTTACTTCTACTGCTACAGAAGGTCAAATGCTTTGCTGATATTGCTTATAGACCCAAACCATGAAAATTCACTTCTAGGGCAATAAAGAACTTTGAGGAAAATGTTCATTCAAATCCTACTCTGCAATGCCTGCTGTCTAGACATAACAGAAGTGCTATTCATGTTCATTGAATAAAAGCCCCAGCTTGGTAGCCCCTTCTTTAAACTCATCTGTGTGTTTGCCTCATTGAATACTGAATGTAGACATCACATTTGGCTCAGGGATAACACAGATTGCTGAATATACCTAAATAATGAGTCTTCATTTGACTGCAAACATACTTATCCATATAAATTTAGCAGTGCTAGATTTCTCTTTTTTTGAGAGAAGCTGAATGTGAGTCAAGTCAAGTATCTGGGTTTAGCAGTAATTCTAGGGGAAAATATAATTTACTATATAATCAGTAGCTGTTTAAAGTCTCATGAGGCTGTCCTTGTACCATATAGTGAACAATAGTAATTATATGTTGAATCAAGGATTTTAAAATATGTCAGGCAGTTCTCTCCCAATGCTTATCTAGATATTCTTGCAAAAGTGATAGATAGATAGATAGATAGATAGATAGATAGATAGATAGATAGATTTACTAAAATGCCTGAGGAACAGTAAACAATTTAGCACAAAATAAACCATTAATTGGAGATATTTTACAGTTAATAATATTTTTGCTGAAAGAATCTGTCAAACTTGGAATAAACAGTAAGGATTCAGGACTCCTTTAATGTGCCTTTCTTTATTCCTTGAATTCTGTTTAAAAGGTTGGAAGTACTGCTTTTTCACTGCAGCACTCTGGAACCAGATCCTACTACAGAATCTCCTAGATCCCAATTCTGCACCAAGATAAACTGGGAGGTGTACCTTTATCCCCTTCCTGTTTTACATCAAATATGATATTAAAAACCCACCCCGTTTGTGTGCACAGACAAAAGCATTTTTGTCATAATCAACGAGACATGAGGGAGGACAGAGATGTCATTTCATTTCTCTGAAGACAGGTGTGTCCTGACTGCTGTGTGTGGCATCTAGAATCTCCAAGGTTTGCACACAGGGCTAACAGACCTACAGGATTTGTTGTTTTGGAGGAGCAGATGGACAGGTCAGATGCCCTAGGCCATCTTACACAGAACTGCTGGCCTAGGTTTAGACAAGTGAATCACCTTCAGAGAGTCCATAAAGTAAACTACAGCACCAGCTGTAGTTTACTAGAACTGAGGAATAACCCCAGCAGAAAATGCAGAGTGTGTGAAGTTCACACAAAGACTAATGTTAAGAAAAGTGCTTTAAGTCTGTATTGGAAATGTGAGAGTTCAAACTGGAAATGCCATTTCCATCTAAAGCTGTTAGTACTTGATACAAGTACAAATTCTGCTTTTTTGATTTGACATGCTGTATGTATGTGTTCCTTAGTCTTGTGTTCCAAAGTCAAATTTAAGTGTATCAGCCTCCTCCATAGTATATGACATAATACCTAGTTAATAAAGAGCAATTTTAGTTTAACCTAAACTACATTCAGCTGTGAGAGCGTGTTAGCATAGTGCAGTGAAACATTGTATGTCATTGCCTGCAAATTATGAAAACTAGTAATTAGTAAAACTGGAGATTTACTGTATCTTCTTTTGCAGAATTTGCCATCCTCAATTTGATTAGAAAAAGCGTACGCATAAATGTTCTTTTATAGCTTTTGTGAATCCTTTCTTGAAAAAGTCGCTCTTGAAATTCTGCCAGGACTATTAGAAGATGAAGGTTCTGGAACATGTAAATAAATATACTGTTTCTTCTGTGAGTAAGATATTTAACCTGTAATGTTATGTTCATCATATTTTGTTCACTTTTAATTAAAAAATTTGGAAAAAAAAATGTTTTACACTGTTACAGGCACACATCCAACAACAAAACACATGGACAACTTAACAGTTCACTAGTGGATCCATTGAATTAGCTATAAAAAAACTTATTTTTCCTTTTAAGCTCACTTGCAGTCACCATTGCAAACCTGTAAACCCCCATAATTGTAAAAAGGTATATTTTAGAAATGAAATCTTAAACTTGTGCATATTCAACAGAGTCACTGTTTCTCAGACATAGAAGTGACTTCTAATGGCCTCCTGTCCTTCACAGTAATTATCTAGCTTTGTTAAGTCCCAATTCAGAAAAAAACTTTGTTTTAGTACTTCAAACTTCTCACGTACTCAGTCCTTCCTAAAAACTAAAGATTTATATTTTGAAAATAAATTCAATAATTCCCAGATATTCTAAATATTAAAAAATAAACTAGTGAACTGTCAACTTTGGAAGGAAGCAGTGTTACTTAAAAAAGTAGTAACTTAAAAAAGCTTAGCTGAGAATTCATACTTTTCCAAAAGCAATAACAAAAAAGCTAGTCACACTAATAGATGTCCTGGAGAAAATTAAATGAGTCTTCATGATTTATTACAAATAAAAAAAACCCATCATCTGAATCCAAGATAGTAAGCAAAACACAGGAAAACAAAATGATGCATTAAAGAATTTTAAAAAATGAAATTCCCATTAATGGAAGCAATGACTGAAATTATGAACAAGCTATTTTTTGTAGCTTGTTTGTATAATTTCCTTAGTAAAATTACATTTTTGCAGGAAGAACTATAGAATAATTTTTTGTCATGTGATTCTTAAATGATGAGTATCTCTTTGCAAAAAACATTTATTTTATACCCTTATAGCAGCTTTCTTTGAAAAAAGAATCTTTCCACATGCTGAACTCACTAAATTTATCTAGCTGTCACCATGACTTCCCATAAATCTACCTGCTCTAAGGTGTCCCTGCAGTGTACAGCAGTGTAAGCATTCTGTTTGGAACTTTCTAAATGAAAGTTCTGACAAGGAACAGTGTCATTGCAATGCCCTGTACGGGTCTAATTTGCAACGCACCAGAAATATTCCCGCTGACATGATCAGGCATTGTTTGGGGCCTGACAGGGACTCCACCAGCAGCATCCTTGTTAACAGCCAGAGAATCAAGTCTGGTTTTCTACAATGGGCTTGTGTTCTTTCTTAGAGATCAAGTTAAATGCTAGCTTTTACTTCAGATGAACCAGTTCACCAGACTCAGGAAGAAATAGTACAATGACTCTAACATGAGGAGAATTGAAATGAGCTTGTGAATTTTCAGTGAGCTTGTGAATTTTCTGTGAGCTTGTGCGCACTGTATTTGTTTTTATATAGTCAATGCTTAAAATTTTCAATTCTTTAAGTCCTCAGAAATCAATTTCATATTCAATATTTTATTTTGAAGTAGTGGTTGTATTTGAATTTCCTATCTTAGGGTATATTCAATGTGTCTCCAGTGGAATATACCTTTAAACTGGCTGGATTTCTACTATCAAAGTTCAAAGCTTATTTTCCATGGTGACATCCCCTCTGAAATGACATTTCCTGACATTATTTATTGCTTGTTTGTAGTGGGATTTCTGTACTGACCTTAATGACAGCACATTTCTTCCCTTTGGCTAACTAGACATTTGCATTTTATTCTAGTTGATCAGCATTGGAAAATAAGTACATACTCATGCAACAATTTTGTTATGTGGAGAGCGGTATGAATCAATTTTTATGCAGATGTTAATTCTTGAATATGAAGGTATTTGCATTTGTTTTTCAAAGCTGTTTTGGAAACTTGAATCAAAATAGAAATATGCAGAGAAGAGATTTTCACACTGGTTAAAATCTTAGCAGCATGGAAGTCAGTGGGAGTTCTGCTTCAGTGGGGCTAGGATTAAATCCTATTAGCATATAATAACATTTCTCCTAGCCTTTTCCATAAAACTGACTAAAAAACAAACAACAGCCCTCTGGCTTTGGCCTGCAAAGCAATACTCTAGTTGCAATCAATAATTTATGTTTATAGTAAATTAGCACAGTTAATTTATTAGAAGTGTGCGTGAGATGTGGGTTTTCTATGCAACAGTTTTTCCTATTGTGAATTAATCTTTCTTAGTATGTACACACTAATCATTTGGTTAAGAACCATTCAATTTCACAGCCTCTTCTTTGAAAAACTTGCCACCACACTAAGCAAGAGAGGTAGACAGCAGGTGGAAAGATGCAATATCTCCCTCTCGTTTTGTGGAGAAAAATCTGGGAGCTGGAGAGCATGTTGCTTACTGGCATTTGCGGCATTTGTGGCAGGTCTGGAAAGTGAATATGGTGCTGTGGTAATGTTCTCTGAAGGTTACTGTCCTCTTGTCTGGCTGCACACTTGGTCTGCTCTTCTCAGCTGGTCTTGCTGCTCTCTGTCACTGCCTGGAAGAAGGTTACAGCAAGGTGGGCTGCTGGTCTCATCTCTGGGTAGCAAGTGACAGGACAAGAGGAAACTGCCTCAAGTTGTGCCAGGGGAGGTTTGGATTGCTATTAGGAAACATTTCTTTACTGAGAGTTGCTGAGCATTGGAACAGGCTGCCCAGGGAAGGGGTTGGGTCACCTTCCCTGGAGGTGTTTAAAAGACATGTGGACATGGCACATGGCACATGCTTTAGTGGTGGACCGGGCAGCATTAGTTTGATGATTGGACCTAATGATCTTATTGGTGTTTCCCAACCTAAATGATTCTTTGATTCCATAAAAATAAGAATGTAAAGTTAATACTCTTTTACATTTTACATCAGACTAAAATATTCATTTGTTAATTGGGAAAAAAACCACAACTTGGGAAAACTGGTAAGAAAAATTAGCTTTAACTCCTGTTGACTCCAGTAGACATCAGTGTTGCTCAGGGGTCTGTATTACTGATTCGAGAGATACCACCTTACAAGAATGCTTTTTAATATACATAATATCAATGAACTCATTTCAGACAGAAGAAATGAAGGAAAACATTCCTGAGAAAACAAGTTTTCACAACAGTGATCTTCTTTCATGTGTGTAAATTTTAATGATCTGGAAGATGGAAGTGGGATTTTTCTTCAGTTTTATTTATGAAATAGGCTCCTGAACTTATTTTCTCCAACTTATAAACACAGCTCTTATTTTCTGCAAGGCTTAAAAGTATCACTTTTCCATGCAGCTCTATGGAAAACATCAATGCTTCTGGTGCAGGTTACTTAAGGGCTGCTCCACATGATCAAACACTGCAAATTTTATGAAGAAAATTGCTTTAACAGCTGTTTTTTATATTATTTCTATGAAAGCGAGTAAAGAAATCCTTCCTCTTTCTGTATGCACAAATGAGGTTTATGTTTTCAAGTGTTAACTGCTGATGATACCAAAGTTTCAGTGATCACACAACTGATGAAGGCTAAGAAAAATAAGAAAGATTTGTAATAAATTTCATTCTGCAAGCCTGTTCATAAAGAACAAGTAAAGGAATTATTTTGTCAAAACTTTCGCATATCTTATCAACAAAATACATTCGGAGTGTCTCTAAAAATATTTCTAAAGAATAATGACAGATATCTCTCAGAGGAATAATCATGTATTTTTTTCTTGTCTGTTGTTTTTAGATTAGCTTCAATGTGTGTCTTCTCTCTTCTAAGCCTTGAATATCTGTCTTGTCTCTGTAAGAATATCCCGGTTTTCCCATTTTATCATGTTTGTTGCAGCTTTGAGTAGGAGGTGCAGTCTATTTTTCATGGTTTGTTTTGAAATGCACATCTTGTTTTCATGTTGTCTTTAAAATTCCCATGCCCACTTATCTTTACTTGAAAGAAATCTGTTCATTTATGCAATAAGATATGATATAAGATACATGTGAGGAAGATAATTGCACTGTTTGTGAAGTGTAACAGGGCATAAGACTGAAGGTCATTGTTTTCAATAAAGATATTCTGGCTGCTCCAAAGTGATTAAAACAATTCTCTTGAATCTTGAACATATGCTTGCTTTCTTTTATGAACTGAAATGATATGGGAAAACAGTCTTATCCAGTTTTTCTGATGAGTCCCCCCTCTTTTGTGTATGTCTGCATATCCAAATTTTCTAAACTGTAAGATATCTCTCTCAGAAACACCCAGTGGGGCATATCTAGAAAGAACTACATTCCCCAAAGGCATCACTGCTAGGAATGACAAGTTATCAGAAAATATTTGCTTGAAACTGTAGTGTTTTGAAGGGTCCTGAGAGTCTGAAGATGTTCCCTGGAGGCACTAGCTTTCTTTCATAGCTCTCTCCTGTGGGCTCCAACTCTTCCAAAAGAATCCTTGGCCCAAGGAGCTTCTAACAGAAATTGAGGCACAAATCACCTGACTATCTTGCTTTGGAGTAGACAAAAGGATAAAAAAGAAATAAAGAACAAGAAAAGGTCCAATCTGAGGTATCTCTGTTATCTCTGAGGTATCTCTAGTGAAACACTTAAAACTCAACATATCACTGTTTCAATAGTGAAACTGTTTTGCTTTTTTTAACTTATTTTCTTAGCTGCCATTCTCCAGATATAATCTTTGCCCCTTTGTACTATTTTTTTATTCTGTGATGATATTTGTCCTGGAGACTGCAGCTGCTGACTCCACCTGTGCTCACGCAAATCACCAGTGCAGCTTAAAACACCTTTTGCTAATGTGATTTACTCTGCTTTATTTTACCCTTTTTAAAAAGAGGATTAAATTGAAATATCACCAATTTTAGACTACACTCTGCCTATCTTGATCCATTTATGCTCTAAAACAACAGTTACATGCATTGGGAACACAATACTGAAATCTGTGATGAAAATCCTAATCCCAAATTGAGGCACTGGAAAACCAGCCCTATTGAAAAAAGTTGTGCAACTGAACCCAGAGCTGAAAGATCTGAGCAGATTCTGAGTATAGAAAAATAGTGATCTTGGAATTGGCAAAGTATAAGAAATTCAGCACAAAATATTAGTAACCAGAAATGCCAGGGAAATCTAATATCAGCTAGTGCTGTTAGCCCTGCCCAAATTTCCTAAAGGTGTAAACAGCTGTCACTGATGCCAACAGGCATTGCCTCCACCTAAATTTAGTTTCTCAAAGATAAAGCAATATTACTACCCCCACTGCCCCATTTGTTTCTTTCCTCCTAGCTGAAAGAACAATAAAATTAACTTAAAATGGTAAAGATAAAGGCATTAAAGTTTGGAGGCAAATAAGATGAAAGATGAAAATTTTTTTTTATTATATGAAAAGATAGCCAAGCCACACAAATTCCTGAAATTCCTATCATCATGCAGTCACTGATTCTATAAATTAATGAATAACTAGTCCAAAAAAATCTACAAACTTTAGAGGAGCTTCACTATGAGAAATGCAGCATTTTAGTTGACCAACAGCTCTTTGGTTTTCAGACATTGCTAAATGTGTCAACAGAGCCACTTAGATTGTGTCTCGTTTTCCTCAGTGACACTGTTTGATGTTTCACTTCTGATGTAGATAAGTCTTATTTTTCATATTTAGCCAAAAAGTCCTAAGTATACACTGAAGGCAGAAAGAACCTTTTTAGGACTAAGTGTAAAAATTAAATGGAGTTAGATAACATCATAAAATATTTTTGCTTATTTTAGGGTATAAATAGGATGTGAAGAATTATATTTCTCTCTGGTTAAGATAGCATTCATTTGGAGTTCTGTAGTTAACAGAACATCTGCAGGCATCATGCTGCATAAGATAACATAAACATTTACGAGGCTTTAAAAAAAGCTTGACTGTCCATCATTTGGTCCATTTACATTTTATTATCTTTGCTTTCTGAACCAATACTTGTTAGTTATTAACTGCCTTAACTGTCTGTCAAATTATTTACTGGATTCATTCCTTGCTTTTAAAAATTCTACTTGTAGCTTCACTGCCACAAGTATTCCTTTTAAAGCTAAATTAATTTAGCCTTTGATTTTTTTCCTAGCACAAGATTCAAATTACTGTGGGTGATTTGTCATCCAAAAAGGTATTTCATTTACATGTGTTTAAAGCTTAGTATTCTAGAGAGTCAAGGTTTTTGAAACAAAAAAGTATGAAATTAGAATGATCAAGAACTATTATGCTATATCCTTCAGGAAACTCCTGGTGGGATGTAAGATTCACATGCAATGCATTAGCAGACAAACCCATATTTAAATATATTACAGCATGTTCATATACATCTGTATAACAGAAAGTATAATCAAGATTAGAATATTTCTCATTTAAAATATGTTACTGAATTCGCTAGTGGAGTTCTTAAAGTTTTTTTTTTTTAATATTATTCTTCTTCATTATTATAGTTCTTCAACTACTATTTTATACAGTAACAAAATTAAACATATTGTGTTGTCATATTTGCTAGTGGTTCACATTCAATCCTCTTCTTTCAAAAAACCAAAAGAGATAAAAGTAAAATGAAATTATTTTTGTAAGCATTTAGGCCAGCATTCTTCTTTGCCTACTCTGCAATATTCAAGTAATTTGATTTTCAAAGAATGTACATGTGCATATCCATTCCCTGTTTGCTTGTGTGTCAAAGTGTATACACATAAATAAATAAATAAATGTTTATATTTATCTCTGAAATTAATATTCATTAGTTAATATGATTTTCACTTTGACCCTACCATACTCAACTTATTGATGAATGTTTTCATCACAAAGTCCACTGAGTTTACATGGCAAGAGGACAATTGGAATATTAGAATCATAGAGATGAAAATGTTGTGGTTCAGAAAGAATGTGTTCAATATATATGTTGACATCTTTATTACAGAATTCTAATACTTGATTTAACAATGAGAATATATCTTCAGGTTCAAATTTTAAATGTATGAATGCATTTACCATTTCTGGAAATTATTTTCTTCTTTTTCTAGTGTATCTGAATTGTTATCAAGTGTAAAAATATCTTCCTTGTCCTTACTACTTAACCTAAACCTGATGAGAAATATTTTCAATCTTCATAAATTCCTGTTGAGAATCAGGCTACTTCTCCTAGTCAAGGGAAATGGGGACTCTCTCTTTCTTTATTTATCACTTGGATGCTTAGATCTCTGTCCTACCAGCTCATATGTTAAAACAGATTTGCAAAAGTTGTAAGGCACATTATGAAAGCAGAGACATTGTCTTACGGCCAGAGACTCTAGAGAAGCTTTGTATGCATATTATAGAGTGGAAGGGACTAAAATTTAACCATATTGCTACAAAGGTTATTAATCTCTCAGTTGAAACTGCACAGAAAACATTTTACTGTAATTTTTACTAATAACTTGGCATTACTAATAACTAATCACATATTTTAATGACAATAATGATGAGCAAATAGCCATAACCCTCAAGAGGGAACACTGATTAACAGAATAGGTGATAAACTGTGCAAAAGTTCTGATTAAAATATACCTTAGATGAATATGCAAGGTTCTGTCTATGCAGAGAGCCCCTAACATACTGAAGGTGTGCATTAATCAGCCCCTTCACACATTTGATTTAGATTACTACTTTGCATTTTTAAGTCAACATTTTTATTTATTAAATAATCATCTCCCTCATAACTTATAAGTAGACTTAAGAGACCCTTTTGTAAATGTGTGACATTTCAAAAGAATACTTTGTTTATATATTAATGCAATTAACACAGTTTATGAGGGCTTTATGTTTTTCTCTCATGTTTGTCTTTTATATGGTTAGATGTCTTCATCTGTTTTGTTTCATTTGTCAGGACATATATTGTTATCAAGTCAGCTTTTATTTTCACTCTCAATAGTATGTCAAATCAACTTTATACTAGCAAAATTTAGCCATGTCCTGCTTATGTCATACACTGCAAGAGAATACTACCCAGACTAGTGCATAAGTGGCTATGGCCTGTGACTTTGAGAAATCACAAGAAAACGGAAAATCTGTCAATTACTCATCTCAATGGGGCTATAACAAAGCTCAGCTAATGAATTTAAAGTATTCAGAGAGACATTACTGATTTATACCTCTTTTATGCATCATATTTTTAGGATTGCCGTTTAAATATACTAGTATACTACTATACTGTATCCATCCTGCTCCATAAATCGAACAGAGTGTTTTTGCCATATTTTGTCAAAGTGTGCTTTGCTTAGAGTATATATTTTCCATGGGAAACATCTCTTCCCGATTGCAAAGACATTGTTTAGTAATAATTCAGAGAGATGTGTGGGAAGGTACTATGCCAACCTGCTTGAGATACTGCTCATTTGCTTTGATCATTTGCCTTTGATCATCTGCAAATTTAGGCCCTGTTTCTGGTAGCGCTCATGGGTTTAATTCTCCTTTAGATAAAGGATTGTAGCAGTAAGATCTTGAAGGCTTTTTTTCTCTTTTCATCCAAGACTGAAGGCTCTGATGTTCTTGGATGAGAAATGCTAGATAAAACCAAAAGATACAGGACCTTTTCCCCTATGAATTCCACCAGAAATTTCCTTCCCTCTACTCCTCCTCTTCCTTCCTCTTGACACTATTAGGCAACGTGCCCAGGCTCTTTGCTACCACCACACAGAGTCTGAGTATATACTTCTCTTGCAATAGCTGTATGTATCCATTCACCTAATTCAAAATGAGATTTTTATAAATCTGCAGTTAGGAGAGACATGTAGGAGGAAGTTTCTTAGTGCCAGTGTGGTACTTCCCATAAATTATCCCTTAGACAGTCACTTTTAAATTGTGCTGAAACTCTGATTAAAACCACAGATTATTGTGTAAAGGAAATAAACAAGAGATGATAATGCCTTACATGGCTGAGAAGAAACTATCTGCCACATCTCATCCCAAATTCTCTATAGATTGTTTACATATCAGAGAGCATTTCCGGGAGGAAATTAAAGGAAAAAAAAAGAAAAATTAAAAGAGAAGAAAAAAAAATTTAAGACCATTATGTGCTTGTTTCAAATACCAAAAGTCCAGGAGGAAGTGGAGGCATCCTGATGTGATATTCTGTTTTAGGTGCATAAAAGAACAATAGGAGCAGGGGCAGTGTGCTATCACAAACCCTGTGCAGAATAAAGTAGTATGTATACCTTTTAGGTTCAGAGATCATAATGAGGCTTTAAGTCAATTAACCAGGGTATTTTGGGGTAATTCAAAGGAATACACTCTTGCAAAATTAAAATACATGAAACTTACCCCTTTTGTTCCTGCCCTACCAGTTGAATCGACACTTGAGCAAAAAATCAATTCATATTTCTTTGCCTTGCTAAGGAGAAACAAAGTAGAACCAGCTGCCAGAAATGACATATGATGCTTCTGACAATTTCTGGCAATTCTTTTGAAGTTTTACAGTAGGAAGTTTAAATATATTTTCTCTGCTCTATTACGGTTTGAAAGACAGCCACCACAAGGGAAGCCTGACTGGAGAGCAGGTAGTGAGTGACTGCTCTTGTTCAAAGTGATCCCTGCTGCTTCTGCCTGGAGAGCCCTGCTGCAGGTAGGAGGGCTGTCTGCTGACTTCTTTCCTTAACAAAGTAGAAAATCCAACCTGAAAGAAAATGGAAGTAGCAATTAGCTCAGAGTGTCTAGGCAAAACTCTGTCAGTTTGCCACCAACCTGTGCTGCTTCCAAAGTCGGAGGAATACAAGTGGTGAAGCAGTTTGTGTATTTTGGCTGTCACATTCAAACCTAGGGGGGTATTTTGTAAGAAGAATATCAGCTTGAAAGGTGATAGTTACAATCATCATCTTAAACAAAATTAGGCTTTAGAAAGTCTACTATTTAAGATAAAATTCTGAAATTTGCAGTTCAGTTGTTATTTTCATTTTAACATATGCATGGGAAGGATGTAAATCCATTAAAGGTATAGACTTGCTTCCTAAAGCAAACACCTTTGAAAAATGCTTGATATCACCTTAAATCAATATATAAGTAATGTTAACAAGACTGACATTCAACAATTTTTTATCTAAATATATCCAAAATCAAGATGGAAATACATGGGAACTGTGGTGAGAATAAAGCTAGAAAACTGTCATGACAGTTGTGCCATGGGACCTCAGAAGAATCATGGAAGTGGGCAGCACAAAGCCTCATTCTGGCTAATAAGGGCATTCTGACCATTATTGCTAAAAAAGAAGACATCTGCCCTAAAAAATGCCTAAATGTAGTGAGTGATTCTGACAGGCTTTATTTACAAAGCAAGCAACATTTAACAGTGCTGGAAAGACTCAGCTTCAGGTGTTAGCCAGTTTCAATTCATGTCCCTAATGGGAGTCTTTAAGTGCTATGAAAGTTGATAACATACCATTAAATAAAACTACTTAAAAGCTTGATAAATAATTTTAGTATTCTGATGTAAAATGTCAGCTCATTCAGTTCCTATTCAGTAACTCCACTGCATTTAAAATTTTTACAAAATATATCACATCTTTGTATTTTGAATATTAAAGTTTGGCAAATGTAAATATGCATGAGTTCTGAGCATATTTAAAATATAAAGGAATGAAATTACTTTTCTCTAGAAAATATCTTGTTTATAGTGGATGTTTATATATGTATCCTAATTTTTTTTTTGTTTGGTACCACTTGAAATCTACAAAGCTTTATTTTATTAACAGATAACAAGCTATTTCTTACATTTTATTTTATCCTAGTGACTTAAAATCTCTTATTACAAAACACATTATGTCCACACAAAGAATAAGTTTTGACACACCAAATAAATATTTTATTCATCATTTGCTGTCACAAATTCTCTTCTGTGTAAGTTTGAACCATCTAAACTTGCATAAAGTAAAAATGATTACTGTAACTAGAAAACTGAGTATTGATTTAGAGATAAATATAGCTACATTTCTTCTAAACTTTTTTATAAGATTAATTGGCATACTGGGAGCAATCAATATTATCCTCTTAAATAAGATAGCTGGGATGAAATATTGTTTGACAAGTTTGTTAGAAGGAGGACAAAATGGCTGTAAAAGCTGTATTTCAGGACTTTTTGGTATGCAGGGACTTTTTGGTTATTCTGTGTGCTGATTTTGAAATGTTCTTCAATTGGAATTTTTTCAGGAATAAACCTGTGATAGATCATAGTTTTACAGGCAATTGTCTTACTATAGATTTATACTTGATTCACCTTGGACTTATCCTTTGTTTAATAAGCATGTATCTCATGTAATCATGCAAAAGAAATTCGTTGTTCTATTCTCTTGATCAGTTTTGCTAAAAGGAGTTAGTGGGAGTTAGTATTTGGCAAGAATGATGATTTGGACTTCTGTAAGGTATTTTGAATGGTATTTCCTTTTCTTAACTGAAGGAAATTAAGATCTTCAGAGAAGCAAGTGTCATCCACCACTTCATTGCAATGGAGTAGTCTGTAAGCATTCAAAATTTAGTCATAGAAACAGTTTAATATCAATATAAAACAGCAACAACAGCAAAAATTTTGGATGCTGTTGATATGAGAAGGAGCTTGAAACTTGGGAAATAACCAGAGTAGGGCACTGACAGTTCAGTTCAGAAGTTGTAATACTTACAGACTAGCAGAAATCCTCTTGGCACAGGTTTTGAATAGTTTTGGCACTGTATAGCTGAAGCACTGAATCAGAAATAGCCATGATGAAGAAAGCCATGGAGAATCCTTGCAGGATCTCTGTAAAAATATTCCTGAAAATTAATGGTGCTGGAAATAGTCATCTTGGTGCCTGCTGTTACCCTCAAGCATCAGAATGCTAATGAAGGCCACCTCATTGATTGAGAGTATCTTCATGTGAGTTAAGCAGAAACCTTTTTTACATGATTTCTAAAGTCTCACTTAAGTTTCTTCAGGCTCTGAATTGTAAAAAATAAATATGTATGCAGTGACAGCGAGGGACATTAATCTCTTATTTGCTGGGAAATGGACCTGTTTAGTTGCTGAGTTAGGCAGGATGTGTAGAGAAGTGCAGTTGTTCTTCTGGCTTTTCTGTTGTCCTCGTAACCCTAGAGAAAGTAGAAATATATGGGAGAGAAGGGGTGGGAAGCAATTTAACATGCAATCCAGGGAATCTGTAACACTATGAGTATCACCTTTTGGTGAGACATTTTTCGCTCCTTTGTGCCTCCTGGAAGGTTCAGACAGAGAGAAGTAGATGAGGAGCCAGACGCCTAACTGCAAAACCATAAAACGTTGTTCTCATTTCAAACATGTGCAAAGCATCAGAGAATTGGGCTTTATTTTAAGGAACTAAAGGAATACTGTGTGAAAGGAGTGTGTCATTAAATCTGGTGATAATTATAGACTGGAAATGTAAATTGTATTTCTCAAGCTTCTTTTTTTTTCATTTCCATTGTAAATACTTCAAACAATGAAGCCTCATTTACTGCAGAGAATGTGTGAAATGACATGCGGTATGCTCTGCAACATCTGTCTGCACACATCACATTTCATTCTCAAGCAGTAAAATAAATAGTGTTTTTTAAATTATATTGGCTGACCATAACCTTCCCCTTCTAGTGAAAAGCATGGCACTAGGCATTGCCCAGCTGCAAGTTTCAGCTTTTTGCTTACCACTGTGCTGGTGGAAATGATATCCAGTTATACTGAAAAATAAAATGCAAACCACATTCTCAGATTACAGAGTAGATCACATGTTAATAATTGCATTATATGCTTCTCTATAGATTTGTGAGTAGGAATATTTTTTGAGAGAGTAAAGGTCATTTGCTTTATAATATTTGCTTTTACAGTAGATTGAACAGCCTATTCTTTCCATTGCATTCTGAAAGCCCTGGCATGAGGCACAGACCCTCCTGCACTTAACACTATGTCAAGATTGGCTATTGCAGATGTGGACTAACAGTTATTGCCCAGCAATGGCTCTTTGGAATATTTGAGGTTGGTGCCTAAGCTTTCAGTGCACATTGTCATGCATTGGACCCATAAATGGAAATACAAACATGGCAAACATGACTCTGAGCAGTCTTGGCAGGACAGGAGATACACACTGGAGATATGATGAAAACATGACAACATTTTTGTTGAACATCACAATGAACATCACATCATCATGTGTTGTTCTATGCAGGGGCAGCTAGATGCTCAAAGACAGTTTCTTAACTATTATCTCAGTCTATTTTGTGCACCATTCTCTGTCCAGTCAGCATTATCTCTAGGCAAGTTTATTACTATGAATGCTGGCTTGAAGACCCAAATAAGGATTTCTTATTACTTAAATTTTCTTGTTTCTCAAAATACACTTGGGATATATATATCAGTTTTGGCAAGGTATTGCTGAAGCCAAAATCCTTTCCTATGTAGGGTGTACCTTGCAAAGAGATTTTTTTCAAGGATTTCTAAAGGATCCAGAGTGTATGTCTTAATATGCAAAATGAAGAATTAAAGGATGTAACTTCCTGTCTGTTCCTTGGCTCCTGTTAAGCTATAGAGGAGACATGGGACTGAATTCAATAGGGGGAAGGTCTGAACTTTCATCAATATCAGACTCAACATCAAACGTCTTATTTGTTGCTGAATGGTTTAAAACATAATTGCAAAGTATGCTTCTAATTAGTTTTATTTAAAATTTTGCCTTTAGCATCTTACATTCGGCAGTTTTGTGAAGTGTAAAAAATGTAAAATAAATGGATAGTGTCTGGGGAAACAGCTACTTTTTTTCTAATCCTAAAAAAAACCACCAGCTTGCAAGGGTCAATCTTTTAAAGTGTATGCTTCACTGAATGCAATTATTAATCATTTCCCTCCAGGAAAAATATTAAATTAAGTGTTAAAGTACAGATCTAAACAGTGTTAAGTGCCCAAAGCTACTGAGTTCATAGTTTCAGCTATATTTCAGTGTGAGATAATTGACCTTCCACAATGCAAATGTAGAGCTGGCACTGACTGATACAAAATGACTCATCCTGTCTCAGTATTTTATCTCCTTGCATTTATTTATTTATTTATTTCTGTGTCCATCCTCAGTTGCCATGAAGGTCTCTGTGGGTGTGCTTCAGAATAAGTCCATAGCTTCCTACATTTTTAGTAAACACACAGTTTTCAGGATGCTTCCCTCTGATATGACATCAAAAAATATGGTAAAGTGTTTTTTTTCCCCTGATGACTTTACTACCTTGTAAGCCAGTTGAATTTATTGAGAAATAAAACTGTGATTACCTACATTCATAAGTAAATGAATGAAATCCTCAAACCATATCAATAAGGCACAAAACCAAAAGGGAAAAATGGTTAGAGTTTTTTTTTCACTGTGCTTATGGTACTGAAAAAAACCTGTAATATTCATTCTAGTGTTTTATTATTAAAGTGCTTTCTGGAATTACATTTTAATAAGTTGCTGACGTAACTAATTACAGATTATGGCTTTTCTGAAGCAATATCCAATTGCAGATGCCTTCTCAAAGTAAAATGCTGATAACATCTAAACCAGAAGAGATACTGCTGGTTTACTGATCAGAAACAACAGATATGAAAAGCATTTAGAGTTGAAAGGAGACAAGGTGGTGCAACTGGTTCTAAAGCAGTAGAGTCCATTACATTTGCCTTAAAGTGTCTTTGTATGTGTGTATGTAGAAATCTGTGTACATAAACATGTGTACATAAACATTTAAATGTCTACAGCTCTCTGAGTACACACGTGTTTATCTTTTTCCAACTAGTCTGAGAAAGAGAGCTGCTCTGTTACTATAAAAATATGCTAGCATGAATTTGCATTGTTTTGTATCCCTGGCAGCATTTCACAGTGGAAGTGTTGCTGAAAATCAGGGACTTTGAAATGTGTGATTAGGGAAGAAAGAGTGCTGTGGTGGGAAAGATTATGTTCTGTGTGATCAGAGATTACAGGTTAAATCATTACTCTTTCACAAGACAGATAACTTTAGACAAGTAAGTTATCTTATACAAAGACAAACAAATAGTTTCTGTGAAAAAATACTTTTATCTCAGCTTACAAGAAAGTTATAAAAATGTCTATTTTTTTCCATATACCATGTGGTTTGTTTTTGTTTTTGGTCAATTAAAAGGCTTTATATTGTGGTGGATTTTCTACACATAGAAATCTCAAGTATATTCCAGACCGAATTAAAAATATTAAAAGCATCTTTTTACCCACCAAAAAAGCACTTTTCTATAGTGCTTTGAAAGGCAGCCACAGGAAGGGGGAGAGGTAGGAGCTAAAAACAATGCAGGATCTTTGTTTCTTCAGGTTAGAGATTATATTTCAAACCCATCTTTGATATCTAGGTCCCAGCCATCTTAGTGAAAACAGATTCTTACGTAATTAGTCATACATACAGAAAGTGGCATCTGAAGGGACTGATCACAATTACTTACATCTTCTGCTGCCACATCTCCTTCCATACAACAGCCTAACAAAAGAAGTCCTTGATGGAAACATGGGATGTTATTGTCCTGACCTTCAGTCAGTGACCTCTCCTGCAGAGACAGCAGGAGCTTCAACCCGTGTCTCTGACATCAAGGATTGTAGGGCTGTAGAATCTCCTTTGATGTAGTCATTTGATGTAGAAGAGTTCTGAAACATAACCTCCTTGAAGTCAATGACTTGAAATCCCATTGTTCTGTATGTAAGGTGGCTGCACTGATGACCAGCACAGTTGTGTGTTCCAGACTTATTTCTGCTCTCTGGTATGTACTTGGGTCTGGATACAAGGAATCAGTCCAAAGAAACCCAAATCTAATCCAGTAGATGCAAGGAAATAGTTCCAGTTTTGACAACAGGCATTTACATATTGGGCGATATCCTGCTGAGGAATAACAATGGTGAACATAAACAACCAGTTCTTGAATTTTGAATGTAGATAGCCTCCCCAGAAAAATCATAAAACCAGAGAATCATAGAACCTGTATTGACAAAAGCACAATCTAGACAAGATGGCCAGCTGGATCTTAAAATATCCAATGTTGGAGAATCCACCACTTCTGTGGGGAGATTATTCCAAGGGTTGATTGTTCTTACTGTGAAAAATTTTCATCCTGTGTCTCTTAAGAATTTCTTCAGGAGTAACTTATACCCATTACCACTCATCTTTTCCATGTGACTCCTTGTAAAAAGGGAATCTCCCTCTTCTTATTAGCCACTCCTTAAGTACAGAAACATGGTGCTAAGGCCTCCCTGAAGTCTTTTTTTCAAGGCTGAACAAACCCAGCTCTGTCACCATTTCCTATTCTGGCAGGCTTCCTGGTCCTTTGTTGTCCTCTGTGGCCCTTCTCTGGACCCTCTCCAGCCTATCTTCTTATTTCTTTTCTTTATAGTGGAGACCAAAACTTAACAGAGTATTTGAGGTGTGGCCTGTTAAGTGCTGTGCAGGGAGGGATAATGACTTTTCCTCTCTCAGCTGCCCTTTTTGGTGTTGCCTTTGCAGCCCAGCAGCCGTTTGGCTTCTTTGCTGCAGCATCACAGTGTTCATTGATATTGAGCTTGTTGCCCACCAGGGTGTCTTCTTTTAACTTTTATCTAATTTTACTCCCCAGTTGTTGACATAATTTTGAGTTTGTGCTACAAGTCTTTGGTAGCCTGCTCTATATAAATTTCAAACATATTCTTATGGGTTTGAACCCTGTACAGGTAACAATAGCAGCTTTTAAGTGAAGGCTAACCTTCTTTTAGATCTTCAGAATTTTTATCTGACTATTTCTGTTAGGGCAAATTTAGAACCATGCACCACCTCATATCTGCCAAAATTTGTTAATCACATAAGAGGAGTGTCCTGTATATAACTAAGAGACCCTATTAAGTGACAGTAAAACCATAATCCATTGTTTCAAGACACGATGAGGCTTGCAGCACTCCCACTTTGTGTAGTTCAAAGAGAGAGAAACAAACATTTTTTTTCATGAATACTACTTTTAGTTGCAGGTTCATGGCAACTGCTATCTTTGTGCTTTGGCAAACATTTATTTCAGCATTCATTCTGCTTCTTGCTTTACTGCTACCATCATTCTCTTTTCTAGGATTTTGCAGAAGACATAGCTTCTGGTGGAAGAGGGGAGCAAGTTCTGATTGCTAAAGCACATGGCTGTTTCTGAGTACATTGCTCCAAAGTCTCTACCCCTTGAGCAAATGATCAGTTGGAAACTGCAATATGGTTGTTGTACTTGGAACCTCTTCTCCTCCTCAGCTTGTTTTAGCTTCTGGAGTGCACCTGTTTATATTTTTTCTACTTTATGTTAAGACACTCAAAATACATTAATTGTTCTCAGAGAGCAGGTCAGAATCTGTCTAAAATACTGAGCTTCTGTCTATTTAAATTTCACTTCTAAAAAATGGAAGTGCAAAATTTGTTATAATGTGTATTTGGAAAGCTCACAGAAGAAGCTAATCCTATTTCATTTTACTCACATACCTCACCTTGAGTTCAGACTCTGTGTCCTTGCCTTGAAAGACTCTCAAAGTTTTGCCCCAAGCTATCTCTCTAACCTTATTCCCTGTAGCATTTCTCTTCTTTATGCCACCAACACCTGTCTTCATTTGTCCCCGATCACTCTCTCCAGGCTTTTTTCCATGCCTGTACATTCCAGCTTGCACTTCTTTGCCAAGTCACAGTCCTACTCTCATTAAAGTCCATTAGCCAAAATAAAAGTAATGCATTCCTTTCGCCAGATATAAAGTAAGGAAAGCCCTCCCAAATCCTGGTCTGAAATAATAAGCCAGTGTCCCATTTCCTTGGGTCAAAACTACTTGCCCAGGAAAATGACCAGGCAGATAAAACTGCAGGACTTGGGAGATGATCCTTCTCACAAAAAGAAATTAGAGCAGATTTATATAAAGTCTGCTACATTGCATAGTTTGTATCACAGCAGTAAGTAACTTCAATATTTAAGTGTTTTATGTGGCTGTCTTTTTAATATTATTTCCATGACCCCTACGTAAAGGTATCAATGCAGACTGCTGAAATTGCATTTCAAATAGAACAGTAATTCTCATCTATCTTTAGCAATCTCTCATTAACACAGAGCTAATGAGGGCTAGATTCTGCCATGAGGAAAGTTGACAAAGCAGTAAAAAATTCACCAAGAAAACAGTGGATTTTTATGTGGCCTGAGGTTTACAGTCCTTAAAAAGAGATCAACAAAGTTTGAGTCTGATCTGTGCTTCTCCCTCAATCTGAGAAGCAGTTGGCACTGCTCCTTTTGCTGGAGTTGCTGGCTCCATTTCTGCTCCATATAAGGTGGCCAGTGCTCATCCACCAAGAATCTAGACATCTTGCAGCACTACCTGCTGTGGCTAATACCTGTCCCACATAATCCTGTGTCTGATCCAGGTTCTGGAGAGATGTTTCAATTTGTTCGAGTTCTTCCTGGAATGTAAACTTAATAAAAAGAAAAGGAAGGAAAAAGATAAGTCAAGCAAGCATTTCCTAGCCAGAACTTTTTTGAGCTGCTGAATTTGAGATTTTTACTTGAGATTGGATGTGGTCTCTGTTAACTCTTTGCCCCCTTCTACTCAGCAAAACACCAGCAGTGGTGACAGAGAGAGCAGGTCTCTACCTACCCCTGCCTCATGGACACAGGCAGGGTGTGTTCCACCCACTGCAAATGCTACCCAGGCACACTGCAGGGCTCACAACCTACTCTTTAAATACTTAATTTCTTTATTAATTATTTACTTATAAAAGTATCATGGCATTTAAAAACATGCTTCACTGAAAGTCCATTCTAAACTTTATTCATTCTGAGATATGAAAGTGGAAACATAATGCATAACCTTTAAAAGATTAAAAAAATTTTTTGGGTTTCACTCAAGAAGACCCTCTTCCTTGCATCTTAATACTGCAAAGTAGGTTGGCAGAGAAATAGAGAAAGCACTGCACCAGAAAGTTTGTTTCCTAATCCTTTGACAGGCCTTCTATTTTTTCCTCCAGTGTTCTAGAAAATAGACCAAAAAAAAAAATCTCAAACAATGTAAGTGCTAAACTTAGCACTGTCAGACAGTAAAAGATCAGAGCTATGTGTTGTAGTCTGGACCTGGAACTGCTGTCAAAGATTTTCTAACTAACTCTGCTTAACAGCATGAAAAGATTCAAGGGGAATCTTGGGGTTTTTTTCTGTTTGCTTTTAAAAGTTGATTAGTGTAGTGGGCATTAAATCTTTAACTATGAAGTTTCCTTTCAGGATAAAATGTTTCTTTCAATCTTGAGAAAAAAACCCACTTTTAATAATTCAAAAAATCCCTTGACTTTTTGATTTGGATTCCATATGTTCTCTTTTAACCATACACAGGAAAGTCCCCTAGGAATTGTAGTGTTGTTTGCCGGTATTCCTTGAGGGATTTACAGGAATGCTCACAGCTATTCCTACCTCATCAATTATTTTCCTCACAGATTAAATTTTATTTATCTGTAGAAAGAGTTCTTCTTCTTTTCATGCTGTTCTCCATTTTCTCATTTGTCCTTATTTCCCTGGTTCATTAAATGATCATGAAGAAAGCAACAGCTGTGCTGAAAGCAGCAGGGCTGGTGGAAAGAAATACATTCTTGTCCAGGTTTCTTACTAAAATCGTGAAGTAAGGCAAAAAGAGGCTGTCAAAAAAGAATAAACAGGAATTTTGCATTTCAAAAATGACCTGTTTTGTAAAGACTCATTATGGTCTGCACATATATAGAAGAATTTTAATATGAATGACATCGCTTTCTGGATTGGTTTCAAGGGCATTTAGAAATGCCACAATTCTATTAGTTTCTCCATAGTGCTAGAATTCTTTTATGATTATTCAGTCTGAGTCTATGTGAAGTCAAATGACAAAGAACAATTTCTTCTCAACAAACAGCAGACTTTTCAGCCTTTCAAATATCCAATTCAAACAAAAGTTTGCTGGCAGAGAAGTGCATGTTTCAACGGTGTCTGTAGGTTGTCTTAAATGGTGTTTGTAGCCCTGTCAAAATTAGCAGAGTGTATAGTAAAGGAAAAAGGATAATGTTTAATCATTACATGCATTCATTATTTTAGCATTTATGTATAGGGACAATTTACTTTTCCTCACTATAGGTAGATGTTCTCACTGTTCCCATTTCTGCTTGTTGCTTCTTGCTCTGTCATTGGGCACCATTCAGAAGAGTCTGTGTCCAAATTCTTCACTTCTACCCCCACCAGGTATTTATACACATGAATAAGATGCCCATGATCTGTTATCTCTCCAGGCTGAACAATGCCATCTCCCTCAGCCTCTCTACATCCCTCACAGGCTCCAATACCTTCATCCTCTTTGTGCTCTTCACTGGATTTTTTTCCACTGTGTCCAAGTACCGCTTATACCAGGAAGCTCAGGATTGGACTCAGCATTTCCTGTGTGACTTCTCTAGTGCTGAGGAGAGGCAAAGGGTCACAGTCTCAACCTCCAGGCAATGTGATGCTGTTCCTGGCACAGCCCTGGAGAGGCTGTTTGCCCTCCTTGCCACCAGGGCATATTGCAGGCTCATTGTCCGTTCGGACCACCAGAGCCTTCTCTGCAAAGCTGCTTCCCAGCCAGCCAGCAGTTGTGTTTCTTCAGGTTACTGCCATGCCTCTAAATGTCAGCACAAGCGTGTGGTTCATCAGCCATCCCCCTCCATTTTGTATCATCACAAACTTGCTGGAGGTGCACTCTGTCCTGTGGACCAGGTTGTCAGGGAAGATGATGAAACATATTGGCCCTAGTATCAGCCCCTGGAGTCCACCATCAGTGCCCGGGCTTCCTCTGGACTTCATGCTCACAATCACAACTCTTTGAGCCCAACAGTTTAGCCAGTTTTCAAAACTTATTTAACCTACATTTCATGAGTTTGTCTAGGAGGATTTTGTGGGATACACTGCTGCAAGCCCTTCTGAGGTTGACAATTCAACCCCCTCTCCCTGTATGCACCAACCCAGTCATCTCATTGCAGAAGTATTTTGGGTCCATACTGGCAATTCCCGCTCACCATCTTGTCCTTCCTATATTTGGAAATGGTTTCCTGGATTATTTACTCCATTACTTTTGCAGGGATCAAGATGAATCTAACTGACCTGTATCTCTGCCAATTGCATTTCTGCCCTTCCTAAAGACAAGAGTGACATTTGCTGTCTTCCTGTCCTCAGAAGACTCCAACATTTGCCATGACCTTTCAAAAATAAATGCATAAAGTGACCCTGCAATGACACCAAGTATCCCTCTCACCTCTCACCCTTCCTGGGTGCATCCCATCAGATTCTGTGGCTTTTATTTTCTTTAAATATTTCCTGAGCAGATTCCCCTCCACCGAGGGGAATGTCTTAACTGCAGACATTCCTTTGTTCTTAGGGACTTGGAACTCTTGAAGTCTTACCTTTGCTTCAGTAGATACTGAAGAAAAGAAGGCCTTGAGGTTTTGGACTTTTCCATGTCCTTTGTCAGCCTGAACCATCCATCAGCTTCTGTTTCTCTAGTATTTATTTTTTTACTTCTACTGTACTTGTAGACACCACATGATGTTGATTTAATTTTCACTTTTACGTTTCTGTATTTCTTTACCTAAAAATCCTAAAACAGGAAAGAAAATAAAAAGAAAAAAAAAAGGGGAAAGAAAAAATAAATGCTATGTATTAAATAAAATACTAAATGCTGTAGTGAAGCTTATATTAGCTCTTTTATGTACGATATAATATTAATGCACTGGCTTTACTGTGGATAATCCCTAATATTTTCTGAAATGTAGTTCTTTGCCCTGCTATAATTTAGCACTGCTTGCAAAGATTTCATATAGATGTAGAGAGAATTCTGGGATTCCTGAAATTATCTTTAAGTTTTTAGACCACACAACCCAATTCTTTTTTACATTAGTGTGAATAAAAGCATCGTATTTTTGTTGTACTGTAAGCACATGATTTGACTTCCTGTCATCCAGGATCCCAGATACAGAGTCTCACATAGCTTCTTTAAACCAAATAAGAGTTTTACTGACTCTAGCATAACGTGTTGTGTGCTTGGATGATACAATTTAAGCAAGCAAATCACACATTTTGGTATCTCCACTTAGAACTGTAAGGGTCTTCTTAGAAAAATTATGAATTTTATCTCAGACACAGCTTTCACAGTCACATTTCACCTTCACATTCCACTCTCATCAATTTACTTTTCACATCCCTGACACTCTGTACACCATTTATCCATTCCCATCTTAACCCATATTTGCCACTCAGTATGGTCTCTCTCTCTTTTTTCATCTCCAACTTTTTCATCTTATTTTTCTGTGTTAACCCTTCATTTTCAGAGATAACAGCTCACCTCAAATAGAAATGCTTTCTTTCCCTGTAGAAAAGTAGCTACAGAGATGAACATAGGATCTCAACAGAAATGTTTACATTTCCATAAAGTTAAAGCAGCTTTATTGCCCAATGTTCTATGTGCACAGTCATCAGTAGTCTGATTTCCAAAAGATCCAGAGATATTTTACTTTCTTATAATTCCCTTGAAATCAAGGGAAGGAGGTTGTTGGAGGGCTCTTTTGTGTTATCATTTCCTAGAGTTTGCTCTGCTTATAGAGAGAGAATTTTTCAGTGAAGTGCTATGGTGTCAATTCAAATGCAATTTCAGCTGGAAATCTGTACTTATTGAGAGTAGTTTCACTGGCAAATGGGGGTTCTGTCTTTTCAGGCCTCTCAGTGATTAAGTTGTTTAGGACACAAGTGCACCACATTTTTTTCCTTTTTTTTTTTTTTTTCTGTTAATGGGAAAAACTTTTCTCTGTGGTTGACTAAACTACTGAAATATTTGAGTCACATATTGCTACAGTTTAATGAAATAGGATAATATCTTCTCCCCTGCCTTCTTCTACTCCTTGTTGTGCCTCATACAACTATGTTGATTGTTAGCGTTTTGTATTATACACAGTTTGTAATTCATTTTGCCCAGAAGTTATTTTCTCCACAAAAAGCAAGAAATAAAAGATGAAGCTCTGTGTCCAGATTATTTTTCTCAGAAGATGACAGACTTCAGAAGATTTTCAGAAAATGGATGGTAGAATAGAAAGAATTATGTCATCTTCCCTAGAATGACTGAGATTGCAGGTAAACACTAAGTTAGGACTGGCTTGTGAGGCAGCGTAAATCATTACAAATCCTCTTTAGCTGAAGCTAAACTAAAGTAAGGGTCTTCCTTCTGACTGACTGGCAGCATAATATTCAATTTCTACATCAGATTGAAATATTTAAAAACAAGAAAAAAAGAAATACCAGCTGCATTAAGAGTTTCACTGGCACTTGAACTAACCAGTACCTTTGAAAAGTCACCATCAAGGTGATGTGCCAAACCAGACTATAACAAGCCATTTATAAATTAACTTGAGTACACAGCGTGTCCAAGGACCAAATGAATTAATATAAGTCGATACATTTTCACCTTGACATAATGCCACAGGAAGGAAATAAAACAAAGTTAATCTTAAAATTAATTCAGGCCAGCCTACCAATTAATCAAGTGTAACATCAAATAGGGTTTTGGCCTCACACATAGTATCCTGTTTCTTATCTAATTCTAAAAATAAATGTCTAATCACATACCTTTGATACCTAACAAGTAGATTGAAGGCAGATCCTTTAATTTAGCTATAGATTGAAAGGCAAGACTCTAGAAGAAAGCCCAAGGGACCTGAAGGTCCTTTTGTGTACTCATTTTGCATCTTTTACTGCCCTGTTGCAGTAACCTCAAGTCCTTTCCCTTTTCCCTGACTGCTTAATTCCCTGCTCTATTTCAGTGTAAAGATTTAGAGCTGGGCTCAGATTTCACTGAAAAAGCAAAAAACTTTTGCTTCTGAATTCCCCACCTTCCAAACTAGGAACCCATTCTTGTGCCTCAGTATCCCTTCTGTCCCCCTGCATATTTCAACTCTCTTAAAGCAAAATTCCCAACCCAGTTTCTTGTACCTATTCCCAACCTCTCTGGTACACTTTAGTACATTCTCTTTGCTCCCTTTCCTCGCAATTTCCTTAAACTTCAGAAATTAGCTCGAACTTTTATTGTCCCAGATGATAGCTGAGTTTTTTCTATGGAGAGGGACAGCATCAAGAGCAGGGAGTAAGATGAGAGACACAGGGATCAAAAGGTGATGCTTAAGCCATCAAACCATAGCTGTTCTTACTGTAAAATCAGTGAGCAGATGCCAACTGCAAATATGAGTAACAAGTACATTACACATTAAAAGAAATTTTCAAGTGTGAGAAAACTGTATGGATCCATAAAAGTCTTAATTTGTCAATGTTGAAACATTCTTCTGAGGTAATATCTTGCTAATTTTTTAATAGGCAAGATAGTATTGCTTAGTATGCATAACTCATTCCATTCCACAGCACCTCAGTTTTGAATGTCTGGTATTTTTACAGGAAAGAAAAAGTATGAATATTTTACAAAAGATCAAGTGAAGATAAACTTTGAACCTGCCTGTGATCTTCACTGTGATGTCTGTCTTGTAGTATTTCATCATTAAGATACAGTTGAAGAGTATCATTACTTAGTATCTTACTTGCTTTTACTAAAGAAAAATACTGTTTAAAGAAATTTTTTTCAATAGCAATAAAATTTTAAAAAATCATTAATAAAATGTATTCAAAGTTCATTCTTTTATTTTTGCTTTAATGCTAGGCCTAGAAGTTCTGACATCCTTATTCGGTCTTTCATCTGCAGCTGAATTTTATGGGAGAACTAAGAAAAAAGGCTGTTTGAACCTTAACCCTAAAATGAGTAAATCACTTTTACCCAATGCCTCAAGGCTTTATTTTTATAGCTAAAACATCCAATCCTTCAATTTTAAATTTTTTTCTCAATTTACCAAGCAGTCTACAAAATGCCACAGAATCCAGAAGGCTTTCCAGCTGGCCACCCAAAGAGAAACATAGAGAGGTAACACTATTTCTCTAGGTACTGTCACACCATGTAATATTTTGAGATACTGTTCATATATCAAGAATCTAAAGAGAGCTTTGGCTATTGACCAAAAGTTGAAAAGAAAAATGTCAGCCTTATATGTGCATTCAAAAAGAAATAAACTAAACCCAGAAATAGTTGTTTTCTCTACCTAGTAATTATACAAACACATCTTTTATTTATAAAAGTGTTTTCTCCTTGACTCCTTAGAGTGCTACATAAATGCTGAGAACAAAAAATGTTGGCAAGAGGCCAGATGGGAAAACAAAATGTCCATCAGTGGTAGAACAAACAAGAGTAGTGTACTTTAAACTAACATTGCTCTTCAATTCAAAAACTGAATTTGCACTCAGGAGTACAGTTCTGCTTTATGGGCCTGCTTGGGTTTTCACAGTTTCTTTTGCAACAATCTGTCTCATATTTGATCACAGAAAGCTAATTCTTGGGACCAGGTTATTTTACAAAGTTCATATCAACTTGTTATTAAAGGTAAACTGAGTATAAGTAAATTAAGGATTGGAGATAAACTATTCAGGAATTTCAGACAGGAAATCTTCACTGTTTTGGGAATTCTTGCTTGGATCCATGGGGATCCTTTGTTTTCTGATTATCTGGGAATAAAGGTGAGAAGAGTTGGGAGAGTTGGAGGCAGCTTTCCCTCCCATAATAAAAAATTTACATTTTGTGCTATATAAATCATCAAGATCATGAAATTAGTGCATTTTCATCCGTTGCTGATGACTTACCTGATGCTTCATCCACTGCACACGCCCCTTTCAAGTGAACTTCTCACATGTTCCTTCAGGAACCTATTTGGTGTGCTCTGCTCAGGACCATGTGGCTTTGCTATTGTCTTGCTGGGACAGGAAGGGCTGAGGCAGCAAATATCACACAATGAGAGTCAAGGACCGAGGCCTGCTGGATACTCACAGCGTGCCAAACAGCTTCAGCTGCCTGTAATTAGATGCAAATTATAATGGTGGAGATTAAATGCGTGTTGCTAAGTCAGGTCAGTAATGCTTCCAGCCTCTCTGCAACTTCGGCCATGGCTTGTGTTCCTCACAGGCATCGTCCTAGCATCTGGAGAAATGAACCCTTGCTCTATTTAAAAAGCCACATTGGAAATATATAAAGGAATGTAGGAGACATGAGCTCTTCCCTGCCAGATGCAGGCACCTTGGACTCCAAGGTACCTGCATCTAGTAGGTGATGTTGGTTTCTTGTGGTTTCTTGCTGGGTGGAACTCCTCCTTTTTCTGTAAATATTAAAGAGTGGAGGGCAGGCTTATGGCTTATCTGTATAGAATTTCCCCAATTCAATTCCCCAATCCAAAGTGGCAGCCCAAGTTCAGACCTCTGTGTCAATTGTTGATAATTACTTAGACAAAACAGAGCTGCTCCAGGAAGATAAATCTAACTATTTCCTTAAAGCACAGAAAATCAGAGGGGAGAGAATATTGAGCAAAGGGCAGGAAATGGGAGTTTAAGACTGCAGCAAAGCAGGTCTGCTGGGATTTAAGTGGCTGTGCTGAAGCCAAGGCAAGAGGCATCAGTGAGCAGGCAGGCTGTGTGGCTGCCCCTCGAGCACAGCCCTGCTGCTGCCAGCTGAGTGCACACACCGGGGCTGGCTGGGCACCAAGGACAGCTCTTACCGCTGGACAAGGAAGCTGGGCACATTCCTGAATCCAGTCCTTAAGAGACATTTCAGTAAAGGCCAGTGGGACTGAGGTTTTAATGACACTGATCTACAAAGACACAAGAAGCTACCCATGATATAATTTCATTTAAGGTAATTGGTTTTCTTAGAGTATCCAGGCTTTAACTACTGTTCCAAAGCCAGGATGGCTTTGTCAAAACTTTGTTAACCTAGTTTGCTTTCATTTTTTTAGCAGTGTTATATGATTATTAATTTTAAAATGTCAAAACTTCTCAAATATTATTTTTAGGAAGACGCAACAAAACCAAAAAATCATAAAATTCTTTCCAGGATCAATTATTACAAGTAAATTGCATTTAGTTACAGTAATTATTAAAGATTTGAATTCTTGCCCTCAAAGACTAAAACAGTATAGGCCGTCACAATTTCTCACAGAAAATACAGATTTTTTTTTCTATCACTTTATATTTTAGCTAGATCATCAAAGTGTTGACTGTTATTTCAAGTCATCTTAAAACTTCCTAAATTCTGTGTTCCCATCTCCTTTCTTTGAAATCACCATTATCAACAGTTAAGCTGTTACGACAATATAACCTATAAGTCTTTAAACATCAAGGAATGGTTAAATATATCTTTCAGTTGGTAATTTTGGTTTAAAGTGTTACTAATACAGAATGTCCATAACACTTTCTTTAAAATATCAGAACTGAATTAATGAAAGGAGGTGGGGTTTTTATCCACCCAAAAGATGGCAGAACAATATTTTGTGTAGGCTAAAATTATCCTCTGTATGATGTGGGTAGTTAAAAAAAAACTAATGAATTGAGCTAACATTTGAAAATCCAGTAAAATAAGTTTTTTCATCAGAAGATTGCTCATAGTTAATTAAATCATTATATCTATTTTCTTTTTTTTCTTTCTTCTTTCTTTTCTTTTGTCCATATACTGGAATTAATTCTATATATATGGCAAACATTTTGCTATATTAGAGTCAACACATCATCTTCAGAGATTATATAAAAAGAGGTGGTTATTCACTTAGATGAGTTCACTCCAGATGAAAAGTCTGAGGCAAGTAGTGCTATAATTGTGGGAGGATCAGTTTCTCATAATAACCTTTCATATTAAATATTTTTGTATCAGTTATGAGCTACTGGGTTTTGAAAAGGATTTTTCAGGTAATGGTTGCACAGTTTTCACTGATTTACCTTTGCTCAATAAGATGGAGAATGACCTATGATATTTTTTTTTGTTTTGTACTAGGTACATTGTACTGTATTTAAGCAGTCCAAGAGTAGTTTAACTGAGCTATCTACCATTTATAATATAAATGTAGGTCACTGATTTTCAAACACTCTGTCAAAAGATGCAATTGTTTTTTGTCATTCCTTGTCTCTTTACACTGTGTTGATCAGTGTGGTTGACCATGGTCTTCATGTGAGTCCCCATCTTCAGATTAGCTCTAAGACATTTGCCTTCATGCATGAAGCTTTACCCTGTTTCTTCTTACTTTTTCTACAGTTTTTCTTTCTTTACCTTTTAAAAAAAATTATTTTGCCTTTGAAACAAAGCGATCTACTACAGACACCAACTGTTGAATAATGTAGGCATATGCCATTGTTTATATATACATTATATAGGTACTTACACTGCAATTAAACATTTTTGAAAAAATTGACTAAGGTAAGACTGGAGCTATAGTGTGGCCATGGGCTGGGTAAGTGTGAGGTACTGAGGTTCTTAGGCTGTAAGGTGGCTGGTGAAAGTCTAAGAGATCCCACAGCTACTCTTGACAAAAGTGGGAGTCAACTCTGCCTCTGAAATCTCGAGGCATATGAGGTCACAGAGAGATCACAGAAATGGAAAGAGTTGATGAAATTTAGTAGGTTCTACCATAACAGCTGAAATGAAACAAGCAAGATTACATGAAAGTAGAAACTGCAGAAAGATAAAATCTGTATGCCTAAGTAACTATTTCTACTTTGATCCAATGTTTTCCAAGTTACTGTGAGGTCTTCATCAGTCTAGATAATGCAAAGTTGAAAGACTATGTAATTGGCTAGCATGGGATGGACCTGGTTACAGAAAGAGTACTCCAACATTTTCATCACGTTTCCAAAACTTTTACCTTTATAAAAGTGTAACTCATTTTTAAAATTAATTTTAGTCATTAGATAATGAAAAAACCATCATATTTCTGTATTTATTAATATGCAGCACTGAGTTTTGAAATAAGCAGAGTCCCAGAGCCAACTACAAAATGACTGAAATTGTAAATCTGCATGCTTTACTTAAAAAAATTTTTTCTATAAACTTGAACATTTTATCACAAAAAGACCAGCTTTCCTAACCACTTATGGTATTTCTGAGTTCACATCAGGGGCTATGACATTTTGCATATGAATTTTACATTGATTTCAAAATCAGATATTTGATATTTATGGTACACAGAAAATATCATTTGATTCAGGAAAAACATTAAAAGGCCATTTAGAGATCACAATACACTTTAAAAATTCAGTACAACATTGCTGAAATAATCCATTGACCTAGCGTCTAAACAGAGCGCCAAAAAAAATCCAAAGTCAATGTCATAGAAAGACCATAACTTAAAACCAATTAAACTGGTTTTAACAACCACTGGTTGTTCTTTTAATCTCCTTAGCAGCTGTAAAATCAGATTTCTTTTTCTTTTCATAACTTTCCTGTTCATAACAAAAGAAGAAACACAAGAGGCTCCTAAACAGATTAATGAGTCAGTATCTCTCTGCCATTCTCAAGATCAAATCAAGTTTCAGGCTTTAATATCTCTAGCAGTCTTGAAGTAAATTTTCAGTTGTCTCAAAATAGAAATTGTGGTAGTAGTTTCTATCAAAGCCACATCCATACAAGCAGGCACAGGTTTGTCACTAGAAGCACACATGATTCACTGTACATGAATTGGTACATTATTTATGCCTGTAGCTCATTTGAAGTTTGGCTCTTCAGTTCATACATCAGAAATCTATAAAAAGAAATGTAAATAAGCTTAATGTACAATTTCATGGCATACTTAAGCATTTAGCTTCAGGTTTTAGTTTGAGGTTAATCTCAATTAGGATTATAGATGCGGGTGTAGATATTTTACGTAAATCATGAACGCTTTCAATCACTGAAGAAGGGAAAAGGCATCTTATGAGGGTGAAAATTGTTTTTCTTTACCCTCTGGGACTTTCTTTATAATCTTGATTATAAAGATAACTGCAGTTTAAGAAGTAACTAACTTCAGGATGATTAAAACGGTGTGAAATGGATCCAGCCCTTAGGGTCTGGTGGCCTCTGATGGCACTAAGGGTCAGAGGGCTTACATTGCATTCAGTCCCAAGAGGGACAGTAAGAGCTGTCTCACATCATCTTCTATTTACCAACCAGCACTCTGGCCTTTGTGAATTACTGAGTGTTGAACTTAGGAAAACTCAATGAAGAAATAAAAGCTGTCAAGACAGTAGAAAAAACCAAAATGGACAGACAGTCAATTTAAATCTAGCTTGTTTTAATTTTATTTCAATGCTCTGGAAAAAAAGAAAAAAAGTCAAGAATGCAGGAATCACAGACCAGTGTGGCAAAAGTTCTTTATTTGTTCACTTGGTTTTTAATATACATACTATCATGATTTTCCTCTAGCATGGAAACAGTTACATTTATGTTTGATGTGAAAACATCAGGCCTTTCTATTTTAAAATGTTTAAATCCATCAAGAAGGGTTTATTGTGTTGTATAGGTCCTTTTAAGATTTTTCTCAGAGTCTTGTAAAATGTAGAGTTATAACTGGTATTGACTGCTTTGTATTGCAACGTAAAATTTCTTCTAAGAACAGGGAAAAAAAACCTGTCATAATCCTTTCTATAGCTTCACACCTCAGGGAGTTTGATGACCTTATTTTGAACAAATCTTGTTTAGCTCATAAGTCCTTTCTTATGCTTAGTAAAACTCAGCACATATGAACCCATATGTTAGTGTTGCTGAAGGTTTCCACATTGACAGCAGCAAAACTACAAAACTGTGCTACACAATCCAAGAGCCAATCTCACCTGAGCTCAAGGCCAGCTAGCTCAGCACCTCTTCATGGTGCAGAAACACACCATCCTTGCTTGCCATCGTGCTTCCAAGCTGTGTTCAAATACATTCTTGGGTAGCATCCATCCAAGTGCACCTAAAATAGCAATGGGTTTTAATATAAGCAAGTACATTTAGAATTGCTAGAAAAGTTAACTTCCATCCTGATCTAGGCATCTGCATGGGATAGAAATCCATATCCTGGTAACCATCACATGGCTGTAGAAAAGTCTGTGATCCATTTTGAGCATGGATAATTGAATCACTCTTTCCTTTTAAAGCATTGGAGCACAAAAATAATGGAGACAGTCTGTATGTTTTTGACTAATGTCCTGAATTCCTTGGTCATCCAAGGAATGAGGCTTGGACTCCCGGGTTTTAGAACTTTCTCATCCTTTATAACTGGCCTGGCACAGCAGAATAGAGTGTTTCTAAAGCTAAAAAAAGAGTGAATTACAGGAATGTCCATCTTTTGAGACATTATCATCTATCTTCTGTTGTCAAGTACAGTGAAATTCAAACAAAATGTTCTTCTTCCTGGACAATGCATATTTTCACCTCTCAAAGACTGGTGTCAGCTGATTGTTATTTTGATAAACATGTAAAATTAAAAATTTTGGCACATTAAAAGCTTTTTAGAGACTGAAGGGGTAATATAATCATAGTTGTAATATTACATTTGTCTGAAGTAAATGGTTCATGTCTTCCACTTTAGTCTGTGCAGGAAATTTATGTTAGTTTAAGTGAACAGCTCATTTGTAAATGAAAGTAAAGCAAAGCTGAAATAAATGGCTAGTAAATTGTAATAGTCACTTATAGAAAGTAAGACAGACTTTTCTAAATGGAAAATATTTTATTCCAAAAGTATCAGAAGGTCCAGCACCATAAGGTTAACTGCTTTACCAGGGGCTAAAACTGTCAAGCCAGCTCTGTTTCATAGTAAACTGGATCATTGGTAGAATAATTGAGATGCATAACACAAGATGTAGATGTGAGCATTTTCTAACAACTATTATTTCTGGTTAAAGAGTTTTTCTTGAGGTTGTGCTGAGTTTTGGAGAACCTTAGCAGAAGAATACAGGCAAAACTATAGCTCTGATTATTTAAACATGGACTTAAAATGGTTCTGAGAATCACTTACAGTGAAATCTGGCTGATGTCCAGAGTATTGACACTTGGGGTTCTAAATCAAAGTGTTGTTCTGAAAACTCTCGCATGAAATCTACACAACAGCAGCAATCCTAGGTATTCATAACTATACATCTCTGTGGGCACATAAAGGTGTTAAATAGTTTTGTAAAAATAAGTAGCCAGGTGTATAGTCCATTACTTCTTTTCTTTTTTTTCCCTCTCCCACAGGTCATCAAATTTATTCCTTGTTCTGTCTTGCTGCAATCATTAATCAAGTGCAAATTCCTGGAAAATATGGTCCTCTCAGACTCTGTAGCAAAACTCTGTTGTTTGTGGATCAGAATTTTGTGCTGAGACCATGCAGAGCCATGTTGCAGCATGTGAAAGGAATACAGAGTTGGACTGTAGAATAAAACCATCTGCTGGATGTCTACGTGTTCTCCCACACGCTAGAATCCAACAATACGGTGTGAATCAAATAAATGATAAACTGAAGTTAGCAAACATTTCGTTTTATAGTACCACAAAAAATACCTCGAAACCCGTAACTTCCTTATTAGTAAAAGCACTAAGCTATAAATGCACACTCATGTCAAATATTTGGTCTAGTGATCTAAATAGCAGAAGATATATAAAATTCTGCTCTCATTTTAAACATACTAGTGCTTTTTATGGGCATCATTTTGGAATATGAAGCAATGTGTCTCAGATTGAAATAGTATCTTGAAGAAAGACATTTTCCCTTAAAGAAGTAGCAACTCTACAAAGTTAATAATAATGAAATGTGAAATTACATATGCAGTGCTGTTGTTTTCAATTTCTATAACCATTTTTATACCTGTAATTACAGAAAACCAGTGTGGTTAGCTAACCATGAATTGGGAATGCTTCTTCAAACTGAACAATCATGAGTAGCTGGCCTGTGGGGACAGATTATCTTGACAGCCCCAAAGTCTAGCTGGCCTAAAATCCTCACTGTGGGGATTCAGTGGCTTTCCAGGCTCAGACCTGCCAGGGGCTGCACCTTCCAGCGCCTCTGACTGCTGGATGAAGCCAGGAGGTGCAGGCACGTGGCATCCCACCAGGCATCCCACCAAGCATCCCACCAGGCATCCCACCAAGCATCCCACCAAGCATCCCACCAGGCATCCCACCAAGCATCCCACCAAGCATCCCACCAGGCATCCCACCAAGCATCCCACCAGGCATCCCACCAGGCATCCCACCAAGCATCCCACCAGGCATCCCACCATGCATCCCACCAAGCATCCCACCAGGCTCTGGCCATGCCTGCCACCACAATCACAACACAATCACTGACCCTGCAAATCTGCTCTTTCCGGGGGTCTCAGGATGGCCCTCAAAATGCGCTGAAATCAGTGGGAGTGCTGCAGCCAAAACTGCCAGCTGTGACACTTTCTGAGGCGTTCCAAATTTTACAGATGAGGATTTTTTCTGTGTCATTTCTGCTTTTTCCTCTGTCAGGATGTAGGTGTTTTCAGGCAATCAAGAAAATATTTTAGGTGTTTAAAAGTGCATGGTGTCTCACCAAAATTTAGAACTGTCAATATATGAAAGCAGAGCTGAAAATGTGATTAACATTTGCAAAATAATCTGAGTCTGGCCTGTTTTAAAGGAAAGGAAAAGATGAAGTTATTCTTCCTATGCTTCTTAAATTTAATATTTTTGCAAAGTATACAGAAAAGAGCTATGAATAAAACCAAATAAAAAATAAAGTTTATTTTTCCATTACTTCCATGTTTGTTTAAAAAATACTAGTGTTTTATAAACCACAAAATTTCCAGTTTTAACTTGTTTTTTTTCCTGAAGCATGTACACATTTCCTTAATGAGTACCAAAGACAGAAGTATTCAGGAATACAACAGATTTTAAATCAGGCTATTAATGACAAATTAAAATTTAAAGGAACTATGGCATGGCTTAAGGTTATCTCCAATCAACCTCATCTCTCATAAAGTGATTAAATCTCTGACATAAACTCTTAAATCTACTTGAAAATTTAGAGTTGCATAAACATCAGTTTACATAAAAAAACCCTTACTTCTTATTATCAGACAATTAATACATATTGAGTTCAGTTAAAAATAACATTCTACTCTTGAATTTCTGACTTTTCACACTAATGAAGTTTATCATCACAAGAAGTGCTTGGCAAAAAATTAATTATTTTTATTACCAAAACTGCAAAATGAAAAAAACAAAACTTCCAGCTTTACTCAATTTTTTATATTACAATATAAACTAATATAAAATAAAGTAATATAAATCTTTCTATATTATTGTAATCTGTCTCATCTTTCTATATTGTTGATTGTAAATGTATTAAAAAACGAAACAAACAAAAAAAAAAACCCAAAACAAAACAAACAAAAAACCAGCAATACAGTACTAATCTAAAGAAACTGATGCAGACGTGCCTATCCAAAGCAGGAGCTGTCCACTAACAATCCTTTTTTTCAAGGAGTTATGGCTTTGGGTCTGAGATTGCCCTATTAGAGACGTGCTCAAGATCCTTTTCTGTCCTAAATATCCACATGTGTGTGCAAAAGACTCCATCATGTAAACAGATAAATCCAGCTGAACCAATACCCATGCTATACAGATTTGTTTATTCATGCTTTATGTACAGTTGCCACGTTTCAGAATAGCTGAACAGCTGGAAAAGCAGCATGATGCCACAGACATGTGAGGAAAGAACAATTTCTTATGTTTTGGAGTTTTTTTTATTACACACAGGATTCAGCTCAGGTGCAATGCTAGATGGGACATCTGAACTTTAGGACCAGTAAGACAGAATGGGTTTTAGGACTGAGGTCTGGCCCCTTTGGGCATGTGCTGTGAAATGTTGCTGTCCATTTCATCAGCAACTTCTTACTATTTTCAGTAACCTCACCTGGGCTATTCATGTGAATAATGTGAGAGGCTATCACCCTAACTTGATTAGTTTGCACCTTCAAGGTAATTAGCTCCTTATGTTCCTTTGCTTGAGGCAATCTGTGTTATATTCCAGGCAGCTACACAGTTGTCTTCCCTTCTGTCCATATACCCTTTTAGGTTACTCAGGAAGGTAAATTCTGCTGTAGAATTATTACTTCTCTGCTCTGTAGACAAATAGGTTAATGAAAGTAAACTTTTGTGGGGGGGAGAACAAGAGGTATCTGAAGTACAAGTAAGAGCAGCTGTGAGTCTCTTCACTTATGGTTGTATTTTTGAGATTTTTTTTTTTTGTTGGTTTTTTTGTTTTGGTTTGTGGGTTTTTTTGGGGGGGAGGGGGTCAGCTGCTTATTTAAATTGACTAAGAAACAGTATAAAATTATAGGTTGGTAAATATTAGAACTCATTTTCAATACCTAACAATTTAGAAAGTTAGGACATTGCTTCTACTCAGTTTTTGACCTTGATAAAAAAAATTACAAATTCACTGACATAGCTGCATGTTTATTCTACTATCCTCTACAGAGTCTTTCACTTTATATCCTTCAGGTATGGAATGTTCTAATGTAGTGCTGAGGCTATTTAAAATAGTTGTGCTGTGGCAAAGAAGTAGAAAATTCTTGTTACAGTAAAAATTGCTGTAGGAGAGTCAGTTCATTCTGCTCTCAAGAGTAAGCAATGTGAATAGGTCACCCATAGATGCATAAAGGAAGCATTACAGCTATTATAGCAGTCATTGGGTTACAATATCTCAAAAATTACATTAGGAAGCAAATGAGGGAGTGTCTTCTAAAATGCTATGATTTAATAAGACATCTCAAAGTGAGGTCATTCACACTGGGAATGATAATACCAGTAAATTAAAGGGAAGGTCACTTTTATATAATGTTAATCATACAAATTCCTCAAATATGTTTGTTATGGTAAGCCATTTTATGGATCTTAGCATTCTATGACCTTTATTTGTGTTAGCATTATAACTAAAAATCCATTAATACCTTCTGAGAGCAGAAAAAGGTCATCTTCTGTCCTTTTATTTTATTATTTAAGGGTTTGGGGAAGCTACCATATGTTGTATACCATAGACTCACTATAAAACATGCCTTACATGTAAAATGTCTTACAGGATATTTTCTTCATGAGATTGCCTTTTGTAGTACAACTGGGTTAAAAAATGGAATTTCTGTATTTGCTTTTGTAGTAAAATATTTTTAAGGAAAAATATTCTTTTCCCTGCCTGATTGTTATCCCATATTATGCCAATTGGGCTTAATGCATCCATTCCTATAAACTGTTTTGAAAAGACCTGAAATCCATGCAGTAGTATTTCTATGGAGTTTTATTATGGAGGCAGTTATAAAACCAGCATGAAAGTGTAACTGTTTCATAAGGAATGATTGGGGAGCTTATTTTTCCCCTCAAGATTATTTTGTTGATGTGACTACATAAGCACAGATGTTCTTCAAAATGCTGTAATAACATGGGAAGGACAAAAGCGATTTTAAACTATACTTTTCATGCAAATTTTCTAGAATTTTATATATCTCTGTAGATTTTTCACAGAGAACAGAAAGTCCAGAACACCATAGAATGTTTTGACGGTAGACTTTTAAATGAAAGTCTTCTAGGAAAATTACTCAAGACACACATCTGAACATTTATAAAGATCAAGTCTAAATTACTGCATGTTTACACTGTTTTTCTGAGAATGCAAAAAAATATTTTTTATATTGAGTGGAAAAATAGTGTATCTCCACAGTGTAGATTTTTTTTTCTCCTGAACTCTTAATGACAGTCATTGTGTGGTACCCTGCAGAGTGTTAGGCAGTATATAAAAAACATGACCAGTTATCAGTGGTGCCATCAAAGCAGAAGTGCTGCTGGAGTCAAGGCATTTCCAACATTTTATGCTATCTGGAAATCTGGCCCTCGATTTTAGTCCTTGGGGAACTCATACTCTCAAACTAAAAAGACCACAACAGATGAGAGGGATAAATATCCCTACATCATAGAGGAAATTAAGGATTATAATAAGGCATCACAATTTACCACATGGCTTATTTAACAGTCCTGCAAGCTAATGTAAAAAATTCATGATGGATTTTAAGATGTTTTTTCCAAGGGTACATTTTTCTTATCATGGCAAGACACGCTATTTAAATTGACTTAAATATTTTTTTCTTTAGATAGATGCAGTTCTTTTTTTTTTTTTTCAGTCTCTCCTCTATTTTTCCTTCTAGTCTCACTCAATTCCTTGTCCTCCTATCTCTTCCTGTGCCCACCATTGTCTCTTTCCTCACAACACCTGTGATGAACTGGAGGGGTGAGTCAGGCTGGGGAGCGTGCCAGAGCTCTGCATTCACAGCCAGGAGAGCCGAGTGCGTCTTGAACAGGGTACAAAGAGCTGGCTGTGTCTCACGTCTGATATGAGCTATTGTAACACTTCATTTTCCTCTTCTTTACATGAGAAAAGATGCGTCAATCGTTTATTACATTATTTAATCATTAGGCATCATTCCAGATGACCATGTCTTTTTTTTTTCCCCCAAAAGTAATCAGCACAACCTTCTGCTGTAAATAAAGGGTATAAATTGGTGATTAAAGCTATTTTCCCTCACAGCAGAACAAATAATAAGGCATAAGTCTTTTCTACCCCTGTCCCCTTATTGGAACAATAACAAGATGAGCCTTCGGGTTTCTGAGGTTATAAATCATCTAAATAGGAAACAAGACCCATGTTTTTCCTAATTTATCATATTGTCACTTATTATAGATACCCCTTCATCTAAACTCTCCTAGCACTATATCTTGTTCATCTTCTTAAGGCAGCTCTCTCAATTGCTGCTATGCATCTTACATTTGCATTTACTCATGGCTATTCTCACATCCACTTCCCCAGCTTTGTCACTCCCACTGCCCCCTCTCACCTCCTGCCCACTGCTCCAGTGTTTCCTTTCTGCCAGTCCCACCTCCATATTCTAGTTGAATAATACCTTAGAATACTTTCAGATATTGAAATTGTTGTGCTGCAATGGAATTCTCAGCAAAATTCAGCCTTTCTTACCTTACCTAACATTTAAGCCAATATTAATTTGTAATAATTGATGCAGATTACTTGTCACAGTTTGAGTTGCTTGTCTCTGTTCTTTGTAGCTTTGTTTTCTTTTACAGATCATTTTTCTTTTTCTTTTCACTGTGTTAAAATTTACCTAATTTATTTTAAATCTGATTGTGTGAATAACTGAAGATTTTCTTTTAGAAGGTTTGAAGATGATGGCTTGATTTTATTTCAGGTTGCTGATAAACTGAGCTCCTCCATTTCTTACTGGAATGTTTCCAGTAACAAATTATTGCCTTGTGAATGCACGATCTTCTACTTTTGATTCTTGAAATAAACTATACCAGGTCATCATTCATTTTTTACAATTATGAAAATTTCTAACTGAAAATAGATATGCCATATGGTTAAATAATTTCATAAATGATCTTGAATTAAAAAAAAAAAAACAAACAAAAAACAACAAACATGAAAGCCAGGGCACTGAGTAAATTGATGGGTGTTAGATTTGTCAAGTATTTAACTAAGGAATGTTAGAAATACCTTGAAATTTTCAACGTTTTGAATAGTGAGGGTCATTTCTAGATGCAAGATGAAAACTTGAAAAAGAAATAAAATTAAAGTTCTTGCTTTCTTTGTAAAAATAAACAGCACAATCCTTAATGTCAAAAACTTACTTCCTAAATAATAACTAATTCAACTGTTAAATACATGTTACAAATGATAATTCTTACACTATGTAATCTAAAACTTTATATTTTCTACCTATCTAGAAATCATAAAAAATCACTGGAAGTAGCTTAGTATCAAAATACCATTTTTAAAATTCAAATATGTTCTCTATGGTGCATTGTACACTGAGAGCAAGTGTTTTCAGGTTTTAGTGTTTGTTCTAATGTAAGAAAAAAATGCATAAATGCTGCAGAACTAGGACAAATATGGGTCTATAAATAGCAATCAGTCTCAGTGAAGCACAGCAACTTAATCTCCATTTGCAGCTATTCTGAGCACAAAGTTAGGTTGAAGGACATGAAAGTTGTTTTGGTTCCCACTGTTCTTCTCATCCCTGTTGTCACTCCAAGCATTGCCCTGTTCTCCACTCATCTTGTACTTCTCTAATCTCTCAAATTTATGTCTCTGTATTTTTCTCATCCTTGACATCTCAGAATCTTACTTTGCCTCCTCTGATGCTCAACAGAGCAGAATTCTCCTTGAATTTTCATCCTTCTCATCTACCGAGAACCAGAGCTGTTATCTTTGGGCTTCTTGAAAGAAGCACAGACAAAACTCTTTTTTAAAGGATAAGAATATTTTTTACTTCTTGAATAATTTCAAAAAAGATGAAATATGTTTAGCTGGAAGAACAGTCGTTACTTTTTTCCTAATCCTTCTAAACCAGGAAGAGCTTCTTTATGGCATATAGTAACAAAACATATAGGAGTATAATTGAACATAGGACAGAGAGTATAGGAATATAGTATATATAGTGGCACATAGGAGCATCAATCAAACTATGATTGGGAGCTGTTAGGTAGGAGTGTCACCCTTGATCAATATAGCTCTCATATGAAGCTTCTGTCTAGTACAGTCTTTTGGGGTTGAGTCACACCATTTGTCAGGAAAACAGTAGCAGAGTGGAAAGGAAAGGGGCCTCCTCAGAGCTGCTTTCTGTGTCATTCCAAACCTTTTTCTTGAAAGGTAGCAGAGCTTATTCTCAAAATAGAATTGGCAAGAGTCCTCAGCTTAGACCTCATAAACACTCTGATATCTCTCAGAGCTTAATACCCCCTAGAATATGATTTAAGTCTTCTCTCTGAGGCAATTGGGCTTAGGATGTATGAACCAGTCTCTGGGGGATTTAGGATGATGCATTATTATTTTCCACAGTCACCTACACACTACCCTGAGGTAAGATGCTGATATGTCTAATGTCATACAGGCAAGCAGTGTCAGAGCTAGGATTCAAATTGTTTCCCAGACATATTTCTGATCCCTTCAGGCACAGAAGGCACTGAAGTCTCAAAGACTGTTGCTCAAAGTGGTCAGAGCTCCACCAGTCACTAAGCAAAAGATTTCTGTATGCATTCTGTCAGAGGCAGATAAGGAGCCAAGCAGCATTAATGGAATCAGTGATACCCCACAGCTCTGTGGTGCTGGTTTCTGCCTGGGATGACATGGAAAGGGAGGGAGTGGGAGTGTGTTTCTCAGCATTCTGTAAATTCTGTCTGCAAACAATTTCTATGCTGCATCTTGAACTAATGTTCTCTTCTGGCATTTTCAAGTCCAAGCACACTGAATAGTGTGTGTGCAAGCGGGCATGACTAGACTGACTGTCTGAATATTGTCCTTCAGACAGAACCTGGGCAGTCCACAGAGCATGCAAGGATTTGAGGAACCCCTGCACTCATCTATCCAGTGAAGGACAGGCAAACTAACACCGCAGAAAGCCAACTGCCTTTGTTCAAGGGAGCAAACATGTACCTGGTTCCTGTTACATGCATCTAGATCAGCAGATACCAACCTTATCTGCATCATAGAAAAGTCCTGGAGTTCAAGATCAGCCTGGTTCCTTATCTTGGAGTCCATGCTACTGCACAGAGGGAACTAAAATTATTATGAGAGTAGGGAGGTATTATCCTTTCCAAGAAACCACTACTTAACCTGATACTCTCTGTATTGTTTTCTCATGGTTTGCTGGGGATTTTTGCTGCATCTCCTTTAGGACTCAGGGCTGCTGTGTCGTCAGCAGTAGAAGAAAGGAGACCTTCAGGAAGCAACAGCACCCAGAATTAGAAATCTGACTGGGAATAAAGACTTCAAAGAGGCAGTTGCAGGGTTGGACAGTGAGGAAAAAAGAACTCATCAACTACGAGGTTTATAAAAGAGAAGTGTTGCGGAGACAGTGTCTGAGAACAAGCTGACTGATTCAGATCTGAAGGAAAGTCATTCATTTGTAACAAAGGATAAGCTTAGCTGTTGCATTTTCTTCATGTAGGATTCTGCTTAGACACCACCCTAACCAAAGTTAGTTTTCTTGTACCCACTATGTCTCACAACCCCTTACCCAGAAACCTTTGTAAGGAGAAGAAATGGCTGAGAATGGGTGCACCAAATGCACCTCCCCAATGAAAATGTTGATGTTGCCATTTTCTGTTTAACAACATAGTCAAGAATTTTCAAAGCCTTAAGTAGTGCTTTGATAGTAGTAGAATGCATCAGGTTTTTTCTTCATATGTATGTTCTTCAGCTTTTGTGGCTTTCCTGTAAGGAAACTCTAATTTGTATGCTGCTTCTGAAGCATGACCTTGGTGTGTCTTGTGTATTGATTAAAAGAGAAGGGATACCTGAGTGTTTAAGCTCTAGCAGATCTTTTCAGTATTATGTCCAATTTAAACAGCTTTAATTTGGTTTTTATATAAATATCACACCACCAAATAGGGTTTTTTGTCTGTCAGTGCAGTCTAGCCACACAGGACAGTTTGCAATTAGCTCATGTGCTGTTCTGGAGCTCTAAAGGCACAGCTGGCATACACAAACAACCTTTCTATCCCTGCCTTCGCCTCTTCTGTCTGCCAGAGAAGTTGGCTCTGCACACAGACCTCATGTGCACTTTGCAGCCCTCTCCTCCCCTTCTCTCTCAAGATCTGCTGGTCTGTGAAGGGGGAGCTGTGGTTTTGTCTTCTTTCTTGTACCCCGTGTAGCAGTGGCAGATGAAAAAACTAATTGTAGATAAAGGTACAAAAGCCTTTAGAGCTGTAGAAGCTGTTGAGGTCTGTATAAGGTACAGAGCTCTTCTCTCTGAAACCTTTTGCTATGGCCCTTTTTCTTTCTTAAGGCCAGAACTCTGTACTAATCCAAGAAATGACTGCACCTTGTGGATACAATCAAACCTTTACTAAATAACCTTCAGTCATTTTCACAATGAAATTCCTTCACTTTTAAGTATTATTTTTGCTTTAAAAACACAGTTAAACACAGTTAAAAAACACTGTGCTACACTGTCAATGACAGAATTTATTTCTGTTTAACCAGTTAACCTGAGTTTTGGAAGGAAGGAGTTATATATGATCAGAAACATCACTCTGATGTGCAAAGTTGTCTTTGCCCTTCTTAGAGGCATTAATAGAGTGATTCTGGGGTGGGCACAGTGTCCCTCTATATGCACATGGATGTAAACTCTAAGAGAAGTGAAATGTGCAGAACTGCTGTCCTTGATGTGCTTATGTTGCTTGGAGCAGAGATAACTGAATAGAGGATATTGGTTCTGGTGTGTTATAAAGCTGTGAAAGAGAAGGTTGAGAGAAGAAGGGGGGAGAAACCTGCTCGTAAATGCCATTGTCCCCTAAATGTCCCAATTGTACAAGGACATACTAAAAGAGCTCTAATCCCGTGACTAGTCTTCAAGATTTTAGTGGGACCACTGATGCTCAAAATTAAACATGCCCTTAGGAGCATGTCCTCATGGAGCAATGCTAAGAAGCAGCATCTCCCATTGGCTGCTGACAGTCATCTCTTTCTCACCCTGTGTGCCTCCTGATCATGCAGAAAAATGCTTTCTGTGAAGCAATGATGTAATTCAGTCTCATGAAAAAACAGCCCTTGAGAAAACAGGCACAACGATTTTACATCACACAAAAGTGATATATAACGACCTCATCAGTCAACATTTTAACTTTAAATTACACCATCCTTTTGCTGCAACAGTGAGGATTTTAGGCTTTAAAATAAACTAAAAAGATACTATATCACATCATTAAAGCTGTCACTAAATCATTGCTAAAATATTGCTTTTATTTTTCTCTTTGGAAAATACATAATGTAAAAAGGAATGAAGAGTAGGTTAATAAAGAGAATAAAGACATAAAGATATAATATTATAAGATATAATAAAATAGAAAGCTCCCACAAAGAGAGGGGAAGGTTATGTAAGGGAACCCTGTGCACCCCCTGAAATGTCCGTGCATCTAAGATATCAATCTGTCACAGGCAGTATAGGCTGACCTTGTTCACTGGGTAAAGCTGAAATGGAAAATTGAACTGCAGCTTTGGGATCATAGGGGCAGCCAAAGGTCACCCGCCACTCAGGCACTGCCAATGCATATTCCCTGCTGACTCCGTCTAATCCACGGCTAGCTGCTCTCAGTCACCTAGATAGCATCTGCAGCAACAGCCTCCTTCAGGGGAGCGTCTTCCTGAGGCATTTTCTGCAAAGTGCTCCTTCTTTTGGGCAAATCTTAAATGTTGGTTAGAATAATGAATGGAAATGAAGTGTTCTGAAAATTGAGCATGTTTTACCAGTTTATAAAGATCATGTGTATCTGACTGTGCCCTATTCTGAATTTCTGCTAAGGAGTAAATACACCATTACAAGCAGACTTGAGCAAAAAAGACACAGGATAAGGGCTTGAACTTCAAGGTTTCTTTAAGATCCTGTGCTGATCTCATCACTGCTCACAGAGCAGTATAGCATCAAAAAAGTCTAGCAGTGCTTTTCACAAAACTACCAGACAGTCCAGATGTAGATGTCTGATATTAATTTTATCAGAATAAATGTTTTTTAAGTATTTTCCAGTAAAAGTCTTATTTCCTCATTAAAAAGGATTCCATCAAAACACTATAAAAGAATAAAACTGTGAAGTTATGTCTGCCCTAAGTGTAGGCTATCTGTTCATCTAGACAGCACACAGATTATATATATATATATGTACTACCATGCCATTAAAGAAAGTAGATATACATGGTATCCAGCATCAGACACAGAGAGTTCCAGAGTTCCTTGCTCTGAGCACTGCAGCCTGCTGGAGGTTTATCCCCTCGTGCGTCAGAAGGACTTGCATCCTCATAAACTGAAACCACAGGCGCACACACATACTCACTTTTTTTCCCTCTCTTCCTATTTATACCTCTTAGATTCTTTGAAGTAAAAGGTCTGGTCTTTTATTATATCAAGCATGAATGCATCTCCTATATTTAGCAACCTGTAAAAACCTCTTTGCACAGGTGCATCCTAAACCATTCTGGCTTCTAGCTATTGTTATCTATCCCAGTTTTCTTCTAAATTGTATGGTATTGTGTTTCCTAGAGACATTTGAATGTTGTCTGTTTCTTATTTTGTTCCTATTTCAAGTTAATTTTGGGTGTTTCTTTGATATTATAAATGTGTTTATGCTTCCTACATATCCTGATTAGAATAATTTATTTTTCATATTCCAATATCTCTAGAGCCCTGCACTTCATGTAATCCTTTACATCTATTGCAAATGCAATACTACTATAAAATCAAAATAATAACTATGAATGTTTGCATTAGGTGTTAGATGCCTAAGAATTGAACTTTAATTATTCACATCTCCCCCGCATATGGAAGGAAAATGGGGACAACTCTGTACTTATTGTAAAAACTTCTAAGCTTTGAAGTCTTTTGAAAGATATTTTTAGGTGAGGGCTCAGTTTCTGTCAGTCACAGGTATAAAAGGAAAGTGACTGTGCATGTGTTGTGTGTATGCATGTGCATCCGTAAACAAACTTATTTAAGACTTCTTAATTTCCCAGCAATATTGATTGCTGAGATACTGATTATCAATTAGGATTGTCTGTCATGCAGAGAATATTCATTACTTCACAAAGATGCACAGAGCTTCATGGGTTTGACTCAAAATGTCTGAAACCGGTTTGCATAACTTCATGAATTAACATAAATAACTCAGGACTGTAGTTTAATTATGTTACAGGTATGATTTTAGAGTACGCATCACTCAAAATGGAAATTTTTTAGCATAGTAATAAGTCTCAAGAAGAAGAAAAAAAGCAGTTCAATAAGTATTTCTCTTGTGGGGAAAAAGCCAAATGCTCTTGTGACAGCACAGGATAAGGAAAAGCATTTTCTGCTTCAATTGTAAGTAGAGGTTAAACAGAAGCTACTGAAGTTAAACAATTCCAAAGACCATCTGTAGTTACCTTGCATCTAAATGCCCGGAAATCAAGGATGTCTCTGGATTATTGCTAGTGATTCTTTATTTTCCTTGGAACAACTAGAGAAATTCTATAGGCATGAAAGAATATTGCAGTTATATCATTGTCCAAGGGAAGTATACCTGGGAAGTATAAACTTACAGGAAAAGTGAGACAACAATAAATAGACATCAATTAAGAAAGTATTAAACAAGATTAGTATAATAAAAGACAATCAGAAAGAGAAAAAAAATTATTCCCTTCAAACACAGTTTCATTTTAATAAGAAAATTTACTTTGATGAATATTGTTCATATTTTATATTGAAAATAATGTAAGACAAAGATTTTGCAGTTATTTATTTTTATATGAAAAATGAGGAGGTAAAAATTTACTAATAAACCAAAAGGGCTAAGTACTAGCTAGACAACAAAATCATCATTTACATCTCTAACAAAACTGTCGAAGGAATCTTCTGCTATTCTGAGGATGTCAACCTCCTTTTATTTAATATATTGTGGATAAATATGTATACAAAAATACATATATGAAAGAAGTTTTCATTTGACACAGAAATTAGAATACTGATAAATGTTGAAATAAATTGTACATTTTATAGAAAGTAAAGTGGCAAAATACAAATAAGGTCCTCAGACTTAATGCACAGACCTGTATCAATCCATAGGTAAAGTCTTGCTTTAGTCTTTAGTGTTGATAAAATTCCCCAGTGATCTTGTACCCATTTGAAAACTACATGAAGAATATTAATACAGAAAGAGTACAGAGAAATTTCATGAAGTGTTTAAGCAAGTGACAAGCAAAATATATGTTAAAAGACTGAGGAAGTTCTATGCATTCTCTTTATAAAATAAAACAAAACCTAAAGTAAAATTGTTCGTGACAGTACTGAGGTTGTGGGTAACAATCATTTGTTCTGAACCACATTTGGACAAGAACTAACCTCAGGGAAGCCCTGAAATCTGTGTTATGTAAGCAGTAATGATTGCTGAGATTGTTTTGGGTTTATGAACTAGGAATTTATGAAAACCTGTATCTTGGCCAAGAAACCATCACAGAAAACAATTTCTAAAGCTAATACCTGAAAAACCTAGAAGATGATACTGAAGACCAGGTAGGGTGAACTGTTCATTCTGTTGGACATCATTGAGGAAAGAGAAAATATTCCACGTAGTTTAATTCCTTGATGCTGAAATTTCATAATGTTTTGAGAAATCCTTACATCCTAAATATTTTATTTACAAGAAAGAAAATCTCATTTAATTTTAAAAGAAATGTTTTCCTGAGAAATACGAGACACAGAGTGGAGATCCTCGTCTCAGATCCTCTGAATGGTGGAAGGATGAGAGATTAACTTGGTTCAGAGTGTGACACTTTCCTGGAAGTATTCAAATTGGCATTTCTTATAAACCTCAACAATACACAACACAAAAAACAGATACAACCTTTGTCTTAGGTTAAAACTTTATCAAACTCTGCAACTAAGATGTCTGAAACTTCTTCTTTCTGTGTACTGATATACAATAAAACATTTTTAGAACTTTATCTAAATGGATTGCAGAATATTTTACAAAAAATATTCTCCTGACATTAGAGAGATATGTATACATATCAACTCGTTTTACATGAGGGGATGCCAAGTGTGAGAGAAATTAAGTAGTTTTCTTGATATCTTGGAGGAAGGCAATGACAAATATGGGACTAAATAGCAGTGCCTGTGATACTGCTGTGGACTGCTGCTGCTGGCTGACAATCCTGTGTATCTTGCCAGCACAACCAGGCTCATCCTCCTCACAGATCTGGTTGTTTCCTTGATTTCCTCTGATTAGTCAGAATTACAAGTCATTTGTTTCTTAACTCAGTCCAAAATTGCCCACACCATGTATGGAACTGTGCCTTATTGCATTTATTATTTTCTCTTTCAAGAGGATTCAGCCCAATTCAAAGGTTACACTCTTTTTAGATAAATCTTCCAAATCAAATGGCTTTATATATGACCTCTGATTTAGTTAAGAAGGTCCTTTGGCAACAGCTCCTAAACATTGAATTAAAAGCCACTTTAAAATGGAAAATCTCAACTGAACCCAAATAATAAGGTCCTGTCCTGAAATTCTAGGACTAATGTTGAAATAAATTGTCTTTAAATCACCATGACAAGTTTGTTTGTAGTTTCTGTGTCTCCCCTTTAGACTGCATTCTTGCCTTGAAAGTATATGTTAAAAGACATGGTAAGGTTTGTTTGTTAAGCAATTGAAATTGCTGAATATCAGAAAACAATAATTAACTTAGGGTAAATTTTTCAATTTTAAAAGAAATCAGTTTAAGTAGAGTAAATCATACAGTGGAATTAAGAATAATATTTTGAAGATAAAAATGTATTGCTTTTATTATCAAAATACTCTTTGACTTTTATAAGTAGTAGTATGGGCTGTAAAATTAAAAATTGTAAATGGTCACTAATGTTGATGGTGAAAGAGAAGGACTGTAATGATACTTTTAGAATAAGAAAAAGGTGTTTTTTACATCCTTTTTTACAATTGTTTTATTTTAGAAATCTCATTTCATGTTCATAATTGAAATATCCATTTTAGCATTAATAATAATGTCAAGACACATCATGGAAGCTAAAAATTCTAGTAAATTTTGTCTGGCCAAAATTTATCTGTATTTATCTTCCTGTCAGTTGCAATGACAGATGCCTAGTGTCAGCTGTAGCTGGATCTTCTCTTACCGTACCTGCCGGCAGGAAGTGAGCTGTTCCAAAATTTACTAACAGCAGTATGATCAACGTGACATCATAATGAAACTTGGGAGAATATTAGAATAATATGTCAGATGACAGACCAGGAACTATCATTTGTGCAATGGCTCTAAGCAGAATATGGCATTTTTCTGACTGAGAGTGCACCAGGGCGCTTTGTTCCTCCAAGGATTGCTCATGTAACAGTGCAATCTTCTGATTTAAACCCTCACAAGCATGGCTGAAACAGCTTGTGGAATAAAGCACGTTGATTAAATAATTCAAAGTACTGTAGAGGGAAATGATGTGTAATCCCTGTTCTTGTAATAGCTCTGCTTGAGCTCAGGCAAGGTGCAGCACAGCAGCAGATAGAAACACTCAGTCTATTAAGGCCCAGTGCTGGGAGGTGCAGAGCTTCTCCTGAAGCTCTCACTGGAGTTGCAGTGCGTGAGCAGCTCCCTGGAACAAGCTTTCACTTGCCAAATATAGACAAAGAGCATTTTTGTTCAGGACATTTATATTAGTCTTCTCTGCATTCTATACATAGCTGCTGTTCCCTTTTATGGCTTGCTCTCTGAAGGGGGTATTCTCACCATCTAACTTCTGGCATCTAACTGGGGGACCTAAATTAAGACTGTGGGCTTCATACTTAGTGTTGCTTCAACAGGCAATTCAGAGCCAGTCAGCCCTAAATATCTGCTATTTCAAAAAGGTGGCAAGCAACTAGAGTAAATCGTAGTAAACAGTCTTTGTGATTGTAGCAGAGTTTATATCAAAATACCATACCTGCATGAACATAACATTTTAATCAAGGTATAAATTCATAAATAGCAGGTGTCAAATACTGGAGGCAGCTCACTTTGCTAAAGGTAGATTGATGGAATCATATATGTGTAAATACATGTTTATTTATATGTATTATGTCTGTTATAATTAAGGTTTTACTCACTTCTTAACTTCTAAGCTTCCGAAGACAAATTTTATCTCAGAAAATGAAGTTTAAATCAGTTGGTAATACAGTAATTCCTTTTAGTTATTCTGTGTATTTTAAGGGTACTCATCTTTTTAAATGCTCTCTTGTGTGACTGGCCTAAAAAGGGTGTTGTGCACACGTTTTAACAGAGGAGCCATGACTGAGGTCAGTGAGAGCTGCTGAAGTGGAGTGTCTCTAAAAATTGGTCCACCTTTATGCAAACCTTTAGATTATGGGGTTTCTCATTGCAAGTCTACATGCAGATCTACAGCTTATAATAAGCAGTGATAGTGAGCTCATGGCATGCATGACAGAATTAGAACACAGGGTTGTCCTCACCAGCAGACAAACAGAGCCCTGGGGTCCACCTACTTCTTCTGTCTTCAGGTGACAAGTGGCAGCAAGGGGCTGGGGAGGCTCTGGGGAACAGCAGCTGGGGGCAGGAGGGATGAGAGGGAATTCAGAGGCCAAATGGGAAAGGTAATGCACAAGAAATTCAAACAAACAGGCAAACCAAACAAACAAAAACCCAACCCAAAGAAAGCAAACACCCCGACCCCCGATTTTTTCTAATTCCTGTAGGCTGAGAATATAAAGCCTATTATATAAATATTAAGGTGAAAAGTTCTTCTTACTCTGATTTCAGCCTTCTTATATGAACAGAAGAGAGTCACATATAGGTAAACTGTAGCTACTAAGGGAAATTCCAGGTCAGACTGGAAGAGATCTGGTGAATTTCAGTGATTGGGGTCCCATCCTTACAACTGAGATTTTTAAATGCAGAAATGAGAACCACTATGAGGTACTGTTCTCACACAGAGTCACAGATGGTTGAGGTCAGAAGGGACCTCTGAAAGTCACTTGGTCCAAGCCACTCTTTAAGAAAAGGCCAGTTGCCCAGAACCATGTCCAGATGGCTTTCTGATTTCGCTGTGGATAAAGACACTGCTGTCTCTCTGGGCCAACTCTGCTGGTGCTTGCTCACCCTCCCAGATAAAAGGTCTGTGCTGATGTTCAAAGGGAGCTTCCTGTGTTTTAGTTTATGCCCATTGCCTTTTGTCCTGTCACTGGGCACCACTAGAAAGAACTTGGATCCATCTTCCTTACATCCTTTCCTTGGATATTTATATATATTCGTGAGACAGACCTCCACTAAGACTTCTTTTCTCCTGGCTAAACAGCTCCATATCCCTCAGCCTTTCCTCATATGAGAGGTGCTCCAGGCATCCTTGTGGCCCTTCAGAAGACTTTCTCTAGTAGTCTTCTAGTTCCACATCTCCTGTCTTGGGGAGCACAGCAGTGGACACAGCCACTGGCGTGGCCCTGCCAGTGCTGAGTAGTGGTTCACAGGAATGCTGTGATGATATGAGTCTGAAAGATTGTGAAGATATCCAGTACCCCAATGACTGGAAAACAAAATAGATCACATAAATAAACACAGAAAGAGTCTGAGCTAATGCAGTAAGCTCAATCTTAACTATGTTGTTACATAAGCCTTGTATACTTGACTTTCAGAAGAGAATAATATTCCTTTAAAGTAGCATAAGTTTCTTTGGTCTCAGATTTCGCACAGTTAAAAAGTAGAGTTTAAAAAAATCCTGTGATGCAGAATGACATTGGCACACCCATGATTTATTCAGGAGGTTTTGAAGGTGTTTTAGAACATGGGAAAGATGTCATTAGGATTTCTTGTTTGTCTTAAGAATGCCAAAAAGGAATCCTGCCTCACTGTGGATCTCTGTGGTGTCTATTCCCTCATGCTAAAAGCCCTACAACCACTGCTCCTCCTTTATGTTCCTGTCCTGCTTCAGCTGCTCACACTAGCTCTGTATTTTCCCTCTCAAGCTACTCCTCTTGATGCAAGCAATCAGAGCCTGCCCCCATTGCCATCTTTCCTCATATCTGCTCTCCACCTTACATCTACGGAGCTGCTTGAGTTCCCCTCTACAGAGAACACTGCTTACACAAAACCTCTCAAACAACCTTTCCCTCTTATTCTTCATTCCATGTTCCTTCCCTCTTGCTCTTTCAACAACAAGTCATCATAAAGCAAACATGCAGCTTGAAAACTGTTGACCGGTATTTTGGCTTCAAATATTGTTTAAAAATGCTAGTGTTAGAAAACTCCCTGTTATCATTACACTAGAAACATGTATTTCTGCATGTAGCAGAAATACATAAATATTACAGAAAAACATAAATATACATAAATATAAACTTCATATTTAAAATCTATACTATGATATAATAAATTCTAAAATATTCAAACTATTGGGACAAACCTAAGTCACAAATGTAGAGAACAACTTAAAATCATCTGAATTCAATCAGATAATTACAAAAATTATTTGCCATTTTATGGATATAGTCTCTTTCTGGAGTCAGATTATGACATATTTATAAGTAGTGAATGGAAATAGAATATGCAATATATTTTCTATGGTAAAATTTTAAATTTCAAGAAACAACCTCATGGGAAATACTATTTGATACAAGGAATAAAATTTGAATTCCGTTTTAACTGGTTATTTTCCAGATTTTGTTGATATTGACTTGAAATTCAAAGAAGGCCCCTGCATTTGCTTTTTGGGGGGTTTTTTTGGGTTTTTTTGTTTGTTGGTTTTTTTAGTCACATATGTTCATTTGGGTACATTTGTCTTCTAAAAGGCAAAAGGTTTTGTCACATCTGGCTACCCCAAAAAAGAACATTCCTAAATGATAAAAAGAAGAGTGCTAAAAGAAAAAGGCTAAAATAAGTGTATCCTATCTGTCCTAGTCATTGTGCAATATTGCCTTTCACAAATCTTCATGATTTAAAATATACTTAAATAGGGATTGATGAAATACTTAGTAGTTCATAGATCTATGTGGTCACCTGACTTTTAAAATTTGAATGAAATAGAGTTCTGTCCTTGATAATAACAGAGGATTTAATTTGTGGACTTGTGAATGAAGGTGGCTACCTGAATCATCATGGATGATGTGGTATCAAATACAGGAAGGAGAAACGTCTGCCTAGGAATTTCTGAATCCGGAGTCTTATAATTAAGGTACAATATGCTTGCAATGGGAAAATGTATTTTCTTTTCTATATTGCATCAATATTTTTTGATAGACTGGGGCAAGGAGGGTACATATCAGTCATTTAATGGAATTGAAAAAGTAAATTTTTTTTCCTTGGCTTCCTTAGTGCAACATTCTCTTCTCTGTACTAATGGCATAGTGGTGTAGTGATCACTGAGAGAAGAATGATAGTGAAGTGTTCAGCTCTACATTTACATATGTTAAGAATTTTTATGGCCCAAATTTTTCTCAGTGATGTTTATTTCTAGGGAAAAGCTTCCTACTCAGTAGCTATTATGTAAATCTTTGTGGTTAATCATCATCTGACATTTTGGCTTGACTGATGGGCTGATGCCTTTGCTCAGCTGATGTTTGTAACTTGCCTTCTCAGTGTCACTGTGTTTGGACAACTTTTACCATGAACAAAGACACTGAAGGAAGGATGTACTCACTGGAAGAGTATAAAACAGTTCTGTTTTGCTATTACACACTACGGAAAATGTGGACCAAAAAAAAAAACCCAAGAAAAAAAAGAAAGGAGAATAAGGATTAATATGTTTAAAATCCTTCGTAAATCATGCAGCAAGTCTGTGCTGGCCAGTCAGTCTCCATTGCTAGTCCTCGGTGCTGCTGATACACCATCTTTGTGCCTTCTCATGTCAGTGTTTTTGTCTTGGAATCATAGAGATGCCAACGAACCCTGTCTCAGCAAACTTATCTCTGTCTGTCATTTTACCCTTCTTTTCTAGCTCAGTACTTTTTCACAGCTCTTTCTCACAACTTAGCGTTTTTGTCAGAAGTTTGAAGCAAGATTATACAACCATGTTATGTCAAAAGTAGTCCTTGATGAGAGGAGCCCTAGGAGAGAGATTATGCACCAGTGACACGGGGAGATGGACACTATTTACTGAGGAAAGCTTCTGTGAGTTTAAGTAGGAAGAATGAAGTGCTGTTCATGGTGGACATACAATAGTCTGGTTTCTGTGAAATTAAAATGCCCACAACCTCACCTTGCAATGGCTAAATTTTAGAGTGAAGCTCCAAAGAAAGGGAGGAATGAAAGTAAAAGTATCTCTCAGCTTCCTCTCAAAACATTGCCCACTGTACGCCATATATTTCAGAACCCTCCATTTTTCTACAAATTCACCTCAAAGAATTTAACTATCACACATATGAGCCTCCCTTTCCTAGGAGATTAGAAGACCATCTGCTCAGGTTTAGACAACACAGTAGTTAAAATGCTGGCATCCTTCCTGCTCTAGCACTTTCATGGCTGTTGCAATCAAAGGAGGCGAAGAAGAGATAACACCTCCACGTGTGTGAGGTGAGGGAGGAATGCTGAGCACCGACAACATGGTAATGAGTAGGAGAATGTGTAGATGGAGAAAGGAAAGACTTAGTTGCTGTAGCAGAATATCAAGTGAGAGGCAAGTGAAAATAATCTGTCCAAAAATGAAAGAAAAGGAATTCTAATTCCATCAAGAAAATGAGAAAGTGGAAAAATTGAATAGGTCTAAAAGAAATGGACTGAGTGCTGTAACTGTGTCAAGCATTCTTCTGACAGGGTCCGGTGGGATGAGAGGTGTTGACCTAGAAGAACTGAAATGTCCAGAGAGGTCATAGATCCTGCCTAGAAATTAAATCTAAAAAAAAAAAAAAAAAAAGAAATAAAATGTCCTAGTATAAAATATTTGTACTATATGGCCATTATCATGCCAAAAGACTAGGTTTTTTACATGCAGTATAATTCAAGATAAGGATAGACAGGCTACGATATGTATGTAGAAGCACACAGAGATAGGAATCAGAGATTCAAATCATCAGTGAATGTACAGCAGGTAAAATTCACATCAGGCAGGCTGGATGCCATCTGTCACAGTTAGGTTTCCATGAGATGATTGGAAATAGATGTCGACAGATTCCTGCTTAAAACTATCTATTTAAATATTCAAGAAAAAGTTTTTCTCTGCTATTATAATCACCATTTCTGTTTACAGTTTTGCATGTAGACAGTAGAAATACATCAGTATATCCTTAAGAAGCTTTGTGGCACAACAATAAAGGGTTCTGCTTTATTCTTGATACTGATTTATTAAGTTTCAAATCCTTCCTAAGGCAATTTCCTTTTTCTGAATAAAGAGTATGTTAATCTACTAGTCTCAAGCTCTATTTCTTTCTCTGTGCACTAAACCTAATATTGAGGCTATCACTCTACTTAGTTCCAGGAGGAACAAAAATTTTTAAAAAGAGGGTTTTTTTAAGATTAACTCCTCAACTTTTCTGCAGGAATAAAAATAAGATAAATACTGGAAAGTACTTTAGGGGACTACTATCACAGTGTTTTATTAAATTCATTAAGCATTTAGACAAAATATTTTATTGTTCCTAGCTTTCTGTAGACAAAAAATATTAATTCAAAATGACTATGTTGCTGTAATAGGTTCCTCTCCAGAAAAATCTTTCCCATGAGAAACAGTTCTTTGATGGATCTATGAATGAGATGTTATGGTGTGATACATTAATTAAATCATAAAATACTGCATTTTTTTTACAACATTTGGTTTCATCCTGTGCTATGTATTTTAATAGGAACTGTGTACACAATTTCAAATAGAATAAAATCAATAAAAGTTAAGGGAAGGTTGTTTATGCCTGTGTATTTTTACACTAAATATCAGTCAATTCATAAGTCACACATGCTGCATTTTTTGGTTTACTGACAACAACAAAAGTTACTAGAGCTTTTAGTTTAGTCTTTTAGTTAAGCAACAGTATATTACAGGATCCTTTCTTCAATACAGTAAACTCAGAATTCCCCGCTGGTTTCAACTATTTTAAGACAGAAGTTGTGGATAGTTTGATTTAAAATTTCATGTTTTCTTTTAAAAGGAAAAAAACAATTCTACAAACCATTACTACCAGGATAGCAGTGTATATTGAAAAAAGATGGCACATCTTACATGTTCTGGCTGACCACACGGTAATTTGGCTAACCTATTTGTATATGAGAGTATATTTTGTGTGTATATAATTATTTATACCTTATGTATTTATTTGGTCTAGTGGGAGGTGTCCCTGACTATGCAGAAGGGTTAGGATGAGGTGATCTTTAAGGTCTCTTCCAAAACTTAATGTTCTCTGATTCTGTGTAAGCATAGTAGGTAGTGGTGTACTTGGACTCCACGTTACAGCTGTAGGATGAACTTCCCAAAACCATGGAAAATTCAAGGTCTTCTGCAGTTGTAGTCCAAACGTTTTTTGGATCTAGCAAGCAAATTTAAAAGAAGCAAAAGCTGTGCTGTGGTGTAATTGCTGAAATGACAGCTATAAGTCCAGTTTCATTCCTGTTTGGACCATAGTATCACGTTCAGAATAGAGGCTCAGTATTCTCCTTGGGTGTTTGAATGATACCACTGTACTGGTATCAAGAACTTGTGGGCTCTTGAATGTCTTGGAAGGTTCAAAATGTAAAAATAATGACTAAAATTAAATAATTAAAGCATTATATATATATATATATATATATATATATATGTATAACATTTTTTAAAGTTTAAAATTTAAAACATACGTCTAAGTGGAAGAAAATTAAAACTACATGTCTTGATTGACTTTGAAGTTTAAAAATAGCTTAAATTTCATCCCATTTAGTACAGTTTAGTACCCAGAAAGATAAATAACAATTATTAATAAGAAAACAGTTTAAGCAAGTGATACACATGGAAGCTTTAGAAAACATATATACATTTTACTTTGTGTAGTCAAGTTCTTGCATGATAAGATCTGGAAGATAAGTGACGTAAAAAAAAAAAGCATATTTTTAAAATTTTCTTGTGGAACAGAATCACACAGAATGACTAGGTTGAAAGAGACTTTCAAGCTTGAGTCCAACCCATGCCCTAACACCTCAACTAAACCATGGTACCGAGTGCCACATCAAGTATTTTTTTAAACACATCCAGGGATGATGACTGGGCAGACCATTGCACTACTTTACCACTCTTTCGGTAAAAAACTTTTTTTTATATCTGACCTATATTTCCCTTGGTGCTGCTTAAGAGTCTGTCCTCTCGTTCTGTCAGCTGCTGCCTGAAGAAAGAGACTGACCCTTACCTGACTACAAACATCTTTCAGGGAGACGTAAAGAGTGATAAGGTCACCCCTGACTCTCCGTTTCTTGAGACTTAACACCCCCAGCTCCCTCAGTGTTTCCTCACAGGGTTTGTGTTCCCAGTCCCTCACCAGCCTTGTTGTCTCCTCTGGATGTGCTCCAGCATCTCAACGTCCTTCCCAAAGGAGGGAAGGGGCCAGAACTGGACACAGCACTCGAGGTGTGACCTCACCAGTGCCGAGTACGGGGAAGGATGAGCTCCCTGCTCCTGCTGGCCACACCATTCCTGACACAGGCCAGGATGCCCTTGGCCTTCTTGGCCACCAGGGCACACTGCTGGCTCATTTTCAGCTGGCTGTCAACCAGCACCCCCAGGTCCCTTTCTCTCTGGGCACTGTCCAGCCACACCGTCCCCAGCCTATAACATTACAGGGGGTTATTGTGGCCAAAGTGCAGGACTCAGCACTTGGACTTATTAAACTGCATCCTACTGGGCTCTGCCCATCCATGCAACTGTTCCAGGTCTCTCTGCAGAGCCATCCTACCTTCCAACAGATCGACAAACGCTCCCAGCTCAGTGTCACCTGCAAATTGACTAATGGAAGACTCAATACCTTCATCCATGTCATCTATAAAAATACTGAACTTTTATTGTCGACTTTTTATAGAATCATAGGAAGGCTTGGCTCAGAGGGGACCTTAAAGATTAGTTAGTTCCTACTCCCCCCACCACCACCAGCATCATGGGCAGGGATGACTCTTACTAGACCAGGTTGCTCAGGACCCCATGCACTCTGGCCTTGAACTCCTCAATGGAGGGAGCAGCTACAACTCCTCTTCTTCTTGTCCAGTTTTTCATCCACAAAAACCCAAAGTCCTTCTCTGCAGGGCTGCTTTCAATGAGTTCTTCTCCCAGTCTGTACTCGTGTCTGAGATTGACATGAGTACATCACTTGTCATCAGGTTCTTGTAGGCCCTTTTCTCAAGTGTGTCCATGTTCCTCTGGATGGCATCCCATCCTTCTCTTTTGTCAACTGCACCGCTCAGCTTCATGTCATCTGCAAACTTGCTGACGTTGCACTCAATCTCATTGTGATTGATAAAGATATTAAAGAGCACCATTCCCAAGAAAGACCCCGATGGACGCCACTATCAACTGGCGTCCATCTGGATATAGAGCCATTGGCCTCAAATCTCTGGCTGCATCCATACAGCACATTCCTTGTCCACTGAGTAGTCCATCCTTCAAGTCCCTGTCTCTCCAGTCTGGAGGTAAGGATGTCATGTGGAACCATGTTGAAGGCTGAACTCCAGGTAGATGACATCAGTTGGTGTTACTTTGTCAGCTGACTTATAACCACTTTACTTGGATTTTTCTTCAGGGTTCTGTGACAGAACAGAAAATGGTAGGACAGACTCTTTCAACATGATTTTTGGTTTCCAGATGCAGTACATTAGCACTCTTTGCCCGGTGATTTCTTGATGTCACATAAATATTGATGTTTATGTTGTTATGGAACCACTGTGTACTTCTGGTAGTTTGGATCATAAAACTGGTCATACATGTGAGCATGGACAGGGTCATCCTCTGTTTCCTTCATTCTTTCTCCTCAGACTGAGTGAAATTAGTGTTGGGCTATTTCTTCACACTAAAGAAGATTCAAGCTTCTGTCATCTTTTGTAAATCTAAGGGTATATTAGATTGCCAGGATTTGGTGTGGAGATGTCAGTTGAAATATGAGTAGCACTTTGATGATGCACAGTTTTGCATTGTTCTGTTATATTAAATATTCTACTGACATCAATCAGGACACTGATGAAAGAAAATTGCTTTTTCATGTCTGAAGGAGATAAAAAGTGAGAAGATAATGATGGCATGTGGGTATTTTGGCAGTCTTCCTAATCTAGAACATTTGCCAGACACTTGGACAATAAAAAAAATATAAATTATGCTTTCCTGCATTTTCAGGTGTTTTGAGAAAATCTAATGGAAATTTTCCCAAATAAAAAAGATAAAGTCTAAAGTTCTTCTTGTGAAATACATGCTCTTTTCATATCTTTTCAGATGTGAAACTTAGTAGCATAGCCCATGCTTTTGCTATCTTTAGATAAGACGAGTTACATATTTTATTGTGGGTTAGACTGAAGAGATATTTGGTGACAAACCCAGTGACAACTTGTTATTGAGAATATTAGACATAAAAATTCCAAAATCCACATATTGAATGATAATGTTGCTTTTAGTGACTAAAGAACTAAATCTCTCCTCCTTGGAAAAAAGCTTTCTTCTTTCTACAATTGCTCTCTCATATTTAATTTCTTGTTCCATGCTGCATTACGGCATACAGATGGGTTCCACATTTTAGGGAATTCTCTAATATATAATTAATTGTCTATTATAGCAGCTTTCTTTAAATCCTTTTTAATAAAACAAACATAGTGAGAAACAATCTAAAAAGAAGCCAACCATAAACCCCGCAAAACATCATCTCCTTAAACTTCATCTACACAGGAAAATATTTCTTCGATATAAGCAGGATCAATAGTTTTTAATTGCAAAATAGTATAATAATGAAAAGGGCAAGAGGCTCTGAACCATATAAGTCTTGCTCTTCCACAGCTCTTAGGATTCATGTGAGATTTTTTTCCCTGTTGTCATGGTTTAACCCCAAACAGCAATTCCAGGAATTCATCAAAGGAATTGCCAACTGTGATTCAGTAAGATGCATGTGTATGAAATGATCAGTAGAGCCTAGCTACTTCATTAGAACATATCCATACGAATAACCTAGGGAGGAGTCAGTATTAGATGTAGAAAGCTCACTGAAGACACTTAAAAATAGAAATTGTATGAGCAGTAAAATTCTTTCTCCTGAACTATAATATCATGTGCTAGACAGTCCCCTGATAATGACTGCTCTAAATTCATGCTGTTTCTTCAAACTAAAAACAAGCAAAAGTAAACTAAATATATCTAGGCACCTCTAGACTCATAACTGAAGAAGAAAATGGCCACATTCCTGGAGTGCTGAACCACATAACTCTGACCTAGTTCATTACTAGAAAAAAAATAATTTAAGTCAAATCCCGACAAACTAAAGCTGTTAAGCAATTTTATCCTGCTTCATACTGCAGTTCAATTGTACCATAAAATCATAGCCACCACTTGCCAAGTCATTTCACCCTATCATAACGGCGCAGCACGGGAGAACTGCAATTTCCAGCAATGGGCTGTCATCTGCTGCACTCCACCAAGCACACTCTGCTATACCATGTCCCTGGCTGTCTGCCAGATTGCTTCAGCACTCCACAACACTCCATGTCCAGCTCATAACTCAGCCTGCTACTATCAGGACACCATAATGGACATCTTTGTGTAAAGAAGGATTTAGCACAGCTGTAACATGATGCAGTTGACACTCTCATTGTGATACATTACCTTATAAAACCAGGAACATCCAGAAGAGGAGAAATAGAATTGGCTGGTCAGATGAGAGTGCAGCCCTACTGTTTTCCAAACCTCTGTATCCTATATTACGATATCAGATTTCAAACTGGGTTTTGGAATCTGAAAAATGTAATACAACATTTCACTTATACATAAACACCATAAGATTCCTAGACCAAATTCTGTCATGTCTTATAGCTGTGTAGTACTATTGAATTCACTCTGTGTGGTTAATGCCCAGCAGGTGTGCTAATTTTAGCAAAATGTTCTGTGTCAGATTATACAGCCCTCCACATGGGCTACAATGTCACACTGCATGGAGGAGACAAAATCCATGATGCACTGAGAAGTCTGTCCTGGTTCTCAGTTCAGTCCGATGAGCTAATGAACTCCAGATAGTTTAGGCCCACCACAAAATAAACAAAACACAACAAAACACATACTTTTAAATTCTGATACATGTGAAGAAAGAAAATGAAGAGTTATCAGTTTAACAAAGCTGAAGACTACCTGAGTGAGTTTATGGGCAATGTGGCTTAACTAAGCAATTGGCAGCCAGACAACTAGATGAGGTTTTACAGCCCAATATATCCAGAATCATCACTAGCAGATGAGCAGCTCCAGCCTCCCTTTGGCATGGGGCTGGATTTTAAAACTCTGCTCAATCCATCACACTGGTTGACCCCTGAAGGACAGAACTAGGTTTATATTTTTTCATCAGTGGAGGAGAGTAGGATTTTCTACCTTTCTAAGAGTAAAAGAAAAAGAGCTGGAACATCCATGAGGTAGGTTGTTTCAAGGTGATGTCTGTGTTTCATATATACCATTGTTTCTGGGTATCCACAGATGGAAGTAGAGGTAGGGGAGTCACCCTCCCAAAGGGTGGGAAAAGGTGAAAAATGTTATGATGAATGCAATTCTGCAGAGATAAAGAGGAACCTGGGGAAGGCTGTGATGTTCTTAGCCGGAAACAAAGATGAGGAACAAATGGGGCATGCCTCTCTTCTTAAGGAAAGATTGTGCAGACATATATTCATTGTATCTTTTGAGAGCATGAGGCTCACTGGATTGAATGAATGTGTGAAAGAAGAGATTCTGCACATTCCTCTTAGGACCCTAAGGAATCCCTACTTGGAGCAGACATGGCAGCCTCCTATCTTTCTTCTCACACATTAAGGACAAATCTTACCTTTGTTTGACATTTGGTCTCCTAATGATCTTCAGCTGCTCCCAATTCAGGGTGTGACTAAAAGCTAGAATCTTATTTGGATGGGCAGCAGCATATTCAAGTACCAGCCCCATAGACAGGTATATATTATAAAGCTTAGAAAGCACTCAGGAGCCAGGTAGTCTATACAAAAGTAAAAAGCATTTTTATTAACTCAACAAGTCTTCATTTAAATCAAATGAGTTTTGGCTCTGGGAAACCTCCAAATCATGATTCAAGGAGATATTGGAAAAAAACACTTAAAGTCTAGGCTTACATCCCGTTGGTGAATAGTCTAAGAGAGTCTTTAATAGGCAAAGGAATGATCTTACAAAATTATGTCCTTTAACTAACATATACATTGAATTAGGGCACAAACTGGATGTCCCAGAATGCTAACAATATCTGTTGTAATATTGCCCTCCTCTACTAACACAGGCCCTCCTAAATTTACAGTGTGACTATCATTTCTTGCCCAATCTGTCAATTTATGATGTTTTTAGGAAGTTTATCAGTACTCTGAATGAAGAAAATGACCAACTAAAAATTCTAGATCGTATCTTAAAGTAATGATTTCTAAAATTACCAAAATCCCTTTCTCCCTTCTGACTCGTCCCAATATTCTCTACATGTTTTATATTTAGAAAGCATAATCTCCCCTTTCAAAATGCAAGTATGAACTTGTAGAAGTTTAGACTCCATGCCTATTTCACATACAAACTGAAAGTTAGACTGAATGGTGTAATTATAGCTGTCTCTGTATATTTGGTAAGCAGTTAAACATTAGGCTAAGACAAATGATGATCGGTGTTGAAATCTAAAGGAATTAGGAAATAATCATCCAGGAAATGATTAGAGGTGACACATACTTAGCCAGATCCTGCAGTATATCTTTGGATTTGCAACACTTAAAAAAAAAAGTAAAAATGGTAATAAACTCTGTGTCTTTTGTTGTTGCTGCTGCTTACACTTTCACACAGTATTTAAACAGCTAAAAGAAGACATTACATCCCTTCAATGGTTTGGGTAATTACTCTTCTTTATGTGGTCAGAGTTACTTACATAAAGTAACTGCTATAACTGTTTTTTCCAGGCAGGGTAAGGAAAGACAGGAAAATGTGTTTGTAAAGGATGGCTGAAAAGGGTTGTTTTGAAATAAAAGCATTGTATTTGGATGGCAGTTACTCCTGACATTTCACCATACTGGCCCTGGAATATGGAAATCTAAAGCTGCAAGGAAAATAATTCCTCAGTTCTGTCAGGTGACAAGGAAGTCATGCTGATAGACGAGGAGCTGACAGTTCCCACTAAACAAATGATTGTGGAAAAATCATGAATACTCCAGTTCCTTTAGGTATTTGCTGTCAAGCTGAAGAGATCTTGATAGCAAGAGTCGCTGAACGTACAGTTCAATTCCCTTCTTTGGTAAGCACAGAGGCACCTTTGTGCAAGGGAAATCTTTGTCAAGGACAAGTAGGAACAGAAACAGAAAACTTAAAAAAAAACCCCAAAAAATCAAATACAAATTTTATTAACCATACTTTATCCTTTCATATATGTGATATCTGGTTGAGTAATAATTTATGATGATCCCTGTCGTACTCATTCAACGTTTAAATATCGGAACATAGGAAATATTGTGATATAAAAGTGTTCATCCTTAATAAAAATGGAAAAATAATTTTATTGTCAGGCATAGAAATGGATATTTAATATTATGTTATTAATATTAGGAAAATTTAAAGAGCTACAGCTCTTGCTTCTTTCATGCAGTTGATTTGACTTTAATCTCCAGGAAATTCAGTTTGTAATACTGAATATGCATTTTTGTAGAAAGCGTATGACAGCAGCATTTGAAAACAGCCATTTAAGTCATATGCAGTATTAACAGAAGGAAAGTCTTAGAACAGAAAAAATTCTGAAATATTTTCTTAATTTTCTTGATGAAAATGTGCACAAAAATAAAAAATACTCTAACAATATGAATAATAATCATTATTATTGTTTGATTGTCAGCTTGTTGTTTGATTTTAACAATTTGTCTTGTTTAAATAGATTTTCTTCTGTATGTGCCATAGGGACATGATATTTAACACAGTAATAAATGAGCAGGAAAAACTGAGCAGAAAAAAAGAGTAATAGGGAGGTGTTTACTTTCAACTACCTGAGGTAGCTAAAATTACAACCAAAGAATTGCAGAGGAATTCCAAAATACTGAGTGACTAGACAATAAAGACAAAGATTCAATTAAGTGATGATAAGTGCAAAGTGATGTAAACACAACTGTCCCTAAACATCTAAGAGCAATTATATAGCAAAGTGCTTTAACTTTTGCCACTCTGAAGAGTCATCATGAAAAAAATTCTAAAAATGTAACTCAGTGATTAGAAGTCAACCAAAACAATGTATCAACATGTATTCATGTAGATGTAATGCTATGTATTTAAGTAGCATTTGAGAAGAAATACATAACATACCTGTAGTGCATCTTTATTATGTATACTGCAAACATGTATGTATTTCCAGAAGACTGTCACATAAAAATTGACATATAATTTAACTTGAAATAATTAGACCAATTTATAAGAGATATTAACTAAGCATGGTGTTTTGAGCTGGACCCATAAAGGTTTTGGAGAAATTCTGGGACCTACTGTAAAGATGGCAGTACAAAACTACTTGGGAGATCAACAAGTTTTATCAGAGACTAGGAAAATATTTTGAATGGGCGAAGAGAAAAGATTGTGGCCATTCATCTTGGAAAAGGAACACAATAGCAATCTTGAAAATTGTGAATGGCATGATGGTGAGGTAGAAAGATTTCTCAATGTTTCTTGCATTAGAGTAATTGGGGAAAAAATGGTTAAAATATCAGGCAACAGATCTATATTGATCAAAGCAAAAATGTTGCTTTCATCTGGTGTGTGTGATTATGAGATTTTTCAGACACATAAGGTGAAACAATAATTAAATTCATGAAGACTATGTCTTACATCGGATATTAGTGCTTTAGATGCAGTTTGTGACTCAGGCTACTTACTGCAGGAATCTGAAAGGATGCACCAGAAGGGGAACACTATTTATGTTCAACACTAAGCTGCTCTTACTGTGTATCTGTTCTTTTACTTAAGCCTGTATTCTTGGCAGTCATCAGAGACAGGCTGAGAGGGACTTCATGACAATTTGTGTTCTCATCTTAGATCAGGTCTCCTCACAGCAGCTTGTTTCAAAGAACTTGAAAGGTGCAACCATTAATTTATGTTTAATACTCTAGGTTTCCAAATTCTAGCATAGTAGAAGAAGACATACACAGACAATAAATTAAGGAACTGTTTTATAATCACAACACGTGACTTGTTGTTAAAGATGAAAAATTTTCAATTCTCTCTTACAGAAGAAAAAAACTTCTTATTTTTCCAAAGAACCCATTGGCCACCCATCTGGATGTCATGTAAATATTCAGATGTTGCATAAAAAGCTGCATTTTAATTCAGTTAGAGTCAAATAAAGGACACTTATCTTCTTACATGGAAGCAGTTGCTTCTTAATTTTGTCTTGATTCAGTGCAAATATCCCTTGCAGTTTTATCAGAACAATTCTTTTGTCTTCTTAACTCTATAATTTTGAAACTCTACATCTCAACCATGTCCACTTTAGTGGACATGTGTTCTCTGAGTAAAGTGCTTACATTCTAATTAGTCAAATTCCATTCAATCCCCTGCTAATTCAGAATATTAGAGTCTTAGCCATCTCAGCTGATCAGCCTCTAATTACCAGGATGTTTGTGCTTTTAGCCTTCCGACAATTGGCAGAAATACTTTTTGTCAACCATCATGCTTGTTAGGAAGACTTTAGCTCCATTTCCAACACAAATACAAACATTAAGCAAGTGTAAGTGTTTGGTAATCCAGTTTTACTGATAACCCTCACATATTTCCATGCTGGGCATCCTGCCCTTGCTGCAGCCAGAAGTCTGGCAACCAAGGATCCCTATCCCTTGCTCTGCTCCCTGGGCAGATGAACAAACGGACAATCAAATTGGGCCAAGAAATGTTGACACTTTGTTTCCAAACCAAACCATTACTGGAATACTATACTTTGACAGAAAATGGAGTTTGCAAGCATTTGTTCCGATGCAGGGAAATTCTGTTCCCAAGTGAGTCAAATCAAGTCCTGTTGTCACCAAGAGAAACATAAACTGGGCACTCTTATGGACGGGAGAATAGCGCTCCTTCATTAAGCTGGGTTTAACCTTCCATCTTCAGCTCAGCTTGCACATCTTCTGCGCACACTTACACAGCTGTGAATTCTTGACTATAATAATGATCTATTATGCCCTGAGGAGTGGTTACCATTATGCTTTATATTTACCTCTTTCCTTTCACCCTCTTGGAAATTACCCAGCTGTCAAAGAGGAAAAAGAATTCACAATCTGCAATTTTTTGTCCTGAAGTCACTTCAACATCCCTCTGCTTTATCTTCATTGTCTGTCTAGCTCAGGTAGTTTGGGTGTTGGAGATGTTTTGAGGGGAATTTTCATTTTCAAGCATAGAGAAGACAGATAAGTATTTCCTCTTTCATCATAGCTCCTTAATACACATTCCCACCACCCTCATGCTCCTCATCTCCCCCATCTCAGCCCCAGGAGATTCGATTACTTTCTCCCACCAATTTCATAATGATTCTTAGTGTAGATAGAATGCATCTCACCAATTTTGGCATCCATAACATGCACGTTTATATCTAGATTAGATATTACTTGTGCTCAAGAGAAAATAGTACTCAGCAATAGATTTCTTTGCCAGTCTCTCTGTCCTGGATTATTCACAACTGTACTTCTAGATAACATTCCCCTCACCACCTAGAAGGAGTTTAGATAGCTTGGTCTGTTTTATATCATCCATATAGTAAATGTATAGATTTAGGGGAGAAGGATCTTACCCTTCACACTAAATTTTGGGTCTGGGAAGCAGAAGGAAATAATTTAAGTTAACATTTAGATTTTACAGATCCCATGGAATATTGCCTGCAATAGACATACATATGATCCCTCATAACATGCCTAAAATGGGGAAGCTTCATTTAGGATGCTAATATGAAAGTTTTCATTGTTACAAAATGGAATTTGTGCACTGGTGGATTTGTTTATTTGCTTAAGGTCCAACACCTTTAATCAGTATTATGATTTTGATAGTACTGTAAGAGTAAAAAATTTTCTCAATAGAATTCCCTGGAATAGACAGAGACTAGTTCAAAATTTAGGGCCTGTGTTTTCCACATAACTTTTCTCCAAAGAGTGTTCATGCTATTCTTATTGAAAATGAGGATGAAGACACAAAGATGACATATGTGTATGTAATTTTTTTTATAGAAAATACACTGACAATGCATCTTTGTACTCGGTACTGAGACCATTTCTATTGGGCTGTGTTCATCTGTCACCAAAATTCCAGAAAGGATTTCAAAATTAATGAGTTTCACTGAAATGATAAAGGAGCAATTAAATTAATGGAAAACATGCACAGAAAGAGAATTAAGGGTCTTAGTCCATTAATTTATACTTTGATCATAGAAATCCAAAGAAATTTGATAGCAGGGAGTATTTCGGTACAGTAGAAAAATCTAGAAGAGATTACTTAGATCTGAGAAGTGGAGACTCTGTAAAAGCCAAGTAAGACTGCCTAAGGTTTGGATTTTTTGTTTGTTTGCTTTTGTCTCTTTTTGGCATGTGAGTTAGGAGGGCTGGTTGGAAGTTCATCTGAAAATTTGCAAATGCTAAATCAAGACAACTTCTGAGGGGTCTTTTGAGTCTCACTGTGCTGGTGAAGGTGTAAAGCCACAGGAGATCTAACTTCAATCAAGACTTTAAGGCACCAAATTGTAAATGCAGCCATGAGTTGAGTTCATAGGGAGCCAATCTAGTTATTATTTTAACTTGGTGTTTTCTTGATGACTTTTCACAGATATTTATTCAAATAGTCCAGGAAGTAACTTTAGAATGACTTAGCAAAGTATGTAGTTTATGCGATAGAATTTGAAATAGTGAAATGGAATTCTCATTTTTTTAAAATGCATCTATTTCCACCATAGCTACTGGAAATGCTAGTAATAATAACAAGACATAATCTATATTAGTTGTGTCATTGTATTAGGCAGGATGTAGGACTAAATGTTCACAGTTTCTCTTTGCCTTTTAAAATCATGAACATGCAGCAATTTTTTTTAATCTTAGCATAGTACCATGTGACTGAAAAAAATAAGGTGCTATTATAAAAATCGGATTAAATCAGAAATTAGGGTTTACTTCCTGTGTGGCTTTTCAATTGTATAATCCCAGTGGTTATTATCAAGGTGCACAGTTAGAAACTCAGCACAGAATTTAATTCTGAATAAGGTAATATTTTAAGAGTTTTAAAGATCTTTAGTGTTCTTTGTTTGACTCAGAAATCTTATATTGCTCACAAATTATCCTGCTATTATGTCAATTCGCATAATAATATTGTAACAAAGAAGATTGCACTATTGTAGCATTGCTGACAATGCTCTTGATTCTTTACTAGCTGCTGAAATAATTTATTCTTTCTTTGTTGCTGATTCAGTCTCTAGTACTTCTGCAGGTATCAAGGAGAAAAAGCTTAACTTTAGTGCCCAAAAGTCGCAAATAGTTGAATATTTGACATCCAAAGTGGAATTCTACAAAGAAACATTGATTTCACGTTCTCTGTGACTGTACTTGAATACAGCAAGCTGAACCTGAGAACATTAATACTCAGTAATGAAACTAGAAAAAACACCTAGGAAAACAGGTTGCAAAAAGTGTTTTGGATCCCGTTAGGAAGAGAAGCAACCCACATGTCCCTTAAAAGCTTCTTCAATACAGAAAAGACCCCAGGGTTCTTAAAAAGTATAAAGAAATCTTAGCTGGAAATTGACCTTCTGTAAAGGTATCACCTTGTAGATAAAGATGTCACAGTCAGTGAAACAGTGGCTCTGAAATTTGCCCTTGACTGCAACCTCCCTTACCAACAGGAAACTTAGGAGAAAGGTCTTTTGCAAAGTGTGTTTAAAATAGGAATTCATCATAACAGTCATAGAAAAATGTATTCTTCTATGAGTAAAGCAAAAAGCAGCAAAGACAGAAATAAAAATCCCATTTTGCTATTGAACTTCCATTTGTCCATTACATGCACAGTGATGTTATACAGGCAACATGTTCTCTAAATCACTCCAAAATGGAGTAGCAGTAAAGCACTGACTTTCTTGGGTCAGCATGACTCACCACTGCTCAGATCCCTTCCTATTGCTAACCTTAATAGTTAAGGGATGGATACTTCCCACCATTTCCCACCCATTATTCATGGGTAGAGTGACCACATCCCACTCGTGCCCTCTCAACCACAGCAGCATCCTGTTCATGACACCAGTACAGGTGTTGCATGCCACTCTGAAACAGAAGGGAGCAGCCAAGATTTGTAGATGCTTATGGCCAAAAAGAATGTCAAAAGCCAGAAGGATCCAAAACAGCTCTCAAAGCTACACACTTGGCATGGAAATCGATATGTGTTTTGCCTTTATCTTCTAATAGTGAGAGAAATAAAAGAAGTTTTCCCTGCTCTGGAGCAAGTTTTCTCACTTCTCACTTAGCATGCAAAGTTAATTTCCCTGGATCCTTCTAGAAACGGATCAGAGGGCCTTGAGGGTCTTTGATATTCTTGATCCCCCACTACTGGCTTGATCCTCAGTCCACAGTTCATGCCTCTTGACACCACACCTGTGCTGTCCTTTATGCTGGGTGGTTACCATGGACCAGAATGTCTGGAAGTGGCCCCAAAAAGATCCTATCCTACCTCTGTACAGTCATATCCTGTTTTAATTTGACCACTTGAATAGCTACCAGTGTTTGAGACATAGCACCTCATTAACTACTTACTGTGCAAGTTTGTATACTGGTGAAATGCTGTATCCTCAGAGTCCACCTAATGGTAATAATTTGCTGATTATCCTCTCTTTTAACCTTCAACAAACACAATTTCTAATTGTATTTCTAATCATTCTTTCTTAATATCTGATACTGACCTAAGGCTCTGATACCTGAGAAACATACTAGAGATTTTATAGTACAGATGAATAGCACAAGATATTTATTACAGACCCAGATGCTCAAGTTTATTTTCTGATCTCCAGTGTGAAGCAATAACATCTCAGCAAAGGATTGAGAGATTGCTATTACACAAAGGTTCAGTGTATTTGATAAATACATCAGGAAAGATAAATAATAATAATTAATTAGCTTTGCAAGATGATTAGGTACATTATTTTGTGTTAGTGAGTACTTTTATACAAGAATTTCTTTAGCAGGCATGAACATGGTAATAGCTGGATGTAGTGGACTACCCAACACTGGACATTTGCAAGATCCAGCTTTACAGAGTGCTGGGACATCTTTTTGAGGCCATGCTTTTGCCAGGAAAGGTTGAACCAGGTGTTTATGGCGGTTCCTTCCAACCTGATATGTGGTCATTACATTTGGGATGAAACAATGAGCTTTACCTATAATAAGATATACTGTATATTGGTATCATTTGTACTATTTTTATTTTAAAGTACCATCATTCTGCAGTCCTTTTCCAAAGACAGTCATTGTACTGTGACCCAGCTGCAGATCACATAAGATTCAGAACTCGATCTGTACCAAATCTGATGCATTGTATTGTAACTTCTGTAATTATCTGTGTACAAATTTTTGGAGATAATATACCAGTTTGTTTAAAGAATACTTCACAGTTTTATTTGGCTTTATTTGTCTGAACCACTCTGCACTTCACTCTGTAAATTCTTTAGATGTTGAGCAGGTATAGAGCATAGAAGTAAATGAATTATAACCCTTTCATCTGTGAAGCTCAGTATTTCATCTCTGTCATACCACTGTTATAAAAAAGACATGGTTATTAATCTTCAAATAATTTATCAGATGTGTATTACACACTAAAATACATTTAACTGCTGTATAATCACATTGTGGTTTCATTATTGCACCAGTAGGAGATGTTTTATTTCAGTTCTGTTAACAGCTTCTGTAAAATCAGACATCATAATTTCTCCCTTTTTTAAGTACATGTTTTTTAAAAGCAAAAGAGCCCAACATAAACTCTTCTAGAAGATAATGGCATTCTTTCACTCAGGGTGTCTCATTAGTTGTATAATGTGAGGAATGGATCTCACCACCTCAGGCATTATTTACACAGGATTTAATTTATATATGGAACACAGTTCAACAAAGTGCTTCATGAATTTAAAATAAAATAAATTAAATAAAGCAGCCATAGATATTATATAAATAGCCAAAGGATAAAATAAAATGGTACAAAAATAAGGTGAAGCCCTTGCAAATAAGTGCACAGCATACAAAAATGTCTTATTTAATGAACATATATGGGGCAAAGGTTTAATGTTTAATTATGTTTATAAATCATATCTCAATACCTAAATTCAGTCCTATTTTAGAACTTTTTTTGCTGCTATTGTAATTTCATAAGAGCAGTTTTTTATATTGATCTCCATAAACATACATACCTGTAGCTGGTTTGGGGTTTTTTTGTTTATTGTATTCTGTTAAAAAAAAAAAAAAAGAAGAAGAAACTGGATGATAGAAGAAAAAGCAGGCAAACAACAATGTGACGTAGCTTTGGAAATGTTAGAAAACTAAATTCTATTCGCATGTACTACAGAGGTCACTGACTTTTCATTCACCCTAAGTTGCTTTGGGTTTGGCATTTATTCAGACAAAATCAATTTGTTGAGTGTTGCAGCTGTCCAGAGATGCCTGGTAACTACCTGATTTCATGTGAGTTCTGAGTTATATGAAGTTTTTAACATATCCCTAAAATTATTTCCCAAGGGATAAAATGACAAATAGAAAGAAGGAAAAGCAGACTAATAAAAATAGCTATGCAGTAAGTTTTAATTATGTTATTCCAGATCAAAAACCAGACTCCTTTACTGTTTTTGCTCTGCTATTTCATCTCAAAATGAGCAAAATTATCTCTCTGTACTTAGTACTGTTGAAGGATCAATACAGCACGTCAGTGCTTCACAATCTACCTGCCACACTCCTGAAAAAAGACATCTTTATTTTCCTGTGACAGTCTGATTTAAAATGAGATAAAGGTGTTTGATCTTGGCAGATGGACAAATAATTGCGGTTTTTTTCTTGACTGGAATATAAATTATGATGTATTAAAAGTGTGGAAAAGTGCTGCTTTTGGGTTTTTGGGGGGATGTGGTTTTTAAGAAGGAGAAGAAGGCAGCAAAGACAAGGGAAGAGAAGAGGACAGGAGAGAAGAGGAGAGGAGAGCAGAGCAAAGAAGAGGAGAAATATTTTGATGTGAAATGACAATAATGTTTAGAATCAAGGCAACATTTTCTAGAAGTCTATCAAAAATTCTACCTTATTCACAGAATGCATAGAAGTCATTTTAGAAGTCTGAAAATGTTTTAGCAAAACATAAGAGACCACTTTCAGATATTTGTATCAAGAAATCTGTAAAAACAAGTTACAAGATTTATCTGGATGTTGAAAAGAGAATAATACCACTCTGTGTGACTTTAAAAGATATATACTTCTCCTTGCTATGCCTGTGAACTAGGTTTAAAGAGGGCAAAGATAGATCTCAACCATTTGATACCTCCATCCCAGAGGTTATCCTACAGAAGGGTATGAAATGCAAAGATTCTGTTGCAGAGCAAAATGCAGAAAAGGCAGCTGCCAGGGTACTCACCTGGGAGCAGCAAGCCACAGATTTTTGCTCCTTGTGGCTGAAAAGGTAAATGAAAGGTCCCAGTATTTTTTTCTTTCAGTAATATTTGTGAAAAATTGATCTTTTGACAACTCTTGGATAACCATGGTCTTGTGGTGCAAATACCTATCCTATCTCCTTCAACTGATATTGATCAAACCTGTTCACATTCAACTTTGATTTCTGTTTTCAAGGGACACTTAGAATTAAGGATATAGTTGTCTTCTTTGAGTTTTAGTTTATTGTAACAGAGAAGAAAAAGATTCAAAACTCTCATTCCTACAATGAAGCCCTGCAGTTATATAATATAAAAAGCAAAAAGTGAAATCATATTCCTTAAAGATAATGGGAGTTCTTCCATTTGTGCCATAGCCAGTGTCAATCAGCAATGGCTGTGGAAAGAACCCACACAAATATTCATGTGTTGGACCACACCAGAGATGAATATCACAGGGGTCTTTTTTCCCTGTAAGTTTTGCATAGGCCACCTCTCCTTTCAGCTGTAATTGAAACGCTTTTGTAGCAGCAGCTGCGGCAATTAGTGAGGTGGAGGAATAAGCTGTAGAAAAGTATTTAATAAATTTCAAGTGTTTTCTGATGGCTTTGCTCTCCACAGAATGTCTTGTTTTATTCTCAGGAAAAAGGAGTCTGAATCATAGGGCTGTAAACATTCCTTTCAATTTTTTAACAGCCTTCCAGGCTCTTCATTGCAATTCAGAGCCTGGACATCAATAAGCAAGCAGGGTTTGGAAGCCCCTTATATTAATTGGATGGGTGTTTGCTCACTGATGGCAACCACACTGCTCTACGACTGTGATCTTTCCCTACCTGCAATGACAGGAGACAGCAGGATTTTCAGAACAGTTTCTATTTCTTCATCCACAAAAAGAGTGATATATGTACTGAGTTTACTTATTCATATTTAATTGTAAACATTCTGAATTTATGTTCTAAAGTCGGAGGGTTGCAAATGAATATTAGTAACCATGTAAAAAATTTTTTTTAATGTGAAAACTATAAATCACTCATTTCTACCTATATGCACCACAGATCAACCAGCACACTTTTTTCAGCACTGCATTCATCTGTCTTGGCTTTTCTCTATCACCTAAATTTCTGTCAAATCTCCAATATGTTCTGTGCTTTCAACCATGTAGAAGTTGAATGCATCTTCACACTTACCACTTATTTGCCTCTCACTCTGAGGTGTATTCAAAATATTCATCTTCTGTCCTCAGAAATGCCTTCCCAATGGAATCAGAGAGTTTAGATTAAGTGTTCTTGTTGGGCAGTCCTCTGACATAATTAGCTCTAATCAGCAGATCTGTTTCCTCACAAATATACTTTCCAGGTAGATCACGACTCACATGGCTGGCAGTGCACATCAGTGAGTCTCATCAATGTTTTACCTTTATACTCAATGTCACTTTCACTAACATTCAAGACCTACTGTAAGAATAAGAAGCTTAACCTTATCATATCCTTCATGTAATTTTAAGTATCGTGATGAACAGTGTTCCTTAATGGATTTTTGATAATTAATCAGTATATTCTAGCAGAATAATAAGATAAAGAATAACCCAGTTCATCTACAGCAATCAGTAATAGTGAATGTGCAGTGAATTGCACAACAGCACTTCAGTACAAATTGATCCTATTTTCTCCCAATATAGGTTTGTCCATTATGGGATTTGGTACCCTGGGTAAACCCAGGGGTTTAAATGTACCAGAAATTGAGAGATCACTCTTTTAATGGAAATACTACTTTTTTAAAACTATAAATTATATAAATAATTCAAATCTTATTTTCCTAAATATTATGGCATGTGTTAAATATCTGACATTTTACCATACTAACATTGTGTAGGTATTTCCTAGTAAAGACCTCTTGATCACCAGCCCAACCTAATTTCTGATGTAAAAGACATCAGCATACTAAGTCTTGTACTATGTATACTCTTTCCTTACAGTATATGAACAAGAAAGAAATTGTTAACAAAGGGCTAAAGGATATTTTGACTTTGGAATTCATAAGAATAACCTGTTGGTATTTTTGCCAGCCCTATGTTTGAAGGTTTGAAGCCACACTGTGGTTCCTTTCTCTTCCATAATTCACTTGATCTCAGTGGCACAGGCACAGGTCACTGCAATCAGCGTGTGTAGCTGCTGAACCATGGAAACCCTCATTCTTGTCTGTGACTTGCAGCCCTGCAACCACTCTTTTCCCATGAGCTGAATCTTAAGTTCCTGGCTCAATCAAAGTTTTTGAGAAATTATCAGCTGCTAAATGGAGCAGATGTATGAGTAGAAGGGAGTCATTCTCTGGTTTTCTGACTTGAACTAGAACAGACTTCTTAAAAATATAGTTCTAGCCAGATGTTCAATAATATACTTTTTAATTTCATTGACATGTGTAGTCTGGAGAGAGCGATATATATTGACATTTAGTATCTACTTACTTCTTTATTGATGGCAAGGCCAGTTGGCAGATACTATTCCCTTAAGAAATGCTAAGCAAATACTGCAAAACTTATTCATGAGCACTTATTTGAACAGAAAAAAAAAAAAAAAACCAACAACAACAACAACAAAAAACCCCCCAAAATCCCAAAAACCTTGGCTGTGTCTGTGGCCCCAGTGGATTCACTTTCTGCAAATATTCTAGCAAACAATTTTAAGAGGAGGCATGTTCACTCAGCAGCCCAGCCGAGCAGCTCATGCATATTCAAGAAAATTTTTAAGCATATGCTTAACTTTGAACTTCAAATTGTATTGAGTCTCAGAAGGATTCAAGCATGTGCTTAAAATTCTGCTTCTGATTACTTATGTCAAGAAATTTGCCAAACCGTGTCCAGAGGTAAGACCATATGAATTGACAGCTATCCAAAATCAGCTGGTGCATGGTAATTTGCACAATCAGATCACTTTTGGTCTTGATAAAGTCTTTGCATTAGAGTAAATTTGTCTCTTGAGGCTCTTTATTGCTTAAAAACTTGACATCAAGCTCTTAACATGCTTTACCTTAATCCACTTCTAAAGTGTGTGGTTATTACTTGTAAATGAGGGATAAGAACATCTCATGGTGTTATAGGTAGACAGGCAACTGAAGCATAGCTATGTCAGATTATATTTCAAAGCAGAAAAGTCCATGGATCTAGGGTTTTTTTTTCCTTCTAGCTCCATTAAGATGTAATGGAGCCTAGGTAGCATAGCCATACTCAGGGATTCCTACTTCTTTCCTTGGCTAGAAACAGAAAATACATGCAAGATATGTTTTTCATTTAGTGCAAATAGGGTGGATCTGAGCATTAGTGTTATAGCATGAATTAAGAAGGTTCTTTGTTTAGGGACTATACTATGACATCCATTTTTCTTGTCATTGAAAATATATTCCTTGACATTTAACGACCACTTAAGATCCTGATAAAAGTTCTTGATACTTTCAAATGGAGTTTATCTCTTCATACATAGATAAAGAGTTTTGTTTATTCCAAAACTATATGCTTCGAAGTAGTCAATTTAATTATTTTTTATAATAAACATCAAACTTGATTTTTTATTCTGCAGAAAGAGTTACCTAAGACATTATCCAATTTATCTGTCTCTGACGGTTTGAACTCAGCTATTCCCCATTTTTTATTATGTTTATATTATCTACCCTAGTATAATCTTCTGTCTTGACTTTGATAGTTTTCTGCCATATGAGGATGTCACCATTGGTTTATAACTCTTTAAAATTGCTAGACAATTTAATTAATCTTCAACTATTGTAGTAAACACTTGGTAATCATCTTTCCTTAATTACTGAATTTATAGTTCCACTCCCTCTCTTTTGAATTTCCTACTTTTGATAATCTGTTTTCTCTCAGTGGACTTTATAGAAAGCAGAGGAGAGAACATTTCTTAAATGAATGCAGGGAATAGATGTCAAAAAAGAAGGGAAAAAAAAAAACAGAACAAAACAAACAAAAAAAAAAGACAAAAAAATCAATCACTCAGGTTAGTTAAAATCATTAAGTGTTCCAGTAATAATCAAATAATAATGATGACAATTTTTAATAGTTGTTCATGTACATTGCAATTGTTGCTTCAATTGCAAAAATTAAATCATTAGTCAAATGCAAATAATTAGCCAAAATTGCACTGCTTTCAAGAGTTAATTTAAATGTTTCAATGTTTCCCAGTAAAGACAGAATAAGACCCTCATGCAAACCCTGAAGTTTAGAAATCAATTCTTCCTACTTAAAAGTACAATTTGCAAACGTGAACTCAAAGGAAACCTGAAAATCTGGCTGTTCATTAGAGTGGTTTCTTTAGCTGCATGAACTAATGGCAAGTTCTTTAGCACTTTCATTTAGTGATATTTTCACTTCTTTCTCCTATAGTCATTTGAAAATAGGAAATGGTAGATCATGTTGACAAGTTGTCGATTACAGTTAAATGTTGCTAGCAAATGCCATTAAGTGCCCTAATTAAAACTACCACAAGTCTTTTAAAATTTAACAATATGTGTCCTTAAGAGTATGCTGATTTTTCTTAGTACAGAAAAAAAAAAAATAGAAGAAAGTATGAATCTGTATTTTAAGGACTTGCTGTCACAACACATCTATGCATAAAATTCCTTAGTAAAAGAAAATTGAAATGTAATAAGTCATAAGTAAGTAGTGAGATAAGTAATTTGAAATAGATAAATCATATTTCACTATGAGTTGTATTTTTTTCCTTTAAACTGTTATAGACCATATAGCTTACAAGTGGTCTGGTTTTGCCCTGTGTTGCATATACAGCCAGCAAGAGAGTCACTGTCCTAGAGAGGCATGGGAAACAGCGTTCTGCATGAGGGGTCCACAGACATCAGGGATTCTGCCTAACATGTTCCTGAACAAGTATCACCAATTTTTATTGGAATAATCTGTAAGCTGTCAAAGCAGAGAGATGACTTAGTGAAGAGAGTAATTTTCATTTCCCTACATCAACCCAAATTCAGTAGTAGTCTTTGTTCTGGAAAAAGGGAGGAAAATGAATGTTTAACTCGTTACAAATAATTCCTCAAATAGGACACATTAAGCCAAGATCTTAGTTGTAATGAGACTGAAGTATATACATCACGACAACACTGACTTAACGTTCTTAACACAAATTAGTTTTCTTTTCTTACAGAAGCAGAAGTTCTAAATCCATCAGGCACCAAAAAAATGGGTAGGGGTTCTTCCAGGAGGAAAACACATTGGAAAGAATCCTAAATTGGCTTACATTACCTACATAAAGTGAAATATTTCTGAGGTTGATTTTGTGTGGGAAATATGACCCTTAGTTGAATGGTGAATTATGGTATAACTGAAGTATTTGATTAGTCATTTTCCTTATTTAAATGTTTACCTGCATGTTTACATGGAATTCTTGAAACATGGCATCCCACGCACACTAACAAGGATGTACAAAAACCAGCTAATTGAATAAGACTTCTCCCATGGAAAGTGACAACACTCTTATGTATTCATGGTGCAGATGGCACCTGAAAAAAGCTCTGTAAGGAGTAGCTTCCAGGCCCTGCTGAACTGATAAATCTTCACAATCATGGGGTAGGGCCTTACACTGATGCATACCTCAGTAACAGATATCTGTGCTTCTCTGATAGGATTTTTGCACTAAGATATCTGCAAAACAAAATTGCAATCATGCAATTCAACTAAGTCTTATTACTGAATGTAATTCAACTCTTATTTTGGTCAACACTTAGGCATCCTTTCAAGTTCAGCTTTGTTATTTGGAACAAGCCTTAAGGATACTTATAAGGAAATTTTCCTGAGATTGTGTCTGAGGGGGGGAGTCCCGTTTTGGGTAGAAGACAGCAAGGGAAAAAGACTAGAGAGATTGTATTTCTTTGTTGAACATACTTGAAGAATAAACACCTAACTTCTTTTCAGTTTTACTCGCAGTTTGGGTTCATCTTGTTTTTATTTTGGTAATTAGCTGTTGATTTCAGTCAATATGTATTGCCTTCTATTTGTGCAATTGGTATAATTACATACTTAGTGTAAATAGATACAATCATCATAAGAATGTTTTGGATTCCTTGAAACTTTACAGAAATCATATAATATACATTCACTGATAGCTAAAATACTGCAATGTGATAGTTTCTTAAAATTACATTACATTTCTTTTACATCATAGCTCAAAACTGTGCCTGTATTGCAGATTGCAGCAGGAGAGCAAGATAAGTGCACTTCTTGCCATGTAATGTCCATCAATTTCTAGAAGCATGAAGTGAGAAGACTTCTCCCAGCTGCCTCTAAAACAGGCAAAAATACCTACACAGAAATTATTATACAGAAATATGCAGCAACATTAAAATTGACATTCACTTCCACACCTGCTTAGTTTTTAGCAACTCCCAGCATAGTATCATACTACATTCTGCCTTTTAATAAAATGAAGGACAGATGGATGGATGGATGGATGGATGGATGGATGGATGGATAGATAGATATAGTTGTATAGAAGTATAAGCCATTGGAAAGTAGGACTAAATGTCTTAACTTCCCTAATGGAAACCCTAAAACTGTAGTCCCTTTATACTTAACAAAATTTTAGTATTGCCAGTTGTATGAAAAGTAGAAAGCCACAGTTATTCTGTGCTACAACAGGAGAGCTGGAGAAATTAAGACTATCAGAACATCCTGAATTCCATGGAATTTTGCCTGGCAGCAGTTTTATAAGCTGCTGTGCTAAGAACATCAGCCTAACCCCAGAGACAAGTAGATTTTGATCATTTGCAGACATCTATAAGAATAATTTTTTCATTATAATTTCAAGAACCAGACTGAGGACCTTAAAGTAAAAAAAAAATCTACAAATCCATAAAAGGATTGAAGACTTTTATTTGCCATCTCACTAGTCAGCCTTGCTGCGTGATAAAGCTTGAAGTGATAGCAGCACTTAGCATCGTTAGTGGACCACAAGGAAATGATACAGTTGTGAAAGTCTGCAGAAACTACTTTGAGGAGTTTCCTTCCATTTTCTGCTTATTACAAGTCTAATATTTGGCAGTCTGATAGGAACAATCAGATTTTTACAAGGAATTGTGCATCCAGGCATCTTCGGGGGGACTCAAAATTTGAAAATCTTTTCGAAATTGTGCTGAACATTAATATCTGACTTGATGAGATGTTGCCCTGTGTCTATTAGATGGTGATTTCTATATAAGAAGCATCCAATGACATATCCAGCATCATACTAATACACACGAGAAATTCAGTTCACACAAGGAAATTGATACTTAGCATGCATATAATCATTACAGTGTTCAATTTACCTAGGAATTCTCATCCATAAGGGTATAAGAAAGGATGTAAAACATTTATTTTATTATGATGTCTGAATTGCTATTCTTAACCTTGGAACATTGTCACAGATAAAAGATCTATAATTTGGTGGGAGTTTGTCTCCTGATTTACTACTTTAGGTGTTAAATAGATGAGTAAAAATGGAAGTCCTTCACCTTTCATTTCCTTTTAAATGTTTCTGAGATTGTCTTTCTTCTGATGGAATATGATTTCTGTATCAATGGCTTTTCAAGAATAGCATAATTAAGGGTAAGGTTCCATTACAAGTTGCAAGATCTGTTATATACTGTGGGAGAACAAGAATAGCCCTCCTCCTGTAGATCACAGGTTCATTTCTGAATGCTTTGTAATATGTACCTTTTCAAAATTTTGTTATTATCATTAGTTGAGTATTTTGAGATGTGCAACTCTTTCAATTCATCCTAGATAGGAATTAATTCCACCATGCAGGATTTATAATTTTATTATGTGAAGTTCCTCAAATCTGCAGCACATACACCTACAACACTGGAGATAAAAAATGACAATGTCTTTTAGCCTTTCATGCATTGGAATGATGAGTAGCACTGGCAGGGGTTGTCACTTTTGCAGGGAGGCTCAACCAGTGCTCCCCACTTGTCTCTCAGTTCTCCTGAAAGACTGGGAAGGATTGCAAATTTAGGAAGAGATTTGGCACATTAATCTTTACCTATGGCTTAAATAGTCCAATTTTTTTATACTTATTTTCACTGGGTTGTTTCAATGCATTTGCTGTAAAGTAGCTAATAGAGGGAGTACACTGTAGACATCTGCAGGCGTGCTAAGCATTTGAACAAGTGGGGTTGCACTTTACCTCTCAGAAAATATTTTACAAGTGTCTCTAAAGAGAGGTGCTTTATGGTCACCCTCTTCTCACACAGAACAGGTGTATAACTCCCACTCACTTCTAAGTTAAGCTACCAAGAAAAGTAAAGGATAATTTTCAATGGCAGAGGTCAGTACATTAAAAATTCATGTCTTGTTTCTTCATATAGCTCAGAAGTAAATGTCTTCATCACTATTTCTTTTCTTTTATTTGTTCATTTTAGCTGTTATTTGCTTCAGACTGCAGCTAGCCTTGTCACCCCTTTTTTCCCTGGGCTGTGGCTTCCTCTTTGACCTCTAAGGTCCAGGAATGACACTGAGACTCCTTTGGTCTTCCAAACACTGTCAGATTCTCAGTCACCATCTAAGCAGGGTGAAAGGGGACCATAGCCCACCTTTGTCACGACTTTGGACTTTCCTTAAACACTGAAATGCAAAATACAGGAAATATCTTTTTTATTCATGTCTGCTATGATGCCAAGAAACCAACTGGCTACAATTGCCTTGAAAGAAATGGTGGCATACATAATTATTGGTCTGTTTTACCTTTCAAGAGCTTCAGAATCATGAATGTTTTATTTACAATCAGCCTAAGCTAAGTATTATCTTATTGTTGCAATTCAGCCTCTCCTTCTCAACCTTTACCTTAACACATATATTTGAGCCCTGATCCTGCTCTGAGGTTCTATACAAGTGCATGGGGTGCCCTTTTGGGTCTGTCTGTCCTCAATTAGTCATCACTGTGTTCTTGTGCTCAGGAATCAGTCATTGTCCGAAAACAACTTACAGGTGCAGGTCTCATTTCTGTTTTCTCTGCTCAGCAGTACAGGGCTTCACAAACAAGATTTTTAAAGGCATTGTGACATCTATCTCCCACTGGTTTTGATGAGAGCAAAATGTCTAAATACCTTGCAAAATCTTGTTATAAATGACTGGCAAAATCCAATTTTCCAAAGTGACTTAAGCAGACTTAGGAACCTGGGAACTCAGACACACAATTAGGTTACTACTGCTCAACATGTAACCATTCATCAGCTTAGTTTGAACTTCAATCATTTCAGGCTAGGCTAAACAACATTTACTTATATTTGCCACTGGCTAAGACTAAGTGCACAAACATTTAAAATTGCCCCACTAATTCAGTATATCTTGTTAAATCTTGGTAATATGACAACGTTCCTGGATGAATTTTATTTTGTAAAATCAGCGGGATATGGAACTTTAATAGACCAGTGAGTTTCTATGGTAATATATTTTATGCTGCATTAGCTTTTTGACATTGACAGTCCCTGTCTTTGCTCCAACCCTTTGGCACAAGGTGGCAGAGTATCCCCTTCACTATGTTGTGACTTATGCTCATAAGAGGCAGCTGTGTTTGTACCAAGCTGCTGTAACTCATCCCAAAATATATTTTGTGTTGTGACATTATAGTCCATAATTAATTTGTGCAAGTACACAACAGATATCTAAAGCTATTTCTATCTCAAATAACAACTAATGCATATACAAGCCAGCTTTACATTAACTGCAGTATCAACAATTGAACTGTGGCCACATCATATTCACTGTGAGGCAACTTCATCAATATTTACCCAGCTTCTCAAACAGATGAATTTGGTTTTGTAGTATATACAGTAAAAGCACTTCCCAAGACAGAAAGTTAATTCATGTACAAGTACCAAAAATGGCCACACCAAAGATCCATGTAGTCTGACATCTTGCGTGCATCCATGACTTGGAGCAGAGTGTCAGAGTAGGGTCAGCATGCTGTAGTACCTTCCAGGGATGCCATTCAAAATAACAATGGTCTGTGTGTCACAGACTTCTAGCTCCAGAATTTCATAGTTTTTTTAACATATTTCTTACTGGAATTCACCTGGTCAGTTTTTGATCCAGTGTCACCTTTTGCATGAGCCCTATCATGCAGCAGTGGATTTAATGCCATTCTGTCTGGAAAAAAAAAAATCTGACTTTGTTTATTTTGACCTGTCTAGAAACTATATTTGATATTCTTCAGCTCTTTACCTTTAACAGTTTGATTGTAACTCTTTCCTCAAGGTCACAGAGGAAAACTGTGGTAGAGAAAGGTCTGAATCTGTTTTCTTGATTTCTGTCTTGTGACACAGACACAGAACCTGCCTTCTCTTGTATATATCAATTTAAAATATTTTGAATTCAGATGAGTTTGCCTTACTGCATTCCTAATTTGAATCAAGCTGGCTGGCTGTGAATACTTCTTTGCTACTGCAGTATAGATAAGATATGATATTATGTAGGAAATATTGCAGTCAAGACACTTCAATGTTTCAGAACACCGCTCATGCATCAGGATCACAGGTGTTCCTGTTCAGCTTGTATATATGCTTTGTATATTTGTTTTTATTTTGTGTTATCTCCAAGTACACACTTTTAATATGTGGGCTTTATTTGCAGACTATTAACTGGTTGTTATTTCTCCAGACAATAACCATGTTGTATTGATTACCACTAATATTTTTCACCTCTGCTGCAAAAATCTCTTGTGAAATGTTGTCAAATTTTTGGTTGTCATAGACAAATCTGAGTGTTATTACATTCCTGTGTTTTGTACCAACATTCAGCTAAATCTACCTTAGATTCCCTAAGTGAAGGAAGCTGTTCTTATGATTTTTTTTTAGAACTTGTGATGATGTTTAAGCTTTTCATATTAATAGCTAACGGTAAAAAATAGTTTTTCTCTCTAGTCAGACATTTGCCTCCTTAGATGTAATTTGCAAGTTCACTCCTTTTCTGTTTTCTGGCATCTTCTGCTCCTCTGAGTGACTCTTATGTGCAATTTTAGCATCACTTCAAGGAGCCAACAGCTCCTTCCCTGGTACAGGATCTTGTCCATTAAACTCTATTCAAGTAACAACTGGTTTTTCCAAGATGACTATTCCTACTTGCTTATGTCTCTTTATGTCACTATAGATCTGATCTTGACTGATAAACTGAGGTGACCTGTGAATTCAAAAATATGCAAAATATGTTAGAAGGAAAATTGGTCTTCTATATGTTGCATTTCATAAATCAGTGTCTTTTTATTATTCCTGGTGTTTCATCAGCTGAAATAATTCTCATTGGTGGACAATTCCTCTTGTAAAGTGGTTTTACATAAATTAATTTCTTAGAAATTGGTCTGTAATGATGTTGCTATAGAAATAATTTCTCCATATGCTTTATTGGCTTTTTAATCTTGACTTTTAAGGATGAAAAACAGCAATCATTGGAAGCTTTTTGCTCTGTTTTGCTTTTAGTAGTTTTTTCATCTAAAACCCTACAGTCCTAATATAGAAACATAAAGGCAAAATGCAATGTAAAGACTGTATCTTGTGCTCAAAAGAAGATAAAGAAATTCTTAAAAGGCACACAAGGATTTGCCCTAAATGTCCTTAAGTTTTGTCTGTTACTAGTGCTAGACAATGAGAACTAGGCCTGTTCAGCCTTGGGAAGAGGCAGTGAGAGGGGAGCTCATCAATGTCTGTCAGTTCTGAAGGAAGGTGTCAGGGGGATGGAGCCAGGCTCTGCTTGGTGGTGCCAGGCAATGGGACAAGAGACAAGGGGCAGGATCTGATGCATGGGAAGTTACACTTGAATATCAGGAAGAATTTCTGTACTGTGCTGGTGACCAAGCACTGGAACAGGTTGCCCAGAGAGGCTGTGGAGTCTCCCTCACTGGAGATATTCCAGAACTGTCTGGAGACACAATCCTGTGCTCTAGAATGACCCTAGTTGAGCAGGGAGGGTGGACAGAAGATCCACTATGGTCCCTTCAAACCTTACCCATTCTGTGATTCTGTAATGCTTCTAATTACATCCTAGACTCTAAAGTGGCAGCTATAAATTTAAGATAATTTGAACATATTTTTTTCTTTCATGTAATCAGAAATGATGCACAGATACTTTTGTTAACCAAGTACATACATTTCTCACAAGAATTATATTTAAAAGATAAACTATCATTCCAGAGCATTGTGGCAAATTTTGAGTAATTCCTAGCAAAATTCCAAGTGAGCATTTGTGATTTATTTCTGTGTAGAGGAAACATTATTAATACTAGATATTAACAGCAAATATCAGACTCTTCATTACAAATGCCTTTTATGCATTGCTTGTTAAAGAGATAGGTTTGCTTACTTTGACAGTTTTTTAAACTGAATCTACTTTTTTCTTCCATTCATCCATCTTTGCGTTTTGACATCTACTGTCTTTCCATGAAGGCTTCAAGAAATGAGGTGACCTTGTCGAAGATCAAGAGGTGTGTCTGGAAGAATTACATTATCTTGGAAGATGGATTTGTGTGATTACTGTGTAAAATAGTACTTGTTCTGTAGTGATTGATGGCAACACTGTCAGTATTGACTGATCATTAGAAGTATTTATATGGCAGATCCTTTAAGGTAGTGGAAGATATGAAAGAAAGAATAAATGCATATCCAGAAGACAACTGTTTCTATGGAATCAGACTGTTTTCTGCAACACCTTTAATTATTTTCTTCATGTTTTTCTTGTTTCACAATCACAAATTTACTATAAATGCCTCCAAAATTGCTTGTTGGCCCCACAAAATTTACAGAGCAGATGATTTCATTTACATGTTTTGAAAGCAGTTAAGTTTAATATTTGAAATTAAAAATCCCTGCTTATAAATATGTTTTTAGGTAGGGAACATATTCATAAGGATGTACTAAAAAGATAAATTTATTGTTGCTCATTGTTTTCTCAAGGTTTGTATCACAAACAGACTTTAAAAGAATATACATGTTTTGTTATTTGTGTTACAAACCGACTTTAAAAGAATATACATATTTTGTCATTTGTGACCCTGGCATACTTTTAGACATTGGAGTTTTCTACTCCATTATTTACCATGCTGTGTTGATACATTAATGACTAAGTAACCTTTAGTAAATTATATGCTAGTGTTTCAACTATTTATAGTCATTAAAAATAGATGGTCATTAATGTGGTAATTTAAATACAAGGAGAACTGTCATTATTCTCAGCTTTACCACATCCCATATCTCTATTAAAGAGAGCAGTTCAGTAGTATTGCTCTTCATTTACTTAGGTGCAAGTGAAAGCAAAATCACTTGGCCAGCCTGCTGGTGTATGTAATAACTGAAGACATACATGCACACTCAAACCCTCCCTATATATATACACACACACTTAGGTCAAAGTTCATATATAGTATGAGTAGAACGATAGCAGCTTGACAGAGTACATGTAGTACATTTAGTTTATGAGCAATTAAATGGGAGCAATGTTTAGTTGATTTGTTTCCTTTTCTTCTCTTTCTCTTGCATTATGTAAAATTTTGCCTACACTGAAGTAAATTTTTGAATTATTTTGAGCAGTGGAGCAGGTTGTTCAGCAAGATTGTGTAGTTTCCATCCAAAAACTGTCTGCCCATTATCCTGGGCAGCTGACTGCAGGTGGCCCTATGTGAGCAGGAAGGTTGAACCATCCAAGCCCCACTATTCTGTGCTTCTGTGCTTCTGTGACACCAGATCTGAAAAGTATCTGTGTAAAACAAACTGAAATGTCTCCATGTAAAATGCAGTTCTGATAAAAAGTTGCATATAGAAAAATAGCATGTAACAGTTAAGTGTTCATTAAGATGTATGATTTCATGGCTCTGGTGTAGTGAAATAAAAAATAAGCCACATTTTTCAGGTTTTATCTTGGCATATTTGCATACTCCAGTAGTCACCAGAACAGGTATTTTAGGCCAGGAGAGGAAAAGTGCTAAAGATACTTGTAGTATTTGACTAAATTTATCATTACTTTCCTTGATCTTATATTTAATGGGTGTTAATTATTAGTTCCTTTTAATTATACTTCATGGCCTTTGTCCTGGAGACTATCCAAAGAGCAGATCATTATGGTATGCAATTTGGTGAAACAGTTTCCAGGCATTATGCCATTCTGAAGACCATGTGTAACAATCGTTATTAAAATTAGGAAAATATTAGTGTGCATATTTAGATTATAAAAAATGGGAGAGAAATGGTTGACACTATTCCATGGAGTGCTATTAATTTGTTTTGGCTTTTACTGTAATTCCTAACCACTTCAAAATTAAGAGCATCGAGAACAGCAGTGTGTCAGTTCTGTTGCTCCCTTTGCTGACAGAAAGCACAATGGTTTCTTATCTTTCTCAATCTATTTTAAGTTCATGTGTAGGTGTAAAAAAAATTCTCACCCCACTGCTTTGGAAGCAGCTGTTAGGCAGGATTTGTCCTCACAACAACATTGCTTCTCAGCTGAGTGATTTAAAGAGTCGAGGTGAAGTAAAGCTGGCACAGGGTCTTACACAGGCCAGTGGCATCAGAGTGGTAAAGCTGGACAAATTCCTGAGCTGCTGGACTGTGCTGAAATGCTTGGATAGCCACAGCTACTTGGGCACAGATACCATGGCTGCATTCTAACCTTTGCTGTTGGAGACAGCCTGCAGATGCTATCAAATTTGTACAAAGGCAATAAATGTCTGTGTAGATACACCCAGATATAACATAAGTTAATTTAAGCCTTTTGGGAACCTTTTATAATTTTACAACTATGTTTTTATAAGTATTTTTAAATCTTATTACTTGAAAAATCAGTCATGTAGAGAACGAGAGAAACTGACTCAGAGACTGATCCCACGAAGACTTGCTGAACGAATAATTTTAGTTTCCTCAGTTGTCCCACTGCAAGCTTTGTGCAAATTTGTGCTGTAATGGGAAATATTTTAATACTTTTAATGTTGTGTTTGCTCATGTTAAAATGCATTCAACATTTAAATGCATTCAACAGCCACTAGTTGAAGCAAAACTATTCTTATGCTTGTGATACTCCATTATACCACATCATAATCAATATATTAATATAAGACAATTTGACCTAGTTGCATCATGAAAACGTACTTTAGTATGAACACCAAAGGTTTTGCTTGTAATTAATAAAGTCTCATTCCAATAAACTATAAAGTTATTAACTTAATTCAAGCACTTCTGGTTCTCTCTGTGTAATTCTGGGACTTTAACAATCTTTTCCTTCTTTTTTCTCACTAACCTTGGCTGAGATTTTAAAATGTCTCTTTTATGTTCAGAAAACTATCTTACCAAAGTATGTGCTATGTTTTCCTTCAAAAACAAAAGGCCTATCTTGGTAATTGGCCTTTACCAGGCAATCTTGAGCCTGAATTTAGCCAGCAATGTTCATTGTGATTTGGCATGTTGTTACTTATGATCAGTTTTTAACAAATTTGTGGTTTTTTTGTATTAAAAAAAATTATTATTGTAAAGGTAAATGCTTGGCTTGTTCCTTTAGAACTTCTGTATTTTTTCACAGAGTCTTCCCTCAGTGCTCTACTTTGTAAAAATTTTTTTAGAAAAAATATCTCAGATTTAAGACTTTACCTAATTCTCAGGGATTTCACCTGTTAGAAATTTATATGGTTTAAGAAGCAGTTAGACATGGTCTTAAACCATTCTTACTGAATTAAATACATATGGAGTGTCTCTGTTTACCTTTCTCTTTTAAAAAATCCAAACCAGCATTTTACAATAATAAGCCCACGAGAAAAACAGGCCCTGAGAAACAGGGATAGTTTCTCAGTTAATGTTATTCTGTCCTTAGTTTTTTAGTGATCTAGACACGTGCCTCATAGGTTTCTCTCTCTTTTGATTGTTAAAACACCTCATGGTTTTGTTTTATTTGTCTTTTTTTGACTATACTATTTCCTGCTTCTCTGTTTTTGAATCCTCATGCATCATTTTCAGGACAGTTTTCCCAGCAATTTTTATCTGTAGTTAAAAAGTTGTTCTCATTTTTTCACTCTGGTCAGTGGCGGCTCATAAAAATCTCTTTGCACCCAATAAATTTCACAGTGGATTTAGATCCATGCTATTCAGTAGCATCTTTCTAAACTGAAAACCATCTAATCAGACTTTGTAGTTTCAATATTACAAAGAAAAGCTCCTACAAACTCAGGTCATTGTCCTAAGGGTTCATGGTAGTTTAAAGTAATAGTTTTGCTTAATTATAATGATCCTTTCATGAACAGAAACTCATTTGTGTTAGCAGTCAAACGATTTTAATTTGGAAAGTTCATTGCAAATAAGTTGTGTTCTCTTGATTTGGGTAATTATACTCACTTAGTACGTTAATGGCAAGGACTGCTCAGGCTTTTTAAAAACCTTCCAGCTCTCTGTAGAACAGTTATTGAAAGGAGTGGAGAGTATGCAGTTCTCTTTGATCACTTTAATGAACCTCAATGTTTTTATTGTCTATTCACTTATATGCAAAGTGTAGTGCAACTGTGTATTAGCTACTAATTAGAGTTTTATTGAAGAAAAAATAACATAAAAGCAACCTAGGTCATAATTAAGATTTTGAACAATATTGTTTCTAATGATTTTCAAACAGCAAAACAAATCCTTTTTAATTACTTTTAAAAATGCATATGCCTTATTGCAGAGTTTTTGTTCTTGGTTGTTTTTGTGTTTATAAGGACTTTTGTTTTTCAAAAAGGCAAGTTAGACCACAGCCATGGTCACATCCTCTGCCAGCCCATTTGCAGCAACAGAAAGGGGACAACACTGTGAGAAAAATAATAAATGTTTATGGCCTTGTTGGTCTTAGTAGCAAAATTTACATTTAGATTTCCATCAGCAAAGGTAACAGCATTGTAATAAACCTCTCAGGCAATGAATGGTCAGTGGCTACAAGTAAGGGCCACAGCTATTGTATGATGTTATACTTCTAAGGATGACATTTAGATAATTCTTTACCACTCCTATTCTGTATATTCATGGGATATAGCATTGTAATGTGCATGAGATAACATGCTCTCATTGTAATTGTGTTCCCAGTGCAGCTCCTTTATTTCCAGAAAGGATTCAAGAGAGAGCGTAAGGAAGGAGATGGTATTCCTACCAGCTAAACTGTTCAAGGGGAAGTTCAGTATGTGAAAAATAGCAAAAGGATATTACAAAGGCATCTGACGCAACCAGATACTCAGGAGGGAGGAAAATAACTGAAAATTTATCTTCAGTCAAAAGAATGAAGAAACAGAGGCATAGTTAAAAAGCACATATACGAGGCAAAAGTATGTGACATAGCTTCATAGGCAGGGAAGCTTTTCACAGGAGTACCTCACCTCTTTGGAAACCTGTTTGCAAACTTAAAGAAATAAGAATGCCCATAGGAATTGGCTTCACAGATTAGAAAAAATGTGTAGGAAACCCAAATATCACCCAAGCTTTAGTGAGAATAAAGCGTGGAAAAGAGGACATAATTTTTGCATAATGAACAAAGCTTACTTTAAAGCTTATATTTGACTTCAATTATAAATAAGTGTGTATATCTAAACATTTTTTTAAAAATCTGAAGTTTTCCTTTTAAGAGGAGTGTTCATATTCCTTTAAGACATTCATAGCAGAATGGGATTTTTTATATGTATTCAAAATTAGATGTATCTAGTACCTCATCTTTGGTTACTTAGAGCTGATTGACAACTGGAGGGGAAAATTGAGAGTAATACTTAATTTAAGGAACAGGAAAGAGGTGGGAAATTAGGATTAATTTTCCACTTAAAATTTTGATTGAAGCAAGCAGTCCAGTGGCTACTTCCCAGCTTCCTGCAGCCATGCAGGGATGTGAGGAAGCCAAATGCTGTCAGCTGAGTGGCTGTGCCCCACAAACAAGGGATTTCAACAACCTAAATAGAGCATATGTGTGATACAGAGATGTGATCCCTTTGTGTTGCTTATTGAGGTATTTCTTTTTCATTCTTATCCACTGATAACTTCAGTGCTTTCATTGACATGTAATCTGAATAAGATGAGGGCACAGACTTTGGCTAGATATGTTACTCTGAGAAACAATTGTTTTGTTCTCTGCACTAATAGTAGGAATAATGTCATAGTAGGAATAATGTTCCAACTTTGTTTTGGTCAGACAAAATCTTCAAATAAAGTTCTATTAATTACTATTGTTATTTTGCCAAATATACTTTTTTTCCTTTTGATATATGAAGCAGCTTTGCTTTACTGAAGACATAAGTTTATAAACTGATGTCATGTCAGCAATTGTACCTGGAGGTTTTTGAAAGAGGGAGTTAGAGGAGTGTTGGAAGTGACACTCTGCTCATTAACCCCGTGAGACTGCTGAATTGCAGAACAGATTGTCTGCTAGTCAAGCTCCTGCCTCACAACTTTGAATTAGGGCCAAGTGATCCTACAGTTAAAAATTTTAAGTTGCCCCTTTTGGTCCTTCAATTGACTCCCCTATATGGAAAGAGAAATGTTGCAGAGCAATCCTCTCCTTTGATCTCTGCATCTCTCTGGTCCCATACATAGCTCACTGTAATCAAGCTAAGATTTTGTCTGTCTCTGTTACTTATTACCTTACATAATGCCACTGGATTCAGCAGAACACTTGTCATTGTCTTATGTGGATTTTGGATCGTGCAAATAGAAGTCAGTGTGTTACCAGGAAAGATAATACTGTCTATTGATACCTTGAAAGCCTTCCTGGAATTGCATTTACACTGAGCACCATTGTTTCTAAGGAAAATTGTTCTTTTGGCAATTGCTTTTAGTCTTATGCGTGTTTAACCCACATTTCTACAAACATTTGTGCAATGTGGTTCTGTCCACTCAGGGGCCTGAGCAATGTCCAGTCCACATCCCTCCCAAGCTGACGCATAAATGCTAAAGGGAAGGTGAGAAGCCACAAGAGGCAGAGGACAGCAGCAGCTGGAAGAGGGAATGAGTTATGTGCCAGAACTGAAGCTAGCAGCATGCTCTGGGCACAGCAGCAGCTGTTTAGGATCTGAGTGCTTTATCTTCTCAGGCACTCCCAGCTCTCATTTGCCACTGTCCTAAATTTGCCCAAGATTCACTGTAAAGTACTCAAAGCTATTCTGATGAACCCATAATGGGAGTGCATTCTCAGCTTAGGGAAATCTGCCCTCAGAAACCACCCCTGCTCTTAGCGCAGTGTTGATAAACAAAGTTGTTACTTTATCAGGTCTACTATGCCAACATGGCATAATGCTGTCTAACCTTCAGAAATTAGAACAGGTAGGAATTATATCCTTAAAAAGTCACTTTTGAATTGACTAATTAATCATTCATTGCCCGTGGCACTAATAAGTCATTAGTTGTGTAGTGGCTCATTATAAGGTGCAATATGTAGAAGGGCTCATTTATGCAACTCCTTGTTGAATGTTGATTAGGTTATTTATAGATAATGCATGCTTGTTATGATCAGTTATGACTTACATCTCTGTGAATGTATTTTTTAGTTGAAATGCAGCAAGGCAAAGACATTTAAAACATCTGTACAGTTATATATTGTAAAAGAAGCTGTTAATACAAAATCTCTTTCAATACTACATCCTCAGAGAAAGGAATCTTTGTCTTGCTACATTGAAATCTATTCCCATTTGCTCTTTAGTTTTATTTTTCAATTGCTGTTCTGTCTACTTGAGTTATTCATGCTTCCTGAAGGAACTCTGCAATATAAGAACTAAAGTATAATGCATCTTGTAAACAGACTTTAATGCATCAATGCAGTTAAGTAGCATTATTCCAGTTTTATATGTTAAAGGCATATAAATACAATATATGCTTAAAAACTACAATATGAAGTCAAAGTTGCTGGGTATCTTAACCTGTTTTTTGAAAATTCTGTCTGATTTTAAAAAAGGTATAGTTACCCCAAAGAAAGAGGAAAGAAAAAAAAAAGTTGGTGGAAGAAATACTGTGTCAGTGTTTGCCAGTTAGAGTCACTGAAGTAATTTTCAATTGTTTCATCTTTATTTTTGCCTCAGAAACTGAATTTACAATTAAATAATTAAAAACATACAATTTTCTCTAAATTGAATGTAAGTAAAATGCAAAAAAATCACACCAACTCTTCTTTACTTTAAAAAGCCTGCAGTAGACTTTATCCCAATACATATAAACAGAAATGCCCTATCCCTACTGGATTAGATCATCTCTAAGGACAGCATTTTGCATCTCTAGAATAGCTGCTATGGCTTCAGCCAAAATCCCAGTCCTGTTAGCTAGTTGCAGTGAGACCCTGTTTGATATATCCAGCCTCTTGTGGTTGAGTGAATTCCACACTCAGGCTGCCACACAGAGGAAAGACGGGTAGGAAGGAGGGGGAGGAGGCAGAAATCTGAAGGGATTCCAGTTGTCATTCTGGGAGAAAAAAAAAAAAAAAAGAAAAAAAAGTGTGGAAGCAGCTTTGCAAATTGAGAAAGTATCCAAGCCAGACTGGAGTAAAAGATTTCAGTACAGAAGTGGTGTGGAACACCTCTGAGCAGAAATACCAATTATGGAGAAACAAAGGACGATGTTTAATAAATCTAGAACTACTGCTTTTTATTCAATGTGTGCTCAGATCAGAACTGTGGTGTCTTGAGAGATTTGAGCCGCATAAGAGCTGTTTGGGGCTTGCTAATAAAAATGTCTTACAAAGGAGGAAGCATTAATGGTATGCTTCTTGAAAAGGGTAAAAAGTGCATATCTATGAAAAGAATTCCCAGTTATAGTAGAAGAGATGTCAGCTTTGGATGTTTGCCGTCCTTAGAGAGGTTTGCTAGGATGATATATGACTATGTCAAACAGGTTTATGTTCTTGAATGCAGCTGACATAACACTGAGGGTTCTTTGTCCCTTTTCCACTAAAGTGAGGGATAGCACCTTCAGAAATAGGAAACAGAATGAGGTTCTGCCTTTTCTTCAGAAGTGCAATGTCCCATCATGGATGCCCTTGAGAGACCACACCTGAAGGTTGAAAATTCCCTTAGCAAAGAATAGAGAGTCACCCAAATAGTCCTAAAAGTCTGGGTAAGTGAGCCAGATAAGTGCTATAGATGAGTAAATCCCACCCTGATAGCTGTATTTCCTCTCTTCAAAGCAGGGAGGGAACAAGCTGCCATTTATAACATCAGCATTACTTTATGGGAAGTTCCTGTACACCCTGTGACTCTGCTAATGCACATCCAAGGCAGCTTTTGACAGCTTTCTTTGATAGTCACGTATCAGCTGCTGTGAATCAATATCTTACCATTTGTTCAGAGGCATCAAAGCCCTCCATGCCATAGAGGAATTGGCTGGAAATGCTACCAAGACCTTGCTGCAGCTGAGGTCCAGCAACATATGAAACACAGACTTAAACCTACCCAATAAAACAGACTGCCTTAATCATGGAAGACACATTTAACAGCAAAGTAATCCAGTGAATGTAATCATGGCAATTAATCAGAAGCTTATGTGCTTAAAGGGCCTCTGTATTAGGACCTGAGTTAATTTCTGGGTTATCCCATAGAAGGGAAGATATAGTTCTATTTTGATAATTTTGTAGTAGTCAGTCTCAATTCTCACTTGTAGAAATGCCCTTGTGAGCATTTTTATGTGAGCTAATAAAAGAATGAAATCTTCAATGGTCTGTATATAAAATAACTAAATCAAAAGCACTGTTTAAAAATCAAAGGAAAATATTTCCTACTCCAGCTAAATTAAACTCAATTGGAACGTATTCAGTCACCTTCATAACTATTTAAATGGTGATTGTGCAATACTTACATGATCAAAGTTAATGCAATATTTATGCAATCAAAGTTAATGTTAAGACATATAATGATTTTACAAGATGAGCTGTGAATAGAAATGAAAAATTAACATAATTATTAAAGATCATAATATTTGCATAGAGGAAAAATATTTTTTCAATAGTAATGGTTTGTCTCTTTATCTCTAAAAGGATTTAATATATTGTTTATTTTATGAGAAAGCCTCCATATGTCAGCTTGTGATTTGACTTTTTTGACTGAATTTTTGAAATAGCAGCAGTAAAATGGGTGTGAGCTTATTTTTAATAGCATGATATTTAAGTGAACAATTCTGTCTTCAGTAGTTTCTATTTAATCTGGAGTCCAGTCCACCTGGATCATTAAACTGAACAGGAACAAAACAGTCTTCTTAATTGTCCTCCTGCCTTTTAGATTTATATTCTGTATTGATGAATTTTGTGAAGTTCCCTTGTCGGAGTGAAAAGAAAGGAGCCGAGAAGCCTTGGGGAGCTGTGTGCAGTTCCCCAGAGCAGAGCCCTGTGGTGTGTCTCCTGTCCCTGTGCTCTGGGTGGGCTCCTGCTCAGGGCTGAGCTCCCCCCTCAGGGCCAGGCGTGAGGGTCCTGTCACCGAGCAAAGGGAAGAGATGTCACTGTGCCCAGCTTCTCACGCCTGCAGAAACAGGGAGGAAGTTTTCACGTCACTCTCTTCTCTTGTTCGCATGCCAAGGAAACATAATCAGGCTTTGCTTGGTTTTGAAATACAAGCTTGGGAGACGCCACAAATGGGAAACCTCACTGAAGGAAAACTTTGCAAAGGTTTTGTATTCCAAACTTGTGCATGAGATTTAGAATATCAGAAAAATGTTTGTGTTCCTTGCCTTCCTTTGTAGGAAACTCAGAGACTGTTTATCCATTCTGAATTAGTGATTATAGAAGAAAACTTTACATTTTCCTCATTATTTCTATTAATTATGCTATAGCTTCTCTAATTGCCTTCTGTATTTGTCCCAAAAACCTACTTAAGCAGCCCAAACATCCTCCACCAATACTAGGATTTTTTAGAACTGAGGTCTCACAAAACCTCACCAAACATCAAAGGAAGATGTTTGCCTGAGCTGATGGTGGGCTTAACCATTCAGTACAAAGAGGATCTCTGCTCGTGATTACACATCACAGACAGAAACAATTAGCTGTGAAATTTTTAAGCAGGATCTGTGTAGAACTGAGTTGTTTGTGAGTAAAATAAGTGACATGACTCAAAAGTAGTGGCCATTGAAACAGACTCTGTAATTCATGTTTAGATAATTAATTCTTAACAGCTGGGTTTCCATGACGTGGACCCATAATGTTGGCATATTTAAAGATACTTGATAGTGGTAAGGGTGAAATGGGATTCCTCAATTTTGTGGATATGGTTGATGTGGTTTATACATGTATACAACTATGCAGAATAACATAGTGTTTTCTCATCATTTGTACCAGCAAACCTTCTGCACATGCATTTGTAATGCTACTTATGTATATTGCAGTATTATACTGACAACAACTCTACTGTGCTCAGACAAAAGAAATAACAAGAGGCTGTTCTATAACTGCATCATTTCTGAATGCCATAGTTATTTCCGGAGATTGTCTTTGTCCTCATGCAAATTATTTACTTTGTGCCTACTTATAGTGCAACCTTTGAAATTAAATTGAAATTATGGAATGCCTTAAAGCCTGACTATCATGTACCAGCTGTCTCAGTCAGCTGGCTCATCAGTCAATACAGACTGCAAATCACAACTATATTTGATCTTGATTGGGAGGCTATTTTGGGAATTGTGCCAGTGAACATTGAACCAGTTGTACAGAAGAGATCATACCCCTTGTAACTGGTGAAGACCACAGAAATAATCTCAGCTACACAAGGATGACTGATGCTGTGGTGTTTAAAAAAAAAAAAAAAGTGGCTGCAAAAAGCTTTCAAGGAAATTCCTGTAACCAATCTGCAACCTAATTTTTCTGCAAACATTCTGTCTTCCTTCTTTCCTTTTCCCTCCTCCTCCTCCCTGCCTTTTTGTTTACTGTCTTTCCCAGATGTCTTGAAGCTCTTGCTGGCCAGCCACTGCCCTAGAGCATGCCAAATGGACACTGTCTCCTTTCTTTTTTAGCCAAAAATCTCTGGCAAAAAAAAAATACTTATTTATACTTAGGAAAATCATGCATTACAAGCTGCTGCTGTCTATCACATCACTGTAGGATTTTAATGCCAAATTGGAAACTTTGAGATTTTTAGGTATTATTTCTTCCTTTTGACTAATTTACTAAGCATACAGTAAGATTAAATCATGTGTAGATCTCTGTTAAGGTCCATTACCATAGACTAACTGGTTTTTCCCAGAGAAAATATTTGGGGGAACTTCTTTTCAAATGAAAACATAAATAATGCAGGTGCTTGTTCTCTACACATACCATACCCAGTTAAATGGTTCAATTTATGCCTCAATGGCTAAAACACCCTTGACAAGAACAGTGACTGTATCATAATGTATTTTGTTGCTGGGCCACTTTTTTAACACCCATAAACATTCAAACATCCCTGTGGCTTTAGGACTGTTCAGATGCACAGAGTCACCCAGACTCATTTATTCCCCTGCTGGTTCCCTCGTGCTCTCAGCAGATTTTTCCAGTGTGCACTTTCATGATTTCATCCATAACCTACAGGTACATCCCATAAGTACCTGCCAACCTGCCTTGCTGTTTTCCTTCAAATCACAAATTCTGCCTTTCCTTTGCTGCAATGCTTACACAGCCCCTGACAAAACTGTTGTCACTCACACTGACTAACGCTACCTCGGTGTGCCTTTGCAGTCTCTGTCTGCCTGCACTTGCTGATGAGCTGTCTTAAATCCAAATTGCCTGCTGCTGTTCTTCTGTTTGCACAGTCCCTAGTGCAGTGCACACAGGAACCCTGCCTGTGCTGCTTTGAGGCTTTATACTTAAGATGAAAAACAATAATATAGTACCTAATACTTGGATTATCTTGCTAATAAGGGAAACAGAAGGAGGTATCATTGTAACAACATAGTTTTCTTCTTAAATTTTATGACAGTTCTTTCTTTTCTGGGTTTGTTTGAAGAAAATCTCATTGTACCTTGAAGCAAATGAATTCTTTTTCTTCAGAAGTTTGTCTCTAGATAGGATTTACCACAAAAAAGTTTTTACTTAAATACTTCCATCTTCAGATTTTAATTCAAAATTTAGTGTAGTGCTTTGGGGGAAATGAAATATAATGTAACACATGTTCTTTGATCTCTGTTTTCTCTGTAAGAAAAAGAGGAGGAAAGAGGAAGAGCAGTATTCACTGTGGGGGTGTGCGTGTCTTCCTCTTCTCAAAAATATCATGCACTGAATCTCTACTCCACATGTCTCTCGGAAAGCTGCTTGTTCATGGCACTTACCCAAGCTGCTTTCCTCATTGCTGAACTCGAAATGCTCCTGCACCCTGGCATGGTTTCAACTATGTCAGTTAAATCAGAACGAGGGAGAGTCAGGCCAGCAACAAAAACACCTTTCCTGGAGAGATATGATGTTGACCCAGAAATAACATGGAGCTGCCAGGACATCATTGCTACATTCAATTCGGTTTTTAATAGAGGGAGAATGATCTAGTGGTAGCTGTGCACATTCAGTCATTGTTGTGTCTCCTGCTGTCATGGTGTGTGCTTACTAGAAGATTTAAATAAGGAAAAGGAAAAATAATGTGCACTGTATTAAATGTTCTGCTTGCTACGCTGAAAAATAGTAGACTGAAACATTTAATCACTGACAAGCATCATTCTTTTATTATTAATAATCCATATGGAAAGTAGATTGCTTGCAGTGGATTTTTTTCTGACTTATTCTAACTATGCATTTTAATACATTTGGGTATAATAATAAAAATAATGCTTTGGTCTGCAAAAATGCAAATATTGAAGCACATTATATTCAAGGATTTTACAGCAAAAGTTCAGAATAGATTCAGAAGGTAAAGGACATGCTTTTTTATTCGAGATTTACTTAAACAAAGTTCTTCAAGTTGGCAACAAATTTCTCTTGTGTGTTATTTTTTTTACATTACTATTGTTACAGTTGTGCGAGGTGTCAACAGGCTTTTCATCTTGTTTATTATGAACGAAAAATACACAGAAATTACTTCAAATCTTAAATGTAATAAACATAAATGTGGTAAGCAAGAAAATTATTCAATTAACAAGGGTTCATTTTGTTCTTTTGTACCCCAATGATACTAGGTAGCATTTCAATAACATTCTTCTTTGGCCTCTTTATTTTCAGTGATATCAGCTCAGCTCATAACCTTGCCCAAGATGCAAATGAATAAGGAAAACAGCCAAAGCTCAACAGAGCTTAATTGGCTATTTTGGTATTTGTATCTCCTAAAAAGCTATCTGCTCAAATCTTTGTGCTAATCAAAAAGGGCATTTTTCATTTGTTAAATTATTAACCTACACTAAACTTGCATTAAGTCAATTTAAATTTACAACTTGAGTATCCATGTTGTCAGCAGTTGATGTAGAAAAAGATGAAACCATTAAGTTCGTATAGAAGTCTGAGTGAACATTATTTATGTAAATACATAATGGAATATTCTTGTTCTTCTCAGTCCATGACCAAAAGTGGAAAATGCTGAGTCCTTCCCAAAGACAGTTGTTCCTTCTTTGCTATTCACAAACTCTGCCACACAGTTTTATGTGATTAGATCATGTATGCATCATGTTCATTTCAATTTACACAGCAAGAAAAGGAGTTTCTTTAATTTTCTCTTAAAACTCCATGTTTGATGGGATGGTGTGACACATCTAACTGCTATGTGCATAAATTGATAAACATGTGTCTTTGGGATTTTCATATTACCGGTTAAAATGAAATGTGGACCTGTTTGTATGGGGTTTAAGTTGAACCTGAACAGTAAGAATATATTTAACAGTCTGCTTCAATCGTTCTGTGTCATTATGTATTACTAAAGATCTCAGAATTTGTCAAATACATTCATTAAACATGACACTCACAAGGATGAAGTAGGGTTTTTCTTGTACTAGATTTCCATTGGGAACAGCATATTTCATGGTGAATTTTTCTTGATGAAGTGATACCAGTGTTGAGCTATTTTTAAATATATTTCCCATTTTTCTACAGTGCTTATAATGATTGGAGACTAATGCAAATGTCACTCCCCATAAAACCGAACTTTTAATGAGAGGAAATTAACCAATTGAGTATTGTTAGCAATATAATTTTAAAAGCCTTTAAGATGCTGATTCAAAAAATCTTTCATTAGAAGTCTATTTAACATACATAGTTCTAATCTTCCTACATTAGGTTTTTAAATTGTCTAAGTATAGTCTCTAAAACATACCTTCTTTGAAAAAAAAAAAAGGCAAAAAAGGACTTGTTTATATGGGCTGCATCTACGGTATCCTGCTTTTCCTCTGTCAAAGTACATATGTGTACCACATTGTGTATACATTGTGTATAATTAAAGTGAATATTAATATATATTTTATAAGATATACATATGTTGTGCCAGGTCCAATTTGTAAATAGCAAAATATTTTCACTGATCATTTTTTTTCCTTAAGTGCTGGAGTATTCACAGTAAGACATTATTAGTGGGAAAAAAGCACCGATGTAGTGAAAGCTTGCTGCATAATCATTAAGAATTTTTTCATTTCGGAAATCACACCAAGCAGGGAGGGAGTAAATACACAGGTGGCTTCATGATGTTTTGCATTGGTTCTATGTAACATAATAGTATTCAGGGTATACAGCCTTTGAGAGATTGATTTTGTATGTCTGGCTGTCATACCATGTATTACCACTTTTGTTGTCAGACCTTATCTGAGAGGAGGAAGATAAATGGGCCAAATAAGCATGAATGATGAGAGAAGAAAATTCCACAGGAATACTTCCAGCAGATAACAGATTGTCCTCAGAACTAGTGGTTTAACTACCAGGCTATGTTTGTGCAAAAACTGCATCTGTTTAACGTCCCAAAAATCTCCACACTTTCTGATAAGCATACTGATTCTCCCTGGTAATCAATATACCATTGAGAAATAACAGCCAACAAGGGAACATGACTAATAGTACCAACTCATGGCTGTTGCAGACTGTGAATCCTTCTATAATAGCTGATAATTTGGGGTATCTGGAGACCAAGAATGATGTTTAACAAAACACACTAACTTTTTATGGCATTTTCCTGTAGTACAGGCATCTCATACAGGAAGGAAAAATACCCTAATTATTAATAAGTAATGATAAGAACTAATCAAGTAATATATTAATTAATTTTATTTCATTTCCCATAGTAATATCTCCAGCTCATTTATATTTGATTTACATGAAGTATAAATGAAGCTTAAGGGCTGTATTAATTAAATAATATTAGGAACTAAAAAAAATCAGAAAAAAAAAAACTACATTATGATTACAAGTAAGAAATTACTTCATCTCAGTCTTTTCCTAGTTCTTGTCATGCTATTAGGTTTCTGTACATTTGGGGTTAGGACAAAAAAAAAGCCACAAAAATAAGATATTTGGATCCTCCATTCCCTAATCTGCTGTGAAAGAAAGTTCTGCAGAACCTTCAGTTCTGATGCTGGGCAAGTATTAAAATTACTGAACACCTTGTTCCCAATACCTAATAGTGATATTTATACACTGAAAAATCCCTTTGTGTCTTCTTCCAGAACGGTGCCATCAGAAGGATTGTCATGCTGTCTTCCTCTCCCAAGCCCTTCTTATGCTTATACTCTTTTTATAGAATATTTGCCGAGTAATTGGAATATCTTTTCTTAAGTCATTGCTCAGCCCAGGCAGAGAGGAGACTCAAACCAAACCACCCCGCATCTAAGTTGGTCTATATCCATTGGGCTAAAAGGCAATACAAGCTGGCACACTTCCAATTTTCTTTCAGAATGCTATATATTTAATATTTAAATAGGTTTTTGCCATGTTTTAAGGTGGATCCAACCCTTGTTGCACGACCTCTGTAAGGATGATGCAACCCTTGTGAGATACCATCTATTAAAGCCTCTATTTCCACTGAGGCCATCTATTAATAGCCTCTATTTCCACTGAGGCTATTGCCAGACAATTTGGCATGAAGGCCATTAAAACAAGCTGTGTGTATGGCTTGTAGGGACAAAAATATGACTGCTTGGGAGTTTTCCTAGTACATATTTAAGTGCTAGAGCTGGAACAGTGTTTTTAATGTATGCACTTTGCACTTTGTTGTCAAAATGGGGTCTAGGCTGCTGTGCCAATCCCAACCTTATTGTGCTAATCTTAACCTGAATCCATTTTTCCATGTCACTGTAAATTCTTAGGGTTTACAAAGAGCTAATAAAGGAAGAAACTGAAGTGTCAGTAAATTAAAGCCTCATTCGTTCTCTTTAAAGTCCATTATACTGTTAAAAATCTCCCTATGACAAAAGGAATTGTTAGTCTCAATTTGCACTATTTTTTTTTCTCTTTTAAAGCATCATGCCTCCTCCTTCTGGATTTAGCTGTTTATAACAGAGATACACAAAGGAAATTGTTCTGTTTAACAAATTCCTTTGTAGTGGTTTGTACAATTCATTTCTCCCTGGAATAAGATAAGATTCCTGGCAGAAATAAAGCAGCACTTTCATAATATTTCTTATTGCTCTTGAAGAAGAAGCATCTATCACCAAAGTTCTTGCAGCATTCCTGGAATCAGGATTTCTGAAAATTCTTCTCAGTCTTCATCAACCTTGTTAGATGACTTAAAATGATTCTGAAAATAAAAAGTGTATTGACTGTTCCACATGAATTCGACTGCTATGAAATACAAACTATCTGTTACAATATGGACATGTTTTAAGGGGAAAAAATCTAATTTGAATTCTGGGGAGAGGGTTATGTGAACCTTGTAGTGGAAACAAGTTAACATTAAGAAGAAGTACAAATAACCCGTGACTACTACTACTACAGAATTTTTTAAAATTCTGTAAAGAAGTTTACAGCTGAGAAAAAACTTTGCTGAGTTAATGATAGTTTTGATTGGAAGTGTGCAGCCACTTATGCCACAAGCATATGGTGCTATATTTCTAGAAGAAGCTTTATGCAAACATCATTTTGTAGGATTGTGTCCATGTCTATAATATTAAAAATTACATGCTGTAACCATTCTGTGGCCCTAAAATTTAGTCGTGGCGCAGCTCGCATTCACACAACTAAATTTTTCTTCCCTTGTAGAGTGGTGGGAAGAATGTGTGGATCATTCCCTTCCCTGTCAGCTGGCACTCTGTGGGACTCCTTGCTCTGGCACAGCCCAGAGCTGAGCCAAGAACGATGGTAATGGTTGGACCACACATGGTCTGGGGCAGCTTCACCGGGGCCACCTCTGGCCCCCTTTTACTCAGCAGTAGAGATGCCACTCTGAGGCAAATTTTGTCCTCAAGCTATGCATCAGTAATTCTCTTTTCATTTGGAAAGCTTGATGCAATATATTTAAAACCTGCACTTTTCAATCCCAACACAGACATAGCACTAGAGTGTTCTCATAACATTAATGTCTAATAAATGAGAAGGGAAGGATGCATATGGTGCTCATATTCTTTCATTTGACAGTCAAACTCCATCATAAAAAAAAAATCTCCATAGCCAGGCAGTCCTAAAACCTTTTAGACTCAGGATTGCATCACCAGACTTTGCACCATTCATCCACATTAATTTTTTTCCGTGAAACTTTTTTACAAAATGGAGTAATGAATTCTAAGGCCTTTATGCATTGAGGTGTCAATACAAATTTAACATAACTATGAACAGTATATATTTCTAGTTTTTAATTTTAGACTGAGGTTGGCTTTGCCAGTTGTCACTCAGTTAAAATAAATACTCTTAAGCCTTACAAATCTCACAGAGCTCAACAGAGAGCTGGCATGGCTTACATTGGCTAAGTTAGGTCTATAGTGAAACAAATCTGTTTTAACTTTCACAAATATATAAGAGATCATTTCAGATTCTTGCACACTTATTGTCTTCTCTGAACTAGCCTATGAGATCACAATCTCGCCTTGAATGTTTTATTTTGCAAAGTGTTTAATCAAAAGAAAGCAGGAATTTAATATCTAGTAATGGAAAACAATTTTCTGAAGATGGGGGTTCTATGCAACCCTTTGTTTATTGATATTAAATAAGCATAAGGACTTCAGTGATACATAAATTCAACATATTCCTCTAGTAGAAATAACAAGAAAGATGAGATTGTTATTTTGATGTACACATTGATCCACATTTTGGTTTTTTTCCAAATACACCTCCTCAAATTGTAATGGTGGGTCTTCTAAGCATTATCAAGTAGTTCAAGCATCAAACCTGTGGCATATAGCTGAATGCAGTTCTGAATTAAGATAAATTCTAATGGTCTTTCTACTGTAGAGTTACATTCAACCCAGCCTTGACCAGGGACAGCTACGTGTTTGCACAGTTCCCCTCCAAGTTATTTACAGCAGAAGTGCCATGGGAGGGCTACGAGCTGCCAAAGTCATGACTTCTTCATTCATGTCCTGTGCAGTCACTTTTGAGTGTGTCTTTTAAAATTGCTGGAATACCTGGAGAGGGTGACTGTCCTGGCATTTTTGGAAGATGTGCAGAGGAAGGGAGAAGTCTGACAACTGCTCCATCTGGTCAAAGGTTAGAGACGTGCTCATTTCAGTAATGTGAGAGGTTAAATAAAGCATATGAATTAATACCCCAGATTAGGTGGCTGGACTGTCATGTGCAGACCATACAGAGAAAGAGCTGCCTCTAAAAGCAGTGTGTAACTGTACACATGTTCAGTTAGGATAAGTTTTGTTTACATCAAGGTGATGTGAGTACCCTGGTATGCCAAAATTTGTGAACTGCCTTCCTGATGACACAAAGCAACACTTTCACACATCTTGGAGATTCCTAATATTTTAGAATCAAGCAATCTCTTGGGTCACTTAAGTTCAGAGGCAGGTTGGTCTTTTACATAAATGTTTAAAGAATTTTTCCTCCTGTGAAGATCATAAATTTTCCAGTCATTCTGGTAGTATTCTGATAGTACTTTTTTTCTCCTGAAGCAGATAATTGCTTCAGGAGAAAGTGTATTAATTTTTGCTTCCTACTTTGAAAAGATGGTATAAATATATGAAAAAAAGAAATCAACTATCTTTGGGTAGGTTCTTGTTTCTTTGCCACTTGTTTTCAGTGCTCAGATTTTTCTACATGCAAATTTTAAGTAAAACACTGGAATATCTCCCAAAACTTAATTTCAGCTTGTGCTATTGGCAATCTGCTGTGTTTTGGCTAGTTACATAAGTCATATGGCACTGTTTATGTTAAGTCATATAGCTTTCTTGGAATCGGGGAACATAAAACAGACCCACATAACTATCAGCAAGCTTGTTGTCATTATTTGTGATTAGCTCAGAAATTAAGATTAGCCAGAAGTAAATAAGGAATGAAATTCAGAACATAAAAACTGCATTAACTTCAGTGAAGTATATGTGTTAATCTCAATAATGTATCTTAAATGAGCATATTAATATCCATTCTACATATAACATTTGAACCACATGATACATTGTCTAGATTATTATGGTTGTAAAACATTAATTTTTATTGGCACTACTTATCCTTCAATATATTTAAATATAAATGTTTCATATTTATATATTGTAATTTCTTGTAATTTAATTTTGCAGATATGGCTGCTTGTACCTAAAATCTTCCTGTCACTTGCAATTACTTCCTTCAAGTAATGTAATTACTGTACAACAGAGGGGTTTTTCCTTCTAAAATTAATTTGAAAAGGTTTTTACCCCCAAAAAAAGTGCTTAGAACTATGTTCTTAATAGGAAATTGTGTCAATGGAAACAACAGTTGGTTTAGGCTAATAGGCTGCCACATTAATGCTGAGGCAGAGCCAAGACATTTATTTTCAAAGCTGAAAACATTGATCTTATGACAGTGCTCTATTATGATGACTTCATTCCTATAATGTCAAGAAATTGATGAAGAGGTAACCGTTTTATCAGATGAATTGTGCTGCAAGAGAGTGACAGATGTTTGGTCTAACAGTATTCATTTCCGTCAACCTAAATTGACCTTATTTATCCAATCAGGTGCTAGATTAAATTTTCAAGTAAGTCACACTATTTGCAAATGGGACTCTTCATCATAAGGTTAAGTGAAAGAAAAATGATAGTGGAATAAAAGATGAAAATGTTGGTCATCTCTTTCCTATTATAAAGGCATTTGGTCTTATTGCTGCATTATAAAAGAAGTGTTTTAACGTTTAGGGTTCATTTTATGTGCAATATGTAATTTACATCTAGCTTTCACAACTGTGTTGAATGTGTCAATTTTCTGTGCATCAATGGAGCAGTCAAAAATATCAATATGATAATTAGAGAAACAGCTTATCTTAGATGAATTGTTGGTTTAGACCATTAACTTCCATAACATGACATTATGAAATTATACAGTCAACAAATAGTTTAATGTTGAAAAGTGTTCTCGAGCTTACCAATATTGTACCAGCTAGAAACTGAGGTTATTCAGAAAAGCAAAATATACCTATCCTGATTCACTTTTTTTCTTGATTACCACTCCTTTAGTTTTTGTGGATGGAGCATTATTTTTTAACAATGATAGAAGGTATTTCCCATCTTTTTTTTTTTTTTTTTCATTTCTCAATAGTATTCAGATCTAACTTTGAATGTTTTCTTAAAGCCATGACATCCTGGTGCCCTAAAAGTAGGGACTGCTTGTTTACAGTCCCACTGTGGCCAAAGGAGAAAGTCTGGCTCCACAGTGCAAGTGAGGAGAATGCTAGAAGTGTTCTCCATCTTGATCAGGAGAAGTCTGTTTCTACCTAGAGACTACTGAGGAAACCTAGAGTCTGTTTTCTTAAACAAACCACCTAAAATAGGATTACTTAAGGCTTGTTTTTCACATATTTGAATTTCAAAGTTTTTTCCTCAAATGGCCACTTCACTGTAGGAACTTTAGCTCCAACAATGAAATTAGAATTGGCAACACTCCCTATAGCCCATACCAGGTTTAAACTTCAGAGGTGATGCTCTTCAGAAAACTGAAAAAGTATAGCTGTTGCAAATTTTTTTCCTTTTAATCCCTTAGGGGGAAGAGTTAATCTAATACACTGAAATTTTGAAATCACATTACATTGTACGTAGCACATTTCTATTTCCTCAAGGCATTCTTACTGAGTTGTTAAATTCACTGTGAAGTTTAACATTTAGCCACTTGTTCTACATGACAAACGGAGATGGAAATTGTTATCAGGTCCTCAGAAATAGCACATTTGTAAAAGTATATTTTGAGTTTCTTTAGTAAGCAGACTAAAGAACCTAATCAATTTTTTTGTTCTTGGGTCACTTAAAGCTATGGATTTTATGAAGCTCTAAGAGCCGGTTTTGCTTTCTTTGTATGAGGATGCCTTAAATCAATATTTATCTTTAAGAACTCTTTGAGTTGCAGTTTCTATAATGCAAGTTTCATGTCAAAAAGATATAATGGTTTTGCTTTCCAAAAAAAAAAAAGAAAGAAAATGAGTGATTTAAAGAAAAAGAAAAGTATTGCAAGCATAAAGCATGCAAAGTAAAAATAAGAAGCAGGAGCAAAGCTCCAGAAAAAGGTTAGATAAGGGGTTTTAAACACATTGTTTAGTATGAATAAAAATGAATATGAGTTTAAGTGACATCATAATGCAGGAAAAAAATACAAAACAGCACATAGATAAATAACATTAGAGCCATAGCAAAAAATTTAAACCAGTTTAAAATAGTACTTTCTGTACTATTGTTACGCTTTTTAGTACCATTTTAATGCAGTTAAACAAGAACAGTATGAAACCCTCCTTCTTCAGACCTCAAGCAGAGTTTAGTTTCTAAGTGCTGTAAAGCCTGAGTATAAAGACTGATCACAAGGCAAAGATGTTTCGTTGGAAACATAAGTCTTTGGCAATTCAAATAACAAAGAAGTAAAAAGCTGCAAGCTGGAAGTTCTCATTCCCACAAGTTTAGGGATCCCTGCCTCTTAAAACTGAGGTGAGGTCTCCATATTCTCTCAGCAGCAAGAATGGAGGCAGCTTCTGGAAGCACCAGACCATCTGAAAGGCTTTTGGCTGCTCAAGATTCCTCTGTTTCCCTGCTGCTGGCTAACTTCCTCCCTCTGGGGACAGCTATGGGACAGCTGTGACCTGCTGTCTGTAACTCCACTTCATCCCCCCGCTGGTGCTTATCAGCTGGACTTGGCTTCCCTTGACGCCTTTGTCTCTAACCTCACTAGGGCAGCACGGTAACAACAGCAGCTGGAGTGTCTCAGTTACTGAACTTAGACATTTCTTTAAAGAGAAATAGGAACTTAATGGTTTGCTCTCAGAGCACTCTCCACTTTTTTTAGCACATTCAGATTAATTTGGTATTATTTCAGTAATGTAAGGATTACACAAGTCCACTCCTACAATACTATCTAATAAAAAAATACATTAACTACAGTCATGATATTTTCTGAAAAATCCTTTTTTAAGGATTTTTCCTCCTGAGAAGCTGAGGCCTCAGGAACAAAATGTAAACATTGATTATCTGCTGCTGTGGAATGCGACAGGTGGATCTGTGATTGGTCCATGTAGGTTGTTTCTAATTAATGGCCAATCACAGTCAGCTGTCCAGACTGTCTGTCAGTCACAAGCCTTTGTTATCATTCTTTGCTATTCTATTGTTAGCTAGCCTTCTGGTGAAATCCTTTCTTCTACTCTTTTAGTATAGTTTTAATATAATACATATCATAAAATTATAAATCAAGCCTTCTGAAACATGGGGTCAGATCCTCGTCTGTTCCCTCATCCTCAGACCCCTGCGAACACCGTCACAGACTGTCTGTATTTCTCGAAGTTAAAGCAGGGTGCATTTGAACATCATCTGTTTCTCTTTGACATAGTAATTTGGGTTTTAGCAGTGATTGGATCACAAGAAAATTTTGCAGGTTCTACAAGAAAAATAGTTCCTTTAAAAAAGCCCTAATAAAGCCACTGTAGATGTTGAGACTGCTGTGAAAATGGGCACTGTACTATGTAATCCAGATCTAAAGAAAAAAAAAAACACTGCTGGAATAAAGGGGAAAATTAAAGTGAAAATACTACTATGGCTTAGGTTTAAATTAATTTTTCATAGCATATGATTAGACTTGAATATCTGATCCTCTTCTATTAGGAAAATGAGTATGTGATTGATGGAAAGTGAACATTTTAATATACACCCCACCTCTCCCCCCCCCCACTATCTTTGCAAGATACTTTTCTGGGTACTCTGAATTTTCTTCTGCCCCAAAGCATATTCATAAATCATTCAATGTTGATGTAAAAATGGCTGGTTTCCACAGAGGCCCTGGCTGGTTTCTGAGGCCCTGGAATGACACTGTAGAATGTTTTATTAAATAAAGCTTGTTACAGATTAATCAATCTGAAAAATTTAGGTCTTCATTCTAAAAGGATCACTGAAACGCTTGCTAACCTTGCACAGACAGTGGAAATGACTATCTATTCACAAAGCTTCATCAACTTATCAATTAAACTTCAAAAAGTTAACAGAAAGTAATTTGCTGAAACTCGCTGCTTTAGGATAATATCTGGACACACTGGGAGAACTGTAGTTTAAAGAAAAAATTTAAAATCTTTAAGGAAATATTTCTTATTATTGTGATTGTACCAATGTCTTAAATAGCTTTGAGTCCTTTATAGGAAAGAAGTTCTGGAATTTTATTTCTTTATTTCTTTTCCAGAGTTTTCTCACTCCTTACGTGGTAGAAATAATAGCTCTCTCCCCAGACAGCTATTTTGGATGAAGATCTAGTGAACACTGTACACAGGGTTTTGTACAGTGTAGACTACAAAGCTCTTAGCAACCAATCTATGGAGTTCCAGGAAAATAATCTGAATTCCACAGTTCTACCACAATGTGCCCTATTGAGGTTGAAAGGAACTCATACCCTAGGATGAGGAAGAAACACTGCAGACTAAACTCCATTTCTTTACACAGTCAAGAAAATATCACCAATTTCAAAGGGATTTTCAGAGGGATTAAAATAAAAAAATCTTTCTAGTAAGTTTGTAAAGAGTAAGAGGAGTTGAATGAGAGAGAAAAACCTTCTGGAAGAAAGAGAAGTGCATTGTAAAACAATAGCAAAGGAAAAGAGTAGAAAAGAGTAATAATATGATGACCAGAGAAGAATCGGGAAATCTAAAAGATGGCAGATAACAGAAAACAGAAGTGAATAACAAAACCAGATCAGAAAATTGCATATTTTAAAAAAATATTATTTTTCTGTTTATTTTATCGGCATATACCTGTAGAAAAAAAACAAGTTACTGATAGATAATGGGAAGACAGAGTAACTAAACTCTCCTCACTTCAGTTTCCTTTATGAGCTGCACAGCATTTAGTGCAGTGTAGCTCCATGGCTGCAGTTCTTATGTGCTAAGGCAACGATTAAAGCAATGAAATTTAGCAAACGCCCAGGGGGAATCTGCAAAAGACCAAGTGACTGAAGCCTTCTTGCCCAAGCCTTATCCAGTGCTTTATCACAAATCTATTTTTTCTTTTTTTTTTTTATCTAAGGTACATTTTTCTAGTATAACTAATGAATTTTTAAGTGCTTGATTGATTCCTACAATAAACCATGCATTCATTTTGCAAATGTGGTTGGGAAACAATGTATAAAAGCATTGTCTGGAGAAAGAGAAATTGTTCCTGACACTTTTTTTGTATCAAAAGGCGATTTTATTACCCCACATTTCAGCTAACACATCTTACCAAAATTTAGAGAGGCTTTACTTGGCATTTAATTTAAATTGAAATTATTTTCATTTAAAGAAATTATTTATCTACATTCAAAAGCAAAAAATAGTAATTTTAAAATATAAATAGTATTTGCAAATAATTCAGCACTTTCAGGTCTGTAATTTTATTCTGCAATTATGTCATGAACAATCTTTAATTTCTCTCTAAAATCTTTCTATATATCTAATTTTCTCATGATTGCATCCTGTTTATAAACCACATCCACCCACTTACAGTTTTCACTTTTTTTTTGAAAATAGCTTAGTTTTACAGCCCTCACTGTTTCCTGATGTAATGTGTTAATGCTATCCTTCAAATTTTCAACTGCAGGTCTGCATAATCCTTTTCAAAACATCCCAGAAGTAACCAGTTAATTATTTTGAAATTAATTCTGAGTAGCAGGTACAAAACATTAACAGTTTGCTCTGTAAGAGGAACACTTTAATTCTTTTATATTCATTAGCATTTCAAAACCCCGTCAAGAATCTTTGATATCTTTTCCCCTCTTCCTCCTGTTTCCCCGGTAATTTGTTGGTATGGCACGCTTTCTAAAAGGAAGCAGAGCATTTGACTGAGACTTCTTCAGAGTATGGCAGTCTCACCCTTCTGAAAGGCTGACTCTAAACCAAGAGGCAATAAAGAGGACCCAAAATTGCAGAAGCAGCAAGTTGCAAATGGTACCATGTGGAGTTTTCCCCCTGATGTGGATGTATTTGGGTGATGGTGAGAAAGAGTTGGGATGGTAAAAGGCAGAGATGGAAGTGCAGGAGCAGTTTTCACAAGATCAAGACAATGCATCCAGTTTTAAAACACTGTGCTACAAGAACTCAAGTCCTTCTCTCTTTAGAAAATAAATAATTCAGCTGGAGGGAAATTTTATAGCACTTTTTCTTTTTAACTAAAATATCAAGTTTCCTTGCTGCACTCACATTAAATTCCCATTGTAATCACTTGGCATTAAAAAGAGTGGTGTCCTAGCAGTTTTTCCTCAGGAGCAACAAATAGCAAAAGACACCTTGTATGAGTGAACAGAAGCACACAACAGCAAAACACTCTGTGATATTTTCTGAAAAAAAATGCTGCAAATATTGCCATTTAAAAGGATGAGAACCTTGACCTGTCTTTACGTTCAAAGCCAGTTACATGCATTATTACTTTGACATCCAGATGTTTTCTGTTTTAATCAGATTTTGATGATTTGATGCAATCTCTTTAGTGAAAGTCTGGAGAATTAAAATCTGACACTGAGCTGCTTAAAACCTCAAGCCCAGTTACTTGCCAGAAGAGTGACTAGAAACTTACTTTTTAAGATTTTAGTTTTGGTTTTTGCCTAGCAGAAAAAAAATTTTGTAGTTTCATGTCTTGTATATTTGGGGTTTGTAGAAATTCTGAAAACTCAATTTTACAGAGTATTGCTCCACTGAGAAGACCTCACGGTGAATTTTAATAGCAAAATGTATTAAAATATTTTTTGCATAAACATGTTATGGCATGAATTTCATGAGCCTCAAAAGGTTCCAACCTGTTCTGGCTCCAGCTGATCTTGCAGACGGCAATAAAAGACAATCTCTGAAATACAATAGATGTTATCCTGAAAAATTATAAATAAACATATTTTCCCTTTCTTTACCCTGTGGATCCAATAAGCTGGTGTAAAAATATAGACCTTGTGCTACACCTTGAATCTAAGAGTGAACCACACTTGCAAAGGGCCCACATAAATGTTTGAAAAATGTAGGTACTTGGCTTAGTAAGAAGTATCTGATTATTGAACAAGAGAGGAGCTAAATTTAAAAATCAGGTTGTGGATAGAGAAGGGTCAGTAAACAATTTTTTATTTATGGAAATTCTAAATCTGTAGAGCTTTGTGCTGATCTTTTTCCTATTTATGAAATATCATATGTTCAGTAATAAGGTGTGCATTAGTATAGAATCTTTCATTCAAGAATCCTAAGTATTCAATGGATTAATTAATGTCACATCTTGATAGTACAAAACTGAAAATTCTGAACAGAAAAGCAGAATTCTAGTAAATTCTAAACATCTCATTTGACTCAACATGGGAATAGAGCCCCAAATACTGTATGTGAACCCTCTTGAATTTGAACATCCTTATAATAAGAAATATTTTTATTTTCCCTCAGCTTCCTGTACAGAAATATGGAAGTTGATTCCTGTTAAATATTTCCAGTGTTTCATTCTGAAAAACTTTCCTGCCTCTTTTTATTATTTACTTAATTTATTACCTTGAAAACTATCCTCAAAGAAAATTGTGTTTTATTTAAGGGCTTAAACTTTGTTTAGAAAAATACAACTCTGTATAGCATCTATTCTTTCCATGCTCTGTATAATTTTGTATTTCCAAAGGATTTTATGAACTATGTACGGTTCCATACTTCAGAACTCAGGCACACAAGCAATAGATAAGGGTTTTCCCAATGAATACCTTAGATATGGAAATCCCTCTCACTTCTGCTTTTTATGTGTCATTGGTGCTGCTAGGAATACTGACAACATTGCTCAGTTCCAGTTTCAATGTCAGTGTTATTTTCTGGTTGTGGACTCTTAAAACACTTTTTTAGCACTGAAGCCTCTAAGAAATGTTAGCTGCATTCTTGCTGTATGATGAACCTGCACACACAGCTTGTCATGTAGTCATGACTGTGGTGTCTAGTACAGCACTTTCTAAACTGCAATAATTAATATTTCACTTAAATTCAGTTACATTACAGCTACATCACTGCTACTGTTGCAGTTACCTTCTACTCCTTCCCTTTTTTCCATTTATCATGAGGACAGCCAAGGATCCTTTTGCAGAGTACTGTATTGGGCCCTTTGTGATAAGGACAATTTACCATGCTTCTCAACATTATGTAAGAACTCATTCTTCAGTATTTTGGCTGCTAGGAAAATACTTGTATATGAAACAAATTTATTCTCTACATTATCTCTATAAAAATTAAAAATAAGGAAAAATTAAATACAATAAACAAAAAATTACAGCATCTGTTTTTACTGAACAAAACATATCAAAACCCAAGCTGCATGCTGCTATTATGTTTTTAAAGGACAGTTCTTGCTCTGTCCTTGCTCAAATAACAGCCTTGCATGACAGCAAAATCACAGCAGCCGGTCTGTAAGCAAGAGCTTAATAATGTGTATTGTCCTGTGCTTTCTAATCTGTCATGGTTCAGATTAGTTTTAAGAACATATCAAAGTAAATTACAATAGCATTCCTAAGAATGAGGGGAGGTGTTTATTGTTTGTTTGCATGCTGTTAAAATGCTTTAATTGGTTTCAGAAATCTGTTGACATAAATTAATTCATTTCGTTATGAGGCTTCTAAAAATAGACTGAATTACCTTGCACACTTCTATAGTGAAGCTCAGGATGTTATATAGTGAATACATATAATACTTATTTTGCAGCTTACCAGGCAAAAGCTTTGTATTACAGACACACACACACATTGTCTGTGCACCTTAGAGGGCTGCATGTATTATGAATTAATAAAAAACAGTAAAGACTTGTTTTGTATTGAAATGCCAAACAATCTGGGGCAAACTGCAAAATATAAAGTAACACCTATAATGAAAGCTCTAGTCTAACTCACAGTTTCTGTTCCAGTCAAATTGTAGCATAATTTAAACAGAAAACTGGTGCAGTACATTCAGTGGAATTTCCATTTAGCTCTCTGCTATGACTGGGAGGTTTATCTGGTAGGTGACTTCCCAGACAGTGCCTGCTGTAGTGTCCCAAGTTAACAGCTTTGAAAAGAAACCCAACAACAAAAGAGTCTCACTTGTACTGCACATATGTGGTAAAAGTAGCATTGGGACTTCCCTAGGCTATAAATATAACTGGAGGATGGCTGGGGATGGCAGAATGCCAGTAAATTTTGCTTCCTTTGTCTCAGAGTACTGGGTTGTGCCGTGATGATAATTGAACGAGTACTAAAAAGGAACCTTTCAGATTTTCAGTATACCTAAATAGAACTCATTCACATCCAAATTAATAACCCCAAGCAAAATATTTGTCAGAAAAATGCAAATCCACTTAAGATCTAAGGTTATTTTTGCATTTTTTGAGGCTCGATATTTCTCTTCCAACAGAAACTGCTGCTAAGGCTGCTTATTTTTAAAGCAAAAAATGGGAAAGCTTTTGAAAAACATGAATACACAATTCTTCAAAAGCATGCTTGTTTTCCCCAGCAAGTAGGAAAATATGAACCACTCTCACATTCCTCCAGCTGAAAGCGTGCAGCTTTTTAACACAGAGCTGTGCACTCTGATGCTCTTTTGGTCTGTGTGCAGGGTGGGCAGGTGTGGTATCACCCTCCCAGGGGCAGATAAATTTTTGGGGATAGAAGGGACCTTAAAGATCATCTAATTCCAGCACCAGCAGGGACACCTTCCACTAGACCAGGCTGCTCAGAGGCACATCCAGCCTGGCCTGGAGCACTGCCAGGGATGGGCCAGCCACAGCTTCCCTGGGAAACCTGTGCCAGTGCCTCACCAGCCTCCCAGCGCAGAATTGCTCCCGAGTATCCAATCTGAAGGGTAGTTTCAACTACCCTCTGCCAGTTTAAAGCCATTCCCCCCTTGGCCTGTCACTACTTGCCCTTGTATAAAATCCATCTCCAGATTTATTTTAGGCCCCATTCAGGAACTGAAAGGCAGTCTCCCTGGAGCCTTCCCTTCTCCAGTCTGAGCAACCTCAACTCTCTCAGCATGTCTTCATAGGCAAGGTGCTCCAGCCCTCTGAGCATCCTCATGACCCTCCTTTGGCCTCAGTCTGACAGATCCACATCCACACTCCATCGACAGAGCTGGATGCAGTTCTCCAGGTGGGGTCTCGTGAGAGCAAAGAGGGAAAGACTCACTGGCCTTGAACTGCTGGTCCCACTTCACTGGTACAGCCCAGGAAACAGCTGGCTAGCTCAGGATATGGTTGGCAAGCAGGTAGAAAAGTCACTCTAAGGAGAATTGCAGATCAGCTCAGATAAGACCCTAGACCTCAGGAATGGAGGAAGAGTCCCAGTGAGCTCCAGAGTCACCAGTTTCAGAACCTGTTCTGCCAGCTGTTACTGGAAGGCAATTTTCAAGGGTGAATTGAGTGGAGGCACCTTACAGCACTGCAAAACAGTCAATCCCAAATCTATCTTCCCAGGGTAGGTGTAGGGGAATTGAAGGTTGCCAGGGTCAGAGCTCACCTGCTCCAGGATGTGCATAGCTGCAACATCTGTACTGAGATTTGTGCTGATTGCAGGGGGACATGGAAGTCTGCAGCTTGTTGAGCCACACACTGAGCTCAGGGCTTTATATATGGGGTGTATATAGCTGTCAACTTACTTTTCAGCAAAGTTATGGGGGGTTAGTCTTTAAAAATGCGTAGAGAAGTCTCCTGCATTGAGGGATAGATATGAGGAAGACCCCCAGTGAGGATAAGCACTGCTGGCAGAATTAGCCACTTATGTAATTTTGAACATGAAATTGAACATGGAATATTTTTTGAAAGCTTTGGCATTAGAAGTCTGGGGGATGAGTGCAGGGAGGCTGGTGTGTCACCTGAAGACTGGTGATATACTCTGAAGGTCTTCAGAAAGGCTGAATGGTTCCATGAGACAATTTTTGGTACTTCATGGTCTTCAGATTCCTTTTACAGCCATCAAAATATTCTGAAGCATGCTATGTTGAGAGAAACAGAGGCTGTTTCAAAGGGACTAATTATCAAATATGCTGTTTTCCCTGAAGCTTGTTTCAGTTCATGATGCTCTTTGGGGATCAGGAGAACCTACATGTGAGGTTTAAATATAACTGCAGCCACATTCTCCAGGTTCTTCTTTGGGGAGTGAATGAAACTGCTTCCGAGAGGCAGGTGTATTCTCCTAGGACCAAACAGAGCATTTGAAGGGGAATAAGTAATTCTGCTGTCCTCTAAGTGTTTTACAGCCCTGTTTCTTCTGGGTTAAGGCTATTTTAGACAGAGGAGCTGGCAAGAAAAAAGTATTTAAACATTTGTGGAAAGGCTTTATAGGAGGAATATTCTTTGTCAGATTTTATTTTGATCACTAAAACTGTGAATTTCAGGGAAATTAAAAGACATGAGACATTTATCCACACCACCTTATTGAGAGTTTAGACAGCTTTGGAACCAAGGTTACACAGATGCAAGGCAAGCAGTGGCTCCAGGACATTCTTTCATCAACTGTAATGATATCTGAAGAGATAAAAAGAAAAAAAGAAAATTTAATGTTGATGGACACAACTTCACCATTTTCTTCAAGTTATTCTAGGTTCTTCATGGGTTATCAGTTTCCAAACTAAAGCTGAATTCTTCTATGTAAAATGTATTGGTCTAAAATATCTTAATGGAGTAAATAGGAGTGTGATTTCTAGCCATGTGAAGAAGACAGGATAGAAATTAAATAAAATCTGTTGCTTTCAGCAAGGTATTCTAATCCAGCTCATTGCTGTGTCTTACAATCTTTATCATGCTCGAGTTTCTACAAGGCAATTAAGAAATTATTATCAAAAAGAATCATGTGCTGAAGCAATGTTGAGTGTTCAGAACCCAGCTTTGTAACTAAATGCTGCTTGCACATTATCTGTCCTGTAAAGCCTAACAGCTCAAAACAATTATAGCAAAATGTTTAAGTGAATCATATGAAAGTTCAAATAGATTCTGAAAAAGCAACTTGAAATCATATTTGGGGGGGTTTTTTTCTGTTTTTCTTACTCTATTGTTGAAAACACCTATGTATTATTTTGTGACTAAGTTTTATAGGAAAAAAAGTGAAATGCATCTCAAACTACAAAGTAATTTGGGTTTAATATATGTAAATTTACTATAAGGACATTTGCATTTTAAAAATGCAATTCTTTTCTATATACAGTGAAGAGAGTTTATATTATAGGAACTTTACACAAAGTTTTAATACAAAAAGTCTGTCTATTGTGAATCTGATACGATTTATTCTTGTTTTGAAGGTTCTAAAACAAAACATACTTTGGACTTTTTCCTGACTGCTCTATCTGCTGGCAGGGCACTGTGCTCATTTCAGCTGGAATATTTCATAATAGTTGTTCAGTGCAAAAGCAGAAAAGCTTTTACTAAAGTATTTCATTTTAAGGAATAGTGCAGTATAAAATAAATTATCTACTCACAGCTAAAAAGGAAACTTTTCAAAGAAAAGGCAAATTTTGCTGTACTTAGGACATCCAGTACAATGCTGGTCTTCTTGTGATCTGTGTAAATTAGGAGAAATTTCACTGCCACTGAAGCTGCACAAGTTGGCAAGTTGTTTCAAGATCAGACTTATTATGGTGAACAGTAACACATTAAAGTTAATGATGACATTTCACTTGACATTTGGTGGTTTATAGTTTCTCATTCAGGCCATTCCAGACAGTCTGTATCAATGGATGTGGTAAAGGGTAAAGAAGACTCTAGGAATAGTGATACTTGTAAAGGTCATCATGATTTCTCTGCATATTGAGGAACATTTGTTTAAATGAAATGCACTGTTATAGAACATGCTTTGGATATTGGGACCTACATAATTTCTGATACACTGTTTAGATTATGCTTTCCAGTGGGATGAATATTTGAGTGGTACAGTTTTCATTCCTAAGCTGAGAGGCACTAGCTGTCTTTCTGCTTGTATTTTTCTATCTTTACATAAGCCATCACTTTCCGCACAAAGTCTCATTAAGTCCACCCTAAAACTAGAAAAAAAAACAGTATCTCCTTCTTATTATGAAAGCTACATTCAAAGGCATCAAGCAGTTAAATTATGGAACAACCATACAGATAGTGTTTAAATCTTAACATATACTGAGCCTGAACAAGATCTTATGTCTGGACTACATGTAAACTAGTCTGGATACAAATCAATAGTCTATATCCTCTTATTGTATTTCTGGAGATGTGACAGACATAAAAAAAAATCCAGGCATTTCTGCCACATGCTAGGAACTCTTCTGGATATGTGACAGCTTAAGGTTATGTAATTAAATTTATTTTTCCATAATTTTTTGTGTGACAGAAGAGAAAGAGAAAAGGATGAAGTGTAGAGTAACAAAACAACCCATCCAGTTCAAGTGTGATAAAGAATATTCTTGATCAGGTTTAGAAAATGCCCAGGATGAGATATTCTCAAGGCAAAGAGGTGGCCTGGAGGACACAGAGTGGGCAAACCTGAATTAGTGTACAGGGTTATCACTGAAATAATTTTGAAGTGACATCTGCTGATAATTCTGAGGGATGAATTTGTCTCCTCTTCTTTCCAGAGAAGTCCACCTTGGAGACAGTAATGCAACAATCACAGCTAGGAGAGTGAGCAAGACTCTGACACTATATTTATGTAAACACATTTTACATAAACAAAAAATTTCCAAATGAGTGTATCTTATTAATACCTAAATACAGATACTCAGTCATAGGATGTGGAATCCCCTCTTCTGAGTAAAAATCAGGTTTCCTTTTCTGTGACAAGGTTTCAGTGTAAGCTTGTATTTCTTTTTTCTTAGTTTTTCAGCTTTCCTGTTGATCTTAAATCTTTCTGTAGAAGCTGCTGACAAGAATTCAGTCAACAAGAATTACCCAGCCTTAGCACATGACTTTGCATTGCTTCAGGGCCTGTATTGCTGTATGTAAAAAAAAAATGTGAATTTCTGTCTTGTTAATATTAATATCACTAGCAGGAAAGTTCTTATCTGTTTAAGAACAGCAAATAACATCATGGAAAGGTCTTATTTCGGCAGAAAGTTTGAACTAGGAAGGGTTGTGTGCATATTCTTATTTTGAAGTTGAAGGACCTTGTAAAAAAGAAAAAGTGACTGCACCAGCTGAAGTGATTTTTCTAAAGGGAAATGTCAACACTCTTGGTGATTATTCTGTACTGAGAACAAAAAGTTTCTTCTTATATCCAAAAGCGCTGGAAATGCATTTCCTTAACTTTTTTAATGGTTAATTGTTCCCCTGAGCATTGCCTTTTTTGAAGAAAGGAGAACAACTCGAGGACTTTGATCATTCTACTTTTACAGGATGATCACCACAGACCATTCAGAGACCTGTTAATCTTGTTCAAACATGATCATGTTTTACCTCCTTTTCCGAGCTGCTACAATAATTTTCTCTGGATCTAAGCAAGTGTGGTGAGGATTTCTTTTTCCTTTGTGTTATTCCTCCTGCAAGAAGACAATTGCATGTCACAGTAACTGCATGAGGCCTGTGGCTTTCCTGCTGCTTTCACTTGTTCTGATTATTCCTTGAGATGTGTGGGAGGACACATGATGGACCTTTTCCCTGGGATGTTTTATTGAAAAGAAAAGAGCATTAAGTTGCAGACTATCTAAAGACTTTTAAGCTCAGTCTTTAATGTCAGACTGGGTTAATTATGGACATTCATCTCTTCAGCTGTTTATCTGCAGGATCTTTTTGCTTTCTCAACATTTAGACAGATTGTGGGTAATTCTTCATGTGCTTTATCACATGACACTCCAGACTGTGACAAGCAAGTCATTCTATTACTCCCAAGTGCTCTTGCAGAGAATTCCAACCTGCTTTTGGTATATATACCCAGACCAACAGCTGAATTCCAGCTTTCTTTGCCATGTCAATTTTAAACTTTCTATTTTGTTTGCTTCTCATTTACTTCTATATCACAGCTTACTAGCATTTCACTGAATCTTTTAAATTCTATTATTGCCCACAGTGGTTTTGTTTATTTAGGAGTTTTAGTCTAGTCAGGTCCCAAAAAAATAGTTTTATATTACTTAATGACTTTATAGCATTAGTCACAATCTTTTTATTATATTGTCAATTGTATATTCATTATATGAATAATAGAATTTTATTGTTGTTACCTGCTATAGGAAGAATTATAATATGAAAATTATTTACTTCCGCTACCAGTAAAGTCTGTATTTTGCAAAAGAGCCCAAGACAAGAAGCCTTGGAACTGTATTTTTCTGGGAAACATTGGGAATTCTGTAGTATTCTTGATATTAAGTCCTGAGACTCCAGTTTTTGTTTAAATACAGTATGGAAAATAAGTGCAATTGAAATAATTGTCAGATTGTAATCTAAAAATCCAAATTTTACTGCAAGTTCCTGGCATACACAGATGTAGAAAAATGCTATTTAGAAGGCAAAAGCAACCCACTGTTCCCTCTTAAAGGAGGGAATTACACTTTATCATCTTTTCTAGCATTAGATAGCATACTCAAAAACTGAAAATGCCCTTGCATGATAAGACTGCTTCACTCCATGTAACTTCAGTATTGATAACAGTAATTCCATCTAGTGACAGGTTGCATTGCACACAAATACATCTTTCAAAATAAAATAATTTTTAAAGTATTAATTTCTGGAAGAGACTATTTTTGACAATTGACCCTAACTATCACACTTTTCTTTGTTTTGTCCATTTGGGTTTTTCTAAATGTTGCTAAGACAATATGCCTCTTTATTTCTCCCTGGTGACTGAAGCATTTATGGAGACTTATTTATGGGTTAGGTACTGCCCTGAGCTGGTGGATTTTGGTGTAGAAACACAAAATCCCTTACAGCTTAAGGGTCTGGGTTCTTAGCTAACAAGAAATTCCACAAGGCTTCATGACAAGCATAAATACCATCTTAATGTAGGTACAGATAACCACTAAGTTATAGGTCACACCTTGAACAGGATGGCTCGTGGCATTCATTTTCATTCATTTTTAGCCTTTTTTGGGATGGGGTACCATATGTTCATTCAGAGGAAAAAATTGTTGTTTCATGATCTGAGATTTCCTGTTTAATGATAATGTTGAGAACATTGAGTATAGGCATAAAGTATTTAAAACACAAATTTTGCCAAATCCCTTAAAGGCTTAGCACAAGTACAAAATAAAGATCTTATTGTTTCTGAGCAGGACAGTCTGCAGTCTAAATTTTTTTTAATTAAAAAAATTAGATTTCTTTTGCCCAAAATTATGATGTCATATGTGTTTCTGCAAACATTCAGGGAGCCTTATCTGGGACTTCTGCCAGCCTGTCTCTTGGTAATGGTGACATCAGGCAGTGGTGGACACCTTTTGCATAACTTCCCCGAGCAAAAATATATTTCTGATCATCTGGCCCGTTTGGGTTCCAGACATTCATCATGAGGGAACTCGATCTCATGGGTGTCTCATTGCAGACCAACATCCTGCTGCCATCTTCTGACTCAAGAGGAGCTTCAAGAGGATTTTCTGTTTCCTAGATTCCAAGCTGCTGCACGAGAAGTGGTCAGTGCAAGAGGTTCATGGTTCCTTGTCCTAGTTTAGCTGTGCTGAAGTGGGCAAGTTTAGCACTTTCTACTCCTTAATGCAGATGTCCCAGTCAGTATCCATTGTGCTGGTTTTTCTGTTTGAAAAGACCCTCATGCTTCACAATCTCTGTGGGGACTTTTGGGAGTCTTAGGTACTCCATTTCTACAGCTGATCTCTGTTCCTCAGGGAAAGCCTCTGGAAAACCACTGCCCACAGCACATTCATGATGGCTGGTGCCCTTACTAGAGCCCAGCTGCTGTTGGCAGGCATGTGAGGAAATGCCTGCCACTCCTTTACCAAGCAGGGAGGGAGCAGCTCCTGGCCAGGGTCTGCAGGGCTGCCTGGTGTGCTGCTGCTTCACCTCCCCACCCATCTGGCAGCACTAACCAGTGCAAGAGTGACGTGGGTAAGGAGAGACAACAGGGCTTTTAGGAAAATAGTATGTACTTGTGTGAGAAGCATGTGAAGATGGAGATAGGAGACCCATGGGCACAAAAAGGCATTCTACTGAAGGGGTGTGGAGGCAGAGAAGACAATTCTGGCAGAAGAAAGGAAATTATCACACTGCAAACACACAGTAGCTACCCTTGGTTTCCACTAAGTTTTCCAGATCCTTCCCAGCCCTTGATTTCTCCAACCATACATACTCCTCCTTTCTGTTCTCTACCTGATTCAGACATCCACAATATCTCCAAAAAAATTTCCAGCAGCCATATTCCTTCCGTGCCTTCTCCCTCTCTAAGCCAGGCCCCTCACACCCTCTCACACTGGTAGAAAACCACGGTAACAGCTCCAGATCACCCCTGACACCTCTCCTCTGTCCTCTGCCCAGGGCACAGCTGCCCAAACTGCCTGCAAGAGTAAGGACAGCTGCTCTTTAGGGCACTGACAGTCAGTTTTTCCTGCACCTGTGGCACTGCTGAGCTGCACCTGCTCTCCCAGGTATCCCATTTAACATCCCTGACCTACCTCCTCCTCCTCCTCCTCAGAGAGGGCTGTCCAGTGAAAAGTCCCCCTGCATGGCTGCCAGCTGGCAGCTCATGGGCCCACAGTACTGTTGGAACCCAGAAAATTCCTCTGACTGCGCTGGCAGGGGCTCAGAGACCTTGGCACAGAGTCAAAGACACCTGTGCCTTTGATTTTAACCCATGGAAACAATTACCAACTTTGTGTGAGGAGTTACAAGCCACAAGGGTTTGAGTAGAATGTTAGTGAATTTATCACAGGGTGAAAAAGTAGAATTTTGGAGTTTTTAGAATGGGGGTTCAAGAGGCAAGATGGAGGCATCTGGGTGTGTTTTGTCTTTTTCCTTCTTCTTCTTAACCTCCATCATCTACTGCAATGGTGGCACTTTTGGATTGGCTTAGAGACAAACTGTCTAACATGGGTGATAGGTATTGGAAAATTATTTTAAATAATTGACAAGTAGTTTTTAGTATAAAAAGATGACACCACCCTGAGGGTGGTCAGTGTGCCATGAACCGACCTGCTGGACAGATCTCAGTGAGTCAGAAAGACAGTGTATTAGATAAGAGCAAATAAACAACCTTGAGAACCAGAGACAAGGAATTTGTCTTCTTCTTCGGTCTCAGGGCTGGGAAAAAGAGACTTTCTAACACCTCAGGGTCATCTCAACACCAGAGATGTCGTAGCACACTGTCCTGGTACCGGGCAGGTCCAACAGCTCAAATAATCTCCTTTGGCCACATGGCACCCCAAGGAAGACATGGCCGGCCAGTGGTACCTGGGACATGAGCAAACAGCAATCACATAGCAGGGGTGGAATGCTGAGTTGAAATTTTATATTTCATGTTTACTTAACCCTCATATAAAACACAGGGTTACACAAAAGCTGTCAGAATAATTTAATTTCCAAGCGATTTCTGCCCTTTGAAAGCAGCTTGTTTAGTCATCAGTCATTGCATTTTGCAATGACTACATGAGTATCTGTGCTCCTCTCCTCTGTGACCCGCTCTTCAACCCTCAGGAAAAAGGTGAAGATCTTTTTCTGATTGATGGTATAAAACACTATTTCAGCATGTCATTGTAAAATCTAGGCATATTCACCTTTGGCTCAGGGCTCAAATGAAGCAATAATAGATCTTTGTTAAATCCTGAGATTTCTGTCTTTGCATTCATATTATTTTTTTAGTGCTAAGTATACTCTGTAAGTAATAGAAAATTAGTCTTCTTCAGGAAATAGGAACTTCAGATGGTAAATGGGGAGCAGGCAGACAAGTCTCGGGAGTCAAACCAGCACATCTATGTGGATAAAAGGTGACTGAAATTGAGAAAGGCTCAGGACTACCTCTGTCAGCAATGTCTTTTGCTGCCCTTGTGACAAGCTGCCCAATTATCAGTGCTTCTAAAAAAACCTTTGTTTGCATAAACTGGATAGAGGCTTTAGTTTATCTAGTGAATTCTCCCCAGAATGTTTGTTTTAAACAAACTCAGTCCAAGTCAGAGCTCCTTTTCCCTGACAGTAGTTACCCCACCAAATCAGGAGTGACTCCAGCCAGCAGCTACGAGTCCCCTGACAATGACTCCGTGGTGAGGAGCACGGGATCAGGCAGCAGGAACACTTCCTCTCTGTGGAGGTGGGATGCACTCTGCTACAGAAGGCAAGAGAAGTCAGATTGAGAAGGGAGAACAGAGTAGGAGAAAACAAGCAAGAGTGAGGAAAGCCCATGAGCAGACACAGCAGTTTGGGGTGGATGGGAAAGTGAGGAAGCAGAGGCAGGGAAAACAGTAATCAGGAAGAGGGAAAGAGGTGAATAAAGCCTGCAGGAAGAGATGGAGGTGATAGCAAAGTGAAAAATTAGAGGAATCAACACAGTTGGAGTGTCCAGAGCAGAAATTCAAGAGGGAGTTCCAGTGGATGATGGCAGCACCTGCAGTTACAGCCCACAGCCCTGATATCCCACCCTGTGCAGTGCTTTTCTTTTTTTTCCCTTTACTGAGTACAGAAGATTGGAACAAGCAGGAAAAAAGTGTTCCCCTACACTAAACACGTAACTTCTCCATCCAGTCAGTGGCACACTTTGCACCCTTTGAAGGGTTTTTCACTCTTACTTTGTCCCCATTCCCAAAGCACCATTTATTCCAGCCCTCCATCCCTGCAGACAGGCAGGGATCATCACTGCATCGAGGTGGGCACAGGACCTCAGTGTGCCTCTTGCTAGAAGGGCTCCAGTTTGTGTTTCATGTCAGCAACTTCTCCAGCCATGAAACTCTGCTAGCTGACCTCGAGAGAGAGGCAGCTTCTTTGAGCTCCTTAACTGCAGGCCCTTCCCAGGAGGTGCCTTATCACAAATTTTTAACTGTATTTGTTGTCCTGAATGAATGGCCACACACATGCACACTTGTCCAATTCATCTAAATTTATATTTAATATTGTACTAGCTTAAATATGTAAGTAAATGAGATTATAGCCAACACCAAAAGTGTACATTCCTGCTTGCATGAAATGGGAAAGGAATCCAATAATGGACTCCAACCTTGGAGTGTACTAGGAATCAGGTTTCTTTCTGAGTTGTCATGTAGGATTTTTGGGGTTTGCCTTTGGTGTGAAAGCTGATGGGCTGACTCAGTGGCTTTTCCCTTCCTGACCATTTTTAGCTGACATCCACCTGTGCCTGAAGAACAGTGACCTGCTTGCCCACCTGAGACAGCCAAACTGGGGAGGTCTCAGCACCTGTTTCCTCCCCACACCCCCACATTTTCATCAACATGGATCCCTTTTTCCCTCCTGATTCTACTAATCAATGGGTTCAAAGTGCTGTTCAATGCAAGTTTAATAAAAGATTCTCTTCTCTGCTCCTTCCTTAGGGGCTTTTCCTACTTTGCACTCCTGTTGTTTTTTTTCACATGGCATTTTTCATTTGTGTAATCCTCCTGCCTCAAATGGCTTTCCTGTGAGATCACATTGCTCTCAGAACCATTGCAAACACTGTAAATTGCATACCATAAAAAGTCTTCATTGTATTACACCTTCTCAAGCACACACAATTCAGATTGCTTGTAACATTTTGGAGAAACCATGTGCCATCTGGGGCAAGGGCGTCAGACTGCTTTGTCTGAACCTGCTTCCCTCTTATTTATTCTCAGTTTCATGCAACACTTCCCTCGTGTTTCATATACTGGGAAAACAATAATGATAAAAAATAAAATACTCAGAAGGTATGAAATGCCAAGATTAATTTTACTGTGGCAGTTTTAATCTCTTCCCTTTTGCCCTGCATATTTATGAAGTTTATTAAAAATCTTTGCTAATGCACAGATTAACATTAGATTGCTCACTGAGTACTCAAGCCCTCTTATTATGAATGAATAGCTAAACTTAATCCTCTGAAAACCAAGTAGTGCAAAAGTCAACACCCGTGTCATGAATCTATAACATTGCCTCTTTACACAATGCTTGATGTGTATTCAAGCCTTTACCCTCATTGATGCTCAAGACCTCAGACTTCAGGGTAAGTTGAGTACATTACTAACATAGATTTGTGCTTAGATCAAATAGAACAGAAAAGGCTATCTACAGTTTGTCTGTAATTAAAGCTAGCCATACAACACACAAAGCTGTCTGCAGTCTGTGTATAGTTAAACCTACTCACACAAAGCTTATCACCCTCAGGACAACATTATATCTTATTTTATCTTGCCCCCATGACTTTTCTCAAGAAGTAGTAGAAGGAAGGTGAAGGACAATACTGATCAGTTTGCCACCTGCATCTTGATGTTTTCTGCAGCTGAGAGATACCACATGTATTTATTTCAGGACTAAACATGAAATAAATGCCAAACAGCAATCAACACCAAAATTGTTTATTTCAGTGCTACTTGGCAAGCCTTTAATAGAAAGCAAAGCCTGAGTCCAGCCACAAGAATGACCTTTCTATATGAAAGCCAAAGGATGCAAAATATAAACATCATAACATGAAAGTAGGATTGCGGGAACAGTGAAAAGTGAATGCCTTAATATACATTAGTGAAAAACAGGCTTATAGTTTTATCCTGATCACATGCTAGCAACTCCTAATACAAATGCTATAAATTCCCTTTTCCTAGTTAGGGGTAGAATTGAGGCACACATGGACCACAGCTGTAAGTTGCTGACATCACTATATACTTGTGCCTTTGAAAAAGTTTGGCAGAATCAACCACAGTGTTATGAGTTTATCAGTTCTTGTAGACTCAAAAGAAGTTGCTAATTCCTCTCCCTAGCCAACTGTGGTTTTCTACCCAGACCAATAGGTACATGTCATTCGCAGTCATGACAAGACCTCCAAACATAACCCCACAAAAAGAGTAGTTTATGAAGTAAAATTTTAGTAGAATATTTTCAAGGTTTAAAAAGTCCTTCTCTTCTTTCAGATTAATTTATGAATATATCTATAAATGAAAGTATGCAAACGCAGAGAGAAAACAAGTGTTCGTGTGTGGGCAGTGTGTTTATATGTACAGTGTGTTTTATTCATGTTTGAGTACACAATTTAAAGAGGCTAACATATTTTGTATGGCTTTATAATGATCTGTTTTGGTATTCTATCCACTCTTCAGCCTCACACCAATGAATAATCAACAAGGGATTAAATTAAAATCCAAACAACATCTCCTGCATGTGCTGGAGGAAGTCAATGCCTCATTCTGCACGATGTGGATGTGCCCTGTGTATGAACTTGGCACATTAAAGCCTATGAGTTGAATACTGATTTTTTTTTCCATAGTGGGCACTATCCAACTCCTACTAATGTCAGTGGGCACCTTTTCACTGACTTCAGTAGTGCTTTCAGCAGATTTTTAATCTCTTTGATTTTAATAAGAATGTGAGGAAATCATAAATCTAATATTTGACCAGGTCTTTGATATGAAGTGGTTTGTATCCATTAAGTTAATTTACTATTTACAGAATTTAAATTCAGAGCTCAAATAAATGTTATTTGCTGGTACATAAACACAGTTTGACTGCTCAATGGTACAAAAATGTATTCAGCAAATCTGCTCTAGTCTTTACAACGGAGTGTTTTCTGAAAGTTAAAAGCTATTTCTTAAGATGTGAAAAAAGCTTTCACAAAAAGAAAATACATGTATTTATTAATTTATTCATTATGAGTACATTTAGAAATCTGGAAGCAATTTAAGATTTTTAAGCTTTTCCCTTTTTTTATATAAAAGTGGTACACTAACTCAGTCTTAAGACTACAGAAAATCTGAACACATATATCCATTTATATCCATTCACATCTATTAAGTTATAGTTTTAATATATTTTTTTACAAGGCAAAACTACTTAAACATAAAGAATCTCAAAAAAAAAATTCATCTTAGTGACAAATATCAAGAAATGGGTTCAGTTGCATGGAGGACTCTGATCTTCTCTCCAGTTAATATTACTGACAAGCAAGGCAATAAAAGTTAAACAATTGGATTGTAATGATTTATTCTCAAGTTCATATTCAGAGTTTCAGTCATGTGCCTGCCATTAATGTTAATAGGGGTTACACAGGCAAAGCCAATTTAATCAAGAACATTTTCCAGACTTAGAAACCTGTCATATGACAGAACATGCATTTTTGTTTTACTAATGAGATTATGGTTTGCAGTAGAAATTCACTGTGTCTTAATGTGGACAAAAGGAAGTAGGAGGAAGAGTACACAACAGATGCTGGGAAGATTATTATTGCAAGGAATGAATTTTCACTGCCATGCAGGTTTTGGCTGGATAATTTTCTTCCTAGTATCTGGTAGAGTACTGTGCTTGGAATTTATGATGAAAATAATGTTGATAACAGAGGATTACAGAATTACAGATTGGGTAAATTGGGAAGAGACCTACACACTGATGTTTGAGCTGTTGATGAGCAGCAATTACATTAAGTCAAGGAATTTTCAGCTTCTCACACCATCCCACCAGTGAGGAGGCTGGGGATGAACAAGAAGCTGTGATGATGACCCAGAGGTGGAGACATGACCCAAACAGGCCAAAGGGATATGGCATCATGCTCAGTATAGCAATTAGGAGGAAAGTTTGCCAGGGGCAGCTGCTCAGGGTCTGGCTGGGCATCAGTCAATGAGTGGTGAGCAATTGCATTGTGCTTGATTATTCTAATTCTTATCATTACTATTACTCCTTCTGTCTCTGTCCTAACAAACTGACTTTTTCTCAACCCACAAGTTTTACTTTTTTTTCTCAATTTCCTCCCCCATCCCACTGCAGGGGATGGGAAAGGAGTGAACAGCTGTGTAGTGTTCAGCTACCTGCTGGTTAAACCACAACAACCACTAGCAGCATGTTGTCCACACTTCACCCACAAAAATGCACTTGGTGGGAAACAGGGCTGATGATTCAAAGCTTAACACAACCAAGTCTTTTGAGACTGATGTGCTCAAGTTAAAATTATGCAAGCTCTTCCACCTATTTGAGGTAGTGAGAAACAGTAATTCTTGCAACAGAAGCAATCTTTCAGCTTTAGTTTGATTTGCTCTTTTGTACTGTAAAAAAGCATCTCGCTGGGGTTGTCTAATGTTCAGGAAGGGTTGAATAAGGTTTGTGAAGCAGTGTGAGACCCCATCTCCTTCCTTCTTGAGCTGTTTAGACTGAAGGGAGACCAGTTTTCTGTTACAACCCAACAGCTTGGTTTGAACCCGGACTGCAGCAGCTGTGACTGAAGGGAGCTGACCTGGAGCAGAGCTGGGTGCATTGAAAGGGATGACTGGGTGCTGAGAATGTCCCCAGCTGATCTTCCTCAGCACCTTCTTAGAGCTGGTGCAGACAGGACTAATGGATGTGAGACTTGATACCTCTCCAAAATTATCACCTTGCTCAGGAACTTGAGGGGAATTCCTAACAATGGTATTCTGTGTGGTGCAGGAAGGCAAAGGCAGAGGAGTGGAGAACGTGTGTGAATTCATCACTTAGCAAAGCACCTGGCAGCACAGAGAAAGAACTGTTGGCAGATCTGCCTCAGGCAGTGGAGCTGGGACTGCAGAAGTTATTGATCTTTGTTGCAAACAACTTAAACTACTTTGGGGGGATGATGGTGCCAAAATATAGTCTTGTTTTTTTCCTGAATTATATTTTGGAATGAAGTTTCATTTGCATAAAGTACTTCCTATCGAAGAGGCAAAAAATTCTATTTGTACCAAACAATTACTCCTATATGCTTCTGTCCAAAATTCTAGAATTTATTTTTCTTATGTTTCACCTTATAACAACCTTCAGATATGTCTTTGTATGGATGTGGTTTCCAAATTGTTAATGCTGCAAACTCTAAAATATTCCAAAGCAGAAGGAATGCATGACACCATTTTTCTAAGGTGATAATCTAACTAATCCAATTTAATCAGCCGATAGTATTTCCATAATATTAAACAATTAACACTGTAATGCCAATACTCCTTTTTCTCAAAGAAAAGAGAAAATGGAATGTAATGTTCCATTAACCCATCTTGGATATATTAAACTATAAAATTAACTGAAAAATGAGTGTTTTTTTTTGTAAAGTCAGCAATAGTTTCTTACAGTGTTAATCATGCTTTAATTCATAAATTCCTTTACTACATCCTGCAGCTGGTTGAAAACACTCATATGAATTTTAAGTAATGTGAAGCATTAACTTTCTAGGTTCACTGTTGAAGATTATAGATCATATATAGACTATTGAAGACTAAACATGAGCTCATTTGATAGCTCTAATCTGAAAAAAAAAGCAAAGGTTTAACAGCTTTTCAGACTAATTAGAAAAAAATGTCTGACAGGCTGACAGAACTTCCCTGTTTCCCTGTTTCATTCTTTTCTTTCCCAACACCACACAAAAGTCTTCCAATCATTTTTTACCCTAAGTTTTATCCAGACTGGTAAGCAAACCCTTTTTATATGTAGCAGTAATACATGGTTGCAACCTCAAATACTGAAAATGTTGACTACACTTGTAACATTAACCAGATGGCAATCACTGAACATTGTAGCTGAACAAGGACTTCTAGAAAAGCCTTCCAAAAGTTGTGTTTTAAAGATAAAGAACATTTCAATTGTATCAGACAACCTTCTCTCTTCAAACTGCTGATAGAGTCCAATAGTGGCAAGTGTCAGATGTACAGTCCTTACATTGATGAACAAACAAGCTGTCTCTCACTCTACAGCTTTCATCTCTGTTTATATAAAACATCTTTGCAGGTGTGACCAAACAGCAAAAATCTTCCTGCATCCTCATCCACAATTCACATGGCTTTACATTTCACCTGTTATAATTGTATAATTTTTTGTGATTGTGGCTTATCCTGGCATCACACAGAGCATCCCGTCAGCATTCCATTGCAGTACACTGTGGCTTGCTTTGCTGTCCTCTGCAGGTGAATGCCTGAGATAAGTCACAACCTTGTATGTCTGCAATTGAAGGAATCTGTGCTCCTCCTTGCTGGCAGTCCAACAATGATCTTGTCTTATTTTGTGCATCCACTCAACAGCTCCTGACAGAAATGCTCTGTTAGTATGTATACTTACTGATACCTAACATACATTTTAAAGGAAGATTTAAGTCTCATTAAGGCTACTTGTAAAAAACACCACGTAAATGTTCCTTATTAGGTGAAAATGAAAGGTTTTGCAGCACTATTCATGGCAGGGGCTCATGGCAGATCTCATGGCAAGGGCTTCATAAACAAGCTTCCCAGCATATCTGGAAAGCTGAGTGATTTTCTGCCCACCCACCTTGGCCCACAGTCCAGATGAACTGTCCACAGGTCCCCAGAAGTTGGGGCTATGCAGCTGTGATAGCCCAGAAGGATTTCTCAAAGCCAGCCAGGGAGATTATTCCACTGCTAGGGCTTCCTTGCCTTTTCAGGAAATACTGCAAGGCTTAGGCCTAGGTGGTAGCTAAAGCAGTTACCCATAACTACTGATTTTAGGGCTTGCCATTACAACTGTATCCTGGCTGCAGTCGGGGCTTTTTTCTTTCACCAAAGGGATTTACAGTGCAGAATTTCTGCAGGTTGTGAAGGTAGATAATAAGAGTGAGAAACAGGAAGGCACTGATGGAGTGTTCCTCGCCTCAGTATGGAGAAAGGCAAATATGCAGCTATGCTCATTTTTTTTAATTGCTGAGAAGTAAATCTTTAGAAGTATAGCTTGTATCTTAGGACATAATCACTCACTCTCCTCTCCCTGTTTTAGTGTCAGCATAAAGAAAATTGTGCAATAACACAGCAGGTGTTAAACATAATAATGTTCTACACTAGAAAAACCTTTGACTAGTAACTAAATTAAGAGGAAATTGATGGAAAAGGCCTAACTGCTCTCCTGAATATCCAGATCTGACTGATGATAAAGAATTCTTGTTCATTCCTCTCATTTAGCTTAGGTAAATGAGTTTCTGGGATCTGACCCAATTATTCTATTTCATTTCTGGAGATAACTTGGAACATGTCTAGATATGAAGAGATGCCAAAACACCCTAACTGAGACATTCATTTTTAATGCTCAGCTTCTCTGTTGAGTAATTTGGTTTATACAATGCAGAGATCAGTAATTATCAGATCTCGGTGAGCAGCTTTCTACTTTTCTTTGAAATTCCCTTTGTGCCCCTTGTTGCATTTAGACCAGTATGGATCTTTCTAAGGCTGAAAACTTGCCTTTTAGATTGTTTTGTGAATTTCATTATTACTCCAGCTGTTCTGATTTCCAGTTTACTGGTGCAAATTTCTACTGCCTTTCCCCTGAGTGAAACCTTGTAAAAATGTCTGACCCTGTCTGAGCTGCATATAGGCATTCCACACTTTCTCCTTCTGTGTGATTGAGAAATAACACTGGTAGTATTTTAATATGAAGAAAGAAACATATTCTGTTTATGGTACACAGTCTTCCTTTGCCTCAGATACCTCAAAGACTGGCCAGGGTCCATCCATTTGAAAAAAGCACAAGGAACTATCCAGCTTCCTTACTGATATGTCCCTGGAGATCTCCATTGCTACAGGATGATTGGCATGCATGCAGGTGTATTGCTGAGAACTGTATAGTGAAAAGCTTCAAGTACCTACAGATTTATTTTAAAATTCCTTTAAGAAAACCTATTGGCTCCATAATAATTCATCTACCTGTCATTAGGTTTACTCCACCATTTTAATGTATAGGTGGAAGCTATACAATTCACTCTGCAGGAATTTACAAGTGATCCCTCGTGCATATGAGGGGGTTTTTACCATACCATTTTACATGCTAATCTTTAGTATACTGGATGAACATGGATTGAACTGCAAGATAAGATTCTAGTACAACAAATCACTTTAAGAAAACAGCAAAACAGACAAATGAGTAGACATGAAAATATAGGAATCTTGGTGATTTATTCCACCTTTCTGAAGAGTGCAGTGTGACTAAAACCTGAATGACTTTCTATCTCCTCTCAGAAGCATTTGTTTGTATTTTTAGACTGTACAGACCCATACCTAGCATCCTGCTGGCTGCTGTTTGAGGCTGGTGTGGCTGTCCCAGAGAGCTGTGGATGGACATGGGAGCACAGACTGACTAGGGAATCTAGACCATTTCAGAGTGGACTGCAGACCATATTAGCTTTTAATTTCGCACAGTCTCTTAAATATCCTTTCAAAAGGAAACTCTCATTTATGGTGGTAAATTGTGTTTTAAAAATACATAGAGTTGCAATTATGTAGAAAAATTGATTAGATGGTCACAAATACCAAATAATAAAACATTGCTGTGAACTTATCACCTTTTATTCCATTTTTTGTGCTGTGATGTGAAATCATGTTTTGTTTTTTCATTTCTGCAGGATCTTACAAAAGTACTTTTAAGTATCTAGTACACAGTATCTTGATTTAGTAACGAGACAAACGTGTTGCTGTTCCAGGAATTGTTTTCTTGTTTTCTAATGCCATAACTTTATAGCTTTTGTGTATGACAAAAATATCATAATGAGCTTTTTTTTTTTATATGTCTAGTTAATAACTGCATTAGCCTTCATTTTTCACCTGTAGAAATGAGCAGAGAGTTGCAGTAGTCTTTCAGAGAAATACTGGAATCCCATTATGAATCAATCTCTGTATTACAGAATGAGGCTCATGTGTATACTTTAGTGAAGAATTCGTGGAAGCAGAAAACTACCTGTTCTCCCCCAGGGTAATGAGGCTCTGGTGCCTCATTTGCTATTGCTTATCACTCAAAGAATAGAATGAGGAAAGAATAAAAAATATTGTATAGGCTGCAGAAGAAATAAGCACATCAGAAACTATTTCATCAGCCCTATATTGAGATGTTTAGCAGAGCTCTTACTTGGTCTTTCTACTCAGAAAAAAGGCCACTGCAAAAAAGTAATGCCAGAGACACAAACTACTGTTAGTTTTCTGTTAGCAAGGAAAAACAAACCTAACAAGCTGAAACAAGTATTTTTACAACAGAAAAGGAAAGAACTAATGAATCTCAAAGTTGCATTGATATATGTATATTTATGCATGTTTATTTATTTATTCCAAATTTATTCCATATATGTGTATACATATGCATATGTAAATGTGCTTGTAATTAGGAGGGTACAGCTCCACCTCTGGTAAATCTTCTGTTCCTGGGGGAACATGCATTTTTTAACTGTGTTCCAGCAGACCCAGGAGAATGGGCTGACTTCTACTGAGATGGATATGTGAATTCTCAGAAGGCACACATGGAAATATGCAGAATACTTCCTAAAGACTGGCAGGTCTATGCAAGTGCTGCTTTTGACTCAACTGGTGTCATTATAACTGCCTATGATAATCAGGGCTAAAACAGGGAGCTGTGAACCACAGACAGTCCATGTCCTTTAATGTGACACTGGAGTGTTCATATCCAGCATGGGACAATAATTAACAGTGCAGGTGTGGATTTTACAATGCTAGCTATGCATGGATCACTACCTTGATGAGATGGAACATCTGAGAATTGCTAAACATTTTCCCTAATTGAAGCTTCAGAGAGAAAGTAGGGAGCAAGTGGGTATATTAATTGTACCAGACTAAGGTTATGTAAGGGGGAAGAGACATATTTTATCCATGCATTTTCAGGATACCTTCTTCTGTGTAGATAGGAATAAGCAAGTTTTATGTGGCAGTTTGCAGAGACATGTTGACACAGATTAAGATGCAGAGAGGGAATTTGCACAGCCATCAGAGAATTCCACAAATACTAATAGAGAACTCAAGGCAGTAACAAGCAGGCATGGATATCTTAGAGTATTGGTTCTTTTATATTGGTTATTTTCCTACTTCTGATGTGATTTTATCGACTTGTTTATGCCTGTGCCTCAAGTGTGTCAATGGCTCATTCTCATTAGTGTTTCTCATGTCAGCCCACTGTAATGTCATGCATGATGGCATTGTTGTTTAATAAGCCCCACAGTGAGAATACCTTGCCTGCTGTGGAAGGATAGTAAACAATCTTGCATCAAATTTATCTTGCTCTGCAAAGCTCAGGCAGTAACCTATATGGTGTCCTTTTATAGGGCACTACCATTTTCTTTCTTGTAGTTTTGGAAAAGCCAGCAGGACAGATGAACTAATGGATTGAACAGAGTATCAGAAATAGATATGCAAAATTAGAACCCAGTCAGAAAACTTAAAAATTAGTAAACTAATTTATCCAACAGCAGAACTCCCACAATATTTCCAGACTTTGTATAGATTCTTTATTTTTAACCTATGAAGAGTAGATGGAACAACAAAAATAGGTTATCTGGGACTAATCAAGCATATGAAAATGACCAAGGCAACTAGTAATGGGAAAAAATGTGATGTTTTCTAGTGTATAGCTCTGCTATTTATGACTGTTTCTCTGCAGTACATTTTCTTATCACTTTAAAAAGAAATTCTATTTGTATGTAAATAGATTTAAAATTCCACCTTGAGAACCAGTGCAGCATCCAGTTAGAAAAAAAGAGACAAATATTTTCTATCTGATATCCTGTAAACTTGCAATACATAAATATATCAAAACATCAGATAAAATACATGCAATGCATTTACACACAATTTAAATCTCCTATCAGAAGAATATGAAACCACAGGTAAAAGTGTTGTGTAAATGTTTGATTTACATTTGTGAGAATGCAATAATTTTATATTTGAATTATCATAAAAAAGAGAAATTCTACAAACAGTGTAGAAATGGTGAAATATGGCCTTTAAAGTAACCATTAATGTTTAATCCTTAATAGTTAAGTCACTTATAATTATAGTAGATGGCCATATAAAGAACAAAGTATGCAGCAGCTGTATCTAATTATACAATGATGCTATTTAAGTATCAAAGATGTGTACATTACTAAGAACTTAATTTTATGCTAGCAGTGTTACAGAAAAAGAAAGCCAGACTGAATATTTAATAAACATTTGGTTTGGCCCTATGTATTAGAACATAAATGCACTTTATTTTATGTATGTTTTCAGTTATTTTTGCAATGATGTGTGTGTCATTTTAACCAGCAGTGCTGTAGCACCAGTAAACTTGACTGGTTTTCTTCAAAATGTGTAACTGAAAGGAATAAATTTATTTTCTCTTCTCTTGCAGCAGGGAATCCAGGTGTCTTATTTAGTTCTTTAGATGACTCTGCCCTATTACAGCCCACCTAAGGATGCTCTGGTTAAAGTTTAATCCAAGGGCTGATGAAGCTCAGTTTCACTCAGGTGTGATGTTGACTGTGGTTATTTCCCAGAAGAGCCCAGAGTGCCAGTGCTAAGAAACACTGGGTGAACTGATTACAGGACTTTACTGTCAGATCCAACTGTTATCTTAACAAATTTGCCTACATTTTACAGTGGGGGGCTTGGGCTTTGGCTTTGGTTCATATTTTTCTGATTAATCATTCTGATTATTCAGATAAAAACATAGCTTTAGGACTAGATTGACTCATAGTTTATATCCATTTGTTGTTTTTCTTATATGATCCTTTCATTTGAATAATTATTTACCCCTTCCAGTGTTTATGCTGTTATGTTTTAGTGGCATTGTGTTTCCCCTCAGCTGCTTTTCCCTGCTAGAAAAAAAGGCACAGACTCCTGATGTGTAGGAGGCTCTGGACTCCATGGACCAGCCCAATAACATGGCTCTAGTTATGTCTCTGAATTTGTCTTTTTTGACGTGACCATAACTGTGCACATGACCATGCCCAAATCACCTATGACAGTGGCCCATCCCATGTTCTACTTCTAGTATTTAAACCAGCTATAGACTATATTTCAGCACATGTGACAGCATTACCCAAATGCCCATTACCCAAATCTATCTATTAGATCTTTTCTTCCCTTTAGTCACCCCTAGCTGGTAAGGTGCCTGATCTTGGCAGAGTTTTCTGCCTCTTTTCTGTAAGTGTGTTTCCTGGCAAGTAGTGTTACTGATTTTGATCTCTCCCAATGTAGGTTTGGGCATAGTGTCCCTATGTTATCCTAGTTCCTTCCTTGACAGTACTTCTCAACTTTCTCTGCTTCTCAACTTTCTATCACAATCAGCTACAGTGCAGCAGTGTAGCATGTTCAAAAAAAACCCCAGATTTAAAACCAACAAAACCCAGAAATAGGGAATTTGGCATATAAGTCTTTTTTTTTTGAAAATTACTTAGTTCATTTCTGTACAGGTACCAAAGGTACCCAAAGATAAGTAGTGGCATTTTCAAAAATTCTCTGACAGTCACTGCCCATCATTTGAGGACATATTAGGACTTGGTTTGCAAACAGTACCAATATCTTGTAGCGCATTGGATATGGCTTTCCAAATGGTAGAAGTCATCAGTAGGAACAATTTTTCAACTCTGCTTACAGTTCTGACAGGGAAGAAGCACAAATTGCCAGCCAATTTTGTGTCACACCAGGATGTTTCAGCTCATGTTGCTGTCTCCTGTGCATCATATTCTGAGAATTCCTGGAGAAAGCTTGTCTGGGATAGGGTTCCACTAGATGTAAAACATAGCAGTCATTCTCTTCATTTAGCCCCTGATTTAGTGCCGTCAAGATTTTTCTTTCTCCTTTGTAGTCCTTAAAAACATTCAAACTGAGTATATTAATTTTACAATGTGAAGATGTCAGTGTACAAGTCACAGCATTTCAATTTCTCACGCTTTGTCTGGGTTTGGTTCTGACCTGGGAAGTGTCCTGAACCAGCATTGCTGTTTCCTGGCTAAGACATTTGTAGTACCTAACAAATGCCCATTAAATAAAGCTATTAGAAATATCTTGAATGGTGATTGAAATTAACAGACTTGAGTCTGTTCTTTCCAAGATGTGTGAGAGCCTGTTCCTTTTCTGTCTACCAGTTGTCAAATACCAGCTTTTTTCCATGCAGGCCATTATTAGACTGCTAACAAGGCTTAGAAAAGCTGATCCCTTTCCAGCATTTTGCTTCAGGGTGTCAAACTGTAGATAACAGTAGTTCAAGATTCAGGTTTTAAATCAGACTCAAACTTGGGAACAAGTGTAGGCCTAACCAACAAGGTCAACATACCTGCACCATGCAGGAGACTGTGATGGCAGCCAGAAAGTAAATTGAAGCTAACAGGAAGTGGAGGGATGTCACTCCATCTTGTCTACATTTTACAGCTAGGTGTGATTAAACTATTACACTTATCTTACTAAGCAGGTATGTGATTCAGAAGTGTTGGGAGAATTGGACAGCACAGCATCTGTAAGAAGAAAAAGCAATTTAAAGATGAAATATTAAACCTTAAAATACACATTGAGGGTGTCAGTAAAAAATATCTGACAGAATGGGATTACTTAATCTTTCATCATAAAACATCATAGTACCAAATCAAAAGTGATGAGGGGCAGATAAGCAAGAAGAAAGCATTTAAATTTAGACAAAGGAAAAGTGCTATAGTAAAAATGCATCCTGGCTATTCTGCTCATACCTTTAACTGAGAAGGGAGAAAGCTCCTTATTGTAGGCATCATCTTAAGAAGACATTTTATCTCTTGGATTTTTGAATTATTTTTTTAAATCTTTTTACAAGTCTGTTTGCAAAGGGTACATATTATTTTGTGCTTTTGTAGCCATACAGTTTAGTTTCTCATTTCCTGCTATGCAGCAATCATTAAAACAGCATTAGTGGGGCACTGTCAGAGAGCCCTTTAGATGAATGGATTTCTCTAGTAAATCCCTATGTAGCAGGGTATGACTCCATTGAGTTGCTTTTAGGTATACAGGAATTTAAAACCAGAGCAGCTGCATCCAGGAAATGTCATTGATATGTAGAAAGAAACAGTTGATAAAAATGCCATCACTTCAGGAATCCCATTGGAAGTTCTAAGCCACTTACACTTCAAACAAGAAATGTGACCCTAAGACTTACTAACACTGGTACCTACACACATAGGTCATGTAGGCTCATCTTGAAATGTCTATTCTTTAAGAACCTTGTAAGGAATTCTTCTATGACATTTGACAATCTAAATTTTCTGCTCCTTTCCATAAATTTTTCATTCAGCAGGAGGACTCTAATTGAGTCATAACTGTAGCATGAAGTAATTAACATTTCTTCAGTCATATCTTCAAGGTGGTTATTATGATTAGGAACTTGCTTGTGCAAAATCTTATTCATCAGGTGGGCTGTTTCTAAGCATTCAGTCATATGAGCTTATTCACATTTGCTTCTTCAAGTGGCAACAATCACTGTCAGTGTAAACTCAATGCAACTATGAGACAGTGATCTAATTCTATTTTGGCTTGCAAATCATTTGCAAATTCTTAACTAATTAGGAAATTCTCTATTAAAGTTTATTTTTAGCCAATAATAAAAGAACTCTGTATTCATTTTCTGATCAAGTGAAAAATTTTTCCTTCTCTTTGTTTACAGAGCAAAATCTGGTTTCGGTTACACCTCAGGGAAACACAATATTGTACATGCAAAGTAGGAAGGGTTGTTTTCAAGAATGGGAATGTGTAACTCACTACATTTGCATATCAGCAAAAGGAATCTGTAGAATTAAGCATTAAACAGTACTGCTAATTTTTTTTAATAAAATGCTGATGCTGATGATGCTAGAGTGTAAAATTTTTATTTAAAAAGCTTTACAGTCATAATAACCATCTTTCTAAGCTGTATTGCAGAACTTGTATGTTTCATTACATTACATTAAGTCCTCCCATCCTGCAAATGCAGAGAAAATCCATCTCTATGTATGGAACTACATCATAGAAACTAATTTGCCTTACAATTTTCTTATTTTTAAAAAATACTTTTGAATCTATTTTATCTAACCTGTGTGGTGATATTAAGATACTTTAAGTGCTATTAATTAGTTAATAAACTCAGGAAACATACTAGAGTCTAATTTATTTGTAAAACCAGTTCAGATCATTCTGATTTACCAGGTGTCTCAACACTTGTGGCACTGAGAAGAGTGAATTCTTCATGCCAGTGTAACCCTTATGAGATGGTTATACATGACTCTTACACTACAGAAGTAACTGCACCTTTCCTCACCTTTTGTCTGCCTGCAATATGTCAGGAGAAAATGTTATTCTGTTCATAGGTTTGGAGGGGAGATTTGGGAAATGGAGATACCCTGCACCTCGAGGGCATTTGTGCATAAACACACTGATCCTTTCTCTCTCCCTTGTGTCAGAATTGCTGTGAGTTAATATATTTGACCAAGGCAAGGAGCAGAAAGCCCTTTACTGTGTTACCAGTGTCCTCAATTCTTCACCCCAAAATTCTGCCTTTTGTGCAGGATGCAGGTCTGTTCTCCATGAGGTTAGCATGCCCTCCATACATGTTCATTAAGTTATTCAAAAAGGATTCTGCATTTTGTAAAGTTTTTACATGGCAAAGTCCCTCAGCAGCTGGGGTTTGCACAGCACACAAAGAAGGTGGTAAGCCAGCTCTGAGATGAGTGATATTTCCTGACAGGGAAATAATATATTCATAACAGGGTTGTGTTTTAAGTGTTCACTTGGCTCAGGACCACAAGTCATTGAATACCATTGTGGTGTGTTTCTTAAAACAATCACGTGCATCCACCTTGCTTACAGATGCATACGCTTTAATTTAAATGAAACATGCAGTCCTGAGTAAACAGTATTATGTATAGGGAGGCTGATTTCTTAAAGAGCCAAAAGACTTTTGTTTTAACCACTAATTGATGTTTTCCTCACTTGATAGATTTTAGTGTCGTTAGAAGACTCCTTTCCTGCCAATCTGATGTCAGCTGAATCCATCAAGTACTGTATTCTGTTTATATCAGGCTTCCACATGGTTCAAATGAACCATATTTTTTAAATATTATATTGCTAATATGTGATAACTTGAAAATGTGTCTCCCCTTAAAAAAATTAATTCCCAAAATTAAATTTGTCCAGTTTCATACATCTTATATTAAATCAAAAAACAATGAAAGTTACATTTTCCAATTTATAAATTATTATTGCATTTGCATGAATTGTACAAATAAACATTTTCAAAGTATGAAGAATGTTAGGGACAATAAGGATATTTCCAAATACAGGGAACTGTTTGGTCACTATTAAATTCTGGAAGAGAGATTGGTTTCCCTTGCAAGGAAAATGAAGTCTAGTTTTTAAAGACTCACAGTCTATTCAGAGATAAAGTCCTTAAGAGTAAGGGCTACTCTGTGTTTCATTTCTGCACAAGATAATTAGAAGGACAGGAGTGTGATAACTTCATCTTTTCACTTTGTAGTTTGTATTAACTGCCATGTATTTACAAAGAAATGAAGAACAAGGAGATGGGGCAAAAAGAATTAATAAAGGGTCTGGTGGAAGTGTAGGTTTGGAGTCATTGTGTTTGACTTCACTGAACCTCCTAAATCAGGAGACAGGTAGCACTAGGTTGCTTTGCAATCAGTGAATGGAGGCAGACACTTCTAGAAGGCAATTCAAGCCACTTCAGAAAGTGATCTGGGGCTTGCTCTCTTCACTCCATGTTAATACTGAGCTTCCCTGATCATGCCAAGACTGCAGAATAGAACTCAAACTTCACCCAATGCCTTTGTGTGGTCATGGTCTTGAAAGTATATTGTGTACTTGCTCAGAAATGAGTTACAGCCTGGCTTGCAGAAGTGATCCAGTAAATACTGACAGGAAATAGATTCTGTGTGGTTTGGTGCCAATGGTACTAATTATGCAGCAGCCTGTAACACAGAAGCAGTAGCTCATGAAGAAGCTAATTTTACTAAAAATTGAAGGGAAAAAGGATAAGGGAAAATCTAGGTTTTCTTTTGATTTGCAGATTTCTTAGCATGGTACTCATATGCATGGTCTGCTTAAAGAAATGCTTTCATTAACACCAATCATGATGTTGACAGAAATAATCTTTTTTATTCTTTTGCCAATAATTGATGCATTAAGTTTATCATCTATGTCCTCAGTCCAGAAATGAGATGAAAAAGCCTTACTTTTTTTTTTGTAATATTAAATATATATGTACACCACAGATCAGCTGTGCACGATGAGGCAAATTCTGCACTTTGTGCACGCACATAAATAGATGCAGCTATTACAGAGTTTCTTCTTTTTATCAGTGCATCATTAGATAAATTTACTTTTAATGTTTCTCAGGTAACTTTCTGAAATATGAAACTTTCCTAATTTCTGTGCACTAGAAGCTAATGTGCAGTACAGCCATTAATCAAATTACCATCATGGTAATTAGTTCACAGACTTGTTTAGCTGAAAGTAGGGAAAAAGATGGTATTAACTGCGAACAGCCCACAAAAAAGGACATGCAAAAATAAATAGAATGTGTTTTATGAAGCAGAGTCTAAAAGCATGCTTCTTTTCTCTTCTCTGATGACCCTGTCAAAGGTCTCAGTTTGAGTCATCCCACATGCTTGTTGAAAACATTGAACCCAGCTGCCTCTGAGGCACACTTCATTTACCTGTTATTAGTGTATTTTTACAGTGGGAACTCCAAAGGCCAGTGCTCCCACTGCAGGGAATTGTGTGGCTGGTTCAAACTTGATTGGATTGCTGGGTCACAGAAAATGGATTACTCTTAAAAAGAGAGACCAGACCCATGTCAAATATATTCAAATGTAAAGAGCATTTATTTTTTAATGTTATTGTTACTTTAGGTCCCATTTGAGAAAATAAATCTCTAAGAGTACTGTAAGGCCTTGGAGGGACTGGAAAATCACTTTTCTGTGAGCTTCAAAAGAATCCTCAAAAGAATTTAAGAAATTAGTTCCAACTACTCTGACATGATTTACAGAAAGTTGTCATTAGGATGACTTATGTTTTGTTGAAAGCCACCAATATCTGCCAAGGCAATATGAAAGTCTTTGAGAAAACATTAATGCATCCTGCAAAATGTAAAAGTCTTGGCACAAAGGAAAGCAGAGCACACTCATTTGTCAAGCTTCAGCTTTGCTCTGTATTGGGCATAATGAAGCATGCAACCTGCAGGAGCAAGCCTAGAGACTGTGCTACAGGACTTTGAGGCTGTACTCTATTTCTCAAGCTGGTCTTCCACACACAGGCTTCCCATTACTGCCCAGCTGATGGTCCTCATGATTTCTGTGGACCATTACCCTACATTTTTAATGTCTTACAAAATTTAAGAGCAGGAGTGATCTTGGTCCCCAGTCTATCTGCCTATATTATAAAAGCAACATGAAGATTACCTACATTCGGATTTTTTCTTGAAGGTTTTGCCTAGCTTATTCTTTGATTCTCCACATATTCCTCTTCTGTAGTATCTTGCCCAAAGCAAGATTAATTTTTTAATTCAAATTTCTTTTAATGTTCGACCTTGTCCACAAAATAGCCTGATATTAAAGTACCAAATTAGCAGTGAGACAGACTTGGAAATGCTATATATATTTAAGAATTCCAATTATATATCCTAAAGTGAAAAGTTCTGAAAGATAAAAGTAAAGTTGCTCTGTAGTCATACTTCTTTGCAGATTGACAGTTGGAAACTTTCTCACAAGTGAATTAGGTTCAAATGTCCTGATCTGATTTACTATCCAGACTGAAATAAGAAAGAGAGAAAATAGAAAGTGGCTTTACGTTGTGCTCATACTGCATAAATCTTGAAGCCAGATGAAGACTGGGCAGTATCTAATGTACAACCATAAGAATAGTTATTATTTCTGTCATCTTTCAATGCCAATTCCTCTAATTCTTTGAGACACCAAACAATAAATTCCTATTCATTAGATGCTGTCTGTTGTGCTAGGAGTGGAATCATATACAGGCAAAATAGAGCAAATCTGTGCCCTGAGATTATACCTCTTAGCAAGGTAAAATTCTCAAAAGACAAAGTCACTGTTTTTAATGAATCACCAGAGCAAAAAAATTGGAAAACAGCTTCACCAACTCTGCAGAATCCACCACTTTTCATCCTACTCAGCTAAAAACACTGTGTGCAAGAGAAGAAGAAGCGTGATTGCTGAGTATTGCCTGTGGAATGATTGATATGTGCTACTGTCCTTAACTGAATAACACATTCCTCACTTAAAATTTGTCCAAAAACTTATAGCCTGCAAGGGAATACTGTGTCTTGCCCAGCTCCCATAGAGGAGAGCTGCCAACCTGTAAGACTGGCCACTAGAGAGGAGTTTTCCTCCTTTTCTGTGGATGGGAACCCTGTTTCCTCTCTTTTATTTTTTTCCCTTGTTCTACATGTTTTATCCCATTTTCTTCATTTCTCATCTACAGAATTCTTGTTCCCATTATATAAAAACAATGTGGACCTGCCCTGAGGAATTCCATTTTTTCTGGCCTCATATTTTTGTCGATAAGCACCATGACAATGTGTCCTGATCTGCCTGGTCAATAAATCAGTGGTGAGTGGTAAGGAGTGTCAGAATCCATTGGGCCTGAGGCGTCTCTCACAGGGCTTCCCCTTCCCTTTGACCAGGGCAGCTCTGAGTCCATAACATTGCCGTGGCACCGCGAAGCAGGCACATAAACAAACACAAAAATGTACAGGATGCTTTTCCCTGATCCTGCCTCACCCTCATTCCTACCTACATTTGCACTATGCATCTTCAATTTTGCATCTTTCAGATTTTACTGATCCAAGAATCAGTAAGTTTTCTTATTGCAAAAGCCAGTTTGGGGGGACTACAGGAAGAGGAAGTTGACAGAAGCAGACAGAAAAATGAATTACAAATGTTTGTGCATATCCCAGAAGAAAAAAAGTAAAATCTATTTATGAATGTTTAATTTAGACAAACACTCTCCAGCAATATGCAACCAACTTTGCAGATCTGATGATAGCAGCCCTTTAGCAAAATGATCTGAGCGAGATGATTTGAGGTAAGAAATGTGAAACAAAGTATTTGATGTCCCTAGCTGGAGGGTCCTGCACATTAAAAGGCAGGTAATATTGTCATTTCATACTTTGGATCCCTAAAACCTTTCACATAACTAGCACTGAAATGAACCTGTTCGTTCATGACAAATTGAAAGTATTTAATTATGAATTCTTAAAACTTACCTTGGTGAGTCATATGTTTTAAAATTATTAATTGTACTCTCCTTTAAGTGGAAATGTACTTATGAAAAGTACTCTGAATACTAGTTAAGAAATAGTTTGTACTTTTTCACAATATACTCAAGACAAATAATATGTAGAACAGCTGGTGATGATTAATTTTTTTATAGAGGCAAGTGTTACTGTGAGTATATTGAGCAAAGTAATAGAAATATTTGGCAAGGAGGCACATACTTAGGTTATTTTAAATGGAAACAAAGGAGAAAAAAAGATTAATGTTTTGGGGTTGGTCATGTTATATTCCTTCCTTCAGTTATTAATTATAGAAAGAGAACAGATGGAAGCTTTTTGTCTTTCTTTTATATCTTCCTTATCTGTAGCTAAAACAATGATCTTGTTAGCTATTATGGCATGTTCCTTGACTCTGCATTGCCTAGTTTTGAGTTCATCTGGCCCACCAACAGGATACCTCACAAGATTCAGGCACTCCTGCCTGGAGACTACAACATGAGCAATACAAAAATCTTAAGCATCTGTCTCATTATATTTAATAAGACTTCTTAAAATACTTGTGTTAAACCGACTTCCATTTTAAGACAGTTGTAGAAAAGAATCTTGTTGGGGTTGTTTGTTGGGGTTGTTTGTTTTACTAGCTAGCAGAATTCCTCAGTTATCAGTCCAGCAGCTAGGAAAGAAGTACCCCTGTCTGAGCTCGGTCTGGGCACTGCCTGGCTGGAGAGCAGCTCTGCAGACAGGGATGTTGGGGTGTCAGCAGAGGACAAGCCAAACTGGAGGCAGCAGGGTGCCATGGCAGCCAGGAAAGCCGGTATTAACCTAGATTGTGCTATGAGCAGCAAAACCAGGAGACTGAGGGAGGTGACCTCCCCTCTGCACTCAGCAACTACAGCACTGTGGTAGTTTTGGACATTGCCTCCAGTTTGGGGAAGGACACTGATAAGCTTGTACAAATTCAGCAGACCAGTGATCCTTTAAGTTTTAGTTTTGGTATTTTCCAGATTCTGTACTGCATTAGTGTATAACTCTGAATGTCACATAAAGGGTCAGCAACTTCTTTTCACAGTTTAGTTAGACAAAACAAAGTTCAGTCTTTTCCAGCCCAAGAACCAAGGACACCATTGCAGCTTCAGGCTCAAAAAGTATAAACAACAGGGAATTGAGGAGAGCGATCTGGGAGGATGGGAAGTTGTGACCCAGGGTCCATCTTGGGTGTAGCCTTGGCCAGACTCTTGTACTGCCCAAGGTGTGTCCTTTGAAGGCCTTTTAATAAACACCTACTTTATACCTTTAACACTGCCCAGCCTCTGTTCCAGGCAGCCTCTCAAGGCATCACCAGCCAAGAAGATGATCAAAGGACAGGAGCGTTTGCCTTAAAGAGAAACTTCTGAGTGGAAAGTTTCTTCAGCCTCATGGATAAAATACTGAATAGCAGTTGTATGATATAACCTCCCTGAGATGTGAAGTTACCAAAATAGGCAGAACCAAAAGATTCCTAGTGATGTATGGTGGGAGAATGAGCAGACAAGTGGAGTCAAGAGAGGCTCAGGCTGGATGTTAATAACAATCAAGTCTCATGGGAGCAGTCCAGCAGTAGAACAGCATCCTGCCCTTAGCTCACAGTGCAGTCTGCTTTCAGCAACCAGAAGGCCCAGAGTACTGCTGGGGTCTCTTCCAAGTGAATGGCCGGGAATGGGCTGCACCTGCAGTGGTGGCAGTGCTGTGGTGTTCATTTTATTACCTGATGTTCTCAACTTGGATTTTTGACACTAGACAAAAGACTTACCAAGCATGCATTTATGATATTTCATAGCAACACAATTATAAGATCCTAAATGGAGCAAAATTTCTAATTATGCTATGCAAAGTGTTTAACTCTGCTGAGAAATGAAGCTGCTCTTGGAAACATGGCAACAACACTGTAACAGCACAAACAAATTAATTCAGCAATAGGGACTCTTCATGTTCCATTTCAGCAAAGAGCAATGCTCAGCACTGTTCACCTCTGAATTCCTGCCCATTGAGCCAAAGAACCTAGAAATGAAACAGAACTTATCAGACCAATTTTTAACTGAGTTGGGTGAGCCATCTCCTATTTACATTTTCAGACACCAAAAAAGAGACATTTGATAAGTGCATCTAAGAACTCAGTGCAGCCTCATGTCTTTTAAACCAAACATAATGACTTTGAACTAACAAAACTTATGCTGACTTTTCTGAAAAGATTGATTTTTCTTTCTGAATAGGTAATCCTCTGACTTCATATAAAAAGATGTCATTTACATCTTTTGAAATATTTATTTGGCAGCCATTCCTGAAACTCCTGAATGTTAATTAAGATGCTGTTTAAGTGCTGAAAACGTTTTCATTGTGTCACCTTTGTTTTCTATTGATTCCAAAAGAGAAAAGAATGGGAACTAGGCAAATGTTGCAAAGTAAAATAGTGGGCACTCATCTAAAAGCTTTGTAAAGCACAGGTAATAACTCAGCCATTTTCAGCCTTTGCTACCCTCATGCAAGAGACAGGAAAAGAAAAATCCAGTACTGATGGAATATGATGAAGACATGCATCTGGAGATGTGAGCAATACAACGACAGAATTAGCAGTACCCTAAGTTCTCAGAATGAAAATATGAATTTCCTACTGATGTAGCAGTTTTGTAAGAGTCACAGAAAGAATTCTCAAGTGTTTTCTTATGTTACTCATATTACTTTTTAAGTAATAGTTGATTAATTTTTATCACAAATGGTGTTATTCACACATTTACGTTCTTCTGCTGTAAAGGTCATGGGTATTTTTTAAATTAATTGAAGATTTAAATAAAAATAATATTAACATTTTCTACTTTTGACTGTCTATCTATCTGAAGAAGCTGTTTATGTGAATTTCTCTTGCTCTGTGGCAAGACTTGTAACCTGTGAAAAAGAAACTATTCATGTTATGTTTCTTTTTCATCCAGTTATAGCAGTAAAATAAATAACTTCAATTTCTAACTGTTCTTCAAGCAAAAAAAAATGTTATCAGTACTGTTAATCAGAACTTTTTTAGTACTAATTATTGTAGACCAATAGGTTAATTTGTTGTTTATCTCTTACACAGTTGAACAGAATTGACCTCTAATTATTCTATCTATAAGTGAAGAAACATGAAGAACATACAATAAAATTAATTTAATTATTCAGAAAAATAATTAGTCATGATGTGTGAAACTCCCATTATGAGCTTTGTAAATTGACCCTTTAAAATTGGCCCACTGACCAGGTCTTGGGCCTGTTTTGATGTAAAATATTAATGCTTTATTTTAAACAAAGCCAAGTAGCATCATCACTTAAGAATATAATTCTTAGAGACATAGTTGTCTGGTTTTTTCTGTTTTTTCAAATCTTCATGAAAGCAGCACTGAGTCATCATTTGCCAACCTTAGGGAGGGGCAGGAAGTGTCAGGCAGAGATTCACATTTAAGTTCCACTTCTTTATTTTTGATATAAGTTCAGTCAGTAGTGACTGCAGAGGAAAGGCACAAGATGTTTTAAATAAACTTCAGCAATCAATTACAAGTAGGGCATTTAAATATCTCATTCAAAAGGGGGAGTAATTTCTCAGAATGCCTAAGAGTCCTCTCATTAGGTCTTAATAGTTGAAAAAAGTAAAATATTTATACTGTGATCTTATAGCTGTAGGTAATAAATACCTTATTATAGTACACAGCATCAAATGATTTAACACATGATTTGTATCTGATGAAGCAAATTAAGCTACTAAAGAAATACAAGAAAAACAGCAAGGCAAAGCAGTAGGTATTGACAGCAGAATATAATGACCTTTTTAAATATTCCCAGAAAAAATGCTTAATCTGACACTCAGTTCCTATGCAGCCCATCTGACTTTATCCATATTCTTTCTTCGTTTTAGTACAATATACTCACGTATCTCAAAAGAAAAATGGAGTAATAGGAATCACAATTATAAAACTGAGCTGGCCATCTCTCCTTGGTAGAGGCTAAAGTGGTTGGATGTAGGCAGCCTGAAAAACCCAGAATTATAATTCTTGCTGTTCTATCTTAGCCTTCTTTCCTTCTGTTTCTCTAAATTATCAGGTTCCCACAGACAAGTGTCATCCTTGAGTGCCTTACAATCTAGCTTTCATCTACCTAAACTAGTAGAAGCATGATGAAGGCTGTAGTCTTTTATCTACCTACTCATTGGCGTATTTAGGTTAAAGTATCCAAATAAAACTCATTAATTTTACATGCATGTACTCTTTCTTTTAGGTAATGGGTGTTACATTTTGATAATCTCCACCATATCTATAATCAAAGCTATAAAGTGTTGAGGACCAATAATATTAAGCTTCTTATGATTCAGATTGTCTCAGGAAATGACCTCCATGCTGAAAGAAAACTGTCACATGATTCAATCAAACTCTAAGGTTCACCTATAAAATGTTTTTCACTGCCCTAGCATTCTCCTTTGGAAGAACAGGGAATGTCCTTGAAACTCTAGTTGCTGTACTACTCTATCTAGAATTTAAACTTTTATGTGTAAACTTAGACAAATTATTGTAAGGAGTACTGTGCTGTTAAGAATACAGAGGAGAGTGCTTAATTAATCTACAGTGGTTACCTACCTACTTACATGCTCATACTGACATTAATTTCATCAGTTCTGAGGCTATCCATCATCCTTTCAGTGGGCTTCCAAGCACCTTCTAATTTAGCAAAACTACAAAACACAGCAACAATGTTAAATTAATTTGAAGACTCTACAGTGACAAAAAACCTCTGGCAGGCTCTCTGACTGGAAGCTGAATAAATCTGCTGAAGTTTTAAAGACAAAAAACACTACTGTAACATTCTGTTCCACACAACACTCCCACTCCCTCACATGTGCCTGTCAGTAATATCATTTTTATAGTGATATTTTCTCTGGAGACAGCTAGAAAATACCAGCTGTTTCCTCCCTTCTAACGATGTAAGAGTAACTTCATAACAATAAGTCCATCACTGACTGGCAGAAAGCAAATAAACTTGGCAGATCTGGACCTAATATTTGGACTGACAGAGCAAGAAGTTTCTATATATTTCAAGAAATTGCTAAAATTTTCTTTGAAAATAATTCCCTCTGTCAAAATTGTTCTTTGTTCCTTTACATTTTGTGGAAAGGCGGAGGGGGATGGGTGGGTGGTGTTTGGTTGGCTGGGATTTTTGTTGTTTTATATCTGATTCCATAGCTTTTTTTTGCAGGATGACTTTTTCACTTAGACAGCATCTGAATGTCATTACTGGAACTCACTCTAGTATATGTGTACCTACATGTTGTGTCTTCCACAGAAAATGTTCTGATAGGACAATGCCTCTGTTCTCTTCTGTGTTATTTTTGTAATAAGGAAATTTGATATTTCAACAACAGGATTTCCAGAAGTGTTAGTTAGAATGCAGGAACTGGATTGCTTATGCCATCAAACCAATCCTCTAAGTCTATACAGTCTCCACTTTATTGCAAGTTGTTACAATAGTTCCTTTGTTTTGTTCTTCACTTCTCTGAAAATAGGTTATGACTACTCTGCATCAAATTTCCAGTTGACTATCTCCTTTCTTGCATAATCAAAAATAGCTCATGCAGTATAGTAGCTATATTAGAAACAAGAACCTGAAAACTTCACAGACTCACAGAATACTTGAATTTGGAAAGGACTTCTTGACATCACCTAGTTTAGCTTTCCCTGTTTAAAGCAGGGTCAAACAGCAAGAGCAAGTTTTCAATATTCACAATGATAGAAACACCACAACCATTTTGAATATGAAAAGGCGGAATTCTGTTCACTTTAAGCAAAAAATGAACAAAACATTAATTCATTAAGCTGATAAAAAACCTAGAGAACAAAGACAAATAGTAACGGAAAAAAAAAAATCTCATGTTCTATATCTTCATGGAAAATAACATTTTATTCAGCTGCAAAACACCTAAAAGGCAGTACCACTTCTGCCTCATGCCCCTGTGTTGTGTGCATGCACAAATGTGCATATACATATACATGAATGTTAACTTACCTTTCTATATTAATGCATTTAGATACATATAGTTCATTTATAAGAGTTTTCTAAGAGCAAACACACTGGAATTGTATGAAAAATTTAAGTTTTAGACCTGAAAAAGATTGTGAGTGAGAGAATTCATGGTCATAGAAAACCTCATTGATTAAGCTGCAGTTCAAATGCTGCACATTATGTGACTGGACACTAACCATTAATAGTGTTGTTAATCCACTTGCCAATGAAAATTACACAATAATAAACCCAGTCAACTATATATGCTCTATTATTTCCTTCTCAAATGTTCAGGTAAATTATTTTTATCCATTGTATCAACAGGGAATACCTAGATGTGCTGTCCAGCTGGGCCACACTGATCCTATCTGTTGTCCCATAAGATTTTCAAGAGGGATTCATCTTGATAGTTACATGTGGACTGTAAATACTTTCCATTACAAACTGGGCAGTAAAGACATAGACAGTAGGCAAATTAGGAGATATCTGAAGTGTAGATGGACACTGCAAGTAAACCTGAGCCATCTGAATTGTGCTAATAGTATAGGTTATCTCTCCTACATAAATCCAGTAGCTCTTGAAAATGTAAAAAAAACTTAATATGCTAATTTTACAGGCTTTTAATATAATATCGTGGCAGAATTTGAAATTAGGTGTGTATGAATGGTAATGATATAACAGTGCTGCTAATTTCATCCGACAACTAAATCTGTAAATTGTAAAATCTTTTGGCTTGGTGATCGCATCAGCCCTAAGGAGTTACCATTTAAAAGAAATTAAACATATAGCCTACAACTGTTTCTAAAGCTGCTGACAGAAAGATAATGCATGATCTAATATCCAAAGGTTTATCTCAAAATGTGATCAAGGTTTTCTATCCCTTTTCACCTGGGTAGTGTTACAACAAATGTGTCGATCAGAAAATTTAAGCTTGCTAATGCAAGCTTAAATAATGATTTCACAAACTTTGTCTATTGAGCAATTCCATATTCAAGGCTACTTAGTGTGCTTTCTCATCATAGTTAGGAATATTACCTTTGTTTCTAAACAGCAGGGTTCATTCAATTTTTAAATAGATAGCAAGGAAAAATTGAGTAGGGAGCTCAGTCTGAAGCAAAATAAACTGGATTCCATTTGATAAAATTATTACCTGGAAGGTAGGATATAAAATCTAATGTAATGGAGGCATAAACAAGGAAGATTTTAATATCTGCTTGTAACCTTTAGGAATATTTATTCAGAATATTAGTGAAACACCTTAAAGTATGTTTTTCTTTCTAGAGCCTAACCAGATAAACGGATGCCAGGCGCAGTTTTCCAGTAACTTGTGTTTTATAACTAGTTCTCCTCTCATAGTGATAACTTGAGAAATTCTTATTGACTTTATCTGCTAGTGAAGGGCTCCTCATCTCCACAAAGCCCTAATTCTTCAGATATAAATGCATCCAGGGTATTGGATCAGACTAAAGGTGCCTGGCACTAAGGGATCTCCATAGCCAGTCCTACACAGCATTTGAGGATTCTCCTTGTCAGAAGTGCCCAAGGACTGCACACCAAAGGCAGAAATGGTGAGAAGGAACAATAGCTAATCTAATGGTCCTGCATGCTGGCATTTCTCAGCTCAGGCTTTGCACTCCAGGACTCTTACAGTAAAGGCACTTTGGAGACCCTCCAGTGTGGCTTTTTTGGAGCAGTCTTAAGCCCAAGACCTTTAATCCAAAGTAGGTCTGCATATTTGTTTAGTATTTGGAAAGTGCTGGCTGAATTTCCCATCTCTGCTTTTCTCTGAATTGAATACCATCAAAAACAAATGAAACCTGACCTCACAGTAAAGTATATGTATATAGTCTGGCAATGGAATTTTTTGCTCCAGTGTTAGCCTCCAATTCACATACTTGGTTATTTTTAACACTAAATGGTAACTACCTAATGCTAAAAGTGAACAAAGCAACTTCATTCTTAAAAAAAAAATAATCTTCTGTTGCATCTTTCTTTGAGACAGGCAGACCTAATATCATTCGGCCTTGCACAACTGTGAATAGAGAAATAAAGAGAAATTTAATCTGCACAAGTACCTGTTCCCTCTATCTCAGTTACTCATATTCTAGCTACAAATCTACAGATGACTTTCTTTTCAACTAGGTAGACATAGGCAAAACCAGCAAATGCTTCATCCAAGGGAATTAGGTTTGGTTTGGAAACCTTTCACCATATTTCATATTACTAAATCATACTGTACTTCATGTAAGTACTGTGTGTACAGTAGGTTTTTTTTCCTCATGCCTTTGAAGCAAGTGATCCCTGTGTAAGGAAACCAGAGAATGAAACCCTTTCTGATGTCTCATCTGAAACTGTTGTGCATATCATTCCACATTTCAGAAATCAAATTTAAATTATAGACACCTTAAATGTGTTTTCCTAATAAAATTCTTTGCTGTTGAAGATTGATTGTTCAGCAGTGTTTCAAATTTTCCCTTTTGGTACTTTCAGTCTACCCTGTGGACTTGAAAAATTCTAGTAGTACAGTGAGCTTTCAATAAAATTTATTATCCTTTTTTAGGCTATGTATAAATATCTTAAATAAAACTTTGGCATCAGCATCAAAGCACTAAAATATGTCTTCTGTTCTCTCCAGCTTTTTCAATATTTTATGTGTTTGATGTTAATGTGAATGTAATATTCAAACTTAAAAAATGTATGGCAAAGGGAAAAGTAAATGTCAATAAGCTTCATTAAACACTTTTATTAAATGCTTGTTATGTAAAAAGATCTCTTAAAGGTAAGAGGTGCTGTAAATCCTCTGTGTCACCATTATGTAGTTCTGCAAGTTACAAATATATTTATAACCATCCACAGAATACGTTAAAGAAGGACATTATTCCTACATATTACAAAAAAACATTAATGTATTAATACTGCCTTTATTACTGAAAGTTCTTTCAATTATCTGCTTCTGACAGCCTTAAATTGCACATGCAGTGTGTGCACAATTAATAAACCTATCCTAAAAGACAGGATGTTTTACTTTTTCTATTTTTTTAAAATCAAAACATGCAATAATTGAAATATTTCCAATTAAATTCTAAGAGCTCTCTTAATGAAAGGACATGGTTTCTCTATAATAAAGTTCTGCACAATACACATAAGCTGCATATTAAGAATTTTTTCTCTACATCATCTGTATGAAAGAAACAACCTAACCCTCAGGCAATAACCCTTCCTAGGACTAGGATCCAGTTTTCTCTTCTAGGAGAGACTGCTGCAGCAGATATGGGTTATGCCATCAGCCTCTGGAAGTGAGATTTAAATCACTGGGAAAATTATTCCTGGGGCTGTAAACTCCATCCTTATGGTTCTTTCCCTTCATGGTTTGAATTCAATTCATTTAGCAGGGTAGCATCTGCAGGGAATTGGTTACCCTGTTCACAGGATCCAACTCCTCCAAATGTCAGGTGGCTCTGGCTTAAAGGGTACTGGCTTCACAGCAGCAGCAGAAATGCTTCATTTCACACTTTGGAAAGCGCTATAAATAGTAACAGCTGCGTAATTCACAGCCTGCTCTGAAGCCCTGCGTGACCCTAAGTGTCCTCAGCAATAAGGGGGGGGCACACTGAGAACCAGCACCCGCACACCCACCTGCTCCCACTCGGTGCTGCAGTGCCCCATCAGCTTCAGAGAGCCCAGCCCAGGCTTTGGAGCCGCAGGCAGTCAGAGGGGGCTGCCTTGGCCAGCACGAGGGTGACACACACCGCATGTACAGACGCTGCAACTTTGGAACAGAGCGTGTGCAGTTTGCCCTTCCACACTGCCACTTAGCTGGCACTGGGCTCTGTTTCTCTGTTTCATGACTTGGTCAGTAAATTCTGGAAGCACTAGATTGCCCTCTTCCCCATTGCCCTCTTCCCCATTTCCCTCATCCCACTTTGCATTACTCATTTATTTCCAGTGCCTGAAAAATCAGCACACCTAAGGCCCCACCTTCTACAAAGTGTCTTACTTCTGTCATACAGCCTTATTTCTGTCTATTGTATGACCATGTTTTCCTTACAGCTGGAACATAAATCTTGGCTGGAATTATCTGAGGTCCAAATTAGGGGAAAGTATAATTTAAAAAAATTGGTTCTTTCTGGGTTCTGTCCTTCTATAGAAAATGCTGTCTGTGCATAGTCATTACCTGTAGCAAAGCCAAAACCACAAAACAGTCAAATATGGTTCCCTATCTCATGAACAGCTAAATTGCTTCAGCTTTACCAGAGGGCACCTCTGAAAACAGCAGTTACTGTGGCCAGCTAGCACTCAGCCAATTCACACCTTCTTAGGTTTCCCTCTCAGTCCTTTTTTTGAAAGTCAGTATTCATTGTGTTTTCCCTGGTCTGCTAAAAATCTTACCCTTCAAATCAAAATGGAGTATTAGGAGATGCCTCTTAAGCTTCCTAATGTACCTGACTAGTCCTCCAAACAGTCCTGCTATCCTCCATGTGTTTATGCAGGAGGGGATTGGCAGGATTTGGTGTTCTTAACTGCCACAGAAATACTTTTAAATTCAGAATTAGCAACAATACAATAATTAGACTTTGATCCCTATGAATTTTAGTGGATATAAAATTTCATTTAAAGAAATAATTAAATAATAAACATATAAAGAAATAATTAAACACTTAAAGGAGAATTCATGTGAGCACCCAAAGAGCACACAATGGTGGTTCTGAAAGCCACTGCTGCCTGAGCCCTGGAAGCCATCCACACTTTGAACCTGCTTTGTGACTCTAGTCCTGCAGAGCTCAGAGCAGGGCTACAGAGCTGCCTCTGCCAGTCCCCACCTCACCTTCATCCTGAGCAGCTTGGTGTCCTCTCAGCTCTGCTGGCTGAGGTGTCCTGCTGCCTTCCTCCAGGAGGGCTTTCCAGGGATAGGCAAGTCACATCTCATAGAATCATAAAATCGTTAAGGTTGGAAAAGTCCTCTGAGATCTGCAAGTCCAACCATTAAAACTGCCAAGTCCACCACTAGACCACGTCCCTATGCCCTATGTCCACATTTCCACACTCAGTGATTCCACCACTTCCCTGAGCAGCCTGTTCCTATGGCTGACCACTCTTAGTGACAAAATTTTTCCAATATGCAACCTAAACCTTCCCTGGCAGAAATTGAGGCCATTTCCACTTGTATCACTTGTTATCTGGAAGAAGAGAAGAGCAAGCCTTTTTATCGTAATCACTTTCTTTTAAAACATGACCAAGTTGTGCTTTTTCATTCCTTAATTCCCATCACAAATGGTTAACACACTCACAGATTTTTAAGACCTGAAGCATTTATTGGTTCTCCTCTTTTGGCTGCATCGATTCTCTCCCATCTGCTGAGAGAGGATGTGAAAGCAATGGTGCTACACAACACTGTTAGGCCTTTCTTTTCAGTTGGTGCTGGAGATTCATTCATTCATTCATTCATCCATTCATTCATTCATTCATTCATTCATTCATTCATTCATTCATTCATTCACATATGGGGGAGATGTGACTAGCACATCAACAACTCTTGGGTCCCAAGCAGAAATCCCAGTTCCCAGGCTGACACACAGCTGAATTGCTTCCCTTAGCCTCCTCTGTAAATCTGCATGTTCTAAAGAGCTTCTTCAACGGGAACAGAAAGACTGAATCACATCATTTTACTTCCTTCGTATATGACAGTGCATTTCTACTTTTTGTTCACTGTGAATGATTGTGCAAAAAATATAAAAATCCAGACTACAAAATCTGCACCTGCATTCAGGACAAGCTTCTGGGCCATCAGTCCTGCCTGGACAGAGCTACTTACCTGCAAGAGGAAACTGAAAATCTTCATGGTTCAGGATTTCCTTTCCATCATTTTTCTAAAAGCTACCTCTGTTCTTGGTTGGCTGCCTGGTTTGTGCCAAATTGTTGTGCATCATTCTCCCTATACACACTCTAAGTGTTGGACCTTGGGATCCAGCTGTCTTCTTGGATGCAAAAATATCATGCCAAAATTATGTTGTGGGATGTCATATTTCCTTTCTGATTTTAGTCAGAAAGGAAATGTAACATTGTATAATGCTTACCAACTTCCCTGTAGTAAAATCTCAATTTTTCCCCACATTATCCTTCTGTATTCTAGCTAAAGTTTTGGTTCCTGTAGCATGTCATAATATCAGCAAATAAGTATAACTTTTTTAGTCATTGATTGATGATGCTGGTGGTTGACTTGAAGCACAGCACTGGGTCTGCCTGTCAGAAGCTGAGTTCTGAGCATTTTCTGAAAAACAGATGTCTCAGTCTCTAACTACATCTCTACTTTTCCAGTTTTTTGAGCTTGGCTTGACTGGCATGGGTGAACTCCCAGACTCCCCAAAGTCAGCAGCAGTTCTGCCATTGATTTTGAATTGTCATATAAATCTTCGTCATGAGCATACAAAGCCAATGGAAAAGTCAGAATATTTGGTCTGCTTATCCAACATTCTCTGAACTTTCTGTTCCAGTTATATGTATTGAAGTTTGATTCCTTTCTGATAGTGAACTTCAAAATGAAGGGAACTGTGAAAAACAGTGAAAACTGACAAGTGAGATGGAATTGGGGAGATCAGTTTACATAGCCACAAAATATCAGCAGAAAAGTAATTTAACCTATTTTCTCTGAGAAGTTTTCACTGTTTGCAATTTAAAGTGTTTACCTACTACTTTCTATTAACTTTAAACTAAATAGTTTTCTAATTTAGTAGATTGCCTTGGAGCCTCCTACTGGCTTTCTAGTAAGCTTGATCTTTTATTAACTGCAGTACTTTGTGATATTCATGATACATTAATTTAAATTAACATTTTTAGATTTCAGAAGTACATTCATATTAGCATTCTTTTTTTTGCTAGCAAATGGCAGAATAATTAATATAGAATATTTGATCTCATTAATAGAATTCATGTTTGGTGTTTTGAGGCAAAGCTCATAAAAAATAGTGAAAAAAACCAGTAAAATATTACTCTCTGGATATGTTTATGTCATTTTGGTTGGTCTGTCCTTTTATTTTTCTTTATGTTCATTTTACCAGAAATGCATTCTTATCTACCTGTTCATGTTAATGGAATTTTTTATTCTACCAGAACTGATAGTTTGAATGTAAAAGTGGAAACACTACTTATAGTGTTCTACAGTTAATACCCAGGAATTTTTCCTTGCTAAGGTTATACCATTTCCTCCCGTAAAATTCTACTAAAGAAGCCAATTTCTTCAACAAAGACCTAGAGGAATATACTGAGCCAAGTTACTTTTTATAAAGCATGCCCTGTCTCTCTCCTGTGCAGGCAATTGCCATTCATTTGGGAGATGAGCAGAATTTGCTCCTCAGCAGTCATTGTTTGAATCCAAGAGGGAAATGGACAGCATCTTCACAGTTTCTCAGCAGGTGTTGGATAGGTACACAGTCTCAGGTTAGATAAGACAGGCAAAGGAGATCCTCAGTATGATTGCTAGAGCTGGGTTACATGCAAATGGTGAAGCAAAGAGCTTTTAGAGGCACTTCCCCTGGTGAAGGTGCTGGTGGATATAACTGGGGGATGGTGGGTATAACCCAGGATGGTGCTCATCTTACACAGCTGAGGCCACGTGCCAAGGGCTGTGTGGCTCCAGATGCCATCCCTGTCCCGAGGTGAGACTGGGGACTGGAGTGAGGTGAGTGCCGAATGCCCTCAGCAGTTCTGTGCACGCCTGGCAGGCCCGTTCACACTGTGCTGGCAGGAGCTGGGGCACTGCCAGGGACAGCCCTGAGCAGCACGTCCATGCTGCATCCCAGGCACTCGGCTCCAGAGAGGAGCCTCTGGCAGCAGAAGGGGGAGCAGGGAGCCACAGGGGCAATAACATCAACCACCAGAGTTCTTTCAGTACCCCAGGACTGCCTGTGGTCTCACACACCAATTAGTCTCGCTCCTGTATTTTCTGAGTGGTACCTTTTCAAAGAAAATCACATGTGAAAAAAAAAAAACTTAAGTTTTCAATATAAGGAAATTATTTGGTTGACATGATTTCCTGCTATTGTCCGCATGAGGAACTGCCCCAGCAGGTGGGCAGTTCCAGCAGAGACTGTGGAGCAAACTGATGGAACTTGGAGCTGTTCCCTGGGCTCCCTGGCACATAGCACTTCAGCCAGCCACACTGTTGGTCAATAACTCTAAGAGAAACCATGGATGGAGGGGCACCAGGGGTGTTTTCTGAGTGGACTGCAGAAAGAATAAGAATTAAAAGTGCAAAACAGACTTTGGTATGAGCAGCAGCTCCCTCTCTATGGTCTAGGATACTTAACTAAGTATGGATGGATGAGGAATTAGTTCTCCCTTTATTCCTGACTGAAAAATAAAAGGATTTCAACTTTTGTTCTAGGAAGAAAGTCTGAATTCATTAAGCAAAAGATCGTCATAAAGTCCTCTTCTATGGAGGAAACATTATTCTCTTGTTAGATCAGCCCATGCTGGTCTGAAAGAATCCAATTTTTGAGTTTGAGGAATAATACAGAGGGGAAATCACTCTGGAAATCCAGATTCTTCAACCAAGATGCTGTGCAAACTGAGTAAGGCACCTCTGTGTTCTGTGAGAGCACTCTGCTACAGATTACAGCCTCATATTAGACTTTCTGTTTTGACAGGCCCTGCTAAAGCTAAAATGGGCTTCATGACTAAACTCTTTCAGATAAAATTCCTTTTTAATACAGACTTCCAAACATTTTATTATTTGCCATTTGGTCTGAAGCATGATGGTGCAAAGCAGAGCAGCTGCTGCTAGCAGCCACATTTGAAAATTCCCTTTCCCACCTCTGCCAGTAAAAGAAAAAAACAATATAAAGCCAAAAAACACACAATACGTTACCTTAGCAAAAGTAGTTGACAAAAAATATCCAATTTCACCTGAAACAGGAAAGGGACAGGTTGAATCACGTGATTACACACTGGATGTTTGTATTTTTTGAAAGAATGAACATTTTGGGGGGTTGTTTACTTTAACCTATAAGAAACATTAGCAGTTCTTGATCTTGTAAATGTTCTGGGTTTTAATAATGGCTGAAAGACATCTCAGCTCTCTACTTGAGACTAAAAATAGTCAGCTGGGTGCTTGCTTAGCTAGAGAGTCAGGCAGCTGCTCTGCTGTTAGGTTTGTTTCCACTCTGCTGTAGAAAAAGCTGCCTCCAGGGCTTCAGTTCTAAGCTGTAGAGAGGAACAGCTTGGTGAATACCTGTTTCTATTTTCTGGCTCCAAACCCTCCTCATACTGTGCCAAAAGGTGTGTTCCATTGTTAAATGTCAAATGGGTAGGCATTCCTCTGGATTTTTCATGGCTTTAAGTGCATTTTGAATTAAATTCTTTGGATAAGCAGACAATTGAAGTTGGATTTTTACTTGTGTCTCACACTCCCTTTTAGCATAGTTCTCTTTTGAGCTTCGTTTATTGGTCAAACCAGATGCATACTATAGAATAGATTAAAATAAGTGGTTTTTTATCTAAAATTACTTTATCAGCCATGATTTAAATTTTGTGATATGCAGTCTTTGCAACTGCTTTAAATGAACACTTATTTTCTTCATGAGGAATTATCAACACTTAGCAATATTTTTTTCTAAGTAAAGCTAAATTATTGCTTTTTGGAGAACAGCAGATTCACTCCAAAATAAGAAGAGCTTAGAACTATTCTCTAAATTAATTTAAATCTAGCCAAACATACAGGTCAAAAATGTTGAGTGGATTTTAAAAAAATATTGGGTTTTTCACCAGTTTTTAAAAATAACGTATTCCAACAATATTATTTTAATTATACTATTTAATTTTAAATAATTTAAATAAGTAAAATAATTATTTTAATTATTTAAAAAAATAAAGGTTTCAAAACATCTTTATAACAAAAATGCATCCATTAAATACTTCTATAGAATTTTTCAGGTTTATTTCAAATTATACATTACTTTCTGTTTCATCATAGCCAACTTTTCCAAATATAATATCTCATTTCAATCAAAACCAGTCAAGTTTTTATCCACCAGGAAAAGAAATCTACCTATTTCTAATCATAACTTTAGCAGCTCTCCCTGAATATATATTTTCCTTAATTTTAAGCATGAATGACCATGAATATGTCTATCTGAGATATTTCTATATATTTCTGGGGAAAACAATATATATTACATATTTTTCATTACTATAAATCCATAAAAATATTTCTTTTTTGTTGTACAGTAAGAATCCTTTCTAAATTTGCTATACTGTATTTTTCTGCAGCATGTCATTGAACTGCAACTACTTTATTCCAAAATGCATTGTCAGCTGTTTAAAACACAAAAATACAAGAGGAATGATTTTTACTTTTGATGTCATGAATGCAGTATCATAGTCAAAGTGAAAATATCTGCATAAAGAATCTATGTAAGCAACTGGATATATCAGGCACTAGTCATTTATACACCAATCCTTATTCAGGATTGCATTCCTAATTCCTAACACCTTGGAAATAGATAATTATTATGCCAATGCAATTACTTCTTCCTTGAGAATGTGGTAGAAGCAGTACCGATACTAAGGTATTTCATGAAAAAGCACATGCTTCATGGAGAAATGCTTCATATTTTTATATATCCTGAAAGAAGTTGATGCAAATTACAAGAGAAAGGTTGTAGAGTCCTGATATTTTAAATTATTATTATTATTAAAATTTGATCAAGAGATAATGAATTTTAATTTTGTGCAAGAAAGGAATCACGCTGTTGTGTCTACTGTGTCATCATTTTACAGTGTTCAAAAAGCATACCAGCATCTATCAGTGATTAGTTAAGTGTTTATGTGTCCAATGCAACAATTTAAAGATAATTCAAACTGCTCTGGGTTTCTTTAAATTTCATAAGTGCAGTGACCAGAGAAGCCAAAAGGAAACCACATTTAATCCAGTAGTTTGATTTAGCAAGATGAGCGGGATATGTTGGTTGTGAACCCCCAAATTATCATCTGGAGTATTTTCTATAAGCTGAAAAACATCATGCACTGTTCATAAAGGGAAAGAGAGTTCAGAAAAACTGTTTCCTCCACTTTAAAACAGTGGAGGTCAAAATTTTCCTAAACAACTTCTCAAGACTTTCTTATCTCTACAATCTCCTGCCTGCCTTCAGTCAAAACATTTGTTTGCTTCCACTGGCAGATACCCAGGGGTAGGTGTGTGGTCTGAAAATCTGCTCGAGCAGAGTTTCCAGCAACATAAACTGCCTGTTGTTTCCTTTCCCTGTAAGGGCTTGAAAAAAGACAGCTTGGCTTGAAAAATTGGAGTGGGAGTGCCTGAGTGTACCCTGAGCAGAACTGGAGTCAGAACACGCACAGAAGCGCCTCCCCTGCAGAGCCCTGGCCATGCTGAGAGGTGACCTTTCTCTAGCATAAGATTGATGGAAAATGTGTTGTACCCTACCCAGAAATCCAAATTGAAGAGGTCATGCTAAGGGAAGAAGGGGAGATATTCATCTGTTATAGTTCAATATATATTAGCTGGGTAGTTTCTGTGCCAGGAGCACTCAGTGTAGCTCACGTGTTTGTACTGGGTTCCTGGAAAAAGACTGATGTTAAATGACCTTAGCTGTATTTTAATCCCATAAATGGTTGTGCCTATTACATGCAACTTTCTCAGAAACAGCTTGCTTTCCTGAGCCTTGTTTGAGTATGCATTTCTTTTCTTTTTTTTTCCCCTTTGTTTTTCATAGGTCTTTTCCATTCTCTTGCTATTATACTTAAATCTCTTGTTATAAGCATCTTTCTCTGATATATAGTACGTACTAAATTTCATCTCATCTTCACTACAATATATTACAACTCAAATAAATGTAATTTCTGTTTAAATGACATGTGACATCATCAACAGCAACACATTTTCCAATAAGTTTTTTGAACCACATAAAATTAAAACTTTGTTATTCCAGTTCTTATTACAGGAATGCTTTCTAGCTACTTAAAAAATGTTAGTTTCCTACCAGATTCATGACAGGCCATAATTCAGATGAGTTCCTCAAAATGACACTGGCACTTCTGGTTCCAAGGGTATGTCAATCACAAACACACATTGTCACACATTAACATTATCGTAATAAGAGATTAATACATGCTTATTGTTTATCCCAGGATATTATAGGAACTCCTGAAGCCAGGCTAGTATTCAATGAGCTCTTGTACAAAATGGTAGCAAACAACAAACCTTGCCTCTTAAAATCTAAGGTTATAAATCAGAAGTGCATTTAAATGTCTAAGAAGATTTGTCTCTTCAGAGAAGCACTTAGGCAAATAATTTCACTATGTAAAAGTAGGTTCTTATAAAGGAATTATTTCTGTATTAAATCTCTGAAATTATAAACCTTAGATAAAATCTTAATTTTGCTTGCACAGTTGGAATTATTCCTTTATTATTTTACAGTTCTCCATGACTCTGTAAAAGGTACGTGCATTTGAAAAAAAAGGAATGTAAGGGCTTGGTGATATCATGTCTGCCATGTTGCTTATTCCTATGAAAATCCCTGATAATTCATAATGCTGACTAAAGTACAGGTCCCTTCACTTACATTAACCTATTCAGCTTCTTGATTAATAGAATTGTAAAGGTATAGTTCTGATCCTCTTATTTAATAAGCCACAAAAGATTCTTTTTCTTACCAATTTATTGTTAATTGACATAATATTTTTATTTGTTTGTTTTTCTGTAAGGCTCATCACTTGATAAAGTGTATTACTTTCAATGAAGATTTAATTATTTTGTATTCATTATTTCATGGCATTATTCTGCTGAAAAACTTCACTGCACATTTATATTTTTATGTGACTAAACATTCACATTTAATAGCTTTTGAAAGGCAAGTTCACAACTACTCTAATTAATAACAATGATATAGTGTGGATTTTATAGCAAATTAACTGTCCAGCAACAAGGCTGAACAACAATAACATAAAAGTTATGGTATGTGCTTCATTCCAAAACTAAGAGAGAAGAAATAGATTACAAATACAGAACATTAAATTATTCTTCCATAAATTAGGCTTGCTCCTCATTTACAAATTTATATCAGAACTATCTGTCTTATTTAAAAACCACTCTAAGTATTAGTTACAGAACAGAGAAAGAGCAGAGCAGAACAGTAGTGTTTGCTCACTTGTTTAAAATACTACTAATGTAATTTATGTCTTTTTTATACTTTCATATGCCTATAAACATCCATTGTTCTCAATTTTCTCAGAACTTATAAGAGTTTGTAATCACTTTCTAGCACTTCTGCAAACTAGAATTCCTATGTTGACCAAAAAAAATCAGTACCACAGAATGAGCTTTTCTTGGTATTTTCTGGTGCGTTCAGCAAAATTTGGCTTCTAAATACCAGTCATTGAAGAGTTACTTTTGTATTTTGTATTCAAAGCTTTTAAAAGTAGAGACTACTGAGTTAAAATGCCCAAACCACCCTAATTCTTACTCACACTGAGGTGGAGGCAGAGGCATGCTAAGCACACATACTACTCCTTCTTCCTACTCCTTTCCATCTTGTGAGAGCGAGTGGAAGTGATGACTAAGGTCCTGACTCATGGAAGAAGAAACAGGGAAATCCCAGGATAAATCCCAGTTGCTGTGGGTAAAGCAAGGAGAAGAGCTCACCTATCTTAGGTGCTCTCAGGGCATTGCCTCTTGACACCTTTGTCAGAGAGAGGAACTGAGCTGGGGCACCCCAAGGGTGACAGGAAATCACAGCTTGAGAAAGCAATTGCTGAGCAGTTGGTAGGTAGATGCAGACTGTGATGACTTCACACATCTTTTTGTTTTCAAACAGACTTGATCAAATATTTACTTTGAATTTTTTTGCTCTGGTTGTTCTAACAATGCAAAACTCTACTTTACATGATATACCAAGCCATTTTTGCTATTCTAAATTGATGAAACTCCTAATTAAGTAATTTTATTATTATAGACTATTTTGCTGGTGCAACACTAGGAGAAACACAACAGATTTAAGTCATAAAGCTTTCTTCATAATGTTTTTAACAGCTTTTGTTCCTTGAGGGCATGAGGATAAGGTGTTGCATATGCATGCAGTTTTGTTGCCAGTAAAGATGAAATAAAATTAGTTAAAAACCTAGGGAATTCAGAATTTTTATGTAACACTTTTACTACACAAAAAAAATACTACAGTAATACCATTTCTGTTCCTATTTATATTAATTGACGAACAGATTGTTTCATACAGTTTCTTTAAAAGATTTATTTTTCCAAAAACTCATATGAAGCAAAGATGAAGGCAGATGGAATATACTATAATTGTATGCTGCTCTGCAGTTTTAAAACAGTCTGTTGACAGAAACCTGGTAGGATTAACACAACCCCCAAATTTTCAGAGACCTGACAAAATTGCTTTAATGCAAGAAGAGGTCATGGTGGACTAAGCAATATTTGTGGTTTCGTAACTTGCTCCAGATAAACCAAGAAGCCTGTGAATACATTCAGATGTTGAGCCTGGCACAGTAGATGTGTTTTTTAGAAAGCCTGCTCTCCCTAGGGTCCCTCTGCAGTAGGTGGAACAAGAATCTCCTTCCAAGGACTAACCTCAGCTACCAAAGATCCCATCCTCAATCCTTTGGCTTCTGTCTCTCAGAAAGACAGGGATAATGCTAACAAGAACAGGGAGAATGCTAACTTGTCTTCCACTGAGAACTGCCCTATAAGGAGTTACTTCTCTATTTATTATTTAGATAGGAATTTATAAGGGGTCATTTGAGCAGAAAAGAACATCCCTGCTCTGAATATGTTACCAGAAAGTGCTTTGGTCCCTCAAAAACTAACTCATATTAATTTTAACTACTGAGTGTCCTTAGTGAATTCAGTTGTACTACATGTATCATGTTAAGTCATGCAGCTGTCTGCACCTTGACTGAAGGGAATAAAAATCCAGGTTAGATCTGCACACAGAATGGAGAAAAAGAAATATAAAATATTTTTAAAAGTCAAATTAAAGTGCCTTTGTTATAATTTCAAGTAATTTCAAATAATAGGTGGATCTTTGCTCCCCTTCTTTTCTCTGTGTTTCCTTGTTATCATTTGAGGGCGGACTAGCGGAAGCAGAGTGTGTGAATACATTTCAGTTAGAGTCTGGCAGGGAAGGTGCAGATGCTCTAGAGAGCATGGAAGAACATGAGAAGGGGTTGTGAGAGGTGGTGTGCCACCATCACTGATGGCACTTCCACTGAAATGCAAGAAGCAGTAACTTAAACCAGGAAGGAGTAAGCAAAGGTTAGTGAAATAAATGGATGAGAAAAGAAAAGGAGTGTCCTCTCCTGCTGTACTTTATGGCGTGGACAGCACAGAGTTCAAAGGTCTTGATTCATTGCAGATTAACTCTATGAAATTTGCATACTTCTTGTTTTGGTGAAATTCAACATTTTTAATTTTCAAAATGCTTTTTACTTGCAAAATGTTTTCATGAGAGTATCTGACAAACATTTTTGTTTCCAGTAGTTTCTTCTGCAAGCAAGTTTATCTGAAAATTGATGTTTCTTTGAGTGAGCTAGTGAAGTTTTGCGTTTATTTTTCACTGGATAATAGTGGGTCTATTTTTGCTTAAAAGAGTTGTGTATCTTAAGTGAATATTCTTTCATAAGTTATCTCTTTGTGGGTTGTGTAATGAACTGTGAGAGATAAGGGCAATTTCAAGTGAAATATCATAGCTGCATAAATTTTACACATACATATTTTAAAACGTCTAAGCATTCATTCATGAGTGTTAGTCACGAAAATAAAATGTGTCCTCAACAAGATAAAATACATATTTTAGGTAAGAATTCAGGACTTGTATAATAAAAATGTCCTGAACCCCACCTATGGAAAAATGTTTCAACTAAGAATTAATTTTCAACAATAATTTGACCTTTAAGAGTATTTCTTCTTAAGAGAGTATCATTGTGCTGAAAAAGCAAAAACCCAAACAGAATAAAAAATAGTGCAGTACACAGGGGCATTCTCAGATGAATACCTGGTGGAGAAATAGACGTGTTCAGAATTTTTCTGTGCATCAAGGTTATCCATTTGACTGGTGTCTCTTTTACTACCTCAGAGCATGCATTTTTCCACCCTAGAAGATTTCACACATGAATGGCAGTAACACATTCTGTAATTATCCTTCATCCTATGTCTTTGTCACAATGTGTAATGCTGTAGTTTTTCACTATTTGAAACAGGGCAGGAATTTTAAATAGTTCAAATAAATTTTAACCATAACTGGTTTCTCCCTAGAATTCTTAGATAGCATAGGAGTGTGTTTTTATTAAGGGACATGGAAGAAGAAAATTCATTAATAATACTATCATTAATTATTATTTTGAGAAGAAGCATAAGGGACAAAATTAATTAGTTCAGAATTTGATTCAGTGGGTTCGACAAAATGCAGAATTCACCACTTCGAAAATTTAGACCAGAAATTTCAAGCAATTACCAAGCAATAAATTTCTTAGTAATGCTTAAGCAAAATGCCTCTAATGATTTTGATGCTCTTATTGGCTCTTCTGGGTGCCTGGAGTAAATGCAAATCAATTTCAGTGATAACACATAGACATTTAATAATCTTTCATAAAAGATATTTTCTACATGCCAGTTAGAACTGGAAATGATACAGCAAATCAATGAAAATATAGTGCCAATTTTGTCACCTACAAAATTATGGTCTTTTCAAAAATATATGGTGGTACCAATACCACATAATTTAATTTTATCTTCCACACATAGTAGTTTCTTTGGTATTTCTCTATAAAGCACGATCACCTTCTTGTGGAAATATTTTATAGCAGCTCAAGGTTTCACAACAGCTGCTCAATGGAAGATCTTTTACTGCCCCTTTTTTGCAGACAACATACTGGCGTTCCTGCAAAACTGTTCCTGTGAGCAATATGAGGTCATTCAAAAACATAATTGCCAGAGGTGAGCAAGACCAGAACTGGTCTTCTGGACCAATTCCATGAGGGATAACTGTGGATCATGATCACTACTACATGGAACTGCAGTTTCATGATCACTATTTCACTTATTCCCCCTTTTCAGAGCTTTGCTAGCACTGAAGTTACAGATATGTGTAATTTATGTTTCCTGGGAGCACCAGGGACCCTCAAGGATGGCGGGGAAGGGTCCCCCCGACAGGGCCCATCCCCTGGCTGGGACTATGGTGTTTAAAGCCAGGAGCAAGAAGTGTGTTCTCAGGTCTGATGCATTCTCAGACTAGGACAAACTCTTAACACTGGCATCATTTGAAGTATCTGCCGAGCTCCTTTTATCCTTTAACATCTTCCTGTTTCTTAGATCTACTAGCAAAGGCTCTATGGAAGTGAGCTTACCAAACACACCAGAAGTTAGGTTTCCAGAGCTTCAGTATAACCTTCATCTGGAACAAGAGTGGCCCCTGGGCAATGCTCCTCCCGCTTGCCAGTTACAGTTCCTTCTCTGATGAAAAAGCCTCTATAATTCAGAGGCTGAGGATAAAAGACTTAGCAAAGTAGGGTTTTGGTTGGTTTTTTTTTTTTTCAGGTAGTTTCAGGCTGCTTTGTCTGGAAACAGAGAAAGAAAGGATAATTTTCACAGGGGAAGCACTATAAGCAGAGAAAGTAGATAAAACTGTCCCAGTAACAGAAGACCCTACCATTTAGCAAGAACCTCAGGATGACACTGTGCTGTGTGCCAACATCATTCTTGTCTCAGCAAATTGGAAAGGGCATAAAGGAATGTAACGATTTTCAGGACGCCTCCTCTCCATTGCTATAGCTCACTGAGGTAGCAGCTGCTGGAAGTTAACTTTGCACTGGCAGCTCCTCACCCTGCCTGGCCCCCTTCCCACCCCTGAAAGAAAGGAAGAAAGAAAATAATGACGTATATAAAATCTGAAACAGGTCAAGAAAATCAAAAGAAGGTACATAGATCTTAAGTGTGTCCTGAGCCATTCCTTTTAGATATCTGATGAGAATGAAGGGGAAAAAAACACTAAAATTTATCTGCAAACTGAATCAGTTTAAAAAACATTGTAATAACATCTAGTAAAATAGATGGGCTTTGAGAGACTAAATTAAACCATAATAATACTTCAGTGTAAGCACCATGTCTCATAGGCTTGGGGAGTTACAGAGAGCCTGAGCACAAAAAATTACTTAAATTTTCCCAAACTTACAAATATAGTAAATATTTATCTAAAATATTATCACAAATACTAATGTTGTATAAGGATCAATATTTTTAAAGTATCAATGCAATATGATTGCTATTTCCTGGAATATATTCAATTATCCAATACTTTAGGTGCAGTATTGGGTAAAGGCAATGGTTTCTTTGTAATGTTGGCAGCAGGTATTAATAAATACCAATTCTTGCTCAGTTTTATGATGTTTGAGAAGTTATGTAGAAGATGCATGTGTCTCTGGTCAGTACCCCACTTTATCCCATCTTTGCATAAGACATTTTAGCATAAGACTGCAGCAAAGAAGTGCATGCTTGTACCTGTTCTGTAAATAGCAATAGAAAGCAAGGCTGTCAATCAGAGGTTCTTTAACAATTTATAAATTCACTTGAAAAGGAAATAAACCCAGAAAGTAACTCAAGCACAATAAGCCCTGCCCTTCTTCATTACCAAAATATTCCAAATACTACTACATGCTAAGGGAAGTGCTGTGATGCACCTCTTGGAGTTCAATAACAAAAATGCTTTTCAGTTCTAGAGTTTTTAAGCTTCAAAACTAAGCTGCATGAAACACGAAGTGCACTTATGAACTAATGAAATATAAAATAGGGTGGGCAATTAAGAAGAAGAGAGCCTTAAAGAGCACTTACAGAGAAGCCATATTCTACTCCCATTTTTAACTCTGCGACCCATGTCAGCTTCAGCAAATGAGAAGTGCATGAGTCTGACAAGGGCACAATTTGTCATGCCAGCTAAGCAACAGGTTGGTTGCTCCTGAGAGCTCTTTTTCCTTTGCATAAGTACTTATTAAAGAGGGAACAAGGATTATTTCTGAAAACCTGTATCACAGCTATCAAGGAGAGTCTCAACAGCACAGAGTACAACAAACAATAATGGACTCCTGTCTTCTTCAGGATGTCTCTTTCCTCTACGTTTTTTAAAAATAGGTCATATTTTAATAAGTGAAGAAATTTATATCATCATTAGATGGGCATCTAGTAGGTCTGTAACAGCCTTCTGAAAGATGGTTTCAGTGTGAGCTTTCATTTCCTTCAAGTTTAGTCAAAAAAAGAGATATTTTCCAAAATCTGCTGAATTGTTGCCTTTCAGCATTTTTCAAAAAGTGTGTGCAGTAAGGAGTGCATACTGATCTTTATTATGCCACCATGAATTCCATGAAAGTGTGGAACTATGCCAGTATGAACCAGATGCATTGGCTTTTAATTTTGTCAAGTAAATAGGAACCAGTTGACCTTTTCTGTGCTATAGTACTATTAATATATTCTTTATTTATCTAAGCTTTCTCTGTAGCTTTTAATTGCAATTGCACTGTGTTTTACAGGCCACATTACTTTCCTTATAATTTACAGTGTTACTGAACAATTAAATGAACTCCACAGATTCCCTATATTTCATTGGGAATACATTCCTTTTCTTAATGAAGAGATACTGGAATGCATTGTTCATATCTCATAAAGAAGTTATTTTTAAGAAATATTTCGCCAGAATATGTGGTTACTTTATAATGCTTTAAGTGTTCATGAGCCAAATTCATTTTTCTGGAAGTAAGACCTGTTCCAAAACATTATAGATAAGTTAAGAAATGAAAAAGAACTTTTGCCCTGACCAATGGATTGCTTTTCTTTCTTGGAAATGCTAATGCATATATATATTTGCCATGGTAACCAGACAATTTTAAAATTCACATACAGGCCTTTCTTCTCTTTGTTTCTGAATGTTTGAAAATATAATGAACCAGTAGGCTCACAGATGCTGAAGTTTTGTAATGAAGGGCTTCTAAAATTATTCCTGCAGTTTGGAACTGTCACAACCTGAAATTTGTCAAGAAAGAACAATGTCTGGAAGCAATTAGTCTGAAACCATTCATTGGTCCCAGATTTCAAATGAGGAATCCTGGATGCAGTAGAAAGTCAAGATTCATACGCCTATTTTATCTCTGCTTATAATGGCACCAGCCTTGTATGTGTATCACTGGTGATGAGCAGGCAGGGAGTTGGTGTCACACTGTCCTTTTAAATAGTGTGTGCTAGTTTTCATTCCATGTGAAGCAGATTGTCTAAAATGTCCTTTAGATGCTCATGACCAAAACCTTGGTGAGTTCTTTCAATTGTGTAAGTTTTAAAAAAAAAAGCACAATACAAAATACCTTCCATTGCTATTAATCTAACCTGTATCTCTTAGGAAAAATTGGGATTTCTCCCTGTCATACAGGAATATTGAGAAGCTTTATTTTTGAGTACATTAAACAGATCATCAGTCCATATACTTTAAGCAGGATTTTTGTATGTATCTTATAATGAGACCGTAATCATTAATTTGCTACCTTTCTTTTGTTGAACTATCACTACAATAAATGTCTTTTGTGAATGGAGACCAAGAATCCTCTCAGCTCCATTTTCTAAAAATAAGCCTTGTCTGTTAAGTGTACTCATTTAAATTTCATTACAATTCCTACATTTTACTTTGAAACTCTTATCATGATCTGACCATACCTGGAACACAGATAACATTTCCAGCTCTGTTGAAATAAATTCACTCCACTTACATGTAGCATCTAGCTATGCTGACTTCACAGGTAGATATATTTGGATTTATTTCTCTAAGATTTTCTGTAATTAATCCATAAATAAACTGTCTTAACTGTCTTTTGAAAACATCTAAACATATTAGAGTCTGAGTAATTGGAGTACATTAAGAAAAAAAACCAGGAAAATGGTTATTTTCAATTCAGCCATTTTTTGTCGGGGTTTAAAAGTGTACAAATACCTGAATCTGTGGGTGATTTTTCTGCAGAAGATAATGGGCTTGGAGTTACACTCAGGCAAATATACATGTGCAGCCTCTTTATTTTGTAGATAGTGTATTCCTCTGCTCTATCCCAAAGGTGACAGACAATAAAAGCAATTATACTATGTTACTTCAAGTATTTACTCATCACATAAGTTCAGAAAACACTTTGCAAAATGGTGAAACCTTCTAACTCTTACTGCCTTTCTATTCCACTTGCGCATATCTTCATATCTTCTTCTTTAATTTGATGGTCACCCAATTTCTCACTAGTTTATCAGGATTTTTTCTGCCTAGCCTTCATTGATTGTCTGCTCTATTTTCTGTTACTTTATTTTCCTTTCTTTCCTTTTTTTTTCCTCAGCACTGTTTCTAAATCTTTGCCACTCAGTTCTTTCAGTTTTTCATTTCCAAATCACATCTCTCTAGGTCAGCCAGCAACAGGCATCAGCATCCTTCGACACTCTTTAATTATTGTGCTGAAAGTAGGCTAGAAATCTTTGGACCAAATTGAGCAGTGTTTCAAATTATAAAGTGAGACCTGAATCTGTAGATTTAGATCAATGCAATACCTCTGCATCATATCTCTCCTCTAGTGGTGTGAGAAATTACTGCCTCAAATTTGTGATTAATAAATGTAGCTCACAGCTTTGTTCTTGCTTGGGCTTACATAATGCGTCCCAGAGAGAAAGGCAGTTCCATTCCTCCCTCTGTTGCCAGCTCCTTCCCAGTTGTGCATTACAGAATTGAGAATATTTCTTGATTTTTACCACTGTAAACCAGATCTAGGTTGAATTTATAATTACCGCATTTTTTCAAGCTCTCCTTCAGTATTTCATTTTTCTCCCTCTAAATTTAGAAGGATATTTTGATTCTACCAGTATTTAAAGTGTTCATATGGGAGTTCAAATGGATAACAAGTTTAGGGAGTACATCTATAAAATTCTCCTTAAGTGATTCCACTGGACCAAAGAGCATAACTGCATTGAAAGGCACTTCTAACAGAATCTAAACAATTTCAACTTCACAATTTCAGCTCAGCTTTAAATGTCAAAGATTTGCTCTTCTCATGTAGAACAAGAGTATAAAAAGTCTGTGATCAAGATTTAGGCTTTAATTTCAGCTATGACTTACAATTCCTGCAGCAAGGGAGGATAAATTATTCCTCTGTGTTAGTTGCCTTTAATTTCTGGAACTTGGGAGTTATTGTCTTACATCCTAGGGAAATAAAACCATATTTTGAGCCTATTTTTATGAAAATCAGTGGGCAATTTACTTTTTAACTCCTCTGCATATAGCAAAACACAAAACAGAAAACTGGCAAAGGATTAGATCTTGAAATAAAAAAGGAGAGAAAAAATAAACTGTTTGCATTGGGTAAAAGGGATATATATAATGTAAGCAGGAAAAGTTTTGAGAGAGATTCAGGCTTTGACAGCAAATTTGTACAAACTGTATGGAAGGTTCCACTATACGAAAGCTATTTCCTTAGCATTGGCAGATACTAAGCACTCGTGGTCTTTGAAAAATTATACTTTAACAGTGGAACTTACTGAGACAAAGATGTTACAGAACTTCTAAGGAAATGATTAAAAACTTACACTGCACATTTTTTTTTTTTTTTTTAACAGAACAATAGTTTCATCTTCAAAATTAACTAGAAGGCTAAATTCTTATAGCATTTGGAAAGTTAAAAATGTTTTCTGCTACTGGTTGTTTCAATAGCATTTTGTAAAAGACACTCAATAAGCACTCTATTGCCTGAAATTAAGTTCTTAATTATGTAAGCCCCTTAAATTTGCACAAAACAGTGGTACATCCAAGAGGCAGCCCTCACCCCAGCCCTTCTTTTCCACCTCCACACTTCTGCCTCCATTGGGCAGGCAGTAGTGTTTGGTCAAACAGACCAAATTGCTAAGTAATCTGGAAATTAAATGTTTGAGCCTGAGTCGATTCTCTGAGTCAGTTCACTGCATCTCCACCAAAGTGCCTGGGGAGTTACAGCTCCAGGCAGGAGCATCACTCATCTAGGAAGCTGCAGTGCAGAAGGGTAGGTGCTTGTAGGGTCTGGAACACACTGGGTGTCACAGAATAGGGCAATAGCTTTAAAGAGGAACCCCAGCGAGTTGGCTAAGAATACAGAGATGGTGTGTCAGGTCCTCAGTTGAACTACTGGTACCTGTCAATTTTAAAATTATTATTATGGAACTACTTGAGTTCTTCTCCATTAAGTTCCACAGCTCTGTAAGAGTTTATGAGTTTTTGCCAAAGAGTGGAGCCAAGCTGGCTGTCAAATTCCTGCAGCGCTGCTCAGAGTGCTGAGAGGCCCCTAAGCACAGCACCAGAGTCAACTCCTGTGTACATCCAAGGGGCTCTGCTTGAACCATAATTTAGCTGGTTGGGCTTACAGGTTGTCCTGCACATGCTGGAGCAGGCTGAAGATGTCTTTGGTCCTTTGCATCCTCCCTGGCTCGGTCAGTGTGCACCCAGTGAGACTAATGTATCAACAACTGCACAGAGCTGTGCTTGCATGAATAATCCTGCCAGAACTGTGCTGGCCTCCCCCAGAGTCTCTGCATCCATGGTACAATTAATCTGTCAACTAAATAAACTGCCTATGGATAACCAAGCACTGGCTGTACAGTAGAAAGTGAACATATTTAGCACTTACTCTGTGATAGTGTAAGGACAATTGGTGATTAACGGGGACGTCTTGGTGTCACAGAAATTTGCAAATATGCTTCATTAACACTGAAAGCAATCATAACAGAAGGGAGTGGAGAAACTGTTTCCCTAAGTTAAGTTGTAGTGGAAGTTAGTTAATAAACTGTGTAATAGAGTAGGAGAATTCAAAATAAAGTAGTGTTTATTACAGGCTTCGTTTAGTAACAGGTGTAGCTGCAATGTCATCTGCAAGTGACAAAATAATGTCTACATTTCTGAGGAGGAGTCCTGTGCCATAAACCGTGCAAAAGCTGGTAGCTAAGTAGCTTAGTACACTGGAAAACAGAGCCTGTTTCCTCCTCTGGATGTCAGTGAATGGACTGGGCAAACTGTGTTTTATGGGGGACAGTAGAGAAAAGCTTGTCAGAAATATGAAATTGCCAACCATTTTCGGCTCAAACTGGACGATATTTGATTTCTGGAGCAGAATAGTTATTTGCAAAGTGCTGAGTGGGGAGCAGCAAACCAAACAGGGCTGGACCCAAGAGTGCCTGCAGGTGGCTTTGCAGCTAGAATTAAAAAAATATTCTGATGACAAACACACATGAGGGGCTATTTAGGTATGAACAGAAAATTACCTGCTGTGTTTCAAAGAATAATGAGCTGAGTAAGGCAGGGGGTAAATGGTGTTGTCTATTATCTGGATGACATGCTAATAACTGGGAAGATTTCAGATGAATATTTACAAAACCGAGAGGAGGCCTGAAAGAAATTGAAAAGATGTGATTGTAAAGCTAACAAAGTATAGTGTGCTAACTTTTGTTGAATTTTTCCTCCTCCCATATACCCAAGCCAGCTAACATAGCATATGGACAGACAATGAAGGCTTCATTGCTTCCAAAAATTAAAATCCAGTACACATAGAATATAAATAGGGCCCGTAAGATTCTTCAGGGCTGAGCTTTTAGGCCATGAGATGAGCTAGATGTTGCATGTTGTGGAAGGATAGAGGGAGGAGTCTGTTAGATTGACAAAGTGTTGTATGCTTTAAAAGACATTGTGGGATTTTATTTTATAAATTATGGTTTGTTAGTTTTTGTTTCTTAAGAATAAGGGTTGCTTCAGATGTTGGATGTCCAAGGTACACTTTAGAATATTCTGCTGCTTAGATAGGTCTGTGGAATAGTCATTCCAAATGTAGCAACCCTGTTTGGTGTGATATCTGTTCTTGAGAAAAAAAGTGAAATGGCTGTGGACAGAATGATACTTTTTTTTTCTTGGAAGCAAAAAAGAAATTGAATAGTTCAATTTACATTAAAATGATACATTGTCCATGACAATGGTATGCGATTCCTCTCTTCCAGGAGCTCAGCCACAGCTTCAGACACATATAAATCTAGGGCTCAAAATATGCTAGATTCTCATCCACAATATTAGCAAAAAGTGGGGGAAATTACTAAGAAAAGTATTCAGACTTGGGATTATTAAGTTCCACAGAAAAAGAGCTTTTCAGCTCACAACAAAATCACAAAGAGTTGGTAAAAATACTTCAAAGATGCATGTTCCCCACCTGGTGACAGTGAAGAGTCTGGATCTTACCAGATCATTTTAAAGACTGTCAGAGAGATATTCTAATCTGGAGTTTCTGTCCTAGCTTCCATTTGTTCAAGAAAAGTGTTCATTGACAAAGAAATGCTTCACTTACTAAATGACCTCTTTATTGCAGTTATAAATATGGCCCTATAAATAGGAAAAGCCCCTGTACCAGTTAAGAAAATTACTTTTACATGCTCTGACTAACTTCATCACATAACAAAAGGGAAACTTTATTCTTTCTAATTCAGGAGATTGAATTAACCATGGAAAATTCTGTCTGAGGACTAAATGAAATAATACCAATATATCTACAACAAGTACGCAAAACAGGTTTATGGGAAACAAAAATTAAGAAAGAATGTAATTTAGAGAGCAGATGAAGAAATCAATACATGGAAAAGGCAACAGTATCATGTCACCTGTGAGAGAAACCAAATGGCTGAAAACTGATTCCTCAGGAAGCGCTCTGCAAAAGTGGCCAAGCAATGGAGACCTGATCTCTCAGTGCCCAGAACCTGAGCTCTGTAATAGCAGCCTTTGCTATTTACACCTGAAAAAATTTTGGAGTGGTGTTTTAGTCTTATAAATTTCATGTCACAGAAATGTCTATGATTTTGTTCTGAATGAATTTCAGACATTATCCTAGCAAAATGCAGTAAAGATCCAGCTTTGAATGAGTTACCAAAGTCATTTGGGCAGACACGTACATAAGGTTAGAGGAAAAGTACTTGGAGAAACCCACAAGGTGGCAACCTAAATTGCTTGTTAGCACCAAGGTTTGCTCTACCACCTCCAGCTCAAAAGTCTTATTCAAAATTATTGTTCTACATTCCATTTCCTAAAAAGAAAATCAGCCAATACCACTTGAAAATGGTCAGTGTGCTATTCAAAGATATGCTTCACAGCCTTGATTCTACAGCAACACAATGCAGAGTGGGAGGAATAAAGAAAAGGCTTAGGAAATTTGTGAGTACACTTCAGTGGTATATTAGGGAAGTGGAGAAGATAAAGATGAAAAAAGGCCAGCTGGACTAGATAGCATCTTAGTTACATGGCATAAACCTGGAAGTTAATTGAAATTTATCAGTTTCCATTGACTGGATAAAAAAGAAGATAGTAAGAGAAAGAACACAAAAATCTAAATAAAAAGCAGCCAAAACCAATTCCTCTAGGTGAAATTCTAATAAAGTGAGAACCTTTAATTGTATTTTCTTGCCTTGACCATACATCTCTAATTACAAGAAACTTTCAGACTTTCATAAGACCAGCACTATATTTTGATTGGTTTTGTATTGAAATTATTTACAAAATTTAAAAGGAATACTGTTCAGTAGATTTTCCTCTTAAATAATGTGATACGTCTCGTAGTTCCATGGATTTACCTATTTCATTTTCTCAGAATAGGGCATTTTAAGCCCATGTGTTATAGAGAAGGTTTCAGTTTCAGCTATGATTTAAGCTTTTGCAGTAACAAAGGTTATGTTGTTTTTCACTGTTGTTATCCACTTTCTTGGCAGTGTTTTGCAGATGAAAAGTAATGTGATTTTCATTATGCCTTTAGCAAGGAGAGCTGGAATTTTTGATTTCACTTCCCAGCACATAGCAAAAATGTAACACAAAGCTAGAAGGAGTACACAGGGCCTCATGCTGTAGCTATGATGGTAGAATCACAAAACTATTTTACTCCAATTTTTTTTTTAATCTTCTTTAAATTATCCTGGACACAGATCTTATTCAAGGCCTTTAAGGATACAAGTCAACTGTAGGGAGCTATAGCCATGAAAAGCAGCTGTGACCTCACCTTCCTTGTTGAACTTACTCTATCCAGCATAAAAAGAAATAACTTGCAACTGAAATTATGATCCAGAATCCTCCATTCACAACCTCATGCCTTCTAGAATAAGGGTGTTATAACAATGCATCCTCTGTGTAAAAAATTGCACTCCCTCCTTACCAAAAACAAAGGGTCAGTCTGGAGCAGGCAAAAGTTGCATTACACATCTTCACATTCACCTCAGTGAACCTCAGCTGTTGTCTACAACAATTTTCAGAAAGAAGTGCCTGCCTGTAATACAACAGCAATTGTTCTTTTTCCCCATAGAAATAGTTCCTGGTTCAAGCAGACAGGCTAACACGTGCATCCCTGTCTCAGAGCAAACATGCTCTCTGCAGTGCTCAGCTGGCAGGAGGCTGAAAACACTCGGGCATGGACAGAGCAAGTGCAGGCAAATGCAGCCTTGACTTACTGGGGAAAAAGAAGTTAACGAGGTTGAGGGGAGTTGAGGGGCATAGTTCACATCTCAGATCAGCTCCTACTATTTTTATTTTTTTTTTAACATTCTCAGCGTGTTTCCAGTAAAAGGAGGAAGATAATTGAGTCATCCCAGCGCCAACAGCATTTCCCATGGCCAGAGGAAGGAGTCACAGCATCACTGTGTAACACTGTGCAGCCTGTGACCCCTGCCCCCCAAACGTGTGTGCTCACAGGTAAACTGCACAGGCAGAGGCTGGAGTAGCACTGAGTATTGACCTGGATCTTTGCTGAATTGGGCTGCTTCACAAAGGCAGATGAATGACCCTTCTTCTTCTGAAAATTCATTGAAAAGGAAAAGAGTCATTTCATTCTTTTGAAGATTCATTTGAAGGGAGATAGGGTAGTGTTCTTTTAATAGGGAGCAGGCAGGGGATGATGGGAGCACCTGGATGGAGGGGAGTAGAATGGCCCAGATGAAAGTAAGGGCAGATTCCAGGGCCACCAGCACAGTGCCAGCCTGGGGTCTGCTCAGCCTTGAGCAGCAAGACTTTACACCTCCTGAGTGTCACAGATCCCTGAGCAGTAAAGGCTTTTGAGGAGAGAGGGAAGAGGGCTAACCATTGATTTTGGCGCTGTCCATGTCCCAAGGTAATAGAGAGGCTGAATTTTTTCATAATTCCATTTTCCTCAATAAACTAAATCTGTTGAAAGAAATTATGGAAGCACATGCACAGACAGTTTGGGCAGCCTTTCAAATATCTATGATTTAGAGAGAAAAAAAAATAAGAAATGACTACTCTTGGGCAGAAAAGCCAAGTATGAGAAAAAAAAAAAAAAAGATCTGCCAAATGAGCTTGTTCATCAGCAAATTACACATTTGACTGAATGCCGTGACAGCCTAGTTCTCTTCAGAGTGACACTTTAGTGTTCATGTTTTTCTTTCAAATATCTACTTTCATATCAAGTTAGTTCAGTATATCAGTCAAAAGAAAATATTTATTTCTGGCAGACCTACAAACACCTTTTGATATTTGAAAATCTTGTTGAAATCTCTTTTGATTCATCTTACATATATATTACATTACCTCTCTCTCTCTTTTGCCTCTCTCTTAATACTGAATAATTCTTATCAAAGACTTTGTGTGCCCCTCTGGTTTTCTAAAACAGGAAGAAAATAAATATATATCTTCTTTTCTTCCCAAGCCCAGAGAGAAAACTGCTTGTCTCTGTTTATTTGCTTGCATTTGTACGTATTTATGTGATAAGGGGCAAATGTGTGTCTTGTGCATGTGTAAACAAATTAGTGAGAGAAAATAAGCTAAGTGTTATCTTTTGTTCTGAAAGCATTTAGAGTAATGTAGATATTCTTATCTTGTGCAGAAGAGGGCATGATAATGTCCATTATCCTCTGCAAGTTTTGTTGCCTGCACACATCAGCCTCTTGTTCTGTTGTTTCAGAGGACCATGAATGTTATCGAAGACAGCAGTTAGCACAGGGCATGCATTTCTCAGAAGGCATGTTTTGAAATCTAAAAATTTAGTCAAATGTCTAATTATATAATGATAATTAATGGAAAGCCACAACAGAGAAACAAAGCAGCAGTTTAATGGAACAGAGGGGCAAAAAACCCAGCTATAACCCATGCAAACCTGAGGCCAAACTGGAAAGTGTCAGCTCATAGTCAGGGTTGGAGACCATTTCTGCTGCTTCATTTGTAATTGTCTGATCAGTAGGTGAGAGTTTATAGCATCTGTTCTATTTAGGGAGAGCTAATTTAGAGCTGAGCCTGTAATGGCCTTTTGTTGTGATGAGTGGTTATCATCAAATGAGGTGTTGAAAACCTTTACTGCTATCCAGTTAAGGCAGGTTTCTGAGCCACTGAAAATGGCCCTGGCTGTTCTCCTGTCTTCCAAGACTAATTTTTATAGGCATTAAATTGGACACAAGAAAAGCTTGCTTCAGTTCTTTCAGACCTTTTCTTCTTTCAAAATCCAGAGATTGTAAGGCCACCCTATGTGAGAGTGTTGATCTCTGAGCTTTGTTCTCAGGGGCAGGGAAGCAAAAAAGAGACAAGCTGTTCAGAAGTATTTGTCAAGCTGTTATTTAGCCAATAGTTTCAGTCATTCTGAATGAGCCTGAAAGGAATCTAGATCACTCTCCTACAGGATATTTCTGATCTGGTTTTTGTCCATCTTAACCCTTTACATAAATGCTCACAGTTATACCAGCTCTGGGCAAAACTGAACAGAGCACAGTGAGAAGTGTCAGCAGAGACTCTACTTGTCATCCGCTGCTGTAATGCAGAGCTGTGATATTCCAGATGCAAATACACCACCTGCTTTAGGGCCCACTGTCACTTCAGAGGCAATGGGCAGCCTCAGTGCTGCAGCAAGGCAAGAGTTCAGGTGGGACACTCCACCTGATGCTGGTAAGCTCAGTCCTTGTTGCACTGATTTCAGGACCCACCACCGTGTTCCCCTGTGTTGGGTTTACGTGTCAAGATTTTGGTGAGTTGAGGGATAGCTTTAGGGTTGGCTTCTGTGGGAAGACACCAAAAGCTGCCTCCATGTCAGGCACAGCCAGCTTCACCTAGCTCCACAACAGATGCTTTATTGCCAAAAGCTAAGCCCATCAATGATGCTGGTGATGCCACTGTGATAATTTCAGAAAGAGTAAAAAATGCTGTGCAGCATCTGTGAGAGACACAAGTGAGATAAATGTGAGAGAAACAGCCTTGCAGGCACCCACATCAGTGAAGGAGGAGGAGGAGTGGTGCTTCAGGCACCAAAGCAGAAATTCCTCTGCAGCCTGTGATGAAGACTATGGTGAAGCAGCCATACCCCTTCAGCCCATGGAGGCCCACAGGGGAGCAGAGATCCTCCTGCAGCCTGTGGAGAGCCCCAAGCCAGAGCAGACAGAGATGCCCTGAAGGAAGCTGCAGATCATGTAGAACCCATGGAGGAGCAGCCTCGTGGCAAGCAGCCATGACTTATGGGGGACCCATGCTGGAACTGTCTGTTCCTGAAGGATGTTAACCTCATGGAGAGAACCCTTACTGGAACAGCTCTTGAAGAACTGCAGCCTGTGGGAGGGACCCCATGCTGGAGCAGGGAAAGAGTGTGAGGAGGAAAGAGTAGCAGAGACAAGGCATTATGAATTGACCACAACCATTTCCAACCCTCCAGCAAATCCTCTGGGTGAGGGAAATGGAAGAGTCGTGAGTCTCTCTGCCCTGTGTTGGCCTATCAGCTTTTTCATCATCATCATCATTTCATCTACTGAGGAGATGGAGCAGACTTCTTTTTGCAAATGCAACATCCACTAGTGCAGGGATTCTTAAGAGAAAATACATTAAAGCCTTATTATACACAGTGTAAATAAGTATAGTTATAAAAAACATATTGAGCTAAAGCAAAGCTGAAAAAGGCCTAAAATTAAATTTTAAAATTAAATCAAAGGGAACTCAGTAATTCATTTTTAAATGCCACTCATGAACTGAGAACTGTTTCACATCATCTGCCTCATTTTGAATCTCAGTAGGAAAGTTAGCCTGGAGCAATCAAAAACAGGGTAAAAATTCACATAAGCTATTAGCCCAATCAGTATTTCAGCAGTCTCCAACTGCTAAACTGTTCATCATTTTGGGGATAGGGTGTGGGGGGTGGCAGTGGAGGGAAGGGGTCAATAGAGAAGAAACAGAAGTGCAAAGGACTATATCTGGAGTACGTATCTGATGGTACTTCAGGCCAAGGAGAGTGATGAGAGTTGAGCTGCTGTTAAGAGCTGCTGGCTCATTATGTAATCACAGAATTGTAGAAAAAATGTTGTTGTAAATCATCTGGTCCAATCTGCTCAAAACAGGGCTAACTTTGAAGTCGGGTCACAATGTTCATACCCTTTCCAGACAAATTCCAAATGCATCCAAGACAAAGACTCCACATTGACTAGACATTTTGGTGGCCCTGTGCCAGTTTCCCAACACATCCCTTGCAACCAGAAGTCCAAAATCAAACAGTACACCAGAGGAGATTTTACACAGTTGGCTGGTGTTGGTCCACAGTAATGTTGCTCATCCTGATGGCTAAACTCCTGGTGACAAAGCACTATATATGTGTAAGAAGAACATGCTGTCCAGTTTGCCCTGGCAGATATGCAGGCTCTTCTCTGCAAAGGCGCTTTTGCCTGTAAAGAACACAAAAAAGACACAGTAGTCTTTTCCTTGTCCTTTGACACTCAGTCCCATACTCACATAATCAGCAGTGGGCTCTCATCTCCTTAATGCTCCTTCTTCTGACAAAGTTCTGATAGAGCAATATGGAGGGAGTTTTGTACCACATCCCCATTGCCTCTTATAATGTCCCATTCCAACATTGTTGGGTTGTTGTTTTCAGGACATTCCATGCCACAGAGGACAGTGTGAATGTGTCCTAAAGAAGCATGTCCCATTTCACATGGTAAGCACATGGTAGCCCCCTGGTAGAGGCTTGAATAGCACTCTGTCCTCTTCAGATGACTTTTTGGTGAAAATGCTGCCTGGATTTGCTGGACTGAAGATGCATTAACTGTGCATCCAAGGGTTGCACAAACCAATCCAGCCTGTAGCCTCACCTTCTGCAGAGTTCTGCTTTGCAAACCCTGCTGGTCCCAGAGGTCATCATGATATTCCTTACACTCAAATGGGTGGCACATCTGGATATTCCTACTGGATATGACAAGAAGCTATTAAGGTGCTCCAGAAGCCTCATTTGGTGTCTTTCAGCTCACATCATGGTTTTTAACTTCTCGAGGGCTGGTCCTGAGTCCTTTTCATCAAATGAGTAGCAGTTACAGAGATTAGCAGCTCAGATCATGAAAGAAATTCCATCACATTATATTTTCAGCCTGGAATAATTGTTCCAAAAGCTTAAGAAGGGGTATTGGTTTTTACTATGACATTGTTTTCTGGAAGAAATCATTGAGCTAAGCACTAATGAACATACAGGCTGCTCTTCTAAGTGAAGTGGTTCTTAATACTTTATTTTAAATGTAATTTTGGCAAGAAGAGAAATAAAAAGAGAGTATTTAAATGTCTGACAAATATAATCTTCTGTTGACTTTGCTAACACCAGCTTGCAGAAACATTATTATTATTCCTGCTTCAGAAATATTCAGCCCTGGATTTAGGTGTTTTGTGTGGGTTGTAGTTGTTTGTTCAGGCTAATGGAGATTAGAGCCCTGTGAAATGCTCAGTAAGATACCTCACAGCAGAGAGTTTCCAGTCTGGTGTGTTAAATAGGTCCGACCAGTTTCTCTATTTTATTTAGCACATATTAATATAAAACACGAGCATGAACTGATTTGCAGATTATCCTTTAGGGCAAAATTATAAAAATGTATAGGCATATAAAATCAAAAGGAAGGGAGAAGAGACTGTATATCTTAATAAACTAAGTGAATGAAATATTGAAGGATATATTCCATTGCTTAAGACAGAGTAATAATAAAAATTGCAATAAAAAAGAATTAGAATATTTTTAGACTATAAATGACCTGTCAACCTCATCTGTAAACTAAAAACAAAGTCAAAAGTATAATTTCAAACACCAAAAAAACAAAGATGTTATTTATTAAACTCCTTAAAATTCTGGCCAAATGTGATTAAATACTCTTCCACACGAGCAAGTACCCATGTATTGATAGGTAAGCACAGTTAAACAAAGAGAAAAAAAGAGCAAGCAAAATGTTCTGTGCATATAAAGGAAAAAGACAGGTTTTATTTCTCTGAGTATTTACCATCTACTGAGAAGAAATGCTTTTGATTTTGACATGCTTTGACATTTGGAAAGGGACTTCTAAAGAGCACCATCATTGGTCTCTGAGCATCTTCATTGCTTCTGAGAACATAAATATATGGGCTGAAATGAATCTCTTCTGCTTTTTACCTCTCCATAGTTAAAGCACTTGACTTTACCTGGGCTTTCAGATGATGATGAGAAAGATGTTACCCTGAAGCCTTTGGAAATGGGTCAGCTATGCATTAAGAATTGAGGGCTCTCTGATTCAGATTGCTCCATTAGCTTTCTAGAGGAAGGTGAGAAAAATCCAGGAGAAGGACTATGCAACCATAAATTATGTGTCCCACCATTCTTACTACAGAAAGGATATTCCTATCACAAACAACATTTTCAAAATTCAGATAAGTAACAGTGTATAACTTAACTTCTTTTTTGGTGTCATCTCCTGCCTCTGTAATTTCTGCTAAGGCTTTTGGAGCATAGACACTGCCTTCATCTCTGTTTATAAATACACATTAGTAGCACTGCACTGGTAGTAAATTCTCATCATCAACAGGGAGCTGGTTTGCTAAAGTACTGAAACTACTAATAACAGAGGTTAGCTTTCAGGCTTAAGTTCACTATTCTTTTTTTTCTGTGGTACTGTCCATTGATTCCAGTGGGGATTCATTGGTGTACATGAGGTTAGAATTTAGTCTATGTTGTTCACAAAGTGATGTGCCCCAGCAAAGCTTTTTGTTTCACCACCTTGAAATATGTCTTCATTAAAGACCTCTATTTTGGTTCCCAGTCAAAGTGATTACAAAACTCTACTTAATAAATGACATGTGTTGTATTAGAAGTCAAAGGAAGCTATGTCTCTGGAGCTTAAAAACACTCATTACACAAACCTGTAATTGTTGGTCATTAAGGAATTATTCTTCCAGTAAAGTTCAACTCAAAAGTAGCTTCATATAATACTTGAAAGCTTACAATACTTACATTTTTTACATTTAAATCCTGAAAACTCATGTGCAGATTGTTTTTGAAGAAAACAGGTTGTTATCAGTAGTTTTAGCCCTAATCCACCTTCTGTCAATTTGAAAGAGTATTATGGGGTCTAATCCTGCTTCTACTAATTCAATGAATAAGCTCAGACAGAACATGCAAGGACGTTGCCTTTATATTGACTTCTGCAGGGAAAATATCCCTCTCTTTCTTCTTAAGGTCCTCTTGCCCTCCTCATTTACTGCAGATAAGATCTGGAATGGGGGTTTAGGGCATTATTTATAGAAAATGAGCAGAAAAGACTATGTTAGACTTCCATGACTGCTACCCTGAGACCTTGACAGACTCAGGTACCAAAAATAGCTAGCATCCATGACTCTGTAACAATAGGATTTTTACTCTGACAAAGCAAAACTGTTTGCCTGCACAAGAAAGAGAGAAATATTTTAATGAAGTCTCCTCTGCTAAGTGTTCTTTTTTTATGGTGCCACTTGGCCTTTGGCAAGAGCTTCCCTGTAGCCCTAATGCACTTCTTGCATAACAGCTCAGCTTAGTAGAAAGGGCTAGATATAATGCAGTACATGACCTCCACAAATGCATTCCTTTTATGGGAACAGAATAAAATAAGTATCAATGTAATTACATCTGACATGTCCAAAAGATTTTTGGAAGAACAACAGCATTTATTACACTTGTTGGTTTACGTCACATTCTGATTTATTTTTCAAGTAATATGTTATATAGGTTTATAAACTACTTAAGGTGGAGGGGTTTTTTAAAGGATTAAGTAAATCTGCTCAATCCCTTATCTACAAGCTAAAATGCATCAATTACTTGGACTGTCACAAAGTTTTGATTGTCTTTAGTGTTTCTCCAGCCCTATTTAAAGCTTACTCTTCTTATTACAGCAAACATTTGTACTAACAGGAATTTGGCTCCACTATGTCATAACTATACTTTGACGAACTCTGTGCTTCAGGGAATCTATCCCCACTGACTGCTTTTGCTTGATTGCTCATTTTTCATAGTTGCATAATTATTATGTCAGAAGGATAGAACGGATGCAGATGAGCTGAGTCACTGTTTTATAGTCACCAGCAACCACACCCTAAAATCTGGTCCATAATGTCCACTGATGTTCACAGACTGTCCTTTACTCAGAGAGAGCAGAAGCAGTGCCCCTCTCCCTGTGGGATACCAGCAGCAGTGAGTAGGAATATGCAGGAGGTACAGCCACTGGGTTGCATGTCTCTTCTGCCCACCCTGCGAGCTGGTAGAGGAAATCCAGTCCTGGCCTGGGGTCTGTGCCAGACAACATTGAGCTGAAGCTGATAAATCTGTTTAAAAGGTGGCCAACACATTCACGTGGTTCCCTCACCTAACCTCCACAGCACTTAATCACTGGGCAGGAGGACCACATGCATGGCTGTTCCATAGACACGGGTACAATCCCTGAGGAATAGGATCCTTGCCCCCAGACACCTCTTTCTTCTTCTCCCTCAGGCTCCTTGTTCTTCTCTGTGAGGTTATTCTTATGGTACACATAGGGTGACACGCATATTTCTATGAACACAGGATCCCAAAGCCTTTAAGCCATGATCCTACAAACTAAAATTTGAGTTTCAGTGGCTGGACAGTGGTTCTTATGACTGGGAGGATCAGAGATTAGCAGACAGATGGAACCTTTTTAGGCTGGAGAAGGGAGGGGGGAAAACAAAAGTGGCATAATATAAAATCAGAGGGAAAAATACTGCTCAGCTGTGTTCTGAATTATCGGCACAGATGGAAATTGCTGCATTACTCCCTAAGAAGCTTCTATTAATTTTGAATTTTATTTTCTTTCCTGTGAGAGTTGACCTCATGTAGATTTTTCCCCCACCCCTTCCAAGACTTTCTGAAAAGGAACAGGCTAGTGACATACCTGTTTATTAAAGACAGAACATAGAGATTTTCTAGCTCCTAAGGCAGATGCATTTGGTGGTTAATGCTGATGAGCACATTAAGGAAGGAAAGGCCTAGAGAGAGAGAGCTTAAATTGCTATCTGACTTATGAGCCTGTAATAGCACAGTTTTGAGTAAAAAGAAATGTAACATCTCTTAATATTTATAATCAAATTTTGCCCTACTTTGAAAGCAATGAAATACAGTTTAGTGGCTTTTTAGCTGTTTAAGACCCAGAACTGATCTGTCCTCTCCAGCACAAGTAACTCTGAGATCTCACACCCTAAAGTTAACCAGCAGGGTGAAAGATTATCTAAATGCACCAGAGAATATAACAAGAGTCACAGTAAAAGGACCACATGATTAGTCCATCTCAGATTCTTGAATAATTACACTCTTTCTATGGAAAGTATTATTAGTTCAGTTTTTGTAGTGCTAGAAGAAATCCTAAGTATGGAAATTAAAAGAATGAGATTGCTGTGCATCTTGGCAGTGGTCGTGGTAGTGGAGCAGATTCATGTTCTTCCCATAAAAAGAATCCTTGCAACTCACTAGGGGTGAAAGACAGCATCAAGGAGAACCTCTGGTCTGGTACCGGGTGGAGTTAAGCAGGGTGCAAGAGACCAGTACAGCTGTGAGAGCATAGCATATTCTGCAAAGACAGGGGAGGTCTATTGCAGAAGATAAAAATTATTATGAATCATGCTAATTACCTCATTAAGTAATATGTCTTTTATTATCACAAGAAACAGAAACACTAACAGCATTGGTGAGGTCTCCTCTGCAATCTGATATAGATTGTGAGCCAGATCACAAGCATCATATTCTTTGAGCTGAAAGTGGATTCTCAAAAAAGCCCTCTGGCATGGGTGAAGCTGTAGTTGCAAGTAATGAGGTTAGAATACAGCATTAATCAATCATTGGAAACTATATTGCACTTTGAAAATGCTTCTTTTGAAGGCTCTACTCTTAAAGAAAATTCAACACCTATGATTTTTATTGTGTTGAATCTGTGGGCTGTAAGTTGGTTGTTGGTTGTCCTTGCAATCATGAGACACCAACTACCATTTCCCTCAGGAGAACAGAAGTCACTTCTGGAGATAAGTGTGTGCAACAGGGTGCAACAACCACAGCAGGGACATGAAGCTGTACCAGTCACCCCTCTGCCCCTGTGCCATGTAAGAGCTCCAGGCCAACAGGTTATTTCTTCACTCATTCCCTGGACACACAAATTCTGTACAGAGGTGAAAATCGGTGGGAACCCAGGGGACAGTTGTCAGGCAGTTCATGGAGAAGTGGTGCTTTGAGGTGTGTAATCTGTTTGCATCAGGAGTGCAGCATTAGCACTCTTCTCCCAGGATTCCTGCTCATTACCAAAGCTGTGCAGTTACAATGTGGGCACAAATAAGAAAGTACCTACAATAAGAAAATCAAGGAGAAAAGGAAGGAGAATAGTGCTCAACACACGGAAAACAGCAAACCTGACAGCAGAAAACTACAGAAGACCTGCTATATAAAGGTCTCTAGAAAGTGATTTATACTGGGTGAGAAGCAAAACTAATTGAAAATGCATAAAAAGGACAGGGTTTGGCATTCCTCATTAAACCATGCCTATTGTTGTAGAGATAAAAGAAACACAGTTTGAATCAAAAGGTTGAGTAGAAATTTAAAATCCAAGGACAAAATTTTCAGTGAACGGCACAGGCAAAATTAAGCATGAGAACTGCCAGATATTGGCTAGAGTTCCCAATGAATTTTGACATACAGAAAGATAAATACATCAAATATAGTTATGCTTGGAGACAGGTAGAGACTGGTAGGTTATTCTTTGATGCTGCTGTGGATGTTGAGGTCAGGCTGGAGACGGTGGCTCAGGAAACAATCTTTCAGTTGTGGCAAGAGCGCTGGTCAGTAAGAACTTTACTTTCTTGTTGTTGCTTACATCTAGGGGTCCAAAAATATAGCCTGCAGGGCCAAGATAAATGATCTGCAATATATTGCTTTTATAGTGCTCTCAATTGAACATGTAATTCTAAAGGTTCACAGTAGTTCAAAGCAAGCTGGTGCATAATTCAAAATGCCCAGGAATCGCTGATTTGGGTAACTCACTGCAGCTGGTGGATAAGCAGAAGGAACCCCTATTTGCAGCACAGGAATCTCTAGTGAAAAAGTAACTTTTGTAGTGCTTTCAGGCTGATGTCTGACACTCCACAACGTTTCTCTGAGCATGACACACAGCCTTTGGAAAGGCAAAGAATTACAGTGGAGGCATAATATTAATGATTCAGAAAGTCTTGTGTCACAACCCTGAGCACTGCAGTATCTAATTACTAGGCATAGCAGTTTGCGCACAGGCTGTGCCAAATAATGACAAGAGAATTAGATGCCTAAAAATGGAGTTTGCCCTCTGGGGAAGGTCAGTGTAAGCCAATTGATTGGAAAAAAAGGCAAAGTAGTGCTGTGAGACTGAATTCTTAGTCCCTCACAGAATCCAGATCCATGCTACGAGGAGGGCTGCACTCTGTAGAGAAATATACTGAGCCATGATCTTAAGCGAAACAGGATGGTCTTTCAAAACCTGAGGAAGGGAGAGGATAGAACAAGGCTTTCCTTCCAAAATCTGGGGGAGAGGTGCAGGTGCTCCTTCTGAGTTGCACCCTTGGTGTTCAGTGCAGTGAAACCATCTGTTGGATAGCTGGGATCAAAAAGTTTTCATCCATGAGGGATTTGACCCTTCATGGAAGCTCCAGCCTCTAAAGGCATTACTCACTCCTGACAGGTAGTGTTTTCTTCATGTTGAAATTCAAAAATGAAAATTAATTGGAAAAAAATTACAAGACTTCTTGTAGCTGTGGTTTGATTATCCAATTAAACCAGGCTTAGACTGTTGAATGTTTATAAGCATTTTATAAAATACAGGCTGCACAGGAAGAGATTGAGAAAATCCCTTTCTAGCATTCCCTATTGCATGATTTCTTGGCAACACATGTAGGGAATATGCATTTGCATCACTCTGGGAAAAGAAGTCTCATGTGACCTCCCAAAATCCTTCTGTTTACCATTGGCATCTGACAAATTTTCTACAAAGCTTCAGACTTTCTAATGAATACTGAAACTTTACAGAGTTGCATTTTAAAAATGTAATGAAGTTATATTTAGGGGTCCAGAAGTTTAATTTCTGAGCAATCCATGAGAAAGTTCAAGGTTTATCAGCAATCTCTAAAAAGGTAAATTTTGAAAACAAAATTTTTAAATGTTGTATACAAGACAGAGGGAAACATTTATTTAAAATTGAAAAAAAAAATTAAAAAACCTATGTGGAAAATTTATTTATTTGCTCCTTGCGAAAAGAATTGTAGTGGTCAGCATTATGAAGGTTTATGCCTGAATGACTGAGAGGATTGGTAGTGAAATACAGAACCTCTCAGTCATGGGACATGAATTCAAATAGGAATGGGGTTAGTAGTGACAGAAAGTCATTACTGTGTCATTGCAGTGTGCTAATGCTCAGAGATTCATTGGTGGCTTGAGTCCAATTACTAGCACACAAGAGGTCACATTACAAAATGCACTAGCAAAACTGGCAGAGGCAGACCCATTTCTACTCTTTGTAACATGCTGCTACATTGCCATATCCAAAGATATTCTTTCAAATTTGTGTCAAGACTCAGAGCCAGTGTGGTTTAAGCAGTCAAGCTCCACGCTGCACAATTTGATGAAGAGAAGACATCTGAAACAATTGATCCAATAATTCAATTTGTAATTGTAATAGTTGCAAATTTCCCTATGTAACCTACATAAACCACGCAGCACCAAGCTTGTACAGCCTGAGGAGGCTGGGAGGGTGAGGGTTAAGCTGTCCCTGGGCAGAGCAGCTCATACAGGCTCTTGGTTTCTTTGCAAGAAAGGGGATATAACTATGCTCAGCTGAAGCTGATTACTCTGCCAGGCTACAGCATCACCTCCTTCTTTCAAGGTTTGGAGTGATTTCGCACTGATGGAAAGCTGAATTGTGCAGAGCCTTGAGTGAACTCAGAAGAGGCTTTTGTTTTGCTAGACTAGAAGTGCATGAGTTTTTTGACTCTCCTTGACTTAGCTGAGCAAGTTCAGAAATCTCTGAAAAATGAACAAGAGCAAAAAAAGTTTACTAGACCAAGAGAAAAACTAGTAAATGGTCCATTGCAGCTGATATGTTGAAAAATATGTATTCTAAATAGGAGGGCATGAAAAATGCCATGAAAAAAAAAGGAGCTGAATTTCTGGTGCAGAATAACAGTAGATATTCTCAGAAAAAATACTCTCCTGACTACTAGCTAGAAAAGGACACTAAGACACTGGAATGTGATAAATCTTTTAATGCACAAAAGATTTACAATGGAATTATTATTACTTTACAGGGAAAGTTCTTACTTTTACCTAAGTGTGCATATGTAGTGTTAAATGCATAGTGTATAATATATAATCATGTATCATTTATCATGTGTGTGTGCGTGTATGTGTGTATAAAAATATATGAGTACTTTTTACACTTGGTTGAACAGATTTCAAGTAGGCATTAGAGAAAAAATAAGTGAAGTATTCAATATTTGGCAGAGATCCCTAGAGACTTAGGCCAGTAGCTGTGTCACACTGACAAAAGCTATTTTATGTTTTTCAGCTCTGCCTGAAGGAATATAAAAATAATACAGATCCACTGGTGGTTGTGTTGGCAAGCAAAAAATTAGCTTGGCCTAATTGGCCGGTGCTGAATGTGACACAAAAGCCTATTTTCAAGGGAGGTGAAAATATGTGAAGCAAAACAAGTAATAAATAGAAATTTGAGAGGATGATTATTTTTAAAGAGAAGGCAAAAATTCTATTTATTATTTCAAAACCATGTTTTCAATAGCTCTTCTATCAGTATTTTAACATACCAAACTTCTGTTGTCTAATGGAACTAAATATTTGGAAGAAGAACCAGGATGTTTTTCAGTGGGAGGGTGTGCCAATAAGCAAAAGCAAACCTGCATTGCAGTCTGGGAACTTTACAGAATCACAGAATCACCAAGGTTGGAAGAGACTTTCGAGACCATCTAGTCTAACCATCAACGTGGCACCACTCTAACCAGCCCTGAACCCTACCCCAAATGCCACACCCAGACACTTGAACACTTCCAGAAATAGTCACTCTATCACCTCTCTGAGCGACTTATTCCAATGCCTAACCACTCTTTTCAGTGGTTTATTTTAATATCTTATCTGAACCTGGTGCGATGTGGGGCCATTCCCTCTCATCCTTTCACTGGAGGCACGGCAGAAGAGGCCAACCCCATCTGGCTGCAATTTCCTTTCAGGTACAACTCATAGAGAGCAATGCAGTCCCCTCTGAGCCTCCTCCCTCTAGCCCAGCTCCCTCAGCCCCTCCTCACAGGACTTGTGCTCCAGCCCCTTCAGCAGCTTCTTTGTTCCATCTCTGACTTGCTCCAGCTCCTCAATGTCATTCCTGAACTGAGAGTCTTAGAACTGGATGCGCTTGAGCTGTGGCCTCACCACACCAGAGTATGGACAGACCCTCCTTTCCCTCCTGGCCACACTGTCTCTGATCCAAGCCAGGATGCCACTGCCTTTCTCACCAGCCTGGGCACACTCATTTTCAGCCAGTTGTGACCACCAAGGGCAAGTCCTTTCCTTTGGGTGACTTTCCAGCCCCTCTGTTCCCAGCCCTTGGCTCTGCATGGGGTTATTGTGACTGAAGTTTAGGGCCTTGCACTTGGCCTTGTTGAACCACACTCCTTGCACACACACTCCTTTCACCATATGCCCCAGTGCCCTGAAGTCCACTTTGATTGCTCCAGGGCTAATTTCTTCAATCTCATCACTACAGACCTGACAAAGAAAAGAGAGTAATAGTCAGAGGGTTGTAACAGATCAAGAAGTTTCCCAGTAATATCCCTTACCTGGGCCCCAAGGAGGCAGCAAATGTCCCTGTGGGATGGGGAAAAAAGCAAAAGGAATTGCAAATTTTCTGGGAATCATCCCTACCTAGATCTTGATCTGCCCATTAGAGTGCAGAGCAGCATGAAGGCCAACAGTGGCTAAAACCTCTTTTCAGTCAGAGTTTTACCTGAACGTGGGAGCATCTGGATTTGATTCCCAAGTGCAATCAGCTCACAGATCTCAGTGCTGTGCCCAGTAGCTGTCACAAAGAGTCATGGCTGTCCTTGCAAACTTTCACGGTGCTTTTTAGTGTTAATGTGATTTATACTTGGAGCAGTTTTACCTGATGGCTAATATATACTCCAGAGAAATTTAGGATTGGATTGGCAGATCAGTGCTTTGTTTTGAATTTGCTGCTATTTAGCACAAGTATTGAAACAAAAAGGAAAAATGTAGGAGAAATGAATAACATAAAATTTTCAGCAATATATCTGGGATGAGCACTGGGCCCAGAATATACCTAATCACACAACTAATAGGAAAACTCTCTCTCTGCTGGAACAAGGCGGCACATCAAAACAGACCCCTGGGCTTCAGAAAGTGTGTTTAAATCTGCACCAAAATCTGTGCTTCACAGCTCAATCCTAAATTTTACCAAATAGCATGTTCCTAGAAGGACTCAGAATTGTGTTGGGTTGTCATCTTCCATGTGCTCATGAGGTGTCTGGGGGAACAGAGAGTGCCCTTGAGCCAAGGCCAGCTGAGGGAGATTAGATGGGTGGTAATTATCAGTTGCCTTGGAACTGTTTCCCAGGAGGAATGTGTCAAACTCCAGCCTGTCCTGCTGGGGATCAGAGGAGCCTGAACTGGGCTCTCCTTGCAGCAGCCCTTGGTGTGGTCAGTGCATCTCACACTGCTCCTGTTTGCCACCAGTGCTGCAGGGTCTTTATTCAGTCATTTCTGGGCACCACGACCAGAGCCTCATTGGATGGCATTTTCCATCTTTTACCTCTAATCTTTGAGGTGAAGAATGGCTGGAGATGGTGCTACTTTTGAAAGAGAGGTTTTTTATAGCCAGATGTTCATGTTGCTTCCAGTTAATGTCTCAGGCAGGAATTGTTGGAAATTCTTTATACTCTAGTTTATTTGTATAAATTTATTTAAAACTATAAGTCTTTGGGATTGGTGTGCATTCATCCTGGTTCATATTTTTTCATTTGTCCATGAGATATAAAACACTTTCTTTTAACATTATATTGCTTTTTAATCCAGTTTTCCCCAAAAAGGATTTTCTGAAAGAACAAATAGAGAAGAAAAAAACACCCAAAGAAACACAAAAGTAAAGATTCATATCCATAGAACAAATAAAGACACATTCCTTTTAGCCTAAATGTTGGTACAAATCTAGGGGTGAATTTTCTTTGTCTGGTTATCACAGATGCTGGCTGAGCTATGCCATTACAATGATTATTTTGTACAAATTACGTGATGACAGTCATCAAAACACCCATGCTGTGCCAGAAGCTCCTCTTCCTCTCTCAGTGGTAGATATCTGGGAAGCAAGGCAAATTTTATCAGCTCCCACCAATAAAGATTTGGACACAGAAATAACGAGGGTGGGAAATCACGCATTAACATTGTGAATAATAATGGCTCACTGTCAAGCCAAGCTGAGACCAGAAATATAAGCTATCCTGAACTGGTCCATACCTCTTTTTAGAAAACTGTGTGCAGTTCTGGCCTTGTTTTCCTGCAAACAGTGTTAAAAAATAGAGGAGATCCAAAAAAGGACAAAAAGCATGATGATCAAATGAAGGGAGCAGATTCTGTATGAACACAGTAGGGCTTGCCAGCCTAGGAAAGACATAAGGTGAGCAGGTGTGAAAGCACAAGAGGCAGGAGGAGGGTGGCTGGAGAATATCACCAGGTGCTTTTTTGAATAAAAGAACCTGTATGGGGGCCTCACATGGAACAAGGAACTGCAGCCAGAAGAGTCAAAAGGACACTCACCAAGGAACTGCCAGTGTTATGAATGCCAGGAATGTGCACAGATTTAAAGGGTCAAAATAAAGCCCAGGGAAGTGCAACCCTCTGAGAATCACTAAAAACAATTTAAAAATTATAATTGGTATTCAGTTATTTGTAAGTGGTTGAAGGATGGAAGATCATTCAATGATATTATCATTTATATTTAGCCAATTCTTTTTCCCTATGTGTTTGTTTGCTTCAGGTTTAATTTTGGAGACTGCATATTAGGCTAGGTGAAGTTTCATTCTAAACTGTTATTGGCATTTTTTTGTTCATTTATAAGCTATGAAAGAGCTGCTCAGTTCATCCTATATATGTGTTTGTGTGTGGGTTTATGTTCTGACAAAAGAACTGTTAGAAAATTAGGTCCTAACTAAGTAATACAAGTCATTGATTTTTGAGAGCAAAGACCCTGGAACATTTTCTCTATGTGAAGGAAGCCACAATTACAGAAGAAAAGATCAAATTGTCTTTTTTTCCCCCTCTTAGTTACTTTGGACTTCACATATGATAGAATGAAAAAAATTTATGTCTGCATCAGGCCCCAGAAAATACCTATCTGAGTGGCACCAGAAAAGCATATTCTTCCTTTGTACCATCTTATGAAATAATATCTAGCCAAGCATTTGTTCTCCACTCATCACCATGGTATCTTAAAGACTTAGAATTCTAAAGTAATACAACAAAGTAATAAATTAATTAATCAGGTTTTGTATTCTTAAGAGTAAAGATAATTTTAAGAAATTAAGTCATTTTTACTTATGTCTGACTCATTCTTTGAAACCTGGCTCATTCCACATTCACATAGAGTAGTGTTTTAAAAACAGAATTAGCTCCCACATTGTAACTGTACAGGCTGAATCCTTAAGGCAACACAGTGGAAATGCTTATTTAGAAATTCCACTTAAAATTATTACCAGTAGCAATTTATATTATCTGTTGTTGGATGTAATGTTGAAATAAATGGCTAATTAGTGTCAACTCACCAGCATTTAGTTACCAAGCAGCTTGAAGGCTCCAGGGAACAGCTTTATAACAATCTACAGCATTCTCTTTAGACAAGGACCCCATTTAGCAATTGCAAAATGTAATTTGACATGTCTGTAGTATGGCTTTATGCATAGAACTTCTTTTTGTACTCTTAGAATGGTTACCTTCTATATTTTTACGGATGGTGTTTTTTTAAGTGATCTCAAAGCGTTTCACTGATACTTGCTCCCTTGTAACGCACATGCTTAGTCCCAGAACTTATCTACCGGTTCTGAAGGGAGCTGATGGAGGTTGGTTTATTCACATGCACATGAGAGCACACAGGCAGGGCTTAACGAGTCACTCATCCTTTGCTGAGTGTGTGGCAGTCTAGCTGATTAATTTTATTGCTGACATACAGTCCTCCATCCACTGAACTAGGCAAAAAATCCCAGTGAATGACATGCCAGATCTCCCAGGAGAGCATCTCCATCACAAAAAACCACTGCTGGAAGACTCAGTTCTGAATTACTCAATAATGGTACACCATGTCTACATCACTTCAAACAAATATGGGGTCTGGAAGCACAAGCTTCCTCTGCAGAGACCTTCTGCAGTGACATCACAGTGTCAGTGTCACCTTCAGGCAGGAGGCAGGGCCACACAGGCTGAGAGCACCTGCACTTGCCACAGAATCCTGGTCCTGTGTGAGGGGCTGTGCAAAGCTCCCTTTGCCTGCAAACTCTACAGAAGGCAGATTTTCACCTGTGCTGGTGGGTGATGGTCAGTGTATTGTGAGAGCCAGCATGATTCAGGAAACACTTGAAAGGCAGCTTGCAAATTTTACATCAAGAACAGTTTTAGTGCTATGTTGCTTTTCTTATCCTTATGAAGTGTTGGATCCATTCATAAACATTCTCTTTTTCCTAAAAACAAACATGCTTATTTTTGCTTCTGAAGTCTGGGGGGGAAAAACAAACAGAAATGCCATCTCAGTAGTGAGTGAGTCAGCTGAGCTGTACTTCTAATAGCTTAAAAATCCCCCATGCAGGATGGATCAGACATCATATTTCTGTGATGGTTTGCTCAGGACAGGTAGGATATTAAGTTTTCCTATTCAGTGAGGGAGAGATGACAGCAAAAATATCTTTTACCTCTTTGAATTTAATATTTATGTTAAAGGAAAACAGAAGGATTTTGGTTATCTGAAACTTGGTCTGGATTGCAAGAAACTGGGAGTGTTTCCTTGGGCAAGCCTTATTACTTTTCCATGCAAAAACTTCTGTGTTTTGACCTCTAAGTACTGAAGTCCATCTGTGCAAATCCATTTAAGTGAAAACCCTGGTGCACATACAAACAAAACAAAACAAAACAAAAAAACCACAACCCTCTCCCCCTCAAATCCCCTGACTTTTATTAGAAATTCTGTATTTCAGGAGCTGCTAACCCAGCCAGGTGCAGGGGCGATATTTTAATTCTCTTGCACTGCAGGCTGGAAAACCCAGGGAGCACTTCCACTTCAGAGAAGCAGATGTGGTTTTCATCATTCATGAATGATCATACTGGGCAGCACTTGAAGGAACATTTGTGGACCCAGAGGGAACTATGTCCATCATGACTAGGCAGAAGAGAGAGATATTGCAGCAGAGGCCCCTGCACAGCAGTAAAAGCATCCAGGAAAATTATTTGCAATTCCATGCAGAATCTTCCTAGGCTGGAATAAAATTTGAAGTAATCTGTGTAATGTTGTTCTGCACCTCACACAACCAGCAACATTTTGTATTATTAGAAAATGCTTTTCCAAAATCATTAGGCTATTTTCAGACCTTGCCAAAACCAGCACAGTAAGTCAGATTCACCATGATTATTGTTTGGTAGTGTCAGAGAGGATGGGAATTGCTTTTCCTGCCTGCTCTCCCATACTGGGATGTGAATGTGTGCCCAAGTGGGTGGCTGGCAGCCTAAACTCATGGGCCAATGAGCAGCTGTATAATCATCTCTGAGAGTCTCACCACAGCAGCCTCTGGGGCTTTTCCTGGAGGAGAGGAAAGAGCCATTAGCTGAGGCAGGAGACAAGAGAGCAGATGCATCCTCCTCATGCCACCCCGGCGGGTGAAGCACGGAGCCAGGGCAGAGCAGGCGAGCAGCTGAGGAGGGAGGATGGCCCTGCCTCAAAGGCAGAGCACTGCTCCTCAATCACTCCCCTGCACAATCCAGATCTCTGCCTGGGTGACCCACCACATCTACTGGGAAATGTGATTTGTCCCCACACATGGAAAAATAGGAGCTGTTCTGGCTTTTACAAAAATTGTTTAGTTGCCATGGATCTTGTACTATTTCCATTGTTCTTTGGTCGTAAATTCCCTTTCTTTTAAAATAAGTATTACCAAGTTAATGTCTTTGCATCTATTTTACAACTCTATTATTTTCTGACATGTTTTACATGTTTGAAAACAAAAAAACTGTCACTAGCCTACCTTTTCAGCAAATAATATGGGAGCAGACAACATATCTCAATCAATGTAATAATTCTTTAAAGAATGTAAATTAATTCGAAAGAGGTGGAAGAGGGCATATGCATCTGTAACACGCATTTTCAATTGTTTCTGCATTTGCATTTGGTTTTAATGGCATTTACGCCCTCTAGTGACAGAAAGCCCTCTCGTACTGAGGATTTTTTAACCTTCACTGTCTCTGTCCGGTTCAGCCTTGAGTATTTGGGCTTTGCAAAAACGCAAATGCTGGATTTTCTTCCTATATATGTTCTCCACTTTTACAGATTTGGTGCATAGGTTTCTTGAGGGTGTTTTAACCCAACGTGAGCTATTTTAAATATTAATTTCTGATGTGACACACAAAAATATGCTAAATTACAATTTCTGTAATTATTTATTTTGACATCCACAATACACTTGCTTTTGCTTGGAAAAAATTTACTCCTGTGTTCAAACAAACAAACAGGAGTTAAATAAGCAGCATTGTCCCTCTCATTTCTTAAGATTATTAAAGAAAATACATTCTCTCTCACATCAAGGAAAAAATGGCCAAAAAGTATGATTCATTCCAGTTATAATTTGGACCTTTGACTTATGAAATATTTCATATTACAGCCATCAAAAACTGGGATTCATTAGTCCAGGATAAAGATGAATTGATGATGATGCCACAAATAGTCTGTGTTGTCTGAGATTTCTTGAATTATGGGTATGCAACACCAGATATGTTCCACTCATCAGTTAGAAAAGCAGTAGTGTGTTGGCAGGTGGATCTCCATGGGTGACATCTGACATGGCAATGCTGAGATTACTGGCTGGGCAGTAGTAACCCCAAATACATTTGTGTTTCCCAAGCTCCTGCAAGAGCTCCATCCTCTGTGTACGACTCAAGCTGCTTTCCGTTCCCCCCAGGCTGTCATGCAAAGTGCTACATCACACCCATGTTACTCACATCAGCACTCTGGAGATACAGCATTTGCAAAATGAAGGAATCCCCTGGCTTGCTGTCAGTCTTGCAATATGGAAGAGTCAAAGGAGTCAAATATGCAAAAGTGGTCTGTCACCTGATGAATACAAACAACCCAGACAAACATACATGCCTCTAAACCCATTCATCTAATCCATTCATCCATCCATCCATCCATCCATCCAATCCATCCGTGCATCCATCCATCCATCCATCCATCCATCCATCCATCCATCCATCCATCCTTTCATCCTTTCATCCATCCATCCATCCATCTATCCATCTATCCATCCATCCATCCATCCATCCATCCATCCATCCATCCATCCATCCATCCATCTATCCATCCATCCATCCATCCATCCATCCATCCCTGTACAGTGTCACTTAGTGAAGAGGATCTCTAAAGCAAATTCTAAATTCTGCAGGCTCCATTTGTGGCATCATCACCTATTCATCTTATTCCTGAATCTAATGAAAGTCATGGGCTGCAAGCAATAGCCTGTCTGGCCTGTCTGGACTGCATCCAGTGAAACCCAAGCATTAGTTTGATCATGTTGTTTCTGACTTGTGATTTGATAAAACTTGATTGACACACCTGGTTTGTCAAAGCCTTTTTTCTTTTCTTTTCTTTTTTTTTTGGCAACAGAAGTAGAATTAACCTGATTGATATCAGGGATCAGTATGAAGCCTCTTTTTCTTCATTCATCCAGAACATAAAATATTGGGATGACACTTCTGACATTACAAAATTAGATTGTCAGTACAAATCACGAACGCCCAAAGACTGGCTTGAGCTTTGGCTACAACAGTAGACATATGCAGAACAGACAATATACAAAGCTATGAAAATACTGCAACTAGGGGAAAAAAGCAAATAAATGAGAATATGTCTGCAGTTCTAGCCTGAAGAAAAGTGAGGCAAGCAAAGTAGCACTAGATAAAACCTTAAAATAGTTCCCTTTTGAAAAGGGAGTCTGTAAAATTGCTTAATAAGATTCTACATTTGTTGTGTCTCCATGGCTGAAGAAATCAAATTTTCTGCAGAATTTAGAATTTGTTTCAGAGATCAAGTATAAATTTGCCACTTGGAAATGCTAGCACCTCTAAGCTTCCCTGCCATCTGAAAATGGAGTTACACTCTTTTTTTCATTTAGAATTTCTAAAGAATAAAACAATTGCAGTTGGAGCTATAGAAGGAATTTTCCCTTCATTTTATGTCATCCATTTCCATTGGTGGTGTTCAGTGATATATGAGGTATAACTGAAGGTAATGTTTAATTCAAGAGGAGGAACTTCATTAGCAATTCTGATCATGACTACCCTAGACTAAAATCTGTGTCACTGTCCCAAAGGAAAACAAGGCTAACCGGGGCAAATGTAGCAAAACCTCTGTTTTGTCACAAAAGTAACCAAATACGTTTCTCACCCTGTGAGAATTAGGAAGACTAATTTCTTTAAAGTCATTTTTTCTGACTATAATTTTATTTAAACAACTCCAGCACAGTGGTTAGTAACAGGAGAAAAACTAATTATGTAAGGATTATTAATGATGCGAAAGGTATTACTGACGCTAAATAACAGACAAGCAACATTACCTTTGGAAAATGTCACTGTGTTACAACTGATGCAAGCTAAAAAGAAAAGTAACTGAAAGCAAGTTATTTTAAGATAAGCAGTATATGCACCTGCATGACATTTTGTCCAGAAGGTAAGAAAAACATTGCAAAATATCTTCTTGTGTCAAACAATCCTAATATTTTTTTTTATTTCACTCTGTAATTCTATATTATTATGAAAAAGAATCTGTTTATGTCACTGGTTAGATTCACACATAAATACTGAAATGCTAAAGATAGGTGAGCTTGTAGTTCCTGTCACAACTCCTAAAGCTTCAGTCTGCTCTTGATTCATATAACTATAGTGTCACATTATCATCAGGATGAACTATATCCCTGAGCAATTTCCAGCCAAATTAATTAGAGGCAGCAATGTCTTCTGTCCACAGCTGCCATCAGTGACAATGGAGGCTTATGGAGGTTCAGCAGTTTGGCATTTCAAGTGATAAGCATCTAAATATAGGTTTAGAAATCTCATTTAAGAGATCTAATTTAAGAGATCTAGCACTGGGCATGTGTAAATTTTGCATTTCAAAATCTGGTTGCGTCAGGTTTCTGTTTACACAGTCTGATCCAATATATGAAAATACTTGTATCTGTAAGAATTAAGTAAAACTAATTAATAGTATAAAGCAGAAATGTTTACCAGTGATTTTATCCGAGGTCTTCTCCACAAAGCTCACCACCCTGGCCCTATGCCCGCTGCTTTTCTATTGTTCTGCCTGGAAAAAAATGGGGTTAGTGAGGTGTTAGGGATCCCATTTGTCTGAGACCTTGATAGGTCATTTATCCACTTCCTTGCCCAAAGAAAAGAACAGCTGGTCATGCATACAGCTGATAGTCAGCTCAGGCTTTAGGAAGAGATAAACACCAAAAATGCCTATGTTGTGGAGTGCAAATGTTGGTGTGAAGGACAGCATGACATTCTTTTTAGTAATTTTCCAGTTTTTAGATATCTTTATTAAGACCAGTTATTCATGTAAGAGATAGAATCTATTAAATTACATATTTTTCATACAATCCTGCCCTGTCACAAAATGAGAAACTAATAACATTCTAATTCTGAGTAAGTGGGGGGAGGATATTGGCAGAATTATTAATTATATTGTTCATGTGAATATTTTACACTTGGACATGCTTAGTAAAACCACCAAATATTTATTTGACAACATAATCTGTGTCAATAGTCTAAGACTTGGTCATCTATATTATATCTGCCTGTATGACAACTCAATTGAATATCTATGTTCAACACTTCACTCATATCTTACAAAATGCAAACCATTCATCTTCACCTCCTTTTGACATGAGCTGAGATCTTATTGCTAGAAGGTGTGCTCTAATTTCATATAGTTTCTCCATCACTCCATATCCTCACCCTTTTATCCATTCCTGTGATTAGGTGCACAGTTTGAACACTGATTTGAAGACTTCCCCCTCTTCTCTATTATTTTTCCAGTTCCTGATGCACAGACAGGTTTTGTTTTCCAGACAGTGTTTTCTAAACACTGTTCCACCACAGTTTTATTTCTTAACTTTTCTCGTGTTAAAAGTTTATAAATTCTTTGTAATAGGGAATATATTATCTCTCTTTTCCCAAGCATACGAAACTCACAAGCTAAAATCAGTGTTTAATAATAACTTAAAATCCAATAAAGTTAAAAACTGAATGGTACTTGAAAGTAATTCATCTTTTTATTAAACTCTGTAGGATGTAATTACATACATGCCCCCTATAGAATACACCAAAATGCAAAAAGGTAAAATCTCTTACTAAGTTGTCCCAGGAGTGCCTTTACATACATCAGTAACACTTTGTTCTTACTTGCTGGACAAAACAATATCCAGTATCATAAAGAAAGGTGGTAGCTTTGGTAATTCTGAGCACTGCCAGGACTGCAGTTACAATTTTGTTGGTTGCTTGCTTGTGGCTTGAGTTTTCCATGTTTGCTTTCACCTAGACCATAGAAGGGATGTCTGGAACTCAGTTACTCCAGCTTCTCATGTCAACAAGAAGTTTGGTCAGCCATGCTTCTGTCTGGCCAAATTAAAAAAATACAGTGATGGAAAGTCCATGATCTCCTGGGAAACCTGTTGCAAAAATGTGTCACCCTGTTAAATGAAAGTACTATATCATCATGAGACAATAGATTATTCAGTTTAGTATCTAATTTACCAAGTGGTCTCTCTTAGATCTCGCCAATGAAATTGATGAGTTCTTTCAAGTAAACAGCATAAGGACTGAACTTCAACACTGATTTTTTTCCTTAGCAAGGTCATTCTCTTTCCATTGCAGTAGAGGCACCCTGGGAAGAGTACAGCAGGTAAAGCATGTGTTTTACCTGCCCCCACTTTGACAGACAGGAGACCCCAAATTTGTTTCAAAATAAAATTATTTGTGCACAACAATGGGCATGCTGTAAATGTAAGAATATGTGTAAAAGCATTATCTATATGCAGCAACTATTATTTGCAAGAGAATTAAAATATATTGTGCAATTAATTCATTGTGAAATAAAATAATTAGAAGAGATTTTGTTTTTACTAAGCCTTTTGTTTTCTTTAACCCAGGTATGGTGACATGGTGCCAAAGACAATAGCTGGCAAGATTTTTGGTTCAATATGCTCCCTGAGTGGGGTCTTGGTCATTGCTCTGCCAGTTCCTGTAATTGTCTCCAACTTCAGCCGTATATACCACCAGAATCAACGAGCAGACAAGCGCAGGGCACAAAAGGTGAGCTTCTCATTTTCCCTCCTTTTGTTATTGAACAATAGATAAAATATGATTTTCTACATGCTGTATGTCATGATAGTATTTCTTGGCAAGAGGACCACTGTATGTATGTGCTACATGCCAAACCATGTCCTAGATGCAGATCTTATTTTTAGTGAGAAAAAAAACCCAACTCAAACCAAAACAGGTTCATTTATCTTTTCTGTCAAAATGTACAGACCTATTGTTTTGGTAATTAATCCCACTTATTAGACTAGATCTAGGATTTTTAGACAATAGTCTCACCCACTGAAGATTCTTCTGTGCTTTTTCAGGCAGGCTTTCTTTCTACCACAGTCTTTGAGGAAAAATAAAAGACCAAAAAAACCAAACAACCCATCAAACAAACAAGGAAAACCCTCAAACTTCATAATGATTCCTAACATCTCTGCTAACAGATTGCTTCACTAATCCAGGTTTAGTTAAAGTCCCAGATTCAGTCTCTGGGGGAATCTGATTGTTGGGGAACTTGTCTCCTCAGCTCTATTTTTCTTAAAAGGCTTCAGATAAACAGCTCAATCAGATAAAAAGAAAAACAAAGTAAAAGTCTGTTTTTCCAGCTTCCTTGATTTGCTGAGTCTCTCACTAAAATAACCACTAGATCTACAAAAACACTGCTTCCCTTCTTGAGACATATGGACAAGGTCAGGGGTTGGGAAGAGAAGTATTTATCAGGAGTGATGCAGGCAAGCCTGGACAGTCACTTACATCTCCGCATCACTGCCAATGCACTTGTTCTAATCCACTCCTCTGAATCCTGAATGGCGGGCAGCTCAGAGAGCCCCCATTTGACCTGGAGCCGTGCTCTGGGTGCTGAGATGCCTTTACCTCCTCTCCTCCTTGGATGGCAGTGCAAAGGCTTCGGATGCCACACAGGTTGCGTGATTGCCAAGGCTGAGGTGTCACCACTTGTGCTTTTTGTGGACCTGTGGCCTCTCTTCAGAGGCCCTGAGTCTCCAGTGATCTCAGGAGAGCAGGATCATTGCTGGGGGAAGTGTGCAGGCTGGGGACTGCACATACAGAGCAGGGAACACAGGCAGTTGCAGGCTGCATCTTCTTCGTATCAACAGCAGCGCCACAGTCAGATACAGAATGTTCGTGTGTTTTCCTCTGGCCACCTTTTTGACTGATTTCTTCATTAAAACAAACAAACAACCCCACACCCAAAACCAGTGAAATAAATGTATGCAGTGATACTATTCTCAGATTATGTTAAAATCAGAGGTACATGACCAGGAAACTCATAGGCCCAGGTGGAAGATACAGCACCACCCAATGGCCACATCTTGGAGAAATGCTGCCAGATGAGGAAGATGCTATAAAAAGAAACCAGGTGTGTCACAAGAATGTCACACCTCTCTAGAAACCTGATCTAAAGTAGGCTACTTCAGGGCTCTAAATCCCATACTTTATCTATCTACTAATTCCACCCACTCTTCTGCATGCTGTTTTGTCCCACAGCCTAATTCCAGCTGTGTGTTCCCCTCTTTCACAGCTGACTTCATGTCACTTTTACACTAACTTGTTTTTGTTAAGAGCTTTTGTACTCCTTTTTGTGGAATGGCAGCAGAGAGCTGTACCTCAGCCAGGGCACAGTGCTCCTCCTGCCTGTGCCCCTGAGCACTGTGGCAGCCATGGGTAACAGGTCTGCTCAACCCCAGCAATCACTGTGCCTGTTCTGAGCTTTCATAATAGCTGCAAACACAACCATTTCAGATTGAAACTGTGTCCTACTGCATGCCACAAAACAGAGTTTTCTAAGCCTGCTTTACATTTGTGTCATGGTTTAACCCAGCCAGCATCCAAGCCCCATGCAGCTGCTCACTCACTCCCCCACCAGCAGGATCAGGGTGAGAACTGGAAGCGTGAAAACACAGCCCCACACCAGCCACTGTGAAGAAAATTAACTCTACCCCAGCCAAAACCAGCACAATTTGTCAATGAAAAAGAAATGGACACTAAAAAATATCTCACAAACGTTAAATTGCTAGACTGGCTGCTATTCCCCATAATCTCCTCCTGAATAGGAACTGCTTGAGTTAATAGCTGACTTTTTCTCCTTGCAAAACAGTGAGCTCATTGTATGTTTCAAACAGGAACACAAAGTGATGAATGGCAATCCTGCCAAGCGTTTTTTCCTCTACTCCCCAGAACAATGCCAACAGCAAGGATGAGAGATCTCCTCTGACTGTGTTTATGCCCTTCTTGCTTTGGAGAAAATGGCTTTGAGGTCTGATTGACTTAGCACTGGGTGTGTGTTTCATTGATATCTCCTATTGCAAAGGCAATCTCTTTCAATCTAAAATGACTGAGATGTTGAACTGAATATTGCTCTGATGGACTAAAAAAGAAAAATCAACAAAAAAGCACTTCATGAGTACTGTATAGTCCAAATTTAGCCATGAAATACAGCCTTGCATTTCACAGGGGGTTTCTACTACATTGTAAAAGAATATTCAGGCAAAAAGGTCACATTATTGAAGTTTGAAATTCCTTCTTCATTCAATACAATAGAGGCTTTACACCATTTTCTAAAATAAATGTTTCCCTAGGCACTGAACTGGTTTCTGTTCTCTGAGGCTGAAGAGCATAAGCTTAAAGGAAGGTGCTGTTTCATGGAGAGCAGCACAAACCCCTGCAGGCAGTGGTACCTCCTGCTACAACAGCTTCCATTGGTCTGGGACAGTTGTACCTTGAATTGAGCAACTTTATCAACACCTCACACACAAGTTTAATCAAGATAGACTTCAGAAACAGCAAAACACTTAGGCTGGAAGGAAATTTAAGAGAAAGTTCTTTGCTGAAGAGTTGAAATCTAGTTCCAGAAGCACTAACAATTTACAGCAGAAAAATATTGTCGCTTACATTAGGATTGTTAAGAGCCATGCAACCATCATTTTATGCACTTACTGAGCTCTTCACAGTTATTCAAGATTAGACAATTCCACTTGTTTGTTTTTTGGCAAAAAGACACTGCACATTAATGCTTGGGAGAAGATGGGAGAGAGAAATTTATTTATATACCATTGCATTTTGAATGGATTTTAAAGGAAGCTCCTGCTTCCAATCATAAAAATACATTGTTATAATTGCCATGAAATCCCAGTCTGTAATACAGAAAATGTTGGCAGGATAAGCCAGCTTTCTGCTGCAGTACAGGAAACCCCTTGCAATCAATATAAACAAAAGCAGAAAAGGGGATGGGGGAAAGGAAGGAAAAATCATCTGTGCTTATCAAAACACTGTTTTCTATCAGATAGTAAGGTCCAAGGATCTGGCCTATCCTGACAAGAAATGGAGGAATAAATAATCCAAACTAGACATTGAAATTCAGGGCATAACTAATTATGCCCTGGAGTCTTACTGTGTCTTCTTCTCAAGCAGTTTTATCAGTACTGAGACAGTTTTGAAAAATGCTATTTGTGGAGATTTTCTCAGCTAGAGACAACTTCAAGAGGTTGTTATTTTGGTTGCCCATTAACTTTGGGCAAAGTTAATGACAGTTGTCTTGTATAAAGGCAGGGAAGGGAAGGGAAGGGAAGGGAAGGGAAGGGAAGGGAAGGGAAGGGAAGGGAAGGGAAGGGAAGGGAAGGGAAGGGAAGGGAAGGGAAGGGAAGGGAAGGGAAGGGAAGGGAAGGGAAGGGAAGGGAAGGGAAGGGAAGGGAAGGGAAGGGAAGGGAAGGGAAGGGAAGGGAAGGGAAGGGAAGGGAAGGGAAGGGAAGGGAAGGGAAGGGTTGGATATGATTTTCTGTTCTGTATGTGATAGGTAGCAAGGGCTAAGGTTTGGCAGGATGTTCACTGGGATGACTACCAGCCCAGAGAAGAGACAGGAGGAGGCACAGTTTCCCTCTTGAAAGCTGTCTGGCCACTCCATGGCAGCTTGGACCCAAGGGTCCACTCCCAGCAGCAGCAATTATGATTATAAAGTCCTTCATACCCTGAATGAAGCATGCCTTGCTATTTGCCTGTTCCATACCTGCCTCTGGGAGGCAAGAGCCTTGTGTCCTCTTGGCCAACAAGTGCCTGAGTGCAAGTACATCTGCTCAGGGCTGTTCATTACCTGAGGAACAAAAGAGCCTTAATATTAGTTGCCCAAGCACTTTCTAGAGTGCTAGAGTGACTTTGCATGATGCCTCAACAGAACAGCCAAACAACCATCATCAGCTCCAAAATTTTACTTTAGACATAAAATTCAACCTGAATATTTCATGCAAGTATCGTCTTCTACCTTCAAAAAGCAAAATATATCCTGAAGATTGGCTTGGCTTTGTTATTTATTAATTGTACATGATGCATTTATCTGTCAGTTATGAATAATCAGTTACCAGCTAATTATAAATAGCTCTAGGATAAACTGCAACAACTGCTTAACAGCATCTGGAAGCTTAGAACTGTGTTTGCAGTAGGAAACCCTGCTAGCCATTTTGACTTCTTTATATGAGACAAGTTATTAATATCAGGAGTATTGCAGAAATATAACTAACAGTAACTTATCCAGGATTTTTGACTTTAGCCAAAAAAAAAGCATGTAGAACTCGTGTTTACTGAACATTAATTTAAATAGATTGTGAAAGAAAGGCACCACTCAAGAAATGTATGAACCTTATTTAATTCCATGTCCATTAATGTTCAAAGTAAACAGCATTTTCTTCTCTGTTACATACTGATGTCATGCAAATCATTGTCAGCTAATATGAAATCAATCATTTGCAATTACTGAAAATAAGACAATCAGAGCACGAAATGTAGGCATGATTTTTCACTTAAAAACAAACACACAGGGTGGATTTATAAAACACCAAACAAAAATAAATTATATAAACAAAAATGTAAGTGATTTTTTGGGCAACATTCACCGTTGTTCCAGGAGCCAGTGTTGTGGTTGAGCACAGGCAGGCAGACAAAGCCCCTGCTGCTCACTCTCTCTCTCCTGCCCAGAAGGATGGGGTGAAAATGAGAAAGGCAAAAGTGACACTTGGAGGAGCAGAAAAGGCCTTGGCCCTGTGCAAGCACTGTGCAGCAGTAACTTAAACATCCCTGAATTGTAAAGACTGTTTTCAGCACAAATCCGAAACACAGCTCCTGTGAAGAAAGCCAGCTCTGTCCTGACCAAAGGCTGTGCACAGAATGACTGTGAAGGAATTTTAATATTTTAAATGTCCAAATTTTTAAACAATAATAACTAAAGGGTAAGCAATTAATAACTTTTGAGTTTTCATAGTAAAACAATTATGTAACCTGGAGAGTAGCAAGAGCCAACAGGAGTTAAGTACTAAATTACCTGGGCTACCCTGGCTTCTGGCATAGCAAATTGAAGAGAATTTTGCCAGAAATTATTCCCAGTATCACCATAAGTCCTGTCCTAAAATCTTTCTAATGAAATCATTCTCTTAAAATAACTGGACAGCTGAGGGCATCTGAGTGTCAAAAGCTGGATGCTGCAAATTCCCCACAGCGCTACATTTAGCTCTACTTAAAACCTTGTGAAAATGAATGTTTATATTTCTAAAACTGACAGAGCTAACTGTTGTTGAATAACAGTGAATTCCCTTTGCGAGGTTTCTATGAATGCAGCCCTATACAAAGATCCAATTCTATGCTGTAAAATTCGAAGCTAGAAACCAGAAAGACATTCATTTAAAAGAGAAGTTCAGTGCAAATACAAGGGATATGGGAAAAATTACAACTGGTCATCAACTTCTTAGGAAGAATGAAGATGAGATTATTTGGGTTGAATTTCACTAAAATATGCAAAAGAACTATATTTCATCTACATTCTTTTAGTCCTAGATCATGTAAAAGTTACCAAAGTTTCATACTCCCAAAACCTTCATAGCAAAGATATCATCTACTTTAGGAGAACTAAGTACTTTCTTTTTTTTTTTTTTTCTAGATATTTTGTGAAAGAGGAGGATTAGGAAGGGCTTTGAAGTGGTTGAAAGAGGCAGTTGTCACTCCCATTCTGTTATACATGACAGAAAATGCAGACTAAAGGACCATGCAGCACTTCTGTAACCACAGTTTTCCTGATGTCATCACATCATTTTGATGCCTTTCATGGGAGTTCTATCCCCAGCACACAGCCCTTAAAATCCTGTGGGTGACATGAACTTTTAATGATGCCTTGATAGGAAATGTGAGAAGTCACTATACTGCTCATGCTCCAGGCTCATATATAAATCAGGCAGAAGCACTGAAAAGAAATCTTATCACTGTAACAGATTTGTAAACACCTCCAGTTTCTGCAGTATTTTCTCTAAGCTGAAGTATAAACATGGAGGCCACAATATCTGCTTCCTCTCTTCCTCTCAGATTTACTGTCTTCTCTTTGGTAAATGATATAAATTCAGGCCATCTGAATGAGTCTCAGCTGGAAAGATGTATGCTATTACTTTCTAGCTCACAAAAGCTTTCTAAGATGCAATAAATTCATACTTGCAAAGCAATTTTAAATCTTCACATAGAAAGTACAACCTTCATATTATATGTGTCATGGCACTGATATATTAAGATAGTCTGATGGACTGTTATGTTTTTCATATTTCTTTATTAAACGATGCTGTGCCATAATTATTACTTCAAGCACTAAAGAGAAAATGAATATGCATGCTAAAAGGAAAAGCAGAACTAATGTATGTTAAATATCTGTTCATTAAATCTAATGAATCTCCATGTATAAAGAGCAGACTAAAAAGTACCACAGCTAAAATATTTGTGACTGAAAACACTTATTTATGAGACTCCTCTAAAGCATCTTGAGCTCCTAAGACTAAACTTTTATATATTTATGAACATAACCAAGTGCACTTGTCCCAGCCCATGACGATTCTGTGGTGCAGGTAAAACTCCTTCCCCCACCCTTCAACCCAGCAGGCTGGGGTTGCATCACAGGAGCACCATTTAGAAAACCACCTATTTTCTGTGGACTGAGCCCTCTGCAGTGCTGGTAGCCCTGGATGCTGCACCCAAGAGCCCAAGTGAGCCAGGAGGGTGGGAGCTGTAACAGTTCCCCACACTGGTTGCTCCTGGGAACCCCAGGCCAGGTCATCAGGGATATTTTCTCCTTACCACTAAAATAAGATGTATTAACTGCATTGCTGGAAAAGCTATGGTCACCAAGAGAGTCAATAAACAAATATGTTATCTTAAAATGGGTAATATATCACAAAATCAATCAATAGCATCTCATGTGAGCTTTTTGGCTCAAGGATGCCCACATGCAGAGCATTACTTTCTTTACTTTAAGAACAACTACATGATAACAAATGCATGACATAGCAGAAGCCAGATTTCAGCCACGTTAGCTGTTAGCTGTCATAAATTCCTTGGCTTTCTTTTGAGAAGATCTGTGAGTTTGAGGCTGTGAGTGCAAAGAAATGTGGTATTGAGCCATTCCTCTAAGTCAGTTAATTATTAATCATCGTGCCAGAAAGATCTGGTGGCTGCAGTGACTGGGCTGCATCCCTCTCTAAGCACATACTGACATTTAATGTCACAGAAATTTGGGGAAGAGGGGAAAATACTCTATTTTCTGAAAATGTCCACAAATTAAACATCAGATATGAAAATCCCTACTGCTATATCAAAGTTGGATTTTCAAGTGCTTTACTGTATCTCCTTCTGTGCTTCAGCAGCCATTTAATTCCAGATGCTGCTAGGCATTTGGCTTTCAGAATCAGAAATCTAACCATGAAGATCAACCCAGATTCCATCTTATACAGGTAACAAGCCCCAAAAAATACAGAACCAGGAAGCCAACCCAGTAATCCCATAAAAGCTTCTGTTTTCCACATTAATGGTTGAGAGAGTCCATTCTTCATGCTTTCCCCTAATTCTCTGTTCTGTGTGTTGTACAAAATTCAGTGGATGCAAAATGTCACTCATGAGCCTCCTTCTACTCTGGATGAAAGTCACCTTCACAAGCAATGAGGCTCACCTGAGAAATCACAAACTTCTCTCAGTAATTGGTATCTCTGAAAAATCAGGTTGTGAACAGTCTATGACCAAAAATGGTAAGTTTTAAGTCTGGTTATACTGACAGACATGAATGGGTAGGTGGAGGCTGGTGAGGAGTGGTGCCTTCAGGGCTTTGTATTGGGACTGGTGCCCTTCAGTATGTTCATCAATGACACCAGCAGTGAGATCAGGTGAGCTTCAGCAAGTCTGCAGATGATACAAAGGTGAGCAATGTCTTTGGCACAACAGAAGGAAGAGCTGCCATCCAGAGGGAGCTGGACAAACTTGAGAAGTAGGCCCATGAGAACTTCATGAAAAATCAAAAAATTCAAGTGCAAAGGGCTTGCGCCTGGGTCAGGACAATTCTGAACATGAGCACAGGCTGGCAGAGGAGGTAATTGAGAGCAGTCCTGTGGAGAAGAACCTGGGAGTACTCGTGGATGTACAGTTGAAGATGAGCCAGCACTGTTCACTCACAGCCCAGAAAGCCAAGCACATCCTGGGCTGCACCAAGAGCAGCATGGCCAGGAGGGCAAGGGAGGGGATTCTGCCACTCTACCCTGCTCTGGTGAGGCCCCACCTGGAGTGCTGCATCCAGCTCTGGAGTCCTCAGCTCCAGAAAGACATGGACCTGTTAGAGCAGGTCCAGAGGAAGGTCACAGAGATAATCCAAGGGCTGGAGCATCCCTCCTGTGAAGACAGGCTGAGAGCTGGCGTTGTCCAGCCTGGAGAAGAGGCGTCCCCAGGGAGACTTTGGAGCAGCCTTCCAGTACATAAAAGGGACTTATAGAAAGGAGGGAGAGTGACTTCTTATACAGGCAGATAGTGACACAACAAGGTGTGGTGGTTTTAAATTGAAAGAGGGCAGGTTTATATTAGATTTTGGAAAGAGATTCTTTATTAAGGGGGTGGTGAGGCACAGAAACATGTTGCTAGAGAAGTTGTGGATGCCCCACCCCTGAAAGTCTTAAAGGCCAGACTGGATGGGATCGTGATGTAGTGCATGGAGTCTCTGCCCATGGTGGGGGTTCTTCCAGGAACTGATGAACCTTTAAGGTCCCTTACAACCCAAACCATTCTATGATTTTAAAATGTCCTGGCAAATATTCAGGAATGCAGCTGGGAGACAGCATAAAACCACTGTTACATTTGCACTATTACATTTTGGTACTCCAAAAACCCAGAAGACTCTGAGAAACCTACTCATAGATGTCACAATGCTCCATTTTTTTCAGAACTGCTTATTTCCCTTTAAAGAGATTTTCACTGCAATAGCAACTGAAATGGATGTCCATGTTTCTGCTCTACAAGACATAAGGAGTGGCAGTTGCAGCAATGCAAAACAAAAAAAGGTGGCACTTCCATACTGATCTGTCTAATCCCTTCGCCAAAGTCCTTCTTCTTAGTAGCTGATACATGCAAACAAAAAAAAATTCTACCAAATACATTTTAAATGGGAAGACACTTGTGATTTGCTCCACCTGGAGGATGGATGCAATGCAGTCTGTCAGTCACTGTGAGACTGGTATTCATAAGCAGCTGATTCCAATTAGCGGTTTTAGACAAACAGGGCGATGGCTGTGAGTACAAACGGCACTGTTCACTCGCTGTGTTTCCACAGAAAGCCAGGCTCGCTCGGATCCGTGCCGCCAAGAGCGGGAGCGCTAATGCCTACATGCAGAGCAAACGGAACGGCTTGCTGAGTAACCAGCTGCAGCAGGTAATGTTTGTGTTCCCCCCACCTCGGGAGTAACCACTTAATGGCAGCCCAGCAGTAGTTTATTCTACTTATCACCAGGGTGAGTCGCCTTGGGGCTCTGGGCAATGTTATCTTTAGAGGTTGATTAAGGAAGGATAAACTGGACAATTACTGCTGTTAAAGGAAGCTGTGAGAATCCATGGCAGGGTATTAGGAGATGGGGGAAATGTCCGGATAGAAATGCTGGATTCAATGTAACCCATATTTTTGGAGTTAGATCCTGTAGAATAACTTGTTAAGGAAAGTACAGAGCATTTGCCTCTTAGGAGGTGGGTTGGATTAATCTCACTTGGCTTTAAACAGGTAGAACATGGCTGACAAAACCAGATTTCATCATCAGTAAAGGAAAAGACAGCTCTTGAATACTGTTTGCAGAGAGGGGTGTTGCAGAGTGAAGTGTTCCCTCGAAGCACCTACTTGGGTTTAAGGAGAATCTTGGTGATTACCTCAAATGCATTATAATCTAATGTTATCTGAAGTAAATTCCCTGCTCCTCCCTGCCACAGAAGCCAGTACCAGCAGCTGGGACTGGGATCCACAGTGACCACCCATGCTTCTGGGAGACAGCCCTTGGCTGCTCAAGGCTGCACCCAGCCCAGAAAGACTGCAGACAGAGTGGTTTTTAATCCCTGCCATTTTCTGGCATTTAGGCTATTCCCTGAGGAATACAGGAAGGCTTTTATTCCTCTGTGCCCTTTCTGCTCAATACATGTTAAACAGCCGGATACTTAAACCTATAGCCAGCAGAGGAGGAAGTGGCTGTCTGTCTATCTGTCCTGTGTAGCATGAGAGATGAGCAGTCACAGCCCTTGTTTCCTCTTCTGCTTGAAAGAACTCAAATATTTGAATAAAAAAGACACCAAATAGCTTAATTACCATGCAGATTTCCAATATCCCATGGTTGAATTGTATTCTTTTCTGTTATCCCACTTCCTCCCCTATTTGGTTTTTTACTTTCTAGTGAATAATTATGAAAGCAATTAATAAACAGTGGATGCTTTCTACTTAATTCTTCATTCTATATCAGTAACATTTTCTATATGCTTTCTAAACCCAGTAGATTGGGATCACTGACATGAATTTTTGTGTAAGCAGCAGTATTACAAATTCTTTAGTGCTATGAAATGATCCTGGGAGGACAGCTATTTTTAGTTTTATTTAAATGAAGCACATTCTCAGGAAGAACAAATATTTTACTGTAACTTAAATTGATTAAAATTTTAAACATGTGTTGATCCAACATTCAAAGCTTATGTGTTGATTGCACTTGTAAATAGTTCTATTTTATCCATGCATAAAAGATCTAAGATGAAAACATTTAAAAGGAGGTGCAAGGGAAGGAAGGAAAATAGTTTGATTAAAAAAAAAGCAAAAGCAAATTAAGGTGCAAAATAATTTTTTGTATACTTTGTAGACAAAGCCTTGCATTTACGCTACGATGTACGATCCAGATTAGCTCTGATCAAATATTTGGATAAGAACCCTCTTGTTCAAAACTGACAATAATACACAGTTTTATGTATCAACAGTCCTCCAATGAAGAAGAACAGGCCTTTGTTGGCAAATCTGGCTCTTCCTTTGAAACACAGCACCACCACCTGCTTCACTGCCTGGAAAAAACTACGGTAAGAAAAGAGAGCTGTGTTTTCCTGAGAATTGCAACACCAGCCGGGTTTTGAATGTTTCCAGTTCTCTCTTTTAATTAATGAGCTTTTATATTAAAGCAGCTAACTGGGAAGAAAAGCCATTTTATCTTATTTTAAGGCTTTATACCCAATGCATATAAATAACAGAGAGATGTAACTTCTGCAATATTTGATGGAGATCACTGTGAAAGTCATTCTGCTTCTTCTCAAAAAAAAAAAAAAAAGAAAAAACCAAACCAAATACCCCCCCCCAAAACAAACAAACAACAAAGACTTAACATTTTTCCCACAACAAACATTGCTAAATTTTGATAAATTAAAACCTGATATAAGTGTGGAATTTAATGTTCTCCTCTTGACAACATGTCTCTGAAATAAAAGGGCCCAGTTGTTATGTCAATTAGCAATACATCATCCATATGCTTGTTGTGCTTATGTCTCCTCCCTTCTTACTTTAGAAGTATTAATTTTATAAAATGTGCTGTAGGGTAGAACCTCTTACTTCCTATTCAGAGAACACTGTGGTTTATTTTGCTAAGATTCTCACTGGGTCCTTTTGAAACATTTTTGAGACAGAACCTGATAATAGTAATTTGCCTTTAAAATTCTTCCACAGTAGAATATTGTAAACATATTTAAAAATCTGAGTAATAACCACAGGTCTTGTCAAACTTTCATAGAAATCAGGGAAAAAATTTTCTATTTATTTGGTAGGAGCTGAATTCACCTCCCAAAGTGTCACCTTTCATCTAATGATAATTGAGGAGTCTGTAAAACATTTTTTTAAATTTTTCTGTAAAAAATTAAGTCTGTAAAGCAAGTATTATCTTTTTTTCTTGAATCTACATTCTTCTTTCCTTCTGTTGGGTTCTGCTACCGGCACTGAGCTCCTATGATATATTAACACAAAAATATATACAGCAGTTCCAAGCTGCATTCTGGAGACGATGCATTCCTAAAATTTTAGTGGGAACTTGATATTTTGGGCCCTCGGCATTTGGAATCTGGCAAGTTTCTGGTTCATTGTAGAACAGGAAGGGTGGTGCGTCTTCTTACGACTCTCACCATCCTTTGTGGTATAACCATCATGATACTGAGAAAAGGGTTATTTTCTCTTTTCTGTCACTGAAAAGTCAATAGGAGAATATCTCACCCACCCTCAGAAATGCAGAGTAGGCAATGTTATGGAATTCTGTGAAGATTGCATTAATAATGAAACTAATTGCACTAAAAAATATATTTTACAAATTACTTTTAGCTAATTTAGGAACAGTTAATTAATAAGTATAATTAAATCAATTAACTTGTGCCATTATAGCATTTCAAAATGTTTCAACTCTATATTAAAAGTTCAGTCAATAAAACTCTTTAATCATTGCTCCATAAAGGTTTTAGGAAGCACAAAATTACTTTTAATCAGACAAATAACAGAGTTCTTGGCAAACATTCTGCAAGCCCCTGAATGTAATCTCACAAGAGCAATTAGGTTATTTTTCTCTCTGAATTTTATGCCTACTGTGTGATCATGTTCAAAATTTTGATTGTGACTGACATATGCCTTATAAAAGTCATTTGTCAAGCAAGTTCTTTTTTTCCTTGTCACTTGAAATTTACATTCTTCAATGCCTCTTAAATCACACCAATTTATGTCTGTGTGAAAAACAGAAAAAATGTAAATAAAAATCTTATGCCTATAAAGGTATTTCCATTTGTCACAAACACTTGGCCAGAGTTGTTACTCTCTTTACTTTGTTCACATATTTTTATTGGCCCCATATGGCAATTCTGGAAAAAATCAGCATGTTTCCAATTAAAACAAAATTTTTAGGGGAAAAATAATTTACCTCATTCTAATAGACAAAAATGCAATAGGCTGACAAAACTAATGTGAGAGTAAGTAGAGTGTAAAACAATTCAGAAAATGCTTCTTAAACAATTCCTCTAAAACATTGTTGGGATACACAGACTAACTCCAACAGTAAATAGAAAGAGTTTTCTTGAAGAAGGAGGCTTGCTCAAACTGCATGCCAACATATTTCAATCTCTGGTTAGTTTTAAATAAGTATAAAAACTTGTCCCAGTCCCCTGCATCTCCTCCCCTCCCTTGCCACCATAAGCAACAGCACTATTTCACACTCTTTTGTACACATAGAAAATGTGGGAATTGTGGTTGGATGTGAAATACTCCCAAACTACTTGATTAATTAATGTAAACTGGATATTTGAGTGGATTTGGATTCATCTTTGCAACCACCCTATAAAACTACTGTCTTTCCTGGGACTGAGTGAAGACTGCATGAATAAAGAGGACTTCATTTGACTAAAATACTCAGTCCTCTAAACTGCTTTTCATACATCCATCTACAGTAATTAGGAACTTTTTGAATGCTTTCAAATAACAATCTCATCTCTTCTAGTCAAAATTGCTATTTGTTTAAATGTTTTTTCTTTTAGATAGATGCATACCTCAAGAAATGTTGTGTCAGACCCTGATTTCTAAGATGTAATTCAAAAGGAAGTCTTATAAACTTATCTGGAAAATATTTATGATTTTTATTATATTATAGTTCAATATAATACATCTTATTTATTTTCAACTGACATTTAGAGTGTTTACAAAAGCACCGCTTGCATTTTATTAATAAACATAATCCCCTATTTTGTGGCACTTCAAAGATTGTGCAGATATTTATAATGCAAACTACACTATAACCACATGCTATTTTGCAAAATAATTTGGATTAACATTTTCTTGTTAATTTTGTTCCAATGTTTACATTTGTATTGGTATTCAGCCCAGACTAATATGGGCTAAACACTATAATCAAGAATAAGCTAACTTTCCCAGTTTATTCAGTTGTGTCAATTTAAGCCGTTAAACAATCACCATTAATATGCTCACTTCAATTATCTTCCTGTGTGTGCTTTGTCCCTCTGTTGGATGCCTCGGGGCCAGAACCACGAGTTTGTGGATGAGCAGGTCTACGAGGAGAGCTGCATGGAGGTTTCCACAGTGAACAGGCCGCCGAGCCACAGCCCCTCGCTGTCGTCGCAGCCGGGCGTGACGGGCACGTGCTGCTCGCGGCGGCACAAGAAGACGTACCGCATCCCCAACGCCGCCGCCAGCGGCAGCCGCCCCGGCAGCGTGCAGGAGCTCAGCACCATCCAGATCAGATGCGTGGAGAGGACTCCCCTGTCCAACAGGTACCTCATGTGCATGGGCACACCCAGGGCTGAGGCCCCTGGCTTTGGTAGGGAACTGATGCAAAGGGTTGCGCTCAGGCAGGTGGTGAGCCTGAAGATGAGGGTCCAATACTCATCTAAAAAGAGGAACTGGTACTGAAATATTCTGTGCTTCTTTTGCTTCAAGCTTAATCCAAAATAATAGAATAGTCTCCCTCTCTATCCATTTCTGCCCTCTCAGGCCCTCCTCACAAACTACCGTGCCCCATTCACAACAAACAGCATCTACGTTTTACGCCACGTAAAATAGAGCACCAGATGTTCTATCCTATGGACAAATGCATAAAAGAAAAATTTCACACAGAAAAATGTCCAATTCAGATATATGAGATGAGCAAGTGCTTTGTCTGTCCCTTCTTGGTTCAGAGGCAAATGAAATGAGACTTCCTTGCATTTCTGCAGAGCAGAGAAATAAAACTGATTCCCAGAGTCCTAAGTGTAATAGTCATAAGGAAGACTCTTCTAAATAAAAAAAAATATGAAATGGGTAAGAAAAATTTTCTTATTTTCTAGTTTGAGGAGTTATTACAAAAGTGAGGTAAGTGCAGTTTAAGAGTGTGTAATTTATTGAATTTCCCTGTCCTTTCAAAAGTAAAGTATTTGGCTTTTACATATATCCAAATATCACCTATGAAAACACAGCAAAGGTCCCAGAAGACGCAGAAGTGTTTTCTATTGATCTCATTCATGCCACCCTTTAATAAAGAAGTATTTTCAGTACAAGTTGCTATACAGATTGTCTTGTTAAGCTACATTTTGAGTAGCTTCCTTTGTATAGTTATTACATTTGGATTTCACTTCCATGAACAATCCAACAGCTTGGAACTCTTCAAACTACTAAAGATTTTCAGCTGTTATGCAATGAAACCTCCTGGCCAGCACAAAGCTCAAATCTATCTTAGTTTTTCAGGAAATACTCTGCCTGGATCCATTCTTTTTCTGCTAGAGGATGTGTCTGCACCATACTTCCAGATGCCATGTATATAAAAACAAAAAGCAGCAGCTTTGTGCTAGAAAACAAAAACACAAGCATAAAATGCTGGTTTCACCTTGAAGTAGTCTGAGTTTTTCAAGTCTTTTACTTTGAGGACGTACTGCAGCAACTCCATGAACATATAAACACAAATTTAATTAGCGCATATAATAGAGTGCCTTGCCATTGTGTAAAAACAGAATATACACAGAATCACAGAACCACTAGGGTTGGAAAAGACCTCCAAGATCATTGAAGCCAGTTATTAACTTGGCACCACCATGTTCACCACTAAATGACATTTCCAAGGGCCACATCTACAGTCCTTTTGAACATTTCCAAGGGTAAACCACTTCCCTTGGCAGCCTGTTCCAATGTCTGACAGCCATTTCAGTGACGAAACTATTCCAAATATCCAAATGTTATTAAATAAGCATGGTATTGAGGAATATGCAGGAGACTTGGACTGGCCCCTAGTTTCCTGCTTAGTAAGGAACTTGGCTGTGCTAGCTTTGCAGTGGTTCCCCAGTCCAGAAACACAGGTGATGGCTGAGAAGTGCTGAAATGGTGGGAAGGAAGCGAGAAAGGGACGTGGACGTGAGCATAGCCATGGACCACCTGCTGCTGGGGTGCAGTGGGGTGGTGCTGCTCTGTGCTCAGAGCTCTCCAGTGGGGCAGGATGGAGATGGCTGGCTGAGGGAATGGAATCAGGCTCAAGAGGTTTGTGGTAACGTGGACTTTCATTTTCATGGATTTTTGTTTCTTCCTCCAGCCGTTCCAGCTTAAATGCCAAAGTGGAAGAGTGCGTTAAACTAAACTGTGAGCAGCCTTATGTCACTACAGCAATAATCAGCATCCCAACACCTCCAGTCACCACACCTGAAGGAGATGATAGGCCAGACTCTCCCGAGTACTCGGGAGGAAACATTGTCAGAGTATCTGCATTATAAAACAAAGAATTATTTATAAATTAGCATAAAGACCACTTGCAAGCTGAGCTCGAGCAGTGAAAAACGAGTCGTGAGGAATGAGAGAGCTGACAAAGACAACGCCCCTTGACGAGTGTGCCAGTGGCCGCAGAGCAAGAGGTTCAGGAGAAATAAACTTTGTGGGTTTTGGTGTCATAGGGTGTGAACCAAAAGGAGTTTCTTACCCCCTGTCCGAACTGATGCGCGGTGGAATCTTCTGTGACCATCCTGACTTACTATATGAGCACAATGAAATGTCCCCATTGATGCTTCTTCTCATCATGAAAGCTCTTTTTAGAAAAAAACACAAACGAAAAAATAGAAACCTATGTTCCTGCTGAATGCAAAACAACAAGAAACATTTTGATAACGTCTTTTTTTTCCCTGTTAATAAACCACAAACTTGTTGAAGAACTATCAAAAAATGAATGAGAAAATGCTCATATGAAATATGTTTGTACTGACTGAAAGAACTACAACCATAATGCATGCTGAAATTATTTGAAGCTGTGATCTCAGTTTACTTTTGTTGTTTTTCAGATTAGGCATGATAAAATAATACTGTAGAAAGGGGCATTTCCGTGCACTTACAACAAGCTGATTGTTAATGTTCCATGGTAGTTGTACAAATAACTTCCCTTTGAAAAATGCAGTATTTCTTACTCAAACACTCATTAGTGAACTGAAGGTGTTCAGTTAGTTCAATATTTACTATTGTTTTATCTTGCTTCCTAGGTACTGTTACAACTGCAATAAGTCATTGTACACCTGTTGTATCAGGAATCAGGATTTTTTTTAAGGTATTTTACACAACTTCATCTACACTTTAAACTTCTAATGGCAAACATTTAAATAATCTTACAGCCAAACTGCACCACAAATTGCTATTCAGCCATTGCTCCTTTTGTTCACTGTTCTCTATTTCTCTGACACTTCATTGCCCACTCCAACATAACTGTATCATTTGGGATTTCAAGGACACTGATGAATCAACAGTCCATTCTTCCATAGACAACTTGTCTACTTCTGTATTTTCAGAGCAAACTTCTTGTCACAGTTAACTGCTACAGGAGCAATCCTATTTGAATTAAAATTACCAAAAATGTGTTTTGGGGATCAGCTAACACTTGTCTCCAAATGGTTCCTTTCTTACATCCTGCAGCATCCAGAGTATTAGCTACACTGGAAGACACTGAAAGACATTCAGTAAAAATGATTGCTAAATTCTTTTTGTAATTATCTGTTAAACTTGCATCTTAAAACTTGTTTGAGAATTTATATTGTGGGAAAAATATTCAATTACCTAAGAACAATGACAGAATAATGGATTGAGTCCCAAAGCTATAAAAATATAATTGATTTCAATTGGAATTTGCCTACATGGGCAGGCCTAAAAGCTAATATGAAGGCTTTACAAGTTAAGGCTTCTTGGCTTAATTTATAAAATACATTGATATTATCAGAAACTTTATGATAAAAAAGTGTAATTTTTCTTCATCACATTACATTAGATGTATCATAATGCTTCTTATATTCATGACATACCATACATCATATACATCAAATATACACAGAATATGTGCATATCAATACATACATATATACATCAGAAACACTGGATCAGAAATAATTGCATGTCTGCAAAATAAAATATGCATATAAATCAAAACGCTCAGTGCATTAGATGCCATTACAATAAATTATTAACACAGTTATTTAATAGTTTGAGTAGTGTATGTTTCAGTATAGTATTTGCTAGCATTCTACTGACCTGAAAATTTACATTAAAATACCCACTAAAAACTGAAACTTGCTGATGATACACTTTTTCTTGCACACAAATACTGGTCCTTCTCTCTACCTGTCAACAGTGAAGAGTAGATGATAGACTATCATGCTACAGTATATACACCAAAATACAGCATCACATATTAGAATTAAACTGCAAGTAAAAAGAGTAGATAATACCATTCATTACTCTTTTATCATTTACTTATTCTGAAATTAATGCAGTCTTGGTTAATTTGCAATTAACTTCCCAATTATTTTTTTTTTCAAATCAGAAGGATTTACTCATTGTAAACTGAGCTTCTGCATTTCTTTCAAACATCAGAGAGCAGAAGCGCGGGCTGTGCTCTGAGCCAGAGGAAGGGCTCCTTCTGAGCAGCCCTGCCTAAGTCCATTACCCAGCACTGCTCTCTCTTCCACCCTGCAGCAGATCTGCTGAAGCTGGTAGGTTACATAAACTATAATGGATTCAAAAGAGAGGCAGAACACATCAGTTTTTTGACTTGCATCCTACTTCTACGCATGGTTACTCATACTTGGTTCCCACCTTTTGCCAAACATTTATTAACATAAAAACTGCCTTGATGTCAGCAAACTGCAACAACTTCTTTATGTCATGTGGTAATTCATGACTAGTTATATCAGCTAAATAATGCAAAGGGGCAGTTACTAAACCTACTTTGGTACAGACTACATACAACCCAGGAAACCTACTGACTCCATCAGGTCATGTGTCTTTTAAAAGCTCTTTATTCTCCTGTTCATAGGCTCTAGAAAGAACACACTACAGCAATACACTTGCATAACAGTTATACCCCTGAAGCAACTTGTATTTTCATTTTTAAAATGCAGCTTAAGAGATGATTTAGTATGATTTTTCAGAATTCCAGTCTTGTCTCCTATTTCCATATGTCACATGCAAAACCATTAATTTATTCTGAATTTGGGAAATACACATTTTTTTGGTGTTTTAGGTGATTTAAATGCTGTTTTGGTAGTGAATGACTGTTGATGACTGTGTAAAATGCATCTGTACTGTACATGAAATGTAATTATTTCTGTGTATCATACAAAGAAACCAAGATTGTTGTTTTGACAATTTTGTTTGACAGTCATATATCGTATTTCAGAAGGCAGCATAATACATGTGTTATGCTGAATAAATAGACATTTGAGGAATATTTAAATAAAACATCTGCATGCTTGAATGGGTCAACTTGGTTTTGCAATAACTTATTAATGAAAATTTTTTCCCCTCTAATAGTTTGGAAGGAACACTTAATCTGAAGTCAGCGAATATCCTAGACAGTAATTCCAGGCAAGACATGAGTCTATCTAAACCATACTAGAACCATCAAGGCCAGGATGCCACAGCTCCACTGCAGAGTTGCCCTTCTCCTCAGGGACCAGCCATCACCTCTGCCTTCCCAGCCCGCAGCAGCAGAGAAAATTGGAGCAGCAGTTTGAACATTTCCAGCAGTATGAACTCCATCTCTTTATCTGTACTTTAAAAAATGTCCCTTGTGTACATCCAAAAACTAAACTGCTCTGCTGAACTTCTCATACCTGCTATCAAATTCCCTTGATAAAATACTAGTGCACAGAGAAGATCAAACTCTATTTGTAGACTAAGAACAGGTAGCAACACACCATGGATCATTAATGAAGGGTAACTAGGTGCAGATGATGTTGATCAACCTTGGCACACCTGATGTCTGCCTCTGTGAGGAGCTCACTGCTCTGGGTAGTGGGGAAAGATAACAGATAACACCTGTCTGTGAACTATCCCAGAGCATTTTTGATAACAACTGTCCTCTCATAAAATAGCCACAGAAGGCAAACTGAAAATGTACACTTTACATTTTAAAGTTGTGGATATACTCTTGGTGGAAGCATCCTGGCTACAACCCAATGCAGCCTCAGCTGCTGCAGACAGAAGGGGACCTTCAGAGAGGAAGCTGATCTGGAGGAGAACAAATTACTGAAGCCACAGGATCATTAAATTTTGGGCAGGGAGCATGGTTAGGAGGTCATAAGCTCTCTTTGCTGCACCTGAGGCCCGCCAGGGCTTTATTTTACAATTGTCTATGGGAATATTTTAGGACCATCACCTGTTCTAGAGGAGCCATCAGCTGATGGGATACACAAACGTGGCTAAAAGAGCAGGAGTGTCAGGAGTGAACACAGATTGGCAAAGTCCAGAAGATACATGGAATTATCCAGCAGCTTATTTTCTTACCTGCCTATATCATCTAGTTGTCTACTTAACAGTATCCACGCACAAGGAACAACTGAAGTGGGGGAATGCTGAATAAAACAGAAGTGGATATATAGAAACTCTCAAAAGTTTAGGACATCACATTTTTTTAAACAGGAAGTAGTCAATCATACACAAGTTGGAAAGTTTTAGATACCATCTCACTTCAACAATAGCATTCTGTATGAATTAAATGCAATGCTTGATGTGGGCTGACAACACCGGCAGGATGCCAGATTTCCACCAAAGCCACTCTATCTCTTCCCTTCTCAGCCGGGCAGGGAAGAGAAAATGTAACAGTAATATATCTTGGGTTCAGATATAGACAGGGAGAGATCACTCACTGACTGCTGTCATAGGAAAAACAGACCACTTGGTGCAATTTATTACCAATCAAATCCAAACAGGGTAATAAAAAATAAAACATCTTTCCCCCCTCCTTCCCTTTTACCTAAGCTCAACTTTATTCCTGAACTCTACCTCCTCCTCCTCAGACATGCAGGGAGACAGGAAATGAGGTCTGTGGTCAGCTCATCGTGTTTTCTGATGCTCCCTCCTCCCAGGAAAGGCTCCTCACACTCTTTACATGCTCCAGTATGGGGTCCCTTCCATGGGAGGTGTTTCTTGCATGGAGAGAGAGTCCCTCCCATGGACTGCAGTTCTTCATGAACTGCTCCAGCATGGGTCCCCCCAAGGGTCACACACAGCTGCCATCAGACCTGCTGCAGCGTGGGTTCCTCTCTGCACAGGTCCTGCCAGGAGCCTGCTCCAGTGGGGCTATGACAGGGCCACAGCTCCCTTCAGGCACCCACCTGCTCTGGTGTGGGGCTCCCCCGGGCTGCAGGTGGGTCTCTGCTCCACCATGACCTCCCTGTGCTGCAGGGACAGCCTGTTGCACCATGGGCTGCACCACTGGCTGCAGGGGAGCCTCTGCTCTGGTGCCTGCAGCACCTCCTGCCCTTCCTTCTTCACTGACCTTTGTGTCTGCAGAGCAGTTCCTCCCACTCCTCTCTCCAGCTGCACTTGCTGTTACCACAACCACTTTTTCTGCTTCTCAAATAGCTATCCCAGAGGGATTACCCCTGTCACCAAAGGGCTCAGCCTTGGCCAGCAGAGGTTCTGTGCTGGAGCTGGTTGGCTCTAGCTCTGTCAGACACAGGGGAAGCTTCTCAGCTTCTCAGAGAAATCACCCCATACCCTCCCCACTACTGTGCCATGCAAACCCTTGTGTGTCAATGTTGTAAGACTTTAATAATCTGTGTTTTTCTGCACAGTTTACAGAATCATAGAATATTCTGAGTTGGAAGGGACATACAAGGACCAAATCCAACCCTTAAGTGAATGGCCCGTATGGGGATTGAGCTTGAAACTTTAGCATTATTAGCACCATGCTCTGAGACCAAATACAATGCTTTCACAATAAAAACTTTAAAAGCTATTCATAAATCCCTTCCTCCACCACATTTAACTATATAGTTGCTGTAACCAACAGCCTCTCTTTTTACTATTCATTCTTTATATATATTCCATTATATTCATATATGCTTTTACAAAATGAAAAGCTATAAAGAAGAAAACATAGCTTTTTACTTCCAAAAATCTTGTCATACAACCTGTTGGCAGATGAATCAATGCCAGGACCAGATCCAAGGACCAGAAACAGTGATCTTTGCCTCCTAAAGCATGCTCAGCCCCACAGCAACAGGCACAGTGCCATGGACTTGATACAGTCACTGGGCTGAACACAAAACTTGGTGCTGGCAGGAAGTGACCCCTTTTTCTGATACAGTTGCACTCCTCGAGTGCTCTCTGAAAAATGTTAAGGAGCATCTATGTAGTTGTTTGCTGCAACAAGAAAGATTTAGTTCATTACACTTCATGCTGCAGAGAGCAAAAACCACACCATCCTTCTCCAAGTACTCCTGTAAAACTGAGGAAAAAAGAAAATAAAAGGAAGTAGTTTTCACTGCCTCAAGTATCTCTAAATGTTCCTGTCTTGCCAAGCAGCCTCTCTGCTACACAGAATCTAAAGCTCTACAGGAAAAGAGCAGGCTCACCACAGCCTAGCCAATTAATTTTAAGGCTCTTTGAAGAAGCCCTAGAAAAGCAGGCACCTCATAACCTGAGCAGTCAAGAAAAAAATTCTTGAAGTGTTCCAATTTACAGATGAGACCTATTTCTGCAAATGCAGTTAAATACTCAAAACAGAAATATTCTTTCCCAGAATGTAGACAGGCTCAGGATTTGGGTAGCCAAGTCCAAGTGAGCTTTTCCTGATCCCAAATGTTCATTGTTGTGGAGGTCCATAAACACTGCTTTGGGAGGCTGGCTCTGTGTCTAAGCAATCCTCTGCTGTTAAAGAAACCTGACTACACCTGAAGGCAGTGCTTCCTCACACCCAGACAGCTTAAAACTAAATGACCTGGGTTCTAAATATCTCTAAATCCCAACACAATCCCCTAGCTTGGCTTGCCCTGTTTGTTCCTTGATGAGCAGGTTAGAATACATCCAGGTTAGAAGATACACAGGCAACCCCCATGTTAGTCTGAACAGTCCTTGTATGGAAAGACAAGGAATATCTGAAGCATGGCTAAACAAGGCTTCCACAGACACTCCTGGGGTAAAACTTTAAGGGCTGAGGCTTACTTGAAAAAGGGAATTTTATATTTCTTTTTACATTACATTTTTTACATTATTTAAGTGAAATTCCCTACATTCAGTAGTAATTCACTACCAAATGTAGCTGTGTACACGTAATCCATAATCAAGATTTCCCAATCCATGGTTTGTACGGACTTTTTTTGATTTTTAAACAGTGGCAAGAGATGATCAATGCGCTGTGTAGCACCACTAGCATAGCATTCTGAAGCCTGGAGTTGCTCTGCACTCAGACTTTGTTGGACACCTGCTCCTTAGCAGGAACCTCACCCTTAGCTAAGGCAATGCTACCCAGGCTGAGCAGTGGGAGGGTGGAACTCAGCTCTGCCTGTGCAGCAACATTGGGACAAGGCTTCCCAAGCAGAACATAAGAATGTATTCCTGACAAAGACACTCCCAAGCAAAATTTCGGGATGGTCTCTCCTTTTACCTCCCAAAATAGGTATTAGCACCTATAGAAGTACAAAAGCAGAAAGGTAATCTTGCTTGCAATAGTACCCTCGAAATAATTATACCCAGAAGCAGACTGCGGAAAAGCAAACAGCCCACGCAACTGAAGTGCTTAATTTCACAAGCCCTTAAGACGTTTTCTCAGAAGTAATAAAAAAGAAAAAAGAAAATTGCACTAACATTGCAGTTTCTCCACAACAGAGTAAGAGGAATGGATAAGTCAAATTAACTCACACTAGCAGGAGGACCTTCCGAATGCCCATCCAAAGCACTCCCACTCTAGGACTGAAAAAACAAAAGCTATTACAGAATTTAAGAGAAAAGTAATTTTATTGTCTGCCAAATCACACCTTGATTTCTTTTTTCTTTTACAAATTCCAAAACAAATGAACTAATTTTTAATGAAATATTATGTAACAAGCCCATTTGCCACAAACTACTATACTCAATGGAACAAATATATATCTCAAGAGCGTGGCCAATTGTAAAAATAATCCTATGACATAGACATTGCTCATCAAAATACAGTAAAATGCACTTTCCCCACCTCAATAAATACATTTTAATGTTTCTGGCTGGCATTTTAGGCCACCAGAGAGTTCTTACTGAAGCACTCACCTCATCAAAGTAAAATTTTTCCTTGAGTACTTTTACAATTATTGCAATAGCATCCAGAACTGTAAGCATTTTTCCTGCAGTCTTTTGTGTCTAGCTTCAGGGGAATCATGAACAGGAGAAAATATTTATCTATAAAAATGTGCTACTCCCCTATTGATTCCCATTTTGGCAAGAATGTTTAAGGTTTTCTTCCTTTTTACTAAGAAACAGTCCACAGAACAAACTGTTTGAAGGAAGAATTCTCCAGAAAACTAAAGTCTATTGTCCACAGCAATAGTTTTGTTTTCAATCCCTGTTTAATATATTTAAAACTAAAAAAACCATTATGTTAGATAAAAATAGAAGTTTTAGAACATCTTTAAGAACAAAAACTAAGATAAACATTTTGTTAGAAAAAAGAAAATCTCGCCCTTTTTACAAATCTTGCAAATTTTTAAATCCAAGTATTAACTTGAATTGTAGCTCTGCTTTCCATGCACACATGAAAACACACAATTATACATACATAGATCCCTGATAAAGACATTTTCCAAATGGCTTATTAAAAGTCAATTTCAGCTGAAGTCACATTTTGTTTGCTCAAAGCACAGTTGTTTCTTCAGAAGATGAATATTTCTCTTCCCTTCCCATGATGCTTCCTTACAGGTTCAGTCTACCTGTGATTGAGTCAGTGTTTAACACTTCACACAGCTTGTGCCAACGAGTATTACTGTGCCCAACTGAATGAGTGCATTTTAAAAAATGAACACACAAAATCAACACTCTTTCACAGCTGAGGACATGGCTAGGAGGCTGGCAACAGGCTCATCTTTCTTTGCTGATCTTCTTCACTTCCATTCACTAGCTGGTTTCCAACACATAAGAAGACTGGTATATTTGATGGAACAGAACAGAAGTAACAACAACACAAAAAATCCTCTGTGACTTCGCAGATTCATCGCATCCCTTACAGCTCTTCCATTTCAAAGTGTGTACTAAAGCTGTTTGCCATGGATGTATGTTCAAAGATCCTGGTGAGGCTTGGTTTCAGTAGCTCCATGGAATGACATGACAGCTCCTGCGAGGTATCACCCTTCAGTGCCATGATCTGATCTGCCCTGGGATCCCTTCTGTCATAGTACAGAGCCCACAGCAAAGTAATAGTGAGGATCATGGCCAGGATCTGCATTACTCCAATAGAGATTCCTAGGAATCTCAGCACTTGCAACTGCTTCGTCCCCCTCAAGAAAGTGTACATTTTTTTACCACATCCCTGTAAAACAAAAACAGATTAAAAACCAGTCAGTAATATTTGGGTTGCAGTACCCAAGGCTTAGCTCATCCTAACCACTACTGTCTTTTCTGGCTCTCAAGAATCTCTCACTTCCTTCAAACCTTCCTTCCTTTGAAAATTATTTTGCCTACTTTTTAACTGCTTCCATAATGCCAACTTTAAGTTTGCTCTACACAGAGACTTTACTGAAAGATATCTGTGCTACTTTTCAGAAATAACTCCAAGTTAATCTGAATTACTATCAACTCTCACTAATTGTTAAAGAAACTCAACTTGTTCTGTGAAGGTCTAAAAAGCCATTAAAATCCTTTTTATTATCTTGTTTTTCTCTTTAAATTGAAGATCTTCAAAGCTGGCAACTATTTTAAACTCTTTTAGACTTTTCCTACACATAATACTACACTCTGAAGCTAAAACAGTATTGTAGGAAAGATCTATGGAAGCTGCGTAACCTCATCAGCAAAAATCCCATGAAAACTACGTTACAACATTGTAAGGTGATGTTCACAGAAATGGAATTTAGCTCTTTCCAAACCATCAATGCAGGCCCCACAGTTTGCTTCCATGGCCAACTAACTCCCACATAAGGCCTCAGAGAAGCTCCCAAGCCCGTGTAAGGCGGCAGGGATCCACAGAGAGGCAGCAGCTTTGGGAACTGCTGGCTAGCAGTGCAAGCACAAGTTACAGTCCTGTCGCTCAGTGAGGATGATGAGAGTCCTAGAGACAATAAAACCAAGAAGAGAGGGGCCTCTGCTACTCTGCATGATGCTTATTCTCCATTCTAAGCTTTGCAGGGTTTCACAGCACAATTATCTCAGTAAAATACATATCAAGGGGAAACTCAGAGTAACAAACTGGATGGGCACTGGTCCCAGACACAGACGTCAGGAATCCATCAAAATGGGCACTGTCTTGAGAATGTTATTTTTTGCATTTACATCCTCACTTCATATTTCTTATAGCTTTTCTAAGAAAATAAAGCAATCGATCAAAGTGATGGAATCTGAAGACAGGACATGATAAATAACACTTTTCAATCACACATAAATTCCCCAAAGCCAATTTCAAATGCTACAGTCCTAGAAGCATTTGATGTAAGGTCCAATTTTTGCCACACACACAGAATTCACACTGTACTCAACAGATTTTCATTTAGGATGTAAATAAAATTAATGTACTCTTTGATAATTCTACCAGAATAAATTATAGGATCTTGATGTCTCTGCTTGTTTCATTACTTCATTTTCTAAACAGCAGCAAAGACACACAAAAAAGAGCAAATATGAAATCTTTGCAATTAAAAAAAAGCAACATTGTACCAAAAGCAATGTAATTGGAATTGAGATGGGGACAAAAACTGTCACATTGGCATCTTCTTTTCTCTAACTGTAAGGCAGTTGCAGCTATATCACTTCCCAAATCTGTTGTTAATTACAGAGAAACTGCCTGCATTTTAGTACTTTTAACTTGAAGAGATGAAAGTGCATGCTGGTCACAATTCAAAAATGTTCTACCACAGCAATATTCAAACTTAGTTCATTTGTTGCCTAGAGAAAACACCCGCTAACAGAGAGCAATACCATTAATGCCTACATCTCCTGCAGTACACAGACACAGAACTGAGACAAATTACGCTCAGCCTAGGTGGACTGTTTTCCTCCATTCAATGATGCTCTCAGAGCTCTGCTCTAATACATGTTCAAAATTAGCTTCAAATCTGAGAAAACACAGCCAGCACTGTTAACTTCACATTCATGCATTTTATTTCTGCTTATGTGACACTTCCATAGTTGGCAGCCTGCAATTAAACAGTACATAAATACACTTCCCTCAGCAAAAGCTTGTCACTAAATAGGGAGCTCTTGTTGACAAATCAAATATAGTCTAAAACTTTGCAGCAATCCTTCAGGAGAATCAGCTTCAGATTCCTACAAAGCTATAGATTAAAGGCCTGATTTATTTGCTTTATACTTTCAGTCTTGAGATAGAAAAAAGAATGTATTTCTTATTTAGCACATATTACCGATTTACTTCATAGAGTAAGAATCTGAACTGAAATAAAGCACTTCAGTGAGCAAAAAAATAAGCCATCAGCAAACTCAACAAATCTTTTGTACACCCAAATTTTGAGTATACTCAAAATTATATTAATGCAAGTTGTAAAATTAAATATTAAACCAAACCAAAATTAAGACAAAAATAATTTAAGCAAATTTTGAGTATACTCTAAATTATGCCAGAAACCAAAAGATAATATTGAACATGCAAGTTCAAATTTTTTTTTAAAGATATTGATTCCCACCAATAATTTTATCTACACTGCAGCTCCCAATCACAAGATGGGCAGAGCTCCTCTTGTCCTCAGACCACAATAAACCTCCAAGGCCACATCATCATCTTCACACTCCCATGTGTGAAGGTCATGCTCTAAGGTCAATCTGTTCATGAAACTGCACCAAAGGTGAAACTCATCAGAATAAAAGCAATTCAAGAAATTGAAAAATAGCTTTCAATATCCAGCAGGGAAAATATGATTCCTGACAAAAGTACTTTCAAGCAGAACTGTAAGTCACCTTTCTTTCTGCAAAAATTAAATTGTGAAGGATTCCAACTTAGACTATAGAAAGCTCTGAGTTCCCAGCAAAAAATCACAGCACAGCTACAAAAAAAAAAACCACATTTATCAGTCCCAGACAAACCAAACTTCAGTTTTCTGAAGTACTACAAAGAATTTTTCTGAAGTACCAGAATGGACTTGCCAAATATTTACATAAACCAATTTTAGGCTAGCGAGGCTAATCTTATCAGGCTCCCTCTCAAACCACCAGACTATGCAAGTTTGGTTTGAATCACTTTCTAAAAACGCTTTTTCCTTCAGTTCTCTAAAGCAGAAGTTAGGCAGATTAGTCCTGCAAGTGTAAGCTGTTTTTGCATAACACTGATAAACTTATTAGCAAGCATACTCTAAGAGTCTGTGAGACACCCCACAGGCAAGTGCCATGCAAAGAAACATTTTGCCAACAAAATATTGTATGTATCTCAAAGAGAAATGAAGTATTTTTGTGGCCGATACTACTGAACACAGCCTGTCTCTTTTTGGAATGGATTCTGCAGTGGAGAACCAAAAATAAATTTTTGTTAACTGCTGAATCCATGCAAAATGCTCTGCGGTACAGTAAGAGACGAACCATAAGTGTGCCCTTCAGATTTCTTTTGGAAAAATAAAAAAAGCCAAGCAGTCTTTCTTTTATCAAGTGGGTCTTAACACTTATTATTATGTCCTACATAATAATCACCTTTGGCTATTAATTTTCTCCAAACAGAATCAAAAGAACTTGACTATATGAAGGGCTCAAAGAACCATTTTCCTGGACTGTGGCAGGGGCATGAAAGGTTAGCAAAAGAGGTGACAAAAGAAAACCTTTCACTTTCACAGTACATTCCAATGATTTCTCAGAAATTTTTGAGCTTCCTGTGCTCAAAGAACAGTTTTTCACCGAGTGACACTGCTTACATACTCCTGCATTTCAGGCAGGGAGCAAATGAATGTTCTACATCTTCTATATACTCCTTGGAGGCTCTCTACAACACACTTGTCTGTATGGCATTAACAGCAGCAACAGTATTACAAAAAGCAACCATTACTGCAGAGTAAGCCACAATTTTTAGCTTTTCAAAAGGCGTAGGGGACTGGTAGAAGAAGCCTGAATGCCTTTCTCATTCAGGGACTGACACTTCTAAAGCATAACCAGTGCTGTCAGTGCTGTGAGCCTTATCAAAAGGCAAGAGAAGGTCTACAAGTAACTGGTGGGAAAAACCCCAGCCTCTGCCACCATCTTTAAGGTTCCTAGCACAGACTGGCCTCTGAGGCACCTGCCTTTTGGCTGCTCTATCTTCTCTCTTCCTAGTGCAAGCACACAGCCTCCTAAAATGCATGTCTGAAAGTCCAGATTAGATTAAATAACTTCTGTTCATAGTACCACACAAATAAATTTCCCCAAAACTTGACTGTTTCCTGCCAATAGCTAATATTCATTTTGGCTTGTTTATATAGTGAATCTCCTCTGCTTCAGAGTTGTTGCTCCATAGCTCCTTAACAGGAGCCATACAACAGATTCTTGTAAGAACAGGTCTTAAACAGCCTGTGAGACTGGGAGAAGAAAATGGTTCTTTGGGTACTCTTCCACAATGCAGAGCTGCATCATCCACTGGAGAAATGCTCATGCTGCAGCATCTGAAAGCATGATTCTAAGGCCCATCCTCCTTCCTATGCACTGTGTAGTACCCTAAAAGCAATCCAGTGAAGAATGCATCTCTTCTCAGATCCTCACAACTACGTGACTGAGCCACACTTCCTGTCTGCTGTTGGACTACGTGGACTGCTGGTCATTCTACTGCTACTGAATGTACAATTACAGGTCTTCAGAGATCTCCTACCATAAAAATAAAAACTGGCTAACAAAGAAGTTTTCAGAAAAAGGTGACTTTACTCACCTCACTCAACATTTGTGAGAAGAGAGTTTTAGTAGAGAGCATGTTTTCTTGTTTTTATAATTTTCACCCTAAAAACAGTAATATCGTGCTATGATGACCTCCCTTACCCACTTCAAGTTCAAACAGGTCCTTGCCTTGTTTTAAGGCTTTCTTTGTAATTCTTTTTAAATGATCATACTGTAATATAGGAAGAGCACTTTCACAAGTTTCTATACATGCTCAGAGTACAACCAAATTATCTGCCTCCTGACATGATTCCTGTTAACAAGAGAGCTCTCATCTGTCAAAGGAATTATCAAAAGCATCCTTCACTGTACAATTCACTAAAATACTCTTCCACTTACCCTGTGGCAGTTTGATGGGATACAGCCTGGACATTATGTCACACCTAATTTATAACTTTTGGATTAGAACAAATTTGAACTCCAACCTAACCAATATAAAACAAACACTTCAAATTTTAAGTACATCTCAAGTTTTAACAGCATTGCCACTAACTCACCTCACTTCCAGGTAAGGGTGTGTGGGTGGGTTTGTTTTTCCTTCTTTTTTCCCTCTGCTTCAGCATTAGCAAATAATAACCATAAACACTTTCCATAAACGCAATTACTCTACAAAAGAATTGTTCTATTGCACTGCAAATTATGAATTTGGAAAATTACTGGGTCAGGAAGAATGCACAAAACCTTCCAATATATTTGTATTTTTCTCCTTACCTCCTGATAGAGGTCACTGAGATCCTCATGATGTGCCTGCTTAGAGCATCCTGGGAACTCCCTGACACAACAGGAGTCAGGTGGCCAGTCCAATTCTGTCATTTCCAGCCAGTCTGTGAAGTACACCACGCCACAGCATTTAAACTGCAAAGGAAGGATTAGCCAAGATCAGTAATAATGATGCTACTTCTTCAACAGGTTAAGTAGGTCATCAAAAAACCTAACAAAGTTCCTAATACCAACTTTCAGAATATTTACATAGAAAAAACCACCTATGAGTGTTTCCATATATCTTGTTTTGCTGTACTTTGACATAAAAGGAACATGAAAAATGTAATGTAGTGACCAATGAATACTTGAGAAGCAGCCAACATACTGCTCTGTCCTTTAAATCCCAACTGCTTCCTCAAAGGATGCTTCACAGAAATTGTCCTGTCTCTGGATTCTCCTATCCTTATTACAAGGAACTAACACAATTTCATGTCAAAATGCTGACTAATGAACAGGTATACCTGTGGCTGAAAGGAGGAGCAGAAAAAGGTCATACTAGTGAGGACTATTCTTGCAAGTGCACAACTACAGACACATTTGCTGTAAACAGAAAAAGCACAGACTTATCTGAATAGAAGAAAAAAATTAAAAAAGCAAAATGTATAGAAAATCACAAATGCTGAAAAGAAAACTGATAATGGAAGGAAGGTGTATCACATTAAAATAAATACTGCAACAGAATCAACCACAAAAATAGGAAGTTTGGCTGCAAAGTAGATGAGCTACAAAACCCACCAGGACCAACAACCTATCTTCTTCTCTGCAAAGCACACCCTGAGATTAAAAGCCAAATGACCAGTCTCTCACATTAGCAGCTGCTTTCACATAGAAAAGGGTGAAGCAGCTATATTAGTTTTGGTTTGGCACTGGATGTGGACTTGACATGATTGAAAAGATGGTTTGCTGCAGAAATAAGATGCTACCTTTCCCTGCCTGAACATCCTCCAGGGCCAGCCTGAGTGTAAGTAATTCCCTGAGTCCTTTGATCCACAGGCTTGGGAACACAGCTGGCCCTCTCCACCTGCTTCAGAGCCACAGTGCTGTATTCCACACCACTCATTGCTCACAACCAAGCAGATCGGTGCCCAGACATGCTGGCACACACTGTGCCTTTAATTCACCAGTCCTCCTAAAAATCTCACTTCTCCCTTCCATATCACATCTCTCGTGTTTAGGTTTGTATTGGTTTGTTACTGAAACTCCTCCCAGCACTGGGCCTTAAGGAAAGCTCAAGCTTTGGCGCCTCACTGCAATTGCAATTAACACCCTTTTCTCATATTTTTGATCTCTTCTTTTTTTTCTTCCCCCACCAAGTTCTTCTTTGTTCACCCTTTCCATCTTCCCTACCACAGTCACAACTTTGATATCAGACCAGCAAGAGAATTGGGGGAAAACACATTTCCCATCTCCCTCAGATGTTAAACGATACAGAAGAAAGAATAACAAGCTGATTGGGACTGAACCTCCGAACAGAAATTGCAACACAGATTTTAACAGAACAGATTTGAAATTGCAACACAGATTTGAACAGAATTGCAATTACAATTCTGCTGACTGAAGAAAGGCCACAAGTGCTTACTCAGACATAAAGCACATACCAGGCTCATACATCTAGCATCTAAACTATGGGTAGATGGAATATAAATGAGAGCCCACCAGTTAAATAGAAACTGTAAAAGAGTTTTCTCAGTTCCCCAAATCATTCATCTGGTCACAGGTGTCATTAGGAAAATCTAACTTCTAAAAATTTCTTCTAACTTCTAAAGGAAATTCTTCTCCCATAGAAAAATCAGGGCTTAGTTGAAGTTTTATTATTAATATTCATGTTATAACCACTCATTATGATGAAACTATAACAACTAGGAGAGGAGGCAGTATTTAATTAACCTATACACTCAAACTAAGATACAGTACCAGCTCTATTCAAGGCAAATTGATAGTGACCATTTGACTGTATTATCTCAGGTACAGAACAGACATAAACACTCTACCTGCACATGAAGAATTACTCAGTTTCACAGAGCACTCACATGGCCAGAGCAGGGAACTGGGTGGGGGAGGAGGGGGATGCTGGTGTGTAACCTCTTTCTTCCAGGTTTTAGTATAAATACAGACTAACCAAGTGCTGCCAGGAAATGTTTAAATAAACAGGAAATCTGTGCAACAATGATAGATTTCAACAAGGGCAGCACAATGACAGGCATTTAAAGAGTCCTCTTCCTGCACGTGAGTTATATTTGGAGTTAATGGGTTTTACCTTGGGCAATTTCATGTTTCTGTAACATAATACTTCATTCTATAAAAACAGTTCTGAATTTTAGTAGGCTAGAGGGCAAAGCTGCGAATACACAAGGAAGCTTTTTGGTTTGTTTCCCACCCCCCAGTCAAAGGAAATAAAAACCCTCATCACTTTCACAAACCTCGGCCAAAGAGACAGTGTTGGCATCATTTTGGAAACTTCCTTTCCCATTCCTTTCCAGCTAAACAAATCTTAACCATGACAGCTCCATGAAAGGAAACTAACAGAGCCTATGGGAAGGGGAGCACAGTTTAATATTAAAACAACATACAGATACAGTCATTTTACTTTACCTGCAGATTTTTAGTTTAACATATATCATATATCCTTTAATGCTATCGTAATCCTAAAAGGTATTGGTGTCCTAACCTCACTGAAAAAAGATATGAGAACATTAGCAATTTAAATTAATTTATTAACATTCTGGTTTCGGTGTTTAAGTACCTTTAGGGTCTACAAAAGCAAAGAATTGGATATCAAGTGATGGTAAAGGACATTACACAGTGTTTCATACCAAATGAACTTGCATTTATTTTGCCTACGCACTTAAAGCCAAACCTTTTCACTGAGCAGGTACTCCTTCAGTTCATTAATTAACTATTATCTTACCTCCCTCTGGAAGAAATTCCAAGCATGGGTCAGCCACTGGTACCTAGGTAGGCCATAATTGGTCATCCTGGCTTTCAGTGTGATCATATCGGACCACTGCACTGGAACCTGGAGCAAGGAGAGAGAAGTGACTGACACAGTGGATCAGCAGGCTTGTGGCTCCAAACCCCCAGGTTCCATCTGTACTGAGATCTTTCCAGTGCAAGGACTAAAATAACTGTGTACACAAACAAAACAGGAAAACAAGTGTTGCAATTTTTATGATACTGATACTTTACAAGCTTTTCTTAAAATATCAAGGAAAAGTTATTTGTGTCCTTTGCTTACAAATTAATGCACATTGAAAAGCAGTTACATTTTGGAGACATTCAGGCACGATTTAGTACAATTTATTTATATCATTACCAGATTTTTTACCTGGCATGAAACTTGAACTGAGTCCCATCCAAGTCATCAGGGTTGGTATTTGTCTGCCCTAGTTTAGGCATCCCCCTGGTGTTGTCTTAGTAGAAATAAACAGATCGCCAAATAGGAAAATTCATCTCAAGATAAATGATTTAAACAGAGCAGATGAATCGTTCCCTTTATGTCTCCAATTCACTTCACTGTCTAAGGTGAAAAACTTTGATCTAAATGCCTAACTTCTACATATGTAAAATTAATTGAGATAGAATTTATCTCTGGAGTTTTTTCAGCCATTTTCTGGCTTTTTCTGGAGTCCTGCACACAGGTATACTGAATGTGCTCCGTTTCAGTAACTTGTTCAAGAACAGGAACAAGGAAGTATAGACAAGGCCCTAAGATCTTTTTTCCCAAACACACTCACAACCTTGTGAGTATCTTCTCTTCTGAAAGGATTCCTGAAGTATTTTTCTTTCAACTGTGACAACTCAGAAGTGAGGTGCTGGAGCTCTCCACTGTCTGAATATGACACCCCAGTTAGCAACTGTTGCAAACGAACAGAGGCAAGTGCTATGGCACCAGGCATAAAGTGAAGTTATGAGTCAAAATCAAAACCTCACTTCAATTCAGCAGCACAAATTTCAGTGTGCCAAAACAAAACAAGGATCTGAAGAGTGAAGTCACCATTCTATGTCACCACATATCATCCATGCTGTGTTTTGCCTTGTCTCTATCAGCCTTAATAGTCATGGTGAAAGAACACACAACTGCAATATCAGCTGTCACTTGGATGGGAGGGGAGCCCAGCTCCTCTAGCAGTCATAACTTTGCTCTCCTATTCAATTTGAAGCTGACAGTAAGGGAATTCTGTAAATAGCAACAAATGTTATCTAAGAAAAGAAAATTTGCACAATACTTCTCAAGGAACTGGTCTTCATTGTGCTAGATGCTCTGCAAAAAATATAGAGACAATCACTGCCTGCCTGAGCCCATAATACAAATAGGAACATTTGATAACATTTCATTACCACTGCTAAGTTATACTACATTTTTGATGCCCTAGTAAAGCTTCATATTGTCAATGTAATAGTAAGGTCCCAGAAATTTAATGTGCCTTTCACTTAGCAGATTTTTTGCATTGAACTCACGATGGTTCACATGAAAAATATGTTTGCAGTAGAGTACTAAAAATACATAAAAGTATTATCATAGGATATTTCTATCACAAACATTTACATAGGTCACTATAATAAATTAATTTAGTTTTGCACTCAATGCATTTCTCTTTCGTCTGCATTGTAAGCTAGCACTCCACTTTCTTTGGATAATATTTGACAGTGCTGCAATTAAGCAAATATTTGCTAGAATATTTTTTAATTAACTTATTTGAGTTAAACACATTCCAAGGTTACATCCACAACACAATATATCTGACTTCTTTAGGAAATCAATGGAAATCGGGGAAAAAAAAAATTCAAGAAGTGACAGAAGGAAATTAAAAGCAAAGCGAAACAATGTAAACCCCACTGTAGGGAAGGAATTTGAATGCTGGAGCTAAGGAGGGATTCCAGAATCTGTGTGTTTGCTGCAAGAATACCAACAGGTAAAACTGTACAGGTAATAGTACATTGAGGTACCTATTAAATATCTTGCTGTCACCTCGTATACACACCAGTGCACAATAATACACGACTGAGATGCACTCGTCAGACTATGCCCAATACTCATGTGTAGACGAACAAAAGTAAGAGATGCTGCTTTGATTTCAATCTAAGTCCTATAAAGCTCAGTCTGCCACTGAGATCTAATTACTCATTATTTTTTTTTAATGACTATCAAAGCTTGATCAATGCATAAATAAGCCCAGGACCCACACTGGCTTTTCAATCTTGTGGGTGGAATAAATTAGTCATGAGGCACATTACATGCTGAGAGCTATCATGAGCTGGTAGGAAAGCTGTTTATGCAAGGACTCTTAGAGACTCAACTTGTCCACATACCAAGGAAAGCCCATACTGGATCAGCAGAGGCAGTTATGCATCACTGACATTTCTGACAACATCACCCACTACACACCCACCTACACCAATGCCAACTGTCTCTGAAACCCACCAGGGGCTCATGTGATTTAATGCTACACTGAAACCAATATGATACCAAGACAACTCTATGGTTATAAGAGTGAATTGTCTTATCTTCATGGAGTAGAAGGAAGCACATTCTATGGAATGACCTGCACAGGTATGGAAGAACCACTAGAAAATAACTTTTCTCTTCAAGACTGCCACATTCCTTATGATTTTCAGCGCAAGAAACCCACCTCATCACATGAAGAACAGCGTTAGGACAAAGGGAATAACAGTAAGAAATCAGATGAAAAGAGAAAACAACAAAAAAACAACAACCAGAAAGACCCAACCTAAACCAGTATTTCAGGAGATGAGGAATAAAAAAAAAAAAAAACAAAACATATATATAGGCAGAGAAGAAAAGAGACAAAGAAAAGCAAAAAAAAGAGCAACTGTGTTTGCTCTGTGACCCACTGCAGAAGCTGCAGACACACAATCCAGTGCTGCTTCCTTTAGCAAAGGGCTGAAAAGACAGCCATATTTCCTTCTGAGGGAAACAGCTTGACCAGTGACATAAGATATGGTATGGCTATGCCAGCCTTCATCCAGGTTTGGATTTCAGTAGAATAATAGATAACCAAAAGCTTGGGGGTCAGACTAAAACACACCACACTTCAGGTTTTCTAACTAAATAGTGAAAGTTGAAAAAGCACATTCCAGTGCTGTGAAGGCTATGATATTTCAGGCACTTTCTACTGACAAGATTTTTGTGGAATTATGCATTTTAGTTGTAACAATCATCCTCGGCAAAACCCCTGCAGAGGGCAGCTGCGCCCATAACATGAAGAATGCCTCTTGTCTGTATTCCCAATTTTAAAATGAATCAACACAAGCTGACATTTAAAGCAAAGGAACAGCCTCAATCTCTATTATATTAGAACAGCTTCCTGGAATCTGTACTGCAAGGGAATGAATTCTGATGAAAAGTCCTGCTATGTAACTTCAAATCTGCCAGAAATTCCTTTGGTCCAAGTACTGTGTAAATATCAAGAAAGCCACCTCAACATCTTACTGCAATATAATTGTCATTCACTGTTGGAAAGACCATTATATTGGGCATATCTTGGCAGATGAGAGAAAATTATTTGTCCCTCTGTTCATAAAAATGTACCAGACTGAATACAAGATGTAAGGATATAGCAGCCAGCAGTTACATTCCAGTTTAATTTGCTCAACACTTACCTATTTTCTTACATGATGGTTACAAGTCCTCAGTTGGAAAAATTAAAGGTTGGTGTAGTTATAAAAACTAGACAAAGATAAAACCTCTTCACAAGTTTACAGAAGAGTGTTTTATAGTCAAGACATGTTTTGCTTAAAACTGGCATTTATAGCTTGTGGAGGCAGTGTGCAGATTTTAGCAGACAGCAAGTCCTCTATGGAAAGAACATGCTGTCTGTTTACAATGTAGTACCCTTTAAAACACAAAGAACTTTCGGGACAAAATCCCTTCAAATTCTCATCTCCTCTCTCAAAATCCATATTTAAGCCTGAAGTTCTAATTTATCCTCAAAAATATCAAAGACTTCAATGAGAACCTGCCTGAGCAACAATTAACAAAAAATTAAGTTCTTAAATGGGGGGATGAAGGATTTGGCTCTCAAATATAGAGGGGGTAAGGAGAAACCCAGACAGGGCCTTCCAGACAGACAAGCTCCCTCAGGAGAATTCTCTGTTTAAAATTAAGGCAATCAGTTGAAATTAAACTGTCAGAATAATGAACAGAGATAAACACTACAGCAATTAGAAAACAGCTAGCTAATGGAAAACTTAGTTTTATTCTGCTGAAAAAATGCAGCCTCCTTTTCTGACTCACCGTTATTTCCTGCTCGTAGGTCCAAACACCACAGGCCAGTTCAACGCAGAATATTACAAGCAAGCTTCCAAAATACTGCAGAAAACAGAATGGTCTTAGCTATTTTTTATATTCTTTGAAATAAAAATATTTTTCAAAGTTTAATATTGTTAAGTCTTTCTTCAAAGTTAAAGAACATCTGAAAATATTATTAAAATTTCACATGGTTTAAGACGTGGAAACAAAAATACATTTTTGTAACCAAAATATGTAAGACTCAGGCAGCAAACTTTATACAAGCTAAAATCATGAGACATTTCTTTCTTGAAAACTACATTCTTATCAAAGTGATTTAGGTATATAAGGTCTGGTCTCAACGTACAAATATTTAGAGATTAATTGAAATATCTTTTACTATTAGAAGGTATAACCTTTGAACTATTTAAAAATAGGAAATACAAGTGTAAATTAAGAAGTACAAACCTTGGTAAGGACGCTTAAGAAAAACTGGTTGCTGCAACTGTAAAGAGCAGGAGTGTCTTCTTTATAGCATCAACAAACCCTTTCTGAACTGCAGGATAAAGCTACGTGTAATTTAAGGCTGTTTTAACTGGTGTTCCCTACTAAAAATAACCCTTTTATCTTTTATTTAAAGCAGAAGTACACTCTCATTTGTTCTTGACTCCCAACTTTATTCCATGTCAGTGGACTGAGCTTCCCTTTGTTCTCAGTATACAAGACTTTAAAGCTATAGGCTTCATGGATTTTAATTTCATTTGAAAATCAAACAAACAACATCACAATATATAACAGAATAGAATATAACAAATATGTAACTCCATCAGTAGGATACATGCCAAATGGCCTCTAATTAATTATTTCATTCTGGAATCTATTTAGGACACAAAACATGTACTTATGGTGATTTTTTTTTTTTTAATTAATGGGTAAATAAGATGTATTTACTCTGTATAAAACAGCGTACAAATCCACAAATGTTGGGCTTTAACAGTCATCTACATATTACCTTTTTCATTCATTTGAATGAAAGGTCTGGAACTGAGTAATTCACAGATACCTGGGCAGCTACTGGTCTTGCCTTAATCTCTACTTGCTCGCCAAATCTAACTCCTTGAATTAGGCATGCAGACACACACAGAGATATGTAAGAAGTGTGTGTAGAAATAGTCATGTTAATTTTAAGGAGAAACCTGTACCCATACCCTCTCCCCCTCCCCCTGCAAAGGCCTATCCAATGAAGATGGCACTGAAAGGAGGATTCCTGTTTCACTAGTCTCCATCATGTCACACGGCATCTTTACAGCTGTTACAGCTGAACAACACACTGCATTTCCTTACAAATCAACACTGTAAGCACACACAGAGCTCCAGTATAGGTCTTCAATAACCAAAAAGGTCATCCTCCAAAGGTCCAAAAGAGGAAAAACATGAGTCACACCTTCCAAGAACAACAGCGCTTTTACTAAGATATATATTAATGAGCTTCTATGCAATGTATCTACTATCACTGCAGTGCCTAGTAGCTGTGCAAAGGGTTCTTTAAAGTACAGTAAACATAGAAATCTACTTTTCTAAGTACTCACTTTGGAAGCAGGAAGGAATGCCACACGCTTTAGTGCCACAGGCTCTCTTAATAAATAATTATAATATAAAAAAGTTAAAGGGCATTATGACTAACACCGACATTTTTGAGAGGCAGAAAAACTACATGTTTCAATGAAAAGTGCATTTCCCTTCTCTGCTGTCAGAAGAAATTTCAGTGGGTTTATACTCTTAACTGAATAACAAGCTTGGGATTGTCTGCCATCTCCGAGTCTCATACAAAAATCACTGATTGTGGTGAAAGCTATACATCTGGGAGTGTACATACTCCGCAAAACTCCTAATTTGCAGTTTTTTCTAATATTTAATTCATTCCTCAAGTTTAACATTTGAAATGTCTCCATCTTTCTCAGTGTGTAAGTTAAGAGTGTTTGTGGTAGAAGACAGAAGAGCCAAACCCAAGATTTTCTCTGATTCCTGAATACAGCCCAAGATAGAAAACTATTCAGCCAGATTCACTCATAACCCACTTCTGGCTCTGCCAGGGACCGAGCACCCCTGACTAGCTACATCTATACACACGTCAGGGCACTGCAGAATCAAGCTCTCTGTCCTGAGAAAGCCCATCTCTGTCCATAACATAAAAGAGAAAATAATGAGTTAACACACATGAAAGGCCATGCTCTGAATTGAGCGACTGCATGCACACTGAACTCACACACAGGAGGTTGTTTCTCTCCCCTACTGAAAGGGAGTATTATCTCTCTCTCTATGTAATGGTTTGCAAAACAAATACTTCTTAAATAAGATTTTTTTCTGGGGAAAAAAAAGTCCTCTAACCGTTATTTTAATGTATTACCCCTAATTTCCATCTTCCAAATCTAGAAATTATTACTGGCTTCAATGCTTACTCCATTCCCACTTAAATTCCCCAAGAGTCTGAATGCTAAATGCATCTTCCTGCATTTCCATGCTTCTGGTTCTTGCCAGAAATAGGAACTTTGTTTTGAAGCAGGATTAATATTTCTTCCTGTGGGCCATCTTTACAGTCATAAAGATGGGTAACTCACTGAGGAGCACAGCTGTGTATCACACTCTAAACTGGGCCAGAAGTCCCTGAGAGTGCCTTCTACAGAACATCTACCTCAGAGTATTCTTGGCCGTTGCTGAGATACTTTCTATAGATATTTTCTAACTTCTGTGATTGTTTTAAGAACTGGAGACCATTTACAATCACTATCATTCTCTCCTTAGTCTGACATGCGAAGTAATCAGAAAACTGGATTGGTGCCTTGATCCTGATACAAACCAATCAGTTTCCCTGAAGGATTTCTTCCTCCAGCAAAACTGTGAAAAACCTAAAATGTTGCTTCCTTGAGAGAAGCTGAATGACTGAAATACTGGCAGAAAACACTCTTCAGAGAGTAATAAATCAAAGTAAAAATACTTGCCAACTTAAAAAATAAATAAAGCATTAGCCATTTACTGCTCCATATGTCATGCTTGTGGCCAAGATACTCAACTTCAGCATCCCTCCACTGTAAAATGGATGTTGTCAGTTAGCAGGAGCTGGTCTCCTGCAACCTCCTCGTTAAGCCTGCTGTACTACAGGTCACAGGCTGGAAGGGAAGGAGGGAGAAGAAAGGGAGGCAGAAGCTCTGTAAAGCAGTAGTTTTCCAACAGGAATATTTCATCTAACACCTGGAACACTGCACAAGCACTTGCATTTGCAGCATTGGGAGACTGCAGAGGCTTAACCAACTCTGTTTTTCCAGCACATCAGTCCTGAAAGAGAGGTGAAGGGCCTGGGGGCTCAGGAGAATCATGTTCTCCTTCCTTTCCTGTGCAAGAGACTAAACATTCAAGAAGAGAGAATAGAAACAAAGTCATTACTCTGAAAACTAGTTTCAGAGATGCAAAGAGGCATGAAGGGGCAAGGAAAGATAGTAAAGATACTCCATATGTAATCACCAGCCCTGTTCTGCTGGAATAGTCTTCATGTGGTGCACCGCCACAAAAATATCCACAGCCAGTACTCAAATGCTGAAACCTCCAATGCAGACAACACACAACAGCTGGGAATCCCATCACTGCAATACTAATACTAGTGCAGAGATGCTACCAGCTTACACACACCTACTGTTAACTTGTAACAGCCTCCAGAGAGCTCCTGCTCCTGGGCAAGTCAAACAACCCCATGTTCACATCTACAGGTAATTCATTTCTAAGACAGAAAGGACAGCGGGACAGTGAATGCAAATCCCATTATGATGAATTTACAGAAGGGAGGTAACCATCAAGTATATAAAGACAAAAACCAAAACAAAACCGAACCAAACCAAAAAACAGGGACTAGTATTGAATAGGTTTTGTCCTAATTCAAATTATTATGTGTATAAAGGCTATCAGAACCTGATAAAGCACTAAAAAACATACATGGTATTTTCAGATTTGCATTAAAAATCAAAGTAATTAAAACCTATTTTTATAAAGGTTTGTATAGGCTATATAAATATAATAAAAAAATTTAGTCTGAATAAAATTTCTGCGCACCACAGCAGCACCCCACCAAAGGGAACAAGCTCCATATATGCTAGTGTACGCCAGTGCTCCATAAATGGAACATATGTGCTCCGGCATATGCCCAAAATGTCTTCCTATCTCTCTATCTAAGACTAAAAACTAAGTTACAAAATTAGTTTATTCTAAGTAAATTATGACAGGCTTTTTTTGGTATTACATTTGTTCTACCAACAGCTAAGCTAATGTCTACCACCACCAAATATATTCCAGGAACATATTTCTTTCTTGATCATCTCAATCACTTAGACAAAAACACAAATAAAAATAGCAAATGCAAGCACAAAATCACTTTTACTGAATCTAAGGCATTTTACATTTGTTTAAAAGGTGTTTTTTTACAACTACTCCCATTCTGTTCAGAGAGTAATAGCAAAGAGCAGACACATGAAGTATAAAATCTCTCCCTCATGGCTTTCCAACCTGCTGAGTAAAGGATTTTTTTGTTGAAATTGTGGGCAACTTAAGGGCAACGAAACTGTAGTGGGCAACAATCTTTTGTAGATATGTAATATAAAACTCTCACGGCAGTTGTGTTGAATATACCATATGATACCTGCAATTAATAACCTAATGTAATTTGTTTATGCTTTTCAGGCAACAGGTGAAAAGAACTGGTGAAAAATAACCTATTTCTGTTACTAACATGGCTACAGGACGATGAAGAGGACTAAGAAAACACAGTACATGGAGGGAGATTTTAAATTCTTCTCAGAGATTTTTTAACACCAGAAATATTGAATTCTAACTACATTTAGCAAAGGAAAAGTGGAGTTAAAACTTTAGTGCCATACAGTAGTTTACTTCAGTGCAACAGCCAGGGCAATGTCACAGCCAGTGCCCCACTTCAGCTACTATGATGATCCTACTGGCACAGACACAACTGCATGACTGTCCTCTGAGGATGTCCTTCTGAACTCTGTAAACATTCTGTCAGAAACAAAGCTAAGAACAGGAACTACAACAGAAATTTGGTCACTTAAGGTACTTAGTGGTCACTATAGCACTCTGCTGCCTAGCAACTCAAGCAGATACGAGCTGCCATACTACAAAGCTGAGTGTACCCATGTATGTTCTGGAAGTGATGGGGTTTTTTCACATTTTTTCACTCTGCCACTGACAGCTTCAGTAATTTGTTGCCACTGAACTATGAAATGCTTCATCAGCCAGCAGCTACTATAACCAGTGAAACTGTGCTGCTAGCCTGTGCACAAGGAGAATTAAAGACCTGAACACATCCCCAGTCATGCTCCTTTGAGTCCACTCATACCCGTGATCATTTTGTTTGTAGCTTGCAAAAGTGATTTGGAAGCAAGAGCCATGAACATGAACAGGGACAGGATTCTGTGTCAACCCAAATTTCATCAGAACTAGAAAGGCACAAGAATGGTACAGTCTATCTTTTCCTCACTCAGACATTTTTGATTTTATGTTGCATCATGCTCTTCTGTTCTGACAGACAGAAATGTACTGTCAACCTGAAAAGACTTCACCATCTACTTAATTAATCCCTAGAGAACAAATATATCCCACCACACAACACAGACAAAATATTGACTTCTTAAGCTCACTTCCAGATACAGAGAAAGCAAGAGTGCATTCTGTATATGAAAGCAAACAGCTGTGGCAGGCAGGGGCTAACTACTGGAGCCAGAAAAAAAAAAGTTGCAATATAGTGAAGAGAGAGCATGGGGAGCTTTTGAAGAACCTCTCTGGAAGATTGTAGAAATCCTTCATTTTCTGAGCAAATACACCTTTCTTTAAAGGATCAGTGTACTTATTAAGGAATCATTATTCACATCACCTGCATTTTATTTCATAAACATCTTTTTTTTCAAGCTTCACTACTGTCCTCCCAAACATTTCTCTCCCAGAAGATACAAAGCCCTTTTCTCCCCCTCAGACTTGAGAAAAAACCCAGCCCTTATTATAGAGCAAACAGAGAGTAGCTGATCAACAACTCTGCTCCCCTCAGACCTGCTGTCTCACTCTGCTTTCTTGAGCAACATGTTCTATGCAGCATTAGAGGTGAAGAAAGCTCTGGAAAGGGCAAGGGCTGAAGAAATTCCAAGAGGGCAGCTGCAGATGAAACCTTACTGTAACCTCTAAAAGATCAGAGCATATGGTATGTAAAGCAAATGCCATCAGATTTCAAGAGCTATGCATAGCATTTCCCAATGGCTAACAGCCTGAGAGCATCGGCCTTGATCTTCTGAGATGCAAGCGATCCAAACATCTCTCTGCCCTCTGGGAAACCTCAGATGACCATCACCACTGGATCACCGACAGAAATCAGAATTGTTCTGAGTAAAACATAACAAGTCCTTCCTCCTTCAATAACTAAGGAGATATGGTTCCCATTATTTTGTCAGTTTACAAAGTAACAAGGTTATTTTAATGATTAATCCAGCTATCTTTTTTAAAAGTAGAGCAAACATTCATTAAACTGAATCAGACAATCTGCACAGAAAACTGACATCCTGTTTATCCACTTCAGCAGCACAAATTTTCCCCTGCCTCCCTCCCCTGCACCCTCAGCCCTGCCCTGTAGGAATTAACAGTCCATTAATCATTTTGATTTTAAATTTGGTTTATTTGCTTGACAACACAGAAATCTGTGAGAGATGCAGGAAAAAGTCAACAGGGAAATGAGCTGAAACCACCAACTTGCAACATAAGCTACAGAATGTCATCCAGTTCTTCAAAATAAATACATTTCACACAAAAATGATGAAGCATCTCTATTTTCTTAGATTTGGCTTCCCAGATCACAAGATTTTGTCAAAATGTCTTGAAGTCTACGATTTTTGCAAAGTCCACCTCTTTTTTTGTAAAACTTTATAAGTATTTTTTAAATTAATTTTTTATGGCAATGAACATTCTAGATTTAGATTTTAAAGCTATGTATCCAAGTTATTTTTACTAAGCCATTTGTTTTTTTAAAAAACTAAATAAAATTATTTATGAATGGTTAGATTTTTGCTCACAGCCTTGATTCTTCTGTGGGATATTCTTCACCTGTTGTAAATTTTAACTTTCATGGTTATCTTTGCTTATATATGTAAACTGGTATTATTTTGGAAATAAGCAAATACACACTTCAAACAATTATTAGGATTTATTTACTAAGGATTCAATTACCTCAAGTCAGTGAACTTCCCAAAATAAGGGTTATTGCTAGGTAAAGTACCAAACAGGACATCAGTGAAGACAGACATTAAATCATTATTTTCTTATGGGTTGTCATATTCCCTTTCCCCTTGGTCTTCCCCTATTTCATAAGATTTATATCAAAACCTAAAGTTTCCTATTTTGCACAGATTTTTCAAGACACAGCTTCCTTCATTTGTCCACCTGCTCTTTATTTTCTACCAAGGAAATTACACACCATAAAAATGTTTCCTTAGTCAAGAAAACCCTTTTTCTTGTAAAATAGACCCATTTGGTGCTGATACACAATGACTCTCCTTCAGCATGCCCCAAGACACTTCAAACAATCAACATTTTGAGTGAAGAAATTGCTCTTGTAATATAAAACTGTCTTATGATACAAAACCAGCCCCCAGGCACACAGCAAAGTGCCTTTGTGGTTAAATAGACAAAATGGCATGATTCAGCAAGAAAGAGATTCATTTACCTGGCAGGACATCCATTCATGCTCAGCTTGTGGCAACAAGAATGCAGCTGAACAGCAGCAGCAAGGCATACCCCATCAGTGAGGCTGGGCTGTGCCTCACACAAGACACAGAGATTTGGCTAGGCTTTGTGAATTCATATACTCCCTCCTTGATATTAGGAACTTCTTCCATTTCCTATTCATTTCAGCAGAGAAAAAAACCTGAGCAAACAAGCAATGAGAAAACAAGAGCTGGAAAGGACAGATGGGGGGAAAAACCCCACACTAAGGCAGCAAGACCATATATCATCTCAGCAGCTCCCCATCTTTTCTCAGTCAAGTGCAGCAGCCCTCGTTCCCATTCTGGTATCACTCACAGCTCTCTACCCTTCAACAACCCCAGTGCCTTGAACCTACAAGCATATCAGTCCCTGTCTTTTCTATAGTTTTGTAGTACCCACATCCATTACTTAACCAACCCTTTTATTACTATATTCCCTCTTCTTTTGAACTTGGAGCATTATTCCAGAGCCTTTTTCAGTTTTGATGCTGTTTCATTCTCCTCTACTGCCCTGGCTATCAATGACTTTCAAGAACCTGGAGGGAAGCAGCAGTATGAACAGTGTAACAGGTGGCAATGAGGGAAAACAGGAACAAGGAAGATCTACAAGGCTTGCTCCAAAAGGATCATGAGGGCAAACACAGTGACACAGAGTCAAATGAACTCTCGTGGTATAAGTCCCCAAAACCAAAGTAGTCACTTCCCATCAGGTGAGCCTAGAAGAAGGGCAGGCAGCAAAAAGCATGGCACAGGAGACCAGACAGCATGTGTCATGCAGAAAACACTGAAACCATGAAATTACTACTGCCAGTAGTTATCTACCCTTCAGCACTGTGCCTCTTTCCTAAAGCAAGAGCAAAGGTCTCTTCACTATTGAAGAAATATACAGAAAAGAATTAAAATTCATGGCCTCCTAATGGCGCTATCCAGTCTTGCTATCCTAAGTCAAATGCATTTCCCTGAACTGCCCTCAAGAGGCCAGACAGTTCTTGTTACTTGGAGCTACTGGATAACAGCAACAAATAGTGCTGCACTGCTTCTGCAACACTGCTGAGCATTCAGGGCAGCTGCTCAGTGCCTGGCTGAAAGCAGCAGATCATCACTATGATGACAGCAAGCATTTGGATTTAAATCAAGTACTTGCAAGAAGACCCGGACACCCCTACCAGTTCAATTCCTGTAATGCTTCCCCATGCTGCTCAAACACACAGCTGCTCTTGCTTGCTGTGCTCTGCAGGCAGCACCCTCATGGCTACACAACTCCCAATATCCCACACGGCCAAGCAGCTCTTGTCTCCTCTGCTCCCTCTCCCACTCAAGGAAATCAGGAACTGTTTCAAAGCACCTGCCTTGGAAAAAGTCTTTTAAGGACATACACAGCAAGGATTTATTTATGTCAGGGAAGACAAAGTCAACAAAATGCACCATGCCTACACAGGAAGACAGAGAGACTGGCACTGAACCCCAGGACCAATGTACTCCACTCCACAGAGACGGGAGCCCTAGAGAGTGCACACCTTCCTGCAAAGCATGGCTTAGTTCTGTGGTGACACTGTGGCACCACCAAAATCTGTCTCAAAATCCAACAACTTGTCTGAACCTTAAAAATCCTGATCTAAATAGGAAAGACACTTTCTCTCCATTTCAAGGCAAAAAGATATATAGGAATTAGTACAGGCATCATCTCCAGGGGTTTACCTCTGAATTCAAAGTTAGAAATATGGAAAGAAAGAAATACTCTATTTTTTTTGAGAAAGTTGCTCATATACTGGGGTATAATAAAAATTGGTGAACTTTCAGTGTATTTTCTCTTACCAGTGGAACAGTAAACAAGCTGTACTTCAGAATGCAAGCTTATATTCAGCCTCTTAGTTAGGCTATCTAAAACTGAGGTTTAGCAGAGTACTGTCTTCTAATCAAACCTGAACTACAGTATTATGAACACATTTAAACCAGTCCTTCAAACAAGGTAGGCCAACCTGTCTTGTGAATCTGTCTTCCTCCCACTCATAGCACATTTGTAAATGGGCTGTTGATAAAAGCCACAAAATACAAACTCAGTCTGTCCAGCTTAATACTAAACTCCATGGGTTTACACCAAGTATGTTTGTTAGCTGTTTCTTCCCTTCAATGCTTGGTATCTAAATAATTTAGAAATACTTCTGGTTAGTAAATAACAATTCCAGTGCCAAATGTTAGTACAAGGTACTGGAGCAGCTGTAACTGTGTTAAGAGTCCACATGGATAGGAATGAACATCCTCTCTTACTACAGAGCAAATAACCTATACTATGTGTTACTGCAGAAACACAGGCTACCACAAAAAGGGAAAAAAAAACAGACAACAAAATTTGTTATCACTGAAGTCTCATATTAATTCCTGCCAACTGTAGTCATAAGTACTACAGAAGAGCTGATGCTGTGGTACTGTAGAGCAGCTAACATTTCACACAGTGTAAGAATGCCTTCTAGGAAGAAAACATTAGCAATTATTGGTATCTTGCAAAATAGCAGATGTCCAAATTTAATCAACCCTGTCACCTCTGCATCCACATGGACTGAAATGGGTGTGTGTACATAGAAGTATTTGCCACAAGAGGTGATACAGTCAATAGTATCTCAGCATTCTTTAGATAGACTTACAGAAACCACAAGTTTAATGATGGTTTGTCTGGCTGTGTTTCAACTCACTACACAGCTTAGTCTACCAGGGTCCTATTTATAACCAGGTTCCACCAGAACTGAATTAATAAGCTGTTTAACCACACACCAACAGGGTCTAACAATGTTTAGTTCTGAGGAATATTTATTACTCTGTCAACTATGTGATAAAAATCATTAACAGGCTTTGCCCTGTTGACCATCAAATATTTCTAATTGTTTTCCCCTTTGTGAAAACACACACAAATTTGAATCCTGTGCTATGTGAATGCTGCAGTTACAGAAAAGTCATGGTTAAAAATACAAGAAATTGCAATGAAAATTTCAGCCAGCAATTATTTTCAAGTAAGATTTTTATGAAGCTCTTCTTGCTAAGCACCAGAGCTTACTTTTGTTATTTTAATAAAACAAGAATTCAAAAAACTACCCAAACAACAACAACAAAACCAACCAAATAAACAACCCCCCCAACAACAAAACCCAAACAAAATTTTAAAATAACAAACAAACAAAACAAAAACAACCCACCCACATCCTTAGGTTACTACTCTTAAAGAATATATGCACTTTGTTAGGGTTTGGGTTTTTTCAGTTAGGCAATGTGCACAAGAAACTTTGAAAACAATCCAAAACAGAGCCTCAGAAGAAGAGAGGCAAAGTATTTTTTTTCAAATCCAGAAGCAATCTTGTTGAAAGAACTGTACCAACCACCATAAAATTGGGACTCTCCCATCCTTGCACTTTTCATGCATCTAAGTCAGTGACTTGGAAGAGCTCAGATCTTCCCCTTTAGGCTGGCATCACAGCTACTTCTACATGAGAATGTTGGTCAATCACATACAAAAAAATATAGAAACTCAAGGTACACATGGACTCTTCAGACCAACTACCCTACAGGACATATTTCTGAAGTAATTAAAATGAAATTATCATAGCTTTAAAATGCTGGTTCCACAAAAAGTCCAGAGCATGCACCTCAGAAGACTGAGGTTTTACATTTTCCTACTATTAAGCTGAGCAAACATGAGTTTGATCTATACTTATGCCCCCACGTGAAGACAGAAATGTTTCAAGCATTTAACTCCAAGACAAAATTTCAAGAACGAAATGAAAATGATTATGTATTAAAATGTATTAAAACTGAACACTGTATTTATTTTATTGTCTTTACACTTTATTACATTTTCCAAAAATCCATTTCAATTAACATCAGCACTTGCAATGAGCATGCTGCCAGGAACGTCAAGACTTGTATCCAATTATCTGTGCATGCCATCATTATGGCTTTCATGTACTTCAAAAAGAAGACTAAAAGCATGATTGAAGAGGTTGTTAATGTTTTACATGAAGGTTCTTTTCTTTTAGTTCATCTGGCTGAACAAAAGCTCATTTTGTTGATCCACCAGTTTTCTGATTAGTCTGATGAATGAAGCATTGACTTATGTGGGCATACTTCTGTATGGTATAACATAACTGCATTCATTTGACAATCAATCAAAGACAATGACATATTTAGGAAGATATAATTTAGTTTTGCTTATCAGTTTTTTTAGCAAGAGCAAATCTCAAGCTCCTGAAAATGAAATATTGCAACATAAAATGATAGAAATGTCTTGTTTTGATTTAGTTTAACTTGACTGCCTAAACACACTTCAAATTATTTATTTCCAGATGGTACTAAAGGCTAGAAATTATTTCTTCTTTTCACTTGCAGTGTAAATAAAGTGAAGGTCAAAACTAGTTTTAACTTCATTATCTCTTGAAGTAGTAAGGTGGGTTTTTTCAAAGCTTATACTGAAAATAGCTTTTTCTTTCCCCGGATATTATGTGGCACTGATCAACATCATATAGTTACTTTTACCTTTTAATTAATTTAACTAGTATTAAAAACTACCACCACTATAAAATAAAGAACACTTTATGAAAGAAATCTTATACCCTGACAAAAACCCCTAATGTTAGTAAGTTTATCATATTTTAGTACTTTCACTGTTTAGATAAAACAAAAATATGTACAAAGCCATTTTAAGATATGTAAGAAAGATTACTAGAGAAATTATATGGTATGAAATGACATTAATCCATTACTCTTACACACATGCCCATAACTAATTGTCTTAGAACTTGTCTCTACTGACTTGCAATATTAAGATCCAGAAATAAAAAATGCATGACCATTCTGTTACTCTAACATGATCAGATTTAAATGAGAGTTTTCCCCAACAATACAGTTTTGAAAGAACAATCTTCACACTGCATACAAGCTGAACAAACTATCCAAAAGAGAAACAGCACTGCCCTCTTGCAACTGAGGAACACTTCTGTCACAGACATTCAGCTGGAAATATCAAATAAAGCTTTCTCCAACCCTCTCAAATAAAATTTAAAAAAAGATATTTTAATACAAGACCACAGTAAAGTTTTGCAACTGTTTATTCTGCAGTTAGAATATTTCTGTTAGAGAAAAGCAAAGGTTCCATAAATCTCAGCCAATTTCTTATGGTGTTTTATGTGGCACCTAAACCTCACAAAATCTGTGAGGTTTAGGTGTCACATACTTAAGCCTGCAGAGATCCACAAGAAAAATTCAACTGAATGCACTCTGTGAGAATCTAACACACAGTGCAGTGAAAAAACAGCAGGAGCCCAACTCTACTTGTATGGGACCCTGGATATTCCCAAGAGCTGAAGGGTTCTAGCTGTCTGATTTCTCCTATAGCAATTACAGTAGTCAAGTCTGATAAACCTCTGATAAACCTCATTGCTCCTGCTCTCTTCAACTTACAGAGTGCTTGGAATCCTGCTCATCCTCACGTTAAAAAACAAAGTCCAATTCTGCAAAGAGCTACAGCTACACTTTTAAGAAGCATACAGATACATGGCACTCTTGGATCTCCTGGATTTCAGTACTGCCAACAGAGTAAAAATTTTAACTCTAAAGCTTTAAAATTTGTGTGAACTTGATGGGCTTTTGTTGGAGCGGCATTTTTTGGTTGACTGTTTCTTTAATTGTCCCCAAATTCACTGACTTCCAGATGAAGAACATGGTGTTTAGCTCCCTTGACAGTCAAAGCCACATCACAGTTAAACTGTACACAAAGCTTTGTGCAGGAGAGACTACCACATTTCAGCTGCTGTCAGCTCAGTTATATACTCTCCAAATGAAGGAAGAAGATGGGTATTTGGAATTTATTTTTAAACTTGCTCGCAACCAAATGCAACTGCAAAATTCCACATCCATGTAAGAGAAAAAGAAGCTTCTGAACACACTCAGAATAACTTTCATCACCTACAAGTTCTGTTACTTTACACACACAGTCAGCAGTGGAATAATGCAAAGTCTAGGTTAGGTAGCTGTTGCTCAGCTAGGAGTCAAAACAGCAGCATACGGGTTTATTAGGGAGTACTCAGACTCATGTCCCTATAATTATTATTACTGAAGAGTTTGAGTTATTTTTCCCTTCAGCAACTCCTCTACTAAATGAAGTGAATTTTTGCAATTGAGACACTGCTTGTCTTTCAGTCACAGCATAATGCAGTTTAGGCAATAAATTATTTCCCACTGTGTGCTTTGCAATTACAATTCCTCACCGATACCGTAACTCAACAGGGTAATAAAAAATAATCAGTATTTATCTAGTGCCTGTGGATTAAAACCTTTCTAACACTCCTGAAACAAAACAGAAGTTATGAAACATACCCAGACAAGGAGCAACAGATTTCTTTTCACTGTTCCACAGTATCCCAGCATTCCAACTATGATGAGGAAACAGCAGACTGCAATCATAACTGGGTGGACCACAGGAAAGTAAGTCAAAATGACAGCCTCCTCCACCCTAAAAACCAATCAGAACAGTAATCAAAACAAGCACAAACACAAAAAAAGATATAAAAGAAAAAAATACAGCCATTAAGAATAAAATGGTGATTAGCAGATGCATTCTTTCCAGCACCTTACACATTTCACAAAAACCTCTTCAACATGGTTTTAAAGCCAAATGCTGCATTTGAGTACCAAAAACTGCATTGTCCAAAACCTCTCTGGAGCAAAGGTAATCTTCCTGTCCTGCACTTGCACAGTATGCAGCAAAATGAGGCCCTGTTTCATCACCAGTGCTCATAAGCACTGCTGTAATAAAATTAATAGAATTTCTAAATCCCTGGACTGAATAAAGTATTCAAAACTAAAAAGTAATATAATCTGATTACATGTTGTCAACAGACCAAAAATTGATCCCTGTCAGAAGAGAAAGGCACATGATTGAAACCCTACCCTTCCCCTTTTTCTAATTTCAACTGGTGCCCGAAACTGGGGCAAAAAATGCACCTTCCAATACATCAATGTTCAGCTTAACTGAAAGATTCTGAATTCTACAAGTCCTAATTAAGAAGCTTACCACACAGAATGAACAATATCTACCCTTATCAGTAACCCACACAGATTAGAAGTTTAACTAAAGCTTTACCTTGTTTCTGCAGTTAAAGTGAGAACATTATTCAGGTAGTCTCTCAGCCAAGCAGAAACCCCTAATATGCTGATGGACATCAACTAAAAAGAAAACATTAAGTTATTTATCATGTGTTTAATGCAAATTACATGATCATTCATAATTTAAGCAGAGGATCAATCATCACTAACATCTTTCATGCATTCATTTATTTGAACAACATACTGTCCCCAAAACTGTACTTCTATATGCTTAGAATTGGTTTGCTGCCCAAGTATTAGGATGCCAGTGACAATAATCTTTTCCATGTAGTGATGCTACTGCTGGCTCCTCTCCCACCACTGCACAACAAACCATAGAAACAACAGGGAGTGCTTACACTGCTAAAATCAGTGACTCCTCAGGGTTACAAGTGATACACATCAGTCTGCAGGAAACCATGAAGCCATGCCCAGGTACACAGCTAGTGAAGAAAAAGCTGATACAGCAGTCCTGATACACTGACACTCAAGAGAGAAGATTTATCTTGGGTTAAATTTAGAAGAATCTGATTCTCTTGCTCATTCTGACACAGTCACACCATGAATACTACACCTCAGTTTCTTGAACCATAAAATGAAAATAAAACTAACTGCATTTCAATTATTAACCATATAAAGCATTTGGGTATCCAACATGTCAGACACTTCAAAGGCATAAAGCCACTGCACTTTCACTAGGACTGCTCCCACAGCAAGTAAATCCCCAAAACTGGGCAATAATTCCCCACCTAGAATTGCCACCACCTCAGCAGACATGGATTTCTGTCACCTGATGCCACTGTACACTTCAGCACACCAGGAGAAGCTCTGCCCTCTGATTTTCTTGAGAAGCCAAACCCGAACAACACACTCAGAGCCTGCCACCCTGTGACAGCACCATCTCTGGCACTGCTGCAGCAGAGGTACTGCTAGAGGACAAGGCACTCCTCACTCACTTGTCACAGGGGTACTGGGCCTGAGCCACAGAAGAGGCAGGACCTCAGAAGCACCACTGTCTTGCTGAGGGAGGGAATCCTAAGCATGCTGACTTTCCTGAATACTCCTGTTTTCATGAACTGCATAGGAGTATAACAGGACACATCAGCATTATACTTACAGTTTCTTAAAGCAGTAAAAAGTGCTAATCTCCCCTGTGGTCCTCAACATCTAGCTTCTCACATGCCCTCATATTTCCCTGAAGGTGTTTTGAAGAACAAGTTAAGTGGTTCAAACCTAATAGGAAAAGTCACTCTGTGTCCATACTGGCTCCTAGCCTGCAGCATGCCCACAGCAAACTACTTCTGCCTTTAAGATTTCACAGAAGTCCCAGCAGCTATCCCAAAGCTTCTTCCTGCTTTTCAGATCGGATGCACAAAGTACAGGCACTGCCCTGGCTGTGAGTGCTGCCTGCAGGAGCTGGTGCTTGGCATGCTGCAAGCATACTCTTGGAAGCTAGTGCACGCTACGTGGCTACTATATTCACTCCTGTGGGATCTGTTTTGGCTGGTGAAACAGTAACAGTAAAGAACATTTTCTATTGTCCTATTTGCAGGAAGCTGCAGGAACAAGGAAAACAAGATTACTGGAATCTCCTCCTAAATAAACTCCTCCCAGCCATTGCCTAAGAAAGCATCAGGCAGTCATACCACACAAGCAGTCAGAAACACTACAGAGGTAAAGCAGACTGCCAGCAGCCAGCCTACTTTCTTGTTGTCAAAAGGCAACAAAACAATTTTTAACCCTCCAAATCTCCCTGAAAGGCCTGTTGATGCACACAGAAAAGCATTATCTCACATATCCACTCTGTTTATGGTAAAATATTTAAGATATATTTAAGATGTAGCCCAGTTTGGTTACTTCATTTTACAACAGCGGTGTTCAGAAGCGAGAAGTCCATCAAACCACTGCTCAGAAACTTTCATTAAGAGCCAGATGGTCCTGCTAGAAGAGCAGTACTAGAAAAATGATCACTTTCTAAATAATATTCCTCCTCACACACCAGACTGGTGGACTGCCTGCTCCTTGCTGTCCATTAGGCACTCTCAGGCTGCACCAATTTTGTTTCAGCCGTCAGCATGCGGCAACACATTGTACACAGCAGTGAGAGGGGGTCGATTTTTGAGGAAGGATAAACTCTCTTTCAGCAGAGGTAAGATCTGGCAGCATACTGAAGCATGCAGGTTACTCACAGACAACAGGGAGATCACAGAGCAAACAGGTAAAAGGCAGAGGGGACAGAAAGGATTTCCTGGACACCAAAAGTACTGAGCAGAGTTCTGTCACTAAGAGAATCATTCAGTCTGCTAGAAGGACTTGTGTGCAAAGGCAAATCAGGAAGGACAAGAATTTTAATTTCTGTTCTGTCTGCCTAAATTGAGTTTTCTCTACCTAGACATGTATTTTTGCCCACAAAAAATCCAAGGAAAATCTAGGCAGATACATCACCAAGCTGAGGCCAACACATGGCTCTGTGACTTCTACAGAAATGCTCAGTAATCACATCAGAAAATGTGACTCCTTTTTCATCTAAGAACAGCAACTGGAAGAAAAGGACTGCTTCCTTCAACCTAGGAATAACCTTCACCAATAATATAACTACATGAACAATAACCTTTACCAATAATATAACTACATGAACAATAACCTTCACCAATAATGTAACTACATGAACACCATTTCAGTTCATAAGAACAAACTCTTCTATGAAAGGCCTCTTGCATCATTCAGAAAGATTTTAGCCATTTAGATTCCCCCTGACTATTCTCACTTAGTATGAATAACTAGCAATTACTATTGTTTCCTGCTGATGCAAATTACATGCAAGAACATTCCACCTATAAAGCCTGTGAAAGCCAGGTTACTGCTCAACTACTCACCTACCCTGTGCCTGGCATGTTTTCACCACCATTAACTGCTTCACGTGTTACTGAACTTCTGCTACTCTTAAAATGCACAAGAGCTAGGTCAGCATGACTCTGAAGTGCAAGCATATTGCCTTACCTCTCTGCTAAACAGATGTTACACACAATTACCTGTGCAACGCTCTCCTGCCAATCAAATTCCTAGTGAGGCACCTTTGGGCACTGCATTTTCAAGAAAGTCTACAGTGAATTATTATTCTGAATGACCTGAAAGCCAGAGTGCTGTGACACACTTCATTCCCTGGCATGAAAGTCAGTAACAGTGTCCAGCTGGGGTAGCCGAAAGGCATGGGGCAGAAAGTGAAGGCAAATACTCAAGAGGCTCCTCTTGAAAAAAAGATGCCTGTAAAAGAGCAAACTGGTAACTCAAAATAGCAATTCAGAAATAAGTTCATTACAACATGTGTATTTCCCAGCACATAAGCCAGCAAGTGCTTGGTACCTCTTCCCTAACAGAAGGAAATGATGGGGAAAAAGTTGCATCCCCTCTGATCAGCAGAAGTGAGTCTCAGGGCAGCAACACCTTGACGGATGAAAGATGCCTCTGCAACACCAGACTGTCTTACATAATGACTGATGTTTATTTTAGTGACAAAAGATTATCAAGTTCTAGCTCCCATCCATCAATCCACTTGCTCACCTGCTCCATAGCCACAATGGAATCACAGCAAGAACACAACAAACATGTCTGGCCTCCAGAGCTCCTGCTGACTCAATGTGCAGATGGGCAGCCCTGTAAAAGCACTAAACATCCTCAAGTGCCAGATGATATCAAGAAAGCTCCAGGCATACACCACTTCACACCACCTACAGCACATGCAGACCTTCAGCCAGCAGCACAAGAAGTCCATCAACACCAGCAGCAGTACAACTGAGTCCAGGCACTCAGCAGGCAAGAACAGCCTCCCCAAAAACCTTGGTGGACATCCAAACCCACCAGCAAGTAGCAGCAGGCACATCACTGCAATTCACTGCCAAGTGATTTTCAAGAAGTCACGGGCAAGAGCAAGGTCCTGATTACAGCTATTGTTGGTTGATTTGAAAGACGGTAAAACAGTGGTCCCAAAAAACTGGCAGTCCCCACTTCAGTCACTGCTTCAAAACAGATTAATATGTATAATACAGTTAAAATCTGTATCAAGCAATCAGATGAAAGAACACAAGTTTATGACAAAAGTGCTAAGACAATTCTCACATTAGCAGTAACATCATTTCCCCAAAAAGTTCTCATTCAAGCTTCTCTGATGACAGCCAGTCTGCTGTGCTGTAAGTATGACATGACAGTATGCATAAAATGTTTATTTGTTGCAGCTGGCTGCAAAAGTCACTATGAGTTTTAATTCTGAACTGTCACAGTATGTTGTATAGCCATCAACATGACACTGAGGAGTTCACAATTATGCCTACTGGAATGCTCTATTTTAAATATATTTTCACACTGATTGAACTTAGGTAATAAATTCTATTTTTGTATATGAGCAATATGCGCACAATAATATTTTGAATTTTCAAATTAATTTCTAATGTAAAGTTTTTAAAGCTACTAAAGCTTTCTCAGACAAAAAACTGAATTAAAATATCCAACAACAGACTTCAGCTATTAGGAGTGATCACTTCCAAGCACAGTTTAAATTGTCTTTAGAACTCTCTTACATAAATTAGACATCAAAATTCAAATACAAAATCATTTGCAATTCATTAAGTATATCTTTTAAGCCATTATTTTGAAATTTCTACTCCCAGTGTCTCTGAGGCCATACCTTAACTGGAAAATAAATCTGCATTTCCAATTAGTAAATGAACATGGACTTCTGTCTTTAAGGGAGCAAGTCCAATTGATCTTGCTATATCCACACCTGTGTTCACACTCCCATAATTTTTTTCATTTAAGCATTCTAGCACATTCATTTTACTTTTGCTCAAATTTCAGAATATTTTTTAAACATTAAATCGGAGGAAAGCTTAAAAGTATCTTCCATACCAAAAGTCACACATGATCGTTTTTATTCCAACAGATGGGGTAAACATCTTCAGGCCATGTCTGATATCCATAATGAAACACTGACTAACAGCACGACAGAGCAACCTGCTTTGCATGAAAAGGTTTCTGGCTACAAGAAAATGACTTTCAAGATACGACAACATTCATCAAAATATGTCCTATAATTTTAGTTAAAAAAAAAGGCAACAAAAAAAAACCCACCATAAACAAACAAAACCCAAGACACAAACCTTGTGAAAATCTTCCTGTTAAAATTGATTTGGGTAGTCTGAGCTATAACTAACCCTTACCAAAGGACAGAGGGGATACACCACTACAAGGTCATGAGCATGCTGCAATGCTTTTACAGGATTTTCACCATTAGGTTCAATATTCAGATCACTGAAGAAACACAGATAACTCAGATCCATGGATAAACAGAGAGCTACGTTTTTTTGGGACAGAGGAATATAAGGGTGGAGGAGGGGGAACAAGAGGCCTTGTTTTTCTGTATTACCTGATAAAACTTAAATGTTTAGAGAAAAAATTGCCCATAAAAAAGGGAAATCCTCTATTTGCTAAAAAAGCACCTTTGATTCTATAGATATTCCAACATTTCATTTTAGCTAAGCTTCCTACAAGGTTATGCCTTGGTCCCCTCCCACATCAGTAAACAGCTGAAGCACGTTCATATTTGCACTTTGAATCTGGGTTTGCTTGCACAGCTGCAACAGTGAGTTAGCAACCTGCTCCACATTTGGCACGGCTGGAACTCACACACTCTGCAGTAAGGCTGGAGCACTGAGAGGTCGCCCTCCTGGGGAACATGAGCCAGCTTTTCAGCAGGTGGCTGTTCAAGGTGCCCAGAGGAAGCACAGCAGAAAGAACAAGAGCCCAAGCATGCAAACAAAGTTGAAGTACAGTCCTACTGTGTATCCCACATCAACCTCTGGGCCCACATCAACCTCTGGGCTGTGTAGAACAAGGGTACACTAAAAGCAAAGAATGATAAAGAAGTACATATACTTCTTCAAGCACCCTCTCTGCAACTACTCAGGCACTGCACTTCTTGTTAGGACATGACTTGTGCCACTTTTCCCTCGAAAGTAATCATCTCACAGTCAAGACATCTTTTGCTTTGGGGAGGAACAGGCATGTGCTGCTCATCACAGGTAATCCAGAGCAACGCTCACAAGTATCGCAATCCACACATCACCATGATGTGCCTTCACATATATACAATATACTCTTAATTTTGTTTCTTTAAGAGTTTGCTTTTATTCGTGGACAGTAGTCAATCTCAGAGATACAGGCAAATTATTTTTAAACTCAGTATATATATATGTATATATATATATATATATCTCTTAAAAAGAGCATGTGATTCCTATGATCCACAAGACTACACGTTAGCTGTTAGTGGATTTATACCCAACTTTCCTGTTTTACACGTGAATACCCATGAACACACAAGGATGACTAAAATGAACCTGCATTTTTATTTAAATCACATAGTCCTATAAAAATGCACAAAATTAAACTGTCTCCTACACCTTGTGAAATAGCTACAAGATATTTTAAAAATTGTTATTATTCTATGAGCCTTGTCTAGAGCTTGCCACAGACTCAAGATGAGAATCGTCAGGGTACAGGAGCATACTGGGCACAGGGTACTGGAGATTCATGAATAACTGGACAGCTACTTTCTACAAAAGGAGATGTGAATTTAAAGAAAGAAAAAATGTACAAGTACCTACATGCCAGATGGAACCTTCCAGTTTGCTCCAGATTGTGGTCTACCACTATAAACAGACAGCTTGAAATTTTCCTTCCCCCTGAGCTATGGGCTCGAATCTTGTCAGCACAGGTTCGTGATTCATCCTCCAGGTTGATGCAATGAGTTCCACAGAGTTAATTGTGAGTATTACCAACAAAGTGTCTGTGGTTCATTTATTTCTGAATGGCAATTAAAAAGCATATTAATGCAACTTCTAACATGTGGGTGGGATCTGAGTTTGTTTTCTCCATTTCCATTAGCACATTAAGCCACTCTATTTCAGGACAGTTTTCCAGAAACTCATCCAGCAATTCACAGCTGATATGCCACTCAGGGTGAGCCACATGACCTACAAAGATACTTGGAATAAAAATGTATATAGAGGTAGACTCAAAGTTAACTTATGGCTGAACTCTACTTTGTTAGGACATACTCTAGTGATGTTAACAATGTTGTATAAATATTACAGCCTAAAGAAACCAAAAAGTAAGAGATTTCTCAAATACCAGAATTAAAAATAGTTCTGGTCCTTTAAAAGTCCTCTTATAGCTTTCTCTGTTGAAAGCATTCCTTTAAAAAGACAGCATATTCCCACAGAAGCCACAGCTATTTTCTTTATACAAAGAATGCTAAGAAAAGCAGGTTTTAATTCCACATGTCTAAACTGCAGTCTCTAAAATCAGAGGATATTAGCCTAAAACACAGTTTACTGTGCTACAGGTACCTGGCCAGGCAGCGTTCATTTCAACGGATATTATTTGCCACTTAAAACGGTGCCCCAGAATTTTCATTCCAAGTATCTACAAATCCCACCAACAAGAGTGGAAGTCAAAACACAGGAGAAAACCTCTATGCAGAATCTGGTTTCACAGAAGGCAGGATAGACTGATTTCTTTCTCATTTCAGAACAGACTTGAAAAATAAAGCAAAAAATTACAAGATTCAACACATGCATTTGAAGTTGGATAAAACAGGAAATAAAATATCATTGCTTCCAACCACCCTTAGTTACTTCCTAGCACAACACATACTCACTTGCTCTGAGTTCTCAATCAGTACACATAGGCAAAACTAGATTTAAGTGTGCAAAGTATTCAAATGGAAAACTAACTAGAAGCATGCTCCACTTTCATTTAATGTGATTTTTTTTTTAAACTTTGTTCACAAACACAAGCTCGAGATAGATGCAAACAATTTCCACTACCTGCCAGAAGTGTTTATTGGCTGCAAGCACACAAGTGAAATTAAATGGTACTGCTGAAGGAAATCTTAAACACTGCTCAACAGAAACAGCATATCCCTAGGCAAAAAAAAGCTCATGAGGTGAAAGGAAAGTGGCACCATCACTGTCTTGGCTCAAACATCCACTGACACTATTAATCATCAGTTAAGAGATCCTTACCACCTGTGACACAGTCAACTTCAACTTACAACCTTGATTTGTCCGCAGCACTACATACAGTCATCCTCAATTACAAGCCACACAACAGCAGCTGCTCCTGCCTCACATGCTCACCAGGAAAAAAAAAAAATTTTTGTTTTCTCAAGACAGAAAGTCTATACAGACTTTTTCATGCACTTCCTGCAATGTTGTACTTCACTTTTCTTCCAAAAAATTGATAAAATTATTGCATTGCTTTTAGTTGCATTATTGTCACTATCTAGTTCATCTATTTCAACTATTAATAACTTTTTTTAAAGAACATACATGGCTAAGCTGCAAAGAAAAGTAGAACAAACCTGTACATCTCAAAACTACTGCTTTGCTTAATCTCCTACTACTGTAAGCAGCCAGGAGGCTGAATTTTCCCTGTATTCAGCACCATTTGCCAGTTCCTGTTCTAGCACAACCCACAGGGAATACTTGCACTTCAGTATCTCCTGTGATATGTCTGTGTCATTATTAGAGGCTGACCATGTTCTCTGACTCAAGGTCTGCCTAGTATAAATGCTTGCAAAGGTGGTGTGACTAGGAAAACAACCACAGCAAAATACAGAACAGTGGCAGCACTGCAAAGTGTGGCAAAGAGGGATTCTGTGAGGGCAAGTCATAAGTGCTCAAAATGAATGAGGATACTCATGTTACACCCAGGACTGCTATGAGCTGGGACAGCATCGGGAGCTTGCCAACCCAGCAAAGCCCCCACCAGAAGGAAAAACCCTGCAGTCTCATAAACTGCATATAACATATTTGAAAAGCCATCAAAACTAAACTTCTCCAAGTCCCAACACACACACTATCTAGATATAACAAAGACCAGCACTGTCCCCAAGAACAGCAGTAGGAACACGTCTTCCCTCAAGAACAGCTAAAATAGGCTGCTTAGCTAAGCACTAAGTCTTGACCACAAAACACCAAATCATGCCTTTTTGGAGGTCTTCTCTTTTATTAAGCTGTCCAGAATTTAATATACTGGAAATGGTAGTGTTACAGAACATAGAATCAAGATGGATCCCTCAGTCTTGCAGATTATGCTAAGAAGTGATACCCATTTATAAATATATCTGAGGATTGCAGAAGAATGAATCCAAATGTTAACTGCAGGATTTAGTCTGATGGATACTCCTTGTCCAGGGCACTGTCAAAAAAACCACAGCCAAAAAAAATTAGAAGACTGAGGATGTCCTGAAAATGCAACTTCCACTGCTATGAAAGAGACTTCCTGCAGTCAGATGCATGCTTCAGTTGACCATGGAAAAAGCTTCCAGAAGGGTATCATCAGGTCTATGACCAACACCAGTCACTTAATAAACAACAGTTAGAGCACTGATGATGAATTTATTTCCATCTTGTAAGAAGAAAGGCTTTCTGCAAGCTGCAGGTCCTGAAGTAGCAATCCACTCACTTCCACAAAACTAATGTTCTTCGGGAGCAGAAAAGGCAGTACATTTACTGGTCCATTATAAAACATGATGACCCAGTACAACAGAGCCTTGGCCTTTCAGCTGATTGCTTATGGATTATTTACAGGTCAGCAGACTTTGGGTCAAAAGTGACAGAAAGCATTGTAACAACACTTCCTGCCTGCCTCCCTCTCATGCACACACAGGTACATGACAGCTCAGCAGCTGGGCTCAGTAAAAAAAGTTTATTTTCAAACAGAGCATACAGCTGTACATTTACAAGCACTACTATGGAGAATCAACAAGGATAGCAGCAGAGTGACTGACAAAGTTCTCTCACTCCTCTGCTTCCACAGGCACCAAACCCAACCAAATAATGCAGACAGCAGTGTTTTGCAGCCACCATCTGCACCTTCAGTTTTCCAGCAGTATTCATGATCAGACTAGCCATTTGTGTCATCTTAAGGAGCTTCATATGCACTATCTATCCTCACCAAGCTGGCAATGACAAATGCTGAACTCCCATCACATGTACTGGGACAGCTGCACACAGGACACACTTTGAAGTTTACTTCAGATGTTCTCTTCTAAGAGCTTGACAGTCAGACCGTACCAGACAGTGTCCTGCACAGTTTTATTCAGGACTTCAAAGGCTTCGTGACCTCAGCTTGAACAAAGCAATCATTTTTGCACAAAAACTACCATTCTGTTCCACATGCTGTTTAACAGTTTTCTCTTTCATTCATATTCTGATTTCCACTTAGTTTTCAGTCATCATGGGACTCCATGTCAATTCCAAAGCCCCTGCCATGGCCAGGGACACCATTCACTAGAACAGGTTACTCAAAGCTTGAACACTTCCAGGAATGAATTTCTTTAGGCAACCTGTTTCAGCAACTCACTGGTACCACAGTAAGAATTTCTTCCGTGATAATATGTAATGTAAACCTACTCCCTTTCAGTCTGAAGCCACTCCCCCTTGTCCTGTCACTACATGCTCCAGTAAACATCCCTTCTCCATCTTCCTTGTAGGCTCCCTTCAGGTACTGGAAGGGCCCAAATAGGTCACCTCAAAGCTTTCTTTCTTCCAGGCTGAAAAATCCCAATCCTCTCTGCCTTTTCTCGCAGAAGAGCTGCTCCACCCCTCTAATGATCTCCTCGGGACCCACACCAACAGGTCAATGTCCTTCCTGGGTTGGGGATCCCAGAGCTGGATGCAGGTAGAAAAAAAATCAGATATAAACTAGGTTTGATCCCATCCCTGCATTATTCAAGTCTAGAGCACCTCAGGAGGCAGCCCTGACGTGAGCCCCAGGTGTGAGACCCAGACGTGCGCAGTCGTCCATTTACATCCCTTACCATGCACAAATCTCACCTATTCAAGTGAAAGAGATTGTTGCAAATGAGTGAGGACTCTGAAAATATCCATCCTGCTGTTTCTTCAAAGCTCCAAAAGTTTAAGGAACAAGAGTTGATCACACCCACTTGTGCTGAGAGTGAGAAACCCTGCTGCTATAAACACAGCTTTGACTGAAATCCTCAAAACAAAAGGCCTTGCCTGCCACTTAGGATCTGTCCACTGAATGCACAAAAAAGACTCTGGGCTGACTATTCAAGTACCTTTGAGAGCTTGGAGTTCATCTCGGGTCATAGGATGCTCTGAAACTCACCCATCCAGAAGCCACCCGTGAATATTCCCCTCCGTACATATTACAGATACACCAATTCCCACGAGTAACCCTAATTCAATTTTACTTCCTACTTGTTTCCAAAGGCATTTTTTCCCCCCAGTAAAATGCACTCCCCTGCGGGAGCTGCCTGGCACGGGGCCAAGGGCACCAGGGCAGCACCTCCGGCCCAGCGCGGCCAGCCCGCGGCCGTGCCCGCCCTTCGCCTCCGGGACGGCACCTGCCCGGCCCGGCCCGGCCCGGCGCACTCACCCAGAAGAGCAGGTTGAGGGCGTAGAGCAGGCAGCGCAGGCACTTCACCGAGTCCTCCCTGGCCATGGCGAGCCCCCGCGGGACACAGCCCCATCCTCTCACCACATCCTCCCTCCCGAGGCCGGGCCGCCGGCGCCCTGCAGGAGAAGAGGGGGAGAGAGGGAGAGGGTGGGTGAGTCCGCCTTACAGAGGGACCAGCGCGCAGGTGGAGGCGGCGGAGCCGCGCCGAGCCCGGACCGGCCGCGCCCCGCAGAGACCCCCGGCAGCCTCCCCTCGCCTCCCGCCCCGCCCGGAGACAGCGAGGGGCGAGCTGTTCTCATAAAAATAATACATGCGCGGGCAGGGAGAAGCTGCGGGCTATCCCAGGGGCACAGCGGGGCTGAGCTGAGGGCAGCGGAGGCACGGCCCGGGGACGCCAGCTCCCTCTCAGCCCAGGATGGACGCGCTGCCCGGGGGAGGCAGGGCGGCCGTGGGACAGCGGCCACTTACCTCCCGGACGCCTCCAGCACTCACTTGCTCCAGCGAGCACTCATGGGGCCGGGGCGCGGCAGCGCAGCGCGGAGCCGCGGCGCCCATGCCCTGCGGCGGGCGCGGGGAAAGGTCCGGTCCCGGCGAAGGTCCGGCCCGGCCCGGCCCGGCCCCGCGGCTGCCCCGGCCCCTCCGCCCCGCCCGCAGCGCTCCGCCAGCCCGCGGCGCCCGCGCATGCGCCGCTGCCCGCCCGGTCCTAGCGCCGCCGCCAGCGCCGTCCGGGAGCGGACAGACCCCGGCGGGGCCGGGCAGGGCTGTGCCTCAGGCGGGGCTGTGCCCCCGGCTCCCGGGCAGGGCTGTGCCTCGGTTCCCGGGCAGGGCTGTGCCTCAGGCGGGGCTGTGCCCCCGGCTCCCGGGCAGGGCTGTGCCTCAGGCGGGGCTGTGCCCCCGGCTCCCGGGCAGGGTTGTGCCCCCGGCCGGGCTGTGCCTCTGGCACCACGCTTGTGCCACCCTCATCGTAGCGGAGCTTCGGAGCTGGTGGCTTTTCCTTCTCCTTCAGGGGAGATGTTAAGCGACGAGCTGACTGGAGTTGAATGACATGAAGCCTCCTCTCTTGTGACACGTTGGCCCAGGGTGGCACATGCCACGCGAAAGGCGTTTGCAGTGTTTCACAGGAATCTCACAAGGTTCCAGTGTCTGCGCCGGAAATTAAACTCTGCCAACATCAACCCCAAATCTAGTCATTTACAGCCCAGCACCCACTCCCTTTGCTAAACAGCAAATTTAGAAAAGCAATCATATTGGAGAGATATTATTCTAGAAATGGCCAAAATCTCTAGTTATTTCGGAAAAATGGTCATTAACTTGCCCCGTAATGTATGTGGAACTTAGAAATGACACAACTGAGCTGAAAAAAGTCATCCTTCTGAAATCCATTAGTGTCTGTGTGCATCTGGTGATCAGGGTAGGAATTCTGTAGAATCTCAGGATGGTTTGAGACCTCAAAGCTTATCTAGTTCCAGCTTCTCTTAACCTTGGAGCTCATCTAGTTCCAACACCCTCCGAAAGGCGTTCTGCTCCTCTGCAGCCAACACCTTTCACCAGGTTACTCAGAGCAGCCTTGAACACCTCCAGGGATGGGACATCCACAGCTTCACTGGGCAACCTGTTCCAGTGCTTCATCACCTTCACAGTAATGAATTTTTTCCCCAATATGCAGTCTAAACCTTCTCTATTTAATTGATATTGATGTCTGTATTGTTACATTGTGTGTGTATATATATGCACACATATATTTCAAAACTAAGAACTATATTTAAAACTCGGAGTTACATGCAGATTAGTAACAAGTTTTCCATTAATACATTCAAAGGTGTTGCAGTGCCACCATCACAAAAATTAGAAGAAAATATACTGAAAAATATTTCATAACTAGAATAGGAAAATACTCGAGTTCATGATATGTAAAGATTGTTTTAACAACTGCTAGTTAAAGCTGAGAAAGAGGAAAAATTTTATGCATTACATTTTATGTAATGCATAAAATCTAGCTCTTGTAAGGCCAAAGAAAAAACTGTTTCTTGAAAAAACAATGTCTTTTGTTGAAAAACCACACAAAGTCCAGATATTCAAATGCTTATTACTGAAGCTGCTGGTGGAATCTCAATTCAGTTTTAATTTCACTGTTTGATGCTTTCGTGGTGAACTGGAGCAGAGTCTTCAGGTGTATTTGCTCCTCCTTAAAAAGAAAGTTAAATGAACATGGGAGGACATAAAATCCCATGCAACAGGGACTTTATGACAAATTTATATAAGTGCAAATTGTAGTTAAGTTGAAAATAGTTAAGTATATTGCAGAAAAGTGGCGTGTGAAGATTTTTCCTCCTTGAAATTTGCTAAGCTTTAACTGCTATTTTGATCCTCTGTGAAATCAGGAGCCTATCTGGGAAGTGTAGTAGCCACATTTAAAATCTTCAGTGAATGTTGATAATTCCATACCTAAATAAGCCAACTTGAGCTATAACAGACACTGTTAAAAGGTGACATTGTACATTCATTCTGCTGTTTACATACCATTCATTCTTTTTATTACTACAGACTTCACATGAACACAGTCAGTTAGATCTTGAACAGGTATTGTATTTTCAGTGAATCTATGCCAGTTTACAAAAACAGTGTCAGTTTACAACTGAGCTCCAGCCTTGGCTAAGAACAATCCAATCTGACCTAAGCCAACATAAAAATAACTCAGGTTGTGTTTGTGTTATTAATTGTTCCTGGGAAGACAGCAAATTGCTTGAGCAAAATTTTATAAAAAATGCACTACAAAGATATACTACAAAGATATACTACAAAGAAAAAAAATGCACTACATCTTACACTCAGTGGTTTTTCTTTAAACATGCCTAAAATAGCATACAAGAAGTTCTCTTACTCATTTCAGATATTTTTTGGCTTGGAGTAAAAATATTCCTAAAGTGTGATAATGAAATTAAGAAAAAAGAAAATCAGTCTCTTAGACATCTTACATGTTTAAAATCCTGCTAAAAAATGGCACTTCAAGATTTTATGCCTCTGAGTTTTCATTCTTTGAGGTCTTTGGTCATAAGCTGCTCTCAGACTAATTTTTTTAAATTCTGCTGCAACAACTTCATCACAAATATAAAGAGGGTCTCCTAGTTGATTAAGCAATTTCTCTGTCATTTTTGTTGTTAGCTAAAATATTAGCTGTGCAGAAGAGATTTTGCTCAAAATCTAAAGAAAACAGGTCCCATTTATGAATGTCTGCTCAACTCTGTAGGGGAAAGAACAAGGTCTCTTTGGAATACTGCTTTCCACCAGGCTATCAGACTTTGGGATATTTCCGTGCTGTCAGCACTGGGAAAGAAATACACAGGCAGTTCCCATACATTCTAAAGAGTAACCTGTTTATTTAGAGCTAGACAAGAGAGTATTTTTTATAAACAGAAGTGTAATGGTGGAGCTCTTTATAAGTTTTTGAAATATGTGTTTGCTGTTAGCAAGCAATGCTTATTTAATGCACAGAGACTTATGAGCATGGAAAGCCTTGTGGATTGGTATTTTTGCTTGGATTCTCAGATGCCTAATAAACTACAACCTGAGAGACTTCTTTTTCTGTCACAGGACATCCGCAATGGCTTTCCAATATGAATTCTCTAGACTTAAATAAAATGTTCATGATACAGTCTTTCCATCAATGACAGAAGAGGGGGATGGGAATTCAATTAATTCAAATAATCTCTTTCCTCTGCTTATCTGCCTATTTCAATTTGATGGAAACTTAATATCTGTAAGTTATATCTGTAAGCTCCTTTGTCAGATGTGCTTGAAATTAGCCAGCAGGTTCAAAATCTATTAGAAGGGTATGGTTTGATAGACATTTAGTGTGTGTGAATGCAACAGTATGGTTTTGTAAGCTGTTCCTCATCAGGAAACCTGAATAAAAGAGCAGTGGATACTAAAGACACCCATCTAGCACATGGCTGAAAGTGTCTCTAATTTAAACTCCATGATAAAGTGGAATAGCATTAGGTATGCATGTAAATTTATAGGTGACAATTACCTGTTAATATTTGGCAGGAAACTTCATCACTGAAAAAGTGATTAGTTAAATAATGACCTTTTGTATGCCACCATAGCATTTAAAATTACTCAGGTGAGCAGTGAACTGAGGAACATACACATAGATGTGCTTTGGCACATACTCATTTTCATTCTGTGATGTATCTACTCTACTTGGTCAACTCCAATGAAGAAATTGTTCATGGACAGGTTTATTTCCAAGATTTTAGTATAAGCTAGAAATATCTTTGGTGGCACCATGGTAGTTCTTAATGAGTTAATGTTTTTTTCCCAACACATTGTCTGTTAGGCATGGAAATTCTGTGATCCCTTTAGTTTCCATGGTATTTGTAAAGTTTCAAGGATAATTAAGTGATTCCTTTTTACAAATGGCTTTTTGATTCCAAGTCCCTGCCAGGAATAGCCTGGGCAGGCAAATTCTATAACTGACCTCTGCCTGCAATGAGTACCTTGCATGACTAACAGCATCAACACTGAGTTCAGGATGGATTTCTCAAGCTAGCTTGTCAGTGTCTCAGGTAGGCATCTCATCACTTGGTCTTGCCTTCTCGGTCTTTTACTTGGTTGTAATGGTATTCTGTGCTCAGCTTAGCTCTTTCTCAGCTTTGCTCCAAATCTGTCTGCTCTTTAGACTCAGAATTACTTAATTCCCTTCCCTTTGTTCTTTGAGCTGTTTTCTCTAGAACCCTTAGCTCTATGTTTCTCTTCTTCTGCTCTTTGCTTGATACCTTTCTTAACTTCATTGGGGTCTGGTCTGTCTTGCTTTTACACTTGGTTCTTGTCTGGTCATCAGCTCTGGTTATGACCTTCTGCCCAATGAATATGCCTCTCTAATGACAGGTTTAACGTCAAGCACAGGATGGAGGTTTGTTTAGGAAAAGAAATTATCAGATAAACAAACATCTTTAAAATGGAAGGTGTTCTAGTTGGCTCAGGAATAGCCTATATTGTAAATGCATGTTTGTAACAGAACCCAGCATTGCTACCCTGAGGTAGAAGTTCCCTTCTTTCTTTTGAAACTAAGACATCAAAAGGCACCAACTTTTTCCTGTCTCTAGAGCTTGGTTTTACTTGAACATGTAAACAATGGTCTGAAATAAGGGAGCACTTGAAATTAATAAAATGCAGATTAACAAGATTAGGTAATTAAAACCATAGTCTTGGAAATACTTTGGTTTAATGGGCTCTTGAAAATGGTCTTCAATGCTTTCTAGCTCAGCAGCTTCCCTAGGCTCTCTGAATTGAAGTAACACTTCAGCAGGATTTTTTCTGGGATCTAGATGGATGAATCCCTGAGCAACATGGTCTGACCTCACAGCTGGTCCCTTCAAACCTAAGTTAATCTCTAAACCTGTGTTTCTGCTTATGTCCTTTCTTTCACCTGTCCTGGCCATCAGTATCCCTCTAGAATCTCCTCGTAGTCACACTTTGACTGGGGAGGACTGTCCTCCTTCTTGTTTAACTAGAGGAAAGCAGCAGCAGTGACAAGGCAAACAAGTGTCCCTATGTTGGGGACCCCCGGTCTGTATGGGATATTATGGATGGGGTCTCACCAGAGCATAGTAGAGGGGCAGAATCCCCTCCCTCAGCCTGCTGCCCACATCTCCTTTTGATGCTGCCCAAGATACATTTGGCTTTTTGGGCTGTGAGCATACACTGCCAGGTAATGTTGAGCTTCTTGTACAACAGTGCCCCAAAGTCCTTCTTTTCATAGCTGCTCTCAATTCCTTCTCTTCCCAGCCTCTGTTTATGCTTGTGATTTCCCCAGCGCAGGTGCAAGACCTTGCATTTGGCCTTGTTGAACTTCATGAGGTTTGCATAGGCCCTCCTCTGAAGTTTCCTAAGTTTCAGTTTCTTACCAGTTATCCTCAGAGTCCTGTGGACTACAGTCCACACTTCCTTTTCAGGCACAACAGGGGATTTTACATGAGCAAAGAGCACATTTTATTATCTTTGATGTGTCAACAGCACTGCTAGTTATCAAGGTTGCTGACACTTCTTATCATAGTGCCCTGGTGCTATGGAAATACAAAGGAGATCTCATCACTAGAGAGCAGCCACTTTGGAGAACTGTAGTCAGTCTCCACTGCAAAGCTCCTGTGTGGCAACTTGCTTTAATCACATTTTTCCCAGGCAGTTATTTTGTTCTCTCTTTTCATTGTCCAGCTTGAGATCTCACAGGCTGATTCAGAGAAATACTAAACATTCACGACTTTATCTGAAGCTTCTGGGAACTGCCCTTTAGAAATATGAAATGTAACTCACTGTGAATTACTCAGATGGATTAGCTGGAATTCTCAGATACTTGTGTTGTACAGCTATAGGGAAGAGATGATAAAACTGTTCTTTCAGAGAAATGTGGAGGAATGTTTGTGAAACACGTGTGCTATGAGTCACAAAACAAACTGGCAGGAAATGTATGGCTGTCCTAACAGCTAAAACTTAACAGCTATTTCCACTTAACAGTGGAAGATATATAGACCTTATGCTGAAAGAGGCTAAAAGAATATACTAAAAAGCTCATTCTTTGCACATAATGAAGCAGGGGTCAAGGAGAAGAAGGCGTATGATTGTATAACTGAAGTTGATCATGTAATTTACTAAGGGAATAAAGATTCATCAACATCTTTAATTCTGACACCTCCTTATTTTTCACCGTTTGGTATATTATCTCTTAGGGCAGTTTTTCTTTGGGAAGGTGCATATGAAATATGTTTTTAAAGAAAAGTCTCTTGCCAGCTAAGGTGAATATGGTACTCTGCACATAGCTGCCTTTTGGTCACCTGTTCACCTTATTGTTCCACCTAACTATGGGATTCAGAGCTCAGTCTGATTAAGAATTAGCAGAGAAATCATCAGTTTTCTTGCAGCCTTACAGGGAAGGGATAAGTGTTCCCCTTCTTTCCATTTGTTTCACCTTCTTTCTTTTTCTCCTTTTCCTTCTTTTGGATATGTCTCCATATTTTTCCTTCTCCTCTTCTACATGTCCTCTACTGCTAAATCTGTTTTTCCTTTTTAGTTTCAGTATCTTGTCCAGATTCTTCTCTGCACTGAGATTGTTATCCAGGATACATAGTGAAAAATATGTAAATATGCAAATTTATAAAGCAGCCTCTGAGGTGAGGCTGTTTCTGAATCACTGTCATAGCTTAGGAAAGTTATTCTCCAGTTTAGTACTCCCCCCTAAAAAGAGCATAAACTGCTCCCCTCCCCCTCTCCAATGCAGGGCAAAAGACAAAGGTTGAGAGATAAGAAAAATTTACTGTAAACAGAAATGAGATAAGAAAATGAACAGTAACAGCAACAATATTAATAACAATAGGTATAAGATTAACAATATTAATATTAATAACAAAAGGTATAAGATGGAGAAATGAAAACACGTAGAAACCGCCAACAATAAACGAATACTGACCCATTCCACCCATCTGCCGTGTCTTCTCTAACTGAAGGAACACCCTTCTCCTGGGAAACAGGAGTCCCTTTCCCCCACCCCTGGCAATGACATGGGATGGTATGGAATAACAGTAGAGTCTGGCCACACACTTTCCCAGCTACCACAAAATTTTAACCCTGTCCTGGCTGAAACCAGGACAATCACTTACACCAGTCCTCTTATGGCAAAGCCTGAAGCGACAGTACCTGAGATGTCTTAACGTAAATGGTGTTCCCTTCTCCTTGGATCTGAAGGCCCCCTTGCCTGGCTCACAGTTCTCATGAAAATTGCTTCTAAAACTGTCATTGGAGGCTTAAGTGAGATGCAGGTGAAAGCAGGAGACAAAAATGACAGAAGTAGAAACTAACAGACATTAAGAGTAGGTGAAACAAAGGAGAATGTAAAAATCTGGAGAATGATGGAGGGATGTCGAGGGTGAAAAAAGAAAACAAGACATATTGAAGAACTATATATTACTTTGCTATTATTACAATATCTGGAAGGAAGTATGAAACAAAAATGCTTTAGACTGACATCCTTCATAGAAGGAAAGAAAAGTAAGCTGTCCGGCTACAATTTTATTCTAATTACAAGACAGTTTTTTTTCCGTATCAGAAGGCACAGATTTTACCATGGCTTTTTAACTCTGATGTGTGATAACTGGATCTCTAGGAAAAAAGGTATAAGCCTGCCAAGATGGTTATCTTAACAAAAAAATTATAAAAGGCATGGCAAATCTTTATGAGGAGGATGCCTGTCAATTCATCTTTTCTTTTATGGAGTATCTTAAATGGTCAAATGGTAGGTTTTAATTGCTTTGAATTTATATGTGGAAGAAGTGACATTATCTAAGCTAAAGCTGTTTTTCTCCACAGAATGGTGACTGAGACCAAGGTTATGACGGTATTTTTCCTAATTGTAATTAGCCTCACATTTCTGCAATGCAAAGCACTGTATGCAAGAGTTATTAGACTAGCATCATGAGAGTCAGCAAGTAACTAGCTTTCATTTCAGCTGGAATCCAAAACAATCTTTCACAGGACAGTAGATGACTGTGATTTCCTTGATATTTTCTACTGCTTCCTGCAAGCTATCTGAAGTAGGTTGATTGTGCCCTAAACCTGGCCCATCTCTCTGCTAGCACATTTTGAATAGTGTTCTGCGTAGGTTCTGATTTTTCTGTGAAGCCTTTATAGCCTTGCTGCAAGACATACAGCATTACTTCATAAATACATACAGCAGAAATATTGTACAGCTTCATCTGAACAAAAACCCCCATTATATTCTCAAGTACTTGTTATTCTCAATTATTTTGAATTTTAAGTAGGCAGCTGAGAATGTACGGCATTTTTTTGGTAAAATTTCCACCACAAAGAGTCTCTTTATATTACCTTGCCTAAATGTAGCCCATTTTTCAAGGGTCAATTGGCTGCTTGTCATGTAAACAATGTGTTACTGAAATTTTGATGCATTACTCCCATGGACGACATGCACTGAGGGACTGAGGAACGGTGCTGGATTTGCAATGCAGACATAAGCATGCAGAACTGGCCTGCCACTCAGTGGTGCAGGACATCATCAGCTCTTGTGCCACCACCCTTTGGCATTGGCATGGCTGAACACAGCTGCATCATCCACCACATAAGACATACTGGGCACAAACAGGGGTACAGAAATGCTGTACAGCTTTAGTATAGCATCCTGGAAATGCTAGAATGAGTGTAAATCAGCTTTGTAGGCAACTCTGAAAAATACAGTTAGAGAATCAAATGCCTTAAAGCTCAATTTTGTGCAACACTGAAATACCATTATTAAAGAGAATTGTCTGCTCTGAGCTTACATATCAGTGACTTGGACACTTACCTGCTGTCATTTATCCATGATTTTCCAGATGACATTTGGAAGATGTTAAAATGGCATTACAGTCCCGGGGGATTGCTTATCAAAGAACTCTTACTTCACTACTACACCATTGGGATGCTTTTGATAGCTCTGACATGTTCTAATTTGACTTGTCTTCTCTGTTTGCACCACACTAGTATGTATCAGCTCTTTCAGGATGAAAGGATATCTTACTGCGCTTCAGAAACTCATTAAATCTATATTTGTAAATAAAGCATTTGTTCCACAGCACTAGGTGTCCTTGAACCACTACAATGAACAGCTCTGCAGGACGTGTCCTAAATGTACTCAAGGCTCCAGTGAATAATGAAAATCTGACTTGTCTATTAAGCGTCCTGGGAACAACTTGTTATGGCCTATAAAGCATTAGAAAAAGTGCACACAGTGGTATTCCCAGAGCTGAAACACAAATCTAATCAGACTCCCATAAAATGTCTTATTCAGGTCTGAAAAATTGCTAACTGATCACAAAATTTGCTTTACAGATTAATAGACTAGTTTAATAGCTATAGTTCTCACTGTGTATGAACTACTTTATGCACTTGGCTGTATAGATATTAATTACTTTGGCTTTTATGTAATACATGTTTATATTGCTGTTATTTTTGCAAATGCGACCTGCCTCAGGTAATCCTTTTAGCCTGTGTTTTCCTTTTCCTTTTTTTTATGAAAGAAAAAGAAGTCAATCTGTTTTCCAAGTTAGAATTAATTTTCAGGTTTCTCAGCAGCTGAATACTTAGACTGGTATTCATGCTTCCTAATTTTTGAAAAATATTCAATTCAATTCAGTAAGACATTAAAAATACAAGCAGAACAAATTTTACATGCAGTAGTATTTTAGACACAAAACTGATTAAAATAGTAATAGATCTTTTGGGGACACTTCTGGGGCCATCTTGGATTTATAAGGAGTTACAGGGTCTGGGAGATAAACAAAAAGAACTTCATCTGTGTCTCATCATAACAACACCTTCTCTGTACTGGTGCTACAGTGATTAGTGTTGGCCACAGCCTTGCACTGAGCACCAAGAATATACTCCCCAGTGTCTGGAACTTGGGATGGCAGTTTTCACTGCAGAATGTTCAAATCTGTTTGCATTAAAAAATCCTCTGTTGCCTATAAAATCCATTTCTTTAATAGTAACTAACTGCAGGACAATTAAATTTTTATATGGCTTTATAAACTAATGAGTCCACACCCGTGTCAAAATCTAATGCCAGATGTTATATTTGACTATTAGCAAGCCAAGAAGCACAGAACATTTTATTGAGAGGGAAAAGCTTTACTGGTAACAAATTTTGAGAAGACTAGAGGTAAAGGGAAGTGGAAGTACAATTTCAACAGTAGCATAATACATTTTAACTTTTTAATGATGAAGAGAGCAATCACTTCAGAAAAAAAATCTGAAAAAAACATGTCAAAGCTAGTTATTGCATTTCTTGACAAAATATCCATTCAGTTTAATTTTCTCTTCATTAAAACACTGATCAGTCTAGGAGATGACCATCCAAACTATTTTTGACTAGCCACCACTGTTTCCAACATGTTTACAGGCTTTATGTTGATCTTTCATGAGTGATCAGGAGTTTTCAGTACTCTCAGTCTTCTTTCATGTCTACTTGTGTTACTCTGTGCCATGCTTCCCCTCTTTCATACCTATAAATCTATTTTAATTCTTCCCCCAATGTTATTATCAAAAATTTCTTTTCATTTTCTGCATCCTGAATTCTGGTAGACAAATCTTAGAGCAACTTAGGGATCCTCACTGTAAGCTTCTCCACTCTTACTTCTCATATTGACAGTTCTTACATTCTCTGTCTTTATTTTTTTAGAAGGTCAGATAATTCTTTAAATTTCCAGTAAGCACTCCTCAGTAAAACCTTGCTTTTACCACCTGATGTAAGAGAAATCACTTCCTAAAAATTCCTCTCTTTCTATATCTGCCCATTTTAATCCACACTGGTGCCTTCCTTCTCTGAATCCATGAGGTTATTAAATTGCAGCTGGAGGTGAGCAGGATTTTTTCAAACCATTATATACAAGGTGTTGTAGGTGTTGTAAGAATGTACCTTACTTAGCAACATAGGGAAAAAGAAACCTTCCCCACTGTCCAAAAAAAAACCCCAAAAATTTAAGTGGCTGAACAACAAAAATGGGAGTTATTGTTGACATGATCCTAGCTTAAATGTGTACCTGATTATTTAGTTGTGTGTTTTTCCACGCTATTTTCAGTCTTAAATATAATCTGTAGATTTACCAGCTACATGTTCTAGTCCTAAATTTGACAGTTTCTTACCATTGTTTGTTATTCTTTTCTAAACCTGAGAGCATGAAGTTTTAAGAATGTTTTGTTAGTTCTGTAAGCTGGTCACTAAGCTTAAATGATGCAATATCATGAAAGTAATAAACTGAATTGTTCGTAAAGTTTATGTCTTTGTGAACAGCACTATATCTTGTACATTTTCTTTTTTCTTTCAAGAAAATTTTGTAATGCACAGAATGAAATGAAAGCTCTTTCATATATGAAATTTATATTCAGCGAAGGAAGCATCCTTTGATAGTGATCCTTTTCATCCTGAAAGTGATAGAACAGTGGCTGTGCTCACCTGACAAGTGACAGGTTCTCCTTGGGTTCCCTCTCAAACTAACCATTTTCTACCATAACTTTCTTCCATAACACACAGTGTGCCCCCAGTGATGGACCTTTAATCGGATCACCATTATTTATACATTCTTAACAGTAAAGTCTCCACTAGGAGAGATTTCCTCACACTATCTTATGAAGATATGTATAAAAAGTATGAAGATATGTATAAAAACTACATACATGCTTTCTGTCCTTTTTTTTCTATACAATTAATGATAGGAACAAAAGTGTTTTATTACTAAAACAGGATGGTAATGATTTTAAAGTTGTGCAAGTGAAACTTACCATCCTTCAACCCACAGATCAGTTATGCTTCATGTTCACTATATGGTGTAAAATACTTGGAACATGTGGAAAAATTGAAGGTGATTAAGATACAGCTCTTACAAAACCTGATTTTGCCATTCAATGTTGTTGCATCCATGGTAACTCCTTGCATCATATGGCACTTGTGTAAATGATGCAAAGATATTTCCTAAAGTTGCACAAATACTAACTAACATGAAAGGCAAACTTCTGTGTGTCTTACATTAATGTAAAGTGTTTATTTCTATTATAAAAATGGAATTTTCCATAATTCACTGGGGATTGAAGATGTGACATTGTAAACAAACTATTATTCATAAGGGAAAAACATAATATCTAAAGATGGAAAAAAAAGGTTTTATGGGAAAAGAGGAGAGCAGTGGGTTAAAGGGACAGCTGGTGTGTGTATGTTACCCGATATGGGAGTTCTGCTCTCTGTTACTATTTTGTCACTGCTGTAGTAAGGCAGTAAATGATAGCTAGTAGTAATTCACTGAATAAGGCACGTGTCCTGTACAGCTGTATCCATGCCTTCAGCCTTCCTGTGAACAGACCAAAGACCAGTCTCTACAGAAAACCCCTCAGAACTCACCAGAGCTGAGGAGGCAGCAGGGTTCTCCAGAAATTACTTTAAAACTAACAGAACTTATACAAGCATGCGTTTTTTTTTATTTTTTGACATTATCTCACAAGATTATATAATGTGACCGTTACTTCCTCGTGTAATCTCTAAGATAAATTAATAAAATACAACAAATTTATGACATTGCATTAAATTCTATAACTTACCTTTACTATGTTCTCTTTGCTCTTTTTCAATTCAGTTGTATAAAAATTTTGTATAGAACCACATAGATCTCTTCACTGAAAATATGCATTCTTTTCCTATCTCTTTCAATTTCTGAACCTCCAAGTCTACATTGTATCAACTGAAATGGATTATGCAGGGACAGATAATGAAAAATTTTATCATGAACAAGTGCTGAGTACCACTGCCAACACATGTATATACATGTGCACTCACACACACACATATATACACATATGGAGAAGATGTGTTTGGAAGGAGGTGACTAAAATTCAATCCTGAGTGAGTGATTAAAGCTGAAGTCATCATCAGATGACAACAGTTTTCCTTGATTCATATATGCTGGTTCTGAACTAAAAACCATAAAATATAGTTATTAATAATAGCAGATAAGTTCTCACATCTTTGAGACAGGCAGCAGACACAAAGTGCCTCCAGACTGTACTTTAATGTGCATGTGACACTACGCACAAAGGCATTTAGCTCTGGCTGCTATGAATTTTTGCAGGATGCTCTAAAGTCTTTGAAGACTGATGTGACCTGCTCTTGTCTTCTTTTAAACAGTTTGATGCGACCATATTGCTTGCTGCCTATTTAAGGAAATGTGCCTATATTTTTTAAAGAAAATACCAGGGAATGACTATACATTAGTTTTATGCAGTTAACACTGATTGAAAATAGAAAAGGGTGAACACTGACAGTAAACAAGTACCTGTATAGGTGTGTTTCAGTTTTAGGTACCTATTACTTTCAGTCCTAGCACAATAATTTAATCTTCTTTCCATTCTGTTCTAGCTTGTTACAAATACTGTCCCATTTGGCACAGAAACTTCTAGTTCTCTGTTGGAAACCAAATATTTTTCTTTGCAGGGGCAGACATTCCTCAGTCAAGTTTAACAAAGTGGACCACAAGGGACCTGTCTCTGTTGTCCAAGCTAGCAAGATACATTTATGAGCCAGCATCAGTAAATAAAGAAGGCAGGCTACAGCTGTCCTCCAGCAGTTGAGGTCACTGAGCAATTCCAGAACCACAAGTCAGTGATTTAATGGAATTTCCCATTCAGACAATTACAGCACATTTGACCATATCACAACACAAAATGTTGGTTTCTTATTGCATTCCCACAACAACAATAACAACACCCCAAACAAACAAACTGCTGTGAAGTGGATTTTTCTATTTGGTATCTCTTACATAACTTTTTTTTTTTTTTTTTTTTTTTTTTTTTTTTTTTTTTTTTGCAATTCTATAATTGAGTACAGAGAAGTTCAGAGAGAGAAATTCTTTTAGTATGAATTATCATGTGCCTTTTAATGAACTCTACAGCCTACAATAAACCATGTATCTGGTATGAGCCAAGGCCATTGTGTGAAAGAGGGCCATGGAGCCGTGGCAAGGAAAGGTGCTGGGGAGAGCCCATGAGAAAACAGCCTCCTGTAAGGGTTGACAAGAGACCAAAAATAATTCCCATGAACAGTCAGAATGTGCTCCAACCTGAAGGGTTAGCTGTGAACCCTGCCAGTCACATGGCTGAGTAGAGATAAGGAAATACAAGTAGAAAATGAGTACTTCTTGGTGGGAAGAGTGTGCTTGTATTCTGGTACTACCTATAGGGTACCACACCGTATCAGAAATAGAATAGAGGTCATTTTAGCTAAAAAAAGGTGTAATTGATTTTCTAGCCATTGCACGTCACTACACATAAAACTAATGCATTGCTGTGAGATCTAATAGTTATTCAAATATAAGACCATATGAATTTTAAAAAGCAATTATAAAACACTACAATCTATTCTTGCAAATTACCTGGTGTAATTTTAGCTCTAGACAACAATGACAAATTACAATCCTCATTTCAAGGATATGAGATGCATTACATAATGCAGATCTATAGTGTTTTGAACCATTAATCATTATCGTCTGGCAGCACTGTTTGAGTTGATTCTGTTTACAAAAGAAAATAACTGCTAAGACATACTGTTTTAAGCTTTTCTTTATCCAGTAAGTATTCTTTAGAAGGAATCATTTATAATCTGAATTTGCATTTAGCCTCAAAACAGAAAAACAGCCCAGATATAATTGCAGTAAAGAAAGGTTGACATACACAATAAAAAAAAAATTAAGACCTATTTCTATCATCACCAAATATTCATCTCTTACTATGCTATTAGCAGTTGTTATTGAATTACAACATAGTGTGACCTGATTGTTTTAACATTATGCCTTAGGCACAGAATCTAGGAGCCACTGCATTTTTCTCAAAAATTTGTAAAACATTGTCTTGGAAGACATATGAAGTTAGTTCTTCTTACTTTCTGTCAATGTTTCCTCCCTTTCTGTGTAGAGAACATTGTCAATCATGGAGTACCAGATATCACTGCTAACAAATGTAATTCTCAATGTTAATTCTATCAGAATATAAGTATAATCACAGTCAAACTGAAATGAGTTTTTAATAATTTATAAGACTTTTTAAATTAAATCTGCTCCTATTGATGAAAGATATTCAGTATCAGGTCTTTTTTATCCTGTAAATTTTTTTAAGGGGCTTTTTTATCCTGTAAATTTTTTAAGGTTTCTTAAATGTTCCTTGTCTTTATTAAATGTCACTAAGCACTTGCAATTTAATGAATGCACAAGTAATAGCCTGGCAATAAGAAGAATTTACCTGGGATATGAAAGGCTCAGATTCAATCTGCAGGTCTGCCATTTCTTCCTGTCCCAGAAATATGCTCCAGACACCAGGAAATCAACTCTACAGTGATTTTTCTAGAGATGGATTATGACTTTCTGTATTTGTGCATTTTGTTCAAATTCTCTGCAACAAAGCTGTGAAGCTGAGTACCCAGCATCATAAGCAGACAGAATACTGGACTAGCTCCAGAGCGGTTTCTCTCACACTAGGCACATCAAGAAGGAAAAAATCTCAGGACCAACCTAAATCAGACAGAAGACACTTGTGAATTTGTTGCTTAACTCCCAGGAGCTTACTGACCACAAGGCTATATTACCTATTATGCTCTCATTCTCTAGAGTATTGCATTTCAGTAAAAGCCTTATTGAAGCACTTATGTTCTTACAAGCATATTCGTTTATACAGAGTATTTTACAGCTAAAAAACTGTTTCATTGAAGAATTCCCAGTCAACTGCATTCCCAAGTGTTTGCACTAATCTTTAAGGGCAGACACATCTAGAAGAGCCAAGAAGATCTGAGGTTGTAACTAAGTGCAATATAGGATTTTTATTAAAAGAAAAAAAAATACTAGCTCTGTTTTTAAAATGGATTGATATAAAAAATTGCAGTTATTTTAGTACTTCCCTTATAAATTATTGAAAGATAATTATCAATAAGGAGTTTTTCCCTTTAAAAAATACATTCCCTTGCCACATTAGCTCAGAGTTTCTGTAAAATCAGCTTGTGGCCTCCTGCAAAGTAACTTTTTTTTCTGGTAAAGCCCTTATTTCTTATAACTTCTGGGATACAAACAAATTTAATAGATATAACATGCAAATATAAAAGACCTGATAGTTCTGCAATATTAATGAAAACGAGAGGTGAAAAATTTCTAAATTAGAACCTCTTCCTCAAAATTAACACTTTTGTTTGTAAGATCTTCTGTTCATGCTAGAAAAACTGTGGCATTCCTGTCATTTGCTACTCTGAAACTAGGCTGTTCATTGCAAGCATTATTATGCCAGTAAAGTCCAAAGTGACTGTGACTGTGTAATTGTTTTCATATTTTGTTGAAATATAATACTGTCACACAGAGAAGCAAACTCTCCACATGCACTAAAAAAAATTTGAAGGCTTAAGATTTAGACTTCTCTTTTGGAAAGCAATGTATCAGAATAATGGAGATATTTGAGACTTGGAAGAACAATCCTTCTGAAATGGACTGCAATGGCACTTACTGCCTTATCTGCTTTCACAGTGCATTTTCAAATAACCTTGTAGATGCCTATATTAGGGATTTTTGCACATATGCAAAAATGAGGCAACTTCTTATATCATATGGTATGTGCTGATTCAAACCTTTAGAACTCATCTAAAAATATGGTAATATTACCCCTCCAATGCATGAGACGAAAAACAAATTAGGTATTAACTTAGCCTGTCATCACCATTTATTCTGTATTTCTGTAGGAACTAACATGACAGGGCTCACCACATGTGGGACCATGAATTGGCATTTCAGAACAAAAATTAGAAACCATAACAGCTTTAAAGTATGCTGATGCAAGCCAGTAAGGAATAGTTCATTTGTAAGCTAAGCAATACTTCTAAGATAGGTACATTTAGATCATGTGGAAGCTTAAAAAATTAGACAACAGAAGTCAATAGGACAGGAGAGGAACTTCTGTGCTCTCCAAGTTGTATTTTCATCAACTGTATACATCTTAATAAAATAATTATCACCTAAGTTAGCTTCCCCAGAAAGACCATTTGCCTGTATCATGGAAAGTATCACAGCTACAATGTTATTACCACCTTGAATACATATGGTAATAAAATTTCAAGGAACTTGGTTGTTCCCCCTTTTTTCCCGAAGTTTTGCTTTACATTATCAAACCAAAGAGGTAGACTCATTCTTATGCTAAATTGCAGTACATCTTCTCTCCCTGGTAAAAGTTAGGGTATTTGCCTTCTGTCAGGACTATCCTTCCTGTAATTCCTCTGAGTCTGAACTCCAGTTTCTCGAGTGCCTCAGTCTCTGCACAGCTCTTGAAACCATGAAAGAGGTGATTCCTGGATAATACTGAAGTATCTGACGCTGTAAGCCCAGAGGCAGTGAAGATTCATGCCTGTCCTCAAAGTCTGCATCCTCCCCTGGGTCAGCTGTGCTACTTCAGTCAGTCATAATGCCATTATTTTGGCAAATTTCTCAGTTATTTCCTTCCCCTGCTGCCACTTGCAACTTCTGTGAATTTCCCTCAGCGACAAAGAAGGCTACAAGAGCACAAATTTGAGTGGAGAGTAATACAATTGTATTGTCATCTCCTAGATGTGCGCTCTAAGCACAAGACTTCTCACTCTTTTACTTTTTTACCTGCTCCATCTGCAGACCTCAATTCTCAGAGGACACATTTTCTGATCAGAACAGGGCATAGATGGTGTCATATCCCACATTCTTTTGTGCCAGTCATGGCATACCAGAAATTTATAGCATTTCTTTGTGGAAACTAGTAGATATGAGCCAATTCCAGGCACAAGCATGTCCTGGCCTCATGATAAAAATACTTGTATAAATCTGAAAAGGAAAAGGCAGAAAATGTCTTTCATTACAGATAAATAGTTAAAGGCATTTGAAGTGTCAAATTTTACTTAAAATGTTTAAGTAATCATTAAGATAATCACTTTCCTACTTACTGCCATATAGTTCAGTATCCAGGATGGCAAGAAAATCAAGCAAACAAACTTGGATGTTCTATGAGCACCAAAACTGCTTATGTTGGTTCCTTGGGCTTAAGTTATGTTCATCAGCAGATTTTTTTATGTTTTGGGTACTCATGGCTTTTGAATAGATTTTCTTGAGTCTAATACATGGAAAGTTCATACTGCAATCTTCTCCTCAGTGAAAGGGAGAAAAATATCCAAAACTATTAGGAGCAGGAAAGCATCTAATAAGTACACAATTAATCTCTAAAATAACAACTTTTTTTTTTTTCAGTTAGGTTGAAATTAGTCCATTCTATAGAGACAGGGCAGAATGAAAAAGCAGATAAAGAATATTCACACAAACATATGGATTGCTCATGTAAGCTTTATTTCCTTAGGAAGTCAGGATAAAACATTTCAGTGATTAATATATAAACAGCAATTGCTCATATCCTGCAGATTTTCAGGAAATAACTGAAATCTGCAAGCAAATTTAACTGAGTCTGTAGCAGATAAAATTAACTAAAAGATGGAGATATAATTGCTTGAGTCTGTACACAAAGTCAAGCTGAAAGATAAATGGCAGTTCCATTTTCCTGTTGACTGTTAAAGCAAATTAATTATCTGGGGTCATGGATTTTCTTCCAGAAACAGGAATGTGAATCTCAGAATGCAAGAGTTTGTAATCAGCAGAAAAGGAAACTGATTTCTCAAGAGAGATTACCATCCAGGCACAATATTTCTGGGCCAATTTTTCCCTTTTGAAGGACTGTTTCATGGAAGTGTGAAGTTCCTGCATAGTGCTGCACTAGACCAGAGTAACATTATGTACTTAAAACTCTGACACAGCTTTTTCCTCGATCCAGCTTTGGATGGAGTTTCCCATTACATAAAGTTGATTGCTCAGAAAAAAATACAAAATACAATCATGCTGTAATCCTTACATCGTGCTCAGTCTCAAGACAATTCAGTTATTTAACTAATGTCCTCCAACAGCCATGGTGTGCAGTACAGCAGGAATGATAGTTATTTCCTGCAGAGGGAGAGTGAAGCTGTGGGTGATGTCCCTGCAGCAGCACAAAGGGTGGGATCTGGGAGATGGTGGAGTCTATGGCAGCTGGGAGGGACAGCTGGACTGCAAAACTGGGTGGACTGGAAAGAATTGAAAAAACAGCTGCAACAGCAGAAAAATAGCAGGCAACAAACAGGATGTGAGGAGGAATTACAATAAAACAGTTGAAAGCATGTGAGACCAGCAGGCCTGACAGTGCCAATGGCAGCCAGAAGTGCTGGGAATGCCGTGATCCACAGCACATGCTGGCAGCAGCACACCGTGGTGAATGGATTCTGGCCTGCCATGCAGGACTGCTGGAGTGCAGAGCAGCAGGTGCCAAAGAAAAGCAAACTGCTCCTTTCTGGTCGTTTAAGAGCTACCCAGGCTTGCAGTTTTATGTAGGCTCTGGTGGATGCCACTTAGCTGTCACTCTGTGAGTTCTGTGAGAGCCCTGAGAAACACACAGATGCACATCTGCACCCTCTGTGTGCCACAGGCAGGGAGGCTCCCTTGTGACAAACCAAAGCACAGGAACCCACCAGCAGCAGCTGAGACCTGGAATAACAATCCAGGGATGCACTAGGTAGGTCTTTCCTGATTTTTTCAAATGGTATCATTAGAAATGTGTCCTTCTGGAAAACAAAGAAACAAAACATAAGTCCAGAAACACTGTATTAGACAAGAGTTAAAAATCAGAGTACTGAAGTAAATAAAAAACTGTGACAGTCCTGAATGGGTATAGAAAGCTCCAGCAATCATACAACTCAGAAGATAGAATGGATTTGGAAGGAAGAAGGAAAGGGTGGCATCAACAGATAGCAGCTGCAACACAAAGATGGAAATGATGGGAGTTAGATGTGTCAAACAGCTCTACACATGAGAATAGACAGAAGCAATTAGAATAGAAAAGGGCATTATAGAGATATGGAATGGGTAAGTGCAGGAGAGGGAGATTTGAAAATCTCAACCCCCATCTGAGAAGCGCACATCAGAACATAAATTTATGTTTCAGCTTTTTTTTTTCCTGTCAGTTGAAAACTAATGAAACCTAGGCAAGCAATTAGCTTTAGGTAGATCACAGGGCATCTGTAATATTCCTTTGTGCCATCACTCCGTCACAGTGATGAAACATGATTTATGTGAAACATTTGCTGGAGAAAAGCCGTCAACATTAATAATATTATATAAACAGGAGAAAACAGCAGCTCCTGTGGCCTCCCTTCGCTTCCTGTGCTAAGCAGCTCTGTAGTGGCAAAGGAGTTTTTTCAGCAACGTTGATTGTAATTCACAAATTGAATGTTTTACCTTGAGTTCACAGCTGGTGTTTAGTTCTTTTTCACTGTATTTGCATTCCAATAAACAGTCATTAATCCCTGTTTCCTTATCGGGAGCTGCTCTAATTAGGTTGTTCTAAAAGTTGAGTTAATCAATAGAGTTAATTCTTTGCATTTATAAGCAACAGGAAGTTTTCTAATGTAAAAACAGTTTCTTTTTTATGGTCTCTTGGCTTATCACTTCTTAAATGTCAGCTTAAACTCAGTTTGGTATGCCATTGGTATGTCATGATAACAGCACTTACACAAGCAATCCTACTGAAGGTAGTGTGGCCAGTCATTTGACTATACAACATGAATTAATATGGGCAGAAATCAAAAATATGAGCTGCTTCATTTGTCTAAAAAATACTAAAGAAGACTACAGGTAGATAAATAAATTCCTGTTTCCTTTTCAATAGATAGTGAAGGCATTGAATTGTATTTTCCTTTGTAGTTTATCTCACAACCCCCTGCCATCCTTTACTGTAAAGCACTACAGTGAACAGTTTTCTAAGCATGTCTCTATTTCTATAAGAGACTCTCACATTACAATAAACCACTACACATTAACAGGGGGAACTCACACCTTGCAGACAGCAGCCAGCCCCACTAGCACTTGGTCATTCTGCTGGCATAGCCTGGTTTCATTTTCCTGTTTCACCAACAGACACAGGGCACATGCCATTACTGATGGCACGGCTGAGACACAGCCCCACACCTAGCTTTTCTCCTAATGAATATAGGATATCATTACTTTGCTGTGCTTTTGTATGGATTAAGTTCTCTTGCTGCATCAAATCCTTTCACTTCAGTAAGTGCAGGCATTTACCTTCCCACAAAGGGTCAATCTTGTGTTTTACATACCAAACTGGGCCAAGTAATTTCCCACACAAAACTCTAAAAATACTGTTATGCCTACACTAGTCAGAAGATCTACAGGAAAGACATCTGTACAAGCAATAATATAAGAGATTATTTCCACCAAGGCTAACTGTGCTTATGACCATCTAAAATCTGTTCTCATTTCTATGTCTGAGAGTAGTTGATATTTCTGGGTTGGCAGTGCAGACTACATAGCTGATGATGGAGTGAGTATGGGAAGTGACCACATTGATGCAGCATTTTTTTTTCATGAAGCTGAAGTTATTGAGAGTTTACTGTTAAACCTTCTTCATTCTCCATCTTCAATGGCAAAGGAATTAAAACCCCTCAACTTGCTTGCTCTACCGCATGTATCCAACACATTATTTACAAAATGTATGCTTCACTTCCCAAAATTCAGTCATCTTTAACTAACTACTCACCATACATGAACTTCAGACATGAGAAAAGTACCACTTTCCATTGGTCTTATCCCTCAAAAACATCCCATGCAAGTTCTACTGATACTTGGCTTAAAGATACGTTTCCTTTTTGCTTGGATACACCTGGCACAGATTAAGACATGGAAACAAAAAAAGCACGGTGGAAAGCAAACCTGATCTGCTATCATAATTCTTATGCTCCTATACTTACACCTGGCACCATGCAAGCCCCAAAATTTTCTTTCCCTGGGCAAAAAACACGTCTGGATAAATGCATCAGTCCATGCTTAAAGCAGTCAATAACAATAATAGAAGAGTGATGTAAAAGACTATTTGGGGGAATGAAATAGTGTGGAAAAAAAACAGTCCCAAACACGTGAAAGTGAATTACTGCAAGGAGTACTGTAACTGGATGGCAGTCAGTGCTGTCAGCCAATTTTGGTTACACTCTGAGCAGCAATGCCAAAGCCCACGTTCGTTTTTACTCTCCTAAGGCTGTCCGTGCCTGGGACCTGCGCTGAACGGAGCAGCTTTTTTATCTTGTGCCGTGACAGGTCACGGACCGAAGCAAATTCATTAGCTTTGCCGTTTCTTACGCTTTTAATGAACTACTGCCGGCTGCGAACATTTAAAACAACAACGGGCCAACAAAAGCCTCGAGACTGGTCAAGAAGCTGCAAGTTTTCCCTCGCCGTTCGCCTGACTTGAGGCGCTGCGGTCGCGCCGGGGACGCTCCGGAGGGCCCAAAGCTGCTCCGGGACAAGAGTGCGGCGGGCCCTGTGAGGCGGGAATGCCCCCAGGACCGCGGGAACGGCCCCGAACAGCGGGAACGCTCCCAGGAGCGCGGGAACGGCCCCGAACAGCGGGAATGCTCCCAGGATCGCGGGAATGGCTCCGGACCGCGAACCGGCCGGAACGACAGCGCAGGGCAGGACACGCAGCCTCGCACAGCTCGCCCAGCACAGACTACGCTTCCCGTGAGGCCTCGCGGCAGAGCGCGGGCCGCGGTGTGCGTCAGCGGCGCGAGCAGCCAATCGCGGCGGGGCCGCGGCGAGCGCCGTCCGCCGCCAATGTTGTTTTCGCTGAGTCGAGGTGCTGGTGTTGTTGGCCGCGGCGCCATATTGGAAGGGACGCGCGCCCGCTCTCGAGCAGCCCCTGGGCGCGGGCCCGGCCGCCGCCATGCTGTACCTGGAGGACTATCTGGAGAGTGAGTGTGTGCGCGGCGGGGGCGCCGGGCGGCCGGGCACGGCCGGTGCGGGGGAGCCGGGGGAAGCCGCGGCGAGGAGGCGGCGCCCCCCCTCCCCCACGGCAGCGAGTGACTGACTGGCTCCCTCCTCCCTCCCCCCTCTCTCCCGCTCCCCCGTGTCCCCGCAGTGATCGAGCAGCTTCCCATGGATCTGCGCGACAGGTTCACCGAGATGCGCGAGATGGACCTGCAGGTGCAGAGTACGTGAGTCCCGCCCCCTCCGCCTCCGCCCGCCCCCTGCGCGCCCGCCCCGCTCCGCCCCGCGGGCACCGGCCCCACCGCCGCGCCCCCGCCGCGGGGCGGCACGGCCGGGAAGGCCGAGCCGGCGAGGAAGGAAGGAAGGAGGCGAAGCGGCGCCGCTGCGGCCCGCGGCAGCAGCTCCGCCCGCTCTCCCGCGCTGCCCCGGGGCAGTCGCACCCCCTCCCAGCCGTGCCGCGGCTCTCCGGCAGCGCCGCTCTGCCCGGGGGCGTCTCGTCGTCTCCCGCGGGCGGAGGGAGCCGAGCCGGGCTCTGAGGCGAGGGGCGGGGCGGGGCGCACGCCCCCGGCGCTGTCGCGGCAGCCCCCGGCCCGCCCCGCGCCCCCGCCCGCCCGAGCGGAGCTGCCTGCCCGCGCTTGTGCTGCTCCCAAAGGCATCTTCCGTGGCACGTCCCAAACTCTTTAGATTTTTGATCCCTAAGAGCAGTGATGGTGGCTTGGAACATGAGTTATGTCCCACTCCTTCCAGCAGGCAGCGGCATGCTCTCCCTGAAACTTTCCAGCCAGCTCCCTGATAATAACATGGGAAGGTGCCATTTGCTCGGCCCTTTGTGCCCTAGCTGACATGCAAACAAATATATTTTATACTTTCGGTTTTATACAAATTATATTTTATACAAATGCCTACTTTTGTATAAATATGTATTTTATACAAAATATAAATACACTTCAAGTTTCTTTGTAGATCACTATCTCTGCTTACATCCTAATGTAATGCGCTGCCTTAGGCTGTTTTCAGGCTGCATTGCCATTTCATCTTATCTAATGCAATCACATCTGGGAATTAGGTGTCCTGTAACTCTGGGTAGCTGTTGCAGTCATTTAACACAATTAATATAGTTATCTATAACTGTGACTCAAAAGTATTCATTAGTGAAACTGCTACTGCACAAAAGATGAGAGCAATCATCAATATGGAAGGGCCAGGTTATTGTAAAGGGGAAGGAGAGAAAGAGCAGAGATTGAAATAACAAGGGAACACTGTATAGGAATACAAAATGCAGCAATAAGTGGGAACAGTTCTATAATACTTTAATGTGCTTTCCATTGGATATTTACTTCAGTGGACACAGCAGGTCTGTTTAACAGGCCTTATTGACACATGTAAAACTATCTATAGCATTTTTTTGGTATATTATCACCTAAATGTTCTCTTGAGTTCAGTGCTTAAAGTTGTGGGAGCTGTCATGGCTCCTTCTGGGACATAGCACCTCTGAAGTCACTATCACCAGGCAGTATCATGAGGGGAAGTGAGCCCTGACTTGGATAGTTTGGAATAAGTTCACAGATTTTACTTCTGTTCCATAAGAAGACAAAGAAAATAGTAGGGATTTTTTTTAGTTGTGTTTGAGAACTTGAGGCAGCTAGCAGGGCCAAGACAGCAGATTGTAATTTCCTCTGCTTTAACTGAAAATGACAAATAGCATTCCATGTTGTATTACTGGAAGTAGTAAATGACAGTGAATATTGCATACTAGGACCAACCTTAGGTGCAGAGAAAAATTTTCCCAGACCTTGGTACTTCAGTGATTCCTGTGCAATGATTGGCAGGGTATCCAGACATTTATGAAACTTCTGGACTAGCACCTCTTCAGCATCACTTGCCCAACTGCATGATGAACACCACATGCAAACCTGGGGCTTGTTTGGTGTCTCAGAAGTACTTGAAAGCAGTACTTTGATGAGTGATGCTGTCCCAGAAATCTACATGATTTGTAATTCAGAGATATCTCTGCTGCTCCGCTTTAGTGTCATGGTTGACTTTGTATTCTGTCCTGTTTGGACCACACTGCCTCCTAATGAGCCAGCTCCTGCTGTTTGTAGTTGGAAGAAACAATAAACTGGGTCTGTCTGCTCTATATTCTGATAAGATTGCTGTGGAAAAAGCAAAGATTGTCTGAATTGGGACTTGACTCTTGAGTTTTAACTGAGCTCCACATGAAGCATAAAATATGTTTTTCTGATTAAGTTAAAATCATGGATTATCAGGATTTCATGGTAAAATGCCAGTATCTGGAAAAAGGACTCTGTTCTCATAGCAGTTTTGGCAACTCTCTTGGGAAATTTGATCTAAGAAATGAGTATCTCAGAATATAGTATCACAAGAAAAAATGGATGAAGTTGAGTGTAGCAGAGAGAACTTTCCATCTCATTTGATAGATCTGACCTGAACTCGCCTTTGCCTTTTCTGCTCCTTCAGGAGAGACCAAGTTTCTGTGGAAGTTTTCCCTAGGCAGGTTCACACAAACTGGTAACAAGTCCTTGATTAAAATTGAAGAGGGGAGATACTTTTTAAATCTTTTCTTCTTTATGGAGGCACTGGAATAACACTTAAAGTGTTTGTGGAGATAGAGGATAGGAGATAGAATATTTTGTCTGTTGGCTTTTTGGACGAAGTTAGAGCTGTTTTCTCAAAGAACAAAGATTTTAGAAGCCTCCATATAAAGTGTGTGCTTCTTGCTTGCCTCTCAGGCTTCTTAATGTTCTCTACATGGTGCAAGTGGAAAATGCTCATGGTTCAGGTTCTCCAGCTTTAGCCTGTTGTACTCCAGAGGTGTTTGACTACTTTGTCTGGGTCTAAATAAAGTTGATGTGAACTTATGTCCCAACTGTAATGGCTTGGGATTAATAGTGCTCTGTCCAGTCAGTTGTTAGATTCCTCTTGGTTTTGTTCCTGAATGTTCCCAGTATAAAGAAAATTGATTAATATTTTTGACCATTGAGTATGAATGATTTTTGGATATTTACATAAACAGTTCTAGCTGTGAATTTTCAGAGAGTTGGGAAGACCCTTGGCCTCTTGGATTTTCAGAGTAAATCGTACTTAGGGTTTAATGAGCTTCTTGAACTAATTAATTAATTTGCATTTTGTTTTGGCAAGATGTGATCCAGTTTTACTGGTGGTTTCTGGAAAGTTTCTTAGGTGTTTTGCACCCAGAGCCTGAAGTTTGTAGGTGATTTGTGCATTTCACATTTAATTTAAAACTGATAGCTGGGCAAAATGTCACTGAGAATGCTGGGAAAAAGACTTAAGTACTGTTATGTATCCTGGCACTAGCAAGGCTGTCCAAGCTCGTTTGACTGAGGCAGCTGCATGTTTTTGGAAATGTGCAAGCTGTTGAGTGCAAAAGTGTCCAGCTGTTGAAATAGTAAACTCAGTGGGAGAAGGGTGGAGGGGAAAGGGAAGGGAATCCCTGTTCTTGTCTCAATAAACAATGAAAAAAAATACCTTATGGTTGACATTTTCCTTTCTAGGGACAGTTAATGTTAGAAAATGGGTGGTTTTATTTTTTCCCCCTTATGATATTTCTCAACTTCATGAAAGTGAGAATCCTGTCCAAATAATAGTTCATCAGTTTATTTACTCCTCTGGGGGTGGAGGGAATAATTTGTGAGTGCTTTCAATTTGCCCTGACACTTCCTAGCAAACAGTGGAGAGGCCCTGGACTTAAAGGCAGGGCTTCATCTTCAGTTGGTCTACCTTTTTGAGACACTAATTTTTTTCAATTATTTGGTTTTGTATTTGACTGTTTCTCTTAGGAGAACATTTTGTTTCCTGCTCAGTTTGTAACTGGCTAGAATGTTCCAAAGTCAGCAGTCTAGAGCCCTGGGTGAGGAGTTTGGGTCGTGCTTTAAGTCACTACCACTGCTCTTAGGGACAAAAAACCTTTAGAACTTGGAGTCCTGCCTGTCTCATGCTGGAGAGCACAAGAACCTTGATGAGAATCCTACCAGAATGCAATTCTGCTTCTTGGAAATTAAGGTAAATATTTCCCTCCGCTGTCCACTGTTGCTTGGTTGTTTTGGTTTTTTCTTTTTTTTCCTCTCTAATAGTTTGCACCTCAGTCCTGTCAAGTTTGTTTGAGAAAAAAATTTCTCCTTATTTTCTAATGTTTATGTACATGAGAAAATAACATTTGTCTCAATCTTTCCCTATGCTACAGATGCAATGGATCAGCTTGAGCAGAGGGTAAATGAATTTTTTATGAATGCAAAGAAAAACAAACCTGAATGGAGAGAAGAACAAATGACATCAATCAAAAAAGTAAGGATATCATAAGAGTGGGTCAGATTTTTCTTTTGCAAACTAAGACAACCTTAGGAAAAAATAGTTTATGATTGATGGGAGATTTAAGTGTTGAGAACTGTGCCTTCCCTTGGGCTTTCATAGAGGTGGATGGAACTACCATGGAGGAGAAAGTGAGTGGAAGGATTCTTTGATCAAGAATTTCTCTGAAGTTTTACAGAGCACTTGCTAGCATTTAAAAAACATGTAATTGAAATGGTGAGGAAGCCTGAGCTAAATTTGGAGCTCAGATTTTCTTGTTTTTGTTTGTGTGACGTGAAGTTGCCCAAGTTAATGTGCTTTCTTTTAGAGGATATTTTTCAAGCTTAGATTCAGCATTTCCTGTGATTTTCTGCCAATGTCCTTCTACACATTATACATATGGTCTGTTTAGCTTGAGAGAGGGAGGAGTAAGAAAATGAATATGAATGTGTTCTGTGTTATCCTTCAATACTTGAGCATTGGTGATGGTATTTTTAGCAATGTAGCCCATCATTTTGTCAGGAGAAACCCCTTTGTAGTCTCCTACAGTGGCTACTTCAGCCCCTAATTTGGGTAAGGGTTGTTTTTGTCTTTAATTAATGCAAATAGGTTTTTTAAATTCTGAAAAAGAAAAAGGTCAGAGCTCTGACTCCACTGGAATAAATGAAAAATTGTTGTTGACTTTTGTTGAATCAAAACTTCAGTAGTTTTCACAGAAGTTACTATTCAGTGGAAATTGAGAATTAAAAAGGCAGTAAAATCTGTTCAACTCTAAAGTACAAGCATTTGAAAACACACCTTTTTTAAACTTTTGTCTGAATTTTCATAGGTTAGAGGAGACTTCTAGATTGTTTTTGTCAAATTACGTAGAATGCACTCATGAGTTAGAGAAACTTATTTTAAAGCAATTTAAATTATATACAATATTATCTCTGTTTAACTAGAATGCTGGAAAGGCTTCCCCACAGAGTACTTCAGCATCATTTTGAAGAGCAGTAGGATTTGTGGTGGACCTGAAATAAAAGACATGCTCTTATTTTAAGTCCATAACATGATGCTGTGTAATATAAAATAAATCCAAGATTGTTTAATTTCTTGTAGCATTTCTTGCAGTAGGAAGTGTCTCCTTCTTGTAATGTGGCTTTTTTTAACACAGGGAAAATAATTTGATTTATATATCTCATTTAAAATGCAGATGATTGTTGTTTACAGAAAAATTTCAGTCTTTCTGAAAACTGACTTAAATTTATCCTTTTGACTTATATTTTATGCTTCATAAGAGCAGCTTAAACTTACTGAAATTAATTCTGTTACATTAATTTTTTTTTAATTCTCTTCATAACAGGATTATTATAAAGCTTTGGAAGATGCAGATGAAAAAGTGCAACTGGCTAATCAAATATATGATCTGGTAAGTGGACACAAGAGTTGTGGTGAATTACCTAAATTTATGCCCTGGGAAATTCTAAGCATTTTGATAAGCACTGCAGTCATGCTGCAGTGTGCTGTACTTTTATGTTGTCTGCATACAGATGTTTTGCTGATGAAAGAAACATTTTATATTTTATTGACTTTTAAAAATTTTGGGTAGTAAGTGTCACTTAAATATAAATCAGAGAAATAGTATTAGAAATCCTAAGATTTTAATGCATGGTTTCAGCTTGTTTAGGAGACTGGTTGAGAGAATCCTTTGTCATGCAGTGTTGAGGAGTCCAGGAAGGCTGGGCATTCTTCAAGAAGGAAATCTTAAATGTATAGGAGCAGCCCATCCCCATGTGCCAAAAGAGAAGCCAGCAGGGAAGAAGACCAGCCTGGCTACATACAGAGCTTGGGCTTCAATCTGGGGGAAAAAAGAGAGTGTATCACCTTGGGAAGAATGGGCAGGCAACTTGAGAAGATTGCAAGGATTTTAAGAGGTTGTGTGGGGAGATATATTAGAAGGGCCAAAGCCCAAGTCAAACTTTATCTGGTTACTGCTGTGAAAGACAAAACATATTTTAAAAAATATATCGGCAGTAAAATAAGGGCTGTGCAAAAATCTTCATCCTTTACTGGATAGAGAGGTAAACATAGTGATGGAGGATGAAGAAAAGGCAGAGATACTTAATGCCTTCATTGCTGCACAGTATTTAACAGCAAGCCCAGTTGTTCTCAGGGTATCCAGCCCCCTGAGCTGGAGCAAGGGGATGGGGGGCAGAATGAAGTCTCCATAACTCAAGGGAGTCAACAACCTGCTGTGTCACTGAGACACACACGAGTCTGGGGCTGTGATGGGATCCTCCCCATGGCTGAAAAAGTCACTGAGCCACTTTTGGGTGTTTCCCAGAGGTCCCAATTGACTGGAAATCAGCAATGTAGTGCCCGTGTACAAGAAGGGTCAGAAAGAGCATCTAGGGCAGTAAGGGCCTGTCAGCCTGACAGTGCTGGGGAAGGTCATGGAGCAGATCATCCTGAGTGTCATGACACAGCACAAACAGGACACCCAGGGATCCGGCCCAGGCAGAGTAGGTTTGGGAAAGGCAGGTCTTGCTTGGCTGACCTGATCTTCAGTGATGAAGTGACCTGCTTAGTACATGAGGGAAAGGCTCTGGATGTTGTCTACCTGGACTGCAGTAAAGCCTTGGACACTGTTTCCTACAGAACTCTCCTGGAGAACTGGCTGCTCACACCTTGGGCAGGGGCATTTTTCATTGGGTGAAAAATGGGATGAATGGCCAGACCCAGAGAGGGATGGCATGTGATTAAAGTTTATTTATTTTACATTTCTCAAGAGAACAGAACCTGCAAGTCAGACTACACTCAAATATAGAAGACATAAAACAACTGCTTTAGTTTCATTACAACTAGCCAAAAGTTTGTTCTAGAAAAGTTGGAACTGCCACTTCTCTTTTGCTTAGCTGATAACTGGAAAAACCTCCCAGTTTTTAATAAAGATGGGTAAATTTTGCTGTGTGATTACAGATGTAGAAAGCATTTGGAATGTAGTCTTTCTTTTCACGATAGTGAGTTGAGAATTTTTGGGGTTTTTTTTTTGATTAATTTTTAATACCCAACAGCATGTCATAGTTTGCTGAAATGCACAGGAGTCTCCACTTTCAGTTGAGACTCCTGTGCATTTCCTCTCCTAAGCACAAATTTATTGGTGCTTATAGTGGCACACAAATTGCACACAGGTTTCAGTTCAGAACTTGCAATTTCCCCAAAGCAGCCCAGTTTCTACTAAAGTCCATGTCATGTACTGTTCTTTCTCTTCCCTTTTAAGTTTGCATAACTAGAGCACCTCCAAGTCTTCTTCATCTTTATTTCTGAAAAGAAGTGTCTTGGAGCTTTCCCTATGCTATTTTGGTGTTAACAACAGTGTCTCTTCTGAGTGAGATAAATGGAGGTGACCAAGAAGATCCCTTCTGTGCATTATTGTGCTTAGTGCTGCATGGCACAAAATTGCTGGAAGGGAAATACTTAGCAAGCCTGAGATGAAGGATGTAGATATTCATGTTCCAGAACTGGATGCTATTTATTTTTGCTTTATCTAACAACAGGTAGACCGTCACTTGAGAAAATTGGACCAGGAACTTGCTAAATTTAAAATGGAACTTGAAGCAGATAATGCTGGAATTACAGAAATATTAGAGAGACGTAAGTATGCATGTTTTTCTTTAAGAACTTGACAGACTTTCTGTCAATTTCCAGAATTAAACTATCAAACACTTGTTAGTGGCTGCCAGTATTTTCACCCATGTTTTAACCCCCTTTGAAATTTTAGTTTAACCCACTCTTAGATTTTAGTTTCAACCTCGATTTATACCAGTGAAATCAAAATACATTTGAGTAAGTAGAATAATTTCACACAACTGCTGTCCTTGTGAATTGCTACAGTAAGATACATAATTCTTTAAACCTGTTTTTAATGGTTGTAGGTATTCAGCCAAGTACTTTGGCCTAAGCATGCCACCTACCCAATTGCAAGGGTAACATTTCTTCCTTGAACTGGTTGCCACCAAACTAAGGAGGGACATTATTTTAGGTTTCCATGTACTCGGTGATTTTCTATTTTAAAGGGGCAAGAATGGGTTGTTCTATAATGGGCCAGTGAAGGAAAAGCATTTTAGGTAAGAAACCTGCATGTTAAATACAGCCATGCTGGTATTTGGAATTTGAATAAAAATGTAAAGTTACAACTTTTTTGCCAGCTTGGTGTAGAAGAATCTGTCTTTTCTGTATGTATCAGCATTTAGACATCAAATTCAAATGTGATAAATTTCTGAGTTGATGTAACTGCTGTGATTATGGAGGCAGTGGCTGTCCTCATAGCCAAAGATAGTGAAAATTTACTTGAGTCACTTGTGGATATTAGGAACAAGCATTCTTTCTTGGAACTTTTTGTGGCTGAGTTGTATAAGCTGGGAGTTTGGGGCTATTTTATTTGTAATTGCTATTACAAATAAACAGGCACAATATAAGAAAACTCTAAATTAAACACTGTTCATTAACTAGCAATTACAGAAAAAGACTAGTTTACTTTAGTTTAAATCCCAGTTGGTTTTAGGATGCAGTGCTACCTTCTGTAGAACCACATGTTTGGAGAGGTTGCTAGATAGGATTTCAAGAAATCAAAATAGAGAAGCACTGTACTGCATGTTGCATCTTTCAGGTTTGTTTGGTTTGAGGATTTTGTTTCCTTGTTTGTTTTTAAATAAAGCTAAAAGTAGAAGACTTAACATTTTTAGCTTTCAGAGTAAGTAAATACATAAGGTTGAAGTCCCACCAGAGGGCAGCCTTTGGGCAAGTTCATAACGTGATTGAAGTTCTGTCAGCCAAAATAGCTCCTTATGCTTTGATCCTCTTCTAGAATAATTTTACTAAACTTTTGTAATATTTATGTATTACTCATGTATTTCAGTGCTTTTTGAAAGCACTGGAGGAGGTAAAGAAATGCTGAGGATACAGATTTTGAAAAATGAATGTGAATTGCTTTCTTGTTTTGTCTTCTGTATAAATGTAAGTTGGTGGGTACTTGCAACTACTTAAAGATCTTTTTATTAGAGATCGGAGAACAAAATATTGTATATTGTTCCAAATTTATAGCCAAAGTCTCTCCTATGCTGTAATTAATTGGCCTCATCTTACAAGAAATATTATTGTTAGACATATACTTGGATTTATGCCTGACTTTTTCCTTTTGCGGGGGGGAGGATGGGGGTGGGATTTGTTGTTGTTTGTTGGTTTTGTGGGGTTTTTTGTTTTGTTTTTATTTGTATTGTTGCTCTGTGTATTTTGGATGTTAAGAAAATCTGGATGATGGTCTGCAGCCCTTTCATTTGAATGTTAAATCTTCTTTAAAGATGAAACTGCTATTTTCTTGAGTTTTGACTGAATGTGACAAGGTAGACTCAGTGGAACAAGATGCCTTGTTTATACAGTTTATATTGTTCAGTCTTCAGTTTATACTGGTGTAGATGGTCAGTACTTTTGGTGCAGCCATTCTGCAACTCATTTGATTCAGTGGCTTGGTGAGGGCAATAATGTTCTTGGTTCTTCTTATTTGTCTTGATTTTAAGCTCTTGATTTCAACAAGATAGTAGCAGTCACCAATTTTTATTTGAGAACTAATCTCACTGGTTCATGGTTGTACTGTAGAAATGGTTTCAACGCCAGCAAAAATTCTTCTGATTAAAATAAATATAACTGCATTGTGATTTGGTTAGTATTTTAACAATCCCTTTAGTATGTAAAAGTTAAACAAGTGCCAACTCTCAATTTTCATGTCATTCTTACCTCCCTCTTAGGGTCTCTGGAGCTGGATACACCAGCACAGCCTGTGAATAACCATCACTCCCATTCTCACACTCCAGTGGAGAGTAAGTATTTGAAACTTAAAAACATGGCCACTCTTTATGTTTCCTTTGGGGTTTTTTTGTTGAGAAGTATGAGGAAAAAGATGGTTCAGAACGTTTTTCCCCTCCATCATTGCAAGGAGAAAACAAAGCATAATAAACACTAATCATATCTGTTAAGAAGTGCAAGAATAAATTAGGTTTTGCTGGTGGGAATTAGTTGAAAGTACTAGCATAATTTGACTTTCGAGCTGAATAGATTTTAAATTTCGTTTAATTTATTTCATTTAGAAAGGAAACACAATCCATCTCACCATAGTACAACAGATCATGTTCCTGAAAAGAAGTTTAAATCTGAAGCTCTTCTATCTACCCTGACATCAGATGCTTCTAAAGAAAACACACCAGGTAATCCTAATTGTCTTTCATTTCATTGCTTTTTAGTCAGAAGAGAAACTTAATTATGTTTGTGAATTTGTCTTCTGAAATCACAGAATCATGGAATAGGTAAGGTTGAAAGGGACCCCAGTGGGTCATCTGGTGCAGCCTCCCTGCTCCAGCAGGGCCATCCCAGAGCACATGGCACAGGGTTGTGTCCAGACAGTTGTTGAATATTTCCAGTGAGGGAGACTCCACAGCCTCTCTGGACAGCCTGTTCCTATGCAACCTGTCCTGTGTGTAGCCACCTGCACAGTACAGAAGTTCTTCCTTATATTCAGGTGGAGCTTCCTGTGCATGAGGTCCTGCCTTTTGCCTTTGGTCCTATTGCTTGGCACCACCAAGCAGAGCCTGGCTCCATCCCCTTGACACCTTCCCTTGAGATGCTCACAGACAGTGATGGGGTCCCCTCTCAGTCATCTCTTCTCGAGGCTGAACAGGCCCAGCTCCCTCAGCCTTTCCTCATAAGGGTTTTCTTCACTCCACTGGACCCACTGCAGAAGCTCCATGTCTCTTGTACTGAGGAGCCCAGAACAGGACACAGCACTCCAGATGCAGCTTTGCTAGGGCTGAGTGAGGGTCAGGATCACCTCCCTCAACCTTCTGGCCATGCTTTTCCTAATGCTCCCCAGAACACCATTGGCCTTCTTGGCCCCCAGAGAACACTGCTGGCTGAGGGACAGTTTGTTGTTCACCAGGACCCTGAGGTCCTTCTCCTCAGGGTGGCCTTTCAGCAGGTCAGCCCACAGCCTCTGCTGTTGCTTGGGGTTGTTCCTCTCCAGGTGCGCTGCACTTTCCTTTGTGGAATTTCTAGACCCTGTGCCATCAATAAAGACCTTCTGGGATCTGTCATTCAGCCAGTCCTCAATCAGAGACTGATACCGCTTTCCCTGGGATTTTCAGTCACTTGAAACATGAGAAATTACAGGCATTCTTAGTCATCTGTGTCTTCCATGAAGTGTGTCTGCTTTGTTGTCATTTAACAGCTGTATGATGGCTGTTTCTTTTTATTTACACTTTGAAGAAGATAACAGTACAGTTTCATTCAGCTAGTAGTACAAATATAAGAGATGAATGCATTATTTTTGGGAAGAAAATGCATACAACAGTTTCCAAAGTAAGGGAAAAGAATTTTCACACCTTTTTCTAAGAGTTGGTCTGAAAATAAATTTTTTTCATGTGTTGTCTATGTCAAAAGAAAAGTCTTTTTGTATATAGTGACTAAAAAAACCTAAACCTTTCTGCCTATTCTCAATATTAAGGTGTTTCATGGTTTCTTTTCTGAAAATAAAGGACTAAGGAGTTATATAGTAAATCAGATACCTCAATCATGTTTTAAGTCAGTTTTAAGTCATTTCAGTCATGTCTATTTCAGTTTTCTTTTGAAGAAACTTCACTTGAGGCTGCAAATAAAATGTAGCTATATTTGAGCAGCTGTCACTCTGCAGATGACCCCGGAAATTGTTTTGCATTAAAACTGATTTGTAGATTTTAGAGTAAAGATTGTTGGAAGTTTTACTTCAGAAACAGTATAGGTGTGTAATCATTCTTACCTTCTTCTTGATGATTATAGTAGTGAGAATTGTTTCAATATAGGCATAGGTATGGCAGCTGTATCTGTTCTTCAATAGCTGAGCATCATAGTGAGAGCTGTCTTTCTAAAAGGACTCCTTGCACATGAGGAGAAAAGAACAAACTTCTCTTTTTTCCCCCCTCATAAACAAATACTGGCTGTATCTAATTACTTTTAAAACCTTTTTTCCAAATGATTAGACTGCTCTGATGCGTAAACGGAGTTCCTACTCTTTCACTGGCTATCATATAACTCTTCTTAAAATGCAAAGGAATTTAGTTTCATTTTGAATTTCATAAATGTGTTCTGTTCATCAAGGGTGTCGAAACAGTAATTCATCATCCTCTTCAAACAATGCATACAATACAAACTCTTCTCAACCATTGGCATCATATAACCTGGGCTCATTATCTTCAGGATCCGGGGCCGGTGCAATTACCATGGCAGCAGCTCAAGCAGTGCAAGCCACGGCACAGGTAATGTCAAACTATTCTTGTCATTCTGCCATCTGCTTATGATTAAGAAGAAAGGCTAGTGACTGGTTTTGTTTTTTTTAAAAAAATCTGAATTCCCATGATCGCTTTCAGCTGATGTGATTCAGTTCTTATATTAGAATTTTATTATTATGCGACAGTTTCATCCTGTTTAGCTAGCCTACAGGGTCAACTTGTTTTCTGACTTTTCCTGGAAGATGTTCTCACACATTTCAGTGCTTTCTGTACATAATTTCATTAACAAGGTAACGAGTGAACCTGTGCATATCATTAGCAGTTAGCAGCCTTATGTAGCACCTTTACTGTGTAATCTGATACAACATCAGCATTCCTTTTAGATGAAGGAGGGAAGACGAACATCCAGTCTAAAAGCCAGCTATGAAGCATTTAAGAACAATGATTTTCAGCTTGGAAGAGAATTTTCATTGTCCAGAGATTCAGCTGGATATTCATCATCAGCTCTGGCATCTACCTTAACTCAGACATTAAGTTCATCAACCACAGATTCACGAAGTGGCAGAAAAAGCAAGTAGGTTTTCTTATTGTTGACTGTAATTATAAATTTGAAGGCAGATGAGCTTTTTTTTTAAAAAAGTCATGGGCTGTAATAGAATACATTGTATTTAATATCTGTGGGGGGGAATCAGCAGAAGGTGGTTACTGCCTCTTGGCCATTTTTTTTGCAGCGCTGTGTTCTTTAGTTCTCCCACTTCTTTTTCTTTAAGCAAACTTTATTGATCTGCGTTTTTATCTGAGATACAATCAAGTTTCTTCCCTCACTTTTCCGTGTTTTGGAGAGGATTGATCTAACAGCAATTGTTGGGAATTACTGTGCAATGGTTTGTGGATGGTTTTGAAATAACCTGGAGATGTCTGATGCCAAGTAAACATGACACTTTCTAATGACTGACTGTGTAGAACAGGGAATGAATTTCATTTCTGAATGAAGTTTTAAAACATTTTTAACAACTCCATGTTACAACACATTCAACAATCAGAACTTGTACTTGAAAGAATTTATCTCAAAATACCCATCCTTTTAAATTGTCTTGAGTTTTTTTCTTCATTCAAATTTGTGTGTGTTCACAACTCAGTTATAATGCTGTTTGAGAAGCATTTTTCATCTATGAATATCTTGGGTGTCAGGTCTGACCTATAAGCAAAAGCAGAGAAATTTTACTTTGGCACCATTCCTATGGAGTGATTGCTGATGCTTGAGTGGAGATTAACAGAGAATCAGACATCTTCAAAACAGTTATCTATTGTACATGACGTATGACATTATTTATATGTAAATTCCTGTTTTATTGGTAACAATTTTTATAAGGACTTGACACCAAAACTATTGAGGGAAAACTTTGTGAAGAAGAGCATTTGTTAAAGCCACTAGACAGTTTAGAGCTGTTGAATTCCATTGATCAGAGCAGCACATCCTGCACTTGTAAGTTGGTATGATTTGTTTCCTTTTCCAAGGGCATACAGTGGGTGCATTCCAGTGGTTGAATGAAATGTGATGGTGAATGACAGCTTTGGGATTTACATACTGCAGCAGTTCAGAGTCAACAAAGTACTTGTTTAGTGATTCTTTAACTTGGCAGAAAATAAATCATCTATGCACTTTTTTTTCCTTTTTTCTTTTTACTCTTCCTCAGAAACAACAACAAATCCTCAAGTCAGCAGTCCTCATCATCATCATCTTCTTCCTCTCTATCATCATGTTCTTCTTCATCTGCGCTGGCACAAGAACTGTCTCAGCAAACAGCAGTAATACCAGAGTCTGATTCTAACAGCCAGGTTGATTGGACCTATGATCCAAATGAGCCACGTTACTGTATTTGTAATCAGGTAAGGATGGCCTCCAAATTGAAATACAACTACAGCTGCTGTTTTGATGTAGCTGAACTTCCTTCTCTGAATGCTAATTTTGAAAAAACTGTATTTTTACTCTTGAACTTCTGATCTGTTTTTATTTACTTACTGGTGGTGTGAAGAATGAACTGTTGAAGCTAAAAATAGTCAGTTTTTTAAGTGATGTGATATCCTTGGAGAGTTTTAAATCTTGTAGTGGAGACTTCAGGAATAATCAAATTTTTTAAAAATTGAGAGGATTTGCAGTGAATTTAGTTTCTTATCCAATCTGAAATATGCAAATGTATCTTGGTTTGCATAAACAGTTTTGAAAAATCAATTCACTATAAACATGATGGTGTTTGGGTTGTGTAACAAAAGTAAAATGAAGATGTTGTTACTGCTATTAATGGAAGAACTCCTCAAAGGAAGGAATTTGAATGTTGGGCTCTTTCAAAATGTAATTGCTAACGTTTTTTTTTTCTTATTTTACTAGGTGTCCTATGGTGAAATGGTAGGCTGTGATAACCAAGATGTAAGTAATAAAGTTCAAAAGGTTCATGAGAGGCTTATGCATATAACTATTGCATGTAGGAGTTGCTTTTTTTCAGAGTTTGTTTTTGAGTAGAGTTTTTTAGAGTAAAGTGCGTATGATTTGAACCATCCTTCAGGAAACTTCTCATGTCTCCACATGGCTTAGAGTCTTTTAGAAACTGGCAGCCTTTGCTAGGTTCAAAAATGCCCTGCTTCAAAATACCCTTTATTTCTGTGAATTTTCAGCTATTTCACTACTAATAAGAGTTGTCCTTTTCAAACAAAAAAGTTTTCAAAGAACAGTTGAATATCATAATGTATTTACTGAGATAACTACATTTAAACAGAAGTGAGTGGTAAGATTTCTTTGTCAAACTAAGTATTTCAAAGCACAACATACTTATTCTGCTCTGTAATGTGAGTCCATATATGACTCCTAGAATTTTTATCATTTTTCTTAGTGTACTGAATGTATGTTGCAGATCTTCCCCTCTCTTTGTTTTGTCCTGTAACTGGTGTGAAATGCCAAATCTAAACTTTTCACTCACGTTGCATTTTCATAGAATTGTATTTGTGATACTCATTTTGAAAAAAAACCCAATTCACAAACCCTCTCTTTTAACTCTTTTTATAGTGCCCTATTGAGTGGTTCCACTATGGATGTGTTGGACTGACAGAAGCACCAAAAGGGAAATGGTACTGTCCACAATGTACAGCTGCAATGAAGAGAAGAGGCAGTAGACATAAATAAGTTTGTTCATCTGGAAAAAAATTGCATAATATAGGTTTTATAAAGGACTTGGGAGGGGAGGGGCAACTCTCAGCACACTTCCTTGCAACCACTGAAGAGTAACATAGCAATCATAGAATGGTAAGGTTGGAAGGGACCGTAAAGATCTTCTAGTTCCAGCCCCCAGTCATAAGATCTTGAACTATTGGTTTTGCTAAGTCATGTTTTAATATTGTAGGTAAATTATTTATGCACCTTGATGTGCTATAGATACTATTCCAGTGAGCCTTGGATTGTTCCAGTGGCCAGCATATGCAGATATTTGTACTATCAAACCATTTTCTCTAAGCAGTGGGCATTCTACAAATACTCAATCTTCCAAAAATTCCGATAAGTCAAGATTTTAAATGTATGTTTTATATACAACAGATATATTCTGCTGCATGTACTGTACTCAAGAGCTGTTACGTAACACTATGTATATTAATAGTGCAAAAAGTCAGTGCTTCTGAAAGGAAAAAGAGACAGTGGTTTTTAAAATGCCTTTATAGCTTTGGTTCTTTATGAAACTTAATTCAGCAGGCTGAAGAAAATGGTTCTTGTATACAGCGGGCTGTTGTCCTTTAGGGTACTTGAGTATGTAAAGACAAAAAATGCTGTAGAATACAACAAACTTGTGCCATTAGTCTTTCTATGTTTCTGCTCCAGAGAAGGTGGGGGCCATAAGAAGAAAAAAAGGTGTTAAAGTGACGATAAATTTTTATACCAAATGTGTTTATTTTTTTGTGCAAGTAATCCTTTAAATTTGAATTGTATTAGGTGTAAAATAAAAGAACCTCAACTCCTCAGATTAATGTTTCCTGTGCATTTGTCAAAAAAAAAGGTCTCTTACTGAAATGGTTTCACAAATTTCCTTTTTTTTCCTGGCTCTTTAATGCAGCAGCATTGAACAGAAAGATGGGTTTTATGCCTATTTTTTCCTTCCTTCTTCTTTCCACTATTAAAAAATATGCTTTCCCTTTGAAATAAAGATTTTACTTCAGCCCTGTGTTAGGCTGAAAGACTGTGGCTGTCATGTGGGAGCTTTCCAGACCCATGAAGAGAAGTGAGGGAGAGAAGGAAGCAGTTCCATTGCATGACCGTGCAAATAGTGTCAAGGGAATAAAACCAGATAGGTCCATTAGGAATACAAGTATGTGCAGAGAATGAAACCAGGCTTCTGTCACGCCACATTTTTTCAAAATGGAAAAAGTAGGCATTTAAAGTCCATGAACTCAGGAAAAGTAGATGTGAAAGAAGGGAAATGTGATTATGGATGATAAATATTCTCTTTGGCAAAAGAATAGGATAGAAGTCGGTGAAAATAAACAGCAAGAAGCAGTTAACTAAGGTTCCCTTGACACTGGGAACTCAACCCACTGTGTATATATTTCTGTGGAAATCTCAGTATAAGAAAAACACTTGAAGACTAGAATATCTGGTTTTAAGTGAGGCTGTTGAGACAGTGGAGATAACAAAGTGTTTGTTTTGTGGAAAGCTGGTGCCATGCTATAAATTGAAATTAAATAAGCAACCAGTAATTAGGCTGTCCTGAAACTGAATGTCTGCCCCAAGAGCTAAGAACTAAGTCCTTTGAGAATTAAGACTGTATACACCAAAATCTCTCACTGCCTAAGATGATAGCAGTGATATCATACCTAAGATGATAGCAAAATTACAAATCCAAAATAAAATTTCAAATTTTAGTGTGAATATTGGATCCCTGTTTCATTGGGAAATGTAAATTATTTTTTTCATTGAGTTCTAAAAGTTTTTTCATTCAGACTAATCTCATGACAGACTGTCTGATAAAATAGAAAACATATTTAAACATTTTGCTAAAACAATGTAAATATAAAATATAAAATAATACTTAGATTTCACTTTACCTGCAGCTGAGTCCTCTGAAGTAGAAAGTAGGGATTACTATGTAGGAAAGTGATTTGGAAGTTACCTAGTAATTTTATGGAAACCTCAGCTCACTGTTCAGCAGCAGGTCACAAAAGTGCTATGACTCAGTAGGAGATAAAAAACAAAACAGAAAACAATTTTACACTGTGTAAATTGAATTGCAGTTAGGTCAACGTAGCACAAAATTCTGGTCTGCTCTGTTACAAAAAGACAGCAAAGCTAGGAAAAGGCTCCGATTGGAGGGTCAAAGCTGTATCATGACAACATAGCTGAGGAACAGATTAATTGTCTGGGACTCTTCTGGATGGGAAAGAGGCAGCTCCATGAGAATATAATAGGGATTGTAAATTAAGAAGTGATGTGAAAAGGTGTGTGTTTTGATAGAAGCAGTGGTGTGGAGGTAGCCAGTCCAAAATGAAAAAATGAGCAACATTTTTTCACATGTGGCATGCCTACATTACAAAATGGGATATATAGCTAAGTTCCCTGGATCAGAAACTCACTGAAGACTGATCAGTAGGGATCAAAAGTGTTTGAGGAAAGTATTCCAGCTTGCCTCTGACAGTTCTAAAATCCTCTGGAACTCAATGAAAGCTATTTGATACCAAACATTATGTTAGGTGACCTTCTGCATTAGGCAGTGCAGTTTCTTTTAGTTTCATGTCAGTGTTCCAACATTTGGATGAACTTTTAGGATGAGGGGTATTTGTAGTACCACAAACTGAGAATCAATATGCTAAGCACTCTAATGGAACAAAGCATTGTCTATTCCTTGTAAAGAGTATTGTCTGTATGCACTGGGGAGCTGTAACTTTTCTTTATTCTAGATCTGAAATGAAAAAGGGGGAGAAAATACATTAATGGATATTAATCTGAAAATCCCACTAGTTTGTCTCTCTGGATAGGAAGGGATAATTTGCATTCTTCTTTACCAAACTTTGCAACATGTTATTGACACACAGTAAAGGTCAGAAATTCTGAGGTTTGTTTCACTTTTCTGTTTTGCCTCACCAGGGAGGTACTTTCCATTGTGAGTTGGCTTTTCTTGGCAAATTTTTTCATCTCCCTCCTCATTCTGCTGGAATGTCTGGGCCATACATTTTTCTTCTTCAAGAGAGACAGCCTTTACCTTGACAGCAGTCTGTTCAATTTTTTTAGACTAAAATCTCTAAGAAGCAGAATTGCAAGAGGAATAAGACTTGAGTTTTTACACTCTCTTCAGGGTATACATGAATAAAGTTAGGCCACACCATATGAACATAGTCCCTTCAATTTTGTTACTCCTCCCTGATTTGACTAAAATGCTCAGAACAATGTAACTAAAAGGAGAAAAATGTCACACTTCAGTGTATCTATGCCAATTTGCAGTAATGTTCCTCTTAGCACTTTCAAATGTGTATCTTGCTTTTATACTCATATAGTATTCAATAAAGACAAAAGCAAGCAGCTTTTTCCTCTAGATAAATCTTGTATTTCAGAGCTATTTGAGCATGCAGAAGTTGAAAACAGGTTGCCTGACTACTACTTTCAGGCTTGTTCTTCCATAGGTCTTATATTTTAAAACCCCCAGTAATTTCCTACGTTAGTTCATTATAAAGTCTTGATTATAAACATTACTTTAACTGCATGCTAACTGTTCTCTTTTTATAGGAATAAGAATAATTCCCTTATTCAGTCCTCAAAAAAAAATCCTGAAGGTGTTGAAAAGAAAAACCCTAGCGTATTCCAGCTAGAATAGAGAAATACTTGCCTTGTGACTGTACAAGAAATCTACCCAAAGCAGTAGAAAATGATGAACAATGTTAGGATCCACAACAGTGTTAATATTTTTAAAGACCTAATACCTATTTGTGCCTTGTACCTTACTTTATGATTACTGTGCATTGTGGCAGCTCTATTCCTTTCTGAATACTTATTAAGTAATGTTATAGTCATTGAATCAAAGGTGTCTGCTCACATCTATGAAACTGGCTACTGCCAATAAAAAAAGTTTTATTCAAGTTAAAGAGAACAATTAGATGCAGTTGTTCAGCTACAATTTTTATATCTTTCTTTAAAAATATAAAATTTTTGAGGAATCCATGTTGCTTAACAGATTTAGTTAGGTAGTTGACAGTTAACTTGGTTTTCTTATTTAAGGTGGTGTATATATAGGGGGATACAATGTAAGAAAATAAAGGTAGCATAGAAAGTAATCTTACCCCTTGAGGAGTTGCAGCTGAGCCAATTATTAGAGATTGGGAACAGGCCTGACTTTAACAGGGCACAGCTGTAGCCAATGAGAAGAGTGTTATAAAAGAGTGGGTTGGTTGGTTGAGGGAGAAGTGGAGTCAGTTGGCTGCTGTGAGAAGAAGGAAGAGTCAGTGCAGAGAGGAGCTGCCTACGAGAAACATCAAGGAGGTACAAAACTCTTGCAATATGGAACCTTTGCAATATAATGACAATAGAATCCTTGCAATGTAATAACAACAGGTATAAGGCTTTTTTCCTCAAAGAGTAAATAATAGTTATACTGTATTTGCAATCATGAGGATTAGTGAAATAGGGAGCAATGTGAAGACAATTTTATGCTTTTTCTGCCTTCAGAATTTTAGCCTTTTAATTTCAAATCAAGTTTTATGCATTGTTTTCAGAAAACGACATGTGGGATAGATGTTTAGATAAACTTTTCACGTGTGAGTGTAGTTAAGTGCTGGAAGGGGTCAGTCAGGGAAGTGCTATGGAATTAGGGAACCCTTCTTTGTTAGATATAGAAAGATTGTTTACCCTGTGATAATAAAAGAAATTTTGTTTACAGCTCTGTCATCTTTTATTTCAATAAGATTAAAATTACATTGTTATTAGGGGTTGATGTGTAAAAATAAGTGCTCATCATATTTAAAAATTGTTCTAAAAAATGTTCAGTTATGTAGCTTGCATGAAAAGATGACAAGCTAGAATGTCATCTGCTGTGATGAATTCAGTTGGATATGCTCTTCTTGATCTAAATTATTTAAAGGTGTGTTTAATCTCTGTGTCACTTTATTTGGGGCTAGATTAATCTCAGGCTTTTAAAGAAAGCAGATTCTGTAGATTGAAGGATTTGCCAATAGTTGAATGAACTGGCCATAAAAAATGTGTTCCTTAGTCAGACCTGGAAAACAAAACAGTTCAGTAGTGTTGACAAACCCCTTATTTTAATTTAGGAAGGCATCCCATACATCCCAGGGATCTTGCTGGTAGCTTACTACTATTGGAATGGCTAAGGAACTGAAGAATAAGCAGAACTTAAGGCAGGAGTTACTTCAATATTGCCCTAAAAAAATCTAAATTATGTATTAATCATTTTAAACCAGAGCAGAAATTTTCTTAGACAAAAGCTTACAGTTTACATGCTTTTGCACACAGAAGTGATGATTTCAGAAATGATGATTACCTTTGAGAGTGTCACATCAGAACAGTTCTGCCCATCTCTTCTATCACATTGTTTGTTGCCCTTGTAAGACATAAATACAATCTAAAATACATACTGGGAAAACATCTCAGTGAAGTTTTAGCCCAGGACAAGGAAATGAAAGACAATTGTCAAAAAAAGAAAAGATATGAAAATCCAACTTTAAGATGTTTTTATTATGTGCATAAATGTTCAAGATTTTCCAGTGCTGAAGTACTTTTCACTTTGAAAGTGCTTTCCAAACACTCACACACAGCTGTTTACTTAAAGACTTCTGTTAAGAGAGTAAAAGGAATGTACTGGAAATGTCTCTCTCTGGAGGCTGGCAGGCCTTATAATACAAAAGATTCTAAGTTTTCTGCTTCCCTATTGCTTGAATCTTAAGCAGTCATATTTAAACTCACGAAGGAAAGAGACATCATAACATATTGTTCCTAATTACACCAGCACATCATAAAATTGTAACCTGATTTTCCTATTTAGAAAATGATAGTGTGATTTTAAATCAATCCCAAATATTGTCTGTAATTCTCTCTCCAAAGACTCTTATAAAGTGAATTAATTATCAGCCTTATATACATTTTATTAATTTTCAGGGTTGGCACTACCTGGTTACCTGGTTGTACATTATTTTCCAAAGCAAAGAGTCTCTTTATTATGCTTTAGTTTTAAAATTTCATCGAAGCATAGTTATATAGAAATAGTGATTAACTTAAAAAGTGTATTGGGGGCTATTTAGCTACTTCATACTGTATTTCAGAGGAGCAATTCAGATTTGGTTATATTTTGCTGATGTTTTAATTTTTTTCAAAATCAAATCCTAAGTACATCTACTTCTAGTCCTAGAACCTAACTCCGTAATTAAAAAATATAACAAAACAATCCACAAAAGAAACAGGCTCCAACAAACCAGTAATGAGACAAAGAACAAAAATGCTTTTATTTGCTTTTCAGCCCCTCTAGACAATTCAGATTGTGTGACATATTGAAAAATGACAGCAAAACATTTTAGATCTCTCAGACCTGAGAAATATCTTCCTTAAACCTTGGTTTTTCAACAGACCTTTGCCTGGAATGCTAGTTTTATACATGACCTGTTTGATCAAAGTGGTCAAGATCACCCACTGGCAGTGTGATGTTCAGCTTTCTCCCAGCTGTACCACAGCAGTTGCACATGACATCCCTCCTCACTTTCAGCTTTCAAGCCCATCAGGCATGTTTTGAGCAAGCTGTGCAGCCCATGGGGCCAGAACTGAGAGGCAGTGTAGTGACTCTGCATGGGGCAGGACACAAAGAACTCATCAGGCTCGTGCCAGCTGCAGTGCAGATGTTCTGTGTGGCCTCCCTCACTCAATTTATTCAGGCCACCTGGCTTTGTAAGATGTAAAAATGGTTAAATCTAATTTCCAGCTTTACTTTCAGAAATACATCTTGAGTAGGTTGTCAAAAGTCAGGGCTTAAAAGATGTATTGTACTTAAAGGTATTTCTAAGGTAACTCCTGTGCCACAGTGGTTGCTGTTATCTTGCTCTGCAGCAATCATGCTGAGGCAGCTGGACTTGTGAGAGAAGCTGTGGTGTTATAATCAGATAGACAAGTTAGGAAGTGTACTGTTATCTTTTCCTGCCTATCCATAAGAACAACAAAATAGCATGTCTTGCATCTTCACTTGTACAGTAATTTCTCCTATACATGCACAATATGTGGAGTGCCCCTGGTGACACATTTCTGAGCTGGTTCATTGTGTATTCTGGCAGCACCAAGAGAATGCAACACACTGTTATAAACTGTTATATACTCTGGCATATATAATAATGTCTGGCCTTGATGGGGTTAGTTAAACCTATGGGTGGTTTGAGAGGCACAGTTGAGCATTTAGTCAACATTTCTGTGAAATGTGGTTGTCTTAACTCTCCTTGCTAATGGAAGAGCTCTGGTAAACAAATATCCATTGGTACAAAGCCTTTTGATAGGAAAAAATCAAATTCTTTTTACCTTGTGCCTAAAACATCCACATATCCTCTGAACTCAGTGGAGGCCATGATGTGGTTTAACTTTTATGTTGGCATGGATGCTTACTGTACTGGGATGAACAAAAATGTAATGAGCAGAATGTCTGAAATGATTGGCACCTGGAAAAATTGGTGCAAAACTACAGAGCTTGTCTGTCAAGCCTGCTGGTGGCAGGCTCCCCATCTGCACCAGCACAGACTAAATCATCTACAGGACAGCACAAACAGGTGTAGGTACCTGAGAGCATTACATCCTGGTGTAATGGACACAATAGAAGTGACAAAATTTGTTTGTAGGAGACTTTCATTTGTTTCCATGCTGCAAAGGAGCATCAGAGGATCACTAAACCCAGAAGATACTGGGATAGTCAAGCAAAAGTCTGAGTGGTCTCTGCAAAGCAACCCCTTTGCCAAAGAAAGAGAGGATGTTCCTTATCATATATGAGTGAAAAGGAAGAAAAGCAGCCAAAGATAAGGAGACAGATTCAAACACAGTCTAGGGGGTGAACTGGAAGATGAGTGTTTATGGAATGAGGAGTCTATTTGTATTTTTCTATTGCATCTTCCTAAAGTGAGTTTATTTGAAACTGACACTGCTTCTGAGAAGCAACTATATAAAAAACAGCTCTTTGTGGGGTGTGTGTCATGAATTCCTGGGTGACCGTTGGCTTTTTTCACATTTGGACTGAATTGAGTCCACTTATGGTGTAAAACAGGAGAAAAAAAAGTAAGCACACCACTAGTCTTGGAAAGGCCAGGCTAAAGTGAAAAGGGAACATGGCAATGAAATTACTTAGTTTACACAGAAGAAGAGGAAAGATCTTGTGACAGGACGTGGAGGACTATGACATTTCAATTCTACATTTGGGGTTTACTGAATCTAGAACAATTAACTTCAAAAACAAACAAAATGCAGAATGTTAAATATCACAATTAAAAACACTTGTAAATGCTTCTCTTCCCCATGCAAAATGCCCTTACCAAATGATTCTTTCCTTCATATTTGTTGCTCTTGTTCAAACAACTCCATGGCTGGCTTGCAAGCATCATACATTCCCACTGCAAGGCCACTATTTAGGATACATCCTGCTCTTACTCTGGAGCTCTGGCTGAGGGATTGATCTTTCCCCTTGGCAGTAGCCCCCAAACTGGTACCCTTACCTCTTGATCTCCCTCTCCCCACCTCCTTCTTATGGGAGCTCTTCTGAGCTGGTGCCAAGGGAGGAGGGCCCAGGCCTGGTGTGGGGCAGGTGTTCCCGTACATGCAACAGTTGGTGAGGAATTGGGACACCCTCATTGCAGATGTCATTTGAGCCAGCAGGGAGTGGCTAGGACAGAGTCAATGACACTGGTATTCTCATTCTTTCCACTCCCACTGGTCGTTTTGATAACATCATCATCTGAATATATGCAGCTAGAAAAGACTGCAAGAAAAATACTATTGTGCACTTAAAGCTCTACTTTGCACTACAGTGCTCTTCTGCAGGTGCAAAGCAGTGAAGAGCTCTGCTTGCAACAGAAGTGCATGAGAAAGTAGAAGATTATTTGAGCAAATGCCTTCATCATATGATAAACTCAGAAAATGTTACCAAAAGACAATAAGAAGAATCGAGATCACCTATGCAAAGAGATTATTCACTGTGTTAAAATAAGAGAATGGTCTTGAGAGACAACAGAGATACAGAGATTAGAAAAGGTTAGTAGGAAGACCCGAGAATGCAAGTTCAAATTTTTTAACCTGAAGTGTGAAGAAGAGGGGGACCAACAAGATGCCAGAGAAATTATGTGGCGCATCACAAAATAAAATAATTAAAGTGAAAAGGAACACAGATGCTGCCAGAGGTCATAAGGCATTTCACTTTGTTCTGGGTTCTTGCAGCCAATCTGGGCACTTTTTGATTACCACTGATTTTTATCCATTTCTCAGCAGTAACCAGTGAGTCTGAGCAATCAAACTGGCTACAAAATCCATAAATCTCTTATCTCTGAATAACTGCTTCAAGGAGATTGTCAGCAAATAACTGTAGACAGGGAGAAGCAGAGAATTTGCTGATTGATTTCTTCCTCATGGCATTCAAATTTGCTGTTTAAGCAGGAACCAGTATATTAATAAGGCTTTGGTCTTCAAATGCTTTCCTGTATCCTCTTGTCAAGCAACTTGCTGTATAATTAACATTTATAAATAAAGATATCTCTGTTTCACTGTAAACCTTCTGCCAAAACACGTAGGGAAGACTATGCCTGAGACACAGAGGTGCCTCTGAACAAATAACTCCAATCGTTCTACCTAAACTTTAGGGAAGCTGGTAGGTTTGATAAGCTGAGTATTGAGCTTTGCCACTGCCTAAAAGATCCTGTTCCTTTCCTCTTTTTTCATCGTCTTTCAATAACGTTCGCCTGCTGCTTAACCTGTACCACCATGAAGGCCCACTGGAACTCCCCAGCTGTCAATTCAATTCCCTCACAGGGCAGAAAACAGCCCAGCTGTGCACTTTCTCCTGAAAGATCTAATGAGCAGCACCACCAGGTAGGGAGAGAGGAAGAGAAAGAGCAGGAGCAGAGGTAAGGAAAAGTGACATGTTCTGCACTTGGGATGGGGCACCCCTAGATGTACGGACAGACTGGGGAATGAGATACTGGAAAGCAGCACCACAGAAAGGGATCTGGGGGTTCTAGTTGCTGACAAGTTGAATTTTAGTCAGCAGTGTCCTGGCAGCCAGGAGGGCCGACCCTGTCTTGGGGTGCATCAGCATCACCAACTGGGCAAGGGAGGGGATTGTCCTGCTCTGCACTGAGCTGGGACAGCCTCACCTCCAGTGCTGGGGGCAGTTTTGTGTACCAAAATATAAGAAAGATACAAAGCTATGGGAGAGTGCCCAAAGGAGGAGCACAAGGAAGGTGAAGGCCTTGAGGGAAAGCCATATGAGGAGCAGCTGAGGGAATTTGGTCTGTTCAGGCTGGAGGAGATGGAGATGAGATCTCATCACAGTCTACAACTTCCTCGTGAGGGAAGAGGAAGGGCAGACACTGATCTCTTCTCTGTGGTGATCAGTGAGAGGACTTGAGGTAGTGGCCTCAAGTTGTGTCAGGGAGGTTTAGGTTGGATATTAAATAAAGCTTCTTCACCCAGGGGGTATTTGGGCTCTGGAACAGGCTCCCCAGGGCAGTGGTCACAGCACCAGCCTGACAGAATTTGAGAAGCACTTGGACAATGCTCTTGGGCACATGGTGTGACTTTTGGGGATGGTTCTGTGCAGGGCCAGGAGTTGGATTCCATGATTCTTATAGGTCCCTTCCAACACAGCATATTCTGTGATTCTCTGCTTGCCTCCTTTCACTGTGAACCAAAATTAGAGAGCTGAGCTTAAGTACGCTTAAGACATGAATCTTTGTTCTCTGGAGCAGAGTAAAATCACCCTATCACTAACATTTACAGGGCTGAATGGGACTAGGAGGGAGAATCTGGGCCTTTACTAAGCTGGGATTGATTTTAACTTCAGTGGGATCAAGTCTTCAAATCTGCAGAACAGTAATGTATTTTTCCAGTTTCTTCATTTTGTTCTGTTCTTCCCCGTTCACTGCTTATAATGGGACCACACACAGGATTAAAGACACTACAAATCTAATTGCAGTCTGGAATGAATTTAAGGAGATGTAAAAAATTGGGGAGGGTGGAGCTAAGATGGTTTTCTCTAACACAGTTTCACAAGATGCTTTGCTTGAATACTTACAGTGCCATAGAGGCCAATTCTTCCTGAAGCTTTTAACTAATTTTTGAAGTTAGTGAGAATTTATGGCCCTTGGCACAATTTTTAGCATACTAGAGAGTAAAAAAGAAATTAAAGAGTTGAGCATAAACAATGAAAATTGCATGTAGTTTTGCTCTGTGAAGATGACAGATTACAAGCTCTTGAGTATCAGTTAATTTAGAAATTATCAGTTTGCACTTATTTTTCATGTGATCTCATTTATCACAGAAATGGTTGCTAGGATGTTATGCTTTGAAATTTGAAACTTTCTCCAGAAAAAGAGCAGTTGTGAAAAGGCTTTTTTAAAATGTATTTTCTCTTTGCAGCCTCTCTATGGTGAAATTATTGATGCCAAATGGTTTTCTTATATCAAGACTTCATTTTACAAGCACTTACACCTAGACTTAGATCTCTGAGTGAAGTTAAGCATGCATAGGACATATGTATTCAGCTGACCTTAAACTCCTGTTAACTTCCTGTGCCTCATATTTTCTCCTTGCTCCTGGCAATTATGTTTCCAGGTTACTGTTTGGATCATGGAAATAATTTTTCAGTGGTCAGTAGCTTTCACCACTGAACAAACGTGGAGACTCACGTAAAATGGAAGCTGTGTGCGTATGAGCCGAGTTGCTTAAAACCCCAGTGAGATGATGAATAGTGAACATTACATGCCTGCATGGCACCTTGGCTAAGTCCTCTCAAATCCCAGTCCCTGGGAATTTTTAGCAAGTCTTGCAACTTTCCTCTCACCTTTTCTGTGTCAGGGTAGCTTGAAACTGTTCCAGATGATGCAGATGGAACTGGGATTCTGTCTGCAAGCACTGGAGATCACTTTTGACAGTCATGGCTTGCTGCTTTTGGCACAACCTTGCCTCGTGCTGAGCAGGACAGTAGTTGTCTGCTGTAGGGAGCAGCCAGGCAAGAAGTCCTGAGTGAGAGGCAGAAATAGGAAAAGGTAAACAGACTAGAGAGCCCTTAATCCATGCAATGGGAGCAGCCACTGGAAGGAACAGGTCAGGGATCTCAAACAGGAAGTCAATACTAACATTGTTTTGTATTTCAGAAAGAGATTATGCTTTTCTTCTAGAAATCCTGAAATACACACATATACACACATATACTTATGAATATAAATACTTAGCTGGATAGTTCTGATCTTACCAACAGTTATTTGAATATTATATACTGAAGAATCTTTCTTGTGAATTTGAGACCCAGGAGGCCTGACGCTTTATCCACTTATATCCTTTTCTTAAATGACTAGTTAATGCCAGGGGAATTAGTCCCCTTATGCAATACTCCTGACTTAATTTCTGAAGTGTCAGAATGGGGCCAGGTAAGTCAGCAGACATGGAAGCCCAGAAATGTAATGGGATCCTGATTCAAAAGATAACAGGAATGGTGTTCATTGTACTCAAACTGTGACTGAGAAAAGGATTTACATCCTAAAAAATGAGCATTACATGCTATTGTCATGAAAAGAAAGCACAAATTATAAAGAAAAATCCAGCTCACTCCTCAGAACACCTAGGGAAAGCAAATGGATAAAAGGCTGATTCCCAGAAATATACAGGAGGCAGAGTGATCCACCTGCTCTCTGCTGATAACTCCTTCATCTGTTTGCTGCTTGTCCTGAAGTCTTGGGACCCATGAATGATTTTGGGGTTGCAGGAAGGATGAAAAATTGACTCGGAGACATTGGGCAAAATGCAAGGATAAAGACTCCACTTAAATGCCTGAAAGAGGAACAGGGTGTTGGGCTGAAGGGAGAGCAGAGTCACTTGCTGTGCTGCAGGTAACTGAGGGAGCAGGGGGTGGGGACAGAGATTACTTTATTCTAGTGTGGGATTCTCCAAACAGGTATGAGCTCCACATTAGGAAGCAATCATTAAGCCAAATCTCTATAAAATGATCTAAATCAAGTCTTCTAGGAATGGCCCATAAAGCTATGACTAACATGGAATCTGAGAGAAGTTGACAACCATGCAAATGCCACCCACGCAGCTGGTGGTTGTGGGCCCAGAAATCAGGGCATGCCAAAATCTGCAGGACAATACCTTACAACAATAAAGCAAGTCTGCTCTTTGTTGATGGTGTCACTGTGGCTCCCAGGTAGGCTGGCAGTGGTGTCTCTGCAATCCTCTTTTGAGTGTACCAGCTCCCTGAGTATCCCTCTCCACTGGATGGAAGAGACCTGCCCCACAGACAGCTGCAGGGAATACCATGGTTTTCTGATGTCCTCTAGCTAGATTCGTTGGCTTGCTAGAGGTCGTGCAGCACAGGCTGAGTGGAGCAGCTGAGGATGTGAACTGGTATGCTGGGAAGGAGGGAGCACAAGAGCATGTCTCCAGAGAGCAAGGATGGGAGCTCTTCTGTGGCTTATAAGCATCTATCACAGCAGGGTACAGGCAACTGGAGTAGTCTCTTCTTGCTCAGGATAACCCAGGAGTCTAATTTGGGCAACTACAATCCCAGACATAAAACTAAAATGCAGTGTGTGTGACCACTGAGGTCCTGCATGATGGCAGATCACTTTGATGGCATTTTTCTTTGTCTGCAAACTGATAGGTTTTGTTTGGGGGGAGGGGGGGAAGGAATTTTAAAGCTGAATAAAAATCAGTGCTTAAAAAAATATGTAGTCTACCCTTCCTTGCTGTTTATAGGCCTGTAATGTGGTAGTGCTGCTGCAGCTGCCAAACTGTGTAGATTGGCTCAGAGTTATTGTAACAACATTCACCTCTTATATGTGAGGCAGCGTAGGAAGAACTGTCTTTTCAAAAATCATTAATGAAGTATGGGAAGATAAAATAGATTACTTATAAACAGATATTTTTACCTAAAAGAACTTGATTATATTAGAAGTTCTGGTCTATAAATACAACAGTTTGTGAACTGTTCCCATCTGTCTCGTCCCTGTCCTGTGTCAGTAGGGGGAAGTAGTAACTAAGACCTTCTCTGGCTTAGATACTAAGTGCTTTCATCAGAGTATTTTTGTCTACCCTCCTTTCTCTCCCTCTTTTACATCAGCAAGAAGTTTTATTTATATTCTGCTATGAGATATTATATCTATTATGGAAAATTACTGACAACTGTTTTGTCAGCAATGCTTATGTCCAAGTAAATCTTCTTAGTTTACAACATTTTTTGTTAATCTGGATTAAAATACTGCAGGTGCTTCTCCCTGAAAGGTATTAATGTGTTTAATAGTGTTTCAATTAGGCTAATCACTGTAACAGCAGTTTTCTAAAAATTGCAGTGATGGTGGCTTCGAGGCATGCAGCGTGAGCAAGGACACCTCCCGTTCCCCATCCAGACTTCAGGCTGTGCCTCCAAATCCTGAGCCTGCTCCGAGCTGAGCCAGTTTAGCTCCACCCTCTAAACAGTCCAGCCCTTATTTATATGAAGTCTGTGGTCCAACTGGCTTCAGATGGTGTGTGTTATGTGCGTGTGCCTGCCTCCTGAGTGTGTGAGACGAGCTGGGATCATGAGCCAGGGTTGTTCCAAGTGGTTTTAATCAGCAGCCCATTAGAGGAGAACGGAAAACTTCAAACAGGGTAAGAACCGAGTAAGTAAACCTAACTTTGAACTTGCAGTCTGGACAAAACAAATGCACATTAAAATCTTCATAGTCTGTCAGTTTTCAGATAAATTATCACTTTTAGAGAGAAAGCTGTGCCTTCTAACAGGAAGAAGGAAATTTAAAAGGACTGGAATGAAGGAAACTGTAAAAACAAAGTGGGAATTGAGAATGCAAGAGAGAAAAAACAGCAAACGATTGTTCACAAAGTTGGTACACTCTCTTACTTTTTTCAGCTGTGGACAGGACATGTTAAGCTTTAACCTCTTGCTTTCTTGAATACTATTGTCTGGCTGAGTAAGTAGTTCCTTTTGCAAAGGGGGTGAAGATTTCTGCTCCTCACCTGTCTGCTGGCAGGTATGTTTTCCTGAGAGCATGGAGTGCAAGAGCTCTCCATGGCTCCCTGCAGGATGCCCCATGGTGTGCTGCTGTTTGCTGCTGCTCACTTGCTGTTTTTCCACAGGTTGTTCCAGTAACTCCATGGGAAGGTGTTCCCCAAACTTCTGCTCCTCTGGAACTTGTGACTTCTTGCCTGGCATCAGGAAAACACTCAGCAGCAGAAATGGGAAAATTCATGCTAGTTTTGGGTAAAGTGTGTCTCTGACGTTTTTTACCCTGGCAAGACGTGGCTGCTTGGACTGCAACTGCAATGTGGCAAAGGGCAGAGTGAGGTGGGCGAAGAGGCCATGGTGTGTGGGCAAGTCCCCAGATGCCGCAGGCTTTGTCGCCCTCGTCCCTTCCTGCTGGCCTTAGTGGTGGCCCTCTGTCTGTTCTGCCAGACCCTGACTCCTCTCATGACCAGCAGCATCCTTTCGGCAGTTGTTAATGGGATTGCACCCAACAAACTGGCTAAAACACAGCAAGGAAGATACAAGGAGGTCTCCCCAAGCACCGTTCACTGCTTCCTCCCTGGCAGCAATTCAGAGACAGTGAAAAAGGTAAGTCAGCTGGAGCAGAGTGCTGAGCAATAATTAGCAAAGCGAGGGATAGCAAGTCTGGCAGGATCATCTGAGTCCAGCTAAAATTAGCCTAAGCTTGGAAGTCTGGGATCTGTATACAAACAAATGGGTGATCTAATGACAGCAGCATATGCACAAGCACATTCCCATTACCAGCTCCTCAGTGTGCTGTTATTAACATAGGTATCCTGAAATCTTCAACTGAAATATGGCATTGCTCTGTGACTCCAGGAAGATTTCAGTTTGCTGCACAGACCTTGCTTTATTTTGGCTTTGGGAATTGGTTTAGAGGCTTTACAGTACAGGCACATAAATCAGGAGCCAGTGGGGTTTCATGGAAGTGACTGAGGCTGTTAATTGGCACAGGGACTGCAGCTGCCCTGTATTAAAGTTAGCTGCTTGTCAGCTCTGAACTTTACTGGGATTCTGCTGAGAAGCTGAATTTAACTGCATTTGAGAAATAAAAGTTAAATTTAGCATCTCAAATGCAAAACTGCATTTGAGAAATAAAAGAATATTTTCAAGTCACACTGTATACTTTGGAATCTCTGTCCCACAAATTTTACTTTGTTCATAGGTCACCTGACTTCATGTTTATTTTGTATAGGATTCCTAGGATGGGTGTTAAAACCTAACAAATGGAGACGCTGTTATTTTTGTTGGAAAATGTAGTTTGTTAAATGGTCTCCAGACTGAGGTAGTTATTTTTACTCTGGAATCTGTGATCAGTACTAGCACAAATGTTTCAAGTTTCCTTCAGTCCTATAGAGAAGCTGCTAACAGTGCAGCAGATAGCACACGTTGAAATTATAATTATGCTAACATTTTCTATAGAACTTTAGCAGAATTGTAGAAGATTTGTGACTTCACAAATTATGGACAGCAACCACATAAAGCAGTTCAAATATAAAAAAAAAAATTAAAGTACCAGGCTGCTTCTTTGATTAGTCAGAGTTCATAGTCTAAAAGGTCAGCAATATCGATTTTAGGAGAGCGGCTGTAAAGTGCATCTTTTGCAACAATCAAAAACAGATATGGGGAATAACTGTGGCATGAGCTCTTTAACCTTAACTCTTAAAATACTGGGTGTTTTTCTTACAGCACATGCTGCATTTGTCACAATTTTATATTTTAATAACCTTTTAGTACACTAGGTACTCAGATTCACATCTGATCTGCAATATGACTTAAATAATTAGAATTTAAATGGAAATAAGCACAGCTGACATGTGGGCTACATTGTGTTACATCTATAGAAACAGTCCATTCCTTTTTACTCATTGCTGTTGTAATGGCAAAGAACATTTCATACCTTGGGGTACTCAATGTCTGCAAGAACTGGTGAAATAATGGCAAAGTATTTGTTAGTGTGCTGCTTGGCTGCAAATCTCTGTAGTGTCCTCTCCTGCAAATTGCCTGAGAAAAAAATACAGATTGACATCCAACTTGGTGTGCTGGCCAATTGAAATGAGAAGAAAGCTTTTGTTTTCACAACATGCTGTACTTACTCCTCTCCAGCATAAGTGGTTGAATGTGACTATGATGTGCACATGCTGGACCTGTAGTACAGATGTGTGTATATTAACCCTTACAGATGTGTTTTCCAGGGCTGTGCTACCTTTAACACATTCCTTTTCAAGTTCTTGAGACCATCCATAGCTGGCTCCCTGTTTGTCTTGAATTTTTCCTCTAGAGCATGATGAACAAAATGTCTTGCACATGTTGGGATGTCACTCTAAGTTGCTCTCTGTTTCCCAACTTTCTCTGCTGGTTGTGTGGGCTGAATAATAATCTCAGAGAACAGAAAAGACAAACCTCCCCAAAAATCTCTACCACTTTGCTTTGAAAGTGTTTTCTTGAACTGTGTGTTTTCATCCACTGCTTATTCAAATAGGTGAACTGTTATCTGGCTTGATTTTATTGGGCACTCAGTAACATCTAAGACAGATGTCACTGTTGAAACTTTACACTGTTTTATTTTACAGTCACGTGCCCACTGACTGGAGCTAGTTTGGAAACAACTTTTGATTAAAGCTCTAGTTAAAATCTCCATGTATGAATCTGGAAAAATACTTTAAAATATGGTTATTCCCATCTGTAATTAACTATTCATACATGTATTCTTATTCAATAAATAGTCCAGCAAGAAAATTTAAATGCATTAAAAAGAATCTATTATACAGTTAAACAGTGACGTAAGGCAAACACTGCAGCATGTCTTATGAAATCAAAGTTCATGAATAAATTTTAAGGAAAATAAGACCCTGCTGGAGATAGTATTTTTTAGGTAGCACATAGTGTTTAGGGGTTTTGAGTGATAGCATGTCACACTGATTCTCTTCTGTGTAGGGGCAGGTGCTGTTCTTGCTTCCTTCAGAAAAACATCCAGTATTGTGAGCCTGTTGTGAGAAGTTGGTTCTGATTGTTATTACAGGGAAAAATGGCCTTCCAAAATCTAATAATTTCTTCATTAAGAGTATGCATAGAACTAAGTGCCTCAAGAAAGCCCCACAAAACCAAACCAAACAAAAAAACCCTGGCATCTTTTATGGTCCATATGCTGGAAGCAAAGAAAGATCTTAGCAAAAGTCCAGCTTTGCCAGTTTCTGATATCTGATGATTTCTGATATCAACTTTCACCTCATTTTGGAGAGTTACAGACAAGTATGGAAGAAGCATGGGGATGGACATTGTCAATTACATCTGTAAATGTGTCATCCGGGATGCTCTGAGATGGAGCCCTTCCTGTTGGGCACATAGTGCAAGCTTTTAAAATTGCAAAAATGCAGATTCCATTCATAGCCTGGAAAACCAGGCAGAGCTCATAGTACTCCTCTCTCTGGTATCACACAGTTTAAAAAGCTGACCGAGATCTTGTCCTGAAGCTTTAAATTCACAGAAACAGAGGTCAACATTTTCTAGTACAAAATTAAATGTTAATATCTGAAGCATGAAAAATAGAAGGCCTATTTCTGATTCTCCAGCAGTAAAGGCAGTAGAGAGTGATATCACATCCAGCAGAAAGCTGTCTGCAGGTTTAGCAGGGCAGGAATGATGAAATATTTGTGAATATATATAGTAGGGAGAAGAGCTGGTGCTGTAGCATCAAAATGGGAATAGGTATCAACAACAACAAAAAACCTCATACAAGCTCTCTGTGTGGTGTTCCTGGCACTGTATTGTGCCAGAAATACTTTTGGTGCCAGCCAGCTCTAATACTGTTACACTTATCTTAAGTAATTAAACTCTGCTTCTTGGCCAGTTTTGAGAAGAGCTAATTATCTTGTTAAGCTGTGCTTCCACTCACAGAATTAATTCAGCCAGAGGCAATTTAGATGTCTCTGCACACAAGTAATTTTGCCCAGGTAGATGGTGTACCTGTGCTGGGTAGAAGGCATTTAGACTGTACTGCTTCTAGGAGGGCAGATACCTGGTGTTGAGTTGCCTTCCCAGTCAAGGAAGACCCAAAACCACTTTTCCTTTTTTTCTTAAAAGGTCCAATTCCCAAGCCATTAGGCTTTACATCCAGGCTCAAATTGTGAGCCTGGTTCACCATACTGGTATATGGTTCACCATAATGGGAATTTCTGCTTGGTCCTGGAAAGCAAGATTCTTTCTTTTCCTTATTTCTTCCACAGATGGAGAAAAAGGAGGAGGAAATTATTAATCACCTTTTATAGTTATTATTCCTGTGATAGGCACTTTTTTGGGCATACTAGCTTTCCAGCCATTGTGAATGTATTTAAACAAAAAACTTCCCATTTTAAATTGGGTTCTTAAGGAGATTATTTATGGATACTCACCAGACTTTTGCTTCATATCCCCTGGCTATTTAGGCCAGCTGAGAACAAGAAAACAGAGAAGATACATAGCTGATTATGTGAGAACTTGATGAGTGAGTTAGGCTGGCATCCAAATAAATTAAATACCACAGGTGTGTCAAAAAAAGCTGTCTTCCTTTCAAGGCCCTGAACCTGCCACTTATGTTTTGTGTAAAAGACGTATCTCAAAGAGGAGCTATACTGAAGTGAGGAAACAGCAAGGATAAGAAAAGGCTTTTTATGGCTTCATTTAGAACAAACAGGATAGGATATAATTTCCTAGGAGTGGACAGTATGAAAGATTCGAGATAATGATAGCCTGATGTGGCCATATCTGAAAGATACTGTGTAGAAAAAGAAGGGGAAAAAAGGGAAACATCATGGTTTAGTCTTAACCAATGTCTAGAGGAAGATCCAGTTGAACATCTTGCATAGGTTACTGGGCCAGGCATCTATGTTTGAAAACTGACAGTGGAATTACTGAAAAGCTGAGAAAATGTTACTGGAACATTAGAACATTGGACATCCAGAGTGGAATTATCCTCTCTTTACTTGAGTGCTCCACTCTGTCAGAGGCAGAAAGCTGGACTTCGCAGTCAATGGAAATCAGACTGTGTCTAATGCAGAATTCATCATTAAGTAATGCAGACATTAAAAACAATTCTAGTGAATTTCATCCTCTAAAGACACATCTCCTTTTCTATTGGTATTTTTTTATGGAATATGCCTGCTTTGGACAGAATAAGCAGGCAACAAAGGAGATAGGAGCCGAGTCTATTATGGAAGAAGGGAAAGGAAGCAGATGAAGGAGAGTAGGGAACTGCAGCTGCAGAATAACAGTAACCTCAGAAAGTACAGAACAGATTGTGTATAGAGATGGTTGAATTTGTGTAAGGGAAGAGAAAGGGAGATAAGAATGGAAGTAGAAAGAAAAGAAGACAAAGCTAATGAGAACTTTTGAAATGTAAATATCTGAAAAAGGAGAATTGAAGCTAGATGATAGAATGAGAAAAGATGATTTTTGCTATTATGCAGAATGGAGTGTGGTGAGAGCTCTGGATAGAAAAGATTGCATTATGCATAATAAGGTTTGATCCATTTTTAAAGTTTGATACATTTTAAAATTAATTTAACTTAAAAGCTATTTTATAGAATAAGTAGGGAAATGAGAACTTTTCACAAAAGAACAAAGAACTTTGCTAGTATGAAACCTGTTGCAACTAGCAAGCAATCAACATAGGAGGGTATGATATGACTGATTTCCTTGTAATGGTACCACATTCACATTGCCCCTATGAAAACAGGACATTTGTTTTCCCCTTTTGTAATGTAAAATGAAACGGCACTAAGGAAACAACTATTTTTACTGAGCAGATAGCTAGAGATGTTCTGGTGATAAAGGGCAAGGCTATTGTGGTAGCAGTCAGGAAAAACGGGGCAGGGTGGAGGCTTTGCAGGAAGGGAGCTTTGAGAAGGACACATGAGGAGCAAATGGAGGCAGAATCTCACTCCTATACTTCACTGCAGCTTCCTCCAAAACGAGGTGTTTTGGTAAGTGGTAGGATTGGCTCATTGTCTGTTCTCAAGACAGGGCTGTTGGTACCACGTACTACATGCAGGCATAAAGCAAAAAGCATTTTGATAAAATAGCTCTGCACTTAACAGCCCAGTCAGTGACAGTGATGACTGTGCAAATAACTCCAGTGTTGCTCTTGGATTTATAATATCATCAGAAGACAGCCATCAAAGTAATGCCAATAATCTAATTGCTTGTTCTGTATTTATCCAACAAACAATTCAAAGCAGAATTACATTCCAGCCATTTCATTCTACAACCCAGTCCTTTCTGATTAGGAAATTCAACAGAACCTAATGCAAACACATTTAAATATCCTCCAGAAAGTAAAACAGGAAATGAACTTCTCTCTTCCTTCTTGATACAGCAGCTATGCACACTTTTAAATATAATGGTAGTATGAAAAACTGACTATTTCTGTGAGCTCTTATGCAAACACAAAAAGGAATTTAGAAGTCACATTTGGAGCTAATAAACATCTGCATAGCCCCATAAATGAGTGGCTTGGGGCACTAGAACCACATGCTAAGTTTTTATTATCATTCTTCTTATTGATGCTGTTCAACAATAGTGCAGTATTTTCTGGAGTCCCATTCATGTATTTTTTGTAATGTTGTTCTGCTAGGTGGTACTTAGTAGCAAAAGTAGATGCTGACTTCCTTTGCTAGCTAAATGGGAATTTAGGCTGTTCACTGCCTGTGAATATTGCTAATGGTGCTGTCCTTGTTTTTATAAGGCCGGTTTTCCTTTGTGGTATTTTTGTTGCACTCTGCTTTCATGCAAAGGCCTCTTGGTTTGTGCAGTGGCTCATATACCTCTTTTGCAGCTGCTCAGTACCTGCAGGAAAAAGTGGGGTTAAAGTAAGCTGCAGTCAAGTTATTTGAACCTACTGGACCAAGTCTCTGATAGCCTTGGCTAGCTCAGTGTGAAAAGTGGCTGCCTGTAATCCACACAAGCTAATGTGGGACTAATGACACCAGAACAGGGTAGCTGAAAAAATGATTCAGAATTTTTGTGTTCTTTCCTGAGAGAAGCTTAGGCTGACATGAGTAGAGCCATTATGTTAGGATGGAGAATTTTGTTTCTGCAGTTGAAGTGATGGTCAGTGAAATTCTATGGCAACAGTTCAAACTGTGTATTTGCTTCTTTTCCAGGCATAGACAATGCATCAATATTTATGGAATTATGTAATATTCTTGGAATTTGAAAGAGCTGCCAAGGAACTGTTTTGCTCTCCTCAACTTGAAATATCTTCACTCTTTTCTTCTTGGCCAAAACAAAAACAGTAATTATACATCATAAGATTCAGTTACTGACCAAATTCTAGATTTTTGGAACAACCCAGAAATTCTATACAATAGAGGAAAGCTTCAGAGACTAGTAGAATCAATTATATCCTTATACATTCATAACCTAGAATTGGATATACTGGTTTCAGGGGAAATGTCAAAACATTTTCTTTTTAATAGAGAACTTCACAGCTCACTGGAAGTTGCAGACAGACTGAACTAAGAATTGCAACTCTGAAAATGGATGTCTATTTTCAGTTTCAAAAGCATGGTTACATAATTCTTCAGCTTTTATATTATATAAACTGGGCCTTTTATCTTGTTTGTTAAGACATCAAAGGAGTATACATTTGATACAATTTTAAAAAATCTTTAATAAATTTTAATGGAGCTCAATTTGTTTTCTTTTGTGTTTTTCATGTTATTCTGTAAAGTGAAAACAAAATTACAAAATTCATTTTAATGCATTTTATTTACTTTACAGCCCATTCTGGTTTGTTTGGACCAGTTGTTAAAAGGCTGTGGATCATCTGTGTAACAGCCAATTGCCTTAAAATGAGGTCAGTGACTCAGCTAAGTGCAATATTTTGTAAGCTGTAAGAGCACATATATCATGTCAAAGCTGACATAGGTCTCATCCAAAATCACATGGGAAATCTCAGCCTTGCTGTAAAGCCTCATTAATTTCTGTGGAGACAAACACACCATTTTCTACGTATGACATGGGCTGCAGATGTTCTTAGCAATCCCTTTCATGTAGGATACATTGAATCTGTAATAAACTGACCTCCTAACAAATAGTCTGAGTCTTCAAACTGAGAAAGAGCTAAAAAAATTGTTGGGACATGGGAACATTTGACCATCTACAATTATTCTCAAATTTTTAAAATGTTATGGATCCAATTTTTTTTGTGTGTCTGAGTCTGTTGTACATTAAAATCATAGGAATGCCAAAAAAATCAGAACCATAAAACGTGGAAATATGTGAACAGCTTATTTTCATCTATTGTGCGCTGCTTCTCTTGTACTAACTCCTTGCCCAGACCTCATTTTTATGATTGAGAAACATTTTATGAAAACCAGCAGACTCTTTAAATATATAAACATGACTGTTATTGGTATAATATTGGAAATTCTGAAAAACATCTAGTAGTAACTAGATCAGCATGTCCAGTGATGCAAGGCATCTTGTATAAAGCTTTGGAAAAAAGTATGGAATCACTTGCTACAAGCATGAAATTGTCCGGATTTAAAAAAAAATTCTGTGTAGCTGACAACCCACCCTACACTGCACTGGCTTGGCAAACAAACAGAGGACACGTTGCATGTGTAACCTGGACTGCAAATAGCTATGAAAGGACAGGGCAGAGAAAATAAATTTGGCAACGCTAAGCATGGATCTCAAGCAAGTGCCCTAAAAGGTGTGGAGATACTTCATATTATTAAATAGTACCAGATTAGACATCAGGTCAAGCTGTTAAATTTAGGCTGCTGAATTGCTTCTGTGTCACAGAGACGCCATTGTGGCTCTTCGGTGGCATTAGAACCACATAAAAGTGGATAAAAGCGCCGGTACACAGCGCCGGTACCCAGCGCCCGGGTGGTGGGCAGGGGGCTGGAGCCCAGGTGGGTGTGTGTCCCTGCTCGGTCCCTGCCAGCACTGCGGCAGCAGGCTCTGGACTGCAGCTGCCCCAGCGGCATTTGCGTGTCTCGGAGTGTCCCAAGAAAAGCGCCCGGGAAGCCGGTGCTGTGCTCTGTCTGTGAGGGCTGTCGGAGCCCTCTGATCCCCCAGCCCGGAGACGGCGCCCGGTGGGAGCCGGAGGCTGCGTGGGCCTCGTGGAGGCGCTCCGGGCCATTTCCTTTGTGTTTTGTGGAAATGACCCAGGTCACTGCCACTGCCTGAACTTCCTCTTTTTCTTTTTCTTTCTTTTTTTTTTTCTTTTTTTCTTCCTCTGCTATACTGCTGTCAGTGTTCTGTTGAATATTCGTCACTGCCAAACCAGAGCGTTGTAAACACTGCAGCCCTTCCCCAGAGACCTGAGGAAGATGCCTCCCGCATCACGGCTGAGGCGGGATCTTGTCTGACACGTCCCGCTGCAGGCGGGCGGGCTGAGCCCCTGGGGACGCCTCGGGGCTGGTTCGTCCCTGTGCCTCGTCCCTCGGGCCCGGAGGGCACCGGGGCCAAGCCAGGCCTGTTTCAGCATATGTGCCAGCGGGAGAGCCCTGGGATGCTGGCCCTGGAGTACTGGCCTCAGGGGAATGGAGCCGTTGCTGGGTGCTTGAGGCAGGACCTCTTAATATTTGAAACAAACTACTTGAGGTGACACTGCGGGAGGCTTTGCTTCCATGCAGAAAGGTGTGTTTTCCTGGCATAATAGAAGTGTAGTAATTGTTAGCGAGGAGCGGGCACACAAAGTGATGCCACATTCAAGGCAGGACCCTCAGCCCAGGCGGCGCGGGGAGGGACGGGGGCGGGAGAAGCCATAATCGCCAGCAAAAATGGAACTGGAGCGAGATTGTCCGGTCTGCAGCCCTTCTGTACTCCCCACATGTCCTCAGTTCACCCCTGCAGCACACTTGGGATGGAAAATGGAATTTTCTTGCAAAATAAAGCAGGAGGAGTCTCTCTTCTGGGTTTCTTCCACGATGCAAGTGAAATGGAAAGTAGGAAGTGTTTGGCTGGAATGCCTGGAAGAGAAGTGAGAGAGAGCACAAGAGGGGGGCTGGGACGAGGGCTGGATTCAGGAACAGGGAGGGAGGGAAATGGAGAGGAAGGGCTGCCAGCAGCTGCTGGCGCTGCGAGAGAACAGGAAATAGAGAAGATAAGAGGAGAGGAAGGAGGGGCAAAGGGAGAAGGGGATAAGAGTGACGTTGCTGCGGTGGGCAAGGGCCATCTGAGAACACTATTTTAAAAATTCTGGGATGTCAGGAACGCTGTCAAACAGGTGACCTAACGCAGTTCCGATGACTTCACCCTGTGCTATGTGTGCTTACACTGGCCAGCAAGTGATCAACCTTTATTTGAATATCTCAGATTCTAAACTAGTTTTGGGTTGCACCTTTAGCAAGCATATGTGGAAGACTCTGACAGTGTAGTACTGAGATTTTTTCAGGGTCCCTTCATCAATAATTGTGACGCTTTCCATGGGCAATGACTGCTCTGAAGCAAAAGAACATTTGGTGTTAGAAGCAAAGGGCTCTTGAAATCGTTTGTGCTCTGTACTGCTGCAGAATAGCTTACACTTCTGCCAAACACAATGTAAAACTGCATCTCACACTCAGGGGATACACTGCTGAGCAAAGTAACTTTAGCACTGGATCCCAGGCCTATAAACAACTGGACACATCTTGAATGAAATTTATTTGTATAAAAGCATCTGTCTCTTTTCAGTCTAGTCTACTGTCCAAAAAATGTGGTGGCATGTTTGTGTAGTGCTTCCTATCTCCAGCGATAAGCTTACTAAAATTAGGAGTTATGAAATAACTTTTAAACTGCTGACAGTTGTCAGGTTGAAATTCACAAACTTGCACAGAAGTAATTTAATGACCTGAATTTAATCCCTGCTCGTATGTTTCAATGCTAAAGACAAATATATTTCACCAAAATGAAGTCTTGGGTTTGTAATGGTGTTTTTATTCCCACACTGAGCAACCTATTTTTATGCTTTATTTTATTGGGGTTTGAACAGCAAGGTTTTTGGGGGGGGCTGCTAGGGTGGCTTCTGTGAGAAGCTGCCAGGAGCTTCCCCATCCCCCATGTCCCACACAGTCCTTGCCAGCCAGTTCCAAGACAAACCTGCCACTGGCCAAGGCTGAGCCCATCAGTGATGGTGGTAGCAACTCTAGAATAACAAATTTAAAAAGGGGAAAAAAGCGATTGTGCAACCCAGAGAGAAGAGTGAGGATGTATGAGTGGTGTAACTCTGCAGACACCAGGTCTGGGGGAGGAAGTGCTTCAGGCATCAGAGCAGAGAGTTACCTGCAGAGTGTGATGAAGACTGTGGTGGGGCAGGCTGTCCCCTGCAGTCCACAGAGGTCTGCAGTGGAGTAGAGATCCACCAGCAGGCCATGGAGAACCCATGCTGGAGCAGTCTGTTCCTGAAGGACTGGGTCCAGTTGAAGAGGTCCACGCTGGAACAGTTTGAAGAATTGCAGCCTGTAGGAAGAACTCATATTGGAGAAGTTGGAACGACTATCTCCAATGGGAGGCACCCCACACTGAAGCAGGGGAGGAGTGTGAGGAGTTCTCCCACTGAGGAGGAAGGAGCAGCAAAGACAAGTGTGATGAACTGACCAATCCCCCAGTCCCAGCTCCCCTTCTCCACTGAGGGAGAGGTAGAGAATTTGGGAGAGAAGTTGAACCTGGGAAGAAGGGAGGGGTGGGGGAAAGGTGATTGGTTCTATTTCTGATTATCTCACTCTAATGTCATTTATTATCAAACAAAACAGGTTCCCCAAACTGCATCTGTTTTTCCTGTGACAGTAATCAATGAATGATCTCTCCCTATTTTGATCTCTACCCACAAGACTTTCAGTGTATTTTTCCCTCTGTCCAGTTGGAAAGGGGAGTGGTAGGGTGGCTTTGGTGGGCACATGGCTTCCAGACAGTGTTAGCCCACCACATTTATTTAAGACATAAAATATCCCCCTTGCCCAAAGATCTGATGGCAACAGCCCAGTGATTTGCCCTTTTCAGAAATTAATGTTGTGTTTTCACTATGACTGTGTGTTTGGGGTGTCTCTTCTCCGTTTCTTTCTTTCAAGAAGCTCATACCCAGGTAGATACAGAGGAAGGGTTTTCTCTAGATGCCATTGTCCCTAGGCAGTATATGGGAAGACAGTAAGTGGTAGACAATCCAAGTGTTCCTTGAGATTCATTGGGGACATCAGATACCTTTCCCCTTGTTCTTATATACAAGTCTCTCTGCCAGTCCTCCTATGGGCTAGATTGTGTTGGGCTAATAAGTCAATAAAGGACTGACAAGGTTACATTTAACTTTCTAGAGCACTAATCTCCAGTTCTGTTTAGGATTCCTGTGTCTGATTTTACCCCAGTACTCTTCTTATTTTTCTTAATAATGCTGCATAGCAAAACTCAGATGTCTGCACTTACATCTGCATAGGACCCACATTCCTTGGAACAATTCACATGAGACCTCCCAAGGCCTCTCTGTTCAGGTGACCACAGCCAAAGTCAAAGACAGATAGCAGTTGCTGTTACCAGCTCACCAGAGCAGCTCAGATTTCAGGAAAGTTGTTTCCACAAAGGGAAGAACATTTTTTAAAAATCCTTGAGTCCTAACCAGAAGTTTCAAACCTTTATAGTATCAGTTCAAAATGAAGATAGAAAAAATCTCCAGACAAAATGGAATTTGTGGTCCGAAGTCCCTGATATAAAGTGAATTCTTAATTATACTAGAACTATTTTCACTGTAAGTTACTAGCTGCGTTTTGTGAAAAGCAGCAACTGTACTTTGTACTGCTGAGGAATGTCCTATCTCACCATCATTGTCTTTGCACTGTGTTTCTGTAGATCGATGCCTCCATTCTCCAGTACTTTGGAAGCCAGACGAGAAGAGCAGTTCTGTATGCGCCTCCTGCTCACCATGAAACTGACCGTCAGCTCTGTCAGCGCATCCTGGCAAAACATGGATATACCGTCACAGTCCTTGGAAACAGGGGACTTGTGGAGGAGCTGAGGCATGAGGGCCCTTATCACAGTAAGAATAATTGGACTTAGTTAATATGTTAATTAATAATGTGATCACTAAATGTAGAATTGATCCAGTGTTCATCAACAAACGGAAAGCATAAAAACTCTGATAAAAGTAATGATAGAAGCCAAATTCTAGCCCTTCTCAGATGTGTGGATATTTCTCCACAGTCAGGTGATTCTTTCATTAGCTATATCCTTCTGTAAAAAAATGCAGCAGAGTAGTTCATCATAGTCTTGACAACTAAAGCAGATCAGTTTGGTTCCTGATGACTTCTCAAACCTACTTCATCAATGTAACTGAGAGATTTTCAATAGAATGTTTCATAACAAAACATGTACCTACTACATTTTCTACCTTATCCTTTTCTCTCCTAAAGAAAACTTGTTTGTATGAAGGTTTTTTCCTCTATTAATGTTTTGATTGTTCTGTAAATTTGTTAAAGAACACAATATAGAACAAGTACATTTTGTACTTGATGCTGAATCTGGAATAGATACTGTTGGTTCTTAGTTCCTCTTGAAATTTGATCCACACTACAAGCAGTCTACTGAAGAATCCTGATCTCTTGCACAAAGGACTGTAGCTTTATTGTGTAGAGTTACGCTGTGCTTGATAGAGAAGCTTGGGCACCAGTTAGATGTGATGACCATGTTTGAGTATTCTTGCACACTTCAGAGGTATGAACTGAAACTGTGATGCCAATCTGGTCTTGGAAGTCAATTCAGGAATGGAAGGCTCTGAAAAAAGTACACAGGCTACTGTTCTACCAGAAGAAAAATGGTGTAGTTGGATATTTCTTGTGCTAAAGGGTGTACACTTTTCATTATTCAGGCTTGCAGTATACTTCTGGAGCTACCAGAGAGCTCAGGTTTGCTTTGAGTTTTAACCAAACCAGATAATTCCATAGATAATAAACTACAGTTACTTAGCATGCTTGAGATTGCTCAAAATTCCATCGCTAATTTTAACTTTCTCAAGAAACTTTCTTGAAAATGAGGTACATGTGGTTTTCTTTGGCAGGCTGTACCAAGAAGTAATAAATTGTCTTATCTCACTCTTCAGTCTAGATTTGTAGTCACCTTTTGGCCACCCCTTGCCTTTCCATCTCAGAGTGACAAGACTCATGTCTTACAGGCTTTGCTAATGGCAGATGGGCTGCAGAGAAAACTTGGTATCTCTGGGGACCATGTGCACCATGTCTGTGAAATACTTTTGTTCCAAATGGCCAAGGAAGTGGGCACGCCAACTTCAGTTTCAACTTATTAAAAAAAAAAAAAAAAGAAAAAGGAAAAAAAAACTGTACTAGATTTTCTACAGTGCTGAATTCAGATTGAAGTTCTCCTGTACAGTTTTTACACTTCAAATATTGCTTCTGCAGAAATGAGCTTAACTGTGGATATTTATACTTTACAGGCTAGAATCAGTACTTCCTGTAGTGTTTTTCCAGTAATAATAATAAAAAAATAATAAAAAGGTCAGGTATTTTCCAGAAACATCCCACAGCTTCCAGCAGATGTTGGATTATGTAAAAAATTCTAATGCTTGCCAACTTAAGGCAAAGAGTAAGACTCTACTGCTGTTTCATGGCAGCATAAATCTGCCTTTAACTATTCTCTGTTAAGCAAGTGTCTAGCTTTAAGGTTATGTTTTAAAAACAAGAAATAAGTAATAGAGCATGTCTACATACCAAACCAATGATCTTTTTTTTCAGCTAAGCAAATTACATTCAAAGTTAATTTTCTTCCCTAGTAGATGGTGGGGTTTACTCTTCTGGATGGGATAGAACTCCTTATTTTGGAGAAGGGTATTTTGAGCTATGCTTTGGTATAATATTTTTCTGAAGTGTTATTAAAAATATGTTCCTTTAGGCCTCAATTAAAAATATATAGATAACGAACTGAGAAACACAGAGTATGAGTGCTGTGAAAAATCTAAAAAAATAGTAATTTCTTATTACTTGGTATTTCTTAGCAGCTCTATCGGGTGCTTTTATTTGTGTGCAGTCTTTCTTACTCGTGTATCTTTCAAAGCTCACTCTAAATTTGAAAGGATTTTTTTGTTTTGAATGGCTGAGAGCCAAGACTCTAGCTAAGTCATATATGGAAAAAAATTCACCACAAAACATTCCTAACTTTTTTTTTGTGCTGGCCTGCTAAGAATTTTTGGACCAGTTCTGCTGCTGTTTGAAACCCAAATGTGACAGCTCTACTCACTGATCTTCCAGAAAGATCCTCAACACCTGGACTGCAGCACTGTTCATTGCAGTCAAAGAGAAACATCAGGGGAATAGTTTTCTTCAGTGGAAATTTTTCACTTCTAACAAACCAACCAAAACCATTTTGTGTTTTGGTAACTGGAAAGCAGTTAGCTAAAAAGAAAAAATACTTTTTTTTTTTAAATCATGGCAAAGAGACTGTGGTTTATGGGTTTGCTATCAAAAATCCATACAGATGTGTTCTGCAGTAAAACATAAATCAAACCACTAATTTTTCACTGAAAAAATAGCTTTGTCAGTGAATTCTCAAGCAGCTTTGCTTGAACAAAAAGTAGTTGTGCTTGCACCATTTCTTAGCGATTAAACCCACATGGAGGGAAAATTCCATGGACTGGTGATACCTGTGCCAGTTCTGAGCTCTTTGAGACTTCCTTTTGCAGCAGCCCTAAATGAGCCAGTTTGCTGTAAATTTAACATATCTTTTTGTTTGCTGCTGGGATGGAGATAGAGAGGTGGAACTGCGTTAGAACTGTGTTAGTAGCAGGTGATGAAATAGTCAGATTTTGCAGAGAGCTGGAATTACTACCTTGGGAAATCTGTTTTGACATGGTCAGTGTCTCCATTAAATATCTGTGGTAAATCTGTTTTGAAGTAAGCAGTTCAGAAGAAATTGCTGATGGGCAAACAGCTCATCATAACAGCTGATAAGAAAGGTACCAAGTTGTATTGGCCAGCACATCTACAAATGGCACATTTGTTTGGTCTGCCAGGTAGTGTGGTTGGTCTTCCTTCCTCTCCTCTGGAACAAGATAAGCCTTTGCCACACCTTGGAGGGGATTGAAATTGGTGTCACAATCTCAAGGAAAATAATAAAAGGAGCAGAAGGAGGAGTGAGAAAGCCCTACACTTCCAGGCTTTCTCAGGGGAGATTTGCCATAATGAGATGTACAAGCCTCTGGACTTCCTTGCCTCAGCCCAGGACAGAGCTGTGTTGCTCTATCAGAGATGAGTGGGATGAGTCACCTGGCTTCAGAGCCCCCTTAGATCCTCCCAGAGTGGCAAACACCAGAGAAGAACTTGCCAAATATTTTCCAGTGTCTTCTGCCTTCTTCCCTGTTCTTCCAGTCTGAGAAGCTCTCATCTCTGTTACCACAGTAAAGATTAACAGGATGTGTGTGTCCCTATGACTCTGTGCTACCCTGCCAACATTTTCACAACATACTTCAAAAGGAAGGTTTTATCTCAGAAATTTGTTTCTCTAGTAGGCATTTCTGCCCTCCAAAAATAATATTTTCTAGTTACTGCCTGCTGCCTGAATCTTTCCTGAATTCCATACTTTGCCTAGATGACATCTTCAAAGATAAATAGCCTACTTTTATCTTTCCTTACAGAGCCATCAGTTTTTCTGTCCTTTGCTGGATGTGCCTGCCTCATTACTCTTTGGTGACCCTCCCTTAATAGGCATTTCCTTAATTTCTCAATTCTTCGCCTTTACTAATAGCTATGCAAATCTCAGCAAACTTCAGGCTCCAAGAAATGTGTGCAGTTGTATGTTACAAATCTGACTGGCCAATTTTAATTCATTCAGCAATAACATGCAGAATTCTGTCATTACCACTAGCTCTTGGAGTGGAAAAGATTGTGCATAAGCTCAGTGGTAGCCCACCAGTTTGGCCATGGAAAAAAGCACAGGTATTCAGGCTGCTGACAAACTGAGTGCAGCATAACATTACATGCTCCCTGCTGCTTTAGAATGTTAGTAATTTGGTGGAAGCTCTTGCAATTGCAATGAGTGACTTTAAAAAAGAATCATAAACCATTTTCATAGTATTGCTTTTACATGATCATTTCCTATTTTTAAAATACTGCAGTTAAGTATTTAAAATTTACAATTGCCTCTTTTTGCAGTTGGAATGACATCCATTGAAGATTAAATTTTAGCCATGCCATTAAAAAGATTGCTACTGTACAAATATTGATGTGGGTTGGGATTTTTTTGTATGATTTGCTGTTCCATAAGATAAGTATTGAAACCGTCTTAACTTTGTTCAATATTTAGCTTTTCTGTCAATTTCCATGGAAATCAACACCATTTTCATGTCCTACTCATTTTCCTGACATTGTTAAGTAGGGATCATATACTACATAGACACTTAAATTTACATATATTGCTAAGAATATTAGATCCATAGTTATTTCTTATTTTCTGACATTGCCAGTATACACTGGATTATGTCCTTTTTTCTGCCATTTTAAGAGCATGCTATGTTTAAATACTTGGCTGTGTAAACTAAGCCCTAGTTCCAGCAACTAGCTATGAGGATGATCTAGCTTTTTGCAGATGTGGGAGTGGTGCTTGGGTGGAGCTGCACCAGCAACAGGAAGGGATGATTGAGACAACAGACCCATGGGAGCAAATCTGAGCAAATCTTGGCCTTTCTTTTATGTGCTTGGGTCAAGAGATCTGTCTGGTATTTAAAGTGGCACTACTAGGTATTACAGCAAGGAGTAAATTCCCCCTCACTGATAGAGCCATGTGAATATATCCAGGTATAACTCATTTTTCTGTAAAATGGTGGTTTGGGAATTGTATTATTATGGAGTATAAGGCATCTGCTGCCCCCCTCTTAGCTCTCTGTAGACAGTTTATTTGCTTCTTTGTACACAGTGGTGGTCATTCCCTGTGGTAAAAGCTGGTGTTGGGGAATGTCAGGGAACATGAGGCTGCAGGAGCAAGCACAGGTGTTGATGTGGAGTGATGCAAAGTTTTTTGTCTCTCTATATACTGCATGACTGAAAAAATGGCTGGGGGGTACAGATTAAAGAAAATTCTTATTTGATTTTCCCCAAAAGCAATTTTTGAATCAGTCTTTGTCAGTTTTTCATTTTGATTTGCTAGGCATCCTTTGGAAAAAATAATTTTTAAAGAAAATTTAGATTTTTCATGGAAGAAAATTACTCAGTTCACTTTGCTTTGCACTTCAAGTTACAAGGCCAGAAAATGCTGCCACATCAGTTAGAGATGGAGAAAACTAGGCTAGAAACCCTATGAGTCACTGTCAGAACTAGGATGAAATCCATGCTCTTTCTGTATGTCTTCATGTTATTCCTTTAGCATATTGGATCACCTCTCACTGTTTTCCTCACTGTTCATACTTTTGACCAGAGGCTGAGTAGGAAAAGTATCAGCTTAATTGCTGACATCTGGCCAGCAGCAAGCACTTGCCGCAGTGCTCCTTCGTAAGTGCAGCCAGTAACAGTTTCCTCAGAGCTGCTAATTAGTCTAGAGAATAAACTGCAGCCATGGGTTTCAGAGGCCCCCAGGGCCATGGCTGGTGACTGTCAGACATCAGGTTTTCATTTTCCAAGACATACCATATCAGCAAAATTAGTGAAAATGAGAGAAGGTGCTAGAGACAGGAGGACACAGTGGTGCTCTCTCTTCAGTGAGTGTGAAGGCTGGAATGTTTGGGTGAACAGAGGTGCTTGTTAACACAAAGTGTTAACGAATTCTGCTGCCAAGGAAAAAAGAACAATCTGTTCATCATGCCTGTAGTAATCAGGGCATGATGTACTACAACAAAGTTGTTATTAGGAAATCTGTTTTGGGAGTAAAGCTAGTGAAGTAATCGAATGGATTCCCTGGAGCTGTGGAGCACTCAATCTTAGATATCTTGAAATATTAGGTGAAGAGATTTTGTTGGGTGCAGTGAGTCCCCTGGTGGGGTAACAAGATGGTCTCACAGACTTCTTGGAATATATGACTAGCCTTGAGAAAATCAGGCAGACAGAAAACTGAAGAGGGAAAATGATGATTTCTAAAGAAGATGGACAGATTTCAGGTGTGAATCAGCTGTGGTGACTCAGAGCTTGGAGGAACAAACAATATGTAGTTTAGAGCATCTTCTTAAAATGCAAAATAGTCTCAAACCCCCCAGAATTTATGAGAATATATTCCTGATGGGAGTGGGGAAAAGGGAAGGGAGCAAAAATCAGTCGTGCTTAGATAATAGCCAGCTGAACTTTGATAAAGTAGAAAGCAAATAGTGTATTGTGAAACACAGATGTTTTTCATGGGATGGCATGTAAAATAAGTACTAAGAGAACCAAATTTTCTCCCTTAGCGAATAGTTTTCCGTTGAGTTAGAAATACATCAACAAGAGTAGGAAACATTAATTTTAACTTTTTTCTTTTTTCCTTTTTTTAAATTTTTCAGAATACAGTTAGGAGGAGCCCCTACTTGCTGTTTATTTCAGCCTCAGACAAATTTCCATGAAATCCAACTAACTTCAGCAAACAATTATAAAGACTAAAGGCCCCAAGCAAAATTTCTTGTGTGTTCTGTAAACATCTGGTTGCCATTTTCAATTACAAGGACCAACCCACTGAAGGAAGCAGTTTAGTTTTTTTGGAACAGAAATGGGACACTGGGGTTTTTGTTCTTTTTCATAGTGGAGAGTAAAGGAAATGTCAGAAATAGAGAGGTCACTAGATGCTCAGCTTTTATAAATACAAAAGTCTCTGAGAAAATTAAAGTAAATTGGAATCAGGTTCTGAAAGTGTAAACAACCCTGTGGAGGTAAGGTTAAATAAGCAGGACTGGAGATCCTAGCATGCCAGCAAAAGCACAAGATCATTCTGTCATAAGTAAGTAATTTAAAATAGTGTGCAAAATAATAATGGTGAAGCTAGCCACAGAAATATTTTGTGGGTTACCATACAAATACATGTGTACATTCAAATCTAGCGGATGTAACTTTCCAAAATCCTTTTGGTTAACTGTTGGTTCAAATATATAACCAACAGTATACAAAACTGGTTGGTTTCCTAATGCAAAATAGATGTCATGTGAGTCCTGAGCTAAGTTTTGACAAATAAAGCACACATTGTAGAAACACTTCTTTGCATGTTGTTAAACAAGGAGCTTCCTAAACAAGCTAAATCAGTAGAAATGTGATCCTCAGAGCATACTGAGTTACAAGTATGTAACAGATTTAATCGGCTTCCATAACATGGAAGTTCATTTCGTTTTGGGGAGGAAATGCATTCCAGAAACATACATTATCTTGATCACTTTTTAGTTTTGCTTCTAGCAATTAATCTCATGCCACACACATCATTGGTTTCAGTACAAGACATAAGATTCTGACACACACAAATGAATTCTGCTCTCTAATGCAATGCTGTGGTTTCGTGTTAGAAAATCTAAATGCATCATAAATTTTTCTAAACAATATGTATTCTTCTTCCTAATTACTAGCAGAACATGTTCATGCTTTGTAGAAGAGCACACAAACGATTTCTTTGTATTACTAAAATAAACCCTCTGTAAGATTGTACTGAATCCTCTGTTTCAAATGCACTCTTTTTATTTAGAAAGTGAAATTCTTTATTTGTCTATAACAAAAGTATAAGGACATTGAGCTCTGCCAGGTAAAACCAAAATATAGCATTTAGTCCTAAATGTACCAAATATATCCTTCTCTGAGTGTTCTATTTACTTTTTAAACAGAACATACAGTCCAGTGGAGAGTGGTATTTAAGGGGCTGACTTAGAGATTACAATAATTAAAATGATACATGCTGATTACACAGTGAGCTAAAATTAAAACTTTACTGGAATAAATTATGTCATGTTAACAGAATCTGAAAAACACCAGTGTCCAGGAAGATCCACACGTTTGCCAAAGGAAAGCAGCAATGTGCGCAGCTACTGAAATTAAATAAATACAAGGGATTTAAGCATCAGTGTAGCTGCTTTGTAATATGCTAGCAACATGCAAATCCTGTAAAAAGCTTTGAGGTAATTTTTTTATAACTGTAGTGTGTCAGATAAGAAGGTAACAGCATACAATTGCTTTTTAAAGTATTTTTAAAATGCTTCCCTTCAAGAAATGAACTCTGGCTCTGATAGGGTTCAAGCAGCAACTCTGGTTTATAAATATATATGTCTGTTCCTAAATGTCAGATAATTGTCTGCTAATATAGGTGCTGGGAGAATGTTAGTCAGTCTGGCCAGAAGCCTGTCACCGTCCTGCCAGAGCACTCTCTGGAAGGGATTGTTGGTCAGGACTGCTCAGTGATTTGGCTGCTGGAAGCTGTGGACCCTTTTTGATGCAGTTACTGGCTCTGAGCCCTGGTCAGCTGTGAGAAGTGTGCTGCTGCCTTTCATCACTGTGCTCCCATTTTAGGTAGAGGCATTATATACCACTGAAACAAAAACACTATTTTCTTTTTTTTTAACTTTGGCTACCATGACTGTTATTGGTTCAGGCAGCAAAAAGCTGTGTAGGCCTTCATTGTAATTTGCAGCCAGCCCACGCCATTCCTAGGTTCAGATTCCAACTCTCTCCAGCTGCATCTACTTTCAGCTGACAGCTCTTTTGAATGCTGCATCCCAAAGCCACTCCGGACATCAAAAGTGCAGTAGCCACCCACGGTTTAGAACATGTTTCTGAAAATTTCACACAATGTATTGTTGTTACGCTGGCTTATCTTGCATCAAAAGGGAACCTTTCCTTCATGATTATTCTACCCTTCTGATGTTCATTGTAGTCCCTCAGAGTTGATTTTTCAATGTAATATTGAATATTTTATTACACAGCCCCTGAGGTTGTCCATTTAGAGGCAATCCTAGTTTGCACAGATGTCAAAGAGAATAGAGGCTCCTCTGACTTTCTCAGAAATTGAAACCATTTCTCAGTTTCAAGTTAATTATGAGATCCTTTGGATTTCTGGAAAAAAATATTTCATACAGAAAATTATTACTTAAAGTGACACACTACCTTTGATTAAAAAGGAAAAAACCCTCATATCATGACTTTCTATCATTTTTGGCAGGCATGTTTCCTTACAAAACAATGCCAATTCTTCAAAACAAAAAGGCAAAATATTGAAGGAATTTGGATTAAAAAGTAACAGTGGATTAGGATTTGAGCAACTTTAGCTGGTAGCAGGATTAAAAAAATATAGTCTTAACATATTTCCTCAATGGTGCCTCACATAAATAAAATACAGTCCTCTGCTGATAGAGAGAAGCACAGAGGAGCTGAGTGCCATGCATTTTAGAAAGTTTGAAGCAAATTGGTCAAGTCATAAAGTGTTTCTATAACAAGATTATTGTTGTAATGACTTTGTTTCTGACATTCGTGGTAATGCTTTCAAAAATAAATATTTAGCTATAAAAAGGATTTTCAGTTTTAATTTATAGCAACTACTAAAAGTGTATATATAGAAAGAGCTTACAGAGTGTTCTGTGTTTTGTAAATGCAAGATGAATCTGGCAGAACCACAGTTATTTTAGGTCTGAGAGAATACAGCTCAGTTGATCTGTTTATTGAAGAAGGATTTTTGGTGTAAAATGGAGAAATAAGACAAGATCATTTTTGTTTATTTGGAAGAAAACCAGTTCACAACATTTTTTTTCTGCAATAGGCAAAATAGAAAACATATCAGCATACCAAAATACTGTTCAACAGGCTGATAGGCAAAATAAGAACAAGATATAGCTATTTTGGAGCAAATCAAGAATAATTTTTCTGTCTAAAGGGGAATTAGGCATTTAAATATTTTTTTCCCATTTGGCTTTAGCAAGGGTATAAAAAACCTTTCTCACCTCAGGTTTCACAGCCACAATGAGGCCAAGTATTAGTGGAGCCTGTCTAGAAGTGTATAAAAAACGTTTCTCACCTCAGGTTTCACAGCCACAGTGAGGCCAAGTATTAGTGGAGCCTGTCTAGAAGTCATTCTTCAACAAAAAATAATGGAGGTAATTTTCTATAAAGATGAGACTGAAGTCATGGACTTTAAATAAGTAGAGCTTGACATGTTAGCCCTATTTTCCCTTGGAATGTAGTGTTAGGGCTTTAAAAAAAGCTCTAAGGGTAGAAGTGAAGATATGTGAAGTAGGAGAAAGCATCAGGTTTTCTTCTTCCTTTACCCAACTCCATGGCACATACGATTTACAATATTTTTTTTTTTTTTGCAAATCTAACAATATGAGGATATCTGTTGATCTCCAAAAGTGAGGTCTGACCCTACTACCCTACTTTTCTTTAAAATGTTTGCAGAGATAATTTTAAGGTCTCCTTTAGAGTCCCTGTTTTATGGATGCTCTACATGGCAGTCCATATATCTGTCATGGACTTCCACCACCCCATGGCGTACCTGGTGAGTAGAAGTGAAAGGCAGAATGGTGTGATACATTGAAAACCGTATCTGTGAAGTGCAGCTGGAAACCCTTAGATTAGGCATGATTTAATTATTGCATCACTGTCTTCTGCAGTTTTGTCTAACTCATAAATCAAATGGGTCAATTCCCTGGTTCTAAGGACAAGTGACACAGTATGGCTCATGTCCATGTATCTAAACTGTTTTCCCTGACTGAGGGTGGCCTGCTTCTCGCTGAGTTTTAGGAACTGTCACTGGCTTAGGCTGTCTCCTGGGACATTGCATGGCCACCCAGGGAGAGGAAAACAAACACAGTAGATGATTGCAGGGCAGTAGTTGATCCTGTGTCCTGACACTGTTTATTTTAGCCATTGCCCTTATTCCCAAGCTTCTTTTTTTCAGTATTGTTTTGTGTCTTCTGGATATTACAGAACCTGACACATTAACAAAGATAAGTATAGGTGCCTGAGTGCTCTAACTGTAGTGATCAAGGTCTGTGATTTGGATCTTAAAATATGGGGTTTTGTTTCTTGCATATATGATCAAACATCATTATTTTAACATTGTAATTGGCATTCTCATTCATTGTAATTAGAATGAGACCGGACATTAAGACAAATAAACCCATTTACTCCTTAGCTGCTAATCCTGAGGCTGCTGTATATCCACAGAAGGGAAGAGGCTGTTTTCTCAGCTCTAGCTGTATTTCTACCTTTTAAGGTCAATGATGAATTCTCATTAGTGCCATCATTCAGAGGGCTTCTCAGCTCAGGTACCTAATGTTCTGTTGCAAAGAGTGGGAGTGGTAGAAATGTTGGGGTGAAATGCAGGATGGAAAGTAATCACAAGCTGGCAATTTGGTTCCTTGGGAAGAGCTCCTCCTCCCTAGGAACTACTTTCAGATTGAATCTTCTTTCCAGCCACCAGCTCTTTCTGTTTGTTGCATGTTCCTTTCTAAAAGCCCAGACTTTTCCTTATAAATGTAGGATCTGCAGGTTTTGCAATAGTCTAGTGGGGAAGGCGCCTCAGTACCACTTGTTCTTGTTAAGTTCTATGTACACACTCATCCAAGTTAGAATGTGCTTCCACAAGGTCCCCAAGGTGCTTTGGGGCTCCTGTTCACTCATCATGTCCTGCACTGTGGTGGAGTCTCCCCAGGGACATCTTGGGAGTGCCAGGGCAGGGGCTTGTGTCTCTCTGACAGGGTTACTGGGTTACCGCACCCAGCATTGTGCCTCTGTGCTCCTTTGTGTGTATGTGCCTGTGCATGAGAGAGAAGAGTATTTTGTGGGCAGATCCCCTTCCTGCAATGTCCCTGGGAGCAGCTGGAGCAGGGTGCTATTTGAATTCTCCCACCTGCTGCAGTTCCTCTGGGCTCCATTGTGCAGCCTGGTCCCTGCATGTTTCAGCTGCATGACCCTTCTTCCCACATGCACATTCTCTCCTTCCAGATTTCACCTGGTTCTTCATGCCAATCTACTCTCAGTAGCCTCTTTCTAATATTTCTCAATCTGTCATCTGTCTTTTTTGCCAGGCAGTTTCCTTCTGTACCTTCACAGAAGGTAAGAAAACACCTACACAGATGGATTTAGCTGAGCTTTGGTGGATCTGTGACATCTGTGCTTTAATTAGGTACCAAGTACTTCCATCCTAATGAAGGTTAGGTCTAAGTCCCACAGTGTGTGGGTGAGAAACATATATGGCAGCTTGGACTGTCGTGGCTTATGTTGTGTATTAAATACATATAAAGTGAGAATTCCAGCATTTGGGAGCAGTTGGGGTTGTAAGTTATTTTTGCTTGCATACAAGAAGAGCATACAATATTGGATTATTAGGAACATACTATTAGATTATTAGGATCTTTTAGTTTCACTGAGGCTTGCTGTGCACAAAAAACCCATGTGTGTAGAACATACCAAAGTAATCTGAATATTAATCCAAATCATAGTGTGTAAGCACAGAAGTGGAATAACAGGCTTGAGTGTTTGAATTGCCCCAATGTGTTTGTCATTGGGTCAGAAGTGCATATTTTCCTTTTATTTGCTGTTGAACTCTACTAGAGCTCAGAAAGTATTTTGACAGCATATTTTCGTACCTTGACAGGTTATGCCGTGATAAAACCTATAGGTTGTTAGAGTTGCAGTCTGTAATACAACTCAGAGGAGAATTATGCTTAGCCTGACAGTCTTTTCTAGATAGACTGAGAACCATCTAATGCACCTGCCTTGCAATACTGCAGTATTCTTCTCCCTATGTCAGACTAATGTAATTTTTGAATGCACTTTTATTTCCAGTATTCTGCCTATTCTGTGGTTGCACAGAAAAGTATATGGATATAGTTTAATAGTACTGCAATTTAATTTTTTTTTTGCTACCTTTGGTTGTCTTACTGACAGTTATCTGCAAATTGAAAACCCAACTTTAAAACCTTTGCTGCAGGTCTGAAATTTCTTTTTTTGTTGTCTGCTATAGTATGGTAATTTACTGATTGAAGAAAGGATTGTTAATCTATTGCATAGATTTTGATGTTAATGGAGAAAGGATTGTCCTGTCTGTTCTCCATTCTTTTACTTATGCCTGCAATAGATTTCTTCTGCTTCTTTTAGAGAAAGTCATCTACCTTGTATGATCAATTGTTCCAGTAAGGAAGATGGTAACTCTTTAACTTGGTAGCTAGCTCTAAGGCAGTTTTAGAGTTTGAGACCAGGTGGAGAAACTAAAATATCTTTACATGTTCGAGAGTATTTTTGATAGAAACAGGTAGCTCTTGGCTTGTAAGGCTAATTTTTTTACTTTTGAAATTTGCCTTTAATTGACAAGGAAAGCAGGCTTGAAACTAGTCTCTGATATAAATAAACAGTAATAAAATAATTATTTCAGGCAAGAGTGGAAGCATTATGCCTCTCCATTTGCAGTTAGACCCAATATCCCTCCACAGCACTTGCAGAATAGATACAGGATAGTCAAGCATTACTCTGTTTTTATGAGAGGCACTGCAAACAACTTCAAATGCCTATTTCTCTGCCCGAATTCTGAACTCAGATGTGACTGTGCATTAATTCTTGAGCACAGGGCAATGTTTTGTGCTAAGCTGTTCAGGGATAGATGAGCTGTCCTTGAAATTAAACTGATTCCATTTGGTTCACACCAGCCTCTCCTCTACAAAAAATGCTTCCCTTGACACTTCAAACCCTCTTAGTTAGGGAGTGGTTGAGCCAAAAAAAAAATCCTGATCATCCTCAAGGGGAGTGAGTAGTGACTGTCCTCAGGATTCCTTCAGCCTTTTCCCTGGCAGCCACACAGCAACTGCACAAACTATTATGTGAATGAATTGACTGTGTCCAACCATCTCAGCATCAATCAAAGTGTAGAGTATTTTTTTACATTTAAAGTACTCGACTGCAATTAATGTGACAATAGATTTTAGCCTAATTTGTCCAGCTAAGTTATGGGGCTGTGTGTTATGGCACAGTAAAGTCAGTCTGAACACACTCTGAAACAGTGAAAGATTTGCATATGGGCAGGTGAATAGCTGCTTTCCAGAACAGTTCAGAATAATATGAGAAACATCACTATCTTGTCCTGTGCTATCACTCATGTGGAGTGATTGTTTCTTCATTGTTGTCATAGTGATTCCATATTGGTAATAGCTCATGACCCTCGAGGGCCACACCAAAAGAGAAATTAAAATGCTTCCAATAACTACTGCTTTTAGGAGAAAATTCCCAAACACCTAGGTGTGAGACATTCCTGTAGGGAAAGTGTTACAAATGAAGTAGAGATATCAAAAACTTGCAATAGGACATGTCATTAAGAAAGAAAAACTATTCAGTCAAACAAGTGGCATTTTGATATTTGCACAACAAGACAGCCAATCTGCTGTAACCAGAAATAGGCTTCAAAGGATATTTGCCCCTGGAGTGCTATCTGTGAAGCTCAGATCATCAGAGGTGTAGAATTCCCACATCCCCATACCCTGTCACACAGCCTGCCTGATGCTGCTGCTTGCTGAGAGGCTGAAGAGCATAAAATTCAGCCTAGAGTCCAGAGGCAGTCAGTGAGGCAGAAGTTCTATCTTTGAGACATCTGTTTGTGCTTCCACTTCAAACTCCTGGCTAGCAAACTATTGGCTCTCATAAATTGACTACATAGCAGGGTTGAAGTCCAACACATTCCTCTGTCCAGTTTGAAGTAGGATTCGTGGACAAACACTACTTCCATAAAAACGTGCTTCCTCACCCCACTTGGTACAATCTGTGCTCCCTCCATTACCATTCAGGAGCAGAGGAGGTTGACTTTTATTTTCCCATGTATACTATGAGGACTCATGACTCATGAAGCTAAAACTTGCATTAATCTAAAACATATTTATTTTTTTTTTACAGATCAGGATTACCACATGCTTTAAGTAGAACTGAATACAGTTGAATTCATCAATATGTAAACAATAACCTTTCCTGAAAATCTTCTCTTTACATCCATGCAGCTCAGAGGTGTCTGAAAATATATTTCAACTAGAGCTGACACGAATTTCTCTTAAAAATGGATCCTGTAGGAATCTCAGGATCTTCCTTAGCAGAGGTTCTATAGCCTCCCTAGAGTAAGGTATTCCAGTACTTGATACATGTGTTTAGAAACTGTTCTTTATGTACCCTTTCCTGAAAATTAAAATTCTTACTTTGTATCCTGTGTCCACTGATTAAAGAGAAAACTGACTTTGGATGGGTAAAAATTTGCTCAGTGGTGGTGTGGTTTAACCCCAGCCATCAGCAAAGCACCACCCAGCTCCTTGCTCATCTCCCTCTGGAGGGATGAGGGAGAGAATCAGAAGGGTAAAAGTGAGAAAACTCATGAATTGAGATAGACAGTTTAATAGGGAATGCAGAAGCTGTGTCTGCAAGCAAAGCAAAGCAAGGAATTAATTCACCAGTTCCTGTGAGCAGACAGGTGTTCAGCTGTACCAGGACAGGAGCTTTGTAATGGATGGAACCAAGCGGGTCAGTTGGGCAGACAAATGCCACCACTCTGAATGGATGTGTCTTCCCCCACTCCCTGCTCCCTTCTTCCTTCTTCTCCCAGCTTTTGTTGTTGAGCACAGCGTCATATGGAATGGAGGATCCTTTTGGCCAGTTGGGGTCGGCTGACCTGGCTGTTGCCTCTTCCAGCCTCCCTGCCGCAGGTCAGCGTGAGGCACCAAGAAGGCACTGACACTCAGTTCAAACAGTGGTGTGTTGTAAACTGGTTTACAAATCAAAAAATGATCACTGTATGAGTTGCTAGACAAAGGACTGACTCCAGCCAAGTCAGCCCCTGTAGGAGGTCTTCCACAATCTATCTTCTTTTTCTAACCCTCTACTGAAACCGAGGAACAGTGTTACTGGAAAGATATGACTGACACAAAATGAAGCAGAAGGATTAACCCCTGATCATTATCACTGTAATCCTCATAAACAGGATTGGTTACAATTGTTGATATCTGCAGGGCTATTATTTATTCTGTGGGGAATTGGCATGGAATAAATTAAAACTGAAATTTTAAGGGAGTGGATTCAACTCAATCAGCATCAATAAATACTTGCCAACAGCTGAAAAGTTATTTATATTTGCTTTGTTGGTTGTTTTGGTTTTTTCCTTTGGCAACAATATTGTATTGTTAGTTCATATGCAGTTTATAAATTTGGTCCTTCTCTCTGCAGTAGTGCTCTATGGCAAATTGTACCTCTTGATTTGATTTCATCTTATGAACTATGGCACTTTTAACTTGTTTTGAATTTGCTTGGGTTGAATTTGGACCAATTATCAGAATTATTTTGAATTCTGACTGTGCTTTACAAAGTCCTTATGCTTCTTTCCATCTTGGTATCACTTGCTATTTATAAATGCACTTATTATTCCATTATGCAATTTGTTACTGAAAATTTTGATCATAACTGAATGTACAGTGGAGTACCTTTTGAGGTTCTGCTTCAAGAAGGATCCACTTTGATAGAGGGTTAGACTTCATTTTTTCAAATAGCTGTGCAATCACCTCAGAGGTATGTTATGTGGAAGCAATGGCTAAAGACTTAGTAAAGTCAAATTGTTTCATTGCTAATATTTGCTTTGTTCACTAAATCGGTTACTCTGATTTCTGATACTTCTCTGTCAGAAGAAAGGAGACTACTTTTATGTAATATGCTCTTGACAAATGCTGGCTGTTTCTTGTTGTCTTTTCTTCTAGTGCTCATAAACTGATTAATTTCAAGGTAGTGGTGTGAGCAAATGCAAAATTGCAAATTCACTTGAGATTAAAATAAAAACAAATACAAGTGGCTTTTTTTTCTTTTTTATTTCCCAGAATATATGAAATACAGCAAGATAAACATGAAAGATGAAAATTTTATTTGATTTTCCAAGTTTTTTCATTTCAAATCTCAGGATGGAAGCCTTAATACTGCAAAATTAAATTTCAGCCTATAGTAATAATATTAAGTTATTAATTTGATTAAATTAAATAATATACACCTGAGAGATTAAAATTACAGAGTTCTATGCATCCAACAGTTTTCCTGCAAAATTTAGGCTCCAATGCTATAGCTCATGGGGGAATGTGATCATTTCAAAACCTGGAATAAAATCACTTTACTTGAGAAATCACCTTCAGAAATTCTTGAAATTTATCTGAAACCCCTACAGTTCTCATTTGGTTTCTGTTAACTTTGGTCTAATATATCAGAATACAAAAACTCTCTGCAGAATATTATACAAAAAAAGCTAAATGTTTTTATTGGTGTCTGCATTGCTATTTCCTCTGCTGCTAAAAAGCATGTTTGCTTTTCTCCCTAGACTATTATCTTTTAAATTATTTTTCCACATTAGCTGTTTCAATTATTTCAAATGACAAATCAGTGTCAAAGCCAATGAAAACAGTGCTATCTCATTGAAAATTTGAATTTGTATTTAGCATCACAATTCAGTTGGAAGTTATTGCTCTCTGAATTGAATAGCATGTTCTTTGACTCATTCAGAATAAAAGGTGATCACATCAGATTTCAATCAAATTATGCTGCACTTCTACTAATAGAAGTAGAAACTTGGGTTGATATTCTTAAGTAAACATGAGATACACATTGCAGGTACAAAACTTTTTGAGATGGGACCGGATGAGGGCTACAAAGACTGCAGGAGAGGAGAGGCTAAGAGCTGGCAAAAGAAAGGTGAATAAAAGCTTCATGCTGCCAAGATGTGTCCATCTAAAGCTCACTTTGCCTGCATAGTTAGATATAATTCTGCAGATGAGCATTCCTTGTGTATGCACGGCCTTAATTAACAGGCTGAACTAAACTATCTTGATTTGAAAAGATATTCAAAGAGCAGATGAACATGCAATTGCATATTCTCATCGTTACCGCTCTTTTACTTGTCCAAGTGCAAAATAATGCAAGGAGTAGAGAGTATCTCCATGAGGTGTGATTTCATGTTATCTAACTGATCTACAGCTCCTGTGTGCTGAGCTCCGGTTTTCTGGATAAAGCAAACAGGATTTCCATAACTAGAGACAAAGTTCATTCTGTGGGAAAAGCTTCATGCAAATTGCTAGTAATTAAATTTTTCAGATATGAAGCATTGTTTTTAACCTTCCCCCTCAAATGTCCTGTAAAAGCCTGCTTCTGGTCTGAAGTCTGAAGGAAAGCAGCAAAACTGTGTACATTGAAAATGGAATATTATTGACTTTACTAAAGCTTCTTAATAAAATCTCTAGAAACATTTTGAAACACGAGTCCTTCCATGCAGATGGAGTTTTTTATTAATGCCGCTTTTGTTCTTTGTCCTTTATTGTAGAATGTTTTAGCTCACATGTATCTAGCTTTAATTTATTTAACAGTAAATTCTGTGAAAGGGATCTTTGCTCCTTTGCATGGCCCATGTGATGTTGTTGGAATACGAATCATAGTAGCATTTTTTTTTCCTGAGATATGGTTCTTCTATTATTAAATGTGGAGAAGAAGACAGACTGTTGGTTTCCTGATCATAGATGTTCATTTTCCACAAAAGGTTAAGCTCTGTAAGGAGTGACATGGGCAAATTTGAGGCAAGATGGATTCCTAGAGGAGCCTGTTCGAGAACTAAATAGCTGTTGTAACCAATGACTCTTGTTCTTGTTTTCCAATAATGTTTTTTTCAGGTATAGATTATGAGGAATATACCAATACATTTAAGTAGGAGTCACACTGCTCTGTCACTCTGAATCTGAGAGACAGCACTAGGTGTACACTGTTTTTCTAATAGGAAGTCTCCTGACTTCTATAAATAGACATGTTTCAGTTCTGATTGTTCTGTACTGAAATAACTGGCTCGAGTTTTAATGACTCTGAATAGAAAGCACAAGTAATGGCAGGCATTCAAGCTCTCCTGAACTATTTTACTTCCTGGGCACTGGCTCAGAAGCACACCAGATCTGAGGGTACATTTTCCTTTTCTTCTCTTAGGTGCCTTCATATTGATCACTCTGATGTATCCTAAAGGCAAATACACAGTTTTGCATATCCTCTGGAGTCAGGGATCAAGTTCTTCCCAGGGCAGGATGTGTCATAATAAACAAGGGAAGGAAATGAACTGCTTCTGAGAAATGGAGTTCCCTCCAGCTCTCTTCCAATTTGCACAAACTAGGCATTGTGATTTATGTGTAATTATAATGATTTATTCAAAGGTGTTTACTAGTCAGAGGCATAACATCTTGCTTATCTGATAATTACATAGCTGGTGAGGTCATTGAGTAGATTGTTAGTGCTGCCAAACTTTTGCACTAAAGTGAGGTATTTGCTTGTACATTTCTTTAATGTTTTGTTTGTTTGCTATCTGTGACATTTTTATCTACCTGCAGGGTTTTTTTGTTGTTTCTTTCCCAAAGAAGCATGTAGTGAATCTGTCTTGCCTAAATTTCATATACCCTAATTACTTTTATGCCATAATATTGGTTCTCATAATGTGAAATTGAAGGACTTGTTACAGTAATAAATGCAGTGTAACTGAAAATTGATCTCTTCAGCTTTGTCACACTGCTTATAAACATAAAAAAGTGATAGTTACTTTCATAGTCCTGGATCCATTCTACACAATCAGTTCATTACTGTACTTAACATAAATTGAGTGTTAAATCTCCTTAAGTGGAATTTTTACCTTGCTTGACATTTGTAATCATGATTGGGATAGGAAAAAAATACATTCTGGAGAAAGAAACAAAGGAAATAAATAAAATAAATACCTCTGCGGGCCATCTGTGGGACAAAATTAAGGGGGTAATCTAATAAAATTAAGAAGGTGTCACAGATGGATAGCACAAAATGGAATAAAATACATGTAATCTTCCCAACTCTGGGGAAAAGAGCCAACCAGTCCCTGAAATAGCTATTTTCCAGAGAGCTTTGTGACCTGATTCTGTACCCTTGGATGCTGTACTGCTTTTCTGACTGCCCTTTCTGTTTGTAAGTTCGTTATTACTGATTATCCTCCTGTCAATGAAGTAATTTACCCTTTACTGAACATATTCATGGTGTCCTCAACAGATGTAATAATTCGTTTGTGAGCTGCCGCCACCTCTAACTGGTCCAGATAACAAAGGCTGTATACAGAAGAAAACAAATGACCATGTGACCAAGGTTATTTGAAGCAACAGTGGCATTTCCACACCATATCACATGCTGAGATATGAGCAAGTTCAAGGCCTGTTTGTATCTTCGGGTCAGCTTTGCCCCAGGAAGGAAGCATCACATTAGCTCGGAAGCTTGCAGTCTAATTCCCACTTGTACACCAGTTCTAGCTCTGGCAGCCTGGTGTTTAATATCTAGGAATCCACTGCACCAAAATTCCTGCTGCTTGCAATGGCATGAAGAGTAATACTTCCTGTGAAATTTACTTGCCATTAAAGAAACCCCTCAGAAGCTCGCATTGCATGTACTGGATACATGTTATAAGCATGCGTGTTGAGGAGTTCAGAAAAAAAAAAAAAGAACAACTAAAAGCAGCATCATGTTACCAAACTTTTTAATTTCTGAATGTTAAACAGGTCAAGCAGCAGGATTTGGACATCAGTAGGCAGATATATCAGGGAATGCCCACTGTGAAATATCTAAATATAATTCCAAATCTTGAACTGTGGTAGCAGATATGTCTTTTATCCTTCTGCCACCTGTAGCTGCTCATGTAATTAGCTCTCCAATAGTTTGCTGTTCTTCAGAATATCACTCTAAGTATTTTTTATGCAAATAAGAATTGCATGATATCTTCTTTCTCAAAGTGCTTATTTTCTTTCTGGATAGGTGGTATGAACCCTTGGGATCTTTTCATCTGCTTATCTTCCAGAAAAAATGGTGGCACTGGCTGCTTTCAAACAGAAGATTTGCATAATCTAGAGCTTTTCCAGAAGGTATGAGATTATTATGTTATCCTTTGTGGGAATGTAAGGACAGGATAGCCCAGATTTTCAGCCCTCACTCATAAAAAGAAAAGTATCAAATGTTTATTTTATACTGCAGCAACATGTTTTAGCAAAAATGAAGTTTTTTCATGTTTTCTATTTACTGAGAAATACTTGTCAGGTACCAACATTGCATTCTTTATACCATACCCAGTTATCAAAAGCAATTTCTCATTTGAACATAGTATGGTAGTTTGTTGTAAGTATTTCAGTATAAATACTGAAAATTGTTACAACTCAGTGTCAAGTTTTCCTTTTCTCTTCTTTAGCTTGAACTTTTGCATTCTTGGCCACCCTCAACCTGCATGTCTGGCTGCAAAAGTATCCACAAGGGAAATTATTTAAGCAATTTTCCCTATTGGAAAAGAGAATTTAGAAATGGTGAGAAACAATTAGAAAATGCATGCAATATTTCAGGATGAGAGTATAGACAGAAGATAGAGATGGATTAATTTAGGCTTCATATCTTATATCACCACTGAGTTTCACCTAATGTAATTCCTCCTTTGTAAACATAATTTAGGCACTTCTCCAAAGAGTGACAGTGCTCCTACAATTGATAATGTGTAATCTGGACCAAGGCCTTCAAGGGAGTTCTTTGCTCTGGCATTGCAACCTTCTTCCTCATGGTCCAAAGCAACAGTAGAACCAATTATAGTGGTATTTTCAGGATTGCTTTTTGGTTTTTTCTCACTTGTGCATGTTGTCGGCACAGTTTAGGTTACTTAGATATGTAATTTCTAGTAAATACCTGACCTGTTGATAAAAATATATGAGTGATGTAAACTGAATTCTTTGATAAAATGTAACCAAGCTACAGATCCAGTTTGACTCATATTTTAAGTAAAAAATACTTAAAATAATAATAATGGCAAGACTCTAAATTATTGACTCCAGCTTGAGGGTCTGAGAGAAATGGAGCTGCTTTTAAAAGGTGCCTCTGATGATAAAAAAATCCTCTGATGTCCACAAAGTCAGAGATTTGAGCGTGTACACTGGGGTTCCCTGGGACAGGATACATATCAAAGTGTCTGCAAAGTGAATTTTTTATGGCAGTTATAGTTTGCTAGAAATATACACGCTTTGAATATACTCAGATAATAAAGCACCCCAGGCTTCTGCAAACTGCTTTTTTCTCATTCTGCCTATATTACCATATCTGAGCCTCGAATGCTGTGCAATATAATAATCCTGACAGCATGCTGCAATGTCCACATGTGTCACATATGAATAACTGAGACACAAGGTGATCAAAGGAATTGTCCAAGTTCTCTCAGGAAGTCTGCAGCAGAGCAGGGACTTAAACCAGATGGCCCATTCCTCTGGAAAACTTTAAATATTGAACTAAGATTGCTTGCTGCTGGCATGTCCGTGCCAAAGTGCAGCACTGTGTTTTGCTGCAGAGCCTGCCTGTGATGGAGCTACATTAGCTCACTACTGATCCCAAGCACAGCAATTCCAGAGGCACAGGGTGTTTCCAGGCAGGGAGAGACTGTGGTTGGTAACTGCACAGAACAGAGAAGCTGCAGAGACTGAAAAGGGGACAGGGAAGGGTCAACACTCAGCAGCCAGAGGCAGAGAGATAGGCCTAAAATTTTGCATTGCTATCAACACGGAGGAAGAGTCCACACCTTAACTTCATTATTCTGACATTGCAGGGAGGGCAAAGTCATCAGTTCCTCTTGACACTGATGGGAGTTTTGCACATGAGGTGTCTCTGATAAATTAAACACAAACCCATTGAAGGCATTTTCCATTGAAGAAAAAAGAACACTTTTTGAATTAAATCATTAAAGCTTCTCTTCTTATATACAGGTAAACCTACTTCCAGAAATCCAGCATTTTCTTTGCAGAAAAGAGGGATTATGCCAGATAGCAGAAGCCTTTTCAGGTAATCTTATTTCTTCAAATATGTTTATGTGATGATGATCTTTTAATAGTTGTCATAGGAAGTTTTTGAAATGAGACTGTCAACTTACAATTCTATTTTACTTTTAGTCATGAATACATAGAGGGAAAAAATAAAAGACTGATAATCCATTTTAAACACACTAAAATATAGATTACAATTATACAGTATCTTTCCAGGTAAAGACATTGCATTTTTCAGCTGTTGCATATTGCAGAAATAATTTGGCTATAAGTGTCTTATTTTTGGACTGGTTTGTGTTAATATAGCATACTGGTATTTACACTTCTGTGCCCTGGGTTTGGTGTAATATGTTTGTTCAGCTTTACAAAAATATTGTGGCATGGAGAAGGAGAAGGAGTCAGAGCTTGGTTCCTCTCCAGACATAATTTACTGATAAAAAGCCTTTATTGTGTATTAAGATCATCAACCAGAAATGTTTAAAGGTTATGGGCAAATTTCCAAAGAATTCTAATTTACCATGGGTAAAATCTATGTTTGAATAGAAACTGGAAAAAAAAACCCAAACCTGTTGTGTACTGTATTAGGTCTACTTAAACTTCCTTATCTTTTCCCCTTTTTTATATATATGCTAAATTTAACACAGAAGGAAAGGATTCATTGCATCTCATTTAGCCATTTAGAAGTATGTATCTTCTGAAAGCAGTATTCTAGTCTTGCATTTAAGTCAGTGGAGAGAGAGATACCTACAAATGCTACTTCGTTTTATCTTAAATTATGTATTTAAAATAGGAGTGTTAAATTAGTCTTTGTAGATATTTCCTCCCCAATTATGTCTCACCACTGCCTAGAGAAATTGGTAGGCCCTGCTCATGTTGTAACAGATTGCCTTCAAAAACATTGGTTCACCCTGCTGCTTGAGGAAAGGCCAATTGCAGTGTTTTTATGATTTTACTACCACAAAACCACAAACAAAAGAGGTACTTACTACACACAGAGCTTTCTCTTTAAAATATGTGCATTTTCACTGCTGCCCATACACATGGTACAAGCCACTTTGTATGTGACCCTTTTATTAAGCCATTCAGTGTTTTCTCCTGTACTGGAGTTTACGTGGCAAGCTTTTGGTAGCGGGGGGTACACAGGAGTGGCTTTTGTGAGAAGCTGCCAGAAGCTTCCCTGAAGTCCAGCAGAGCCAATGCCAGTCAGCTTCAAGATGGATTTGGTGCTGGCCAAGGCCAAGCCCATTAACAATGGTGGTAGCACCTCTGGGATAACATATTTAAGAAGGGAAATAAAACAATTGTACAACAGCTCCTGGCAGGAATGTGAATTTAAACTGTGGTACACACTCTCTCTATAGACCACACCTTGGTTTCAAACCATGAATTAGTCCCATTCAGTATCACTGGATGTAACCTGTAATTTAGAATGAGTGGAACTCATCCAGAAAAGGTGAAATTATAATCAGAAGGGTAAAGAATTTGATTTCAGGTTCAGTGGACAAAAAAGCATAAGTTAGAGCAAACAAGTCCAGAGGTGAGACTTCAGAGACTCCCCCTTCCATTCATCTGATAAGGCCAGCTCTTTCCACTTTCTTTTGCTTGCATTCTCCAACAGATCTCTCTTTCCAACAACAGCGGAGTTGCAAATTAGCAGGATTTTTTTGATCCTCAATTTAAAAATTATTCACAGAACGAACAATTCTCATCAGTATTTCCTCCACAGAAGAGTTTGTTCCTTTCAAATCAGTTATATACTTTCACTCCTGTGTGTTTGAGTCAACAGCGTTTCTCTGCAATTCCTGTTACAGAGGATCGGTTGGTTTGTTATTACTGTCATTTAGTCAGTCTTTGAGGAGCCAAACAATTTCCTGTAAAAGTTAAAACACAAAGAATTATGTTCTCTAATTAAAGACATAGTAAGCTGTAAAAAGAAACATCAGGCAGCAAGGCTGAGAAAATGGTATACTGGATTTACTGTGGCTATGACAGTGTTTATGTTGATAAGCAGTGGTAAAGTGGTTTGGGTTTTTTTGATGTTATTTTATTTGTTGTTGTGCAACTCTTAAACTTCTAGGCTTTGTATTTAAGACAGCATGCCCATTCTCATACCCCTGTTGTATAGGAAAGAAAATGATTTATACAAAATACCAGGCCAGTGCTTGTTTCTTTGCTCTTTCTCTTTAATGGAAAGTGTTCTTGTCAGTCTGACATTTCATTTTGCTTCTACTATCTCTGTGGGGTGGGGGGAAATAATGCATATACCAATGATGACTGCTTTTTTGGGAAAGAAGCTGGGAAGAGAGAAAAGTTACGAAAATCAGTCTGGAAAAAAAGTAGAAGAGAAAAAAGGTTAAAAAATACATGGTGTGTGTGGATAAATTGGATTACCATTGAAGACAGGGTTGCTGGAAGATGGGCATGTGGATTTGTGGCAGCGGATTTGTGATGAGACATTAGAAGAGTAACAAATCTTAGAATTCAACATGGAAGAGTCCTTGCTGCTGTCTGAGAGGATTGTTTGAACTTCTGCTTTTGCAGGGCAATTGGCCCAGTTTTTACTCAAGTGCCTGATGTCTGCTCACTATATGGGACTTAGGCCTTGAGAAGGTTCTGGTATAACTAATGCAGAACCAAGGAAGGCTCCTGGCATTTACTGCTCAGGTCAGCAAAAGTTGAAGTAGCTGTAGGGATCTGGAATTAAATCTTAGTGCAAATGACCCAGACCTGGAAGCTCTCTGAGGTTGGAGAATGACTGTCAAACAGATTTCAGGTATTCATACCTGGTAATCCAATGTATGTGGCTTTAGAACTGGGCTTGGCTGCCTCCTGGAACTACTCCCAGCCAACAGATGGAGAGGACTAAAGTCCACAATGTGAGCAGAATTGCCCAGATTCAGTATAGAACACAGGGAAGGCATCCTGATGCATGCACAACAAATACTATATTTGACAGGTTTTGCCTTGGAAAGTAGTGGAACTACTTATAGCGTTGCCTCCCTAATTTCCCCATTCCCTAAGGAATCCACACTAGTCTGTCTTTCCATGTAAGCGTTTCTCTCATTTCATCACTTCCAGTGCCCAGCCCGTGCCATGCATAGCTTCTCTACCTGTGCAAATCACTGATCCTTTTTTAAAGTAATACTTCTGTCATATGCCTTCCTTCTGTGTTTCTGTTTATTAGTGTCCCTAGTGCAGAGACTTTATGAGTGTCTGCCAGCCTTGTGTGCTCCCATGTTTTCTTTCTGGGCTGGCCACCAGCATTAACCACACAGAAGCTCTTGGGATAGGCATGAGCCTAATGAAATTGTATGGGAGGGAGAGCCAAGATAGTCCAGCTGTGTGACACATCCCACTCTGTGATGTGTTTATGGTCTGGTGCTAACCCTGTGCTTTCTTCTCCAGCTGCCTATCCCCAGTGCCCTTGGGTTACTCTGGAGTCCACATGAAAGGTTATGATCCAGGGGTAGGAAGCAAACTCAGTGAAGGCACCTGTGGAAGAGAGAAGTTATAGATCAAATTTATTTTCTGTTGTAACAATACAACATCTCTGAGACAGGAACTTGACTTTTTTATAGGGGGATGCATTTCTTTTGGCCCTTACAAATACTTGCACACCAGTTTTGATCAGGTTTGTGCCTATTACCTTTCTGCTACTGAAGTTAATAAGAGCCTCAAGAGTGGCCAATAAAACCAGCACCTGATTTTTTCCAGTTAATTAGATTATAAACTATGTGGGGCAGGAATTTCATTGGTTTTACAGCAGTGTCAAATCTCAGCTACATAAGAACAGGAACATAACAGCAAATATTAGTAGTTTGAAAAGAAGTAAAGCAGCTAAGTTAAGTTAATTACTTGGCCTATATTCTTCTATAATCTATCCTGTCACCAGTACAGAATTGTGACTCTAATCATGCAACACTCAGCCACCATTTTCACTGAGTTGCTTTTTCCAAAGTTTTATAGCTTATCTGTGTAATTAAGTTCTAGTATGAAGGGTGCACACAGAAGAAGCAGCCCTTCTGAAAAATACTGGAAAAAAGCCCCCCGCCTCTAACTTTAACTCTTAGGATGCTTTAGGAATGAAGACACAAACACTATACTTAATACTGTAAATACTGTTTTTCATGCACCTGCCAAAACAGAGAGGCCAAAAACATGATAAGTGATTAATCTAAACTGAAGCTGAAGTATTTGCTGATGTTTCTAAAAGGAAAAAACAAACAGCATTTGTCAAAGTTTGACACTGGCACAAGGCCAAATGCCCCCATGAAAATACACTTTCTCTGGTGTCTGCTGTGAGATTTTGACCAGGAACAAACAAAGCAGGCTCTCACTTGAAAAAAAGAAAAGTTTATTAACTAAACTACAAAAACAATTACTAAACTACGCACAAAAGAAAAAGAAAAAAAAAAGACAAGGAAGATGAAAACCTCACAAAAACACTCTCCTCCTCCTCCCCCCTAAATTCCCAATACATCTTCCAAAATCACCAGTTCTGGGTCCAGCACCACCCTTTAGAATGCTCAACTTTCAGTTCCTCAAGAGGAGAGGGAGTCCTTCCGTGTGTCGTGGTGGCCTTTTCCGTCCTTGTTCCGGTGCTCTCACCACCCAACAGGGATCAGGGCTGCTTCCAGGGTTGTCTTTTTAAGGATGCTTTGTCCAGTTCCAGAAAAGCACAGTATCTCACCTTTGGGACATCTGTCCCCCCCATATTTTATATACCCCCTGGGGCCAAGGGGTACCCACACTGAATCTTCTTTGGCACTGGGACATTTCTCCCCCTGGACTCAGTCTCTGTATCACACGGAAACATGGCTCCGTCCATGGCTACACAAAAGAGTCCAGCATAAAATGCCACTCCATCTTCTCCATTCTTTCAACATCTCTCACTCTCTCTCTCTCTGGTCCAGACCTTCATCACTCGTCTAGGAAGGGTTAATGTTCTGTAAGGTTTTCATTGTCCAAGAAGGGTTAAAAACTCCTCCAAGCGGCTGAACTCCTGGCTGCACCCACCCCTGCCCCATCTCCTCAGCCGGGCTGCCTGCTGCCAGCACATGTTTACCAAATTTCAAGGTAACGGCCACAAACCCAGGCTGCACTCTCTCTCTGTCTGTCTGTCTCCAAGGGGGGGAACAGGCTGCCCATTGCTTCCCGGCATTTCTGTACTTCTTCCTTCCACCCTTGTGGGGGCAGGCCTACCTCTCCCGGGCTGGGCCGCATGGCTTTTCCCCTGCCCCCGCCCAGGCAGCAACTGGGCCGGGGGAGAGACCCAACTCCTTCCCGCCAGAAACCCAAAGAGCAACTGCCAGGGGGAGAGCCCTGCTTTTACCCTGTGTTCTCAGAGCTGGATCCAATGCCCAGTGGTTGGGCCAGATGGCAATATTCAAATCTGAGCACTCATTGGCCCCATCCACAGCATCCCAGAAATCCTGTTTCCGGGTCAAACCATGACAGCATTGTACAAATGTAGCACTGTTATAATTTTATCTTTTTTAATTTTGAAACTTCACAATGAATTTCAGTGCATTTCAACCCACAGCTTAAATTAATTTACCTCTAGATCTGTTTTACTACAAAATTGTTTTGTTTTTAATACTAAACCTATTTAGGATAGTTTAAACTTCCAGAAATGACAAATAGTTTGACATTTCTCCATCTTTAATATACAGAGTGTGTTGCTTTGAGATCAAGTATATTACAGGGGATGGGATCACTGCATTTTTTAATGTGAAAAGCTCTTAAGGGCAGCTGAATCAGTAGTCAGCAGTAGGCAGGATATTGGACTTGCATCAATGTTGACATCACAAATAAAGCTCAAAATGCATATCAAGACTATCACATATTAAGTTTCAAGCAAGAAACCAAATTCCAGTGAACTCAATTCGGATTTTTCCAGGACTTTACTGGGGACCAGGATTGCCCCTAGTGTTTCTAGTTTCCTTCAAATATTCATCATCTACTTTGAGTTTCCCAGCCACACTTTTCTAAATGCATAGGTCATAAAACTGAGTGCTAAAGGTTCTCTTTCTTTCTTTAGAAACCTCGGGGCATAATGTGTAAGCCATAGTAAATTACTAGCCTTTGTTTCAATCTTTTAATCCAAAAATCAAATGGGTAGCAGGAGGCAATTGAATGGAATAATCTGCTTTCTGTGACAAGTCTCAAGGCATGTAGTGGCAGTAGTTCAAGTGAAATCATCTATACTCCAAAATGAACACTGAAAAATTGAAAAAAAATTCATTTTCAATGCTCATTGCTTTCACAGTTATGCAGCTTAGAGTGGGTTGCTGTACCTGCTTGAGCCAAAGGTTACTAGGCTTTATTTTGATCAAAATTCCTTGTCCTGGAGAACTCAGAAGTCTGCCTAAAAATCTGTGAAAGCTTTTTAGGCATCTCCTGACATGGAGCAATCTTTTCAGCTGTTAAACACACCTTTTCTACCTACAGAGGCTGGAAAATTGCCCAGCTGTAAATTCTAGAAGAGGACCAGTTGTAGCAATACAAGTTGCCTGGTCTGTATCACAGATAAGCTGTTTGTGCTCCAGCAGCCCATACTAATAAGGAAATTGGATGATCCTAGAACAGAATGCAATGTGGAGTTCTCCTGGCTCACTGAGGTGCCCTGTTGGAATGCAAACCTGCAAGGCTGACAGAGAGGACCTGTTATCAGTAGTTCCTGAATATTATACTGTAGAAACTGCTGGCAAATGTCATGAGGTGCCTTTTTTTTTTTCATGTCAGAGAATTGAGGCTCCTGCTAGAAAGAGACTACCACTATGAAAATCTAGGATGACATCCATAAGGCAGATGGAAAGGCTGCTGTACAGTTTCAGGCATCAATGTACTCTAAGATTCTACAGCAATGCTTTTCCTGATAAAAAGAAAAGCAATTTGTACTTGCAAGTACAAAGGTGCTGAGTTTATAATTTCATTTTATGGAAGATATCAACAATGTGCTGGGCTCAGAAAAAAGCACAGCACTTCAGTTGCATTTCATTCCATCTCTAGCTTTGTGGTTCATTAAACAACCAGAAGCTCCCAGGGTGACTTAATTGTTCCTGCAATGTTTGTAACAGATCTGACAGTTGATGGGCACTTGAGAAACAAAATGACCTTTTTCTCACAGACAATAGTCTTAATTATTCCTTGCTCCATGTTTGAAGTGCATAAAAATAGTCTATTTGATCTTGTACAAAGTAAGAAATTAATTTTTAAATCCACATCATAACCTTCCTTGTAACATCAAAGGATACTATAGAAGGAAAGATAAAGAAGAAGATATGCTCTCATTCATCTTCTGTTTCCTTTTCTTTCAATCAATCATTACTTAGTTCAACCAGTAGAGTATTCTCCTGCTGAATTCCTTGCCTTTGCAGATCACCAGATGTTTGTGTTAACCTAAGTGTTTCAGGTTTACATTTTACATTTGCAACCAGTCCAGGTGGCTGCAGCCTGGCTTTGCTCCAGGAATTCTTAATTTGTCCAAATGTACTTCTAGCTATTGGTAAACGTTTTGCTCAGCCACACGTTGTAATTCTTAAATCAGCTATTCTTTATTGTGTATGTGTTGAATCTCTTGTTACACTTCAGAACTCTGAGCCAAAGACAAGTAAATAACTTGTGAGCCAGAGGTGGGGGAGAAGGAGCAAGAAGTCATGGCTGTGTAAAAAACTTGAAAGGCCTCATTAGATGTCAGTGAGGCTGCTGCTTTAGGTGTCAGTTGTCACTGTCAGCTGATCTGTTTGACTGTTGTACCTTGAGAGACTGCAGTTGACAGAATAGTGTCTGCCACCAGTGTGTGTGACAAAGAGCCGCTCCATTTTTTTGATCTAGAGGTGTTGACTTGCTTTGGTGGATTTTATGCCTCCTCTTTGCATGTACCATGCAGCTGTTCTTATACCTCAGGTCTGTGTTTTACCTGCTGCTGTGGTTATTGTGTGAATTCAGGTGAGAACATGAAGTGGCCTCCTTACTCATCAGCATGGCCTCATGTTGAACACCCTAGGAAGAGGTAAAGTGGTGTTGTTGGTATTTTCAGTGGTACCATTCCAGAGATGTCAGCATCAGAAACCTTCTTCAAGCCAGAATTTCAAGGAAATTAAGGTCTGTTTTTTTTCAAAGTGAAAGCAGGTCATAGATCCAGCCATAGGTCCTTACTTTACACTGGAGCATCAAAAATGTCAGCAGCAAAAAGTACTTGTGGCAAAGCCTGTAGTTGCCCTCAGGAAAACAGCACTTTGTGTAGCATTTCCATTCCTGCATAGCCACTGTAAAAAGAAAAATTATCTTCTTTTGTTTTTTTTTCTTTGCTCTTTAGACTCCACTACAAAAATTATTGTTTACAAATTACAAATAATGAGATTTGGATTTTTGAAATAGGGGATGTAGTCTGGACATGGTATTAGGATGCTGGGACTCTTTCTAACTTGATTTTCCAAGGTGCCTGACACCTCAACCACTGAGCCTGCTTCACCTGTTTCATTATAAAATGTTGATGTTGTTTACTGACTTCAAGAGGACTGCTTAATTAACAACAGCTTGTAGAGTGATTTCAAGATGGAAAAACATGGCAATTACTGCAAACAGTAAAGGCACTGCAGGCTAATTTTCATTGATGATAAAGTTGATTAACAAATACACAGCTCTAATAAACACTGTTACTGCTTTTGAGTGCAGGAGCAGGTGAAGAGTTGCCATGAGAACTGATGCAGCTGAGTGTGCTCAGTTCAGCACTACTGATGTCTCTATTATTATGGTAATTGTGTTCATTGATCACGAGGAGTAGATTTACCAAAGTGAGGGACTGTCACTCCCTCTTGACTCTGCCTGATGGTGGAAGTGCTCTGAGGCATCTCAAAGGAGTGAGCACCTGGTGACAGTCTCACCTCTTAGAGCCCCCGTGTGATGGGCTGTCTCCCAGGGGAATGCCAACACAAAACCAATAAAGGGATGTAAGGCACCATACAAACATGCTCTGTAAAAGAGGCATCATTTATGAGCATTGCCCTTTTTTAGTTTTCAATGCTAATCATCAGCACTCTGAAGTTTGTTTAACCTTCTCTTTCTTAAGACATGGCAGCTGATTTTTTTTGTTTGTTTGTGGGTTTTTTATTGTTTTGGTTTTTTGTTGTTGTTGGTTTTGTTTGTTTGGGGTTTTTTTGGGGGGGAGTCTGGTTGGGGTTTATTTGGTTTTTTATTTTTCTTAAGTTGAGGCATTTTGCAATGCCTTAGGGCAATGCTAAGGATCTTCTACCCTGTAGCTTGAGACTTTGAGAAAAGTTTTGTTTTTCATCTCTCCCTACACACTTGTTTTAATTTGGTATATCCAGCTCCAGGAAATGGTCCGCTGCATTGTAACAAATGAATTAATGTCAAACTAATCTTTTTTCTTTCCCTGAAACAGCTAAAACTCTAATTTAAGAGGGATGAATACAGGTACAGAAACCTCATCTCATTATTTACAATCTCTGTCTTGTAAGTTGTTACTTGTTGTTTTAGCAACACAATTAGAAACATGTTTTTAAAAGGAAAAAACACTTGTCATTGAGTTATGACCTGTACAGCCCTTCTCTGCCATGTTGTTATTTTCAGTAAAATGTTTACTTTCTTTTAAATGGCTGAAGTGATGCTTAGGAATAGTTACGTGGAACCATTGCTAATTACCATGGTGAAATGCGTCTATCTACAGGGTAGAAATTGCCATACTAAAATGCCCTTTTGTCTTTACATCAAGTCAGATATGGAAAAAAATACAACTTGATTTTGCAGTTCTGGTTCCTATACATATTCAGAAATAAGTCTGCTAAATAAATTACTTAATGAGAGTTTACTGTCTTCCTCCTGTAGTCCCTACACAGTCAAGTAGGCAGAGCAGTCTGCTTTTGTCACTGTGCATCAAAAACCAGGTAGTCACTTGCAAAGTTCCAATCAGTTGTAATGCATAACACAACAGAAAGATGTCAGTGTGGATATCATTTGAGCATGATGTGCTTTATTAAATAACTGCCTGGTTTTGATTATTTTTTAATCCTGCTGAATGGTGCATGTAAGGCAGAGGACCAGATTAATTCTAGATCTCAGTTGAGACTGGAAGGTTGAGCTGAGCTGATCTGATGAACAGCCAATAAATACAGACAATCACATTTTAATAGGAAAATGAGTAGATGAATAGTTTTTTTCTTTAAATGTCTATTTACAGCTCATCACCAGGAACGCAGCTTCAGGTTTATTTTTCATTTCATGTACCAAGGTTGAGAGTGCATGCTTTAGAAAAGAAGCTCTACAAATACATTCATACCATAGCACAATGCAGTATGTCAATAAAAAGAAAAGCAATAAGGTTTGGGAATAATTTGAACAGCTTGATTTTTCCTGACCATTACTTAAGAACTTGAAATGTGAGGTGTGTTAGAATTAATAAATACTACCCTACATGAAATAATGGCACAACAGAAGGGTTTTGTGCCTTTTTATCAAGCACAATAAAAGCAGAAAATACATGCCACCCCTTGACTGATCTCACATCACAATATTTTGATTACTATTAATAGTCACATGCCTCAATAAGCCTGAGAACTGTGGTACATCAGTCCTGCTCCCACTGTGTTTGGTGGCAGAACTAAGACTCCCATAGGTTTCAGTACCTGCAAATTGTAGCCTTAGTGGTGAACACAGAAACAAGGATGTGAGCTTATTTACTGATCTATGTTATTACAGTAGCCAAGTCCCTTGGTCCTTATTCAAAGAGATTTCTTATCCCCATTAATTGTAATTAGTGCTCCATGAGGAAGCAACTTTTGCTATTCTATATTTGGAAATCAAGTGTTTCAGGTTTTTGTAAGAAGGAAAAAGGGGGTGCTTTTTGTATGCAGTATTGCTGCACTTGCCTCTGAAGTGGGAGTGGCAGCTAAGCCTTTCATGCTGCAGCTTGCAGCTGGAAGGGGGTGCTTGGTTGGGGTGAAGCAGATCCAAAAATATTTATTGTCTCAGCATTTGTTATTGTACATTTTCATCTGATGTTGGTAGCTTTTCTCTGTTGTGTTTTATAGTTTAATCCTTAGCAGCAGGAGACCACCCCTGATTTCAATGCTCTGCTGACTTCCTTCTCATCCCTCTGGTACTTTTTCAGACCTGCAGCTCCCACTTGTGACCCCAGACTGTTCTGGCCAGCCTGGACTGTCAAGGGCCAGCACCACACGAAATGTGTCCCAGGGCGGCACAGTCACTGAGCAGGCACGTGCCTCCCATCTGCAGCACTGGTGGAAGCAGAGCATGAGCACAAAGCTGTAAGTTAATGATGACCCACCCTCAGAAACTGCCAGTGCTTCAGCATGAAGTTATTTGGGAGTCAAGGACACAGAATGCAGCAAAAGAGGAGACCACAGCAGATGGAGCACTTGGATGTATTGCATCTCATACTTGCAGAATGTTTCTTTCTGTGTTCTGCACTTGGATGTATTGCATCTCATACTTGCAGAATATTTCTTTCTGTATTAGCCAAGTTTGCACATGTTTTGGGTATAAACATCTGAGTCTTGAGGCATTGAAACACCTCGACAAATAAATACAGACCCAGAGACACCCCTGAACCTTTAGGTCTCATGGTGGCTGAGCTTTTTCCTGCTCCAATCCCTGCTTTGCCCCTACCACAGACACAGTCCTTTGCACAGAGATCCCCCTTAAGGTGAAGAACCAAGAAGTATTTGATAATTTGTCTGTTATCAAGTGCTGTTTCCTACATCACACTATTTCACAAATTTTATGTTCTGAGGATCTGCTATTCTGCAGAGGGGAGAAAAATTTCTCTTTAAGATAGATGTTATTAGACTTACTTAACAGATAACAAAGTTGACGTCTGGAAAGGCCACATATTGCCAAAAATTACACAGAAATGGAAGAAGAGCCCCTTGTCTTTTACCAGTAATCAGTCATGGAGACCCATAATTTCTATAGTCATCTTCCCATTGAATTTTCTATGAGGTAAATTGATGCTCAGAGATTTTAACAGACAGATTAATAATGTGAATATGCACATTGTGAATATGCACAAGTGTAGCTCAGATTTCCCCAAGTAATGAGCTTTTAAATGACAGGGTTTTTTTCTTGGGTTTGCTTTTTTTCTATTCTTTTTCTATGGCTGACTGTGTGCACTAAGGAAGCTGTAGGCCAGTTTTTAGAGAGCTGCATCACTTTTTAAACAAAGTTGCTTGCAGAATTCTTAGGTTTAAATGATTTGTTATAGGTTATTTCTAGGTATCCTAGTCTTTCATAATATTTGGAATGATTGTATATGGCTTTCATTAGGGGAAGTATGCAGCACCACATGTTTCTGTTCCTTTATTACAGAAGAAAGGGCTGACAATAGTGCAGTCTTTACCATAGGGTTTGGTGGGGATGTTCTTCTGAATTCACTACAAATCAGCATTAAATAGAGTACCTTCACTATGCATTTCTGTTATTTAACATGATTGGATTTCTTTAGTGTTTAATTTAATCTTGATTTAATAATTCACTCTGAATAGCCTGGATTTGTAATGCTTAATTATTCCCACAGTGCAGTTACCCATATGTATTCTCAAACATCACTCCCTCCAAATATAGTTGCTTCCCATGTTTGGAAACTAAGAGTTGAAAATGCTGAAATCAGTAAAACTACTTGTTGTAAAGCTTTGTTCTAGCCTACTTGATTTAACCTACTGTATTGCATAACTTGGGGGAAAAAGGACTAATTTCCTATTTCCACTAATTTCACTATTTCATTATTTTCTTATAGCTCATTTACAGAAGAACTGTATTAATGATACATATTTTTTATTACTTCCCAGGAATCAAGTATCAACATCAGACCACAAGGATGTCCTTAAAGCTCAGGACTTTTCTGTAATCATCAAAGCATATGTGCTTGTGACATCCTTAACACCTCTGCGGGCATTCATTCATTCAACCACCACTGTCTGGCATCCACCCAAGAAGAAGCATTTTACCATAAAGGTAAAACATTTAATTTCCTCAGTTTTCCATCTTTCAAGCAAAGTACATAGACAGAAAACTAGAGAATACTTTTCTTCTCTTTTATTCCTTCTTTATTAGCAGCCCACAGCCTACAGTGAATATTCTTCTAATGTGCAGTTTTCATTTCTCAGAACAAGAGGGGTTTGCTTCATGAAGCAGAAAAGCATTGCCCCATGCACAGGGGCCCTGGGATTTGCAGGTGTCCAAGCCCATTTTTATTGGTCACATTTGACAGCAGTTGCAAGGTCAGAGTTTTCTCTAAAGCACAGCAGTGTGGGTGCTGCCACGCAGTAGCAACTTTTGCTGGGATATTGACAGTGTTGTGAAAAGGGAAGTGTAATATTTAAAAGAGTTTGTTTAGATTTCATTTTTAGGTGCAGTAAAACAGACTAGGGGAGGGTCGGGGTACTTCTAAATAAGGGGAAGGAAGTATACAAGTATACCATGGATAGTGTGGTTCCCCCATGGTCTCAATTTTATGAAGAAGGATATTGCATATGCAACTTAGATTAATTCTGCAAGTGCATGGAGATACCCCTCTCACTCCACATCTTGCTTGCTCAGCAAATATGCCTTCGCATTCCTTTCTTCTTCTAGCAGGGACTGTGCTTGTAACACATAAGCTCTTTATGAAGAAGCTACAGTTGTGCTGCTGCTTCTTCCCTTTTGAAGAATTAAGGTCCAAATGTGGCAGTGATTTCTTGAGGTTGCACACATGAACTCCTGCAGCAGCTCTTAAAGGATGGGTGTGCTTTGGCCATGTAGCCTTCTTGGGGTAGGAGCAGGTCATGGTTTTGGATCACTCTGATATCACTGTGGTATCACTGTCAGGACTGCTGATGGTATCAGCCATTTGGTTCTACAATTTTAGCTCTTGCCAAGTGGAGTGACTAGTTTAAAGCTCATTATCTAATTCTAGTCATTGGAGAAACAGACACCTCTAGAGGACAAATCATCCCACTTAATTTAGACACCAGTTTTGGAATGAGTTTCCTTGTGAAAGTGTTTGCTTCCTTCTATGGGCTATGACATTCTTAGAGAACATGCCAAATTCTGGATTGCCAAAACTAGGTGAGTTGAATCAACTTCTCTCTTCCCCCCACTTAAGCTATGGAAGCCCATGGAGATATATTACTTTGGCATGTATTTTCCTCCATTTACATTTATGAAGAGTAATGGTCACTTGCTTTCAAACCCTGGTATTCAGTTTTGGTTTATTTTTATTAAAATAGCACAATATACAGCAGCACCACTGTTGCAGCTGAAGAAGGGACTACTTTAAAGGCTAGTAGTCATTAGTAATTGTTATATGGCTCTGGAAAACAATTCCCACTGAGGGAAGTCTGCTGAACAGAGTTCCAGCCACCATTTGCAGAGCACTTTGGCAGCTGAAGAAGCAATAAAGATGATAGATGGAAGTAGCAGTGCATCTACAGTTGTTCCAATCTGTTTACTGCTGTTGTGGCATTATGCCTTCCCATAGCTTCAGACAAACTCATCAAAATTGTGAAAAATACACAAAAGATAGGCACTTGTGAAAGAAAGCGCATTTGTAATGATGTGGACATTGAAATGCAAATTAACAAAATAATGGAAAATGGGGTGTGTAAGGCTGCCTCTCAGCACAGTGTGCCCTGTAAAGAACGTGGGGAGCTTCCAGAAGAGAGACACTGGGATTTCATAGAGTGGCTAGGAAACACTGCTGGAAAAATCATGTAGAGAGTCTGTGCTTGATGCAGAGTGAACAGGCAGGTCACCCACCAGAAAATACTTGGGAAAAGGCAAATTCAGCCATTGATATACTTTGTTAAGAGATTTTGTCAAGTTTCTCAAAAACTTCATTGAGCCCTTCATCACCTTCCAGTGTGACATACAATGTCAGCAGAGTCATCTCTCCCAAAGTAGCCAGTGGAGCGATGCATGCTTGTACCAGCCAAGGAGCCTGGTGCTGAAAGCTCCTAAGCTTCAAGTTTCTGCCAGCTCTATTGTATAGGATGGAAATTGCCACGTTTTGAAGCTTCAACCTGTCAATAGTCTACAAAGACAGAATCTCCAAGACTTGTTTTTCCACTGCTTGACAGAATACTCACTGGGTACTCAACACGCCTAGAGGGGAGACTGGTCTGGAAAAATTTGCCAGTGTTTTTCCACAACAGACTGAGTTTGTTTTGTTTTGTTTTGTTTAATTTCATTTTGTTTTGTTTAATTTTGTATTTTTTTTAATGCAGAGATGAGAATCATTTTGATTATCTGCATTCAGTAATGTTGTACCATAATTTAGAGATCTCCTCAGTGTCTATAGACCTCTGGTCAGGAAATATTTTCTCATGCCAGTATAATTACAACAGTTTTAATGAGAAATTCATCCACATTTGTGGTTAACTTAGTTATGCTGTCACAAATTCAGTATGTTAAAATTTGATCTCCCATGTACAACAATGCCTTATGGTTGCTAGGAGTTACTAGAATGTGGGATATATGAAAGAGATTTAAAAAAACCCTGGAGATGGGGTAGGTATATAATATCAATAATTGAGAGAAACTGTGTAAAGAAAAAACAGGAGTTTCATAAAAGAATACTGCATTCTCCACTGCCTTTTTGTTAGTAAACTATGGTAAATTATTTTTTGCAATGCATATTTGCTTTTTATAGTCATAGTGGCATGACTTCAGAATGATTTCTTGAATAAGCATTGGTCAAATGGCAGTTCAGGAAGAGTTCAAGTGTGTTTTGCTCACCAGCTGCCAGATTTTCTCTGGATTATACATATTTTAGTATTTCATTTCAGAAAGCAAAAGAAGGTAAATCCTGAGCTGGCATAAGGATTTTGTGTGCAGTCAAAGGGTAACAAAAGTGCAATTCCAAATTTGGGCCCAGCATGGGAAGATGCAAGAGATGCAGGGGAGAGAATGGCTTTCTGTCACACTGATGTTTAGATATGAGGCTTGTGTAATAGCCCAATTTCTTTGAGGAGGACTGGAAACTGCTTATTTAGACTATCTCTTTGTTGAAAAATTATTAATAAAATAGAAGCTTTGTATTTCGCATATTGTACCAATTAAAGGAAGAGTCTCTGTCAATGTATTCAATAATTGCTTTTGTATTAATTGACCTTATGTATGTTCATTAAGAAGAATGCTGACCCCTAATAATTATTTCTTTTGTAGAAGCCAGTGTGCAAATCCATAATTTATGATCAATTATTTCAAGGCTTAACACAGTGAGAACTTCTTCCTTTGCCCTGCCATTAACCTTTCCTCACCTGATCCAGTGCTTTATGAAGGGATGCACTTTTTTAGACAGAGGTACCACATCCTGCATCATCAGGGGAGGCTCTTCTGTGCTGTCAGCAACTTCCCGTGGCCCCTGCTATGGCTCATCATCCTTTTGCTCATCCAAAATAGACAGGTGCCTCCTGGACTTGAGTTCCTTGACTGGTGTTCTTGCATAACCCTTGATGTGCTCAGATGAAACTCTGTTCTTAAGTAATTTTCTAGTTGTGAAGTGCAGTAAGTATAATTTATTAAAGCAGTTTGCTGTTTAGTCTGCTGTGGTGTGAATTACTGCAACTGAAACTCTCTTTGTGTATTAAGCATTTGGAAACTTGAGTAAGGAAATATTTTTTTCTACTTAGCATACATGCAAATAAAACTGGACCCTCATCTTTACAGGAAATCCATCTCTTAATATGACGTGGCAGTCTGGCTTAGAGCCGAGCATGGTGGAAATTAAGTTACAGTATTGCCCTCAAGTGCCCAACTTTGGTACTACTTGAAGTAGCACCCACACATTTTTAACGTGAGATAGAATGCAAACATATATACAGGTAAAGAGCAAGATGCTTGAAAACAGCAGAAAGGCTTGGTATTTTTTTTTCCTTTATTTTACTTTTTTGTGGTTTTTTTTTTTTTTTTTTGTGGTTTTTTTTTTTTTAATTTTTTTTTTTTTTTAATTTAATATCACTTCCTTGTCACTTACAGGAGCAAACACAAAAGAAAAATTACCATTAATTCTTAATCAATTAGATTGCATGTTTACTTGGGACTAAAATTAAATTCACTTATTATGCTCTGTAGAATGCTGTGGTGCTCTTCTTCCTGGGAGACTGGACATAATATAATGCCATCTCTGTTTTCTTTCCTCATGGTATCTATAATTTCTCTTTTCACTCATGTAAGAATGGAAGTCAGTCTGGACTGGGGAGATCAAAGACATGCTTAGTATGACACTCCATTTGTGGCAGTCAAGAGAGCATCATGAATCTCTGTAGCAGGACAAACATAAAGTGGTAGTGCTCCCTAGGCAGACTATATTTATTTCTGGTAACCTGTGGGGTTAGGAACACAAAACTGGAAGTAGAATGTATGTCTTGATGCTTAATAAGCTCCAGTGGGCTGTTATGCATGCAATTTTCTACTAGATTTTTAAATTCATGAATGCTTTTGGTCTTAGCAATGTCTTCAAGCAGTGATACTGTACAGATTATTTACGTGTCACTTGAGAAGGAGTATTTGTTTGCTTTAAAATTTAAGCAAAGTCAAATATGACTTGATTTCATATCCTTAATTATCATCTTAAAAGAAAGAATAAGAAATCCTTCTTTGTCTTCTTCATCTATGTCAACCTGTCATGCAGTGCACAAACAAAATTCTTTCTGGAGTTTTTTTCTGCTATTCTCATTCTGAACATCCCTATGTAGCTAAGTAAGAGCTTGAGACTAAATGTCCTTTACAACATGTGGATATGTCATAAGTTTTTCCACTATTATCCTGGCCCTTAGCTGTCTGGTGTTTTTCTAGTTCACATATCCTCTTGCCTTGGCTGTTCATTCCAGTCAGCTCTGTAAGCATACCCTTCTCTGGCTTCCAGCTTTCCTAGACTTGCCTCCTACTACCCTGACTCTTCTCATTCTTCCTTTTTCTGAGTTCCAGCTTCCCTCAGTCAGGATGATACACTTTTGGTCCTCACAGCAACCTGGAAACACTGTTAGTAAATCACCTTTACATTCCCACTAATAAGTCAGAGCTGAATTGGGAAACCATTCTTAGTTCAGACTCAGTCAAAAAGCCTAATTTCATGGTTGCTGAAGCTGGTGACTGGCTTTTTGCTTTTGGACTTAGTCTTAGGAGCAACGAGTTCTAGAGAAAAGGAACCTTTCTCAGATGGCCTTTTCTTCTCCACGTAATTAAGTTATGAAAGTGTTAAGGGGCAAGATGTTGGGGCTTTTTCTGAATATTTTTTTTTCTGGACAATTTAATATCATCTTTCTAAAAATCATACATAATGAAAAATATATACAGAACTGGGAAATCTACTGTAAAAAATAGTTGGACACTAATGTGATTTTCCCTTGCATCAAGTGCCCTGTTAAAGCTGCAGAGAAAGGGTACATTCTAACATAAATCAGGAGTGGAATAAACAGATCTACCTGAAGCTAATGCAATAAACTTATGATAAATTACTGAACTGTTTTCTCTGTGTTTTATTCTGGAAGCATTGGTACCTGATTCATGGGTACATTTTTCTCCCATTACATGGCCTTTGATTATTTTTATATGCTCTGGTCAGCAGAAAGGTCCACCTGTGGTAGCAGACAATATATGAAATTGCTTCATTACTAAGTATGCTTCTTCTTGGCCTTCTGTGTGGAATTAGTTTTTATTCTTGCAGACATCTCAGATATCTACATGCTTCCGTACATATAATCAAGGAGATTCTTGTTTTTGTGTAAACCAGTATTTTTATACCTATGAACAACTACCTACGCCCAAAACTATTTGGACCTGGTGAAGAAATTTCACCAAAGATAGACTCAGTAAAAAGAGTGAATGTTCAAAAGTGAACTGATAGAATAGAGCCTAAGTTGAAAGTTTTAGAGATTTATTGAATTTATTCAAGCTATTTTCAAGAAGAGGCAATTACTGTAAGACATTGAGAGCCTGAAGATCCAGCTGATCAGAGGGAGTGCAACAGCTCCAGTGCACAGCAGAACAATCTAGAGAGTATGCCCTTTGCTACTTCAAAAAGAGTAAATTGGAAACCAGAAATTTCACTCCTCAGACATAAACCTTACTTTCAGCTCTTACCCTGATAACTTTGTCTGCCATATCATTTTGAAGGCTACTACTAGGAACCAGTAATCGTTTTCAAAATCGATTCACATGAATACTGTAAAGTAGGATGTTCTAAATGCTAAAATGTAAACCTCAAAATTGCATTGAATTACTCAGTAGTGGTCTCTTTTCTTCTACCTCTTTGCCTCTGAGGTAGGTTCAGAGCTCATCCATGCCCCCAAATGGGAGTTACTGTTGCAGGAAAGAATGTAGGAGTTCACATTGTCTAACCAAACCCAGAAGTTTCTAACTGATGATATACAATCAACTGGCAGCCACTAATTATAATATACCTTCTATCAGTTTCAGTAACAGAAGAGATAAATCATTATACCAGGCACTTAAAACACTTCATTGAACATTGCACATTTCTAAACATCCTTCTGTAAATGCTCTCTGATGCTCTGGTGGCATCTGCTCATTCACCCATGTTTATCCAGCCTCTATCTCACAGGCAACACAGGTTAGACACAGTGCTGCTCTCCCTTCTTTCTGCACCTCTGCTTGTAGAAGTGGGGGCCCTGCTCTGTGGGTGCCCATTTCACATGTACCCATGCAGGACCTGTGCCCATCCTTACATCCCAGTATTCCCTGAAGTCTAGGCAGAAGCTGTGGTGCTAGCAGGCTGATTTGTGGCAGTGCCTGACCAGGTTTTGGCTGCTGCTTTCTCCACCACTGCTTTCTCCACTCTTCCACTTTCTGCTGCTGCAAATTTTCCTGCTCCTTTTCTGTTATTTTCCAAGCTGACTACTTTGTTCCAAAAGTCACTTTGTAATTTCCTGGTTACTGTTTAACCTTGCTGATGGTCACATTCCTCTGTATCATGGTTAAATTTGGTCAAACATCATCCCAGACAGTTCTGCATACTCCAGGTACACAGGTGGTGGTGTCCATGGGAAGGCTGTGTGAGCACTCCAGTGATAGATCTTGTGTCTGTCTTCAGTGTCTCACTTACATTCTCCAGGGGAACCAAGCAGTTTCAGATTGCAATTAATGTCACTGTTTTGAGACATCTGCTTTAGGATGCCGTAAATTATGCTCTTCAAGCATCTGTGTGCTGCAGTGAGGTGTAAAGGGAACTTAGACATGTAGCTTGTACATAGACATAATCTGTGCAGTCTTGTAGTGTGGGATTCCTCTGCAATATTGGCACCTGAGAGAATTTTCTTCATGTGAGCTGTGTCTCTGAGCACCTGTCACAATCAGCAGAGAGCTAAGTAGTGCAGTCAGTAAAGGAAGGTATTCTAAGTTTGATTTTATGGCCATTCCCAATATTAGTTAAGGAAAATCTTTCTTGTTTGTTTCATCAGGAGGTAAGATTGTTTAGGATTGAGCTAGAAGGCAATCTCAGAAAGATCACTACAGTTTGGTTTTATACTCTTTCTCAAGGCAATCCTCAGATGACCATTCAGGTAACTGCCCCAGGCTGCCCCAGCAGCTCTCCTGAGAAATTAATTTGCAGAAAAATTGCCAGAGGAAAATCTTCTTGAGGGAATTACTACAGTCATCATAACTTTCATCCAGTGAGTGCCACACTCTTCCACTCTTCAGGCCCCATGGCTCTATGCATGAAGTCTGCAAATCAGAATTCCTTTGTCAATTAAATTGCCTTTTTTCAATGTGTCCGACCTTTACCTGATGATTCAGTGTATTTTTGAGGAGCCAGAGGGATCTCTGTCATTGAGATTATAAGGCTACTTTTAATGACTGCAGATTTTAAAAACTAGATGTCAAAATGGGTAAAAGAAAAAGCATCATAAAATTAATATTGAGTTGGCCTTTTTTTTTCCCCCAGTGGCTTTTCCTAAAGCAAGAATTTATTGGGCAGTGAAAGGTCAATGAGTTTAAATTAATTTGAAGATTATTTCTAATTCATTCTGCCTTTACAGAAAATGTGTACTTGATCCAGGTAACTTGACTGCATTTGCACACTTCTGTAAGGCATTACATAAATATTTGGAACATACCTCCACCTGTAGGAGTCCAGCATTTGGGTGAAGACCTTCAGCTTCTGAGAAATCTTGCAGTTCTGTATATAATGGTGTCATGGTATAAAATAAATATGCATGTCTGCATTTAGTCTTGCAGCCTACTAAAATTTAAACCCTGTTCCTCTGCTTAAAAATTGGCCAGCCAGAGGTCAGCTTTCTCCCAGAATAGGTTCCTGTAATTGCCAGCAGTATTTCCTACTCTGTCCTCTTTAAATTGTTCGAGGCTTCTGTTAATCTCACTCTGTCAATGGTGAGGGTGCATTTTGCTGGACAGGCAGTCTGTTTCCTCTGAAAGGCAGAGGATCAGCATCAGTGGTGGTCACTTGAAGAAACCTTCAGCTCTTTAGTATTTTGCAGTTGAACACAGATATTGATATACTTTTATTCACTCAGAAGAACCTGAGGTTGCTGCAGATTTTCACACATTATCAGCCTTAACCCATACACTTTAAATTTTTCCTATCTATTGCTGTAAATCATGTGGAATCTGTTGAAGTCAAATCTAATCTGAACTTCTTTAAATAGGATTTTTTAATGAATTGGAATTTAACCTGAAGTATTCATCTCATCTCTATTGGTCCTGAACCAGGCTGCCTAAATATTTATTTTCAGCCATTGGCATAGAATAAACATTGGTTTAAAACCTGATATCCTCTAATGAGAACCTGTTGAGCAATGTTTCTTTTCTAGGCTGGCTAAGGAGAGCTGCAACTATAATGCCGTTTCTTGGAGATGCCAGTTTTATTTTAATGCCTGTTTTGATGGCAACAGTTGACTAATAATAGCCATCAGCATGCTCTGAGTACCAGTAGGGCAAGCCAGCCTGTCTTCATCAATTGTTACTAGAAATGTATGCATTACATATCCTTTGTGTTTACGTACTTGGAAACTGATTGATGGTGAGAGAGCAGATGAGCTAATGGCACTCTTGCTCTTCCTTCCACTAATCCCCATCTCTCTTTATTAAACTCTTCAACTCCTTATGCTCCCTGTGCAGCACAATAGCACATCTTACTTAGTCCTTCAATACCCACTGTGAATTTAGTAAGTTAGTTACTCTGTGCAAGCCACAGTAGTGGGAACGTAAGTTGTGTGCAGAATGTGGCAGAGGTGCTGGAAATAATTACAAAATTCAGCTGAAGAGCCACCTTGATGAGATGGGCCTTCATTTTAATTTTTAAACTTTTTTAACATGAACAGTTTAATTAACTGTGTTTGTCCTGATCAAAGAACTAACCACCTTGGTGAGATGAGCCTTCATTTTTTCTTTATTCACATGAACAGTTTAATTAACTAGTTTTGTCCTGAACAAGGAACTAAAGTGGAACAATTTCCCTTGGAGATGCATCTGAATCAGAACTGATCTGAAAAATGTGGAGCTTCTTGTTCTTAATCTTTGTACCACTCTGTGGGAGAAACACAGCTTTGGTGGTCTTAGGCTTTGGGGAAAAAGGACTCCTTCTCAGCCTGTTTTGGAGATGAAATAGACTGTGATGTGAGGAGCTGTATAATCTCTAAATAATGCATCTGAGGCTCCTTTGCTCCATAGGCTCATGGAACTGCAGTAGACATGAAAAACATTCTACAGTGTAGAAATACAGTGTGATTTAATTCAAGATATCAGCATCAAGCAAATATAAAAAAAAGAGAGTTGAGGCTATGCATGCAACCTTTGCTGCACCACTTCCTGCAGTCACAAGTTTAATTTTATAACTTCAGGCATGTATGTTGTTGTCATTTTTTCCCTACTGGCATTTCAAATAGCTTTACTGAAAAGACAAAATAAAGTCACAGGCACTATATACCTTCAGCACAGATCTGTGCATGGGTCACCATTCTTTTAGTCAATAAAACTTGGCAAGGCAATCACTTGTTGAAATAAAAACAGAGGTGATAAGAACAGGAAGGCAAACAGACCAAATTCCTACTCTTCAATTATTTACCAGCACAACTGGATGGAGTTAGTGAAACCGAAGAGAGCAAAAGCAAAGGAGGATCAATGTTAGCTGCATCAATCTCCCATGGCTGGCTGTAAGCAATGTTACAGTATTTTTAAAAAGGAAATTGAAAAGTGCCTATTACATTTAACTACAATATGCTACCTGAAGAAACCAAAAGCCATTAATCTGTGCCAGTGCAGACCAGTGTGCTTGAAAGTATTTATACTCAGAAGGGAAGATTCCAAAACTTTCTAGAAAATACTGTGGACTAGGGTATAGAGAAGAATGCTCTAAGTTCTCGTGTCAGCACGTCATAGCACATCACCAGGAACTAGCGTTGTATGCAGAGATCCTTACTGGGTCTGTTCCTGTTCAGCATCTTTGTTAAATGCCTGGATGATAGGGCAGAGGCTACACTCAGCCCAATGATAACTCTAATGGAAATATGGTTCAAAGTCAGCCCCTTTCTTAGCACCAAGCACTCTGACACTACAAAACCTGCCTATGTCCCACTCTTCACTGGGTCTCTGTGCTGCTCCAGTTGTTTCCTGGAATCTCTATCTGAAGTGATGATCAGGGTGAATTTGCATGAGTGATGAAAGCACCTGAGGACAGGACTGTCCGTAAATATTACATTTACTGACAGCAGGTCAGTAAATATGCCATAGGGAGGATTCATGAGTCTGAAAACCACAGAATATGCAGAGTTTGGTCCAAATACGGGCTGCAGTGGCTGATCATTTTCCCAGCATCTTTCTTCTATACTCTGTTTAAAGCTTCTTGACTGGGGGTAAGGATGTGTAGTCAAGGTCCAGTGGGACAGCCCTTGGCACAGTATGTTAGGAAAAGAGAAGGCTTTTACTTTGAGTTTGCTATTACCCACTGGTGAAGATTCAAGTGGTGTTTTGAGGTTTTTTGCCTATAACCAGTGTCAGCAAAAGGTTTTATCAAAGTAAGCATAGATTCTGAGCAATATTTTTAAAACCATTTGTACAGATTTTGTTTCTGATATACTTATTTGTAAAGAAAATGTCATTCTCTATTAGTGTGGTGTGTTGGAGCTTTTCATTCCACTTCATTGTGCAAATGAATAAGAATTGAAGATGATATTACAAGGCAATTTTTATTTCTAGCAGTCTTTTAATTTATGGTTTTAAGCACTGTAACTGCTCAAAAATATATGTATTCTCTTTCACAGCTGCAAAGGTTTTTTGAGATATTCTTCAGAAACAGTTCTCCCCAACAAGCCTTCAACAACATGAAGGAGGCTATAAACAAACTTCTACTTATAACTGAGGTCTTCAGCAAATCATCTGCCTCAGGACCAAATTCTTTCAATCAGTAAGTGAATTGCAGTAGTCATTGTAATGCTAGTGTCAAGATAGCTCCTTAGAACAGAATAAAAATTGCAGAAGATACAAATATCTTAAAATAAAAATTTCCCATCTATTTCATACTTCTTTATAAAGTAAGGACATGCTGTGTTTAAGGAGTACAACTCTTCAATATCCCCAATGTTTCTAGTTTGTGAAAAGGTTCTGATAAATACTTAGGACCAGATGCTGTCCTAATGAAGTGTTTTGGGCAGCACAAATGAACAGAAATCACTTGCAATTGGGCTAGTCCTAACATACATGAAGCTGTATTTCCTTTCAGTGAGCATTCTGTCATATGTCAAGTATTTAATGCTAGAGTAGCCCAGATTGTTCAGAGCTGGCTCTAGCAAGCAATCTTAACAAGAGACACTGTAAAACGCTTTATAAAGTGTATGCTATGAAATATAGGCACCCACAGTCACATTTCTGTGTGTAATCACTATTAGTGTTATAATTCTTACACATAAATCAACCTCAATTATGTAATATTTTTACTAAATAAAATTATTATTTGTTTTATGTACGTTATGTCCCATCTCTGACATTTTTATGATAAGTACTAAATAAGTTGCTATTTATTAAGTTTATGTGTTTAAGCCTATTTTGAGAACCAGGTGTTTTAGTAGCAGTAATGTAAAGCTCATTATTTGACTTACACAAGTTGGGAATAAAGCTTACATTGTGAGTGGAGAGGGTAGCAAAGAGGGGAGGAGTGTAATGGGGATGAAGCTATTTTGACAGTGGTCCAAAATCCCTTTTTTACCAATGAAATGGACTCTCTTGTTTATGAACACAAGACTTGCTTATAGCTCCTGGTCCATGCCTCCAAACATCCCCATAGCTGCAGCAGAGCTCTTTGCTCAACTGAGCCTGGAGTGTTTCACCATCTCTTCCCCTCCAAATATCTTCAAAGCTTTTGCAGGACCTCATTCACTCTCTTCAAAAGGCATTTTTTCCTTCAACATCATTCACCTCCCTCTATGTCAAACATTAAAACCACTTTTATACAGCACTATTTTCATCACCTCATAATCTGATTCCTTCTGTATTTAATGCTGCTGACTCTTCTTAGAAATTTATTTAGTCTGTGTCACATGTTGTTTCTTGACTTATGTGTGTATGTTTTCCTGCATGTGTTCTCTGGACCTGTGTATGTATTGAATTTTACTGTGTATAGGGACATGGTTGAATTATGGGCTTGGCAGTGCTAGGTTTGTGATTGGAAACAATGATCTTAAAGGTCTTTTCCAGCCTAAATTATTCTATGATTCTGTATTTCCCAACAGTACCTACCCTCACTGAAACAGGCTCCTTTTATGTTGTATTTCAGATGCAGCCAATGTTTTCAGATGCTTACCTTTGACCTTGGATTTGGCATGTCCATACACCCAGTAGTTCTAAAGGTGAGAAAATTGCACAAATTATTGCTTCACTCAACAAAATTGCACCAAAAACACAGCAGAAAAACCTCTTTGATAGGTACCCTCAAATGTCTAAGAAATGTACCAACACTTTAATATTATTTTGGCTGATTGTGAAGAGTTTCTGTAGAAGAAACCAGTTTTTAAGAGTCAGAGTTCCTATGATTAAATTCCCCAGACCATCAAAATGTGCAAACTTCTCAGTTTACATTAAAAGATTAGCTATTACCCCAAATGAATATCAGTGAAACAAAATCCATAAGAAGCACTGCATAAGAGTGGAGTTAGGTTTTAAATGTGACAGACCAAAGATGAATAGAGGAAATTAAAAAACCACAACTGGCTTTTAATATGAATTAAAAGTTCTCCATAAATTGGATTGTACTTCTTCATTTCATTATCTGCTTTGACCTCCACTGTGCTGCCTTCTTCCTGGATGATCCACAAGGCCCTTAAAACCAGGGAAATGAGACTGTGCCAGGTTTTGTACCACTCCTGCCTCAGAACAACCTGTCCTGAAGCAATTATTGTACTGATTTCCAGCTGTTCTCGTTACCTCATGTATACACATGAATATGCATGTGCCTAGGTATGTAACATTTTCTTTATATTTATGATATACAAATATTAACAAAAAATAATTAATATATCCCCACTTAAAATCTGTTCAAGTGTCTAGTAATAACAATGCAGTCAATCTCTGCATTCTTCAGGAAAAAAAAATCTTTAAACACATAGGAAAAATGCATATATGAAAGGAAGGAAGTTTGCAGAATTTAAAAAGTCAATGAAGACAACATTTTTAATTAGTCTAAGAAGACTTATTTAGTTAGTATGACAAATGTGGTATGTCATAACAACTTGATAATTGTACACCAGGCTGTAAAAATTTATCCCAGAAGAGCTTAAAAAATAAAACATAGCGTTTGCCCTCCTGCATAGAAGTTTCAACTATTATCCGTTACCCATAAGTTTATAGGAAATCAGTAGGATTTAGTGTTTTTTTCTGAAAAAACAAATGTCTCTGGAAAATAGCTGTTGATAATTAATGCAACATTGACTTTGAATATTATATCTTGTAATTTATATTATGCACACAACCTATTCATATTGGTTCTATATTTGTGTTTATTAATGTTTTAGTCATATTTCATAAAAAAAAATTTTTAGTTGTGCTTATATATTGCAAAACTTATACTTTCTTCTGTACTAACAGATGTTCTGTAGTAATCCTTAGTACATGAGTTTTTAATGAGTTATATTAGCATATAATCTGATATTTTATATTTTTAATCAAATTTCCAATCAAATAGGTAAGAAATCTGTTCACACGTGTCCGCAATACTGCACTCTGCCCACTGGAGAGCAGCAAACATTGCGGTGTGGGGTTGGGACAGACGATGTGGCACAGCACTTGTTTTATAATCCTGTCAGTTTGTGTTATTATGTCTTTTTTAAAGTTCCAGTTTAGTATTTATTGCTATGAGAAGATCGGACCTTTTATTTAAGTTGTACATTTTTATAATTTTTTTTCCAACAGGTGCATGAAAACTTTGACTTCCAAGTTGACAATGAATCGACTACTCAGGACCAAATTTCCAAAGAACTTCTTTTTGAAGATACATTTAAATTTCTCTTATCTAATGAATCCTCAACATCCAGTTTCATAGAAGCTTTGCAAAAAATATATGAATCATCTGTGAGCAAGGTAGTACATTCCAACTTTTTTGTATTATTATTTGAAAATATTTAATTTTAAATTGTGTATTTCTAAAATTGTTGCTGCCAGCTTATAGAATGGTTTTATTTAATCAGGACCATCTTTTATGGTATGCTGTGGAGTAAAACTGTTACTATATTGAACAATTTAATTTTTTTTGTAAAACTTCCTCTCTCAAATTATGTCATTTTCAAAAATACTGTGATTGAAAGATATATTTAAAGCTTTAAAAATCAATTTTCCCACTCTTTTTAAAAATGTTTTTTTTTTTTTTTTAATATAAAGATTTGTGTGTTTTCACAATTTCATCCAGAATTGGTTAACTCATGCATGGAAATCCATGAGCATCAGAATTAAATTTTTTTTTCTTACAACTTTGTGTCTTACTTTCAATGCAAGATCCAGTTCCAGAATTTTTTTTTTTTTTTGCATTTATAGAATCTGCACAAATTTTACTTCACTAGTGAAAACCATTTCTGACAAGCAGACATCTCTTTCAACAGTATTTCTCTCAGTCTAGGAACTTTTAAGGATGCCTTTCTGAGGAGTCTGTTGCTTGAAAGACTTACAGGGACTAAATTATCCAGGCAACTTCCACCTCTTGGACAGATGTGGCTAAAACAGGGTCATGGGTTCTAAATTGATGTCAGGATAAAGTAGAAAGGTGCAGATATCCAGACATGCAGTGATATGATTACACAGCCCGTGCTCCAGAGACCAGGAGTTTCTGTGGGTTTGTTTCTAGACAATGTTTCTAGACAATGCCAGGGCACAATTTGCTTTATTCTAGACTTAATAATGGGATGAGCTATCTAGGAGCTGGCTGGCTGAGGTTAGGGCTTGTGGAGAGCTGCTGTGACTTGTTCTTATGATCAGTGAAGGGATTGGGGTCTAATGAAAGCACATTGCTTTCCATGTGATTTCACCAGAACATGCTGCCCTTTTCTTCCCAGGATGGAACAGACAGCAGAGAAGCTGAGCAATGTTTCTCTTTGGAAGAGATAAATTCAATGACTACTTTCATAAAGGAGCTGAAGAGTCTTGGACAATTTGAGCTGGTAAAATAAACAGGGTTTTGTTTCATTGGATATATATTTTATGTAAATCTCTTAACATTCCTCCTTCATTACCATTCTCTGCTGTCTCTGGCATATGTAATTAGGATGGATGGGCAGGGAAGCAAGAAGATAGAGGTAACACGGATTTTACTTTGGTGGATCATTTGAATTTAATTTAAAATAAAGAAATAGAACAGAATATTTGAGCTGAGCTTCCACTGAAAAGGACAGCTAAAGCAGAAATGGAGACCAGGAAATAGAAGGAAAGGAAAAGAAGGTGAATCATGTAAATGACTAATGAGGTGGTAAGAAAATAGAATGACAGTGAAGCAAAAGCAGGAGTGAGTGGATGGACTAGAGAAAGTACAATACTGAGATCATTATCAAAGAGTAGATATAGATGAAAAAGTGGCAAAAAAAAGCAGGTGGAATATGTCCTCCTCTTCATGCTTTGAGTTCATTTTTGGAGAAGAACACAGATGGAGGAAAAATAATCAGTGTCAGTGAGTAGGTACAGGTAATGAGGGAAATGTTGAGTATTCGGAAAATAAAGGATTTTCAACTGAGTCTGTTGTTCAGAAAGTGTGTATGACATCAGGATTTCTGTGAGACTTTCTGGATGAGTATTAGGGATGGAGACTGATGACACTTTCTGAAGAAGCACTTTCATAGAATGACCTGTGTTGGAAGGGGCCCAGAAGGATCACCAAGTCCAACTCTTAAGTGAATGGCCAATACAGGGATTGAACCTGTAACCCTAGCTTCATTCTCTGACCAACTGAGCTAGCCTCAGGGCCAGTTCAGAGGCAGAGGAGATCAGCTTCCATGTCAATACTGCTAATCCTGATTTGCAAGGCTGGGCATGACAGTCCTTTTCTAAGTATGTGGGAAAGAGCATTAATATATAACCAGCTGTAAGCTGTATATACTGTCTTCTGATCATTTTTCATATCTTTGCATTCTACAAAAATCATACTGTGTTGTCTCAAATCAGTGTCTCTCTTCTCAGCTTTTCCCTTCTTCTGCACCCAAGATCCAAATGCTGCTGCGCGACCTCTATCGAATGCTAGACCCAATGAGGCGGCTTAGTTCAGTCCTGACTGTCCACTGGTTGCTGTCCAGTGTCCTTCAACAGTTCCAGTTCATGAATAAAGAGGCACAAACAAATCTTTCAGAGTGGTAAGTTAACTATTATAATGTTGAAGGTATTTTCTTAAGTTATATAATTGGAATATCTCCAGTGAGCATCATAAAGCTTAATCCTTCAGTAGCTGTAAGTGCACTTGCAACCCTTGAGATGAAGTTTGATCATCCCACTTAGAGCCCTGACAGCCATTCTGCTGTCAGATCTGTAGCTAGGTTCCTAAGTGGAACAAGTTTTGCTTCTCTATCTAATATGAAGGACTCTGGATTGAAAATTAATTAAAACTATAGTAAATTTTAAAAAGAAAGATTAATTAGGTACATTTTCTTTTCCTAAACAACTGTAAACTCTAAATCAGGAGCATTTCCCAGGGTTAAGACTGTCTTAATTTATGCACCAATTAGCAGCAAAACTGTACAGAAAATATAAAATTTCAGGTGAATATTTTTCCAAAATAATTAATAATTTTGATTGGCTCCAACTTTTCTGTCCAATAGAAAGGTCAGAAAGCATAATACTCCGAGAACATGATTTTAACTCCTTGTGAAAAGATAGAAAAATGCTGTAATGAGAAGGTTAGATCCACTTAACTTTTGCAAAGAAATTTTAACTTTCCTGAGGAGGGAAAGAGGAAATGAAAGACAGAACAAGGAAAGAAGAGAGGGAGGGAGAGAGGGGGAGGGAAGTGGCGGAAGTGGCGGAAGGAAGGAAGTGGCGAAAGGAAGTGGCAGAAGGAAGGAAGGAAGTGGCGGAAGGAAGGAAGCGGCGGAAGGAAGTGGCGGAAGGAAGTGGCGGAAGGAAGGAAGTGGCGGAAGGAAGTGGCGGAAGGAAGTGGCGGAAGGAAGTGGCGGAAGGAAGTGGCGGAAGGAAGTGGCGGAAGGAAGTGGCGGAAGGAAGTGGCGGAAGGAAGTGGCGGAAGGAAGGAAGGAAGGAAGGAAGGAAGGAAGGAAGGAAGGAAGGAAGGAAGGAAGGAAGGAAGGAAGGAAGGAAGGAAGGAAGGAAGGAAGGAAGGAAGTGGCGGAAGGAAGGAAGTGGCGGAAGGAAGTGGCGGAAGGAAGGAAGTGGCGGAAGGAAGGAAGTGGCGGAAGGAAGGAAGTGGCGGAAGGAAGTGGCGGAAGGAAGTGGCGGAAGGAAGTGGCGGAAGGAAGGAAGGAAGGAAGTGGCGGAAGGAAGTGGCGGAAGGAAGTGGCGGAAGGAAGTGGCGGAAGGAAGTGGCGGAAGGAAGTGGCGGAAGGAAGTGGCGGAAGGAAGGAAGGAAGGAAGGAAGGAAGGAAGGAAGGAAGGAAGGAAGGAAGGAAGTGGCGGAAGGAAGTGGCGGAAGGAAGTGGCGGAAGGAAGTGGCGGAAGTGGCGGAAGGAAGTGGCGGAAGGAAGTGGCGGAAGGAAGTGGCGGAAGGAAGTGGCGGAAGGAAGTGGCGGAAGGAAGTGGCGGAAGGAAGTGGCGGAAGGAAGGAAGGAAGGAAGGAAGGAAGGAAGGAAGGAAGGAAGGAAGGAAGGAAGGAAGGAAGGAAGGAAGGAAGGAAGGAAGGAAGGAAGGAAGGAAGGAAGGAAGGAAGGAAGGAAGGAAGGAAGGAAGGAAGGAAGGAAGTGGCGGAAGGAAGGAAGGAAGTGGCGGAAGGAAGTGGCGGAAGGAAGTGGCGGAAGGAAGTGGCGGAAGGAAGGAAGTGGCGGAAGGAAGGAAGTGGCGGAAGGAAGTGGCGGAAGGAAGTGGCGGAAGGAAGTGGCGGAAGGAAGTGGCGGAAGGAAGGAAGGAAGGAAGGAAGGAAGGAAGGAAGGAAGGAAGGAAGGAAGGAAGGAAGGAAGGAAGGAAGGAAGGAAGGAAGGAAGGAAGGAAGTGGCGGAAGGAAGGAAGGAAGTGGCGGAAGGAAGTGGCGGAAGGAAGTGGCGGAAGGAAGGAAGTGGCGGAAGGAAGGAAGTGGCGGAAGGAAGTGGCGGAAGGAAGTGGCGGAAGGAAGTGGCGGAAGGAAGTGGCGGAAGGAAGGAAGGAAGGAAGTGGCGGAAGGAAGGAAGGAAGGAAGGAAGGAAGGAAGGAAGGAAGGAAGGAAGGAAGGAAGGAAGGAAGGAAGGAAGGAAGGAAGTGGCGGAAGGAAGGAAGTGGCGGAAGGAAGGAAGTGGCGGAAGGAAGGAAGTGGCGGAAGGAAGGAAGTGGCGGAAGGAAGTGGCGGAAGGAAGGAAGGAAGGAAGGAAGGAAGGAAGGAAGGAAGGAAGGAAGGAAGGAAGGAAGGAAGGAAGGAAGGAAGGAAGGAAGGAAGGAAGTGGCGGAAGGAAGTGGCGGAAGGAAGTGGCGGAAGGAAGTGGCGGAAGGAAGTGGCGGAAGGAAGGAAGTGGCGGAAGGAAGTGGCGGAAGGAAGTGGCGGAAGGAAGGAAGGAAGGAAGGAAGGAAGGAAGGAAGGAAGGAAGGAAGGAAGGAAGGAAGGAAGGAAGGAAGGAAGTGGCGGAAGGAAGTGGCGGAAGGAAGTGGCGGAAGGAAGTGGCGGAAGGAAGTGGCGGAAGGAAGTGGCGGAAGGAAGTGGCGGAAGGAAGGAAGGAAGGAAGGAAGGAAGGAAGGAAGGAAGGAAGGAAGGAAGGAAGGAAGGAAGGAAGGAGTAAGCATAGTATACTGTATGTTTAGTATAAAATTTTTCAAAATGTGTTTTCTGTTTTCATTATCTCTTAGCTAATGGTGTTTCATATACATATATGCCATACTGACTACTGACATTTATGACATACAAACAAGGGCTTGGCAACAGAGGCACATTAGACAATGTGTGTGTTCCATTCCACTGAGTCTCAAGATGAATGTGTGAATGATACTAGTACATGCATTTTGCTGGGAGAATGCTGTAGTGAGTATATAAGGCATCTGTAAGATTTAAGTTTTAATTTTGTTCCTCACTGAATTGGGCAAATTTCAGCAAATCAATAATTATCTGTATGTTTGCTTGCTTTACTGTAAAGGGGAGCTTATACTTTATCACTGTACTAGGTATCTGTTTATTAGAGTTTTAAATATACACAGTTCCATGTAAGTGCTAAATTATTGTTATTACTGCCAACCACTCTGATCTCTCCCCGTGAGAAGTAACTCAAAGATGCAGCTGCTTGCATTCATATATAAGCCTTTGCCCTTTTGCAGAAATATTTAGGTTTGCATATCAAAGCATACCAGCCTTTAGCAGCTTTCTGTTCTAATCTAAGCTGTGCCACTCACTCACTTTGAGCAAGCCTCTTGGCCTCTTTTTTCTCCTTCAAGCTCAACATTATTGTATGTGTATAAATATGTAGAAGTACCATGACCTTTCTCTAGGGCATAGGCCAATCTGCTTCTTTGCTCTTTATTTTTCTTCAGTGGCTAAGCTAATAACACCTTTCTCTTTATTCACTGTATAAAAAAACATGTCCTTTGACATTGCTAAATCAGAATCTTCCACTCCCTTAGCTACATGCATATGAGGGTGATGCATGTGTCAGATATACATGTGATTATACTTAATTGCAAGGAAGAAAGAGCTTAGTTGTACTTACTCCCCAAATAACTCAGGTATTCATTCTCTTTGACCCTTGATTAAACTTTTTTCCCCCAGCTTTGATGAGTTTGTATATCAGAACACTTTCCCTAAATTTCTTCAGTTAAGGCCAGGCTGTTCGGTCAATTTATTTAACAGTTCTTATTTCTCTGACTGTGGAAAACTGGTATTTCTGTATATCAAATCTAGTGATTGCATAACTGACTGTCCAGACAAGAAATATATGGGAAAAGTAGTGACTTCTGACTGAGGTCTTGTAAAATTACTTCATTCACTGATCATGACTCTATAGAATGAAGGCAGGATATAAAGATGTTTCCTAGTCCACATACTTTAATTCATTTCATCTATATGACTAGTGTTGAAACCTTATATGGTATTAGTGAACCCTCTGAATTCCTTCCACAGGAGAAGTAAGAACAACTCTAGAAACTTATCTCAATAATGAAATAATTACAGTCTGGCTGAAAATGACCACCTCAGATGTATTAGTAAAAGATATTACATCTAACCATGTACTCTGAAAAAAACTTTTGCATTTTTGTATTGACTTTTTTCAACTCTTTGCAGTTTATACTTCTGATATGACTAGGACATACATAACTGCTGCCTTTTGGAATAGGGGCAATGAGGTGTCATGGAAAGTATATTTGGCTATGTCAGATAGCATGGAAGAATCAGATTAGTGAGTAAAGCTAACCCTTCTGCATCTGAAACAGACAAAAGACTAAGCAGGTCAAAAAGCTGCAAATGGTTTTTTGAAATCAGCTGATGTATTTGGAGAAGTAGTTCTAGCTTGTCATATGCAAGCCCTTTTTTAGTTCAAACTGGAAGCATCAGGCCTCAGACTGAATTTGGGCTGAAAATACTTTTTTGGAATTTAACTGGGTCATGTCAATTACCTGGGAAGTCTGAGAAATTAACATGTTTTGTACTATGGGACAAAAAAGGCAATGACAAAGGAAGGCAAGTCTAAGATCACTGACCTAGAATGGGAGGAGTGCGAGGCAGAAGGAAGGAGGAATCGAGAGAGACAGTTGGATTAAGTGCCAGAAAATTAATCCCACTCTTGCATCTGAATTTTTTTATTTCACTTCTGAAGATCAGCACAAGGAATTTCATTTAAGGACCCAAGTGTCCTCATGGAAACTGTGACTGAAGCCAAACAAACACTCTACAAAATAGAGAACTTATTTTGAAGAGAGAACTACATAACATCATCTAAAGAAAGAAAATTCATAACTCTACAGAATATTGAAATATGGTCACAATCTTGAGTTTATGACCCGTTAAAAGTCGCACCATTCACAAGTAACATATCCATCAGAGACACCTAAAGTGACTAGTTTTTCTTTTTTTATATTTAAATTTTGTGAAATATTCTTTTTATACATGTCCTTCATTGCTTATGTCTGATTGCATAGACAATCAGAGCTATATTACTCTTGCTACTGTCAATCCTTTGCCTTTCTTGTTTGCTGAATCAGAGAGATTCCTAAAGAGCAGGCTCACAGTAAATAGTTTGGGATGTACACACTGGGAATCTTCTGCAAGGTACATTTGACGAGCATGCACTCACCAAGGGTACTGACATACAGACATTAGTTTCATTGGAGCTAACTGCAAAGTGTGTAGGCAAAGAAAGAGCACCTCTGTACTTGACACCTCCAAGATACCTAAGTGGGTAAATATGGGGCCTCTCAAACAGATCAAGGTCCTTTCTTGACTAACAGCATGTGAAGGAAAGGAGTCTGCAAAGCCCTCTGTGTTAGGAGGAGCTTCATAACTGCATCATATCTCATTCTGCTGATTGCAAGGAGCTTGGACAAAGGACAGCTTCATGGTGCTAATGATTAAAAAGCTCAGGCTGCAGCAGAGGCAAATCATTGAACCACAGAGTCATTAATATTGGAAAGGTTCCTCTCATCCTACCACTTATGACGTGAGAGAATGACTCCACCTGGTACAGCCTTGTTTCAGGGAGTTGTAGAGAGCCATAAGGTCTCCCCTGAGCCTCTTGTTGTCCTGACTGAGCACCCTCACCTCACCGAGCTGCTCCTCATAAGGCTTGTGCTGCAGCCCCTTCCCCAGCTTCATTACCCTTATCTGGACCTGCTCCAGCATTTCAATGTCTTTCATGTAGTGAGAAGCCAAAACTGAACGTAAGATTCAAGGTGTGACCTCACCAGTGCTGAGTGCAGGGGGACAATCACTGCCCCAGACCTGCTGGCCATGTTGCAATCTGAGTATCTTTCTCTAATATGATTTCCAAATATTACATTTTGCTACCCTGCTGTAATCAGATATAGTTATTATATGTCTCTTAATGCTGTCTGAAGTTAATTGCAGTCTCTACAGATTTGAGATTCATACAGGTCATGCTGTTCCTTTGTGAGCAGGGGCCGTGCAGTTGTGATGGCTCTCCTGCTTCACTCCCGAGGTGTTCTCTGACTAAATCAAAGTCTGTCATTTTATAGAGTTAAGACATGTTGCTTTCATTGTAAAACAGACTTTGGGACCAGGCAAGCAAAAAAAGAACAGCAGAGAGAAAAAATTTATTTTGTTCAGGTGCCAGATGTACAAAGCAAAGCAACGCAGAGTCCCCAGGCAGGTGCAAAGGAGTGCTGGTTTATTGCAAAAGCCAGGCTTTTTTAAGCAGCCAGGCCTTTATCAGTTACATAGTTTTAAATCATAACAAACATAATCCAACCAACCACCAAACACTAAGATGTAAACATGCAATGGTTATATAACTTGTTTTTCTACTTCTAATTTCGCTGAGTCACTTTGGGACAGTCCTCTTCTACTTAGCTGAAGTAGCAGGCCTGAGCCATGAATTTACAAAGGTAACAAGGTCCTTATTTTATAAGGCTTTACCTATATGTAACAGTATTTGACAGATGTTAGCTTTTACTTCCTTGACAAGCAGAAAGAGGGGTGCAAAATTACTTACTACTTGGAAAGCAAGCCCTCCAAGAGTTTAGGTGTCTCGTTTGCAGTAGGTAATGAGTTTGCATGGATTTAGGGTGGTTGTCCAGACACTGCAAGCTCAGATCTACATTTTCCTGCACACACAGATCTGCCAGCTGCTTCTTTCCTTATCTCCTTGAGTTAATGCAGAAATCTGTTTTATCACTGGGCATTTTTTTTATCACTGGACAGTTTACCTTTCCATGATGGACCTCAATACTGCTTTCAGAAGCTCCTGTTGAAACATCAGTGATGGATGATTGCACAGAACAGTATTGTGACCTCCCTTCCTTGGCACAGACAGTGGCTTTGTGTCCCCCAAAATCTGAGCTGCAGTATCCAGGAACAAGCTGCATTGTGAGAACTTCTAAAGGAAACACTCAGAGGAAAACCAGTGGAAGCTTCAAGAAATGCTAATGGACCTCCAAAAAGATCTTATCAGCTAGAGGGTTGAAGAGAAGACTACTCCCTTTTTTTCTGCCATGCTACCAAAAATCTACTTGAAAGAAAAAATCTCCAGAGTTCACAGTATGGGCACCACTGACGTGTTGATTATTTGTTGCAAATTACTCTGCCTTTTTTTCCCAGAGATTTTACACACACACACACACACACATACACACACACACACACACAGGATTTGTTTTGAATTTCCAAACAAAGCAAAACACATAGAGGTTTCATTTTAGGGATTCATCCTAATGTCAGCACAGATAATTGCCTGGAGACATGCCTTCATTTTTATTTAATCCTTTTTGAAGAAAGTCTAAATTTAATCTCAAGTATATGCAAAAAACCTCTATTACAGAAGCAGTTAAGAGATATGGTTTATTTTCTCCTTGGCTACATCCACTGTTCCTTTTCCCAGCAATGCATCTATATTTCTTTTTTTTTCTATTGATGTGATGTGCTGCCATGCATTATGAAATGTGTGTTTTCTGTTACGTTCACTCAGGTAGTATCTCTAATGCTGAGAATATGAATCCAGAATGTTCATATTTCTCTGGAGAATAATAAAATACTGTGTGCCCTGGGATACCATAACTACGTTTTTTGCAAAATATTTCATTGTTTCTGTTCCTTCCATTAATGTAGAAATATGTCTGCTATTGAATTGACAGGCAACTTTCTCAAGAAAATATGAGTCCTAAGCAGAATGTTCCTTCTGACTTCAAGAAGAATCATGAAGGTAAGGGTTCAGAGTGAGATCATTTATATAGTATGTTTTTCCTATCTATATTATTTCCTATTATTTAAATGTGGATTTAGATCACATTGCCTTGCATTCCAGCTGGAAAGTCTTTGCTTACTACATATAAAAGACCAATTTCTTCCTTATCTTATGTAAGTTTCTAAGTGGGGCCCATGAGCAGCATTTGCAAGCTTAAAGTGAAGATCTCACACTGTAAAGAATCAAAATACATATCTCTTAAAAGTAAAAGATGGTTACTTCTCCAATAGGACTGTAATCTGAGTAAGAACCGAAAATTATTAGCTGTTTCTATTTATCTTTCAGCATTGCATTATTCCAGTAAGACTGGAGAAAGACAATGCAGTTATGGTAAGTAAATGTCTTTCTAGAGCACAGAGGGGAAAAAATTCTTGAAAAATTTTCTTGGGTTTCTCTACATTATCTCTAAGTGAATAGAGTATTTGTAGGCTTTTACTGAGAATAAAAGGATTTTTAAGTACCAAGAATGTTTATACAAACTCAATAAATGGGCTGTTATTTTAAATAAGCCTCAAAACTAAAAGTAAACTTTGCTGTATGTGCATATTAATGTGAGTATTCCAGAACTCATTGATCACTTGTGACACTTCAATAGACTTTTGCCCCCCCTCTTTCCAGTAAACTCATCATACATTTGTTCATGTGGGAAAACCTTTAAACTTTTCTGGAGTTTAATCAGCTTTGTTTAAAGCTTTGTCTTCAGCTCAATAATGGAGTATTAAGGAGCTGCTTAAGAGATGAGGAGTTTTTATAAAATATCTGCTTGTCAGAATATTTAAAGTATTTTTAAAGATCTGTAAAGATGTAATTTATTTCTTTTTTGGTGGTAGCAATGCTTTCTGCTGCCTTCCTCATTCTCAAATTATCTGAGGGGCGCATTTGTAAATGGTGGAAAGGTTTTGCTACCCATTGAGCCTCGTCCCCTCAGTTGCTGATCTCATGCTGCCTCCAGGAACCATTGTTGTGCCAGATAGAGTCCAGAAGTGCTCCTGGGCTGGCTGAGTGGCATCACCATTCTAACTGCATGAACCTTTTATTTTAAAAATACCTCAATTAATTTTACTTTGAAATTCCTCTTCATTTTTAAGCTAGCAGTGAGACAACATTATTAAGTAAGGCATACACTGAATATAGAGAAATGTTTTTTTCTCATTTGTAGGGGGGGTTTTTAAATACCTTTTCTGTGTCAATGTGTAAGTCTCTATTCCCCTACAAAGCTAGCCCAAATTCTGTTCTTTCGTTGGAATATCTTCCCTTAAATTTTAATCCACGAAAGAGAGTTCTCAAATTGCCCTGTTTTGTTTCTTGGGGCAGATATTTCAAAGTAGAAATAAAAATATTTGCATCATTTTTTAGTCTTTTAAGCCACAAGATTTTTCAGCTATTATAGTAAAGGAGATTCCTATCTGTAATATTTTCTGAAGTACCCAGTTTAAAATATGTACTAATGAATATATGTGTAAAGCAGTTTTGAATGTGTTATACTGTAAATCTGAATCCAATAGGCTGGATTAAAATATTTGTCATAAGTAGCTTGCCAGCAAATATTCTCATGAGTAATTTGGCAAACACTATGAAATAAAAGACACATTCGAGCAAATAGGATTTGATTGTGGAGATTTCATACACAGGAAAGGAGCTGGAATTTGTAGATATAGGAATTTTCATAAAACATTCTTCCAGCTGTACTGCAAATGACCCCATGGGTCTTGATATCTCCATGTGACTTGTTCTTATGAGCAGTAAGAGTATGTCTAATTTATTTTGATTTTTGAAAATTACACTTGTACATAAAGCCTGTACACAGCCTGGTACCAAAGCAGGTTCTGAATTTTGGCCTACCTCTTCTTTAAGTTTCAGTTAACTAACTAGAGACAGATCTCCCAGACTTAATCCTTCCATTTTCAAAGGATTACCCAGGCTTTGAATTTTGTGACTAGGACTTTTGTGATTGAACACTGAATGTTTAAAATCCTTCCAAGACCTACAGATTTCTCTCAAGTGCCATTACAAACTCCATCAAAACTTTTCAGGAGGATTATGAGTCTCAAATCATTAGGCATTAAATATCTTGCCACTGTACATGGTATCAGTCTGCCAGAAGTTGCATGTTGTTCCAAAATGTTCATACAGTTCACTTTTTTCTTCTTTGATATCTTCTTCGAACAGATAAAGATACCCTATCTCATATCAGACAGATCTTCACCAGTCCACAGCTGGACCTGAATCCTCAGTTTAACCCAAAGATCAGAGAATACTATGCAGAAGTGCCATTTGACATGGTGACAGTGAAGATAGGAGCAGAACCCTCTAACTGTCAATGCCATGTACACCTCGACAACAAGAAGGGGCCAAGGTATGAGCAACAAAATATGAGTGCAAAAACTTAATTTTGGAAATACGTTATAATGTTCCAAAATTTTTTTTCTAAGGCAGAGAAATTAAATAATTTAAATCAAATCATGAAATTATTTAAATGTCATTAAATTCTTCCTCCCAATATTTTCCTGTTTTGATGTTAACTGAAGTTAACATGAAGTCAACATGAATGTATGTGAAAAGCTCAAAGATTTCTTCCTTGTAGAATGAATAAGAATAGCAAGATGTTCTTTACACTGAAAAGTAAAAGCCCTGCATGTGCACTTCTGTGCCTTTCAGCATTTATTTCCCTGTTAAAGGAAGAAGAGCACAGCTCAGCTTTGCTCTGGTCTGTCTCTCTGAGCAGCTTGTCTGGGAGTCCATCATGTTTGGCTAGTGGAAAATTTCAGCAGCTAGCTACACTTCTGATTGCATTTGTCTCCCTGCTGATGTCATCACAAATTTGGGCCTGCCAGGAATTATTGTCCCTAATGATTTCATTCACAGATTTCATGTCAGAATATTTACCACTGCCACCGTTTTCACTAAATTTCACTCTCAATATTTTTTCTTCTTGAAAGATCTTCAGAGAGTTACAAATCCTATTTTGCACTGTTTTTATTTAAGCTCATGTATTTTGTAAGAAAAAGAAAATGTTAGAAGTAGCAGACTCTAGAAGCAAGAAAAGTTTAGCAGCCATAGATAAAAGAGTGTAAGTCTTTGTTTTTTTAGTGTTTATTGCTCTTCTTTCCTGTTTTGTCATACAGCATTGCTAACTACCCCCTTGGCCTTGGCTTGAACAAAGTCATCATTCTCTTAACGGATGATTCGCAGCCCAGCCCTGAGATTGTGAGCAGCTACAGAATCACAATTTATCGCGAGGACCGCCCCAGCCTCCCTTTGTTTGATGACTACATGATGTGTGGCTTTGTGCAGGTATTGTCTCTGCATTCTTTTGCTATACACATTAATGGGAATAGCTGGTTTCTGTTCATCCCATGGTATAAATTAGGTTTTGTTGAATTGTCTGAAATTCAGCATTTATGCAACATTTTGGATGTAAAAGGTAAACTCAGTGTAAGTACCTGTTACCATGTATTTGAGAACTCCAGGTTAAGTAATCCTTACCTTGGTCAGCCAAAACTTTCTTATAACTTATCATAACTGTCTTTCTCTGACATTGGAGCCATGGAAATCCTTTTACTAGGAAAGATATTTATGACAGTGTATTTATCAGTGTTCAAGATAAATGCTGCTGCATAATTTATGAATTAACACTGTTTATTCTAGATCAAAAAACACAATAAAAAAAGCCTCACTCATAATTCCAAAGGAAGGGATGACTGTTGCTTACATCACATTTATCCAAATAAAAATTTGGGAATGCACATAATTTACTGCCAATAAATAGCAGTCCTTAGGAAGGAGTGGGTCTGTTGAATGAAAAAAGGAGCAGACTATCCAATATGGCTTAATAAAGGCTGGGAAAGGAGAGTTCAAGCTAAATTAGACTCCAAAATGGAAGAAAGCTAGTGAAAGTAACAGTGAAGATATCAGTTGATGAAACTATAGTGATAAAAATATTATGGATGAGAGAGAAAACCTGGAACACATGCTGGATCAGAGCTGTTTGTATTCCAGAGTTTGAGGACTAAATGTTGGCTGCTAATTGATATGATGGGCAAAGATAAACCAGGCAGTTGAAAGCAGGAAGTGGCATTATAAATGATAATCACTGGAAGTGTATTTTTCTTTGGAGTTTTAGGCAGATTAAAAGGATTGATGGGTTCGTTCCAGATCATCCAGGAGTAAAATGTTTTGTCACAATTAATTCTGCAACCAGGAAGCAGAATTTTCAAAGCTATTGTGTTGAAACTATCATGCTTGTTCGTGTCCTATCTTTATTTATTTTCTCTATGAAGATCTTAGTATATTCTTTAGCAAAACTTGTTTCCCTTCCCTGGTTTCCTTCCATTTACTGCAGAAGAAGGTGGGAGACCAGGGTGGTAGAAGGCAGAGCATTTATATGGTGGGGATGTTGTTTTTCTTGTGGAGAAATAAGCTCAAGGGCTTAAAACAGGAGTCAAAGAGATTATAAATGTTGATAGCAAATTCTATGTTGACAATAATTATCTCAATCTGCAAATCAGGACTGCCAGAGAAAATGTAGGTAGTAGTCATAGTGTACTGAGTGGTGACCTGAATACCTGATTATGATGTTGTCTGGCCCTCCACCTATTCTTTGTCTCTTCTGTCAGACTTCTCTTAGAAGCTCAAAAGGTCAAGGACCATCTTCTTATATTTGCACTGACTGAACACTACATCTAGTAGTTGCTACAGTAAAATAAGAATGAACACATATAATAGCTGAGATTTCAGTTCAGTTGTACAGAAACCTGCTTGACATCTTAAGTGTGACAATATGAAATGGAAAACAGCAGTAAGCTGAACTATAGTTATATTACTAGGAGAACACACTGTCTGGAAAGATGTGAAGAAAGCTCTTTTTGTGTCTTTATTTGGGACAAGTATCTGAGTGTAGGAACAGGAATTCAACCTCAAAAATATCTCCCGACACCAGAGTTTACATGCTGTTAATGTTTTATGATACCATTTATGAGGCTGAGTGTGAATCTTTGAAGCACTGTGAAGGCAAAGAGATCTAGACTGATAAAAATGAAAAATGTTTTAGAAATTTCTTTTGATTGAGGTTGGTTTTCTGCTCCTCTGTGAATAACTACTCTCTAACTAATACAGTTGTTCAGAGCTAGGGATGACTTCAGGAGTTTAGAGTAAAAATGAGATGAAAAGCATTCTTGTGGTATCTAATAAGCACTGTGAAGATACAGTATGAGATTCTAAAACAACTTTCAGATATGTTAGAGGCAAACTTATCAGAGAGTGCCTTTAAAAAACAAACAAAGGCTGGAGCTGGAGATAGAAATGGCATTCTAAAACATTTAAAAGGCTTTTTTTCCTATTTGCTAGAACAGAATGTATTGTCAATTGCTTAGAATGATTTTTTTTAATCAACACAAAACTCAGGTCTTAAACAGCATCATTACATTTTGCTCTTCATACCAGAGAAAATTATGCAGCCTTGCAGAGCCAGTTGATACACCCCCATCAGTGTAATGAGTACTTGTTCTCTTAGTAATGAAACCCTGTTTTAGGAGAAAAAAGATAAATACAACATGAGCTGATGGAGTCTTTGGACACTTGGACACTTGACTAGGCACAAGTGGGATCACACATGAGGAGGGAAAGGCTACTGATAGTGGTGTGGTCTTTCTCATAGAAGGCTTCAGTTAAAATTCTAATCCATCAGCTTTTTTTCCTCGCGTTCTTTTATGTTTAATCTCTTTAGGATATTCAGGTTTCATTGCAAGATGATACTATAAAGAAGCATACAATAAAAAGACAGAGTGTGGGATGTGGTTTCCAACAGTCTAGAAATTCTCATGCAGTTGAATAATCCTGGATTAATTTCAAGGTATCGAGTTGAGAAGTGTGTGGTTCCAAGCCTTGCAACCCCTAAAAAGGGAAAAAAACCATTGTCTCCTGTACTTCTTGATAGCAGCTGTAATATCCCCATTAAAACCAAATTAGTGGAGGATGAACTGTCATCTCACAGTAGCACCTTCAGCAGATTTGGTTGCCTTCCATTCTGTGTTCTGCATTTTGACAATATTATTTTGACTGTAAATTGAGAGGTTATTGATTTTTTCTTGAACTTAGTTTTTTGCATTTGTTGACAATATTCAAATTAAATCTCCTTGAAAGAAGTGGTGCCATTTCATTATCACCTCTGAAACTGTGATATGGAAGATAGTCAAAATCCAGGGCAGTCAGCAGAAAAAACAGTGAGCTCTTAAGACAGAGTTATCAGCATCACTCTCAAGTGAAAGATCCCAGACTATGTACATACTGTCATAAAGGACAAAATATTTTATTCATTCTTGCACTGCCCATTATCTTTAAAATGCAAACAGATCTATCTATGCCTCACTTGAAATGTGTGGACGCTGCCTCTGATTGTTAATATTTGCCTAGCTGCAATCCTGGGGATTAACTACTGATGTGCTTAGGGAACCTTTTTTGACCCTGTGAACTTCTGTATCTATTTGTACCTACAGTGTCCTGTTGCCACATACCTTGTTTTGTTTCTTTGTTTGGACAGTTGGTTGGTTGTGGGTGAGTTTGGCTTCTTGGTTTTTGTTGTATTTTAATAATACGGATATTTATTTGGGTTTGCATTTATATTGAAAGCAATGGATAGCTAATGCTATATTTTATAGCACAGTGCGTTTCATTCTCTTATATTTTCTTTTGTGCATTTTTACATTTGATTCCAAAATCAGTGCAGTGCAGCGGCCTGATGTTCTGGCTGTCCCACAGCTTTTGCAGATCTGACAGAACGAACTTACAGAACAGCTTCAAAAACTTTCCTGATTTTTATAGAACATCTAATGCTTATGTATCATTATCTCTTGTATTTTTGTAAATCCTTTTATCATATTCTTTTCCTGATAGCTTAAGAAGCCCAACAGAGCTTATGATGAGATACTGGCATAGCATTGCTGACATATAACACTAAACAGCTGCAATGCAGCTGGAAACAAGATGCTAGCAACAACATATTTATATCTCTGTCTGTCTACTAAACTTCCATTGATCAAAAAGCAATTAAGACCTAAGACTAGCATATTAACTATATTTAACTTTTGTATAAACTTTTTGGAGTAGAGATGAAAAAAAATCTTTAGAAAGAAAGAAACCTTAAAAAAAAAAAAAAAGGAAATAATTTCATTTTTGTGTTCAGGAGAGAGAATACCTAAATGAGAATACCTATTTTTTTTTCAGCTCAATTTATACATTTCCAAAGGAAAAGAGAATGGTTTTACTTTGTTTTAAACTGTATGCTGTTGCCATTGCAATGCTTTTCATACCAGACAGTAGAAGTAAAAACTGTCAATTACAGAAACACATATTAACTCTTTGCCTAGTACTTCATGCAGAGATTTCAAAAACCTTGCAATTATTAAATAATGTCAAAAAAAAACCCCCAAAAAACAAAACAAAACAAACCCCAACACAAAAACAACCAAACAGCTTAGGAGAGAAACAAAGAGCTTCTCCTGTAGCAGGACAGGCTGGATGCACACTAGTCCCTTCTGAATTTCCCATTAGTTTAATTAGATTCAGTGTGACCACCCTTACAAACAACCCATCTCTTCTGTCCTAAGGACATTGAAAATGCCCTGAACAGACTCTTGGGCTTTGCTGGGGTTTTGTAGCAGCAGCTGAGCCTCTTAGCAGTTCTGAATTTGAGTGTTTTGCTTGAAAAGGCATGGAAAGTGCATCTCTGGAACTACAGGCTAATTATATCAGCAACCAGACTGTATGTTATTTGCAAATTTAGCTTACTTCCCTTTTAGAGGTAAAAAAGAATATCCATTATAGGAGCAATCATGCGTTGCATCTGTCTGCCTTCTCAGGTATAGAGCTGGTGAAAATTTTTTTTTTAGTGGTTTTGAATTTTTCAGAAAACAGCATAAAAATGCCCCAGATATCAAAAAACTAGTTTTAGTGGGTTTTTGTTGGTGGTGGTGTTATTCAAAAGAGGATGTTTTGATTCAGTGAGGACTATTTGACTTAAAATTTTTAACATTTAGAATTTGTATTGGTGTAACTGTTAGATATTTTATCCATTGTGTAGCCCAGAATGCTAATTCTTTTGAAGGAGGGAGTGGCTGGGACAGCAAAAAAGCTCACTCATTAGGTCTGAAATAGCCAAGTCTAAATTTTCCTCAGAAACACTGGTGAGAGTACAGTATGATAGTCATGTTTTCCAGGAGTAATGCCAACTTAAGCATCCCTTTCCCTGCCTGCAGCTACTCATGAACCAGATGGGAAAACTTTTTTTAAGATGAACTAGTTTCTAGGATAAAGTTGTCATTCTCTCTACGTGAACACAAGGGAGGGGGCAGAAATGAGCTGCTGAGCACAGAAGGAAGGTTAGTGGGTGCTGTTAAGACAGCTTTTTTTGTCTTCATGAAGGAAATTCACGTTGAGATTGGGTTTAAAGCTCTTGCTGGTTTTAAATGAGCAGGAGCTTCATGCTCAAAAATTGTAGAAGTGATTTATGGGTGAAAACACACAAAACACTAGAAGTACTTTTGCATTGCTATTAAGCTATAAATTATTTTGTTTCTGTATGACTGCAACCCACTTCCCAGGGAAAACAAAGTGAGGTTCACACAGCCTTGAGGAGCAAATATGTAGCAAACTGAACATGTGTCAAATTGTCAGCAGTTCAGGTGAAAGGCACAAAACAGAGAGCCAATAGAGAGGGACTGCCATAAAAAGAAGGCTGAGGTCTTACATCTTCAACTGCTGTGTGTCAACATGGTTCAATTAATTTCAGGGGAGCAATTCCAAGTTATACTGATTGAATACCTGTCCTGACAAATATACAGCTGAATTCTTTTCCATTATATATGCCTGGCAATACTTATGAGTGAATTCTCTTGCATAGAACAACTGAATTTTTTAGTGATTTTGCTAAATATCTAGGTCAAACAACATCTTAGAATAATCTAGAAAACTACTTGAAGGTGTTTTTAAGTATTTAAAGATCAAGGGTTGTTTAATCACCATTTGCTGTAAGTATAAACTGAACAAAGACCTAAATTTAACAACTGAGTGCTTTTAAAAAGTATATTTAAGATGATGCAGAAGGGAGGGATGTAAATAATAAATACACCTAGGTAATTTTCATGTAGAGGGTTAATTTGTGTATGTATCTCAGAGCAAATTTTGTGGAGTCAGCATGTTCTGTCTTTGTCAACATCTATACCACTGGGGAGGGAAGGCTTACCACATTTTCTTAATTATACCAAAGACTTTTGTGATGATTTAAAGCATTGCTCTGTAGATGAGTCAGAGGAACAATTAACAATTGTGATGGATATTCTTTACATTTATGCAGTTCTGTGCTAAACTCCTTCTGGATCTCAGAACTAGGATGTTGCTGTTAGGCTGACATCTTAATCAGCAGCCAGCATCTGCTGCTTTAAGGAAATGTCCCAAAACCACAGCAGAGCACAGATCCATCATCAGAAGGAATTAATATAATGTTCTAGGAGTCAAGCTCATCTTTCACCTACAAAGTTAACTTCATAGACAGTCTGCACTGTCATCTGGTAGTCACAAGTCCACATAATCAGTGCTCTCTGTGGGACATCTGTTGCACTCTGAGGAGGCCACACAGAGCAATGGGCACAACTTGGGAATAAAATGGAAAATAATAGCAAAAGAATTAGTCTGTATGTGCTTCTATTTAGGCATCTCTTGCTCTGAGCATGGAATAAAAATTTATAGTTTTATTCTGTATTTCCAGTAGACTGCGCCTGACTAGGATCATCATCTTCCTCTCCAATACTTTGGGGACGCCACATTACAGAGCCCAAACTTTAAGGGTCAAGTTCATGTTGACACCAGCTGCCTGGAGAAAAGTTTACAGTCTTCCAGTTCACAGTATTTTCCTTACAATCCTGATTTTATACTTGTTGTGCCTAATCTTCTCTATGTAGCTACGTTTCCTGTTAACCGTGTGATTCGAGATTAATACCAGATACCCTCCAGGAAATGTTGCCAGAAGTTTCAGGCAGCGACCAAAGAGAGTGGATGTTTCCATGTAGCAGCAGCTACATTTGTCATTATTGCAGTGCACTGTACGTGGGAAGTGGTGTGTTACAGAGATTGCTGATGGATAAATTGCTTTGAGACAATCTATATGAATAGTGATTCAATGATTCAACAGTTATAAGCCAATAGTGACTGGGATGACACCAAAGAACTAATTTGGTTTATAATAATTATCCAGAAGTTTTAAGTTGCTATAATAATTAGGCCTTAAAGACTGAGAATTTTATAGGCAGCTTTCAGCCTTAGTTTTTCCAATGTTCCTTTTCCTTGGTTGGCACTCTTGTGGATAAGAACTTCTTAAATCAGGAGTGATATCACTCTTCAGCACCACTGAGTTTATTGACACTACTAGAGTTGTTTGTAGCACCTCCTACCTCAGCAGTGGAAAATTTAGTATCTCCTATCATTCTTTTCTTCTTTTATGTGTTTGTAATTTAGCACAGTGTTACTAGGAACATCCCACCCTCCTAGATACTCAGTAAGGTGACTCTTGACTTGAATTGTTATTTTGCAGTTATGCTGCCACAGAAAAATGTCATTAGTAGAAAATTATATGATAAAAGATAAACCTCAACAACCTGACAATTCCATTCTTTTGTGTGCTCAGGCCATTCTCCCCTTTCATACAATTACTGATGTAATCCCATGAGTGTGCATGACACATTGAAGATAGAGAAGATGAAGATCTGCCTATAAACTAGCCAAGGAGAAACTCATAATGGCTTAACAAAAAGTAACAGGGAGTTAAATTGTGACCTGTTTGATTGCAACTGGTGAACAAAATCCCACTGGCGTTAGTGGGGTGTTTGGTTGGACATTTCAGCCTTACAAGAGCTGCTCTCTATGGTGCTGCAGGATGGGGAGATGCTGGGCAGATACAGTGCTGTGGGTGCAGATTTCGTAGATACACTGCTATCTCTGAGCCCATGACAGTCTGCTAATACAGACTGGAAGAGATCCAGGTTTTTCTGATTCCTTGCCTTTAACCTAAGGATTAAAATGTCTTTTTAAATAATAGCAGCAAATCATTGTGGGTGGCTGTGAAAGGAGACAGATGACAGTAAATGCTGGGTAGGCAATTTTGCTCCTGGGAGAACACTGTTCTCTGGAAGAGTTTATCAGAAAACCAATTTTTATATAATTTTTGTCAGCTATGTGGTTTTTTGTTTGTGCTGTTATCAGACAATCATCCCACATATCTAGATTTTCAGTTATGGTTCTTCTTTGCTCTTATTTTTGATGTTTTTAATATAATACAGGTCCGGTAACACTACTGGAATCAATTACATTTTGCTAGAGAACTGGTAGCACTAACTTTTGCAAAAGATTCCTCATACCACAGACTTTTTTTGTGCTTACTCTTGCTTCCTCCCTCTGCCCTACACAGTAATTTCTCCATGCATTGCTGCATTGTGGTGCAGTTCAGGCAGAGACCTATAGCTTGGTGGTCTGATGGCCCTTCAGGGAGAAGAGGGAGCCACATGATCAAATCACCTCAACCTGAGGCCAAGAGAAAGAGTGTTTGTGGGGGTCCTGGCCCAGCCTGACTAGTTTGGTTGCCTCCTTCTGGCTGTTTCTGCCTACAGAAAGGCACTGCTGGAGCCAGACACTGGACAGGCAGAGGCAGGTTCTTGAGTCATGCCCTGTGTTGTACTGATGATATTACCTTGTGAAGGCACCTGACATGTCTGGAGAGGAGCAGATGTGCTTGAGGACTCTGTCTCCCTCTACCAGCTGCTGTTCCATGATTCCACAGGGAACCTAGCTTAGCTGTCTCAATCACTGTGCTGGGTGAGGATTTGCATTGCCTACATTAACTAGGCTAAATTAGGAAGGTAGAGTGAAGCCTGTAATCTTTCGATACTTCAATTTCCAACTATACAATATCAGGACTTAAAAATTAATGGCTCAGTAAAGCATAAAGCCTTACAGATCTTTGAATGAACCACATAAGTATGAAAACTTGAAAGTTTGAGTTCAGCAGTTCTCCTTTACAAGTTCTAGAAATTCCAATGACATTTAAAAGTATAATAGTTGAAGGGGGTAGGGAAGAAAAAGGGGTCATCCAAAGTTTCTGAACTGAAATATTTAGCTTATGTTTTGGGTAAATAGTTGTGTTAGTGTTTGCAGTCTGTCAATGTATTGAATTCTGTCTGATTCATGAAGAGAAAGTTCATTAATTAGAAATAACTTGCACTGTATGACAGCACACAAAGTGTTACAGGCATGATCAGACTGCCACTTTATAAATCACAGACAAATCAGTACAGACATATGGGTGAAGTATTTGCAAAGTATATGTTTAGCATAAATCTGTGGGATTTTTATAAATGGTCATTTCAGTTTTTTACTGAAGCAAAAGTTGTAGTTAAGGTTAAACTTCAATAGCTTTGTGTGATACACCAGGGCTCTCTGGTGCCTTGGTTACATTTTTTGGGGAATGGTGGCACTCGCTAAGACTGATGTGGCAGTGGAGTTAGGGGCTTTTTGTGCTGACTGAGCAAGTCTAAGTACAAGGAACAAACAAAGTGCCTGTGCTACATGGCACTCAGGCCATTCCAGCTGCATGGTAATGCAATATCACAATTTCTGGTACATGAGCTTGTTACTCTGCAAGATTTTCTGCCTTGCTCCCAGACATATCCATGAGGGATGTATGGTAAAACTGTCTGGAGCCACTTTTGAGGTACACAGAAGTTGCATGTTCCTCAGTTATACAGTTTTACACCTCAGCTCTTCCAGTTCTGGGACTCTCCAAGTAGACTGTCATTTGGGTTTACTAACAGCTCCTGTGCCTAATTTTATGATGTGTATAACAGTAAAGAAGAGAAAAATACCGATCCTTAGTTCAAGCCCTTTGAATAGGGAAAAGGTTCCCTTTGTCTTCCATGTAATTTTTATCTAACCTAACTAGACTTATTTCTTAACGTGTAGGATCAAAAAATGAGGCTGTAGAAAAGAATATGCCTTCTACTGCATCTCCAGAAATAATTGCTCATCTTTGATCACATTGGCTTTTGATGCTAGTGCAAATTATTGGTGGCATTATTGCATTGAAAAGCTGTGAAGTGGAGGTATAGGTTGTTATGAAGATATAAAGGGAAGTCTAATGAGTAATAGTAATTTCATCATAAGTCTTAATATCAATTTGTCTAGACTTTTACTGACAGTCATAAAATTCTGATTTGGTAAAATAAAAGCAAAAATTAAAATTCTGAAATTCAGCCGAATGGCACAATAGGACAATGAAGAGTGAAGTGGTTTATTGCTGCATTTGCATAAAGGCTGTCACCTCTTCCAGCTATACCATCACAATGTATATTTGAAATGCAGATTGTTTTCCCTGTGTGCCATTTTAATAAAGAGGATGGGTGGAACATGACCAAAATCTTGCTGTGGGTCTAATGATATCATTTGGAGGTTTGATCATTTTTTTTTCTCCTTGAAAGGGCTGTGAATGCTGTGGCTCCAGGCATCAGTAACTTACTCAGGCCACTGCACAAAAAATGGGAAATGGGATAATTCCATATCTCAGTGAATACCTCAAACGCACCTGAAGATTTTATTACAAAATGGCTCAGTTCTTGAGTTCTGGGCTTGTCCGTGATAAAAGTGGGAAATTAGGTCACCGTTGTTAAAAAGCTTGAGAAATTGCATACTTCATGGACTGGAGAATTGTAGAATTATTTAGCTTAATTCATGTATGTCTCTAAAATCAGTCAGAAGTAGTTGTACCTAGGTCACAGAAACCTAGATGTTTTGTAGTTTCATCTAGAAAAACTTAGGAAACTCAGAATCCAACTTCTTTTCTTGAAGTTCAAGAGACAAATAAGGAAGTCGGTGTTCTAGATTATTTTTCTTTGTTCCTCAGTAGCTTCTTCTTGTAGAATCTTCTTAATTGAGGTCCAAAATGGAATCCTAGCTGGCTTGTCATATTCTTTTCTGTACAGAGCTATAAATGTATGAAAAAGGCTTTACTGTTCTAAGGACTGCTGGTTTCTGCCTATGGTGCTCCTGAGCAAGATGGTAAAAGCTTCTTGCAAGGATAATCATGGTTTAATTGGTCTGATTTTGTGTTTGTTTAACAACTTGATAAAGAGCAGTAAAACGCGTCATTGAAAAGCATTTACTATGCAAGATGAGTACAACACCTGAAGGACAAACTTCTGCCAAAGTCAGGAAGCCAGTCCACCACTGCTCTTGTTCCTTTTGGAATCAGGGTAGGTAGAAAACACAATCACTTATATAAAACACAATCACCCATATATAACAAAGAAGAGACTCAGATTTGATACATTTTTCTTTGCTGAGAAAATCAGTTTCACAGTATAGATCTATTGCTATTTCTGTAGCTGTAAAATCTCTGTATCCTACAGAGAACTTTTATTCTCCTTACCTGGCCCTCTGCAGTCTGTGTTTCAAAGCTGAAATCGAGGGCATTCATTATTGACAGTTCAATTGGTGTATTCTTTTCGGTTCACCTCATACACTGCTCTCAAATTCATCTGAAAATGTGAAATAGCCTGTTGAATTTTCCCCTTGATGATACCACAATAGATGTGAAAGAAGAGCCTTCAACATAAGGCTTCCTAAGTGTTAACAGATCATGAAAATTGGCAACAACTGTTGTGCCGAGTATCATAACCTGTGAGAGGAGGGCCAGCAATTCCACAGTGATGAGAAGAGTGCTTGGTGTTTGAGCTGTGGTCACATTTGCCTTTCAAGTCGTTTGGGCCTCCATGCCACACTTTTCAGGAGAAGAAAGCTAATGCAGCTGCCTTTGTTAATCAGTCAGTATGACCTAGGCCCTGGGGGAGGCAGGCAAAGGCAGATACATACTGAGACACACAATCCTTGCTGATTAACAGTGAAAGCTGGTAAAGTTACTCTCTAAGCCTGTCTGGCCCATCAGCTGCAGAAATGTAATTTAGATGATTATCTACATGCCCATTAAACCTTGTGACCCATCACTAGTCTGTTTGAAGTTTGCCTGCTTAAACTCGCTAATAGGAAGAATAGAAGGATTAACTCAGAGGTCATGAAATAAGAGAGCAGCAAAGAAGATGACAAAAGAGCAGAGAAAAACTTCCTACTGCATGTATTTGGTAAGGAGAAAGAACTACAGTACCATGATCATCTCAGCAGATACTGTTACTTTATGGAGCAAGCAAGCCATCTGGAATTCAGGCCATTTAATCCTTTGTGTGTGTGCTTTCAGTCTATTTTGTTTAGCTCTACAAATAAAATGAACTACCTGTGTGATGAATGTTGTCACATTAGGTGTTTACTAAACATAATACAAGATAATAGAGCGTGGAATCCTCGTGGACAGTAAGAGTTTCTGATTTTGTTCAGGGCTAGAGTGTGTAGATATAAACAATGGAAAAATTTAAATCAATCACATCAGAGTAGCTGCAGTCAGGTCAGCATCAAGTCCAGTCTTGTTTCCTTTAGGATAAGAAGCTCCAGCCACTACAGGTGCTTGTTAACTTAAGGATTATGAATAAAAATCATAACCAGTGGTCTATTTTTTATTTGGTCAAATTGGAATAAATATAAAAATTTATAATTATCTCCCAAAATTATTTGCAGAATGTTGCAATGAAATTGGTGACCAGTTAAAACTAAATTCATAGGGAAAAGATGAGATGCCTTGCAGAAAACAGAGTGGAATACATGAGTACCTCTGTAAGGGTGACCTAGGGTCTGACTAGTTAATGGAAGAAAATGAGCTTGAGGTTTAAATGGAGTCTTGAAGGTCATTTACCTACTTTTACATATACTGCCACTCTTGAAATTAGTCCTTTGCCCTTTTGCTAAAGACAGGCTATTTGCTGAGAAACATTGGTTGGGGGCATATTTTGCTGTATTTCAAAGAAGAAAAAACCATTCCTCTCATGCTATGTTTGGATCTCTAGGTTTTGCAGTATTAGACCTCTTCACAAAGAATTATTGTGGTCTATTTTGCAATATTTTGGTATATTTATTTATTTAGATTTTTTTTCATATCGTTATGATTAAACATAGTTCTGTTTCTCATTTAATTGTATTGAATCAAGCATATTTTCCAGTTGTCTCAGACTGTTAATTTACATGTACAGCTCTGTTTGAAACACAGCAATATGCTACTAGCAGTATTCAGTGCCGTAGCAATTAATTTTAGAACCTGAGTAGCAATTAATTTTAGAACCTGAGACTTTTCCCCCAGTGTTTTTAGTATTTTTGTGACTGATAATGCAAACTCAAATACCTGATGCCCTGAAGCTAATGCCTGGACTTCAGAGTAAAATGCATAAATTTTAAAATTCTACTTTAAGCATCACCTGAAGATGCCTTGTACATTAATCTGGTTACAAGATTTCCAAATTAGTGTCAACCACAGTTAGATCTTCAGTGTAAAACTGTTAGTCTTTATGTGTTTGCCACAGTGGCAGTCGTTCTCATCTTGAAAAATATTAAGGTTTTAGGAGGGAAACAAACTTCTGTTGCTGATCATAAATCTTCCATTGAGTGGCATGTACTCAGCTGTTTGCAACCAGACTGCTTCAGAGGACAGAAGTTATTCATAAGTCTCATTCCATTGGTGTTGTCTGAAAAATAAAGTAGATGCCAATATCTGCTGGGAAGCCTTGTAGAAAACAGATCAAAGGCTTCTGGAGTTTATTTAAGAAGGAGCAGTTGTGAGAGGCTTAATGTCTGAGTGTGGCATGAAAAATGAAACAGCCATATGCAGAAGTCCTCTGGACTTCAGTAAAAGAATTTGAGTAATATGTGGTACAGGTGGACTGTTGTCTCAGCCTGTCATTCTTTTATGCCTTTGTCTCTAAGGAAGGCATTGCCTCCTCTGTTTAACCCCATTAAAAATTTTTTCCTGAAAGTCATTGCAGAATAAAGCCACCTTCGCTTAAGCAGTGTTATCCCTGCAAAAGAGATGCTGTCTTCTCTAGGGCATTTAATTCGTTTAAAGGTCTGTGATTTTGTGTAATTCACTTAACGTGTGTCCAGTGTTCTGGCCAGCATTTTTACTTTGTGTGCATGAAGCTGTGTCAGACAAGATTTGGGATAGATATTGGGAAAAGTTTCCCATCCAGAGGATGTTTGGGCACTGAAACAGGCTCTCCAAGGAAGTGGTCACAGCACCAGCCTGGCAGAATTCGGTAAGTGCAAACAATGCTCTCAGACACAGGGTATGACACAAGGGCTGCCCTGGGCAGGGCCAGTAGCTGAACTCAATGATCCTTATGTGTCTCTTCCAGCTCAGGACACTCTATGATTCTATGATTGGAGAGTTTCTGAATGAGGCTTGTATCTCTGTTTTAGGTGTGAGAAACTGTCTATTTTTCCATTAGAATTGTTCATTTTATTTATGTTTACTCCTCATATGTCTTTGTAATGGGTTGACCCAGGCTTGTCCAAGGCCCACCAAGGCCACTCTATCATTCTCCTCCTAAATTTGGCAGGGGAGAAAAAATATGATGAAAAGATTGTAGGTCGAGATAAGGTCAGGGAGAGGTCACTCAGTGATAACTGTCATTGGCAAAACAGACTTGACTTAGGGAATTTAGTTGAATTTATTGCCAATCAAAATCAGAGTAGGATAATGAAAAGTAAAACAAACCTTAAAAATACATTTCTTCCCACCCTTCCCTCCTTTCCTGAGCTTAACATTGTTCTTGATTCTCTACCTTTTCCCCACCAGTGGTGCAGGGAGATGGGGAATGGGGGTTATGGCCAGTTCACCACATGTTGTTTCTGCTGCTGCTTCCTCTTCAGAGAGAGGAGTCCTTACTGCTGCTCCAGCATCTCTCCCACAGGAGACAGTCCTCCTCTAACTTCTGCAGTGTGAGTCCTTCCCCAGACTGCAGTTTGTCATGGGCTGCCCTGGCATGTGTCTCTTTACGCAGGATAAGTCCTTCCATGGGCTGTGGGTGGATCTCTGCTTCACTGTGGACCTCCACAGTGTGCAGGGGCACAGCCTGTCACACCATGGTCTGCACCAGGTTTTGCATGGGAATCTCTGCTCTAGCACCTGGTGCAGCTCCTCTCCCTTCTTCTCCACTGACTTTGGTGTCTGCATAGTTCCTCTCACATATTCTCAGTCCTCTCTTCTCTGGTCACAATTACTTCTGCACCAGAAATATTTTACGGCTGGTCCATCTTGGATCTGGCTGGCACTCGCTCTGTTGGACATGGAGGAACCTTCTGGCAGCTTCTCACAGAAATCACCCCTATAGCTCCCCCCTGTACTAAAGGTTTGCCATGCAAACCCACTGCAGTCCTGTAGGGTGCCTTGATTTATAAAATACCTTGGGACAGCTGCAACATCTTCAGTTCATACCACTAATAGATTGTAATAAAAATAGTGCCTGTGCTTTCCTATGGAATCATTGCTCCTGTGTTTTAGGGACTTCCCATTATTTTCTTCTTCCTTCATACATTCCCTATGTGACTATGTTTTCTTCATGGATGGCGACCAAAGCAGAAAAAAACCCCAAAAAACCAAAATCTTAGAAGAACCCAAAAAGGCTTAAAAATTTAAATAAATTACTATCCTGATATCTCAAGGTCGTCCCCACCCCTTAGTCAGCTTTCTCTTTATTGGCCTTTCTCTTTAAAGGCCTTTTCCTGGCCATACCAGGCTGTGCTGGGAGAAGGACTGAGTGTTTCCAGTCGCTCTGATATCTTAGTTTGAGTTCCTTTGTCACTTTAGAAATGACTTCAGAAAAGGATCCAGGAACCTACTAGGAGATGCCACATGAAAAAGATACAAAGAGAAAGGGAGCAGGTATCAATTGCCTCAATATTCACTTCTTACCTCATCAGAAGCTTGGTATCACATCTTCCTTCAAGCTGCTGATCCCAAAGAGACTAGGACTGTGCATACCTGCCAGTTTTGTGTAAGTGCTCAGTATGTTCAAAATCATTTTTCTACCCTAATCCAAGTGGCCCTAGATACCTGTGTTTTGGTACCTGTAACAAACCCTGAATACCCCGAATGTTGCTGGCTGTTCATCTGATAGGGTAAGGTAATTTTCATGACCTCTTGTTGCTATATAAATTTTTTTTCTATGAAGTATATGGTAACAACTCAAAAACCTCACTGATACTCCTGATAACTGTCCCCGTTGTGCTATACCTTTCCTGATCTAACAGCCTAGTGTTTTTCATACTATTGAGCTACACATATAAATTTAAAAAAATATTGGCAAAAAAACTTCTTGAGGGATTTTCTTCTTTTAATCAAAACTAAAATATTCCTAACCAAACTTCTTGTGCAATATGCCATGGTATCTCTTTCAAGAGATTCACTACTTGACAGAAAAGTTGCACAATTTTAATTTAGTGATACTTTTGGGGGGCTTTTTTAAAGCAGATGTTTAACACTTCAGAATTTTATTGTGAGAGAGTTTGGATGTACTGGAAATTGGTTATGATAGTAACAAAAATCTCTAAGAGTCGCCAAGTAAATTCTAGACAAAAGGGAACACTAATAGAATGCAGGAACTAAACAACAATACAGTAACAGCAAAAAGACAGAAAATACTTCAGGGACCTGTAATCCCCATGGTTTGATGAGATTTCAGTGGGAAAACAATCTAGTGCATTTTTCTGCAGAGTGGTGTGCATGCTTAACTTCCCACACTGGACATTTCCACTGAAATCAGTGGGATAACTTGTTCTGAATAATACCATATGTCTCCATCTTTTCAGGCCCAAAGTATTAAGCTATATTTATTAGGTCTGGGATGAGTATAGTTGTATCCATGTTCACATTTGTTCAGGACAGTCATTATTTATTTATTCCTAAAACAGAAACACTTTTGTAGCATCTATCAATGCTCCTGACTTTTGTCTTCTAAGTCTTTTTGCTCTTTTGCACGATGACATGCTTTGATATCTATGAAAAATGACCGTTTGTTAGATATAAAAAAATGTTTAATTTTTTATGTGAATTATCACATTATTAATTCAGAGAAGCATATTCATTGATTGCACAGAGTTGATAAGTATCAAGGATTTTTTTTTACATATGGGACCAGGATACTCTCTTCTGAACTAGTTTTGCAGTGGCATTTCCTGAAGTCTTTACAAATTGGTGGAACATAATCTTCTAGAATAATCAGAACAAACAAAGAAAGAATATAGCCTCCTATTCCTTATGTTTTCTTTCTGACTTTCTTCCTGTTTATGTGTCCATCAGTAACATTCACTTGTTTTGTTTGGACGTGTTTGTGAAAAAATATCTGTTAGGTCCACCATCAATGTCCCTTTCAACATGAAAAACTATGAAATTAAAAATGTTAGTCTTCCTCATCTGGTAATGTAATGGAGTTTGATCAAATTTTGGGGGAAAACAGGTCAAAGACATGCAATTTTGGAAATCCTCAAGTGGCTTTAGCATTCCATTGGGCCAGAGCCTTGGCAAGTAGGGGAAGTCGTCAAAGGAGAGGGAGAAAATTTAATTGTATATTTTGTGTTGGAGTGACTGATCTTTTATCTTGTGAGCATCATATTTGGGTAACTTTTCAGACCTCAAGTTGTCATATTTTCAATTAATTTATGAACAGAGCAACAAAGTACTCAACTGACTATAAGTTCCTTTATATTACCTTGTAATATTACCTTGTAATATTACTTGTTCCTTTATATTACCTTGAATGTACCTTTAAAATTTCTCCATAGTAACATTTTATCAGTATTAAATCAAATGCTTTCAAGTCTTGTGTAGCTGGTTTGCTCAAGACAAAAAAATATATATACAAAGAATGCTTTACCTGATCAAGAGATAATTGAAGCATTTTTTGGTTTTAATCATAAAATGCACTGAAATACTACACAGTACACATTATGTGTTTTGCCAAATTTGACTTTATGTTCTTCCTTTCCTAAATTCACTGTTAAACACAGAGCTTTCATTTGTCAGAAATCTGCAAGATACTAATGATTACTGTCAAATCAACCACTCCTCTGTTTCTTTATGCTTGCAGTTAAATACTTAAAAGTTTTCCCTTTGCCAAATCTTTGTACTCTTTTCACTGAGTAAGTTGACAAGTCTAATTTAGGAGTAAACAGAACACTTGGAATCTTCTAGCTGATTGTGCAATGGGAGTAGAGGCTAAGCTGAGGTCTTCATGAAGATCTGGACATCCCACAATAGAGTATGAGAAAAAAAAATGCAACAAGAATTCTGTATTTGAACTTGATTGTAGGAAAACATCAAAAATGTGTAGATGCATCATGCAGGACTGTGTGTTACTCTTCACATTAAAATCTTAGGATATGACTTTTCCATTCTTAAAACAGCGTGGAACAATTCAGAGGAGTTGTTTTGATTTGTTGGAGTTTTTTTAAGGTAAAATTCAAATTGTGGCTGGAAACTTGAAACCTAAATGAAAGTTATAGTCAGGAGCAGAGTCCCTTCCTGTGGCTGTACAAGACAAGGCTCTGCAGTATGCATACTGTATACCCCTAAACAAATGGCAGGAACACACAACTAAGGAATTTATTTGTGTTTTACTAACCCTGAGATCAAAATAATATGGATGGGTTACAGTGACCAAAGGAAGGTACTCCAGTTATCTCTTCAAGCAGTAAATCCACTGAGCAGAACTGCCATGTAAGAACAGCATCTATAGCAGCAGCTCTCAGTCCCTGACATGCACAGTTGCACTGGTATTTAATTTCTGGTACTCGAGGTTTCTTGTCTGATAACCTCTGCCACAGCTGCTCCCTATTCAGTTGTGTGTTCGGTCTTCCACTGTAATATTTTGACTGATACAGAGGGTTGGAGAAACTAAGGCTAGTGTTAAGAGCAAGAGTAGCAAAATAGAATTAATACCAGTACAAGGTTATGGTACTTTGTTCCTCCTGTATGAAATGTTATAGGTCTTTCTCCCTCTTCTTTTTCTTTCAACTTTCTCACTTTTCTTGTTTCCTTTGAGAATTCTCTAAGCATGTATATAGATTGAGGAGAAGGAGGTAAAAATTTGCTTTGCATGAGCCGATGCTCCCAGTCACCCACCTTCCCTTAGGGATGAGGTACAACATTTGTCAGCTCAGTCACTGTGAATGTTCACACACAGGTTCCACTCTCAACAAACCTTCCAGTTCCCCAGCTGCAAGAGGAAAGTATATATCAGGAAAATTTTTAAGCTTGAAAATAGATTGGATATTTGTTTGCAATAATCCAAGCAGATTGGATTGCAGTCCAAGAAGTGGAAGATGAGTACAAAAGACTGTAAGGTCACCTAGGGCAGGTGGTGAAACCCAGAATACAGTGACCCCCTGCAATGGTGACCTTTTCCCCATGTTGCAAACAGGGTTAAGCCCTCTTAAATATTGCACCAAATCACTGAGCACCTTAGAGGCTGTTGGTGAACAGGACTTTGAGATCCAGGATGTAAGGACATGGCCTGTGAATTCCTGGCTAAGCAGATACATTAACTGTCCAGTTTTCTTGATGGTGTAGAAAATACTTAGAGGGAGCCACGCTATATCCTTTTACCTGAGCCCATGGAAGGCTTCTCCAGAGTTTGTTTGGTAGGGGGCTAAGACTCAGGCCCTCTATCTCCTGATAAAGTGCACTATAAGCTTTTATACATCAGCAATTCCCAGTATTACTAGCACTTTGATACAGATAGAGAGCACCTAGTACGATAAGCAATGCTACCTGGCACAAAACCTTCCAGAAGAAAAGACATCCCTATTAAAGGCATAATATAAACAGCAAAACCAGCATTGTAGATCACAGTGGGAGAAGCTTGCATAATCACAGAATCACAGAAGTTCAAGACTGGAAGAGACCTATAAGATCATCAAGTCAAGTCGATGTTCTAACTGTTCAACAAGTGCCACATCCAGTCTTTAATGTCTCACTATTAGCAGTTCTTAACTTGCAGTAGTAAGGATAAATTGGCACTTTTGTTTTTTCCAAGGATTTTTTGCTGAGGAATGAGAAGGTGCCTGGCTCACAGAATCCCAACCATTTTTAGTTCTGCTTTGAAAAACGCACTTTTGCACATACTGATTTCAGTTGTGCACGCAGCTTTGGCCACACATTTCGAGATTTGTTCACATGACTAGGATGTATTTTCAAAACTAATAATAAATATTCAGAAGTCTTTTAAAAGATGTGTGATGACTAACACATATTCAAAACTACCTGAAAGCAAATTCAGACTGTGAGATACAGGGTCTTGAAATGTCCAGCAGAGAATTCAACATTAACTGCGTTCAATTCTTCTGTGTAAAAGAAGGGAAAGATTATTCTCTTTATTTTACTTAAATTCATGCATTTCTTTTCAGATATATTGCACAGTTTATGTTGAAATTATGCAGCAGTTTACTGTAATCCATAAGAAACATAGATTTTTTTTTTTTTCTTAAGCTGTTTTATACTTTTTGCATTTTGTTGTTGCAAATGAGGACTGAGCCTGCATTCAGCTGTTGCTGTTTCAGCTTGGCGTAACCCCACCAAAGTAACTGAAGCTTTGTAATTGAGTACAGACTGGAGGTTTGTACATTTTGCAAAGCATCTGGAAACTTTGGTGGATCAGTGCCAAACCCATAACTCATTGTTATTGCTTTCATTATGTGATGATTTTATGACATATAATATTCCACTTTCTTAACAGCACTCTTTTAAATGCAAATGTCTGGGAACTGATACATTTCTGTCCCTAACCTTTGTTCATTGCTAGCTTGGGTCAGGGTGTTTTATTGGAGAGCGAGTAAGATGTATTTGTTTTAATCTAGTGCTTGATTATGACAAACTTTTAGCACATTACCTGAACTGTTTAGGCATCTGAGCCAGCTTCCAAGACAGGACTGAGGGCATCATAATGCATCTGATCTTAAATCGGAAAAATAACATGAAGGACTAAACCATTCATTCACTGTTCAGACTGATATAGTTTCCTGAATAATATCATTTTCCTGAGAACATCAGAGTTCCCATTTGAAATAAGCACATCAGAATATGGAATGAAACAAGTTGAATTACGTTTTTTGTACCTCTGACTGTCTTTAGGAGCATAAAGAAACTTAACAGGTATGTGCTGCTTTGAATGTTTGCAGTGTTAACCCTAAGTCTGAGACAGGATCATTTATTTTCATTTGAGAGGTGCATTTTTGTACTTAGGGTTTCAGAAATCACCAAATTTCACATTTGAATTATTGCATATAACTAAACATTCTATTTTAAAGAATGGGCATAAATAGTTGTTCAATAGAAGGCATGAAATACTTTTGTTATCATCTTGGCAAGTTTTACAATAAAATGTGAATAATTCCTTTAGAAGTAAGTTGATGCTTGTTTTAATTAGGTTCAGGAATACTGATTCATTGTCTGTTCAGGCTTTCAGTTTTTCTACTCCTACTTTGATTATCAGATGTCCAAAGAGGCTTCTTTTGAAGGCTGGTTCAGCATACTGGAATTGAAGCAATTAGGTGAGTTTTTTCCTAAAATGAACTTTCAACCAAGGGTGTCCTTCCTTCTGCTTCCTCCAGTCTTACCCCAAAAAATAAAAGGAATGTAGCTCCTAGTTTCTTTTTCTTCTGCCCCCAACTCAGTTGTGTCCTATCTTCCTTGTTCTTAGTGACCTCCTCCTGATCCCAATCTGCTCCAGGTTCTTCTGTCTATGTAACAAAATAAGTAGATTATTCCTCAGAAAGCTCTTCTCTGATGGGAGAGAATAATTTCCGTCCTAGCCAATAGTTTCATTGTTGGTATGTCATTAGGGAGGAGAGATTCAGATGGATCCAAGATGAGTACTTCTATGCCCTCCTTCTGACTGGCTTTGTCCTTCATAAGAAGTGTGACAGCACCTTAAATAATTGTCCTGCCGATGGTCTTAATAGTTCCCTCTGAATCATATTCCAGTGATCATCCTGGATCAAAATATTTGACTAGTCAGTTTTCAGAGCAGCTTTCCATTACTGACTTAGGGAATTCTCCACAGTTCCAAATCAGTGTAGTTGTCCTAAGGCAACTGTGTCTGCAATTTGATCTCTTATATATTTTGATGATGGATTGATGTACAAAAAGATGGTTCTCTGTCACCTTAAATACCGTGCAAACCTAATTTTCCAGTAAAGAAAAAAATCCACTCATTTGGGATTTTATCCAAGACAAAATCTTTGCATCTGGAAGGTTGTGTTTTGGTCCCCACTACACAAAAGGACAAGGACAGGCTGGAGAGGGTCCAGCACAAAGATGATGAAAGCACTGGGAATCCTGCCAGATGAGGAAAGGCTGCTGGCTTTGTTCAGTCTCGAGAAGAGAAGACTTAAGGAAGACTTTAGCACCATGTTCCAGTATTTAAATGGTGGCTACAAAGAAGACAGAGACTCCCTTTTTACAAGGAGTTACATAGAAAAGATGAGGGGTAATGATATTGATTACTCTGTGAGAGATTCCATTTGGACACAGAAGGAATATTGTTCTCAATGAGGTTCGCTATTGAAACAAAGTGCAAAGAAAAGTGGTGGATTACCCAACACTGGACATCAAAGATTCAGTTTACAGGGTGCTGGGTCATTTTGTGTAGCCTTTTGACAAAGAAGTTGGACCAGGTGATTCTTGAGGTCCCTTCCAACCTGGTATTCTGTGTTTTTATGGTTTTATGGCAATTCAAATTGAGACTCCAAGGAGGAACATCAGACAAAACTGGATTGAGAGAGTTAATTCCTGAATAGGTTAAAACTTCTGACTGGGACATCTTTGGCTAGAGGTATGCTAACAAACTGGTGGGGTGCACCAGGTCTCTGCTGTATTGCTTTCAGTTAATGCTTGTCAGCTGTTTGGTACTGCTTCCTCAGCAAACATGAAGTCACTTCTTGCAGAAATTCTCCTACACTGTTTCAAAATAAAATTAACCAGGTTCACTAGACTGCAGTATGTGAAAGTTGAGATACTTTGGAGCCCTCAATAAATGAGTTATCACATTTCTGCCTGCTTTGAGCCTCCTGAAGTCTGTTTCAACCAAAATTATTCTGAGTCTGAATGTGTGGAGTACATGAAAATTAGTTGAGTGTCAAGACTGTTGAGAGTGCCTCAGCTCCATGGATTACTTTACTCCATCCCATAGTATGTCTTTTCTGTAATTCCTGTACCCAGGTATCCCAGGTGAGTTTTCTCATCTCCTTTGTATATGTGTCCCAAGAATAAAAACAGGGAATATTTCCACTGCATCTAGCAAAATTTCACCTATCTTTGAAGGTCTGGGTTGACTGTAGCTCTTCCAATTTGCTAAATCCCACAAATAAGACTGTGTGCCTGCCAGCTGGCAATCAGACATGCAAGTGAACAGAACTCATTAGCAGGGACTGGGTGTATTTGGAGATTGGACTTGCTGTGTACATATCCCACACATAGCTGCAGCTAGATTCCAACCTCTGGACCTTTGGCAACGTAAGGCAGGAGCATTGTCTGCCAAGTCAGAATGCAACTCCCCACTCAGCAAGTTTGAAGCTGTGCCAAAAGTGCCTTGCTGTGAAGCTAAGTATGATACAAGTTATGTCCTACTACTCTCATACAAGTTAGTCCACCTGAGAAAGGGGAACACATTCACTAATATTGTCTTTCTACACAGTTGTATTTACAGTTTTGCAAACAACTTTTTATTTGCATCACATTCAAATAAAAAATTTCTAATCTTGTTTTTGTTGTTTTTGACAGTTTGAAGGATAGAGTTGACTAAGGTTCAAAGGATACAATGTACTCCTTCATATCATATTTAATCAACCATTCCACTCCAAAGAATTTTTCTCTTAATCATATTCATATAAAAGTAACTGGGGTTAGGAATCAGTATCTTAGATGAATTCATACCTTTAATAGTTTTAATTGAAACGAGCATAAATCACCTGGAGTTTTCTGTTAGCAGGTCTTTTGGTTTAGAATTCTGGATTCACTTTTTTCTGAATCCTTCTTGTGCTTGAAGGAAGACTGGTTCATGCCTGTTGAGTCTTATCTTCTTTTTTGTAAGAGTCAGGGTTAAATGCATGAGACAGTATTTCTTGTTTGGACTCAGATGTTTATTAGTTTTTATCTATATTAGATTCTCACAAAATGTGAGTTCTACATTATTTTATGCTAAGAAACTAAAAATGGAGTTGTATCTCTCTCTCTACAAGGCTTTTTATGGGTAAGCTGTCTAATTAAGAAATGACAAATTATTTTTGCTTTTAACTTAATAACTAACTACTCGTGGTTCGCAATGTGGATTTTTTAATCTAATTATACAATATTACTTAAACTCATGAAGAAGAAGGAGAAGAAGAGGGATTAGCCTCTGTATTAAAACTTCAATCTTGTTTTATACATATTACTATATTCTAAAACTTTAAGTTTTCTACTGTGTGATATTACACTTTTATTTAAACTATACACTTAAAATTTCAGTTCTGTCATTCAATTTTGGAAGCTTTCTCTATGGCCTCAGGTCAAATGTAGTGTTTTCTTGGGAGTCAGTGCCTGTTAGCACAGAAGGTCTAAAAATCTCAGCAGCCATGGTTCCAACACATGTCAGAGTCTATTCTGTATTGCACTGTTTTAAATTAACTTTATAGTTGCAAGTCTCTAGAAAACTGCTATTTGCTCTGTGAATTAATTCCTTTCTACTAATGGTTAGTTAATTCATCTATGAAACAAGGGAAGGTCCTGTAAAGAAATAATAAATGTGAAACAGATATTTGGCAAAGAACATTAGTGCTCATTCCTTTTGCCAATTGGTTTTTCCTAGCATTTCATGAGTGATAGATTATGTGGCTTCTCACAGACTTTTTAGCTATGTTGTGGAATGCCCTTTACTGGAAGACTTTAAGAGAGATTAGTAAAACTGCTGGTACACTTGGTCTTGCCTTGGTATGGGAAGATGACCTAATGATCCTGTGGATTTCTTTACTGATGGGCTTTTATCCTGCTTTGTGTGTCCAGGATTCTCACAACTCAGATTTTTTTTTGTAAAAGGCTGTGCTATGCTACTACATTTAGTTAGTCTAAACTGGAAATAAAGTAGAACTGCTAATGATTTTATCCATTTATTTTTCTCCTATCTAAGCTTGAGAACTTCTCTTTCCCTTCAGTTTTAAAGAAGTGAAACAAGAGAGAAGTATAATTTAGAGACATTTTATTGGCAGAAATCTTGCTCACAAATGCTTTTCTCTGTAAATTAAAGGTCAAGAGGGTTTTAAACCAGGATGTTCCTTGCCAAGAATTGCAATTTAGGAAGCAATTATTTGTAGCTAATGTGGTTTGGGACAGATGCCATCATTAGAACAATGAGACTTTTCCCTTGTTTTTGACCCAGTAAACATTCTGTTTACATAGGAAGCTATGTAACCATACATATGGACATTAGGGAAATGAAGGAAGAGTTTGAGAAAGGAAATCTCTGAATTGAAGGTGAACTCATGATACAGATTTCAACTCAAGTTGAAGCTAGGATTGAGAATAAAGACTTCATTTATGGTTGCTGAAGGCTTATGAGGTTGTTGGAGGTCAATAGAACTGTGGTGTTATGATTTGCATAAAAGTATAAGAAGAAAGCAATTAACTCATTGTTCTAAGCAAGCTATTATGTCTGTCTAGTTTAAATTAATAAACTCTGATGTAGTAGAAAACAAAGACATTTTCAGACATATTTTACTTGCTAGCAAAGTAATCTCAAGCTATGTATTGCTGCTCTAATGCTTTTCCAGAAATTCAGCCTAATCACTAAAAATTCAATTTGCCAGGAAACTTTTTCTAAATATTGGCTTCATAAAACAAAATTAAAAATGTAGACTACTTTTTTTAAATGACTTTTTAATCTGAAGAAAGTGCTCTGCACAGTTATGAGAAGTGATGTATGGTCACAAGAGGTAAAGTTCTAATATTTCATGTTTGCAGCATATTCATAGGGAAATTGTAACATTTTATCTGCATTTCTGATCAACTGTGCACCATGAAGAAAAATTATTACAAATTTTCCTGTTCTTTCTGCTGATATTGGTGGTAATTCCAGCTGAAAGGAAGATGCATTTGCTAAACAAACGTGGCTAAATGTGTTTTAGCCACACAGTTCCTGTTGTATCTCCTGTTGGAGTCCTGTGCAATGGCCACTGTCCAAGGACACATAAAGACATAAAACATCTGTTCCAACATAAATATGGGAAACTACTTTAGGAGACATTTGTATCTATTAGCATCAGCTGTGTTACATTTGTTAAACTTATACTAAATTCTAGTGTTCTGAACAAAGCCAGAGTATATAAAACTGTGTTCTTTTGAAAGAGCAGAACAGAAATAGGACAAAAATGAAACAGTTAAAAAAAAAAAAAAGCAAAAAGAAGACCTGTGATCACACAAAATACTGGAATAATGCCTTTTAAAAATCTCAATATTGCTACACACAGATACCAGAAGAGCTGAACATATCTTGTCAAAAAGTATAATGATTTATTAGCTTCAGGGTCTATCTGGTTGCTGATAAAATCTGAACTGTGATTGCATACACATCATTAAGCAGGAGTATGCTAGGCTGCCTTTTTTCCTCTTCAACACTGTGTTAAAGATTTCACCTAAACACACTGCACTCTATTGATGCTTTAATCCAGTGAAGGAAGGCTCAAGGCTCACATATTTTCAATAAGTAAAAGAACAAACAGTCTCAATTACTGAGATTATGCTTAGTCTATCCAGCAAAAATGCTAACTTTAATTACAAAATATTAACATGTACCATATTTTAAACCTAGATAGGATTTCAAAAATAGCCATAGGAATCTAAAAATGTCAGCTTTGTCTCTCTGTGTGGGAACATTCTCCTGGATAATGCTATGGAAGGCAAAAATAGGTGCAGGTTTTATTGTGCAATTTTGGTGTTTGGTCCAGGTAGGTGAAATCGTGCTGTCCTTAGCCAAGGGACACTTTCCGTGATCTCTTCTAGGCACAAACCCAGAAAAGCAGAGTCAATACATCAATCCACACCTTCTTTATTAATTCTTTCCACCGGAGATTATGCTAGGAAACAAACTCTGTATTCCCTGTTGTTTGACAGTTTGAATGCCTGACTGGCCAAATTAAGATGAGGCATTGTAGACCAGGCTCTGTCAGAAAGGTTAATCAATAAAAACAGAGGCCTCTGGTAGAAAAAATGCTGTTTCAGAAAAAGAAAATGGAGTATTGTAATTGCTCTGTTCGATTTCAATAATTTTGTGTTTCATGGCTGTTTTCACCAAAGAGAAGATGGAAAACTGAGTCATGGATCAAAGGTACACCACACTCTATAGGAATTTAATTTTTCTGTTTAACACGAAATTAAACTAATAATCATAAGTTTCAGACAGAAGCAGAAAAAATTGTGTAAATCCACCAAAAAGAAATGTGAAAGTGTTCTGTCTCCTCAAAATGAATTTTATTGTTCCCTCTGAAAGCAAGATATTGAAAATAGCTTAGCTTCAAAGCCCTGTTTTTCATTATTGTGGCTTATTGCCCACAATTAGCTGCTTCCAAAGTCCATTTAAAGCTCTTGTGTTCTTTGACTGCTTCTCCTACAGACTGTGAAAGAAATTGTGAAAGAAATTGCTGCTTATTACGGACTGTTAAGTTTTATATTTGGTTTGCTATAGGAAAAAATGTTAACAGTATCTTCTGCTGCCTACTATTCTTACAGTAGGAAAGATGGAGCCATACGTATGGGCTACCTCTGTGCTTTAAAAGACATTTGTTTGTTAAGTTGCCAGAGAATTGACATGGTACCTGAAGAGCTGCCATGTGCATTTCTGGCAGCTGCTGTTGGAGAGTTTTGTTCAGACATGGCTTATAGAAAAAGGCCATGATCATAAATAGCTGGTTAAGAAGTAAAAGGCAGCTGTAAGCAGCAAGTTCTCAGGCTTTTTCCTTAAAAACAATAAACACCGTGTCCTTGGCTAAATGATGAGAAAAACATGGTGGAAAACATGGAGTCCTTGAAGGGTGCTCAATAACAAGTCAACAGCAGGATGAGAAAAACAAGTATTAGCCTCAACAAGAAACCACAGGTATTAACAACAAAGGAGGGGTTGGCATGTAATCTGTAACCAATGATGAGCTTGGGTTTTGCAATATGTATGAGCTTAATTAACACTACTATAAAAGTGTGTAAGCTGCATCAATAAATCGGAGATCGATGATCATCACTAGGATGTGCAAGTCTCCCTTCACTTTCATCAAGCTGCTCCTGTAGCTAACAGTTTACATTGACCTTCTGTACCAAATGTTTTGTTTGGTTCCTGCTCTCTGCAAAATTGAAAATATGGCAGTGGGATGGAAGGGAGAGTCTTGTATGACCCAGGTATTTTATTGGTCTGTACACTCTGCATGGGATTCATCTTACCTGACTTCTGTTTTCAACAGTGTGACCTAGTTCCTTAGGATGCCTATGTAATGGGGTGAATTACCTATTTAAGGCACAGTTTGGTTGATCTGTTCTGAATATCTATTTTATCTATGTCTGAGTGGCTTAGCTGTTAAGTTGTAGTGTCTGTGTTTCAGCTCCTAATATTAGATCAGATGAAACCTATCTTCTGTAATTTATATCCTGAGCAATCTGGATAAAATATGTTTGACTAAAACAAGTTATGCAAGCAAAGTTACATGAGTCTCATGCAGAGGAGGCAGAGAATGTGATAGAGACTCCTTTAGCAGGACTTTGGTGGCATTCCTTAGCACATGAAATTCATGTAGTTCAAAGCTGGTGTTGTAACTCTTGGTACCACTTTGTGACTACTGAGTATATGATGATGGATATTCAGGCCTGAGGACTTGCAGAGTGCTGAATAGCCTGTATACATGTACCTGAGCACAGTGAAAGCATTTGGTCCTAAGGGTTTTTACCCGTCTTGGATCTGGCTCTTCACCCAATGAAAATTCCAAAAACTCTTATAAAGGCAAAGTCATTATAGAGGTAACAAGATTTTTGCATAAAGGTTTGCTTTGGAAAAGGAAGTGAAAGAAGAGAAAAGAGGGCAGGGGGTGGGAAAGAAGACTGGCGATGAAGGAAATTAAGCAAACCACTTTTCCAGTAATCATTTTATTTGAAAGTATAATTTCATAACCTTTTTTAATTTGTTCTTTATATGGCTTGAGGTTTTAGCCTTCATCCAGGGTTTTATAATCTGTTAGGAATTTAATGTATAATTTAAATAAATTATAGAAAAATAAACCCACTAGTGATAAGAATGAAGGCTCTGCTTCTGTGAAATAAAAATTCAAAGTGTTCACTTCTCACCTTATAAAGTTATGAAGCTTTGCTCGAGTCACATACTTTTGTGATTGTTCTTTAGGTGTGAAAGTCATCATTACTTGTCAAAAGCTGTTTAAAAAAGCTGATGAAAAAAGCTGACTTGTAGATATTATTCACTCTTATTATTTTGCAATAGAATAATATGAACAGTGAAGCAAATTAACATACAGTATAGAAGTTTAAAAATGCAGGTTTTATTCTTTAGAGTTTTTAAGTTCCTGCCTGCCAAAAAGGTTCCTTCAAAAGTGTCTATTAATCCTAAATAACAACATAGAAAGGAAGTAAGGGCCATCTGGAAAAGTCTTATTCGTGGGAAGAAGAAAGACATTTATGGTGTCTAAGTCTTGGTATAGATTTCTGTCAAGATGGAAAGAGCACATCATACGCTCTATTTTGGATATGGGTTTGACCCTCTCACTTGCTAAGCAAATGCTGGACTTTAAGAAGCTTGGAAACTTAATTAAGGACTGGATGAAGTTCATTCCTCTTGACAGGAGCATTCTCTTTGCATCAGCTCTTCATGGGAGCATTCTGTTAGGGGGATACTTACAGTAAGTTCCCTCTGTGGCAGATGGGCATTATCCTGGTCCAAATCAACCTCTGAAGCTACTACTGTCCATTCTTTGACTCCGAATAGCTTCAGCTGTTGTGACATGACTTACAGAACCTCATTAAGCTGGAATCAAAGAATCAACTCACATCCCAAAATATGAATGACACAATGCTCTTGGGTCAATAGTTTATCTCTGTCATAAAATGCTATAGTGAAAAAATTAAGACAACTTGGGATTTCATAGTCATCCTATATAAGTCCAGATTTGCTTTGATTCTGTATGTCTCTAGTGTGTTTGAAGACCCCCTGAACAAAATGGAGGTATTTATCCCTGTTTAAATCTGAGCATCTCTCTTGTGTCTAAGCTGGAGCATTAGTCCTTCAGAGTCCTCTCAGGCCACTCAGTAAAGTGAATGGAGAAAAGTAATCCTTCAGGGAGGATTACTTTTTTTCAGAGGGAACCTAACAGATGCCATCACAACATTACAGAAAACAGCTCTTTAAGTCAATAGCAACCCTATCCTTCTCCTTCTCAAAGATCAGAGATAAGCATCACTTTTTAAACCAGAATTATAGTTTAGGTGAAAATGCTAAAAAATAATTCACTGACCTTGTACTCTGCCTTTCCATAATTTCTGCAAACTGTCTTGCAACTTCAGAAAAGACCTGTGAGGTTTTTTCTGAAGGTTCCTGCATACTGTCTATGAAAAGGAACTCTTAAAATAAAGGTACTATAGAAAGAAGGCTCTGTGCCTATAACACCAGTTCCTGTAACCAGGAACTGAAACAGTTCTTCCTAGGAAGTGCTGACTATTTTGTTCTCAATCCAGCAAACTACTAGTATGAGTGCTCAGTCTTACTAACGTGATCCTAAAGCAGGAAAATGGAAAACCATGTCCTTTTCCCTAATGATGGAAGCAGAAGCTGATATAAAGGAAAACATATTTTGAGCTTTGTACTGCTAAAAGTATCTTTTCTTTATAAACCAGAACTGATAACCAGTTAATTGTGAACTCCAAGTGCTGAATTACAGCTCCTTTTTCAGTTGAAGCTGCACAATATCTGAGTAGGTTCTAAAATAGTAGTAACAACAAATAGAGGACTTGACAATCTTTCAATCATTCAAATAATGATTGACTTCACTGCAACAAATACAGTGCAGCTGATAAAATTAGGAGTTCTATTTTTCATAGAACTTCATAGAAAAAAGATTTTTCTTGTTTTGTATTTGGGTGTTTTTAAATATATTTAACCTAAAGTGGGCCAGATGAACTCCTACTTTAGAGTTTGTCGTTTCTTGTCCCATTGGAGATTTTTTTACTTAAAGCACTAACTGAACTCACATCAAGAGGACATAAATGATTTGAATTTACATCTCCTACAACTCAGCATTTCTCCTGAGATTACAGAATCATCAGATTGTAAAATTTGGAAGAGACCTCTAAGATTGTCACATTCAGCCATCAACCTAGCATCACCACTGTTCACTAATAAACCATGCCCTCCAGGGCCATATGCACACATTTCTTTGAACACTACCAGGGATGGTGACTTTCCTGGGCAGCCTGCTCCAATGTTTGACAATTTCTTCTGTGAAGAAATTTTTCCTATTGCCTGATTTAAACCTCTCCTAGTGCAAATTGAGGCCATTTACATTAGGCTCTTAGACATTACAGAGATGTTCCAGTTGTGTTTTCTACTGGACTTAGTCTGGCATATCAGTTCCCAGGATATTTACTAATCAGCCTTCCCTGATTCCCACTCCTAACTTGAAAATCAGCACCATCAGGTTTCCTGTGAGTGTGTGAATGAAAAGCTGCACCATTGGAAGCCTTCAGGGCACTTTTGGCCTGCAGCAGGGATGGCTGAGGGAGATGGTCTATTTTAACCCAGAATGCATAAAGTTTCCATGAGAGTTTGTAGCAGCTTTCCTGTGCAAGAGGAGGCCGACAAGAGGCAGCCAGGCTCTCTATGGAGGAGGTTCACAGCAGAATAAAAGTTGATGGTAATTAATTCAAATATGTAGTTTCTGGCTGGGAGTATGTAAGGGAACATTTCTTTATTTGTGATTCAGGCTGCACAGTGGGGTTGGGCAGGCTCGCTTCCTGAAGGTCTTCAAGAGCAGAATAGCAAAGCAATCTGGTCTGATTTAATAGCTGAGTCTGCATGAGCGGGAAGTTAGATAAGAGACCTCCTGAGTTCCTTTCCAAGTGGAATGACTTTGTGACTCAGTGATTCTGTGAACTGTATGGAAGAAGATGCACACTTTTGAGGAGTGTAAAACAAATCCAATGTGCTCTTTGACTGTCGCAAATTGTTATGATATGAAAGATTCAAAACTATATGTGTTTGCTTATATTAATGATTAGAAGTACCTTTTTGTTTTGAAATTCTGTGATTTGACATTTGAAGTGCATTATATAGTTCATAAAATATGAAGTGTTACCACTATAACATATAAAATACAGATGAACATATACCACAGTATCACAGCATACGATGCAGTCAAGAGAGCCAAAGTATCACCATACAATTTGAGAAGGCTTTAAGCATCCAACCATACAGAGTAACCCCAAACCACATCAGAAGGCTTCAGGTGTCTGCCCATACAGAGAAACACCCTATCACTTCAGAAAGCTGCAAGCATTTGCCCTCCTTGTTCTTTAGCCCAACCTTTTATACCCCTCATGTTCATGCAATGGCCCTGTGTGCCCTCTGCTCCCTTTGGTGGTTGGTCAGTGCCCCTGGGCACTCCATGGCTCATGGCTGTCAGTGCTGCTCACCTGCTTTTCACAGCTGTGCCCATTGGGGATGAGGCTGGGCAGCAGCCCCACTCCCAATTACCACAAACTGTGTGCCTACACCACAGCCTCAAGGTAACTCATTTCTTGATTTATAAGCCAGAAGTACCTGTGAAAATATTATAGTATTCCAGAGTGCTACACTGTGCAAACAGATCTTTACTGTTAGTTGACAGATGTGGAGCAAAAATATGTGGTTGGACAAGCCCTTAAACATTGCACAGGTGGATTTTGCAGGCAGCAAGTTATTCCAGGTAAAATCACGATAAACTATGACCAGCTTGCTTCTACTTTGTCATTCTTCTGACAGTGTATCATGATTTCACTTTTTTTTTTTTTTTTAATATATATACCATTATATCTGTATGAGGAAAGCTTCAGATTAAGGACCTTGTATTTCAGAAAAGAAGGACAAACAGACCTGAAGAGCTGCTGTGTTGGAAAAAACCCCATATATACGAGATGTATCTATTAGGGTGCAAACATGAGTATTCAGGGAACTTACACTTCGCTTTAGCTTCTGGCATTTGTGACATTCAATATAATGCATGGTGAAACAATAGATATTGCTTTTGTAACTTGCTGTATTTGCTATGGAGTGGTACTTATTAGTCTTGTGGACCTTAGAAATAATTGTATTCAACAGCTGACACTGAAGTCAATCAGAAGACAGGGAAAAATATCTTGGAAAATATCCAACTTCTTTTGAAAACTGGTTATGAGCAGCACACTGCCAGTGGACCACCAGCACTCATAAATAATTATAGCACAGCTTTTCTTTGGCTTTAACTCAGAGCTAACTTTACTGCTTCAGTCAATTACTGGAGGGTGAGAAAGGCAGAATAGGACTGAGAGAACTTTTATTGCTTTAAATTAAATGCCTTACAACACATTCAAGTCTCATTTAATCATAGAACAATTAAGGTAGGGAAAGATCTCAAAGATCATCAAATCCAACATTCATTTACATGAACCTTCACTTTTGCATTCTGATAGAGTGGAGACGTTTATTCTGTTTACCAGGAGGAAGTAGGATCATCCCTAAGCCATAGGCAGTGTGATCAACCCTAAGCCATTGGCAAGAAGGCCACTTGGAATCTCTGCACATCTGGGATTTCATAGCTGCCTCGAGGTCATTTGTTGGACCTGTGTTGGACCTTTCCATTCCACACTATGCTAGATTATGAAGTTCCTCAGCCCAGAAGGAGTTTATTTAATCCCCACAATCACTATGTGGTGTTCCATTTAAATCAGTCTTTGTATGGGCATTTTGTAGTGCAAAATGGTAAGCTAGATTTTATCTACTACATGTTTTCTTTGAAGTTCACTCTTTAGTATGAAAATAGTAATGCAGTGCTTTCAGGCTAGCAGCCAATCTTGAGCTGGTTACTCCTATGTTATTCTTTCAATACTATAGGCTTATTATTGCAAAATAGAGGAATTTCAAAATATTTCCAAATATTTTTTAGCAGTTGAAAACAATTATTTAAGTAATTCTATTCAGCTACCATAACACGGCACATCACAGACAGTTGTTTGTCCTAAGAAAACAGTGTATTGTTTGTATAAAACCCATATCCTTCTCTTTCACCTTTCACCTTTCCCTTTTCTGACCTTCCCTCAAGATTTCTTACTGTCTTTCTAATGCTGGTAGTACAAAAAATAATTGTAGAAAGGCAAGAAGTTATCGAACATCAGTACTTTTTCTATAAGTATCCTCCTCTGATTCAGTCATGCAGAAATGCCATTTTTATGAGAGAAAGGGTTATTAACAGATTAGTGGGAGGATCAGCAGAGCAAAATTGCTCCACATCTGTGTAATCCTATAAAAAAAGACTGTAAAGTTTATACAATATGTACTGTTGTCAGATGATAGAAAGGCTGTAAAAAGGATGTGGAAGGAAGGAATTAAAATGAAGTAAAAGCAAGATGACAACATCCTTGCACTAATACTTAATTTAACTTTTCTTAAATTAATATAATGTATCTAATATAGATTACAGTTTACAGTATATAATGGAACCTAATATATGCTATGTACACTTTATACACTGTAATCTGATATTTGTTGAAATAGATCCTTTCCATTATCTCAGTCCTTTTGTAGGTAGTAAATCCTCTAAGTCTGATTTAAACTGGAAATGTTTTAGTTTTCTGCAACAGTCTAGTCTGCTTCAGGCCAGTGTCTCAATGTCCACAGTAAATTCTTGTGGCTCCTTGCCACATTGAAGAGAGCTGGCACTGGAGAGCATTTGGCCTGTGTGATTGATTCAAAAGTTTTAGGATCTTTTGTAGAGCCTCTTTACTACTGGGAAGACACTGCATAATATTCTTGTTCAAGATAGTCATTATCTCACTGAGGAAAAGTAGGAACTTGAAAAATAGATGGTTGAAAACTAAGAGTATAGGCAGGTTGCGGGCAATGCATCAGCTAGACTGTTAGTCTAAGGCAAAAATATTGAAACTCTGATATTCAATCCATTAGTTTAGACCTGCTCAGGTAACATTTCTTGTCATTAAATAATCCTTTCAATTATAAAAACAATGTGAGTCATAATGTGTAAGGTTTTGCTACAGGATGTGAATGTATCCATGCTAACTCTGCTGAAGGAAAAACTTGTTCCACGTCTCCAGAAAGCTGAATTTACAGTAAATAATTTTATTAGTAGACACAAGGAAGTTAAACACTAAACACCTCACAGGCTGACTCAAAATACTTACAAAAGGTGGAGGAGTCCACAGCTCTATGGAGAGTTATTTCTTTGAAGTGATGAATCTTGGTGAGTGAGTTTCACCTGGGCTGGGAACATTGCCCAGATCCAAGTGTAACCTCCAGCCTTATGAGAAAAACAGTAGTTAACATGTTTCTAACATCTCAGTGGAAACAATCTGAGTCACTTTGATTCAATTATCTTTGTTGTGCCAAGCTGGCTGCACTTTTAGCGCCCTCTTTGCTCCCCAGACCTGAAGTAAATCACAGAAATCTTCCAGATGTCTCCCTATAAGGGAGAGTGAATTTCTGTATGAAAGTATTTGTATAGGTCAGGGAAAATTCTGTGTCCAATAAGATGTAATTAACTGCCTTAATACCTTGTTGACAGAGCCTAAATTTTTATTCTTTTTTTTTTTTAATTTCTATTTCCACTATGTCCCATCTCTGTGCTAATGTGATCTCAATATTTATCAAAGCAAGACTTCAACTCAGCATCACTTACCATGCCTTGTGCAATAGAATAAATATAGTCATTAAGTACATAATTTGATTTTCAGAAGTAGTTGGTTTTTTTGAGGGAGGTCTTGTTCAACTACTGACTGCTGGATTACTTTAGCTGAGTGAAAAGTACTTGTAGTAAATTACTGCAAGGAGGCTGTTGGAGAAAGCATGACAAATTCTAACTCCAGCTTGCTTATTTGGCACTAACTGCTTGCAATCTGTTTCTGTCCATGTGTGAGAGCTACCTGCATGCAGTCTGTTGTTCAGCAAGCCATCAAGCTGTAAGCCTGCATTTTCAGTCTGCTGTCCACCAGAAGGCAAACCTTTAATCAGTATCTTTTAAAAGAGATCATGGTTAGTAAAAATCCATTATATTCACTTCTGTGATTATAGCAGCCAGTATGTTGCAAATTCATTAGAGTAATTTTCAAACCCATTATAGTGTAGAAAATAAATCACTACATGGCTAGATTTTTAGGTGTTCTAGGAAAACAAACGTACCCATCTTACTTCTGTGTCCCAGCTGTGTATATTAAATGAGTATCTGGGAATATGTGAAATTTAGTGCTGGTCACGGCTATTAGACATCAATGAAAATATTCTAACTCAAAGGCTCTTTTGAATGAAATACATAATGATTTTCAAAGTCAAATCAGTCCTTCATTATTTTTTTATGGTAAGCCACAGTGTGGTATAAGGGAAGCATAAATGATAACCAGATTCTGTCTGTAAATGTATTTTTTTCTGTTTTGATAGTCACTGTTATGAGTGTTTTCCAAGAAACTTTAGTCTCAAATGATGTTGACTTAATTCCTTTCAGGTAATTTTATTTTTACCAAAGCTTTTAACCGAAGAGGAAGAAAGGAGAAAAAAACTCCATCACTTCTTTAATCTTCTCATCATCTGACTCTCTTTCATACATAAAGTCATAGTCATACTTTCTGCACTATCATGGGCTTATACAGAACATTCTGAATATAAGTAGCTGCAGCTGGAGTTATGGACAGTGTTGGATGGGGACCTGTCTATGCATTGCCCATGTGTCCCAGACATTTGCACAGGTACTTTCTCTAGTGTCATTTACATATTCTTAGTTTTAGCCCTCACATTTGTTGTATAGGCAACATTCCCTAAACTGTACATCAGTAATGGATTTTTCATTATGTATTTGCTGGTTAAAGTTAGGAAGATTTGTGTAAATGTCCTCTATCTAAAAATATACTTTCTCAAGGTCTCTTGACTGACTTAAGCAAACAGCCTAATGTCTTAATAAGAGAAGGGTCTGATCTTTGGCCAGAAAAGCCTCAGAGATTGATTCTTTATCAGACATGGCTTCTTTATTGAAGGTCACTTTAAAAACAGAGCCAAATAAAGAAGAGTAAGGCAGCTGCTTGCAAGATTGCCAGGCACTATGACCTGCCTCTCACTGAGCTGCTGGGAAGCTCAAGATGTAGGGATCAACCTGCCCAGAGTGGGGTCATTGCAACAAGCACATGCCTATTTCAGGTGCCTCTTTTCTTCTTGACACCTTTCAGATGAGAAGCAGTAGTGGATGAGATGGCCTTCCATAGAAAATGTGTCCCCAGGCTCAAGTGTGACCCAGTGGGGGCTTCGTGTCCCCCTGACTGTCTATATGTAGCTGGGTGATATTTTTCGGTTCATGCTTGAGCAGACAAACCATTTGGAACACTCACCAGTGAGCAAGAGTAGGTCTTTTCACCAGTGATATTGTTGTCTAAAGTGGAGGGTGTTTGGCTCTTGGGAATTGACTGAAATGAATCAGGACTGCTCTGAGGATCCAACCCTGTGTGTTCCCTGGGCCATCATTAGAGACAGGCAGCAAGAGAGCCCATGGCTTCTCTGCAGTCAGTGCACACTGTGGATGTGTAAAGGGAAATTCCTCCTGTTAGCCGCACAAGTGTAGCTTCCTTTAGAGTGAAGCTTCTATGGTTATGTAGACTCTGTCTTTACCCTGAAGGCAGGAACTTGCAAGTTTTTTTGGCATTGTCTGGGAAAACAGTTTCAGAAGTCTTCTAACTGGTGTTTCTGAGCCTTTGTAAATGGCTTTCTCAATATTCCCCAGACCATGTGTGGCTGTGATGTGTATTCCAATACATACCATACCATGGAGAAGTGAATTTCTTTATAAAACAGTGTGTGAAGCAATTACTTAAACAAAAAAACATTTTAATTTGCCCCATATCCAACATTACATACATTACATTACACTTTAAAATCTTGTTTTCAGTCTATCCATAGCTCACTAATACCTTTTCAGCCCTTTGGGCCCCTTTAAGCTCAGTTTAGAAAAATTAGAGTAAGAGAGGAAATACTGATGTTCCTTTCTTTTTTGGTCACATAAAGGAAGCAAAAGAAACAGAACCAGTGGTCCTGTTGAACTGATCTTGCAGAATTCCATTCTTTTGCATCCTGTTTGGCAGTCACCAGGTTTGCTATTAATGATTAATATTTTGCTAAAAAAAGAAATCAGTGTTACATTCCTTTTCTGATGTTCAGGTAATGTTGAGGAGAGTCCAGGGCAATCAGTTGGAGACAGATTTAGGGATCCTGAGGTCTAGGGAACAGAACATGTCCAAGCAGTGTAACTAGGCTCATTATGTACTGTGGAGGGAGTGTTGGTGAGGTAAAGCTTGCAGAGAAAGGTTTAATGTTTTTTCTAGTAGAACATCATATATAACTGAGGGGAAGAAAGCACACACACACACACACAGAGGAAGAAAAAAATATTTGGGTGCAGCCCTTTGTTAAACCTGAAATAGAAGTATTCCATTTGTAAATCTTGAGAAGATTTTCTACGTGCCAACAAAGTGATTAGGGAGTCAGATATATTCCCCCAGAGATAATGATATGGAAATGAAAGCATCTTAGATTTACCTTTCTATGGGAGTTATGCATCCAGTCTTAGGTTATACAGGAGAACCTCTCCTCCACTTTGAATTGCCACATGATGTCTCAGGGATCTAAATACCAACTTCAGTCTGTCCTTTCTCACACAGCAGTTAACAGGCCCCTAATGGTGCTCCCTCCATCCAGTTTCAGCCTGTGTTCCTTATACACACCTAGTCTATGGACACAGTGGGTCCAAGGCTCTTTACAAGTCAGCATTTAATTGTGTGCTCAAAGCAAATGCAACCAGCTTCCTTGTGAGAGCCTGAGACAGAACTGACCAGAATACCCTGCAGCCCCCTGGCTGGAGGGAAAACATTGGGAGCTTGAACTGAAATCTCTGCTGCCAGTCAGTTCAAAGGGAAACTTTGAACTGTGTTTTCTACATCACAGGGAAATGTTCTACAAGGGAAATACCAATTAATGCTTTATGCACTGCACACTCCCACTAACATGTCCTGAGAACACCTATTATCAAGCATTGTTGGCAAAGGAATTTTTAAATTCAGTTAGTGTCAAAGAGGCAAACTTAAATATCTCTGTGAGCTGTGGGTGGCTTTGCCTATGCTCAAGACAAGACAATTTGGCACTTAGGAGGATAGTGGTTTGAGATGATGCATTACAAGGGTGAATACTGTTGGATGGGGCTCCAAGATAGAGAAAATAAGAGGCAGAGTTGTGAATTCGACTCAAACATCCTAAATCTCTCCTTCGAATCCTGACTTTAGTGTGCCCCCGGCCTTAAATAAATAAAAAAAAAAAGTTAATAAATGTACTTCACCATCTAAAGGATTTGGTGCTAGAAATGAGAAGTACCTTTGTTACAGTATACCCTGAAGCACTGAGTTCATATCTGAAAGCCTTGCTTACTGTGAAAAGCAGCTTCAACAATAGTGTTGGCAGATGTATAGCTCACTGTACCAAGTCCTAGGCTAACATGCTTTTTCAATGCAATGCATTCATTGTCAGAGTATTTCAACTTAAGAAATCATGAAGGAGCAGTAATGCTTTTCGTTCATTCTTTCTCTCATCCCTTTTCATACTTCCTGATTGTAGTGATAATTTTTCAGTCTGAGAAGTTCTGCTGTGTTTGTCATGGCTGTGATATAAAGGTCATAGCCTAAATCAAAGGGACAAGGCTAGAGCTCAAGTGCTTCTTGCAGTTAGGAGGCTTAGAGTACAGATCTTTCTGCAGTGTGTTCTGTGAATGCCATATACCCTGAGCATGGGAGGGTAGACATGAATGCTGCTTATAAACAGCCACAAGGCTGTAGGATTTACCAGCTAATATTGAACATTTTTTACCTAATTACCAGGGAAAAAATTCAGGGTCACCTCAGCACTTTATTGAGAGAACCATAAATATGTAATAATTCCGTTTGTTATCACTTAAAACATTTACTTTTTTGCACTTTCAAAGCACATGGTTTTCTCTAGCTATTCCCCATTTTCAGATAGTGGGCTTGGCAAAATTCAAGTTAGTTCACATTCAGAGCTTGCACTTAAAAAGATAGATGCAGAGAAGAGGACAAAACAGGAATCGAAAACTGATGCAGCTCTTAAAGTCTCCAGGTCAACATTATTGTATCACTTTTTAAACTAAAAAACACCAAAACGTAAACAGCAAAATGCCTCTTTTATCTACTATTCCTTGTTCCTGTTTTATCTTCTTTTTAGGGAGGAGTAAATACTAAATTCTTTTAATTCCTCTTCTTTCTTGCTTTGTGTACTTTGTTTATAAAGCATACAAGCTGGAAATCATCACTGTTCTTGCTTGGGAAAAAATTAGCTTCATGAGGAAAATATGTTCACTAAGAAAGCACTTGAAAAATCCATACAGATGTTAACTACAAATACTGAAAAAATCCCAAACAACCCCTCTGTAATTATAATTAGGTACATTTTGAAACATTTTCCAAAATTTTAGTTTCTGGTATTCTGTTCTTAATGGAGTTGGAGTTGGATTTCACATTCAGTTGTCTTGGTTCAACTGATTCTGCTGGATCTCTGAGCTGTTCAGAATGATAATTCACAAGACTTTGTTAAATTAAGAGTCATGCTTTTTAGGTCTCATGTGAATAATTTTGTTCTATGGCTCACAAATGCAGCACTTTAACTGTGGGAGCAGGAAGGCAGATAGGGTCTAACTGATATTGTGCATATAAAATGGAATTGAATCAAAATCCTTCATAGATTAAAAGGATTCTTTTCTATTCCCCATGCACACAAAAGATACTAAACTAGTGTTATGCAACTTGTAATATTTTCTTGGAACAGTTTCATAGCTTTCTCTGAGGTTAGCATTCTGAGTGCAGAGGAAGATACTGCATCTGCTGTATTGTCAGGATGAAATGTCCATATAAATAGCAAGTGCTTTAAGTCTTTGTGGAAAGGCATCTACTGGGATTTTCAAAATTTCTTTAGCAGTTAGTAAAGGTACTCTGTAGTTATGACAATCTTCAGTCACTGGTTAAAGCATGTGACATTATTCTCAAAGAAATTTTATATGCAGAAATTTGGGAATGAGAAAAACCATGCAATTTAGCGTATACTTTTAATCTAAAGAAAATATAATATTAATTATAGTAACAGCATGAATAGCAGAATTAAGAACTTAAAAGCAATTCAGACTGATAGCTGTACTTTATCCATATATCAAACTGTTCTCTGATGCCCTGACAACATGACTAGTATTTCAGATTTTTGTATCATTCCTGATCTACAGATGTCTGTGCACTGCATTTTTCCACTCAGGAGTGTCCAGACTCCTTTTCCTATAGTTTTTTTATGGACCCTTCCAGATCTGTGTGTAAATGAACATCTCATAGTCTTTTAATGTGTTATTTGTGACAGTCCTTGGGATCATTGGGGAACTATTATCCTATATTTGCAGAAAAAACTTATTAGCTTCCTTAAAAAATTACTGTGGTGATATGAAATACAGTTTCTTTGCTTTAAAAATTAGCTGCATCACAAGGACATGTTATTCCACGAGTTCATCCCATTAATCCTATATTCTCTGTTTAATGGCTTTGTTTGTCTTTTGATTAGACAGTGTCTTTATGTATGTCCTAGACAGTGCTTGTTTGCTAATTATAGTCATTGTTTCCCATCCAACAGCAGTAAAGAACTGAAATTTTTCGGTAGAATGCCTCTCCTTATGACAGGTCTCTAGACTTATTTTGTACACGCACAAGTTTCAGTTCTATCTAGTCAATTTGGGTGTTGAACTGAACTGGCCTGAACCTCTGGACCTTAAGAGATTCATCTATCACTGAATAATCCAGCTGGACAGAGGGAGACAGTTGAATAGAGGACAATATGCCAACTGTTCCTTCATTTATTCCTGCTATATTAAGGAAGTTGATAGAATGGAGCTAATCCATCTGCCCACAATTTATTCCCTAGCAATATGATATAGTTTCCCTATTTCATGAGCTCACTCTTTGACAAATTTTATTAGAAGTTCTTCCATAGCATCATTTTAATCACTTTTTTGTTATGTGTAAAATAGTAAAAAAAGATGGACTAAAGAAACATGAAAGGATTTCATGAGAAACTCAGGTCAGCTTAAATAGAAGCAGATCCAATAAAGTTCAGTCAGTGAGCCTACAAAGACCAGAAAAGCTCTCTAAATTAGGTCTTTCACATGAAGGTTTATTCTGCCATGTCTAAGTGCAGTCAGAAGGAGTGAGACAGCCCTGGCACGCCCTGAGAGGAGGCAGGGCTGCAGTGCCTGCAGGAGGTGCCTGGGTGACCTGCCAGGGTGATGGGCAAGGCTGGCTGAGACTGCAGGGTCAGAGCTGACGGCTGGAGGGGTCTCACGCCTTCTTTACCAAGAACACTCAGTGGGGTTTAGCTCATCCACCAGTTCTCACCCTTGCATGGGTTCTGGATGTTAAAAATATGCAAGATTTTGGCTACATTTTGGTTGTGTGCAACACTAAAATGAATTGCTGTGATCTTAGTTATATTTCTCTTGTTATTTAGTTTAAAACATTCTGATGTATTGATCCCTTATTAGACTGGTAGGGGCAGTCTTCAGTGGTTTGGGATGGGTAGAATTTCAGAAATGAGTACTGAAGCAGAAATTGCCTGGTTTTCAGCATTGACCCCACCACTCCCGTTGATTGTTAGGGGTTTTCATATAAATGCAAGAAGGATTTTTACTGAGTAGCTGACTGTAGAGCCTGTATACAGGCATTCTGAGTGGGAGTTTCCAAAGCACTCAATTCATTAACAAAGGTCTACTTCCACCAAAAATTATGGTTTTAGCCACAGCTATGAATGAGCAGAGTTGGATTATTCCATAAAAATACTGAAAAGCCTTCCTTTGTATTTAAAAATGCCTTCTTGAGCTGATAGGTAGCCGCAGGTGTAGATGTTAAAAGTAGCTTTATTTTAGTTATGGTGCTTCGTCACTGCTGGAGCACCAACTGTTAAAATGAACACAGATGGACATTTTTTCCCTGATGGTGTGACTTCTCCCAGGAAAGTCAAGGCCTTCTTGCCTTCTTTTCTTTTACTGCAGTTTCAGAATAATCATTTTTCATTAAGGTGGAGGTGGTGAAAAAGGTAACTCAGCAATTAAAAATCCATTAATGGTTAAATTAGATTTCTGAATCTGAACCATTACTGCATCTACAATGGTCTTCACTGTACAACATTCATCCCATGACATCAGCTACATGAGTGTGGGTCAGCTTTATAATGCTTTGTTCATCTTTGTCTTTACCTGTGTAATTTTGAAAGCGTACAGTTATGATTTTTTTTACTATTTTTATATGTCTGAGTAAAGCTATGTATGTATATGTATATGCATAAGTACATAATTTAGAGGAAATATAGTTATTGGTTATTCAAAGGTGAACTAAACAAACAAAATTCTTATTAAATTAGGCACCCAGACTATAAATAAATTAAATACCATGAACTAATAGCCCCAAATAATTTGAAGGTAATAACTGAGAAAACTCAGTAGTGTAACAGCATTGTAAATCTGTTTCATCTCTTAAACACTAAAACATTATGAAGAATCAGTTCACTATAGTGTGATCTGAAAGAGACAAGGAAATTGTCATTTCACATAGTAGATGGACTCCAGAAATGTTCATTCTCTAAGTATCAACTGATGTTGTTTAAAAGCTATGTAGATGTACAGAAGAAAGCTTTATTCCTCTTTTATTTGCTAGTGTCCAGAAAATCTTCCATAAAGATAAAAGAAAGTTTACTAGCAAAAAGCTACACAGATCTTATAGTCAATCCTAAATGTGCACTAAAGTACATAATGCAAGGGAACTTTTCTTTTGATTCTAATCCAGAAATTACAAGGGTGTTTTAATGTCTCCCTTCTAAGAATGAAGGTTTGCAGGAAGAGCAGACACAGAGCCATAACTATTATTTAAGTTTACATTTCTGGCTCTCATCTTTGCCATGAGTATCTTTTGTAAACATACTAAGATCACAAGATGTTTCATCTTTGGGCAAGGAAAGAAGGATGTCCTGTCATTGCTGCACCTGAAGAAAACAATAAAAAATCTACTTGCATTTAGAAAAACCATCAGTGTGCCATATATTTAGGGAGCTGCAGTAAATCTCTGGCTGCCATAGATTCATTTTGCATATTATATTAAATATGTCAATGATGGTCTCCTACAAAGGCAAAAATGAAACAAATAAATCTTGTTCAGGGATTCACAATCTCTCATGACATGACAGTTTAGATGTGAATTACAAATTAAATGCAAGAAGTGTTCTTTACTTTGAAAACACAACAAAGTCAAAGGAAATCAGTTACATCAGCTCCCTGCATGTTGGTTGTAATTAGCAAAAACCAAGCCACATAAAATTGTTGTTAATGGTATTGCCCAATAAATGCAATTAATATAAAATTTTGTTTGCTTAAACACATACTCTGGGCAGAAGGAACAAGAAATTAAATCCTTGTTATTTTATGGCACTATGTTGAGGGGAATGACAGCACATTCAGGAATTTGAGTCTCTCTTGTGAAGTCCTGTGCAAATTGTTTTACTGTAAGGTAGGAACTTTTTGATGTTAATGTTAGTTGAGTTACACTGTTAAATAGGTTTACAGCATGTCCAGACCCAGAGACTCCAAAACACAGTTTAATACTAGAAGATACTGTGCCATTCATTTTGTCATTACAGTTTTCCCTAGTTAGTGATCAAGCAGAGAACAGGACAACCCACAAGTAACCACTGTTTTATGGCTTATTTATGCACAAATACTACCATATACCTCTGAAGTCACTGGGAAGATTTTTTTTCTTTTAATATTTTTTCACCACCATGGACTTCGATGAGATCAGAATAATTGTGAGACAACTATTTCATCTTGTCTTTTGATTGGATAATCAAGAACCACCAGTATTTACAAAATTCCAAGATGTGTTCATATTGCTATGTGTTCATATTACTGTGTGCAGTGGCACATATTCTCCTAACTGGCAGTACCTTGACTCTATTAGGACTCAATTATCTTTTATTCATTGGTGCAATTTAGCCACAGCATCTTAGATATAGCATAATTTCATGGCAACAGTGAATATGTAACAGTTGTGAAATTAATCTTAGTACCATTTCAGAAAATAGATTTTTTTTCCTTTAAGCACCTGTATCTCCTGAAGCTATTTTGGGTTATTTCATCACAGAAATGAATCCCATATGACTACAAATAGGCGTACAAAATTCCTAAGGGCAAATAGGTAGAGATTATATAATATGTAGAGACAATGTGATGTTATATGAAAGGTATCTGTTTGCCTTAATAAATTTTCTTATGTCTTCAGCAAATGTAGTATCTTGTATGTTTACTGTGGATTTGGATAATTTATTGCAAAACCTTTGTCTGAATGGATAAAGGATTCTAAATTTCATATTAAACTATACATTGAAGAGCTAAAGATGAACTAATTGTGCAAGTATCCCAAATAACTTTTTTACTCATGAATAGGATTTCAAGGTGATGTGGATGGGCACAGTGCTGTCATTTTCACAGATTCTATTTATTTCAGGACTGTGGTTCCAAAATTCGCCCAGAGGAGTCCTGTGGCTTGCAGCCTCTCTCTCATGAATACCTCTCAGCCATTTCACAGACAGTGTTTAAGACCTGTGAAGCTGGAGACACAAAAGGTTTGTACTTTATCCCCCTTTTTTTCTGAAAATTAACTCATACACCTCATCAAAGAAAAACTAGAAACAATATTAACTCTTTGCTATGGACATGCACTAACCTATGCACAATAAATTGAACTAATAATTCCAAATTCGTAGCAGCCAAATGAGGTACCAGTCCTGGCAGTGAAGAATGGCAAATGGCAAATTCCCTGCTAAAGCAGTAATATTTCTTAAATAAGTTAAATTTTCAGAGAAGCCAAGCCATGTCATTTCCCCTCAGAAGATGACTCAAAAATTCTACAGAAGTTAGTGTCATACACTGTCCTCGAGCTATGTACAGGGGCTGAGGTGGAGCAGCAGAGATAAAGATATAACCTTGCTTCTTCTGACATTAATGCTAAAATTTAGAAGGCTGCTTTATAGTTCAGTACAGCGAGGGTTTCATGACTCATTTCTAATCCTTTGATGTAGAGGAGAGACAGTAATTTAGGGTCCAGCCAAACAAGAAGTGACTTCCTCCTCTCTTAGTCACCATGGCACTGCTCTTTAAAGGAAGCACAGCACCTTACCAAATATACACTTAATTTATACAATTTCTCTCTCTCTGTCTCTCTCTGTCTCTCTCTCTCTCTGTCCCTCTTATACTCAATAAATGCAAATTGGAATATACAACAGAGGAAATGTCTTTCCTTCATTTTACATCACGGAATGAAATTACGATTTATCTACCAAAAAATCTTCTTTCTTTCAGAAGTTCTTCTTTGATTCACATCTGGTTTGAACCAGGCTATCATATCAAAATTAGCTCTTTGTTCAATATGGTTGCATTACCAATAATACAGAAGTCAGGAGACATTAACTGTGTTTGACTTCTCAGAGGGAAAGAGAGGAAGAGAACTAAAAGAGAGCATGAGAACCCAACTTGTGCTAAATTCCTGCAGGTGAATCAGGTTACTGCAGTCTGTAGAAATGTGGTTTGTAGCAATAACAAAATCTGGTGTATAAGATATCACAGATTCACTTCTAATTTTCTGTTTCTGTGACACCTATGTTATAATTATATCCCACTTTCCATTCTTCCTACAACTGTATCTAGTTTAAAAAAAATTCTGTGTGATCTTTCTCTGCATTCAACAGCTGTCTGGATTTGGATCCAGCAGAGACATAAATTGATGTCCAAATAAATGAATGAGTCCCTTGGTTGCAAGGAGTAAATCTCAGTTTGGATGTAAGTCCATAGGCCTAAAGCTATTTATTCTGTAGAAAGTCATGTCTTTTAAAACATAGTTTTTACTTTTGTCTTTTTGAAAAATACAGCTATAACAAAAAGAAAAATACTTCCATAGCCTATTCTCAGAGAAAAAGCTCTTTGAAGATCTTAGGGTACCAAATAAACACCAAATACAAAAGTAAAGCTGTCATAAATCAAAAAATTAGCATCAGCATAGGTTAAATATTTAGATTTTATTTAGATTTTGAATTACCAAGCTGGAATAGTATTTTCTCTTTGCAGTGATAATTTTTTGGCAATATAGAAAAACCTTGATTTTAAATTTGAAAGCAAAATATGTTTAATTATGGCTATGACAATGTAAAAGGAAAGATAAAAATGAAAGAGGCTGAAAGGAGAAGCAAAACTATCAAATTAAGTATACAGCTGTTATTGGTTAAAACTTCTGATTTTGGGCTAGTATTTTTAAAATAGAAAGTAAGCAATCCTAACTAATTATTTTGAAAGTATATTTCATTTCATGCCATTTTATGAGAACAGATTTAGGGAGTACTGGCAATGTTTAATCTCATGTCTTAAGCAGAAGATTTATGTTTGCAACTGATAACTACTCTAATGAGCCAAAAATCCAGCTTTCAGCCTTCCTGTGGAAACCTCCTACCTACAGTTTTTCATAAAAGTTTGATTATGCCGGTTTTTAATTTGTGAAGAAACTAACAGTATGTCTCTCTTGCTCTCATTCACTTAATTGTTGGTAAACCTGCCCTTGCCTGATAGAGCCAGTGTTAATGCTCTTGCCTGAAGCACCACAAAATGCTGCCTGATTAAAATGGTGCTGAAAGCTGCATTATGTGCTGCTGACTTAGAGAAGTGGGTAAGGGCAACTTAAAACTGCTATAGAAAATAAGCCTAATTTCCAAACTAACATTGTTTGCAATTTTTTAATGTTGTCTTCTTTTTTATGCGATTCATTTTATCTTTTAACACAGTCCTATTTTTGAAGGTTAACAATGCATTGACCAACTGTTGGGAAATTGCAACAGGAAAAGTTCATAATAGTTGGATTTAAAATGCATAAATTTTCATGCATCATTAAAACACCTATGTAAATACAAAACCAGGAATTATTCTGTTAACATTAAATGCTAGTGCTTCCTAAAAATACTAATTTATCTCCATATATCCATGTTCTCAAATCTTTTTAAATTTGCCACTAACCTTTAGCCTATGCCAAAAACTGATCTATGTTTTTCATTAATATACCTAGGGAGCTATTGAACATAAACCAAACTATTTAAAAGAAGCTTTTCAAAAGTTACTTATCACCTTCAGTTGCCAAGGTTTAAACTTTTATTGTTCAGATATTTTGGCTCCTCAATATTAATTTTATATAGTTCTACATTTCTAGTTTATTACCTTAAACCAAATCAGTTCATAAAAGTATGGGATGTTTAAAAGAAAATTCCATAAGATGAAGAGTCTCATATGTTTTAGACATTGCCAGAACTTTTATATATTTGGGTTGAAAGAAAAATTACAACATCAGGAAAAAAATACTGAGTGTTCATATAATTTTAAAATATAGGTCACTACCTGAAACATCGCTCAGATTATTTATTAAGACCTCTGCAGCAGTGGCAGGGTCTGAGTCCAGACTTCAAACCAACCAACCAACCATTCTGTCCCTGCTCTGTTAGTCAAAAGATACCAAGCAGTAAAAAGTGTTGGCATGGCACCTATTGCTGGGTTATTGGAGACCTGGTACTCTCATTTCCTCATGAGAGTGTTGTGAAGCTGGGAATGACCATTCAGTCAGGGATTGCAAAGTGGGAGCCAACAGCAAGATCCACAAGTGGCAATAGAAATCTTGGAGGGTCAAAGTATTCCTGGCCCCAGTGGTGGCCAGGAGACCACAGCCTGCAGCAAGGGACCTCAAAGCCAAGGGAGGGTCAGCATGAGTAAGGGACTCACAACAGCCAGCACTGGGAGGCTACAGCAAGAGAAATTGCCTAGAAAGAAACAGCCTCTGGTGTCCCAGCAGAGGAGGGTATTCATTTGGAAGAGAACTCCCTACTTCAGAACCTGATTATCCACTTTGCAACTTCAGATAAAGATTCAATTTAACCCTTTGATAAAAATTCTACATAGAATCTCTCTTAGGGACCAAAGTTCAGATCTCTCTTGTAATACAAAAATTACCAGGTTACAAGCATGCTATTTTCCTGTCCTAATAAATTTTGAACTTTAAAGTGGTCCTTAATTTAGTGGGGAATGTTTCCTCTAACAACTGCATGATTAGGATGCAGAAAATGCAACTTTTAAACTCCTCTGAGCAAGAAGCATGGGATATCTCAATCTTCCTGTTTGCACCCTCCCACCATGGTCCCAAGTGTCCCTCCTGCCTCTGTCCATGCTGTGAACTGGGCTGCTTGCCCAGCACAGCCTCCACAAGGCACCCGTGCCCATGCGAGCAGGGGAAGCTGGGTTGTTCTCACTGAACCACAGCGTGCTCCAAGCCAGTGTCCGGGGCTTTGGTTGGGTTCCGTCTGCTATGGTTTTGTCCAAATCAACAAGTGCATCTGAGGGTGGTGTATGTTCTGCACAGGGCAGAATAGGGGCAGCTGTGCAGGATACACAGAAATTGGTATTGTGTGGTTGTGGCACTGTGGGATGTATTTGTCCCTTAGATGTACCCATGGGGGCTCCCATACAAAAAAAAAATCTCAATTTTATTTAGAAGGATTTCTTTATCTGGTGAGATTACTCACCCTGCTACTTTCCAAAACATAGTCACTTGGACTTCTGCCTAAGTGGAAACACAGGCTGCCTCCTGGAAATTCTCTTGCTCCCGAGGTAGCAGCTGACTCTCCCAAGGCCATGAGGCTCCTCCAGGGTTTCTTTGCCGAGCCTTCTCCTCAGTCCCTGGCCAGGTGAAATGCCAAAAGGCTGCCTTGGGTTTTTTTGCTGTGGTTTCATGTGCAGCAGCAACCCATCAGACACAGCTGCCTGATAGTGGTGGTGGGGACAGACTCTAAGGCCAGGTCTGATCTGAACAAAAGACGGTTTTGCTGGTAGTTTCGTAGGCACTGGGTGATCTGTCAGCACTGTGTACTTATAAGATTTAGAAAAATAGTTTCTTTTGTTCATTTGAATACAAAGGCAACTCAAAAATTTTCTGTCTTCCTTCAGAAATTAAATCCTGCAAGCTTCTAGTAGGATTTTGCAAAGGAATAGTTTTAGAAAATCAAAATAACAAAACCATTTAACTTTAGATAAGGGATTACTAAAACCCACTGATCACTTTGTGCTCCTAATCTTCAAAATCATTTTTGTAAATAAGATCAGGCTCTAATAAATCACATGTTATTAATTCCACTTTACTCTCATCTTCTGAAATGTATTTATGTAGTCTGGGACAGTCCTCTGAATTCTCACAAATTTAAAAAAAAAAGTATTTTGGAAGGAAAGTCTTAATCTTGCTTCATTTTGATATCAGTTGCTCTCAACCATACATCCAACCTTTAGGTGTTTCTTTGTAGATGAGCATTAATCTTCAGACATGTCTGAATATGAATATTTTCTGTTTGCATTCAACCTCCTCACCCATTTTCTCTTTCTCATATCCCTTCTGTTGAGAAAGGACAAGTTGCTACAAGAAAGGCAACATGGAGTGAGAAATGAACACACAAATGCCTGTCAAATTTGAGCATTTGCAGCTCTTTCAGGGAAAGGAAAAGACTCCCACCCTAACTAAATGAAAAGGGCATAACACAGTGACAGGAAATAATCTCTTCAAAGGATTGGAGGGCATTTAATTTAGGGGAAACTCCCTTATGAGGGTTTTTTTACTCATACGTGAGTAAAATATCCAAAAATATCTTGCTTCCTGTGTAATAAAACCACTCAGAAGAATACAGAGGAGGTGCTGACATTCATTGCTGTTTTCCAGGGCAGTGGATTGTCCCCTGCCTGAGCTGCTCTGACAACAGGACCTGTGACTGGAGAGCAATAACGTGGCAGCCCCACGGCTGCCGACACTCTGTGCTGGCCAAGCCTGAGCTCCAGCGCTGCGTGGAGGGCAGAAGGGTAGGTACCAGCCTTTGCATTCTCATTCATTCTTATTTGCCTGGGTATTTGGTGTCCTGAAGATTTCAGGATTGATATGTGACAAAAATCCCTTTTTAGCTAGAGAGATATTTGGGTGTGAAAAGTTCACAGGGGGGAAAACCAACCTTAGTCCATAATTTAGCCTCATATGCAGACAGTTTGCTGCTGTTTCACAGAGGATCTTAGGTCACACCACTGGAGTTCCAAGACCTATGGTGTGTGTGATTACCAGTCAGACCTGGAGTGAGTACACAAGGACAGAAAATGGAGGATATATTTGCATTGTTGTCACAGTTTTGTCTCACATGCAAGTTGGTTTTCTTCTGCTGCATACCTAATGCATGGCATTGCTTGTGCACACTAATCTTACCAAGTCTTCTTGCACATTCTTTTCTTTTAGTGAAGCTTCTAAAGTGATTGCTTGGAAATACAAGGTCTCCTTAATAAGCATGCTATGACTGTTATACTGTTGAGAGAGAGCTCTGATCTGAGGCTCAGGTACCTTACTGAGGATAGAAGTATCCAGAAAGTAAGTAATTAATTGTTATAAAGCTCTTTAAAGTGTATTGCCTCGGTAAGAAAATAGTTACTAAAAGTGGCATTTTGATAAAATCCAAGAGCATTTCCATATAGACAAATACAAACCAGTAGTCGTTCAATTAACATTTTCTCCTTAATTTCTGATAAATTTCTTGCCCTGCACAAGGTACTTTATTGTCATTTTGCTTTATTTCTGCCTGTGGTTTTCTCTGTTACTGTAGAGCTGCAAGTTACTCCTAGAATATTTTTCTAAAAAAATATTGCTTTTTATGACAGAGGAAAAGCTCAATCTGCACCTCATGTACAAAACAAGCTTTTCTGGATTAACCACAGAAAAAAAATGCTCAAGAATTTAATTGCTTTGCTTTGGTCCTTAATTTCCATGGACATCAGGCTGCTTTGACAAGCAACCACCCTTTGGTCAGGCAATGGAATGACAGCAGAGGAACAATGTGCCACTGTGGAAGTGGATTGTCAGGGTATTGCTGAGAGGATTTGCTGACATTTCCGATCCCAAATCTGACCACTCATATTCATGAGTGTCAAAAGCAGGACAGCATTGGTAAAGGGTTTATTAAAATCAAGTCAATGAAATGAGTGTCTGTGAAGCTTAATTTCTTAATTCAAATTTAATTATGTTCTAACTCTCTAAGGTCACTGATCTATTCTAGTGTCAGATGACAGCCAGATCCTAAGTGAGCTACATTAACACCTTGAGAAAAATCTCTGTAACTAATAGCACTTGTTTCCCATTCTGCATCTTTTATAGAAGTCTCCTGACACTGTCTGATAACCTTTGCTGCTCTGCAGAAATCTGCTGAATTACCTCTGTTACCTTTGCACAGATGTATATTGAATTGGTTTATTCTTTTAAAGTCATCACTCTAAAGCATGTTCCCCTTTTGATATATTTCTCCTATCTCTTTCTCTCAGATGTTATTTTTGTCATAACTTTGTAGTGATTTTAGTTTTGTCTGAAATATTGCAATAGCATTTTTTCTTCTTTTGCCAAATGAATAGATGTAGAGCCTAGATCAACTCCTTTGTGTCAATATAACTCAAAAACTAAGAGAGGCTTTCTTCCTACCTAAGTCAGATGAAATAAAAATGGTTCCCTTCTGGGCAGAATCTTCCTGATTCTGCCTTTGATAAGTCAGACTTTGGAATTACTTTACACTGCCCAAGCGATGTAGTAGAAAAAGATTTTTTTTCATTTGCTCACTGAAAAAGACTGCGTTATATAAGTTTAAGCAACCTGGACCTTTTATAAAGGAGCTATTGAGCAGTAGGAAGATAGAATTCTTGTGAACAAATACATGTTAATTTTAAAAGAAATTTTCATAACCATCTATAAATATTTATATATTCTCAATTGTGATTTTAGTTTTGATTTATTATATACCTTGTCTCGAAGTACTACTGAGATCACTGATGTCTCAAACTGAAGATATCATAGTTTCCACAATAAAATAAGCAAAAGGTTTCAATGCTGGAAACAAAAGCAGATGTTAAAAAAAAGCATGAGTGCCAAATGAAAGGGCAAAAATCATTAACCTAAGTGAGGACATTGGGGTGATCTGGAATGATGTTTGATTTACATTGTTTGTTGAAATTAGCTAAGAACAACGGAACTCATTCATGTGTCCACTCAAAATGGGCTCAACTAACCCATGTGCCTCTTTATTCAGGAATTTTGAATATTCAGCTTGTATTGCTTTGGTCTCTGGAGTTAGAAATCCCTTACACAGGACGTCTTTGCCTTTTGCATAGACAGAGGAATTGAGTGCACCCTCAGCAAGTTTGCTGACAGCACCAAGCTGTGTGGTACAGTTGACTTGCTGAAGAGAAGGGATGCCATCCAGAGGGACCTTGACAGGCTTGAGAGGGGGCCTCTGTGAACCTCATGAAGTTCAACAAGGCCAAGTGCAAGGTCCTGCACCTGTGTCGGGGCAATCCAATCACAAATACAGGCTGGGCAGAGAATGGACTGAAAGCAGCCCTGGTGAGAAGACTTAGGGGTGTTTGTGGACAAAAAGCGCAACACAGTAGTGTGCACTCACAGCCCAGAAAGCCAGCTGTGCCCTGGGCTGCATCAGAAGCAGTGTGGGCAGCAGGCTGAAGTGATTTTCACCCTCTGCTCTGCTGAGACCCTGCCTGGAGTCCTGTGCCCAGCTTTGGGGTCCTCAGCAAAAGGAAAATGCTGACTGCTGGAATGAGTGCAGAGGAGGGCCCATGAGGCCCCCCTGGGCTGGGGCACCTCTCCTATGAAGACAGACTCTGAGAGTTGGAGCTGTTTAGTCTGGAGTAGGGAAGGCTCTGGAGAGACTTTAGTGCAGCCTTCCAGTATCTGAAAGGAATCTAGTAGAGAGACAGAGAGGGACCTTTTTACCAGGGCTAGTAGTGATAGGGCAAGGGGGAATGGCCTTGAGCTGAAAGAGGGTAGGTTTAGATATCAGGAAGAAATCCTTTACTCTAAGGATTGGGAGGCTCTGGCAGATGTTGCCCAGAGAAGCTGTGAACTTGCCATCCTCAGATCCAGGCTGGATGGGGTTCCGAGCAACCTGGACTACTGGAAGGTTCCCTGCACATATCAGGGGATTGGAACTAGATGATCTTTAAGGTCCCTTCCAACCCAAACCATTCCATGATTCTATGATCATGCTAGGACACAAACAGCGTAAGTCTGTGATTACATCTTTTAATTTAAATTGGAGGTGTTAATCTCTATGCCATTGTCAGATTTCAACTTTGTTATCTGGAGGCTGTTTCCATGCTTCTCTATTAGTTTTAGAAGGGAGAAAAAAAAGATGAAAAAATGCCTACTTATATTTCTACTTATAATGAATGTGAAGGGAAACATGCAACAATTAACCAGTGTTATGCTGTGTTCCTGACTTGTGTTCACTTCAGCAAGTGATGAATTAAGATGTAAAGTGGATGCTCTTTTTGACTGAATGCAGAATATGGAAGATCAAGTGTGTCTTTGAGTGCAACCTTTCTATTTTTCTTGTGTTTCATAGAACAATGGTAAAAAGCAGCAGATATCTCTTGATCACTAATTTCTTGTATTAATTTGTCAATATTTCTGAAATATATCTGTGGTCACCCAAACAGACCATTTCTTTCCTACCTGCATCATAATTAAGCCTTCAAAAATGCTTTCTAATTTAATTTCTAACTCCAGGCCACTTTTATTTATTATATTAAAATTTATTTCTTTTCCAAAGCTCATCTGAGCTTTATAATCTTTCTCTGTAACTGAAATCCGTTTCCCTGGCTATGAGTTCCAATTGATTTCACATCATCATTAACTGCTATTTTAGATTGTGTGCATATAAAACTGTTTGAACTAAGTTGTTTCTGTGTGTTTTGGTTTAACCTGGCAGGCAGCTGAAGACCACACAGCCATTCACTCACTTGCCCACAGGGATAAGAGAAACAATCAGAAAACAGATAAAACTTGTGGGTTCAGAAAGGGATAGTTTTAGTAGAATGGAAGAGGAAGTGAAAATAGTAGTAGCAGTAATAATAATAATAATAATAACCCAAAGTAATGCACAGTGCAATTTCTCAGCACCCACTAACTGATGCCCATCTCATCCCAGAGCACAGCTGCTGCTCCCCAACCAATTCCCCCCAGTTTTAATGTTTAGCATGATGCCATGTGGTTTGAAAGATCCCTTTGGCCAGTTGGGGTCAGCTGTCCTGGCTGTGTCCACTCCAAGCTTCCCGTGCCATTCTCCTCTCTGGCAGGGAAGAATGAGAAGCTGAAAAGTCCTTGACTCAGTGTGAGTGCTGCTCAGCAACAATGAAACCCTCAGTGTGTTACCAACTTTATTCTTATCCTGAATCCAAACCACGGCACTGTACCAGCTACCAGGAAGAAAATTAATTCTATCCCACCCAAACCCAGGACATTTGGTTTCATAAAAACATAAGACCACCTGTAGTGAAACAATAACAGTCAAGCTGATGGAGACATGAGAAAATATGTACATGCACAGAAACAGTTTAATGAGGCCTTTTTTTGCTTTATGATGTGTTAGCAAGAATAGTCAGTCATATGTTTGTATTTCATACATAGTAAACAGGAAAATGTTGAAGTGCTGAGGTTAAGGTTGTTCTGGCTGAGTAGATTTTCTTTCAGTCCACTTTTAATATCAGCGGTCTTTTTTCTCTTCCACTTTAAAGGTAATGAGATGCTGACTGTCTCATTCTCAGGGAACTCCATATACGTGTCCTAATTGAATAAAATAAATTGTTCTTCATAATAAAATATTAAGCATCACAATAAAATATTATATCTGTATTATGTTGGCTCAACAAAATTCTCTGCAGATGTGATTAATGACTTTTTACTGTAAGACATATACAAATCTATAAAGATAATGCTTTGATTTTTGTACAAGATTGATTTTGTACTTTTAAAAATGGGTTCTAACAGGTTATTACTTATCCAATTAGCAGTATATAGAAAACTGGTCTTGATTGCTGAAGGGATATATATTTTGCTTATCTTTGAGAAAAACTAACCAGAGTTTAGTCTTATAATAAAATACCATTGAGTCATGTGTAATTAAGAACAGGAAATATGAAAAGGCAATATTTGCTGAAGTACATAAAATTCAGCTGTTAAAACAGGAATTTTAACTTATGATTTCTTAATAATATTTTAGAGTTAAGTAGTGTTTTGAACTTACAGGTGTTTAAATTTCCCAAGTGTGGTTAATTTTTAATGATAGGTCTGGTTAAGAAGTGAATTCCACTATGCTTACACAATCTTTCAAAGCCTTTAAGCTATAATGGAATTTTTCACACGAAATATTTGCAACAAGACAGTGAAAACATCTGTCTGTGTGGAAGTGTTGTTCTTTGTATGGTAAAATTATAACCTTATGTTTGATCATTTAGTCATCCTGCAGACAACTGCCCCATCAACTTGAACAGTTCATGACTTGTGCCAGACTTGTAAAAAGAGAGAGAGATAGCTCACTCTACAAATCTCAGCTATCACATTCCTCATTATTATCATAGAGATAAATACAGAACCGTCCCTGGAGCCTTTTGTTCAAAACATATTGAATACTACATGGGACATGTAACTACAATGAGTTCATCTAAAGGTATAGAAATAAATCTGGTTTTAGTTACCATACATTCAATTACATTGAGAGATTATTTTAATTCATCAGAACTCTTGGGTTAGTTGAAGGACATAGGTTTTCTTCCTCAGGCTAAACACCACTTATTTTAGCCTTTGAGTCTTCCAAGCATTTGCTAAAAATGAAGCTGACTTGCAAAAGGTGACTTTGAAAGATGCTTTCTGATGGCCTGCATATACCATAACAAAATGTATTTGGCCAGCTCTGCCCAAGGGCAGTTTGAAAAGAGGGTAGGATTACCTACAGATTTCCTCTTTGTTCACTTCAATTTTTTTTTCTTTTGAGAAGAAAAAGAAGAATTTGGGGTTTTTTCCAGGATTTTCACATCTCACATCATGGTTGAACCAATGGTTAGAAGCAGATGGTTGGATACAGACCAAATCTTAATGAATGGATGCAGTGTGAATGCAGATGTGCTGATGATGTGCTAAGCATCCACCAGCCTGGGGTGCATCAAATTACAAGAAAACCACACCTATCTTTCTATCTGAGATCTTCTTTAGACTTATGAGAGAGCATTCCCTTCAAAATCCCAGCACGCAGTCTCCAGAGGATGACTACAGACTTTAGAGCTCTATCTCAGAGCTAGAGGGCAAGAACCACAGGTTTCACATACTGCAGTCCTAGTTTTCATACCTTTCCAAAAAACTGTGATTTCACCATGGAAGACAGAGTTAAATAAATTTTTCTGATGCCAGTGATACAGTCCTGATATGGCTCATACCTACTTGAACAATCAAAGATTTCATGACTGTAAGTTAATCTGGTTACTCTAATTGACTGACATCTTTAAGGATGACCTCCCCTTTTAGTCTGTTTTTCTGTACACCTACAAGTCCACTTTGGCTCACCTTTCTTTCTTTCTTTCTTTCTTTCTTTCTTTCTTTCTTTCTTTCTTTCTTTCTTTCTTTCTTTCTTTCTTTCTTTCTTTCTTTCTTTCTTTCTTTCTTTCTTTCTTTCTTTCTTTCTTTCTTTCTTTCTTTCTTTCTTTCTTTCTTTCTTTCTTTCTTTCTTTCTTTCTTTCTTTCTTTCTTTCTTTCTTTCTTTCTTTCTTTCTTTCTTTCTTTCTTTCTTTCTTTCTTTCTTTCTTTCTTTCTTTCTTTCTTTCTTCCTTCCGCCACTTCCTTCCTTCCTTCCTTCCTTCCTTCCTTCCTTCCTTCCTTCCTTCCTTCCTTCCTTCCTTCCTTCCTTCCTTCCTTCCTTCCTTCCTTCCTTCCTTCCGCCACTTCCTTCCGCCACTTCCTTCCGCCACTTCCTTCCGCCACTTCCTTCCGCCACTTCCTTCCGCCACTTCCTTCCGCCACTTCCTTCCGCCACTTCCTTCCTTCCGCCACTTCCTTCCTTCCTTCCTTCCTTCCTTCCTTCCTTCCTTCCTTCCTTCCTTCCTTCCTTCCTTCCTTCCGCCACTTCCTTCCTTCCGCCACTTCCTTCCTTCCGCCACTTCCTTCCTTCCGCCACTTCCTTCCTTCCGCCACTTCCTTCCTTCCTTCCTTCCTTCCTTCCTTCCTTCCTTTCTTTCTTTCTTTCTTTCTTTCTTTCTTTCTTTCTTTCTTTCTTTCTTTCTTTCTTTCTTTCTTTCTTTCTTTCTTTCTTTCTTTCTTTCTTTCTTTCTTTCTTTCTTTCTTTCTTTCTTTCTTTCTTTCTTTCTTTCTTTCTTTCTTTCTTTCTTTCTTTCTTTCTTTCTTTCTTTCTTTCTTTCTTTCTTTCTTTCTTTCTTTCTTTCTTTCTTTTCTTTCTTTCTTTCTTTTCTTTCTTCTTTTCTTCCTTCCTTCCGCCACTTCCTTCCGCCACTTCCTTCCGCCACTTCCGCCACTTCCGCCACTTCCGCCACTTCCGCCACTTCCTTCCTGCCGCCACTTCCTTCCGCCACTTCCTTCTGCCACTTCCTTCCGCCACTTCCTTCCTTCCTTCCGCCACTTCCTTCCGCCACTTCCTTCCTTCCGCCACTTCCTTCCTTCCTTCTGCCACTTCCTTCCTTCCTTCCGCCACTTCCTTCCGCCACTTCCTTCCTTCCGCCACTTCCTTCCTTCCTTCTGCCACTTCCTTCCGCCACTTCCTTCCTTCCGCCACTTCCTTCCTTCCGCCACTTCCTTCCACCACTTCCTTCCGCCACTTCCTTCCGCCACTTCCGCCACTTCCTTCCTTCCGCCACTTCCTTCCTTCCTTCCGCCACTTCCTTCCTTCCTTCCGCCACTTCCTTCCTTCTGCCACTTCCTTCCGCCACTTCCGCCACTTCCGCCACCTCTGCCACTTCCACCACTTCCTTCCACCACTTCCTTCTTTCCGCCACTTCCTTCCTTCCGCCACTTCCTTCCTTCCTTCCCACTTGCAGCAAGCCTTGACTATTCTCTTAGCAGACCTGTGTCTAAAAGTCTAGGTTAATTTCCCTAGTGGTACAACCGGTATTTTACCTAGTGTGGTATTGCTGTAGTTCTCATTCCTGATTTGGAAATAGGCTGAGTGCAGTCTCATCAGTCTTGTGATGGTATTTGAAGAAGTATGTCAGGGCCTTAACAGCGGTCTGTTTCATCTAGTTCCAAAGGAATCTGCTCTGACTTCTGTCACCTATTTCACATTCGCAGAACATCAGGACAACAACAACAGTAATATGCTATGGCCAACCTGATATTTTCATATGGTGCCCAGCATCATGGCATTTCCAGACTAGAGTTGCCCCTTCAAGACATGATCTTAAGTTTCTTCCGGTAGAGGTTTACTAAATGACTGCATATAGTGCTCTTCCATCTCCAGACCTGGCCAGAAAGGTACCCAGGGCAAACTTGAAAATTCATTCATGGGTCCATTGTTTGTACCTATGTAGGTATAGGAAAATTGCGAAGCCCTAAAATGCTATATCATGTAATTGTGTGGATTGGGATGTGTGTATGTGTTTTGCTCTAATTTTGACATAACAAAAAGAAAATGGGAAAGAGATCTTAATCTTTGATGCCCTGCAGTGTTTGAGACTTAGGAAATGTTTGGCACAACCCTTCACACATCACCTGCTAGTGAATGCACAATGTTGGCAAAAAAGACACCTGTGCATCCTGTTCATTGACACTGGCCATGGTTCTTTTCTTCTTTTTTTTTCCCATGAAAGTTGTCCTGCTATTTTAAATCAGTAGTAGGTGAGATTAGGTCAAATATAGTTAGGAGAAAACAATGATGAGAATTCTAGTCACACTAGAATGAGATAAAAATGTCCTGTCTACCAATTTTGTATAATTAATAGCTGAATATGCTTCTTTGCAATTCCCATGTGCTGTGATAACAAAATGGTGTCATATGGTATTAGAAGTAGAAGAGAAACAGTCTTGTATGTTTTACCAACTGCTGTATGTGTGTAACTTGGTAGGGCCTGTTTGTTATTCTGCTAATGATGTGTTGGGTTTTTACAGAAATGTTCTCACCCACATTACAAGCTCATGATGTCCTTGCCTGCAAGTATCTGAGAACTGCTGTTTAAATAGATATGCATCAAGATACTCCAGTGATGGGTGTATGAAATGGAGATTAAATTGTCATGGATATAGACAGGCTGGAGAATCAAGAGATTTTGCAACCTAAAAGAATTGTTGCTTAAAACCTCAAGTTTACATACTTTAGAATTAGGACATATTTTAAGACTGTCTTTCTAATTGTAAATAATTTTATGCATGTATGTGTCTGTCAGAGAGGGAAAGAGGATATCCAACCAGTCCTTCCATGGATCCAAGGATCCTTGACTTCTGTGAGTCATGTTATGCTTGATTTAAAGAGGTTTCTTCTGACACGATGTGAAAAGCTGTAAATCCCCTTGCGTGTGAGAGCAATGCTTGTGCAATACAAACATGAACAGCAGCTGTTTAAGAATTTCCTCTATGAAGAGGCTTTGAGAGATCCAGGACAGGAGTTAGAAGAGCCTCTGTGAGCTCAGTGCTAGTTTTAATTTGTTTGCTACCGCACATAATCTATCAAGAGCTTCTCTGCAGCCCACAAGGGGCACGGCATGGGAAGTTGTAGGCATTGTCCTGCCCGTTCTTGGCCCTAACATCTGATGAGGGTAGGCTCATCTGAAATTCCTTCTCTTATGTGGGAAGTATCACTGGTACTCTGTTTCTTATTTTTAATCACAATAGGTTAATAGTTAATAGAGAAATGGAATCAGTTTGCAAAACTGTGACATTCCTGAAGGAAATAAATAGATAGATGTGTTAGATGCATGTAGTCTCAAATGTCTGTACCACATAAAATCTCTAAAAAAACCTTTAGAAATATATCCTTAAATGTATCATCTTGTGCAGTCTCAATTTTATTTGCATAATCAAATATTCAAGGTGGAAATGGTAAAACATCAAACTCCAAATTAAGAAATGAAACAACAAAATGCCAACTTGCAGGATGCCAACTATCTGAGTGCCAGAGGAGGTAGGAGAAGCTGAGTATTTCTGTGCAGAGAATAGGGCTGTTACTGTGTCATGGCTCTGTGGTGTTTCTTAATCCCAGTTTTACATATCTACTCCTCATTGTGGATTTCTGGCTGAGCTGACTGGGGTAATTGATTCTGCACACAGTTTCATTGGCAAACCACAGTGAACCTGGATTCTCCTACTCTTTGGACTTGTCTTCTATTACCTACTTCATCAGAAGGAAATGCTGGTCCTATCCACTCAAAATGGGGCAATAGCATTAAAAAAAATTCCCACAACACTTTAGGTTCTTTGGTCTCCCGATACAGAGATGTTTGTTTTTTCAGAGAATCTACAGAATGAGTAGGAGGAAACCCAAATTTGATTTTATTCATTTGCAAGTTCAGGGTAGCTGAGCAGAGACTGCTATACTTAACATACATTTCTCAGGATTTCTAACTCCCTTCAGGCCATGAAGCTTTCTGATGGTCACATCACACATGACAGGACTCCATTCAGATTATCCTCCACCCAAATAACATCCTTTTCTTTCCCCTTTGAACCTGCAGAAAGACCATCTCTCTAGAAATAAGGCAGCAGCTGCATCCTTGATGGGGTGTGTGGGTGTGGGGGTGTGTGTGTGCTAGTTTGGTGCAAATTCTAATTAATCCCATTTATAGAAGACCAATACTCACTGTGCAGGAGCAAACCACATGAACAACTGTAGGAAATAAAATCAGGAAGCTGCAAGCAATCATGAGAGCAATTGTGTACTAGGAATTAGAAGCAAATATAAACTTAAGCAAAAGAAATTATCACCAAGGAAGAAAGATGCAGGGCTAATTTTGCAGCTATAGCCATCTATAACCTGTACTTTTTGTATTTAATATACATAATTTGGCTTTTTATTAATCAAATCACACAGATTTTGCTAAAGGACAAATTTAATTAAGATGCCAGGGTACTGGCTGTTCACAAAGATATTTCTGGAACATTATAAGAAGCATTTAAAAACCTCCCAACAAGCTGTATTCTTTTCCTTGCTTTTGGTTTGTGTATTGTACAGCTTCTAAGTCATACCTTTTCCATCTGAAGATTCTTTTTATAGGTGACTCAACTAACAGAGGGATGATGTATTATCTGATTGAAAGAGTGAATAAGACTCTTCAGGAATGGCAGAAGACCCATGATGTTAAATGTTATCACAATATCAATGAGGGGAAAACATTTATCAGTTACTCCTACTACCCCCAGTTCTGGATGAATGCAAACCAGAGACCGACTTTTGAAAAAGCACTGGAACAGCTGCTGCAGAGGTACTGCACAAACTCTGTATCTCCCTTGTTTGCATTATTGTTCTATTCACAAATGTGTTTAACACATTTTACAATTAAAGTCAGTAAACAATAAAACATAAGGTGCACAGATCATATTGTGTGGTTAAAAAATAGCTGAAAATTACATCAGGCCTCTGATCAGGGTGCCAGATACAGTTCAGTGAAATGCAAAGCAATGTAGTTAAAATGTTTGCCATCTGTTTAAAGCAACATGTGATGTTTTTCTTTTCTGGGTTTCAGATCACGTCCTCTGGAGAACACAGACCAGACTGTATTAATTGTAGGTGGTGTTCAGTGGCTTAATTCCAATCACCTGCAAATTATCCAAAAGGTGTTGAGCAGGTAATGCTATGTACTTGGTGTTATTCCAATTTTTGATATTGTAAATTATGAGAAACAACAAAAAAATTTAAATACAAACTTTTAATTTGTTTTTTTTTGATAGGCATGTATTTTAGTGACTTTGAAAAAAATTAAACATGCATTGTTTTTTGATGTGTGTCTTAAGTAAAAAGTGTGTCCTTGTTGTTTTTTTGTTTTTTTTTAATTTGCAAAACAGGGAAAATCTATCAAATATCCTGGTAATTGTCAAATCCATAGGGATGGGCTTTCACCTTCCAGTGGATGGAATCCATTCTCTGTCACAGGTAAGCTGCAGTACATTTTGAGTGCAGTTTCATGGAAGACTCATCATTTCATTGTTAATTTTGCTCTTCTGGTCAAAATATGCTATGTCTGCTGAGCACATTCTAAGTGGATCAAAGGAAGATTAATGTTTGTATTTGCTCATACTGCTTGATAGGGATTCAAACCAATTTCCTTATTTCATGGATTCTGCTGCAATCAGAGAGCCATTTGAGAACCCATGCTTGGTCAGCTGTCCCAAGAACCAGAAGAAGCTCCAATATGAGTCCTGCTGCCAAAATTGAGAGATCATTCTGGGGATAAGCAGATTGCTCCTCATACTACATTGCACACAGGCCCTCCCCCGGCTTCCTCCATGATTTCTGCTGGATCCAATTCACTTGTCTGGCTTGCACAGCTCAATAAATCTATCTTAACCCACCTGTGAAGCCAGAACATTACAGAGCAGCTGGAATGTACCAGTGAATCCAGCCTGTTATTTGCATGTTAATGAGATGTTACAGTCAGTTTAAATCACACCCAAGACTCTCAGAGTAACAAATGTGCTCATTTCAATGCACTGTGCCACTCACTCAATTCACTATTTTTATTTACCACTTGGACAATGATTCTCTATTGAACACACACAAAATGCATGGATGAGAAGCACTGGAAGGCAGAACAGAGTAAATGATGCCTCCCAGTGCTGTGTGTCATGCTCCAGCTATTCCCAGGTGTTGAAAAGAGAAAATTACTGCCTTTCACAGATTCCATACAGCACTCCTTGAGCACTGGGGACTAGTGCCCACATCTCCTTGCAACCATAACACATTGCTGTATTCAGCGTGTCACTTCCTGCTACTCTCACCCTTCTCTTTGCTACAGAGCCTGCCCTGTTAGTACTGCCTATCTGCCTTGTCTCTACTGAAGGTCTTATTGATTCAAACAATTTTCCTAACTTATCTGGAGGACCTAAATAGAATAAAGTAAGGAAATTATTGTCATCAACATGAAGAAACATTTTCATAGCTCCCATCAGAGTTTCCAGCAAAGTTCAGTCCTAGGATGAAGAGCTTCAATCCAGGGTATGTGAGGCAAGGATAGAGTATTAAAGGCTTCCTAAGGATTTTTCTTTTTCTTCTTCATTAAATTTACAAAACTCCAGAAATCAGCTACAGTGTATAACCAACATTCTTTTCCCTTTCAACATTGGAATCATATGCCAAATTACCCATGTGGTTTTTATGCTCCAGGCTTCAGGATTACCCCAAAAGGGACCCCTATAGTCCCTTTTAAGCAACTGCCTCAATGAATTTGATTTGAAGCTGAATTTTTCTTTAAAGGAGCATTTTCACCATTTGTTACAGACAAACTTTACAAATGGAATTTTTTTCTGAATTATACCTCATATTAGCGAAGTACATGTTAAAAACCATTACCCAAGAATTATATTTTAAATAATCATGAAATCTTCCTATAAAGGAAGCTGCACATCTACTGAAAAGTAATTATAGTTTCTGAAAAAACCCTACATCAGTCTTGGAGTTGTAGCTTTTTTTGAGAGTGAAGCTATAGTAATTCATGTCTGTAGTATAATGTCATTGCTCATTCAAAATGCAGTTTTGCTATTTTTTCCATGATGCAATAACCTTTAAACAGTCCTTCTGACAAGACATTGCAACATTTTATCTGGAATGCAGGCAGAAGTGCAAAACTTGTGGAATGAAAACTTGATTATTCTGGATACAGCAAAAAATTTGGGCTATGAAGTGGTTGACACCTTTGTCATCACCATGGGACGCTACAAAGAATTCCTGCAAGGGAAGTGTGGCTGCCATTTCCATGAGGTAATAGTTTACACTTGTATCATTCCCAGGTATTTAAGATATTTTAACTGTTAGATCTTAGAAACAAGAAGATACATGGTGAGGTCAGCGTCTGTCACTCAAAGTTAGGCCTGAATACAAATTGTGGGGAAAGCAGTTTGCATGGTGGCGCTTGTCCACCATTGCTCACCTTGGGTGAGGGGTGGGGTGCAAGGCCACCCAAGGACATGCTGAACTGCTGGAATGGTGAAATAAAAATGAACAAACATACCCTTCTGCAAAGGTAACTCATATAAAAGGATGTTGTACAGTTTCCTGGTTCTTGTATTATTTGTTACCTGTTATATATCTCTGCTGCTTCTGCATGGACTCAGTTTCTCTTTTTACTCAGTCTCATGGGCTTTTGACTGATGCATTCCTAACTGAACAACTCAGCACACTCACTTCAAACCATAAGTACAATTAAAAGGGAGCTTAAAATTGAAGAACCAATCTTACTGCTATATATCTCTTTTGCTATGTCTGAGAAAAAATAATCTGCAATAGTTACAGTGATCCACTGTACCAACAGAAGTGTAGACTGATTGTTCTCCCTCACACCGGTAGTCCTGCTTTCTTGACTGAAATCTATAGAATTTTTTGGGAGTGTTATCAGACCCACGTAAGCTCATGTGCCACACATCAACCACACAGCTGGTTTCCACCTCAGGCTCCACAGCAGCTCACATGTTTTCAGGTCAGTGCCATGGCTTCTATCCTGCTCTGGGGCCAGCATCAGCAGGTGTGGTAGTTAACCATTCCTCTAATCCACACTTGAGGGGCACAAACATAGCTCAGTCCAAATGAACCTGGAAAAGAGGGAGTAAGTCCCAGAGTAGATATTTATGTGATTGATAAATAGTCCCGTGGAGCAAATGCTTCTTTCCCTCCTTTTTACCCAGACAGTTGTATTGACCCTTTTTTATCAAGAGCCCAGATGCTGTTGTTTTTGTGGGTCACTGCTGATGTTTGCCATTTCCACAGGTCTTGTGAGCGAAACAGAGAGCTTCAAAATTAAATATTTCAAATGCTTTGCATGGAACTCTGTGGAGAAAACAGCAGGGTGTGATCAGTCATCAGCATTTCTCATGAACTGCTCCATCATTTTGTATGAGCTCATGTGCAGATTTGGTCTTGCTTCTCTGCTGAAGGAATCTCAATGGAGTATGTGTTTCTGGGGAGGATCAGGAGAGAATCTGGCTCACAGTGCTGTTATTAACGAGGCTTGAGAAGTGATTGTGCCTGAAAGAGCCATAGATATGCCCAATAGAATCCATCATGCACCAAAAACCAGACTTGATCTTTGAGGAAAGCAAAAATAAAGTCCTTGAGTTCTTTTTATACTTCATTAGTTTTAATAGTTTTGTCATCAGCTTATTTCTGCATCCTGGCAAGTGGAGTTTCATTAGGTGCTGAAGCAGTTTGCACCAGGAAAATGACATTTTGCCCCCAAGAACAGAGCCAAGAACACTGTGTGAAACCTCAGCACTTTCCATGTTTTCTGAGACCAGATGAGATAGATTAAATCTCGTGTTTTGTACTTTCACTTTCTTTCTCTTAAAAACTGACATTCCTAAAGTATCAGAAGATGACACCCCTGTGTAAATGACATCTGAGCTAAACATGGCTGTGCAGGAATGGAGGACTGTCCATTTTGTACAGTCAGAAAACAAGAACTGAAATGCTTTCAGCAGTTCTCATTTAGCTCCCACTAACTGGCTAAGAGAAAGCTGTTTCCTTGGAATGGCCTGAAGATTTGAGTTCCCACCAACCCATTTCAGAGGGTCTCAGGTGACCCTGATAGACAGAAATCTCCATCTCTGTAGACTTGCTCAGGTTTCTAAGGGATCTGGATTTTCAAAGGGATTATACTGAGCTGGGACAAAATATCTTGCATAACCCTGGCACTTACTGCCCAACATAATTCTAGTTCTATGCACACATGAGAACTTGATTTTTATCTACCTCATTCTTTGAAAATGCTTACAGACATTGGTCAGCACTATACAAATATTACAGAAGCTATTTTGGATTTCAGATTGATTTCCTATTTTAATGGCAGTGAAATAATAATCACTACACAGAAATTAGCAACCCTGGGATTTTTGTGTCTTAATAGGTGGCTGGCTGCTGGTGGCTGGGTGAACATTAGATTGCATTCCTGGGAGATTATGCCTAACAGGAATGCAGTTTGGGTGATTGGTTCAAGGTGGCATCATTTTGAAATAATTGCAAGATCTAAGGCACTAATTTAGAAAAATGAACCTACAGTAATCGCATGAAAATAAATAGTAGCCCTTGGCTTAGCTGTATGAAATTGATCAGAGGATATATTAATTTTCTACATGAATAATTCCTGGTCTGTTTTCTGCCAGCTCCCTCAAAATTTCTCTGCTCAGTCTTTCAAGCCTTTGCACTTGTTATTTCTTCACTCACACCTAATTTTGTATGATTTATTTCACTGCATATGAGTGTTGATTCTGATTGTTCAGTGACAGTAAATATATATTATATTTAAATTTTTATATTGTATATAAATATACATTATATTTTTAAAAGCTAACATGCTTCAGCATAAATATGTGCATTAATAAATGAATTCTGCATTTTCAAGTGTCTGCTGTGATTGACACAGCAGGAAAACTGATAGGCATCAGAGCTATTAAATCAGCATACATGTACTATTTTAAAAACAAGTTGACCACCTTTTATGCATTCTCTGGGTTTTCCACTGCCTGGGCTGAGGTTCTCTGTCCTACATATGTGCAAGGTTCTGTCTCTCTCAAAGCTGCTTCATTATTCAGTGACTGAGTATTCACTGAGACAAGACCTTCAGCATTTCACTGGAGATCACCCCAGTCGTTAAACTCCTGACAGCCATACCTTTCACTTTCTCTCTTGTTAGTCCCACGAACACAGTTTTATTCCATACAAGCTAAACACAATAATCCCAGAGCTTTATACATATTTCAGGGGCCAAGGTGAAGTATTCTTCAACACTCAGTTACTGAATCGCGTTGTGGTTCTGTCCCTGTGGAGTCCTGGGGAGAGGGATGTGAATTGCTCCATAACTCCCTTCTTGTAGAAATGACACACGAGGGTTTTCCTCTCAATGTGAGGCTGGGCCAGGCTTGCATCAGGATGTCAGAATGAGGCATTCTCACAGGACTCATAGCTAAGACACATTATATGTGCCTCAAGTGCTTGGTATCAGACCAAGATTTAAACCTTTCTACAACTTGGAGCAGTCATGAGTTTTGTTTTGGGTAAATTGTCTCTGACAAAGGCAACAGAGTCTAATGAACAAAGGCATTACAAAGTCAAATGACTGAGTATAATGGCCTATGAATGTAGATTTAAAAAATTAAGATCTTGCTCTTTAGTTAGTTTACAACATAACAAATTTGCTATTAAAATAATATTTACTCAAAGTAAGAGTATCAAGACCTGCTTCATGGACAACTGCCTCAGCATTTCTGCACACAGCTGTGTGTCTGTCTTTCTAGGTGCAGGCAGAAAGCATTCACATATGTCATTTCTTTTGCAGGTGGTGAAATCCAATCCCTCTGAAGAAAGGCCACACATAACAATGACGTTATCAGGGCACTATACGCTGGGGAAATATTTCGGCAGTCAAAGCACAGCATCACAACTGCAGGACTATGCAACAAATTCTCAGTCCCCCTATCATGTCCGAGGTCCAATAAATCAAGTTTATTCTGAAATCCTTCTCAGCAGGCTCTGTGCACATAAGAGGGAGTTTGTCAGCACATAGCCTCTCTTGGATGTAGCACCGAGACTAGAGAAGTGCCACTGCCTGAGGGACAATTGAAGGAGCATGGTGGATTAAGATATGCTTCCTCAACTGACTGCATACACACAAAGAGAATTTGGGACATGTGGTATTTTCCCAAAAACCTTGTGAAATTAAGATATGCCCTGGTGACTCTTTTGTGTGAAAGTGGAAGATGGAGGGTTGCAAAGGAGAGAAGAGGGGAAGTTACTTGAACTGTTGCCAAAGACTAGAACAGCTGTACTTCAAGCAAGTGTGTATTATTGATAGCAAAAAGAGACCTATATATTCACTTGAACATTTGGAAAGGGCTGCTTTAGGTCTTCAGCACTATCTACTTTTCTATTTATAGAAACACTGTAATATTTGAATGTATTTAGAAACTGACTACATTCCGTTTGAAAGAGTTTTATTTTATGTGGAGAGTTTTCACTTCCATGTTATACATTTTCTGTTTAGAAACTTGGTTTATACAATCTGAAAATGTCTATTAGCATTTTACTGGCGATGCTGAGTTTTGAACTCTAGTGGTTTTAGTAAAAACACATCTCTTTGTATTTTAGATGGAACAGATATCTACTTTATTTTTTTGCATGTTCTGAAGCTAATAGGGAGATAGATTAGCTATACTTGAGACTGATTGAAACTGTCTCAATGTAACATGTAAATATAGTGAATTTGTTAACATTAATTTATTTATGGTCCCAGTTTAGGAGAGTGTCCATATGCAGGAAGAATGCTTAGATAAGTGCTTCAGTGTCTACCTTGTCCTGAAAGCCAATCAAGTATTCTTCCTGCAGAGAAGTGCCATTTCTTTAATGATTTTTTAATAAAATGCTTGCCAATGTGCAAAGCCAGTACCACAAACATAACAAAAATCCCCCTTTCAAGCACACATAAGATTTTCAGGATCTGGTGATTTATCAATCACAGGAAGTGTGTGATGTGATGGCAGCAGAATATACTGCCAGCATCACTTGCTTGGCACGGACAGCCAGTTTCAGTTCAGTCCTTTTCAGAACTGCAGCTTCATGCTGTAGCCCAGCTACATCCCCAGTGTTTGCAGACCTTCTATGGGTGACACCCTGGGGAGAAGCTGTGTGTTGGTCCCCTCCACAGTGCTGGCAGCCCTCTCATTCACAGCTGTGGTACCCAATGGGAAACCCTGCACAGCCCAGGATTAGCAGCTGGGTGACAGGTTAGTGGCAACCCACAGGACTGCTGTCCCTAAAAATTATCCACTTATGGATTTTTATTCATCCAGTCACACAGCAGGCAATCAAGGCACCACTCTGCCACTATGGTGTTTTAACCAGGTAGGTTCAAGTCTAACAAAGGATCTGCTGAGTTCTGTGTCATGCTTCCCAGCCACAATTTTACATATAATCCTCCCCTAGCATCTTCTTTGGGAAAACAAGCCACAATGTCAGGGAATAAACAAAGGACAGGGCTGCTCTGTGTAGAATTAGGGCTAGAAATTAATGACACAACATTTAGTATTTGGCCAAGATCCTGTATCTATCCACAGTTTGTGTGCTCAGCTGTAGTTTTGTGAATTTGTGCTTCTTCAGGTAAGATATGTAAAGTTATAATAAGAAATTGTCATCCAATATGGAGTTTGGCATCCTAGGTGATAGAGAATATCCTCCAAAATGGGATCTGGCATACCTAATTTAAGATACCTTTCACTATATTGAAAAAGCTCCTAACTTAGATAATGACAAAATTAGAGAAATGGTGTGATTATATCTGTTTCTGTATATTATGCTGCTGATTGCTTATAGAAAAAAGCCCCAAATTTCAATGCAAGGTTTTCCCTGACATGGAGATCTACATGAAAGATGGGTCAGGAGCTGTGCATAAATACTGAAAATATCAACATTTGGTTTTGAGCAATATGATTATCTAAAGAAAATAATTGTATGCAAAAGATGTAATATATTCTCTTGGGTGTGGAAATCGAGAGCTGCACAACCTAAAAGCTGAAGGATAGAATATCATCATTAATATTAGTAGATGCAAAATGCAGCCAGATGTCTTTGGTATTAAGATGATCGATGATAGGTATATTACAGTTCTGCTTCTGATAAGATTTTTTTTGTAGCTCATTTAAATCCACATGCTGTTACTGTTATTGTTCTGTACACAAATGTTTTTAAGCCATTAACTGGGCTTTTATGTTTTTTTTTTTTAGCTAAAATCTATTGCTGAAGTATCAGCTTAGTGATGAAAAGAAAAGAGCTGACTTTGTTATACTCTAGTGGATATCAGTGAATGTGCAATTCATCAGTTCTGGTTTCACCACAAAATGGTTTACATGTGCTGTACACCCAGATGTCTTAATGTTTTCCAAATCTTGATATTTTTCAAATGTATTAAGTGTATATTTACCTGTGTGTTTTGTATTTTTTACATGTCTATGTACATTAATATGTCTGTACAAAGTCATTGGTACAATTTGCAAATTGCTTTTATTTAAATGAGTTCTTTGAATAAGCTGTTTCCAACACTATGTATGATCCACATAGTCTTAGGAATAAACAAAGGATAGTAAGCTACATTTTTGTTATTTAACTTTAAAATATATCTAGTATCTCTATCTATGTGAAAGATGGGAGTTAAGATTCACATGCAAGGATTACTAGCTCATATGCATTAAAATTTATGGATTAAGACAATAAAAGGATTACTGTGTTTGAATTCCAGTGAGAGCACATGTTGCTATCTGCAGTTTACTATACAATTATTGTATCTGCTGTGACATTTTGCCTGAATAAACATGAAAGTGTTCCTATAGTCCATACATCTACCTTAGTCCCATTACTTGCCATTAAAATAGCAAAGGACCTAGTTGTCAGATTGAGTTCCACCTCCTAATGCAGGCATGAATGGCCCTGGAATTAGTGGTAGGATTGGAATATTTAGGCTGGGGAACAAGAACTCTGAGAAATGGGGTTTCCTGCTCAATGTCTGCCCGGCAGTAGGCAGAGCTTAGAACAGAACTAGGGCAAACATAAAGCTACAGGCAGAGTAATAATGTAACTGTGCTGCAAAATAAACACTCTGATATATGTTGAAGTGAAGGGGAAACGACCATCCTTTAATATATCAAACTCCGATTTATTGATCGATCAGTCACTTTAAATAACAGTGTTAATTAACTTCATGCATATTCCAAAATCCAGGTTTATGATAGGCTAACAGAGAAAACTCTAACCACTCCTTTTGTTTTACAATACCGATAATTGGTTACACAAAACAAAACCAGTGTTCCCACTGTGATATGAAAGGTTCCCAAAATTTCCACATCTGTTCTCAGGGTGTCATCTTTTCCCAGAGAGGGTGTTTTGCCTGTTATGGGAAGACTGCCTGAGAACCTTATTGTTTATAAAGTGATACATGAGAGAGCCTAATTGTTTATGGAAATCAGCCTGGGAACTGCTTTTGGAACTGCTTTGCAACTACCTTTTACTGTTCTCTCCACTGTATGCCTTCATGGCCTTTTTCTTTAAGCCATCCTTGAAATAAACTCTCCACAGATATACAGAGGAGTAGTCTCAGTAATTATTGCATGCCTTCAGCTGAAGCACAGTTTACCAGTGTCCAGTGAGTTACAACTCCTCACTTCTCATATAACTCCATAGATGTTGAACAGCTGTTGAACAGTGAATTGGGTTAGAGCAGGGTACCTGGCTACCATGATCAAGTCCATCTTAATAAATATCTTCAGAATAACTGACTGACTTTGGAATAAATTTTTTTTTCCTTTTTTGTAGGGAAATGCCGTGACAAGTCCTCTCTGTCGTCAGAGTTGCCAGATTTCAAGGAGCTGAAAGAACGGACTGCAAATACAACATTTAACATTAGTCATGGTATTCATTTGAAAATTATAATCTTCAGAATAATCTCTTTCACACTGTTAAATACAAGGCCTTTATTTTTCTCTTCTGTGACACATTAAAGGGACATCAAAGTAAGTTTATTTGCTTAGTGGGTGGGGTAGCGAGGCATCAAATTACCTCAAGGTTGAAATAACCACTAATAGGTATGATTCTGTTGCTATGTTGAGCCAAAGAGAATGCTTTGAAGATGCAGATATGTGTGATATTAAGTTGACTGCAGTCCAGGGATCTTCAGATTACTCTTTTAGAGTAAAGCAATTTTTAAAGGAGCAGTGAACTATTTGGCATAGACCCAAACTGCTAAACAAGTCTCTGTAGGGTCACATGAAAAATATGGTCTTACCTTCTTGTTTGCCTCCTAGCTTTGCATCTGGCTTGTCTTACCTCACAGACTATCTGCACCTGCTCTACTCCACATCAGCCTTTCTTTCAGATGACCTTAGAAGTTTGTGTTTTGTCAGACTAGCAGCTTCTGGAAATCTGAGATATAATTGTTGCAAATTCAGTCTGAATCTTCAAAATACATTTTTGTCAAGCCCAAAAGCACTAGAATAGAGCAGGGGTAGAGCAAGCCTCTTATCTAGGGCAGTGATTTTCTTTGATGAATTTAAAACAGCTGTGTTGTATTAAGTAGTTTTCATTAGCACTTAGCTCTTCATGGAGCTTGCCTTTACCAAGCAAAAATCAATCTTTCAAACTCCACTGCCATCTTTACCTGTGTAAATCTTCCAAACAATAGAGCAGTCTGTGTAAAATGCAGGCATAGATATTTATTGGTGCTGGTACATATCCTGAAGTATTTGCTGGTACCTTCACAATATCCATTGAACAGAAAAGCTCTGACTACAGAGTAAAAAGACACTGTGTATTTTAGGCTTACGCTTTACTCACCTGTGATTAGATTGTACTAAAAATAGTGCTGCATGTCAGCCTAGGCCAGCCCCTGGAGCTGAGTGTTCTAGAAAACCACTCAAGTCATTAACTGCAATGGTCAAGATGAGCCTGTGGGGTCACAACAGCGTCTTCTGCAGCACAAGTTTCTATTGTGATGGACTTGTCCCATTTTTATTTTTTTTCATCTGGCTGTTGGGCCAGCTCTCAGCACCTGTGGGCAGCTCTTCCTGCAAGCCCTCAAGCATGTTCAACAGCCTTGGCAAGGGACACCACAGTAAGCAGCCCTGAACTGAAGATCAAGCACATGTTTAAATAAAATCTGAGGTCTTTATGAAACACAGCATCTGTTATGGTTTCCTCTAGTACTGAACTTGCCTAATGAGGAGCAGAATTCACTCCCATTCAGCTGAAACTCAAATACCAAGGTGTTTTCCCAGCTTTTGCAAACTTTTTTCCCCACTGCTTGCTTGCCTGAAACGAAGGGAGTGAACTGCTCTGCATGCTCCTGCCTAACAGTGAGGTGTGTTCACACAGTCACTGCAGTGGGCATTTCCCTCCCATACCTCATTGTGGAGACTGCATCCCCACTGCAGATGGTGTTTTCAATATTGTGATTTTTTAATCTGTTTTGAGCAGTGACAGTCTATATGGTTAAAACAGACAGCTCAGTGTCTGCCTGCACCACCTTCCCCTGTGCTGCTCTAAGGGTGCTGAGTAGACTCTGGGTGAAGACAAGAATGCAGAACTAAAATCCTTGACTAAGGAATAAAAATTACTCAGACATGTGGAGGGATAGAATGTAAGAAAATAAAGATAGTGCAGAAGGTAGTCTCACATCTGAGGGGTTGCAGCTGTACTTATCGCCATATTCCTAATCTTTTAGGAACAGGCCTGCTCTTAATAGAGCTGTGTCCAATAAGAAGATGAGTGCTACAAAAGAGTGGGTTAGCTGGGTGAGGAGAGAGTTGGAGTTTGTTTTTTGTGCTGTGAAGAGAGATGGAGTAAGTGCTGTGAGGAGTTGACCATGAGAAATCACTGAGAAGTTGTGGGAGCTTTGCAATACAATGACAACACAGACACCTCTTGACGAAGTCAAGGCAGTCAAGAAGAGCTTACTGCAGATCAAGTGCATGAAATTAATGTTTTCAGGAGCCCTTTAAAGTTAGTAAATTATATGGATTATTGTGAGGGTTGGAAGACCAGATCTGTGTTTGGCAGTTTCTCACTTGACGTGTTCCAAAAACATCTTTTATATTTTCTTCTGTTCTTGTCATTATCAACTTCCATATTTCTTTTATGATTCTGTGGGACTGAGAAGTTTGAAGTAATATTTCTACTCTGCCTGATAATGATTGTGCAGCCTCCCCAGATGGTAGTCAAATTATCCAACAGATGAGAGAAGTTTTATTACTTCTGAATGGCATTTTTCCTTTACTTCATAAGCCAGCTCCAAATATTTACAGAAAGCTTTAGTTATGATAGCTCTAATGCCTTCAGTGTATTCAAAGAAATCTGCCAATCCCTATTGATCCTAACAGGACAGAAAACACTTTAAGCCTTGAAAACCTGGCCTTGCAAGCCATTAGAGCACCCAGCATGGTCTAGCCCACAAATGGCTTCCTTTGAAACAGAGAATCACAGTTGTGTTCTACTAAAGTTTTCACTGGGGTGATTACAATTTAAAGATGATTTTTGTGGACTGATGTGGGGTTTTTTTTAGCTCAGGGCCTTTGTTGAGCTCTGTTTGCAGCAAATGGTATCTATTAGCTACTGTAAAATCCTATTTCAACATCCTTTCACACTGTGTCCTGCCCAGTTCTTATAAAACACATACATACAACAGGATTTACTGCTGATGGTAAAAGGTTAAATCGTAACAGGTCTTACTGCTCCACCCATTACAGGTCCTTAAATTCTACATTGCATCATTTCTGTGCAATAACAAGGACTCAGGGTCTAGTAATCTCTTAATGCAGGGCTCCTCAGTCTCTAGAACAGTTCAGCACTGTAGCCCTGATGGAGTTATCAAAATAACACACCTTCAGCTGTGAAATGCATACAGCAGAGCCTGCAGGCATACTCAAAACTTGCCTGTTGGATCAAGGCCAGCCTGGAAGTCAAGGACAACAGCTTCTAGAGACTGGTCTCAGGCACCAAAACCTGCTTTCCTACATATTTAACAGAGGCATTGTAATTATGATTGTGGTCGCACTTAGCTTTTTTGTAATCATCACAGAAAGACCAAAATCTGAATTACTCTCTAGAGGTGTCTTTTATTTCTACAATATTGCTTACTGTAAAGGCAACCTAAAGAAACTCAGATTTTTTGATTGATGCCTAAAGTTTTGAGAGAAGAATGTCAGTTCAACAGAGATGTGTCTGTGGGATTTATTATGTAGGTAAGAGATGCTTTTACATTCCCTTCTGCTCCTTTACTGCAGGAACTTGAACACAAGGCCACCACCACCATCACCATCACCAGGAGATGTTTTCAGTATGGATAATGTGGAACATTCTCAACCTCTGCTCCTGGAGCTGCTTGTATATTTAACAGTGCACTGTTCAGAGGGACACCAGTCCTGCTGGCGAGCAGAACATTTTGTGGTAGTATGGGATATACAGGTTTAAGACTCTTCATTTGGGTAAATGAAGAACAAACCTCCACCTACTGCCTCACAAGAGGGCTAGGTGAGTGTCTGTTTCTGTGAGAAAAGCCAAACTGACAGGCACCTAACTCCAGGAAACCATAGAGATTCTTTTCCAAGTTTAGAGGTAATATCAGAGATATTGGTTGGTATATGAGGGCCCCAGCTTCTAGCACTTCTGTACCAGAAGTGCGCTGTCAGCCCAAGCAACTTAGGGACTGCTGACCACTATAAAGGAAAATGTCTAATAGGCATTAAACAATGAGCCTAACCTTGGCCACATTCTCCATTTTGGCTCTATGAAGAATTTAGTGCCCTTAGCATCTCTGCACAGCACACACACAAATACACCCTCAACATTACTGCTCTGCGTGGGGCTTGCAGCTTTTCATGTAACTGCTCTCTACCTCACTTGGCTCAAAACAATACAATATAAAAGAGACCTCCTTTAATTGTAGTGTGCAAGCTGACATGTGCAATTTCAGATGGTTTGAGTGGGGCTGTGAGATAGATTTATAAAGCTGCCATTCATCCTGTCACAACTTCTATGTCCCTGAAGACATAGGGGGGAATGGCAAATGGAGAGCTGGAGCCAGGAGGGAGCTGATAATCTCTCCACATGTTAGATGCAGAAAAAGCTCATCCAGCACCACTGAAGTGCTGTTGGTGGACTGGTCTGCACCTCTTGGAGTTTAAATGCCTTGCTTCAAAGTAATATTCTTAATGTGAATAAATACCTGCTGCAAATACAACTGTGTAAATGAGATTAAAAGGGTCAGAAGCAGGAACTTTTAACTGTTTGGTAACTATATCTAACTGTCTAGAGAGCCCGAGGGACTACAATGAATCTATAAAACAAGTTAACACCTGCTCCTCACACTTCTGTTAATTAAAATTCAGTAGAGATGCAAGTCATTGAAATGAGTGATCTGTCACTCCACAGGAGCCAGTCTGGAGTGGTCTGTCTGTCTGTCTATCTGTCTGTCTAGACAACCTGTCTAGGCAATCACCACATTTGGTATCTGCTGTGCCATCTTCCATGCTCCTGCAGCCTGGGCACTGGGGTTATTTCCTAAGGCCTGAAGGACAGAATATCAGCCCTCAAGTTCACAGTCATTTCCAGTTTTGACTAGACAAACTCCAGACAATCTCTTTTGATAGTGGGGATGTCAATACAGATGCAGAGCTGACTATAAGCTCTCAACCCCCAAATAACAGTGCCACCATTTCAACACTACAGAATTTGGCCCTGCAGCTACTGGGAAAGAGTCAGTGCAGTAGCACAGCCCAATCTTTGGCAAACAAAGTGGCTGCCATGTGGCAGACAAGGGCAGCACTTGTGCATCTAGCAAGACTTCTCATGTTCAGAGGAAATGCTACCTGGGATGGACTTGCTTCAGTTTATTCCACTTGGGAATTTAAGATCTAGCCTTGCTGTCTCAATCGTAATGAGGTCTCCACCTCCTTTTGGGGCTTGAGAAAGATGAGATGGTCCTGTCTCTTTCCATCATCCTGACCACACATTTTCTGGGATGTTTGTAAGTGAAAACACCACGCTGACTGTTTGTTACCTGGTTCCAGGTTGTTGTTACCTCTGCTGAGCAAAGGCTTTCTAGGCAGAGCATAGAGGATCTGAGGAGAAAAGTCCTACAGAACATTTAATGGTTTGACAGTAATTCAGCCACAGACAAGTTGCTGAAGTGAAAAGTATGGCTAATGTCCAAGTGGCAGCGCACTGCAATATAAAATGAAAGAAAAATCAAGGCTTGATTTACGAGGGCTCTGGTAAAAATGCTATGACACAACATGGTAGGTTTTAAATAGGGATTTGAGTCTTCAAATCTTTCACCAAGTTATATTGAAGGATCTAGACTTATTTTTTTTGTTTCAGATGGAATATTTGTGGGATTTTTTCTCATCACATGACACTATTGACGGCAGTGCAAATTGAAATAAGAATCTGAGGTCCAATCCTGGCTTGATCATTGATGACAACTTGTTACTTTTGGAGAAACTAGAGAGATCTGGCAGAAATTCTCCAAATCTTTCCAGGTTATTTGTGACAGATTTAACAACTGTTATGAAAGCACCTAAGAGAATTCCCTATTATGGTCACATATTGAACTGTAATCAATGCATCTGCTTGCTGGATCCATAAATATTGTATGGTCATCTAGCCAAGAATCCAGATAATGCTGTGTCTTGCACATAGGTACAATGTGTGGATCTGTTCATGTCTAGACTCCTTTTTCCAACTGGTTACATTTTTGTTTAAAAATATCCCCAACAAGATGCTGCAGATGGTCAGAAAATGGACATGCCTCTGAAGCCCAAAGTTCTTCAGATTTGCTCATGCTTTACTTAGGTGCATACTTTATGAACATGACTGCATGCAAGGAATTCATGGATTCTCCTGGCACATCTTGATGGATCCTGCGAACAAGTAATTGTTATCCTCTAACAAAAGCATTCCCAGACTTTTCCTTTTCCTGCCTTTCTTTGAATATTCCTCATTAAAATCCTTCGGCCCTTCTTTTCCACTCCCATTATTTTCCTTACTTCTTCATCTCCCCTTCCACCTGCCCTGTCTCTGAACAAGTGACAAGCCTCATTTTCCAATCCCCACACATCACCTTAGCCTGCTGACTAGTGCCCACTTCTCAGCTGTGGAGCTGAGGTCTCTGTCAGCTTTATTTTCTACGAAGGCCTTGTGAGCAAGACAAGGTGCCTGTGTTTACACAGGCCCACTGCATAGCTAAAACTTGTTAGAAGCAAAAGTTGTAAGAGGTCAAAAATTAAAATAAGGTGGGAATGCATTTCAGTTTTTCATTTTCTCTTACAAGATCCATCTCTTCCTCCATCTCCCTCATTTTATTCTCCAGCAAATTAATTTCATCAAATTCCTGTTTTCATAGAAATGTGTCCTACCTGTCCATTTATCTTCCATCCCCTGTGCCTGTATAGGCAAAATTAAGTTTACGCAGCCATGGCCTCCTTTTTAGCTTATTCTAATACAGAGACCGTGCACTAAAGGAAGGAAAGTTTGATTTTGTTGAGGTGGAGACCCCTGATTTAAATGGGTGGAGCTGTATTCCCGTAACACGGCAGGTTTGGGATTTGGAGCGTAGATTGCACCAACTCTCACACTCACACATGCACAAGTGGTCTCAGGAGTCGCACTGTAAAGCAGCTCCCCTTGTAACACACCACCTCAGCATACACCTCTAAGGGTCTTAAAGCTTCCATAAAACAGTTGTTTCCGTAGTTCCTGGCCACTTTCTGAAAGTGACAGATTCTGCAGCTAGGGAGTAGTTTAACAGCTGATTATATTTTTTTTAAGTCCATTTGCTTATTTTTGTATGGCAGGTAAATTTAAAGTTAATATACAGCCCTTCTATAGCCACAAATAATACAATGAATCTTTGTTCTCCAGTATTGCAGCAGGGATCCTATCCAGTAGACACTTACTGTTAAGTTCATATGATGTAAATATAGTCTGATGCAGCTTAATTCACCAGACATTTATTTTTCTGCTTTATTTATACTGCACAGACAGTGCCACTTATTCCTTTAAAGTAGCAACAGATATAAAATAGAAACCATATGGAATATTTGCAAGCTCTGAAGATTTTATCATCAGATTTGAGAATATGTTTCTTTCCATTTTGAATACATACAATTCACTATACATTTTGTATTTAGGATTCCCTTTGAGCTATGTTGCATTAGTTTTTTTCCTTCAGCAGTTTCTATAAGAGTACAAGTAATTTTTATTGGTAAAGATATGTGATCAGTATTTACTCTCTGTCCTTCAATTCAGCTTATATTTTTGTTTTGTCTTTGTCAGTATATTCTTAACTCTCAATATCTACATTTACCATAAGGAGATATTAGTGTTGACATTGATAACAATATCATCTTCAATCTCAAATGTAAAAATAAAAATAGTACTTCATTTCTTCATAACTGTGATAATATAAAGTTTGTGACAGCTGCAATGAAACAAAATATATTGACTTCCCTTTCATGTATTTTTGCACCTGAATCACACTGTCAAGCTCCCTCTACAGTCATGAAAGATTTTAATCACATGTGGCCATTAAGTTGTACTTCAAAGCACAAGTCAAGTATCACCAAGTCAGTCTCAAAATCTTTCCAGTTAAATGTCCTATAATATTGGCCAGCATGCTGTGATATCCTCTATAGCCTGAGGATGAGATAAGCAGGAAGTGCACAGAGATACCAGATTTGCATGCTAACCAAGTCAGCTGTGTGATAATAAAAATAGAAAACCCTTAGGGCTTTCTTCCCCTTTGTTCCAACAGATATGGATGTGTAACAAGCCTTGGAAAACACAAGATGAAGTAAAGATCTAAAGATAGTCATTTCTGGAAAACAGGCTCATTATCCCTATTTTTGGTGTGGACCAGGCCTGTTGTATATCATCATGATGTTTGTCCATGACCAAATGGACTCTCATGGATCCTTGCAGATAACACCTCCCAGAGTGCAGCTGAAGAGGATGTATGTTGCATCAAAACACAGATAATGGCATGTCTGGCACTGGAAAATAATTCTGAGGAATAACGCAAAGCTTACGCAAAGCTTATGTTCCCAGTTCATTATCCAAAAATATTTACTAATCACTTCTGCTGAAATAGTTGTAGATACAAAAAGAAAAAACTCAGGGACAGTAATAAAGCACCTGTCAGACTCTCACATGCAAAAAGTGCCAAGCACACCTGGGGCAGTAGTGAGCCCAAGCAAATTCTCATGCAATTGCTGAGGATAATTAGAAAATAAAATGGATTATATTTACAGAAATGAAAAATTAAAGGACTTGATGGTCCTGCCAGTTGTCCTTCACTACCTAAAAGGCAGGAAAATTTTGAATCACAACATAGCTGAATTTTCTGAGCAATAACAGAGGTTGCAAGCATTTGCTGTGAGTGTATTGAGACTACAGAAATGCGTATTTCTAGACAGAAGATATCATTAACTTGGTTTTGAGGCTGTAAATAATTTGTTCATTCAGGAGAGAAACTTAATACTGTGTGCACTATTAAGAACAGATATTTATGGCACCGGGGCACTTAATTTTACACCAGTGTTTGTGAGCCCCTTTACACTTTGTCTGGGGATCTTTCACATGCCCTAGGAACTACAACAAGCCGGAGACTCCAGGCATCTGGGCAGCAGCCCTGTCCCTGCAGGAGGGTAAGGAGTGGCAGAGGGAGTGACAAATTGCCCAGCTCCACTCTGGGAGTCAGGATTAACCACTGCACCTTTGAAGCACTCAGACAATTCCATCAGAGGGATTTATGGAGTCCTGGCACCACCTGGATGCTCCAGGGCAATACTGGGCCATGGACCTCCTGCTTGTCCCTTCCAGCAAAGACTACCGGGCTGCATCACCTCCTGGAAGGTGCTGGGTTGGAGGGTGCCTGCCCTGCTCTCCAGGATGAATCCCTTGGCACGACTGCTGCTGCTAAGGAATACTGATGTCCCCTCACTCCTTCCCCTGCTCCTCAGGAGTAGAGGAAATTGCACATTCTCAAGCTCCACACTGACCCCATTTTCACTGGTGGTCACTGGAGGCTTTTGCAGTTGTTGAGCTGCTCAAACAACTCAGAACACAGGGGTAAAAGGAAGTTTTCAAATAAAGAATTATAAGCACAATAGGAAACTACCAGTGGGAAAGGCACAAAAAAATTACAAAAAAATCTTAAACCAATTTAAACTATTTCCTTTTATCCCCATGGCCTTAACTTTTGCATGATTTAGATCAATGCTATTACAAGGTTGCTGAGATGTTAAACCCCAGCTATTCTGATAACTTGGCAGTTTAGAAAAGTTCAATTAGTTGGGGGCAGCCTAAACCCTGTAGACTTTGGCATCCTGCCCACGGCTGCACATGTTTTCAACCACAACTACCCTGTCTTATGCAACAGTGGGGAAATATCCCAGCTGCAGGAATATAAGAAGGGTAAGGTTTCCAAAGCTGAAAGACTTTCTTTGACAACAGTGTTAAAAGGTTTAAGTGGGTTCACATAGTCCAGTGCCAGGCACAGTCAAAGAAAAAATTGTTAGAAAAAGAGAAGAAGGCAATCTCTGAGGAGAGGAAATAAGGAAGTGGCTCAGGAAACAGGTAACATCTAACACTGACTTAGCAAGATTCAGTCAGATTCAAAGAAGGATTTTATGTTTGTCATCCAGCAAAATCAAAAAATTTTGACAGTCTTATAAAACCTGCAAGCGCAAGGCATCCTGTAGCCATTTGACATTCAAGTGAACATTTATGAAGGGACAGATTGCTTTCTTATTAGGGAGTTTCTTGCACCTTGATTTTTAAGATCTTCAGTGCTCATTACCAGTGAAAAGATATCATTTTATATGGACCTTGGATTATTCACAATGTAACTGCATAAGGTTTTACCTTTTTAATATTTTTCAATTTTATCAATCAAAAAGTGCTAAGTGGGAATGGGGCAAGAAGTGCAGTAAGGATTATTGGGGACATAAAAGAAAAACGCTGAGACACAAAAGATGAAATTCATGCACTGAAATGGGAAAGATCATTGAAATTGGGGGCGGGGGAAATGTGTAATTAATTATTTGAATCTGGAATGTTTTAAATGCTGTCCTATAACGTGAATGGCTCTTAACTTCAAAAAGTAGGCCATTCATTTCTTCCCATTGCCACTACACTATGGGTAGAAAGCAACTACTTCCATGTTTGTTGGCAGAATATCATTCTTTCACATTTCTTCCTAAGCTTCCTCTGTTTAAACTGGCCTGGTAGGTAAATTCACATGTATGGTGCAAGCAGTCTGACCACTGGACCAAATGCTTTGCAAATTAAGCACATGTTCATACCTTGATGAATGAGAAGATAAAAAACAGACCTTTGTATTACGACAGAGTTACAGAGTAGATTCTTGTTTCTATCATTATCCTCACTTAAACAATAAGCAGATCATTAGAAATTGAATTAGCAGTGAGAAACCAAGGAGCTGATAATGGATTTGATGATGATGCACCCCCTGACACCAGAAAATTAAATATCTCCCTGATTGTCACTTCTCTCCTCACAGGATAGCAACAGTTCTGTGTGTGTGAATTATGTCTCTATTAAGATGTAACAAACTCATCTATGAAAGGGTCCTGTGGAAAGTGTTACCACAAATTACCAATTCCAGTGGGAATATAAACTGTGTTGTAGGCAGCACTGCTCCTAGGGGAGCAGTTCTTCCTCCTTCCTCTATCTGTATTATACCTAAAATTCAGTGACCTCTTTGGGAGCAAGCATGCTGCCTCTGTGCACACCATGCATAAGCACACACACACAGTACCTGATCCTGCTTATCTCAGGAAATTCTGTATGAAGCTTACACGTACATCAACAAAGCAGTGGTATTACACCCTCAGGAGAGTCTGGTTTAAAACTAAATAAGGAATACCTCCAGATGTCCCCTGTGCACTGAAGTAACTTGGATTCTTCCATGCACTTGAGCTACTCTTTTCACCAAACAACACATTTACCTTCTAGAAGTTCTGCAACACCAGCCAGCAGCACCGATTCTAATCTTGTGCACTTGATCTAAAGAAGAAAAACTAAAATTTTTAAATTATTTTGCTTTAAGTGCAAAGAGAACATTAAGTCAGTGAAAAATTCCTTTTTTCATTGTGTTCTGTGTCCAAGAGCATTTCTCATCATAGTCAAAACAACCAGGGAAATTCATTGATGCCATACAGAGGCACTGTTATCAAATACAATTTTACTACTAATTTTAGCTTTAAGCGAAGTCTGGGTGAAATCTAAATTAATAAGTGGATTTTATTCCCACATCTTTCACATTAAACTTTGGAGCCTTTGCAGCATTCCCTTGATGAATTTTGCTTAATAAGAGTAGGCTGAAAATATCTCCCTGGGGTAACTCTAGAAAATACAGACATTTAGATGGTCCATGTCGAGAACAGAATTTGCTAACAGCACTTCAGAAGAAACCCATACCTAGTTCCAGAATTGCCCCAAAAATGAGCAATTCTCAAGCACTCATGTAATTATTGGTAAGCCCAGGACACTGCCTCCAGATTTAGAGTCTGAAACATCAGACTGTAAAGTCAAGCTGAGTCCTCTCTTCCTAAGCCCCAGCTTTCTGGCAGCACATCACCAGCAGATGCAGACTGCCCAAAGACCTGCTCAGCAATTGGTTCAGCAACTATCTGAGTTATGGGCTCCAGAAAGCTTAGTTTTCTTCTGGATCCTTTGGCAATAACAGAAGGGATTGTGAGAAGCATGCATGTCCTTTCCTCACCTTTCAGGTACTAATTCTCTCTTTTTTACTATATATTCTATATATTATATTATCTATGCACATAGAAAATCTGGTTCTCTGTAGTGTTTTGTGCACCTACTATAAACATAATATTCAGGGGTAGCTTTGGAACCATTGCATGTTTGTGAGGTCTGTTTGTGAAGTCTCCATCTGACAACGTGCCACTGATGGATGCTGTCCCAGTAAATGCTGTCACTGATTGTAATTGCTGTCCCAGTAATTTGTGAACTCAGCATACTACATCTGAATCAGCAACAGTGTGTGCTTTTAGGTGTAAATATTAAAATGAATAGCAGCAATAATGTTAAACCTCTGGACAAGGGGCAGAGGGACCTTGGAAGGCCATGTAGGGCAGAAAGAGCATCTCTGTTTTCCTCTCCTAACTTCACTTCTGCTGCCAGCCTGACCTTATTGAAGTCCTGAGAGCTTTCTACAGACAATCCCCTGGCAGAGAGATGCTGCACTGGGAGGGAGCACTGCACTAAGAGCACAAGGACTCCTGCCCTGGAGTCCAGGGACACTGCACATCTCTCCTCATGCCCCTTCTCACTGAGGAGCAGCGCTCTCACGGCCCCTGTGCTGCAATGGCTCTGCTTGGGTAGCACTATCTTGCCAACAAGGTTCCTTCAGTGCAAAGACCTGGCACATCTGCCATTCCCAGAGTGGTGGCACATCGTGCAGCCAAGCTCTGAGGGGTGTTCAGAGTGTGCTTTCTGTGTTAGAGGTACAGATTTTGAACTTGGCCACCACACGTGATAAAAGTCATAGCTGAAGGTATAACCTGATATAAGTTTTCCTCTGTTCATTTTTATAAGATAAGGGGGTAATGACCCCATTGTATGCACAGGTAGGATAATGCAGTTTGTTCTGTTCTATTCATGTCTCTGATGGGCACCAGAAGCTCCAGGAGAAGAAAAATAATTTGAACAAAGCTTTTCAAAGCTTTTTTTTCTTTTATTGACATTTGATTTTCTTTTTTAAAATAAAAAATGTGGGCATTTTAGTATGAATGGCCACAGAAAGCCCCACCATGGCCAGAGAAAGCAAGATAAGCAGAAAGTAAAATTTATCTTTCCTGATTTATAGTAAGGTTTTCTCACTGACTTTTGGCACTTGACCTTGGCTTGGATTCTGCTTCACTGTCTCTGCATCCCACTCATGTTGCTGTCTGTGATGGAGTGAATGGTCCTCCAGCAGAGAGGCCTCTGAAGCATCAGCTAATTAGAAATACAGTCTTCAGAAACATTTGACAAATTACAATAAATTTTGGTAGATCAGCGAGGCATTTCTAAATTGTTTCCCTTTGCCAATTTGCAAAGCACACACCGTGCAAGGTAAAGTGTTTGCCCTTCTGCTCCTGGTAGCCAGCTGACCTGCATGCAGACACAGGGCTCCAGACTGCAGGAACACTGCTGTACCTGCTGCCCTTGCCTGGGGAAGAGGGGGCTGCTGAGGGAATACAGCAGAGACGGTGCAAAGAGCAGGCAGGAGGCTAAAGCTCAGCAGGGCAGAGGATGGGGATCTGCTGGGAGCCCGGCTGTGGGGAGTGGCTGCGAGGGAAACAGATGGGAAGGAAGGCAGATGGGAGATTAGGATTCAGACACATTGTAACACAAACTTTTTAAAATCAGATGGTCATGGGAAAATGTAGTTTGTTTCCAGTCACTCCTAGAGATTGAACTGGATGATCTCAAAACTCCCTTACAATAAATATTACTTTTTCTTTAGCATCAGCCCTCCAAATTGCAAGTATGTCACTGTACGGTGTATGCAATCAAAGGGTTTCCCTAACTAGGCAAAGACGATTGTGGCAAAAATGTACATAAAATCAGATCCCCATGAGAACCCGACAGAAAGGTAATTAATTTATTTAAGGGCCATATATGAAATGCTGCAAATAGGATTGGACTTTTTGAAATCAATAGTTTTAAAATTTAAATCTTACATTGCTATTTGTATATAAAGTTCTGTAGCTACTATATAAAAATTCACATACAAGAATTTAGAACCAAAAGATCTATGATAATTTTAATAAATTTTAAAAAAACCCCAGCAACAACAAAATAAAAACAAACAACCACAGAGAAGAAATTTGTTTAAAGAACCTGGAGGAAAAAATAATTTCAGAGTGGGTGACAAATTCATAGAGGAGATAAAGCAGCACATAAGGAATCCTACGTCTGCTAGACCAAGGCTCTGAATTAACTTTAGAAGATGGAGCCAGGAAGCAGCAGAGAGGATAAAATGAACCATGTGTCCTGGAATATTTAGATAATTCTCTGACACAGCCCACGCATTTTGGCTGGTTCAGGCCTGTTTCATGGCTGGTTCCCTGTTTTCCAGTGTCCCTCACTCTGGTCTAAGTTCCTCTGCAACCACAAGCAGATGTTCTCTAGAGTGAAATTCAGAACAGAGAAAATAAGTTATATTGAAGGGTTTAAATAACTAGTGGGGTCATGAGCAATCTGCCCAGAGTTGATGATGCTTTGGAGACACTTTGAGAGCAGATACATAAGCATGAAGTGGGAAGGAGGCATCATTTTCTAGATCTATAGACCACAGACTGTGCTCTTAAAACATCTCTGCACGTTCATGGGGGAAAAAGGCAAGGGAAAACAGCACATCTACGTGATTATTTCCCAAGATGTTGTACTCATAAAAAAGTTCATTTGTCATTGAGATGATTTATTGTGTTCTTCACTTGGAGCTATTGTCAGTCCACAAGAGCTATTTCACTAATTTACAACTGTGTCAAATCAAAGTTTTACAGATCTGTCATTTTATCCAGATTATTTTTAGTGCAGGTGTTTTGCTTACACAGAAGGAAGCAGCAATATATTGTGATCAAAGAGGACTCGAAAGGTCCAGAGTGCCAAGAGCAGCTCTCCATCAGGTGCTAGCTGACTCATTGGCTTTTAATGTGTAACTGAGAACTAGCAATCGAGGTAGAAGTTGATAAGACTGTCTCACTGGAGTTAACAGGAGTGAACAAATGCTGTCCTAATGAATACTGACTCAGTTAACACTGCTAAAGCACAGGAAGATTGGAATAAAAAGTGTAGGGAATGTTATGATGGCTTAGCATCACTCTCATTTCTGTGGATAAAATCGCTGCAGACCTACGGGGGTTCCTTTGCCTCAGCTCCGCTCTGCTGTGCCCGGACCCCGCTGCGCCCTCGCAGCCGCTCTGGGCCCTCACGGCTCAACAGGCGGCACCGTGGAGGCGCGGCCGTGCGGGACCGTGCGGAGCCGTGCGGGATCGCGCTTTGTGCAGCGGCGCGGATCTGAGCGGGGCCGTGCAGAGCCGTGCTTTGTGCAGCGGTGCGGATCCGTGCGGATCCGTGCGGATCCGCGCTTTGTGCAGCGGAGCCCCCGCCGCGCCCCCGCCCGGCCCGCCCCGGCCCGCCCCGGCCCGCGGGCGGCCAATGCACGGGCGGGGAGGCACAGCCGGGGAAGGAGCCGGGAAAACATCCATCCCAACTTTCTCACCTTGACGGGAACCGAGCGCTCCCGATGTGTCCCCTCCCGCCGCCCTCCGTGCCAGCCCAGCCTCCCCAGCAGCGCCGTCCGACGGGCCGCGCTCGCCGCGCCAGCTGTCCCCTGTCCCTGGAGGGGGCCGAGCCCGAGTAGGGGTGCCCCTGGGTACGGTCCCCCTGGGTCCGTGCTGGCCGCGGGCAGGGGCGGCGGCGCGGCGGGGCTGGATGCGGCTGCCATGGGGCGCGGGGCTCCGCTCGCACCGAGCCTGCTGCGGGCGGCGCTGCTGCTCGCCCTGTGCCCCGCCGCCGGCAGCACCTGGATGTGAGTAGCCGGGGTCCGGGTGGGAGGCTGCGCCGAGCCCGTCCCCCCGTGTCCGTCGGGGCCGGCGCTGACGGGCCGCTGCCTCCGCAGGTGGCTGGGCATCGCGGCCGCCGGCGGGCCCGAGAGGCCGGGCTGCGCCAGCCCTCCGCTGAGCCGCCGGCAGCAGGAGCTGTGCGAGCAGAAGCCGGAGCTGATGCCCGCGGTCCGGGAGGGAGCGCGCCTGGGGCTGCAGGAGTGCCGCAGCCAGTTCCGACACGAGCGCTGGGACTGCCGCTCGCCGCCCGCCGCCCAACGCGGCCCCGCCGGCACCGGGCAGCAGCTCAGCAGCGGTGAGTGGGCGACCGAGGGGACCGACCACCGCCCCGGGGACCGCCACGGGATCGCTGCCGCTCGGCGGGGCCGGGACCGGGACCGGGCTGCCCCCGGCAATGGGACGCGGGGACCGTCCGTGCGTCCGTCGGCACAGCCGGGCACAAACGGGCACAGCCGGGCACAGACGGGCACAGCCGGGCACAAACGGGCACAGCCGGGCACAGATGGGCACAAACGGGCACAGCCGGGCACAAACGGGCACAGACGGGCACAGACGGGCACAGACGGCACCAATGGGCACAGCCGGGCACAGCCGGGCACAAACGGGCACAGCCGGGCACAGCCGGGCACAGACGGGCCCAGCCAGGCACAGATGGGCACAAACGGGCACAGCCGGGCACAAACGGGCACAGACGGGCACAGACGGCACAAATGGGCACAAACGGGCACAGCCGGGCACAAACGGGCACAGATGGGCACAGCCGGGCACAGCCGGGCACAGCGGGGCACAAACGGGCACAGCCGGGCACAAACGGGCACAGACGGGCACAGACGGCACAAATGGGCACAAACGGGCACAGCCGGGCACAAACGGGCACAGCCGGGCACAGATGGGCACAGATGGGCACAGCCGGGCACAAACGGGCACAGCCGGGCACAAACGGGCACAGTCGGGCAGGGAGGTGCCCGCTGCCCTCCCGGAGGTACCGCGGACACACGAAATGCAGCGAGCAGACCAAACCTGCGCTTGTCATCGCAACGCTGCTGTTGCTGCTTGTAGTTTTAGCGTAGCACGTTCGTGGATGGCACTGCCCGTGGGTAGATCCACTTAACTGTATTGAAATAGTGTTTTTCTCAGACTTATGTTGGGTTTATCCCCTTGTGTCATAGTTACTAAATAAGCGGGCTTATGACATATCATTTAAGAAAGATCACTTGCAGGTAAAAATGTCTGCTCAGGACACTAAATACAATGCGAAATGCTTTAAAATATATAATATGTGCTCAGTTATGTGATATTGATCAGCACAGTGAAACCAAAGGTCCTTATTTTGCTGGAATTTTATGCTGGAATTTCCAAATTTCCACTTAAACAAGGATGAGGATTTTTGTATCAAATGTTGCACCAAAATTTTCCTGCAAGTTGCAAGGATCCTACAATTTTTTTTTTTTTTTTTTTTTTTAGCTCCCTGGTCACTGATTGTGTGATGGATGCGATTTTAAGTTTTGTAGTATTTCACTTTGTGTTCATGCAATCTTTGTACTGAAGCAGTGCAAAACCCCCAAGTTTTAACCATGAAAACATAAAGTGAGGAATAAAAAGTGATGCATATTCCAAAAAGGAAAGGGGAAAAAAAGAAAATGGGAGTTTTCCCCACTGTATGGAGCCATATGTGTGTTAGTCCTTCTGTTCAGCATGAAGGACTGTTCCTGAGGACCTATAAATGAGTGCCACTGCTCACCCACACAGCTTCACTAGTGCGCACTGTGGAAGCCTTTATGATGGTACCGGCAGCACAGACTAATACTAATAGGAGAAACAAACAGGGATTTCCTTGCTCATGAGCAGAAACATTGGAGACTGGAAATAAATAATTTTCACAACAGTAAAAATTGGCCCATGTCAGTAAAATTTCAACTACATTTATTGACCACTCTATGATATTCAATTTGCTTAGAGTGTGCCTTACACAGTAACGTGTTAAATGTGGCTGGGTGCCCCATTATGCCAGAAGTTTCAGAGAATGGGGCAGGCCTAAGGAGCCAGTCTAACAAGTAAAGGCCTTTCATGCTTCTGTCTTTCCCATGGCCAGCTTTTTCTAGGAAAAGCACATGGCCTAAATATCTTTGTGCTGATTTCTGCCTCGTTTAAGACTTTTGGGACTCTTTGCAACCTTTGTGAATTAGAAGAACATCAATGTTTGCTAAATTTAGCATGAGGTAAGTTTTGGCCCTGTACCAAAGTAACCTGGGATCATGACAGCTTCTCTGAGATTTAGACTGACCTTTTCTTCTTCAAATCAATATAAATAGTGAAAAGCAGAGTGAAAAGTAAGGGGTTTGGAATGTGGTTCGTTTGGAGTTTGATTCTTCATTTATTACTTGGCTTGAAAAATTCTGTGGCAAATAAAATTCCTAATCAGATTTAGAAAGAAGGTACCAAAAATTGCATGGTACCATGTGGCCATGTTCACTGGGGTCTTAGGATGAGGGAAGAGATGAGGATCTGACTCCATGTTTCAGAAGGCTTGATTTATTATTTTATTATTTATATTATATTAAAACTATACTGAAAGAATAGAAGAAAGGATTTCATCAGAAGGCTAGCTAAGAATAGAAAAGAAAGAATGATGACAAAGGCTTGTGGCTCGGACTCTCTATCCGAGCCAGCTGACTGTGATTGGCCATTAATTAGAAACAACCAATATGGGCCAATCAAAAATCCACCTGTTGCATTCCACAGCAGCAGATAATCAATGTTTACATTTTGTTCCTGAGCCCTCTCAGCTTCTCAGGAGGAAAAATCCCAAGGAAAGGATTTTTCATAAAAGATATCTGTGACAGTACCAGTACTGAGAAACAGCATTATTGACAGCATGGCCATATGAAGAGGTCCTGAAGTCATTTTGGGGTATGAACATCCACTTTGAGCAAGTCCACACTACAGACCAAGCTGTGATGACTTCAAACTTGTGACTGTTCCTAACTTTTAATAATCATCTGGCTTGTAAAGTCCCTTTCTGCAGCCCATGTGGGGGGTGGGGTTTGGTGGCAGTTTGGGGTTTGGTGATCCCATTATGGGGTGAGGGGTCAGTTTGGGGTCCTGGTGTGGGGTTTGGTGGCAGTTTGGGGTTTGGTGATCCCATTATGGGGTGAGGGGTCAGTTTGGGGTTTGGTGGCAGTTTGGGGTTTGGTGATCCCATTATGGGGTGAGGGGTCAGTTTGGGGTTTGTGGATCTCTGTTTTGGGGTGTGGGTGCCAGGAGGGTGGCCAGAGGCGGTTCTGGGGTAACGTGTCCCTGCCTCGCTGTGCAGGCACGAAGGAGACGGCGTTCGTGTCGGCGGTGACAGCAGCGGGGCTGGTGCACTCGGTGACACGCTCCTGCAGCGCGGGGAACGTGACCGAGTGCTCCTGCGATGTCACCCTGCGGCACGGCGGCTCCGCCAGCGAGGGGTGGCACTGGGGCGGCTGCTCGGACGACATCCACTACGGAATGTCCTTCAGCAGGACGTTCCTGGACGCGCCTCTGAGGAACGCCACGGGCAGGAGCGGGCTGGTGGCCATGGACCTGCACAACAACGAGGCCGGCAGGCAGGTGGGTGACACCCAGGCGTGGCAGCAGCCGCTCCATCACCTCATTGGCAAAGTGACACCAGCCAGGGGAGGTGGGGCCTTGGCTGCAGGTGCTCGTGGGGCAGTGGCAAGAACAGCAGTAACATCACCAAAGAAACACCTAGAAACTCAGAATCAGAGATGGTCTTAACCAACTAATATCTGTATGTTAAAATAAAATCCACAAAATAAGTAATAGATCTGTAGTACTTAAATAGTAAATTTCTCTTAATTAGATATTTGATATTCAGTTACAAACTTGAAGTAGTGCTGTTATCATCATAATATGATATGATTGTTGTCACTGATTATTCTGTTATTATCATGACCTGCATTTATAATTGTCTCTAATACTGAATGAGAAGGCCAGCTGGACACAGGGCCTCATTACTCATCTTGCAGTCTGCAGTCCACACCTGAGAGTGCAAGCTTAACATTGTTCAGAGGAGAAATCAAGAGTTAATATTTTCTTTAAGAACATGGAATAGAAATGACACCTTCAAAGTAGCTCATTGGTTAGGACATGCATCAAAGAAGTGAAAGGAGACTGATTTTGGATGGCTTTTTTCAGTCCAAAGAACTTCCTACCCAGGCTTGGAGAGGAAAATGGTGTGTTTGGGTGTGTGACGTTGGATTTTCCTTCCTGTCCAGCAGAGGATGTAAAATGGGGGCAGCAATAGCCTATGCAGGGGAATGTGAGCCTGTAATCTAGTGCTTTCATCTGGAATAACAGAGATTTGTATTAGTTTTACTTTAAAATTACTTTATCTTCTTTACCTTGGAGATTTCATCTTTAACAGCTCTCTCTGGGCCCATAATACTTTAAATCTCTCCTGCTCAGTGACACAGCTTTAACTAAAGGAAAAAAAGAAAAGGAAAACCTCTGGTTTTGACTACACATATTGATGGACCCCATTGTGACTCTTAAATTTCCTGTAGCTGGAAGCAGCATCAATGTATCAACTGTAATTGTTGTATTACAGTGTATTACTGTAATCAACTTTCCCATCTGCCATAGACAGGGAATAGCCATAGTAAGCCATCATAAGGCCATGGTGGTATAATTGAAAATTACTTTATTTGAAGTAATTTTTACAGGTAATATGTGTTATTTCATTTAATTAAATATGTTGTTGGAAAAGCAGAAAATCTTTCAGGTTCCTTCCAACCAAAACCATTCCAGGTGACAGAGACCCTTTTTTTGTAACTGAAGTAGTTGAAGCAAACTTCAAACCTAAGTAAAAGATGAGATCTAAAAGCTATGAGTTTAATTAGATGTCAGTCAGCTAAATCACCTCCAAGGAAAGGTGATTGGTATCTTGTAGGAGGGGATATTAATAAGAGGAACAGAACATAAAATTATTATTTCTTTAAGGAAAGAGTAAGGAGTTGTTTATCATATTTGTGGAGTGAGATAGTTAAGGAAGAAATATATATAGTCAGCTTCCATGCATAAATATTTTGTAATTTAATGGCAAAATGTAGGATAAAGCAAATATTTTGGTCACTGTCCAGAATAAAAAGAATGTTTGTTGTTGGTACTTGGGATTTCTAGCAGCAATATTATCTGAAGTTTAGCATAACTCTTCATTTTTGTATTTTCAAATCTTAACTAGGAGTTGCTGGAAAATGTTGGCCTTCATGTTTTGGGGCTTACAAGAAGGATGTTTTGATATCTTATGACCTTTTGTAATAAATACTATCATGTTCCTAGTTTGGTGTCTTGCAAGAGCAGTATTCCAGGGACAGTACTTCTGTGTTTGTTTGGAGTCAGTAAGAGAACTGCTATGTGCAGAATTCTCTTATTTCTCTCTTATTTCAGTACAGAATGTTATTTTATACTTCCACATCTCATAGTTGTCATATCAACATATAAAATTTTAAAACTGTTTGTCTTTTGAGTTGTCCACTAATCCAACTCTCAGAAGGTTCAGATTGCATCCTTATTCTGCTACAAGATAAACATTCATCATCCTTTAGCATGGCAATTTTCGGTGTGCTTAGGTTTGCACATGTGGGCTGGGCTCTTCTGCTCCTTGAACAAAAGGATGTGGGGAGTCAGGCACTATGGGTCCACTATCATTGCATTAGTATTATTTCACTGCTGGAAAAGTTCTGCTCACCTTTCCACTTGTGGAAATTTATTTGATGTGGGACTTGTTTGGAGAGTTTGTTTTTACTGATGCTTGTGGATTGGTAAGAGACCCACCAAGTTTGGAACTGTTCTTAAGTGATGCACCTCTGGTAGGACATGTGCTCGTCTTCATGAATAATCATATTAGTTCTACCAGTGTCTGAACCTGGGACATTTGATTACAGGCATTGGTTCCTGTGACAAAAAAAAAGGACTGGCAGTCCTTGTCTCACAGCTGACAGTAGTGCCTGCAAACAGAAAGCTCAGCTTGGATGTGTTAAGCATTAACTGGCATTAGAGGGTATGCAAACTGTGATTCCATTGACACACTTTGCTGCAAATCGGTCTCTGCTTTCTGCCCCATCTGTCTGTTCTAGCCACAGATTCCCACCCCGTGCTGTTAATTGCACTGGATCAGTGAAAGGAAGGCAGATAAAAAATGATCTTTCTCTCAGGTTTCATTTAAAAAAACAGCAGTGTTCATCCCTGTTCATCACGTAGCCCTCCACTCTTGTTGTGCGTGCTGTACCACCAAGGTACAGCAATCGGGGCAGGAGGAGCTGCTCAGATGGGTCTGTGGCTCACCACAATGCTGGTGGGCCCAGCTCAGTCACCACCCTGCTCATTTCTCACGAGCTATCAGTCAGTTCCATAACCCAGCAAAGAAAGCCTGTCCCAGCTTGCTCAGAATGACACATCCATCCACCAGGTTTCTGTGACAGTGCTCCTCTGAAGCTCTCCATGGAGTTTTGTTTCATATGGAGAATCCTCTCACTATTTCATGAATAGCTGAACAGATTCATGATATGAACCTTAAATGTGGAACAGAACACTGGTTGTGTAGTCAGTCTGGAGGTCATGGTCCCAGTAACTCTGCAGTCACTGTGCACTGCTGAGACACAGGTGTGTGCTGCAGCTGTGTCCCACCTCAAGGCCATGTTGGCTCCATAGGTACAATCTTAGGTTTGCTTGCACCGTCAGGAGATGCCTAATGCCTAAATTTTGCCATATGTTCAATTATGCGAGATTTTTCATTGAAGTTCAAATGACAGACTGAGATGCAGTAGCATGTTCTGTGATCAGGCAAAGCAAAATGTCACCTCTCTGTGCTGGCAACTTAAAGTATATTGGAGTCCAGGCTTAAAATTTGCCCATCCTAGCAGCTGGTAAGCAAGACACTGAATCACATTTGTGTTTCTTTCATTCATCTGTTCATTCATACACTGCTAATGTATGCCACAATTTTATATTCTGATATCAGTCTAAGAGTTAAACATCAGTTTCTGCTCCTGTTTCGAAACTCTGTCTCCTTCTACTTTTGTTTCATTCATCCTCAGAGAAAGACTCTGAGTGTCATCTGCTGGGCTATTTGCCTACATGGCCCTTAGAATCTAGCAGGCATGTCCAGAGCTTCCTCTGACAATTTCTGAGTCCTTCTGACCATAGTGAGTACCTTATTGTACTGCAGTGAAAATCAGGATTACATCTGTAACATTTCAAATCTACTAGCACAATATGATTTAAAACTACTTTGAAATTCTAGTTACTTGACAAAAATAACTTATCATTCAAAATTGGAAAAATGCTATTAAATCCTTTCTATTTTTAAGTAGCATGTAAAATTTATCTTTTGATATTGTTTTTGATATTCATATTTTATTAGGTCATCTGTCTTCTGACAGACTTTTTGTCCTTGTATTTTAAATTCTCATCTGCCCCAATCACTCTTACATCTTAATGAATCATATTCTGACTACCCAGTGATTTCATTGTTGACAGATTCTTGAGATATGAGCAAGGTCAAGTGTGTCTATTAAAGAGAAACTAGTTTGTGTAGAAGAGATGGTAAGTATGTACCATCTAGCAATTGATTTGCCACTAAAAGAGTCTATGTGTGCTCATGGGTGAGAGTTTGCTTGTTGCAATATTGTTATTTTTTCTAGTAGTGGAGAAAAATCTCCCATTGCAAAAGCAGCCCACAGCATGTGGAAGTATTTCCTGTACAGAATTGCCTCTTTGCCAGGTTTAGTTTGTAAAGGCTGTTCTAGGTCAAGGGCACACACCTGCTCTTCCTTGCTAATGTTTTTTGTGAATGTCTTGCATATTTGGCTTCCATAGTAACCTCCACCTACAAATCGTTCCTGTTTATTCACCAAAGATGTGACTCCAAGCAAACACTTTGGTCATGTGGTTCTTTTTAAATGTTTGTAGTTTTATGCAAATGCCAGCTCAAGACTGAGTCAAGTTCTACCTTTGGGGCAGAATGTGCCAGGGGGCCTCAATGCCCAGTGAAACCGGTAGAGTAACCACGCTGGACTCATCCCAAACTTCAGTGACCACAGGCCATGATGAAAAGTCCCAGTTTAGCACATAGAATAGAAATAGCTCATTTAATTTGCTGTATGCCTTGGAATTTTGGAACTTTGAAGATGGCATTTGTGCTGCCTGAGCTACCAATATGGAGTCTGGGGCTCGAGGTTTTTCTGGTCCTGCAGGGGGCCAGTGGGGCTTGGTAGGATTTCAGGTGTCACATCTCACTGCAGAATCAAGGCTTAGGAACTGGCACAAAGGAAACTACTTTTTCAGGGGCAACCAGGGGAGGATGTTAGATTTTTCTTCTGGTTTTTTTAAATTCAGTTTCAGAAAGACATAGACTGACAGCAGCTAGTCTATAGTATATGTGGAGGCTGAGGGATAAGCAAAGGCTCAGGATGAAATGTAATAAACATCATGTAGTTGGGATGTTGATTTCTTTTTTTTCCCCCCCATGTTTTGGTAAAACTGGTTCCTTCAAAGAGGATTAATTTCAATATGCATTGGCCTTGATGCATGAGGAGTTTCAAAACAAACTTACTGTGAGTTAATTTAAAAGCCACACTTACTGGTAAATTTCCCAATTGCTTTGATTGTGTAAATTAAATATGGGGGGAAAGGTTAGTAAAATGGAAGATGGCAACATGGGCTTTCCACACTACTAACCAATGGCTCTTATGAGTCTACAGGATGGCTTCAGAAGATGTTAATGCAAATGTAAAACAAACCAAAAATTATGATATCTGGTACTACATCTGTACATGTGTGATTTTTCAGTGCCTTTTTCAAACTAATGTTTGAAACACATTAGACATTGACAACACATTAGAGTGTTGTCACAAGACTAATTGTATGATTTCGTATGATGACTATTAGATGTTAGAGAAGAAAGTATTGTATTGATTGTCTCCTGAGTGTTTGAGTCAGTCTCAAGATAAAGGAAGTTACTACTTGTTAACAGATTCCAGTTATTTGAGGCTTGATATCCTACAAACTGAGCCAAAATTGTTCTGTGTTACAAAAAGCTTAACACAGGCTTCAGATTCCCATTGTTGGTCAGACAGTTACTGTTCAGCCCAGCCCTTGCTTCTGCACAGGCATGGAAAAGTAACTCATCTAAGTATTTAAGTATTTATTGTTGGCAAGAATTTAACTGTTGGCAATAACTGTGAAACCTTGCTTAAACATTGACAGTTATAAAAGTAATATGAAGGCAACTACATAGTTGTGTTAAGTGGAGCCATTATGAAAATGGAAACACTAGGAATTCATAATAGAACTAGTTATGTCTAAATTAAAAGAACAGGCCTTAAGACTATAAGTGAGAAGCACCTGAGATTTGCTACAGATTACCTGAGCCAAAGACACCTCTGCTAAGCCATGGTGGGTCTTTTGACAGACTTTCTGTGAAGCCTGGAGCTGTGGGCATCCTCCTGCTCTTCCAGCAGTTTTCCCAGAGGTGCCTTCTCCCGTGCTGCTTGGGTGCTGAGCCACACTGGCTCTGCTGTGTGACTCCAGCCATTCCTGTGGCCTTAGGTACACACAGGGTTATCAGTGTTCAGTGGTCTTCATGGTAGCTGTAAAGTACCCTTAGAAGGCAACATAACAGGACACTTACTTGCCCAGTCAGTGTCTTCCAAAATAGGAAGGGTGCCATGACCTGCCCTATCCTTGCTTTCCCCACTAGACCCTTCTGCCCATGAGAGCCTTTTGCATTCCAGCAGTGGGAGGAGCAACACAGGACATGTCATTCAGGTATTTAGGATCCTCCAGAATGAAAAGCCATCCAGAAATCACAGCTTTCACTGTTGTGATCAATATTGCTACATTATGGCCATTGCAAACTGCAAATGAAAAGCAAGTCTGAAGATTGTGCCTCTCATAGTGGGGGTCCAGGGCTGGAAACCTGGTTCCTAACACGTGCTCTGACTTTCCTGTTGTGGAAATGGCAGTGGCAGCTGTAATATTAAATACTTTGAGACCTTTGTCAGGCCGCATTCCTGATGAATGAAAGAGCACATCCAAATGTTGTTCTCCCTTTGCTTTCAGGCTGTAGCAAAGCTGATGTCTGTGGATTGCCGTTGTCATGGTGTTTCTGGGTCCTGTGCTGTGAAAACTTGTTGGAAAACCATGTCATCCTTTGAAAAGATTGGCCGGTTTTTAAAGGAGAAGTATGAAAACAGCATACAAATATCAGACAGACTGAAAAAAAAGCTAAGCAGGAAAGAGAAAAGCCAGAGAAAAATACCAATTGGGAAGGAGGACCTGCTGTATGTGAACAAATCGCCCAATTACTGCGTGGAAGACCAAAAACTGGGGATCCCTGGCACTCAGGGCAGGGAGTGCAACCGCACGTCGCAGGGCCCCGAGGGCTGCAACCTGCTGTGCTGCGGGCGCGGGTACAACACGCACGTCGTGCGGCACGTGGAGCGCTGCGAGTGCAAGTTCGTCTGGTGCTGCTACGTGCGCTGCAGGAGGTGCGAGACCATGACCGACGTGCACACCTGCAAGTGAGCTGAAGTGCAGGAAACACGGCCAGAGCAGCCAGCCTGAGTGCTGCACACAGCCCCTGCCACGGGGGCAGCAGCCACTGTCACCATGCGGGATTTCAGAGGGATCGGCCTCAGGGGAACAGCTACTGCCACACCATGGGCAGTCCAAGCGAGCCTCGACTGAAAGGAAAGCTGAGTAAACATCAGGCTGCATGCAGGGACAGCTTAAACACCAAAAAGGACTCCTGATGACACATTTGAACGTGTTGCTCCATGAGCAGAGACAGATGCTAAAGTTTTCAAGTATTTAATAGACACAATGTCCTGAAGATCCGTGTGTGGTGGGTGGGCGCAGTGGAGAAATCTCAAGATCTCATTAGCCAGAGACTGAAGAGTCAAGAGAGTTTGTAAAACACATTAGACATAGTCCTTATGTCTGTGCTTTTAAAACTGGGACTAGACAGTTCATTTCTGCAGAGTTCAGAAAGACCCACAAAGATAGGGAAAGAGTTCAGCTGTTGAGCATGAAGCATTTGCTTTGCAGCCGTTCACAAAACTGCCTCCTGCAAAATGTGCAGTGTGTGACTGCAGGGAGCTCAGCAGTGTCTGCCTGGAAAAGGAGGGTCAAGCTGTGCCCAGAGGAGAGAGGCAGGAGCACAGATTGGTGAATGTGAATGGGGTACCAAACAGCAACCTCAGGATTTTTAACAGGTTGTCCTTCAAACACACAAGGGACAGGCCTGAGAGGGGACAGAAATAGTTTGATATTTGAAGGAAATAAAGCCCTCTGCAGGCATTTCCTGAGTATCTGAGCACACATTTTGCAAATCAGCTGGTTGTCACCCCACTCTTGAATTCTATGCAATAATCTGCCACATTCAACCATCTCACTGGTGGTTCACCATCTTTATAGAAATTAACCACATGAGATTTAGCCCAAAGGAATCTGCCATAAAGCAAAGGATTTTTTAAAATAGATTTTCTTTATAGAATCAGCAGCTAGAATTTTTCATTAGGTTGCATCCTCAGTAAGTTCAATGCACAATATAATTTATGGATTGGCTCACACCACTAAAATATTTAAACTGTTAATGATAACACTTTCTCTTTCTCCATATGTTGGCTTAATTTCATTATACATCTGTGAAAGGTTGTTTATTTTTATGCAGTGATTTAATTCCTGGCTTAAAAAGCATCATGTGAAAGGATTAATGTTGTTTAATTGTGCAAAGAACTATTTTTGATAAGACAAGAAAGCTTATATTTTGTAAATATTTAAATTATGCAAGTTATGTAAAAGGTTTCCACAACTATTGTGATAAGACTATAGCTCTTGAGATTTGTTGGTTAGATATTTGTTAATATTGTAGTAACCTTCAACTGAATTTTTTTTGCATGTGCTGGGGGAAATTAGTCAGAGAACTGCATAAATGTTAGGGTTTTTATCATCAGGGTGGTTATAACTATTGCAGTTCATACACACTGATGAGAAACACTACGATTTTCTAAAAGGTCAGTTAATTAGTACTCTGCATACGTTCTTTTTTATTATTCTCTTAAATGCATTTTACAAACACTGAAATCCCAGCTTCAGAGTAAGTACTCCCACTGAAATCCAGAGAAATTGTAATCCAGGGAAGGGTTTGCAATCCCTTAACTTCTTCCATACTAACAGCCAACTTTTAGAAGCTTGGGACAGTTTGGCTGAGGCTTTCAAAGTTACTTTGAAGAATTCATTTCCTAGTCATCAGTCATTTTCCCAGGAAAGATGATGACCAGATTCTGAACTGCCACTCTTTATTGGATGTGTAAGTCAGGAAGAAGGAAACAAAATCTTCTGTGTTGTGGTATTGCACAGCCTTATGTGGGTTATTTTAGGAACATCAGTTCAGGAACAATGAAGTCCATTATCTGCTATTTGGACCTTCACTCCACATTTGGCCAGTCCATCTCCATTGGCCCGACCAAATTATTATCTTGGGACCACAGAAAAATCTGCTGTCTGTGGGGAAGGGTGCTCAGCATGCCAGTAAGGCACTGCCACAAGAGGTTTCAACACCTTGGATAGGGAGGGCATATCACACTGGAAGACCCTGAAGAGAGAGTTGTGAGCCCAGCAGTGAAAATAAACCCACAGGCTCCTCAGGCTGTGCCACAGGACTGATTGGCAGCATGGATGGGAGATGACTAAACAGCACTAAGTCCTGACAGAACAAACCATACTCTCTGCTGAGACCATACTTGGGATAATACAATTTTTGACACCTAAAATAACCTTAAAATATTATTTAAACTCAGTAGTTTGTTGTTTTGGTTTTTGTTTTGTTTTCTTTTATTTATTTTCCTGTTCATTGATTGCAAGATCAGCAGGAGAAAGAGAATTAAGCAGCTGCTTTGGCTGCCTCCAGGGATCAGAAACTTCCCAGAGGTTGGAGTGATTTCCATGCATTTTACATAGCAGACAATGTAGTTGGACCATTACAGTGCTCTCTGCTGACCCCTACCTCTCTCCCTATATATTCTAATTCCCTGAAACAGAGTTTTTATATCTGCATACTTCAAATGACAATAAACAGATGATGTTCATTTTATTAACTAAAATACTAAAAAACTTCAAACACAGGGTGTAGTTATATATGTGGTGGGTTAGGTCCTTTTGAGGCATCTATGAGAACTAAGACACCAAGTTTTTCAATGGGGTACAAAGACCTGGAAACTTGAGACTGTACTGATAAAAAAATGCTAAACATTCAATGCTGAAAAGGATAATTAGAGAAGATTGATGTAGTATTTTGTAGGCAAAAACATCTGCAAGCTATGTTCCACAGAAGGTAGCACTCTCTTCCACTGCCATCCCTCAAGCACAAAGAGGAGTCATGATTCCCCCTCAGTTTGGACTGCCTTTCTTCATGTCTTTGCATGAGCCTGTAGCTATAGCATGCTATAGACAACACCCTCAGAAAGGAGCAGACCTTTCTGAGGCATCAGGCGATTACAGATTTAGAGATTACAGCAAATGAAATACAAGATTAAAGGAACTGGTTTGAGTGTTCTGGAGAGGAGAACATAGGGCAAGGAAGAACGTAAAGTTACCGAAGTGGACAGTCATCCATTTTTAACTTGCTAAAAAGTAATTATTTTCAGCTAAGAAAATGGGGACAGCACATGAGCCAACCCACCTAGATGGACAGTTAAGCACAGGAAATGATGTCTGAGGAATCTGTTTCAACCTGAGTCTATGAAGGATGCCTCAGATCTTTGTAACCTTGAAAGGGATAACAACAGAGGCAGCAAGGAGGAACTAAAAGTGGCTTTAATGCTATCTGAAATGCAAAGAAGCATCTCAAGTAGAGCATGTTCTCTCTTGCCATCATTCACTTTCTCAGCCCCCAGGGAAGCAGGAGCAGGGTGTGGCTGAAGCTCAGGATTTTGTGCCCTGCTGGCCTGGTGCTCAGAGGCTGAGAGGCAAGGTCCCTTGCATCCCTTGTACAGCATCAGGAGCCACTGACACCTCATGATACCACTGAACACATCAAGAGCTGTTCTCACCCGTTCCTGCTTCAGCCTCAAAGTTCCCATCCAGCCTTACAGGTTCCTTCAAGTTTCTTAAACAGGCGCCTTGCATTCAGGCTAGGCTACAGCTTTACAGCATTAAAACTGAAGAGGATTTCATCAATAAAAAGTCCTTTGCTTAGCATCCACCTTAGCCATGATCCAAGTCAGTTAGGGAGGCACTGCAGCCCTTCCCATCCTTACAGAGCAGTCAGCACTTACAGTGGCAGTATTAATTCTTTCCCCTTTTGAAATAACCCACCTGGCCTCTTATTAATACACTTATTCTTGAAAAACACTCAGACTGCAGAAAACCCAAACAGTTCAGGAGACGTTACATACACATGAAGCATTTAGCAGTTAATTCAATGTTTGAGGAAACTAAGTGCCACAGTAAGACATCTAGAAAGCAAAACATGCTGAGCAAAATAAAGCTTTTTCCAAAGTGGCAATCAGGAAACTAAGGCTGTAAAAAGGTCTGCTTTTCCCAGAGGAAAAAAAAAACCTGGATCATGAAAGACACTGGGGAAGGTCCAGAGGGTACATCAAGGCAGAGACCTCCTTCAGTTTCTTTTTTAGGACTCCTATTAATCCATATGAAACACCACTAGTAAAGCAGTTGAGAGCTGTGATTTACATTGAAGTCATTTTCAGGTGCCTTGAATCCCAGCGGGGTATTCCTTGCTGAAGATTAAGTTGAAACCTTCTGGTGTCCTTCCTCTTCTCTTCTCACAGTTCTACTTTTCATGGCAGACATATCTCACAACCTTTCTCTTCCCTTCCCTTACTGCTCTGTTCTCAACAAGCCTGCAAGATGCTAGAAATGTTACCATCACCTGTGTTTCCATATAGGAAAATATAGCTCCTAGAGCTTTGTCACACACAGGTATTCATGCACCTGTACCTTCATCTTTGCAACTGATTTCCTATCCCCAGCTGGAGAGAGGCCAGAATAGTCATCTTGTGCTTGGCAACTCAAATGAAATGCAGATGGATTACCAGAAAGTCCTACTGATTTCAGAGAGTTCATCTCAGCAGCAGGATACTGTAACTTGCTCACTCAAGGCAGAGAAGGCAGGACCAGATCTTGCAGCAAGTCACTGGAGCATGATGATGGAGAAAAGCCAGGACATACCATTTGTGTGGCCACTCCAGCACAGCTTCTAAATATCAGGCAAGAGTCTCATTAAATACAATACCATACAGCTTTGAGGACATGGCTTAGAGAGTAAAAGGAAGATTTCCATCAAAATGTTAAGACTCAAATTATTTAAAATGCAACAAAAACAATTCTACCATTTCGTTGTTTTAAAACACATTGTTTAAAAACTTTGTTGCAGGTACAACTTTAAGGGGTTAAGAGAATCATGGTATCTTTACTTTTACTCAACTTAGACTGCTAATAAAGGCACACATTCTCCATTTAATTTTGCAGAGGAAATTTTAACTTTTTAATTTGAAGAAAGATGAAATATTCACTGGCGTTCAAAGCCATAATAATGAAGACAAATGTAGTCCAGGGAAACTACTAATGCAGCCAAATAGGGTTTCTTCCTCTTAAAACCTTGCTGAGTAACTTCAAAATTATTTTGGTATTATTCTGGATAGCATCATAGCAATACTGGCATACACACCAGCAGAACTGAATTTTTGTGAAAATTCCAGGAATTACACAATTACTTTTTCACTACAGCCTTAAGTAATGAAATAGAATTTCAAGCTGATTAGAAAAGGGGATTTTACTTCAATGAAACAATACATATGATTTTAACACATCCTTCTACCGGAAAATCTGGAAGATTTAACAAAAGCAGTTGCACTGTGTCAGGTGCATTTATAGATATTTCACATTAATATTAAGGGAAATCCACATTATCTAAAAAGCTAGTTAAACATAGAGAACAACTCAGAATCCAGTCTTACCCTGGTATCAGAGATTATTTATTTTTCTTACAAGGTCATTCTCAATATTGCTTGAAATTTTTAGCGTACAGAATTTGACTCAGAAAACATCAACAATCATACTATTTTCAAAGCCTCTGTCAAACTCACTGTGGGCTCCTGAAAAATACCTTGTGGCTTTTGCCCCATAGTACTAGCTTGAAGTTTTTGAGGAATATACCAGAATTCATAACACAAAGCTGCAGGAGATTACAGCCAGTTCTGTCTCAGCCCTAATTTTGTGAATATGGATACAATCAGTTAGTATGGTATAATTTAGTTTCAGGAAAAGTTCAAGCTGGCCCCACTTAAAAGAAATACACGTTTAGAAAGAAAGCAAGGTCTTCACACAGCTCTGATATAAGCTAAAGATTAAGGCCACTTAAACTTGGTCCTTTTTTTCCATTAAAAAAAGGATGAAGGAAACATCACTTTTCAGTTAAGTTTACAAGTCACACATTGCATAACCCAAGACACACTGCTCTCTCTGACATTCCAGAAGAAGAGATTGCCTCAGCTCATGAGAAGTACTGTAGGTGGTGAGGGTGCACAGCTGTGTACCCCAAAACAGCTCTCACTAGAAGGCAGACTGCTTTCTCTTTGTGATGGGAAATTTATTCCTGTTGTTAGAACCAAAAGAGGAACCTCCTCCATTACACACATCCACTGCAGCTGAACTGCCATAGGGAGAAGCAATGGTTAAGCAGCAGTACAAAAGCTGCAATAAAAAATGAAAAATTTAGCCACAGTACTGCTGTTTAATATGCCAGTCCCTTCTATAAAGCAAACACTTTCAAGTTAAGTACAAATTCTTCCAAGCTGCTTTTAAATATCACACATACTATTTACATATTTACCTTAGTTCATCCCCTAAAGGTAGAAAATAAAATTCTCTTGTGCTTTTCACGGCATATCTGTGTTACACTATCATGTAGTTTTCCTTTGCTAATTACTCAATTTTGATACGGGACTACAAAATAAACTTTTGGAGCACTTGTTATTAGAATAACCAAATAGTTTTAATAAAAATTGATGATGCCATTAAAAAGGCAGAAGATAAAAAAAATTAAAGCTCCTTATTAATGTATTACTAAAATCTGCAATATTCCACCAAGTTTACATAGTCACAGCAACATTGCACTGTTAAGAGGACAGTACATTTGTCACAATCTGTTTATTGTCCACATACATTATTTATTAGCCAGTTATCTACAAGTATTATTTACCACAGGCAAACTAAATACTGTGCTTTCAAGAAACCTGCATAGAAATGATTGGATGTTTCTTTTATTTTGGACATATTTACAAAAAGAATTTCTATGTGTGTCAGCAATAAATAATCCCAATATTCAAAATGTCAGTGCTCATGCACACACTGACAAGATGGCTGCATGCTTTAAAAATAATTTTTACAGTACAGTCTCCTTCATAGCCCTCTCTCTAATAGTAGCAGAAAGTGCATTGTCTTCCATATTCTTTTTCCTTTTCTTCTGTTTTCATTTAGTCTTGCTTCTGAGGGATACAGCCTTCCATCTCAACAACTTCTGGCCAGCCTTCATACTTGTTTGTGTCCTTGTTATTCTTTATATGCTATAAATGGAAAATATCAATCTGCTGTTAATGTGAAGTCATTTATCCTTTTGCTTTAACTCATACCTTTAAGACATATACTCATTTTCAGGCCATGGACAAAGAAAAAACATTATTAACTTCCATGCTTTGAAGTATTCACCATTTAAAGTAACTTGCCCAGACAAGTGTATGGTAAAAAGTTAAGCCACACAGGGAAAACATTTTTAAATTTTATTATAGATGTTTGCTTAGGAAGAGAGAAGGAAGGAAATGACCAACTGAATTAAAGCATGAACCACTAGGTAAAAATAAACAAGAATACTAAATTTACAAGGCAATGAAAACAAATAGTGAGATTTCAAAGAACATTTTATTTGTCCACCAAAAAACCATCTACAGTCAGGTAAGACATTATTGCCTCCAAGAGTCTGCCACTGTTTCTGCACTTAGTTTCCCCTTCCTTACAAAGTTGGCAGAAGAAAACACATCCTTACTCTGCTAGTACAAAGCTACTTCTACCAGTGATTAAAGGCAACACTGACACATGCTGAATTGTAACAGCTAAAGTATGGGAATATATTCTATTTCACAAATTTTGTGATGGCAGCAATTTGAGAGAAGAGCAAAGAACAGCTGGGAACACCAACACCTTAACTACCCACTTATCTCTTGGAAGTTCACCATTCTTAGTGCATCTAAAATAGAATAAAACTTGGGCAGCAAGCTTTGAATTCTTCAGGTTAATTTGATTCACTAAAAAGATGAATTATCTAGTTACTGGAATAGTAAGATCTACATCATATATTTTTTTTCTTATTTATGAGTCACCAAAGAATCTTTTTTTTGTATGTTTAAAAGGAGGAAAAGGAAAATACCTGAAAATAAGACTATGTGCAAGTACTGCAATAGATATCCACCTTGAACAAATGCATGGCACTTATAAAACATGCTATGCCTCTATTAATGCCAGCTGTTAAATTCCAGAATGTTAAACAATCACATACCTGTTCAAATGGACTTTTAGTCTTAATTCCTTTCCCACCACAGAAGACCCAGTTGTCCCTGAAGCCAAGGTTAGTGATGGATGTGCTTCCTAATTCAGCGATCAGTCTCCGTGCTTCCTCGTTAAGCCTTGAACAAACCAGAGAAGTTTGTGAACCAGAGTATGTGAATAAAATACATGCCCTTAGAGCTTTCATTGTTCAGCGCACCAGTCTGCTTTGATCCTATTTAATATACTTTAAGTCAGTCAATATTGGGCAAGATCTATCTCAGAATCAGGTAAGGCTGGTTCTGGAATCACCTGATGCAAAGAGCGCTGCTCTTCCATACTATAATCTCAAGGAACCAGGATGTAAACCTAGCACTACACCAACAAAAGCCAAGAGCTCTCTCCTGTGAGAATTTGTACATCTCAAGTTCTGTTAGCAGTTCTCCAAGCAACTAAAAAAGTCAGCCCTTAAAGTAAACATTGTTTGCAGGCTCAAGCTGAAGTCTAGATGAAGTAAAAGCTATTTTAGATTACAAAAATGAAATGAGTATCTGAAATAAGTTCTCATCTGCTTGGGGCAGTTAATTCAAAATTCAGAATGCTGCCTCCAGCATGGCTCAGTGCCTGTAAACCCAAGTAGGATAATTTTAGTATCTAAAGGAAAACAGTTCTGTAGGATAGGATATCATTCCAAACTCTCTAAATAGCACCTCTCGATTTCTTCCTTTAACTTACTAAATGTGCCTGATTACTAAACAAGACACAAAACTTCTGATTACTTCTACCTATTGAGATATGGCTGTATGACTCACTTTAGTCAAAATTATGAAAATTATTAAATACTGTGCAGGTTATTTGCCCAACCTACACGCCAACTTTCTCAAGCATTAGGGCAGCTTGATTCTTCACAATTTTGTTTCCAAGAACTGGCATTAATATTTACTATCAACTGCCAGCTGGTAGTTGTAGTATTGTCAGAAAGCAGTAGATCCTGTCTGTCAGCAAGACAAGGCCAAACACAACTTCTTGTTTAGCTGTATTCTATCTGCCAACAAACTTTCAAAATCATCAGCTGTAAATGCTTACTGAAGCAAAACTAACCCTTCTTATTATCTAAAATATCAAAGAAGAAAGGGAAGAAGGCAAAATGTAAAGTAACAAAACAAATGAACAGAACAACAGAGAGAAGGTCCAACCTTGGCTAATACCCCAGTAAATGACTTTCTCCTTTCCTAAAAGCAGTGAATGTAAACACACTGGACCATTTACTGTAAAGATTGCACACTGCAAAGTCAGAACTTAGGGAAGCTGCTTCTATATCAAAAATACAGACAAGTTGTAGACAACAAATTGAACCAAACAAGGACAAAAAATGTACAGACTACATTAACAAAAAAGTTAATTATTAGTAAAACAACAGAGAAAAGGGAAAGAAGTTTCCATTTTCACTGTGAAAAGCAATCCTTTGGATAGGATGACTTAAGTGAGGAGTAGATTATAGTACATATTCAACAGTAAATTTTAGTATCTATTGAAACTGACCCAAGTTGTGAAAGTTGGAAGACAATGTTTCAGGAGACCTAAATCCTCTTAGGCTACACCTATATTAATAAATTGAATAGCTTTAGGGTGAAACAGTAAAACAGTCAGGGCAAAAAAATACAAGGCTCACATTAGTAACTTCTGTGACTTTAAATGTAAGGATACAGGCAAGGCTTGTTGGGAAAGGTCTCTGCCATCCTGTAACCACCAAACTCTGCCTTGGAGTTGATCTGAAGAAAGTGCTTTCAACCAAAGTATGTTCTCATAATGATGTTCCTATGCCTGGACCTATCTGAATTTGCTAGCCTAAGACAGAATGAGCCATCAGCAATAGAAAAATCAGCACACCTATATCTGCTTAGTTTGAGTTTGATTTCTGTTGTGCCCAAACCACATCTGCATTATATAACTAATAAACAGTTTCAAATCTGTCATCTTGGAAGGACAAAATCTTATTAAAAGTGGTTGTGTGATAATACATTTTTTCAGTATAAAACAGCATATAAAAGTTTAAGCAACATTTGCTGTTTAAAATCAATTACATACTTGGTTGCACCATCATCATATGTTGCCATTAACACAATTGTTCCATCCTGGATGGTCTTCAGAAATTCAATAAGTGGTGTCACATCTGAAGAGAGAACATAAAACTGTTTAATAATAATCAACAATTACAAATTTAAACATCTGCAATGTCTTTCTGCAAAGACATTACTTTTAAGAATATTTGTAAAAATAATATATATAATATCTATATATAGAATATATATAAAATTTGTAAATATATCCTTATAAAAAGATGCAGACTGAGAGAAAGCTAAAATGCATCCGAGAACTCTTATTTTATAGAAAGAGTTTAATCCTTATTGTGTAAAGACATAACCACTAATGAGAACTACCTTGGGGAACAAGTCCGTTTGATTAACCACACCCTTCCCTCCCACCTCAACTACTTATGTTTCTTTAAAGTTGCACTCTCCTCACAACTACAAAGGTAGAGGTGAAGCACTCCCTTAACTATCACCTTATATCACACTGCAAATGGAGTCTGGACAAGAAGGAAGAAAAAAAGCACATTTGTTGTTTCTCTCTGACCAGTGTAATTGCACCTACCTCCTCCCCACATGTCAAAGAACTTAGTATCTAATAACTCTCCTGTTTTACCTGAAGGAAAAGAGAAAAAGAAACATTTGATGCCATCAAATATAGCCAAAATTATTTTTCAGATAACATGCCCGACTCCTCTTATGCTCTTTCAGATAAAGTGCTGCAAAAGACACTGGATAAATGAATTATGGTAGCATCTCTTTTATGGAAACAGTGCAGCGGTTTGTGAAAAAGTGCAGGGAAAGATAAAAGGAAAAAAGTGAGATGATCCATGGAAGTGATGGATACCAGGCTGGTTAGAGCTTTAAGCAACCTGGTCTAGTGCAAGGTGTCCCTGCCCATGGCAGGGGGTTAGAACTGGGTGATCTTAAAGGTCCCTTCAAGCACACACCATTCTATGATTCTGGCAAAATTCTGGTTTTGCTTCAAGTGGAATCTAAAATAAATTGAAATACCCACAGGCTCTAAAACCATCAGAGAATATTCAGTTAATATATCTGCCTTTTTTTAAAGCTGGTTTTACAAAAATAGACAGTATAGCTATAGGCTGCCTTTTGTACCATATGGAAAGTTACAAGGATTAAAATTAGACTCCATGTTTTGCTATAGACGTACTACTGTAAGTAGATTTAAACATCCAGAATAAATAGAAAAAAGCAGACAATATAGTATATCTCATTACCTTTTCTTATTATGCTGTCTACAAAGGAGTATTTGATGGAAGGTGGAGTTTTTTTTAATATATACATTCATTTAAAGTTTAGAAGACAGAGAGAAAGACTGGAGCTATAAAATACAAACACAGGTATTTTGGTTTTGAATAGATTGAGACAATTCAGGAAAGCAACATAGGATTAGGAAGTATTGTTCAAGTTATGCTTTAGATGGTGTAAATCTGAGTGCAATGTGCAAATAAAAGGAATTTATATTGCAGTGAAATGACAAAGTGCTATCTCAGTGCTACAAGGAATCGTTTCCTACACATTAAAGACAGATGTACCAGTGCTGACATTCAGTCCAGCTTTCAAGGTAACAGAGTTAAACTTGTTTGGTTTTAATGAAAATTACAAACCCAAAACACAATTACTTAACAGGATGCATTTATGGACAAAGTCCATAGACCAAATATACTGATTCAAGTGAGGAAATAATGAACTGGTCTTTGTGTGTAGTAACAAAACTGATAAAGATGCTAAAGAAGTTTCACTGGAAACAGAGCAACAGAAGAATGCATTCTACAGTATAATTAGTGGTGGCAATACACAAGGTCAAAAGAAGTAGCATGCATCTCATGTCTTTTTCTATGTTTTCATTAGGAATTTACATGATGTATCAAAAAGACAGTCACCACAACACTCCACATTACTATTTTTACAATCCATTTTTAGAAACAAAAATGCACAGAGTTTTTCAGCTTTGTAACAACAAGGTGTCAGTGCCAATATCTGACATTATCTCTGTACAAATAAGCTGAGTACTTCCTTTTCTCCTTGGTGCTTGCCTTTCACCATGCCATAGTATTTCACCTTAAATTTCAGAAACAATTTGAAAATGAAGACAATCTGCCCACTTAAAATGTCACTTACCATTGACCAAGGCCATATTTATTCCTCTGCCAACATTATTTTTTACTCCACTCATTAAACTGCAACAAAATAAATACTTTTAATCGAGCAATCTTCTGATGTGAAATATTTCCGTTTTTTAAACAGGATCAAATTCTAAGAGAGACATAGTTTAAAGACCACGTGTTCATGAGTACTTAAATGAAGCAAAATCTCCTTGAACTAATCTGTGTTCTTAAAGCACCACTGAATTAAGAATAATACATCAAATACCCCCAGCTGTATTGATTTTATTTGATTGCTTAATCATGGTTTCAAAGTACATCTGTATATTAAAAGTGCCACAAAAATAGTGATGTTTCTGTAGTTGTATTATTAATGTTTTAAAAAATAACCAAATATTAATTTGTGGAGCTCATCACAGGCACATAACCAACATTTTAAGTTTGGTTTTTTTTTTTGCAAGCACACAATGAACAAAAATGAGTTAATGAGTTTAAAAGCTAACAAATAATGAAAACTCATTCCTGCTGTCCTGTCTGGGAAGTATGAAGAACACAAAGTAATCAGAAAAAGAAAAGCCTTTTTGCAACTGTGAGTTCACAGAATATCCCTAAAAAAAAAGCTACTCAAGAGGAAATGAGTTTTTTTCAGAGCTCTGATATATTACTGTATACCCTTGAGACAGCTTGTGCATCATCACAAACACAAGAGGCTGCAATGCAACAGCTTCTCACAGGAGGGCAGCCCTTCATTAGTTTTAGAATTCTTCCATGAATTTAGTCTGCAAATTGAGAGCTTTTGAAAGAGAAATAAAACCTCTTATGAGCAATGCAGGAGATCATCTAAAATCAATCAAATTTCCTGCAGACACTTAGACAGACATGACCAGTTGGCCTCTGAAGGAATTCAGAAAGATGTTTGCCAAGGAAAGCTGGACTTTAGAATCCAATGGCTGTGTATTGAAGTGCCCACTTAGAGGACTTTTTCCAGCAACTACTTTTTTTTCATCACTTTCTTCAGAAAAAGATCTAGCAGAGGATTTTTCTTTTTTTGGACAGAAATAGAAAAACCTCTTCTTGTTTAAACAGTCAGCAAGACATTAAAACAAAAAACAAAGAGTCAAAATCCCAAACAAAACAACCCTACAATCCTGAAATTAAAATATTACTTGCTTTCCCACATCTTTTAATCATTGAATCAGCTTAAGTGTTCACAGATATTAAGCTCCCTATATTAAGCAACCAGAATGAGACAGTAGGATGTTTTGTAACACCAGCAGAAATACCAGGCTGAGATTAGATCAGCCTGCCCAAGGTCACCCAGCAAGTCACCAGTAAGAGTGGAAAGGGAAGGAGCAGCCTGGGAGAGTGGAACGGGAAGGAGCAGCCTGTAGCCCGTGGGTGCCCAGGTGAGCCCCTGCAGCTCCCCAGCTACCCTGGATGCTCTGCTGCAAACCGACTCACACCAGCCAGCAAGCTGCAGCTAAGCCAGCCTTACACAGGAATGCTAGTTCATGCTAAAACAGTCTTCTCTTAAGATCACTAGAGACTAGCCTTACAGTTACTTTGGGGAGTAAAGTGATTTTTTTTTAATACATGTATTATCCTAGTTACTCTATTATGTGGGGTTCTGCTGTTCACAGAAGCTGCCATTGGCTCTAGAATTCATTAGCACCAGCTGCTGTATGTGCTATCTGTACTAATATAGTGTTAGCTGAGAAACAGCTAAACTGGAGTAGCAAATGGAAAGCAAAAGTGTTAAGTGTGACTGATATTTACAAAAATCTCCTTCCAACACCACTAACATTATGTCTCTTCTGACATGCCACCTGCAAAATCAAGTGGATTAGATTATGTTATAGGAAGCTGCACACTTGGGTTGTTCCTGATCATTATCACCCAAAGAGGAAAAACACAGTCTAAAAATAAATATTAATATTCCCATTACGGGGGTTTACTGAAAAGTACTCAGTTAAATACTTTATGCACAGTATTACTGATAATACTGTGTCAAAAACATTATTAAAAAGAGGACTTAAAACCAAACTTTGTCTCAAGCAGTTGTTATTCTCATTTCACAAATGGATGAAGTTTATTAACTTTAGCTACCATCAGCACAGTTAAATAACTATCAATCGTTAAAATACTATTTTTCATTTTTGAAGACAACCTTAGAAGAAAAGTAGAAAATATGTTCTGACGTTGGTACTGAGGAAATATAGTTTAAAAGATTACTTGCAAAAGACAATACAATTATTCACTGAATTGCTATCAGAAGCACCAGGACAAGTTCCTTAGAGACAAGTGTGCATCTGACTTGACAAAGTCTAACCCTTAAGTCTATAAACCTGAAACAAAGTGCAAGCTACCTTGCATGTTTTAAAACAACATACACTTCTGCATTTACTGCAGAGCATTAAGTGTGCTTCATCAGAGATAAGGTTATAATGCAATGTGACCTTTTCATGTCACAAACTTTGACATGTGTTGGTTTGCATACTGTTTGCAAAAAAACCCTAATTTAAACTGCTGATTTGTGTGCAAGTGATCTAAGTATTTGAAAGAGACACTCAGAAACAACAGGGAAAAATACTTACACATTATCCTCTACACAAATTTTAGGTCCAACTACATTTGCTGCTCCACTTGACATTTTGAATGCAAAATGCTTTTCAGGACAAGCTTTGGAGATCCCACACTTGTATCTTGGAGGTTTTGTAGCTTTCAAAAGGAAATAAACCAAGATTTTAGAGAACACCACAGGAAGGCCAACAGACAAATACATTCTGAAGGAACTCAAGGAAGAGAGCAAACACAAACACTATCACATCTGTAGTTACAGAGCAGTTTAAAATAATCTAAGTTCCTGAAGCACCTAATTATTCCAACTTCTTGTTGTCACCCTGCCGCTTGCTCTGGCACCATCATCAAAAGCCACAAGCCAAAACTACAAAACAGACTTTACAAGAATTTTAGGAAAATCAGGAGAAGAGGAAAATTAGTTTCTGATTGCATTTGAAGAGTAATTTAGACTTTCTGAGCTATGAAAATTCATCAGTCTTTCTGTTATTAGCAAAAGCAAGGCACAGCAGTAATACATGCCTATGAATACTCACAGCGTGCAGCTGCATCCAACGCTGATCTAGCTAAAATGAGAAAAGGAAGTTTCACAAGATGTTACTATTAAAGTGTCATCTGCTATATCATATCCTATATATGTAATGTATTTCTGTGCCTCTATAAAAACAGGCTGGTTGAAATGAATTATCAAATCCACCTGAATATTATGCTGCAATAAGAAACAACTTTTATGCATTAGCAGAATGAAAGTGATTAGGAATTTCATTCAGAAGCACCACTTTCATTTATGGCTCTTAGAAGGTTGTGGAGTCAAAAACCCAGAGATCCAAAACCTCTGAGAATTCATGGAGCTCAGGGGCTGAAGTGAAATCAATTCCTTCCTTACAACTTCACTGGGATGGGGCTGCTTTCACTTAACTGGAAGCCTGCAGTTCAGGTGTATTTCAGGTATATTCCCAGACATTCAGGACTCCCTTTCCTGAGATATGAAGAGACACGAGTGCCCCCACCACACACACATCTGAATGACACCTCTGTCTCAACAATGATTACTAGAGATGTCTCTGCTGACTGCTTCAGATGGCAGCTCATGCTGCAGTAATGCAGAGTTAAAGAACACAAACTCCACCCATGTATCAAACATTGTTTAGGGTTTTTTTTGGTAATAAAAAACACCTTGAAAGAAAATTCTGGTTCAAAATAGACCCTGAAATTTGAGACATCTCAACTGCTAATCTTTATCTGCATAGCACATCTGAAATGTTTTGATTACAGCACATTCAACTTAACACAGCAGCATACCTACACAAGAGAAAAAAAAAACCAAACAAATTCTAAATCTCTTCAGCAGTAGTAAGGCAGAGCACCGATTTCCAGAAACATGATTCAAGCCACCTAATTTATTACTCTTGACAAAGAATGCATTTCCAGTAAACAAAACAAAAAGCAGGTAAAATTCTGTATCCTTGGCAGTCAAAAGAATCAAAATTATTATTTCATACAGAAAATAATTCAATACACATGTTATATGTAAAAAAATAAGCACACATACTAAAGATAAACTCAATTATTAAATTGAAGAGCCCAGGCAAAACTAACATGATATTCTTGATAAAGGCTCAAGTAAATATTAATAAATGTCCAGAGAAAACCAAGTCATCACTTACCAAACATGTGTCCTAAGTTTGCATCCATTTTTATTTCAAACACTTGAGATATGACATAAAACGTCAATAAAAATATTGCTATGACTACTACCAACTTTGCAGCACCTGTTAAGAAACAGAAAATGTTTCAAAAAATTACCTGCAAGTGGTAACACTAGTTTACCAAAATTAGCAACATGAGGAATGTGTATCAGATTCCACTCTGGGGAACTCGGAAACAGGATGATCATTTGTGGACCTACTAAACAGGATGGCTATTATGGAGGGATATTATAATGTAGGAATGTAGGATGTAACTGCACCAATCCATCAGGTTATGCAATGCACTCTGGTTTGAACTTTCTCTACCTTCACGCTTTCTCTGACACTTTAGTACACCAACTCAGCTCAGCAGCCAGGAGAAACCAGACTTCCATGAAAATCCAGCTTCACCAAATGAACTAAGATGATCTACCTGGCTGTTGTCTGAAGGCCAAATTCCCACCTTCCCCATTCCACTTGCATGTTCTTAGCCATAGTGCCTGTTCTTCACTGTTCACAAATACTGTGTTTCCCCCTGCTCTCAAATGGAGCTACCTCTGTTTTAATAAATGGTCTGGACTGAGTGATTAGGGATCTGTTTATGTACTGCAGCTGGGCTACTATGGTCAGTCAGCTCTGAGTGTGACATTAAAAAAACCCAACCAACCAAAAAAAAAAAAAAAAAAAACAAAAAACCAAAACAAGAAACAACAAAAACCCCCCAAACCACCAGCCAACCAGACACAAATATTCTCATTTACTTTTCAAGAAATGTACATTAATGACCTTCAGAAAGCAAGTCTGATGACTCAAAGCCTATTTTAAAATAAGTAAGAAAAAGCAGTACCTCTCCTGTCTCCCTTTTAAGATACTGAAATAGGCAGTTCTAGGTTTTACAGGGCTAAGTTCTTGCAGTGCTGATTGGCCAAACTACTTCCTGGGAGGAGAGCTGTAAGCACACAACCACAGCAGCTTACATCTGAAATGGAAATGTGATACAGCCACAAACCTCACCATTTTTAGCATAATTTGCAGTACATTTTTACAGAATACTCCACTCTTAACTGACTGTAAAATACTGACTAAAAACACTGACTGAGAGTACCAGGCAGGTGAGGAGGCATCTGACCAACATCCTGCCTTCCTATCCACCACAGTATATCAAACTGGTTGGAAGAATCAACTTTAAAGCATGCTTCTTTTTCTCAGATTGCCAGCCAAATCCTCTAGAAAAAAACAAACTTATATACTCCTGCAGATCTCAGACTGCTGCTGTGACAGGCCGCTCAGAAAATCTTAAAATAGACAGATTACTCAGCCTTGAGAAGGATGAGAGATGCTAATCAATCCTCCCAAAAGGCTGAAAAAAGATAAGTGGATAGAAAAAGAAAAGCAAGATGAAGAAACATACAAGGGTTTTTTGCTTGTAGTTTGGTCTTTTTGTGTGCGAGCATGCACATTATCATGTGCATACACATTATGATGTAAGAAAACACAGGTGCAAACCTAGCTTAAAAATATTATGCTGGAACTCCAAAGATCACTGCACTTGAAAGGAAGGAAACCCTGTGCAAGTACAGGAGAAACATATGAGCTGATCATTTGTTAAGAAATGGGGTAAAGGTTTTCCAAGCAACACTGCTGAAAGTCACAAGATGGTACCAGATTTTGGAATGTGTGATCTAGCAAGTGGCATTTGGAGAGCATGTTTAGTATATATCATGTGAGATGAAGAAGAACTCAGTCTGAGGACCAACCATCCCCCCTACCCTATATTCTGAGTTTTTCAACTGAACAGCAAGTGCTCCCTTCAAAGGAACAGTAAGAAATCTCATAGAAGGTTCCTTAAGCATTTGAACCAAAATTGGCATGTTTGATACAGGTGAAACATCCTGTTGGAACTGCCATATCTACTTTGCAGTTTCAGCAAAAAAAAATAGCTGAATGGAAGGGAAAAAAAAAAAAAAGCCTTAAACTTGTGTGGAAAGTAATTTTCCAGATGAATGAGGTACCCAAAAATTGGAGCATTTTTCAGTTCTTTATCAGATTCACTTTAGCAGACTGCTTCCAGTTATACATATTGTGGTTAATAAAGCAAAATTAAGAGTAGTGAAAAGAATTGTATGCATTAACAAGATCATGGAAAAGGTGCCATTTTCTTCCAGTAGAGGCAACGGTTTCTCCTTCTGCAAAATAACACTAACTACTGATAAAAGTGCAATGCACCAGAAACTCAGATTTATTCCACTGCTACACAGGCTATTCTACTGTGACAAAATGTCAATAAATGTTTTGTTTTAATTTTATATTAGCAAATGTCTTATTTTTACAACCACTATCCCTTCTGTCAAGTAGAATGAGTTTCTTAAAGCCTGTACTACAGTAACTTAACTCTATGAAAAGGCTCTTAAGAGTTTTCAAACTCCCAGCAACCTTTCAGAAAGTTTCAGACACTTAAAAACAGCACATAACAATTTTAGGGAGGTGGGGAAGTGGCTTAAGACAACCATTTGCCATTTCCTTATTTCTTCATCATCTCACAGAAACAGCAGCCAAAATATGTCAAATGACGGCAGCTTAAGCAGTCACTGCAGATCAGCTACAGCATTTTAACAAAGTGATTGCTCTCCCACCATCCCAGTGCCAAAGTGAGACACCAATAAAGTAGAATAGCAATGCCTGTTATGCCAGCCAAGTGAAGTGTCCCCTGACAAAGTTTGATGAGGATACCAAACTGAGTGGAAGGAGGCATGTCCAAGTGGAGAGCCAACCTGCAGGAGCACCTGGGTAAGCTGGAAGAATGGGCTAACACTACCAGAGAAGTAAAGGCAAGGACAAGTGTAAAGTCTTCTACCACAGAAATCATAATCCAGGAGAAAAGAACAGACTGGAATCTACCCAGCTGGGGAGCAGATCTGTGGAAAAGGACTAGGGGATTCTGGTGGACAACCAACTCAATACAAATGGAGGGTGCTGGCAAAGAAGCAAACAGGATGCTGGGCTGCATCAACGAGTGCATCACCAGCAGACAGAAATAAAGTAATTATTCCTCTCTGCACAGCACTTGTCAGGCCACACTTGTTACATTCCCTTCAGTGTTGGACCCTGCTATTAAAAAAAAGAAAAAAGACAAAGACATGGACAATCTAGAGACAGTCCAACACAAAAATAATCAAAGGACTGGGAAGCCTGCTAGATGAAAAAAGGCTGAGACTGCTGGGTATGTTCAGCCTTGAGAAAAGACTTACAGGAGAACTTAGTACCATGTTCCAGTATCTCAAAGGCAGCTACAAAGAAGATGGAGGGAGACTCCCTTTTTGCAAGGAGTTGCATGGAAAACAAGAGGGATAGTGGGTACAAGTTATTGTGGGGAAGATTCCAGTTAGACACAGAAAATTTGTCACAATGTGAACAATCAGCCATTGGAATAATCTCCCCAGGAACAGGTGGACTCTCCAACACTGGCCATTTTAAAATCTGGCTGTACAGTGCTGGGCTAGGGCTCAAATTAGAGGAAGTTATAGCGGTATGAAAATTATAGGGTAAAATGCAGCCGCTACTTCCTGGATGGAATGCTGTGAGTATGCTCAAAACCTATCCCACACCAATTCCATACATACACAACCTGCAACCTCAAGCACGTGCTAACAGGTGAAGCAGAGTAGAAACACCTTGTCAGCCCCTGTTGAAATCAGATGGTACTTGGTAGCTGATAAACCTGCACAGCACCTGTCAGCCAAGGGAGATAGGAGAAGTATCTTTCTGCTAAACCAGCAACTGTGGTGAAATCACTCTGAGGTTCTTTGTAACTTAATTGTAGTATTAACTCCCAACATCATCCCAAAGTTACCTGCCTTCAATGTATGACCACCCCTCATTGACCATGAGCTCTGTATCTTCATTGATTATATCTCTAACAGGGAAGCAAGAGAATTTTACACCAATAAGTAACAAAAGTATGCATTACCAGAGTCACTCAAGATCCACCCAAATGAAAAGGAAGTCCATTGAAGGGTCCCCACAACAGGACGCAGATTAGTCAGGCACAAGGGTCTCAGCTTTCCTGGTGTGCTGACAGACTAATCAAACACTAAAGGTTTGAGGAAATTGCCACTTTTCACATGACAGCTGTCTTGTCTAGATCCTGCTTCTGACAAGAAATGTCAGACCAGACGTTTCTTGAGATCCCTTTTAACCTGGTATTCTATGACTCTAAAACCTTACTGTCACAACATGTTAATGTTGTCCACAGCAGTTGTTTCATAAATGACCAAAGTCTGATTTTACAGAGCATACTTACCTGCTATTCTCATGTTTAGTGTTCAGCAAGCTAATGACACTATTGCATTAAAGCAGCAGCCACCTATGGGAAACAAAAAATAAAAACTAAAAACCACTTCATTGTAATTACAGCAAAAAAGCACTTTTGTGATGAGCACAAAACCCCATAGATTTTCTAGACAATATAATTAATGACGATTGTTCTGAATACTTATTTCTTAACACTCATAGTTAGGGGAAGATTTAAGATAGATTTCTGATGTCTTGATTTCATTTGTCTCTCCACAAAACAAGTGTTCTGAAAAAACACTAATTTCATTTAATCCCCTATAAATTCAGTTTAACTTTCAGTCCTTCAATTTGTGACCTAAGTACTTATCAGAGCTTTATCTAAGCAGTCTTCAGTTTCTTAAAGCTATGTGGTAAAAGTCAACAACTCCACCTGCACTCCTTCAAAACCCTACCTGCTTCTGGGTGCAAGTGTCTATTTGGCAAACAGCATAGCAAACTGTGCTTTGAAGAGAAAAGATTTAAGCATTTTGGTCTCTAGGATACTACAAAAACTGCATTCAATGGAATTGAAAGAAGGTCAACACTTTAATCTCTGCATTACAGAAATGTAACAACACATTTGTCACTCATAGGTACAGCCAGAGGAATAACATTATGGTCAACGATGACAGAAGCACCAACCCTAGTACTCCAATTATTTCAGAACAAACTGAAAACCACTCTAAGCAAACAGTGCCTAAGCATCCACAAGCTTCTTGAGAAGAGCATGTCACCACACAGAGTCAAAGTGGGCCACAAACTCCAGAGGCTCTGAACAAAAGCTCCCACCTCCTCATCCTGCACTGCAGGGTCCGGAGGCCGTACCAAATCTGCCCTCTACCCGCAGAGCCAGAGCTGCCCCTGGCCCTGCTGCAGGCTCAGGCTCAGCCCTGGTGGGCCCATGCTGCACTGAGCCTGGACATCCAGCTCGACTGCCAACAAGATCCCTGAATCGGGGAACCAGCTACACTAAGGCCACGTGTGCAAACATGCAATCAGCTCTCACTCTAATCCAAGCAGCTGTCCCAGACTCCCATCACAAAAGCTGTAGCATCCCTAACCCTCTGCAGTCCTATGCCATGACTTTGAAAAACATCAAAAACATTCTCTTAGAAATTATAAGAAAAAATTGCTGTTATTAGAAATACAAATTATTTGATGACAAGCACCAAAACACCCACATAGTTCTTGTGGTCTACACTAGGGAGAAAAAATTGGTATTCTGCAGAAAACCTTTTGCCTTCTCTTATTTCAGTATCTTCAGTGATTTGTGTCTTTGCCAAAGACTCAGTCATTTTGCTCTATCCCTTAAAGTTTACAATAAAATGGTCAGGAGAGAAATAAGCAGGAAAAATCCATGCAAATACAGAAATATTTATTTCCGTTCTATTAGAATTTCAAAATACTTATCACCTAAATTTAAAAGCAGACACATGTTTTTGAGTGCTAACGTGGTACTGTAAAGGAAATCTCACAGCATATTATAGACCATAATATATCCATTTAGCTGTAGCCACACATATATCCTCATATAATATCTTCCTTCAGTGAAAGCTAGTATTTATCTGTCTTGTAAAAAGGGAAAAAAGAATCTGTCGGGGCAGAAAAACTCATTTCATTTCAAAGTCTGTGAACAGAATTATTTTAGGCTTCTTCTTCCAGACACCCAGAAATATATCAATGTTACAATAAACACTGCCTGTACTTTGAACAGCTACAAGCTTGTTTTAAGTCTGCACTGAAAAAAAGAAGTTTCTTTCTTTGTTTTACTCTGAACAAAAACACATCATGAATTCAAAGCATGAAAACAAGAATATGAACAAAACCAGAAAGAAGAGTCTAAGTGAAACAATCACATGCTCACACTGACTGCTTTTATCCCAATATCCCCTTTGACCTGCTCAGGGATCATTATTTGTTGCAATCAACAAATAAGAACATGCATTATTTAAGTGTGGAATGCGTTTTGATTTAGAAAAAGGAAAAATGAGTATGCTATGCCTCGACCTGAAAGGAATTTCAAAAACGTAGGGATTCTTTTCCTAAATTACAGCATACTGAAAAATCATGAGGTTTGATTTACCAAATAATATAGTGCTACAGTACAGACAAGAGTTGCACAGCACCTTCCAACAGCAGGAAAATAATTTATGGACATCAAGTCCTTTCCTACACTTATTATCTTGATTGCTTTTTTGAAGTATTTCAAGACAGAATAGGAATAAAACATAAGCTGTGAACCCTTATAAATGCTTAGGGACCATTACTCCACATGTTCAGTATCAGACATTACAACAAACTGGAGAACTGATTAGAAAATTTGTCTGGAACTTTTAATAGTGCAAATTTTAGGATCATTTAAAAACAAAGAACACAGGATCACAACTGAGCTTGAGCAAGCTCAGATGCACAAAAGCAGTACCAACAACATTCCTTTGATTGCTTTAGAAATGGGCCAAAATAACCCAAACACTATTTTTCTCTTCTTTGATGTAACATTCCATCAAGTAGAGGCAGGAGAATTAGAACCTAAGTATCTTCCTGACTTATGAGTGCCAAGTAATACAGATAATCATTTATTCCTACACCACTCTCTGTCAGGCAGTACCAAAAGGCTCCCCTGTACCACTGATTAGAGCCTGAGGCAGGATGTGCAGCCCACAGCAGGGCTGACAGGCAGAGTCCTCACAGAGATGCAAGGGCCAAGGAAAACACCACAAAACAGGCAACAGACAACATCGACATCTTCAAGTTGCAATGTACAATGGCTGGGTTTGGGAAGCATTATGTGATTTAAATATGGATTTTCTTTTCCTTCAGACTTTTCTTAGCACAGAACTAAGGCAGTTTTTCAATCAAGGTCTACGGCTTGGATAGCAGAAAGAAAACAAAAATTCTCTTGTGCAGCAATGCCTCAAAATGAAAAGTTATCCACAAAAGAACCTGAACAGGAGAAGACAAGAAATTAGAGGTTATAAATCCTTCTTGAGTGCTGGCCATGCCATTGTCCAGTTCCCTGCATGAAGTTGCACATCCATCCATGCAGAAAAAAATTATTTATTCTGGATACAAACTACTCAGGAGAGGATATATGGAAAGACAGCTCTGAGCTGAGGTTACTGGTTGCTTTTTTTCTGCATCCCTGTGTATCATAACCCCCAAGACAGTCTAAAATGCTCTCCATAGGGCATAGAAAACAGTAGCTTACAATTAAAAAAAAAAGGAAGAGAAAAAGAAAGGGCTTTCCCTCACTCTGCTCCACTTGTGTGCTATGACATACTCAACAAAAACACAAAAAAAAAAATTATAGATAACTCCACAGAGCTACTGCATGTGTTTTTGTTCATACCAAAACTAGTTTCAGTAAGTAGACCAGCAGATGCTTGCTTTTAAAAGTAACCTGTGTCTCTTGAGGGAATCCTGCTAAGTCCTTCCTGAAGGAAACTTATAACCACTTTGTTTAGGAAAATTACAAGCCTACAATCCTTCCAAGCAAATTATCATCAAATTTTGTTAGATGTTATAAAGTTTCTAATGCACCAAGACTGAGTCCTTTATGCATTCATGTGTCAGACAGAGTGGTCATCATCCAAGTTTCTCTCCTAGATTCACTGTGCAAGAGGAAACGGCATTGAGATAATGGACAAATTAACAGTTCCTATTAATCCTGCCTCATTGACACAACACTGAATGAAATGCAGATTTCAGTCCCAACTGAATGCAATTCAATTTGGTTTATTCTTTGTCAGGCTTTTCTCAACTCTTGTCCAGAGATGGTGCCATGGGACACACTTCAGTGGGGCAGGAGAACAGCCTCTGCCCTACTTACCGTGCAGAAAGCTGTGGCCACTTGCCACAAACTTTGGTGTAAAGGGGGTTTCAATTACAATTGTAATTAATGTTTTGAAGGATGATAATGAAACATGTAGATCAGTCTATTTAATTCCCAGGATAATAGTATTTCCATTAGCAACCTGGTAAAATGAGTGGATTATGCTTACAAAATGAGCACACAAAAACAAACAAAGATGAGAGGCAAGAATTTAGAAGGTCAAGATAACTTTGAATTCTGACTGTAGCTGATTAGGAAGAGGTCTCAAAATCAACAATGATATTTAATAAAGCAGAAAGTAAAATACTCCAAAATTGACATCAAGTGCAGCAAAATAAGCAGCAGCAATGGAGAAAGAGATTATAGCAGCTCTCTAATATTGGGGTCAACAATGTCGTACTGCCACAAAAGTGTAACTGTTCATTGTGAACTGCACTGATAGCACTGCTGTGTATGGAACAAAAAGCAATTACTCTGCTCTGCCTAAATAAACAAAAAATACCCTGCTCTATGTGCTATCTTGACTTTTAACTGGGACCCATGTGCAGTTTTTTTCTAAGTCTATCTCAATGTATAATTCCCAAATGGAAGAATCTAGATAAGAATTACATGACCTAAATAAACCAACTAAGGGATAAAAGAATCAAATCTGCTCTGCAAGGAACTGTAAAAAAGAGAAGTCAGGATCTGACATCTTTATCTCTTATCTTCAAGTTGTAATTCTAAATTTTTACAGAAATAAATGTATATATTTTTAAAACACTTATATTTATAGCAAATCTAAAATTAATATTAAAGACATTATTACTTTAAATATTTATTTTTATAATTAAAAAAAAAAAGCTAAGAATAACTGTTCTCAGTACTCCCTGGCTGCTGCTTACCTATTTGTAGTTGTAATATAAAGAAAAAACAACCTCACAGTTACAAGGATAAATACAAAATTTAAAAGGAGGCTGTAAATCATCATAAAAAGTCTAGAAACAGAGACAATTTTTCTTAACACAGATACAAGTCTACAAGCTGTGAGCTAATATCTCCTTCAATATTAAGCCAGCATTTCTATACTATTACATGCAAATCTGTACTCAGGTTATATAATATTAAATGTGTGGCAGCCTGAAATGCTTTGCCTTCAGTTCAGGGTGAAATTGTTCTCTCAGATCAGGACTTAAGTGTTTGTACACTTTCTAGCTAGGTCAAATAATGGTATACCTGGTTTTGTACGTATCTGCTATTTGTTAATATGAGTAGCATACACTGTACTGCAGTTAAACAAGTATTCAAAATTACTTAGCACCAAAAAAAAAACCAAAGAAACCAAAACTCAAAAAAAATCCCCTTCCCAAAAAAAAGCAACAACAAAAAAAAATCACTTGAGCTTTTATTTTATTTCCAAGAAACTTCAGCAGATTAGGACATTGTCTTTTGTTGGTGGTTTTGGCTTTTTTTTAGCACAAACTGCATTCCTCAATGATTAGCACGTACATTTTATTCCTGACAGAGAACAGCAAAAAATCCTTCAAACAAACAAACAAACAAACAAAAAAAATAAGCTTTTCATAACTGGTAAAATATAATCAATGAAACAACAGTGTGTTTAATCCAGCCTCTGTTGATAAGATATTTCAGTGTGTTATGTTCAAGCAGTTCAGAGCAGTGGTTTGTTTAACTCAATATTACACAGTGAATTAGATATGTCAAGGACAGCATTAGCTATTCTTATGTGACTTCTGGTTTTAAACCAGTGGTTCTGCCAACCTGGATTATATGCCATGGAAAAAAGAGCTGAGACACTCAAAATCATTTAAGACTATTTTATTTAAATGCAGGATGCATTTTCTTACCCAGACAATTGCTTACTTTTCTGCTAGGCTAGGAATAGTTTTTCCAATATGTTTACAAAATTAATTTAATTTGAGATTAGTGAAGGACACACATAGAAAATAATTACATATTTTAAAAAGTAAATAGTATAACTCAATTTTATTGTAAAGTCATGCACCATTTGTGTTTTCTGGAAATACAGGCTATGACCCCAGTGGCTGCTCCCTACAGGCAGCACTCCTACATCCATACAAATTCTCTGAGGTTCTGGCAGAACTCCACACAGGGAAAGGGCTTGTCCACACAGAAAAATTTAGAGACTCAGGAATACGTATTTTATTTTTCCTTTGTAACAAATGGTACCATGAAGTAAAATTATCAATCTCTTATAAAAATTAGACTTCTTATAAGAATCATGTTCTTCCATATACATATCAAGATTTATCTTGGTAATCTAGGCAACGGAATCACACCCAAAGTGTTTGCTTGTAAATACAAGATTTTATTTTACTTCTATCAAAATAAATCTACAACAAATGAATGTAGATACATGTAGGAAATTAAACCCAAGCTTATGCCAAAATTATAAATAGATACTCCAGCTACTGTTGCATGTCCTGTGTCGCGACTACCACTTTGTGGTTTCACTTTTAGCAAAGGAAATACACATGAGAAGCAGCATTGTGCTGGAGTGTTTTGAAACTTAACATGCAAAAAAATCTTTCCCAAAAGACATGTCAAATCACTGTCCCTACAAGCTTTTTGCTAGTGGCATCAAGCTAGTACTTTCACCTTAGGCAACACAGAAACTAGACAGTCTCAAACACTGAAAAATTCTTCTGAATCCCGAGAAGCTGAGATAAAAGTACTAAGGCATTCATTCTTCCCACAGAGAATGAAACTTAACCCACATTCCTTCTGCACTTAAAACAACAAACCCAAACCAATCCAAGAAAAAAAAAGGCAACATAATCAATGAACAACAAAAAAATTTGAGCCTTTTAAGCACTCAATCCATACTTTGAAGACTCTTTCAATTATTACAAAAATTTACTGATCCATATAGTTAAGAATGTGATTTACAGTCCCTAAAACCCATACTATTTATATGTGATGAAGTAAATACCATTGCTGCTGACATATCTATTGAAGAGAATCTTAGCTCTGTGTTTCATGGGGTTGGATAATATCACATATGGAAGTTCAGATAGATAAAGTCATCAAGGACAGACTGCTGAACTTCATTCACCAACTTACTTCTCCACTTCATCCCAGCAAAGTACATGCTGATCTCACGAGGAAACTGGGGGAAGGTGACAGTGACAGCCACTGTCCACAGCATTGTTGGTGTCTCTAGTTCCTCTTGTTCTAAGGGACACTGGAATGCATGCTCCATTGTGGAGCCCCTTCTCATTGACTCACCTCCCATGTGAGGTAGTATTTGGGTAGGTTCTGGCCTTTGCAGGATTAAAAGAGCATGTCAGTGGCTAAGCAGAGCACTCAGTGGAGAAAGCCCTGCATACCAGCTCTGGGAAGAAGGGCAGCAGCAGGCTCCACACACCATGCTATGCCTACAGGACACTGCTATGGGATCACACTGCATGAAATGCCATGAGACTGCTGCTGGTGCCTGAGAAGCTCCATGTGCATGAGGCACCCAGAACCAAAGTGCTCCTGTGGTGCAGGCAGGTCACTGCTCCTGGTCCATAACAGCACTGACAGGCCGTCATTTGTGAGTGATGGGGTGAAACATACTTGAAAATGGAGAGGAACTCAGTCAGTGACATGATTCTTAACAGCTCTAGAGTGACTCACCTCTTCCTACTGAAGACACACAAAACAGCCCCAAAACCTGTAGTTTCTAGGTTTCTGAGAAACTAAGATACACAACCGACATTCTGGCTAGGTACAATCTTACAGCAGCCACTATCAAAACCATAAGCTATATCTGTGAGGAATAATTTCAAGGAAAAAAAAAAAAAACCCAGGGACAATGTGTTCTTTTTATGTATTATATATTTGCATAATTTGTACACTTAACATTTACTTAACAACTGGCATTTATCTGCTAACTAAAATCCAACACAGACATTTTCTATCCCTTGAGATGCTATAATCTAAGCATCATCATGAGTGGGGAAATCTAAAATTATGCTGCATAGCAATTCACTGTATGTCATTATCTATGCAGAAATTTACCACATTAGGCACATATAAACTCCTTTGAGGAATGGCATCCCTCAGTGACAGAAAGGTGCTTATTACAGTGACCTTACCACTGAGATTATGCACAGCTGACACAAAGATGCTGATATGAAACCACTGCACACTCTAACAACTCCTGATGGAATCCCCTCTGGATCATGCTCTTTTGAGAAATTATCTGTTACAGGAACTCCTTTAATAAACCTCTGCCTGAATCAACCCAAATGCAGTTCCAGAACCATTCACATGTTACCAATACTCAGCTGACCAGCAGCACACAAGCAGGCGTGGCAGTTCCATCAACCACCTCTCCCAGAAAGCGAAGGCTGATCCAAAGCAGAATTAAGTGCCAGGGTCAGCAGCTTTCTAGCAGCAGCAAAACTAGCAAACACCAGCTTAAACATTTGTGAAATGATGACTCACCTAACTGATGATACCAAAACAGATCAAAAAAAAAAATAAAATAAAAACCTTCGCTACGAGGAGATGGTTACCTTCTCCTCAGACAAAAGACAGCTGAGGACTGGGTGGGACAAGGGAAGGAAACAAGCCAGTAACTCTTATGAATAGAGGGGAGACTGTAATGAATTTCAATGTTAAAACTTTAACTGGACGGTCATAAGAACTAGCATGTATTTGCACAGGTAAACATATTGTGCAACTTTCTGCCACTAATACTGACTCAACAGCAACATCAAATGCAGGGCAAAGTTTACTCCAGCAGCTCCCTCTGTCCTGATAGTCTTGCAGAGGTTCTCCTCAATTCCACATTCTCTTGGCACTGAGGATATGAGAGGCTAAGGCTGGAAAATGCTATGGTGCAGCTCAGTCTGCAGATTAGGATACAAACTATTTTTGTATTATAAAAATACATGTATATGAAGAGCAAAAATAGCTGAACAATTCCAAAAGAGTAACTATTGTTCACGTGACAACTTCAGTGTGATTGAATTTCAGGAACCTTGGGTGAAATACCGTTTAATAATAGTTATCCACCACTTATTATAAACATCAATGAACTACTGAAGAAGGATAAAATTTTTAAATTTGTGGATAACACTGAGACACAAGCAGATGGAAACAAATTACAGGGTGGGATCAGAGTTACAAATTACCCAGAAAAAAATTCAGTTATTTAACAAAAAAATTCCTAAGGCCCTCTCAGGATGCATATACACTTAACTAAAGTATGTGGAGGCTGTGCGGCAGGGGCACCTATTTATAGGTTACAGATGCTTAATCTAAGAAATACTAGGAAATGAGATTTCAAGCTGCAATACCAGTTCAAAGTTACTTCCTCATTACCCCTCTCTACTGTATACTCATGCCACAAGACCTCAGGCATATATAGTATTAGGAAGCATGAAAATTGATAAGACAGGTGAACTCACCTGCCAAGCTGCTCCAGCTCACATGATTTTGCTCACTAAGGAAACTAAATGTAGTAAAAGAGAATATAACTTTAATAATAGATTAGAGGACAACTTTCAAGACTGTTTAGAGGCAAAGTGCAGCAGCATTGGGCTGCTAGTTTTGTTCACCCATGCCATGATCTCACTGCAAGACTATCAGATTTCTGACACTCATGCAAATTACATTTTTTCTGAGAATTTATGTACAATCTTGGTTTTAGAACAACATGAGGCTTTTAAGATAGATCCTCCTAAACTGCAAAACAATTACAATAATTCCAATAATGTTGACAGCAAAACAATTGTCACAGGCCTAATACAGCTGGCCACTGGCAGGTCAAACATGGAGGTTTACACTAATTATGTCTCAAGTCCTACACAGACTCAGCAAATTTTAGTGAAAACCCAGAACCAAACACACATATGATTTATGTAATGACTCATGGACATACTGATTAGCAATATAACTCGAAAGACCTGCAGCCATTACACTCAAATGTCAATTCTCTGACTTCACTGGAACAACAAGTTTAAAAACCAGAACCTAAGTTCTATTTGAATAACAAATACTCTTTGATCAATTTAAATATTTAAGAGCAAGTTGTCTGTGTCTGCTGTGGAATCATTTTATGGACACCTAATCTTCAGGCTGCAATATAATTCGCAAGCAGACAGTTATTTTGGCACAGCATCAATAAATCTTATGATTTTATTGAAAAAATTAAAAATCTGTTTCCTGCATGTTAGTATTTCCTCCCAAACCCTGAAAGACAAACATTCAGGAATTCACTTTTTAAATATTAATTTTCCAAAGCTCCACTAAAATTTTAGGCTGTGTACATCATCCCTCCCTTCTATAAGCACTAATAGTTCTCAGTTGTAGTCAGTGGCCCAGTGTCCAAGGGACTAGAGCAGTGTGCCTCTGAGGTTGGTATTGGGATGGTGATTGGACACTGACACAGGTTTGTCAGAGAGCTGGCAGGTAATCCATCCTTGGAAACGCTCAAGGCCAGGTCTGGATGGGGCTTTAAGCAACCTGGTCTAGGGGAAGGTGCCCTGCCCACGGCAGGGGGCTGGAAATATTTTGTCTTTAAGGCGCCTTCTAACCCAAACCATGTTAGGTAGAACATACATATCCTGAAGCACTCGGACTGCGCTTAGAGAGGCTGGGCAGGACCTCGTGGTTCCATGAAACAACGATCATTATCTATTTACTCCGATTATTATCTATTTACTCCGCACTCTCACTGGGTGAAGTGGTCAGGGCTTTTGCAGAGCGATGGAAGCGCCGGCCTGAAACCAACAGGTGCTTCCTCCGTGCTGCAGGGATTAGATGCTATTACATGACAATAGCAAACCATTAGCTTGCGAAGAGCCTACCTGCAGGCTTAAAGCGAGTCACAAAACTCGTTCTGCCTCACAAACAACTATGTAAATCAACGGTTCAAAAAGATTTCTTCATACTTAAAAGAAACCCTAAGGGAAAATATGTGCTAATGAAGATATTCATACCTCGAGAAGTTTCGAAAGATTTTAAGAAGAGAAAACAATTGACAGTCATTAGGCAGCTATTTCTGGTGCGGGTCTGTGGTTTGATACTTTTTCTAAATAACTCTCCAATTAGTATTAAATAAATATTTTGTAAAAGAGAGGAGCAGTCAGCGGCGTTCATCAGCAAAGAGCTACCACGGGCTCCAAGTATGTGCGGCATAACAGGCCACGTGGAATATTAAAATACCTGGTATATGCAAAAGATTTCACCCAAGTCTGGAGTTATTAAGTTGTGATTTAACCTCTTTAAATGTGAGAAAATGAGAAAATAAACTAATCAGGTGAGTTACGTAGCCCCTCAGTGGTTCAGCCAAACACGTGACTTAACATATGGTAGTATTTATCTAAGAGGAAAAAAAATATAATTTCTATATGTTATCCTACATCAGCAACTCAGAGGCCAGTAACCAAAGGCACACAGGCTGCTTCGACAAGTATCCCTCTGCAAACACCACATCGAACTTCCTTAGGAATTCAGAGCTGCTCTCTGTAACGATGCATTTTAACTAAGCAAGAGCTGAGCCCTACAACTCATGGACCAGCAGCGTCCGCGGCCCCGTACTCCACAGAGGGAGCCAAGGGACCACCACCAGCACCGAGCAGCAGCACCACCGCGTTTCCACCGAGCTCACTTTGTGCCGGCAGGAAGGGGCTGCCACGCTGCCAGCGTTTCCCTCATTTCCCTGGACCGGGCCGTCCTGCCGACCCGACCGCCGCCGCCTCCTCCTCCCTTCACGGCCCCCGCCGGCAGCGCTCTCCTCCCGCCCCACGGCCGCCCCCCGCCCGGCCCTGACCCCCTCGCCGGGCTGGGACGGCGGAGGACGGGACGGAGCCCCCGGCCTGCGCCTCGCCCGGCTCTGACCCGCGGCCCCGGCCCACCTCACCCTGCCGGGGCGGGAGGGGATGGGGGAAGGGCCGGGCGGCCCGGGGAAGGGGCTCCTCGGGGAAAGCCAGCAGCGGAGGCAGGGGCGGGCAGCCGGCAGCCGCCCCGCGCAGAGGAGAACGATGCGCGCCCAGGCGGCGGGACACGGGCAGGGGCCGCCCCCGCGCAGCCCCGCGGAGAACGCGAGCACCTACCGGGGCTGTGGGGCGCGGACGGGTCGCGCAGCGTCCCCTCGGCGGCCGCGCCGCGCAGGCTGCCCCGGCCCGAGCAGGAACCGAGCGGAGGCGCCGCCGCCGCTGCGCAGCCGGAGGAAGGCGCGGAGGGCGCACCCGCCCCCTGCCGGTGGCGGACCGGGCCCGCTCCGCCCCGCCCCGCACCCCGCCCGCCCCGGGCCGCGGGAGCTGCGCGGGGAGCCCGGGAGCGCCCCGCACACAGCGCCGCGGAGACAGCGCCCCGCGCTCCGCACACAGCCCGCCGCACACCGCGCCCCGCACACCGCGCCCCGAGCTCCGCACACAGCGCCCCGTGCACAGCGCCCCGCGCTCCGCACACAGCCCCCCGCACACGGCCCCCCGCACACAGCGCGCCTGGCGGGCCCCACAGCCAGCCTGGGAGCGACAAGGACAGCGAGATGTTTCTGCTTGTTTTCTTTAATATTTTACACACCTTTTCTTTTTTTTTTTTTTTTTTTTTTTTTTTTTACCCAAACACACCAGAACTTCTTTTCTGCTACCGAACAGAAATGGCATTTTCTGTTTTAAAATAAAGTCCAACATTTTCTTTCAAAAACACTGTGCTCAGCAGGACTGAGGCAATCCGCGTTATTGCAGAAGAAGAAAAGATAATCCCTGTCTCTTCTTTATCCTTTTTTTAACCTTTTTTTTTTTTTTGACACTGATTTTCGTCTAACCCCGCCATGAGCTGGGGTAGGTAGGGAGTTAGGGGTAGTTGGGGTGGGTAGGGATGCTATCAGGAAGAACAGCATTTTATTTTGTGGAAGATTTCCGCTGGTCTAACTCAGCTGGACTATTGCTGGGATGGTATGGAAAGTGCTGGGGAAGCAGAGCTCCAGCCCCTGTAAATTCCACTATTGTCAAACCAGCAAGAGAGCATTCTTACAAAATCAGCATGGCACTTCTCTTAGCAGAGAACAAAGCCACAGCCAAAATGTAGGGCATATTGCACATCAGTGTCAGGTAGACAAAAGGAATGACTTATTTTAACGACTTCTGGACAATAGATATTTCTTTTTTTGGTTTTAAAATAGCATGCTTTGAGACTGGTCATTGGTATGAAATGGTTATTTGAACATCAGTCAAGTAATTTCTTTAGTAAATTTTCACAACACAATGAAGTTTCAGGCATACTGTAATCTCTAAGCAAAGGAGTACCCAGTGGGAACATTACACAACAAAAAAGATATTTATAGCTTTTAGTTCTAAAAGATTATATAGATATATAATACTTTGGCAGTTAGTGCTTAATGTATTATATTTAACCATGTTCCCCTGATGAATAATTAGGTGGCACTGTCTACATTAGCAGATTAGTAAAGTCAGTGTGCTAACAGAGGTTAACTCCTTTGATAAGCAAATGTTTGCAATTGAAACAAACATATTAAAAAGATTATATAAGTAGCAATATCAAATTATTTAAAGACGAAATAATATTATCTGCATAATAACCAATACCTCAGAATATATCTCTATCAAAGTCAAAGAAATACATTTGAGAACTTATTTGAGAAGATTGAGAAGTTTAAGACTTGAGAATGGCTGCAGTTGAATCACATTGATTATTTACTTGGCTGAAAAGGTGCCACAACACACAGAAGGTGTGGACTCACACTTCCCTGGAAACATGGCAGCTGGCAGAACTGAAGAAGAAGGGGCATGCTAGCCCTCCCAGTGTCTCAAGAAGGCACACAGTTCCTCTTTTCCTTCTTTATTTCTAATTTGTCTTCTGATTGCCCCTTTTTTCATACATTAAAATCGCTATTCCCATTAAGTAGAGGTCTTCCATAAGAAGTATAAATATCTATACTTACAGGAGTTCGCTTTTTACTATTGTCTGTGATGAACGGACCATTTTTCCTTCTGTAGATTGTTTGTCATGAAACAGAATGTGTTTCATAGCCACACATATTCTAAATGTTTCACCATGACCTAATATGTTCTAAATTTACAATTTTTAATTCAAAAACGTTTATATTTATTTAAAGATAAATCAGCGAAATAACTTGGTTTCATAATTACACTGTCTAGGAAAAACATATACTGTACCTATTTATTTTGCAAACATCAGAAACCAAAGTACCTTAAGAATTTGGGTGCATTGGGCCTGAACAGAGATGATCTTGTTGACCTTATTTACATATGTGACAAATTTCTTTGCTAGTGTCTCTAGCATACGACCTGAACTTTCCTGTCTCTCTCATAACTACATCTTTTTACTAAGTGAAATCATGGCATTGTACTATGATATTAGGCTTTATTGAAAATGAAAACATTTCCTTTATGTAGTTACAGGAAAACTAGATGTACTGCAAGTCTCCTTTAGCATCTTAGGGATAACTGAGATAAATTAAAATAAAGTAAAATACAGAAGCAAATCCTTTCAGGTGCTTTACCTTTGTTCTGTTAATTATTGCCTCTGGCAAGAGATGTTCTTCTAATTAGTCATCAGTCTTGATTCTCAGTTCTGGTATCAGAATTTCTGGTGACTTTTAAAAGTACTGTTTCCTTGTAAGACTAAACTTCATGTTCATATGCTATAAACTAACACTTCTGCCCTAGCAAATCTTTCCATGGCACTTTGAATGAGCCAGACTCAGATTATAGGCAGATACCCAGCTCTCCAAAATTTAGAATATCTGTGGCATAAAAGTTACTTTTCTCAGCACAGTAGCACAGTCAAAGGAAACACTTTGCATTTGATAGCACCAGTATTACAGTGCTGTAATAAGTAAGATGCAACTCTAAGCCCTCTTTTAAATATTACAGAGAGGAAAGAAAGAAAGAAAAAAAAAAGAGCAGTTCCTTAGAGAATGCTACAGGCAATTTGCCTTGAAGAAATTGGAAGGTATGATTTTCACCTAGTTGTGAGTCGTTTACATAATTAGAAACTAAAATGTATAAGTACAACATGAAGCTCACTCCTTTCTTCTCTCCTACCACTTCCAAACAGGTGAGAACATGTATGAAAAGATCTTCCTTAACATGACATTCTGTTGGCTTTCTGACTGGTGTTATCTAGTTTTGTATAAACAGTATGGGTGTGTGTCTGAAAGAGAATGTATTCTTTAGTGTTTGTTCAGTGATGTGGTAGAATTTAAAATATATACATTCAGCATATATTTTTTGTGACTCCACCCTGTTGTTATCAAAAGTTAATTTTCAAGCAGCCAAAATAGCAGGTCTGATATGAGATGTCTGGGTAACAGTGAGTATGGAACTTAAATCCGTGCTCCACTTTTAGTAGAGAAGCATCTGAGGAACACTTCCAACTGAGATTGTACTCAGGGAGATCAGGAACAAGCATCACCAGCTGGAAATTGTAGCTGTCCTGAGAAAGACAGACTACAGATTTTATTGTTCATGAGCTGCATTGTAAAAGGTCATGAGCACCACTCTGAACATCTTGTGACAGCATGAGAATTCTTCGACATAATAACCCTCCTCCAAATGTAACTCTTTGTCATAGAAAACATATGGAGTTTTCTTCCAAGTTTATTATTGTTTCATTTCAGCAAGATATTTTTCATGATCCACAGGCCCTCAACCAGATCCTATATCTCCCATGGCAGAGCTCCATGCATCACTGCTGCTCTCTCAAAAAAAGTCAGTTCCTCCCCTCCCTCTCAGCCCTCACTAAACTGCCTGTATCCTGTCTCCATCAGCTGCACCACCCTCATGTGTGAACTCTGCCACGACATCACAGTGATCCCAATGAGATGTAGTTCTGAAACTGCATGCAGATTTCTAACCCCCCTTGAGGAATCTCTATGCTGTATGCATTTATGTACAAGCACGTCAGATAAGGCACCAGGTTGAGCTGATGTCCCAGGAAAATATATGAGAGCTTTTTCCATAATGCCATACCACTGGCACTCTCTTGTTGCTGTGTATTCTTTGCTTGAGCTGACCTCTTTCACTCTGTTCTGTTTATTACACCACATCCCACACCCACTTCCCTACTTGACTGTAGGCCGCCATCTCTCTCCCTGTTGTTTTGTCATTCCTAATTTACAGCTCTCCTTACCACTCTTGTCAGTCACATGGCAGAGCTGCTTTAGCTCCCCTCTGTCAGAAACACCCAGTTTGTTCCTGGCTGTTGCTGACCTTATAACCATGAAAACCAGATCCCTGTTATCGATGCCAGCTGTATGATTCCAGTTGATGATCTGCAGTGTCTGTCCACTCCTCCTCAAGACCTGTTCTTCCTTTCTCTGGCAGGATCAACCAGAAAAGCACCTGGCCCACCATGTCCTTGACCCTTGCTACCAGAGCCGTAGAGCTATGCCTAATATGTTCACAGCTTCCCATGGCCAATATTATTGTTGCCCATGTGGAAGAGTAGCACAGGATAATAGTCTAAGGCTCCACAAGTCTATCTTCAGTATCTGAGAAGAAAGAATGAAGAAGAAAATGCCCTAGGAAGAAGAAAATGCCTTTTGCCAGCAGGTGAGGTCAGCCCATGGGCACCTTCTCGCCCATAGCAGGGAGAAATGCCCTGCCCCTGCTCTCACTTGCAGATTCCACCCAGTGTTGCTGCAGGTTCAGGCTTAGCTGGTGCAACTGGTTTCCTGAACCAAGCTCCTGGAGCCTGCTGCCAAGGCACACAGTATTTTGTAGGTGCAGATCTGCAGAGAGGAGTGGGAGCCTTCCTCTTGTTGCCAGAACCCACGAGATTCCAGCCTTCTTTCCCCCCACCTGTGTGAATGTGTGAGGAATGTGCTCTGTTTTTGCAACATATCACAAATGATGAGAGAGGAATTGACGGACAGTCTCTCCACATCCACCCACACCTTAGTGCTTAATCAAGATAACCACTCCCTCTGTCTTCCAACATACAAACCATTGCCAGTAGTTACCATATCTGTGTTTTTCTAGTGGGAAGGAAAGAATTTCATCTTCTGAGAAAACTCTCAGGGTGATGGGGCAGAAAGACAGGGCAGCTCAGCAAATATCTGCATGTACTCAGTTAGGCCCTTAGGTGCTACTATAATAAAAAAAGAATCCTGTGTATCCAGAAATAGAAAGCAGCCTGTATAATGAAGGATTCTGCCAGTTCATACATTTTTCACCAGGATGGATGACCAGAATCCATCCATCTAAGCTTCAAGTGATGAGTAAGATAAAAAGTGCAGAGGCACTGGTGGTCATTCCATTTCTACCGTCATGCTTGGCTAGACAACAGAAAAGAAATTGCATCCTTAGCTAGATTGATAGGAACAGCCCTGAAAAGGGGATTCTAGCTCTAATCACAGAGTTACAGAACTGGTACCAGAGGCATCTGAATGTCCTTGAAAGTGAAAAAGAGAACTTGAACAGCAAACACGCTTTGGGTGCAACAGACCAAAAATGCAGAAGGCTTCAGGTCAAAGGGGTTTATCTAGAAACCAGACTAGGCTCAAGTTAGTACAGGCAGCTCAAAACTAATGAAAGAATTCCTGGAAAATGCAGAAATAAAAAAAAAACTCCATCACTGTGTGTCTGACACTGAGTCAGATACACAGTGATGCAGCAGAGCTCATAAGATCACCCAGCAAAAGTGATCTCTTCAAGGGTCAGAAGACACAGTACTCTGAGACTAAATTACTGCAGCTATGGCAGTTTGGATGCTGAGGTTAGAAAGCATTGCTTTGCAGTTGTGGGCAAAAGAACCAGAAGCATGGGAATTTCTGGGATGATTTGGAAGTTGCTGGCTCCTCATTTTACCCTTAGGCCCTCTGATACTGTTCACTTGCTATCTTCACACTGGGGCCATGCCTCTATATCTATGTAGCAATGGTGAGCATTGCTGAGCATCTCAAAGTGGCACAATAACATTCACAGGGAAATGCAAGCAGACTCTGGCTTCTCCTGCAGCTAACCAACTCCTGTCTCAAAAGCTCTTCTGGCTGGATCACAGGTTCAGCCTTTCTGAGCAATAAAACAAATGCAGTGAAGCCTTTCTATTCACCACAGTCATGGTGGTTTTCTGAGTTCAGCAGTTTAGGATGAAAAAATATTTCTCATTGGTTACTTCCTTCTACTACAGAGTTGATAAGGTCACTTAAACTCAGATGTCTTTGAAGGAGGGTTACCTCAATAGCCAAAGAGGTATGGTATGAGAACCTGCCTATTTTGATAATGGTATCAATAAGCAGAGTACCCTGTCAGAACTGACACCTCCTTTTTGCAGCAGGACAGCCCCTCCCTATACATCACCACTTTCAGCTGTTTCTCATGCTGCTGGCTTCAATACTGTACAAGCCTACCACAATAGATTTTCTGACAAAATAATAGTATGATTTTTATTGAATTTTAAAACCATATTTACATGTGATACAACTACAGATAACTTACATTTTAGTTCAAATAATAACACTGAAATAATGTTTGCTTTGATTTGCAGCAATGTGCTGTACATATATCAAAGGAAGGAAAGATTTTGTGAGATACAAGAAGATGCAGCTTGTAAGTCATTCCAAGGCAGGCACCCTTTGGTGCTGTTGTGTTTTGTGCTCTGCTTTTGCTGGGTCTATTCACCCAGTTTGTTAAACTTGTGTTCAAGTTTCAACTTGAATACTAGTTTGTAGATTTTCCAGACAGAAAAATCTCTTGGGTCCCTGTGCCCCTCCTTCCCTCTCAAAAAATGCAGAGGTGCACAACATCCAGAGGAAGGAGAACTTCTCCAAAGCATGAACTTCTTCCATCAGGTCTGCACAGCAGGCTGTGGCCTGTCTTTTGACCCCGTGTCTCTGTAGGAAACCTCACTAGCTCTACACAATGTGACTTTCACGTGTCTTGCAGTGTATGTGCACAAAACATCTTGCAATTCTGAAATAAAATGCTAACAGTCCCTTCTAGCAACACCCCTAAAACAAAACAGACAGCAATTTTGGGTTTCAGCATTTGCATTTGCCGGAACGTAGTCTTTCTTTTTCTTCTTTGTTTCTTTTTTCTTTGTTTGTTCATTGGTTTGTGGGATAGGGTTTTTTGTTTGGTTGGCTGGGGTTTTTTTTGGAGGGAGGGGTGTTCTGGGGTTTTTTTCTTATTTTGTTTTAATTTTCAGCAATAAGTCTTGTTGAAAGAAAAACTATTAACTACTTAAAATAATCTAGGCATTACTTGAATTCTAAATTTTATTTCTTGCAATCAGTCTTCTATCTTGCAAACAGCGTAAAGGGAGAAAAAAAGAAAACACTGGAGGAGTGAAAGTCTGTTCTGCTGTTGCACAGTTAGTTTCTAAGCAAGACACACTGAAATAAAAGTCACTCAGCTTAGACTAGACAGAATTGTTACTGTAACAGATTTGCATTACAAAGTATTCTATAGGGGCCTGAGTAAATATATGTATTGCAGTAAAAGATCTCTGTATTGTATAAGTGACCCTGCCCTGGTTCTAGTTATTGTAAATGGGCTGCAGCTGTGATGTCCTTGATTGGGCAGCAGCTGTGGAGATAGCTGGGATAAAAGGGTGGTGGGGCAGTCAGGGAGAGCTGGAGAGGAGCCCTGATTGAGAAGCAACAACAACACTACTGTGAGAAAACTGCCCAGAAGGTATGAGACTCTGGAAATATGATAATAACAATATGAATAACAACAATTGGTGACTCTGACACTCTAGAAATGTGATATACAACAATATGGATACAACCAGTGGTGACCCCGATGTGATAGAAGATAGGACAGCCGAGAGCTGTGGCAGCCTGAGAGCTGGGACTCTAGAAATATAACAAGAGGTGATAGAAGGTAGGACAGCTGAGAGCTGGGACAGATATATAGAAGAAAGAAGCAGGAGCTTTGAATCAAGGAGCTGTGACAGCAGAGAGCTGTGAGAAGCATGGCCTTTGAGGAAAGGAGCCTGAGAAGATCTAGGGATATGTATGTATTCAATGTATTCAAGACAGCTGAGAGCTGGGACGGATATGTGTATTGTAACTGCGTAATTGAAAAATGTGTTAAAAGAAAAGGGGGAAATATAGGGGCCTGAGTAAATATATGTATTGCAGTAAAAGATCTCTGTATTGTATAAGTGACCCTGCCCTGGTTCTAGTTATTGTAAATGGGCTGCAGCTGTGATGTCCTTGATTGGGCAGCAGCTGTAACCTGTAGAGGTAGCTGGGATAAAAGGGGGTGGGGTGGTCAGGAAGAGCCTTAGAGAGGAGCCCTGACTGAGAAGCAACAATAACACTGCTGTGAAGAGCTGCTGTGAGAAAACCACCCAGAAGTTATGAGACTCTAGAAATATGATTACAACAGTGTTCTTTTTTTGTATGTTCCTGCTCCAAGTGCTGTTTTTCTGTTACAATTCACTGAAGATATTTCTCTGAGTAAAATGGTTTAAATTATCCCTAAATCTGTTCCTTTAAGAATTTGCTAGAACTGATTAGTTGATCAGATAAAGATGCATATAGTTTTCATAGAGTCCAGGAAGAAGATGAAAGGGGTCTCCTAATTCACTATTCTACTTCCCATCAGAATCATGAAGGTTTCCTTCACACTCCATCTGCTGAGGGAGAGTCTAGTCTCTCTGGATCATTCATGCCATTACCTAGCTTAGTTTATTATCCTAATGTTTAACCTAAACCTTCCTGGTTGTAGAGCATGTTCATTTCTTCCTCTCATCTACAGTGATCACACACAGAGAACTGTGTGTTTGCTTTGCCTGTGCTATTCTTGTTTGTGCTACTCTTCTTTGAAGATTTTTTTTTCTTCTGTTTTCTCTGTGTTCCCTAAACAAAACTGTCACACTCCTTCTAATCCTTACTCACAGAAAATGTTTTACAGACTATCAGTCTCCTTCTCTGGATTACAATTTCTTTGAAACATGGTAGCCAGACCTCAATACCCCTTTCCTATTTAGGCATCACTGACATAAAATTATCTATGGCACAGAGTACCCTTACATGATGTTTTCTTCCATTTTTGCCACAGCAAATTCATTTATTGATTCTTGTCTGTGGCTGTATATGACCCCTACATCCTCATCTCTGGATTTGCCACCCTGCTGAGAGTTTCCAGTCCTATATTTATGCAGCTGATTTTTCTGAACTTTAAGCTGTAGATTTCTTAATATAATTTCTGCTCTCTGTCAAGGTCTTTTTGAATACATTCCTGTTCTCTAGAACACTCACAGGCTCTTACAGGTTGGTTGTAGCTCCTTATTTAGCCATGCAATACTCCATCGTCAGGAATGCCAGTGGGAGCAGTGTTCCTTAGTAGAACCAGGACAGGATAGATTGCTAGGAGCAGCAAAGGAATTTTGGCATTACACAGCTGAGTGCCTTTTTCTTCCAGCAATATTGCACCTGTGTCGTGGAAGTTTTATCCAGGTCTTATCTGCCAAGATTGCACCTGAAAATCTCAAAAAGGACAGAGTCCACAACCCTCCTACCATATTACAGCCACCACATTTCTCCTATCTGCATGGCCTGTTGACTTGGTTAGATCACTCACCTAAATAATTTTATTTTTTCTTTAGCATAATGAGGCCTCTGATGATTAACTGAGGAAAGATATTTAGTCTTTGTAGTGTTTGAAGAAATATTTATTCTTCATTAACATAATTCTCATTGATTTCACAGTAACAAATGACATTAGTCTGACATTTGCCCACCTACTGATAAAATATATTTACTGTCATGGCATGGTTTTATACTTACTACCATTTTAGAATTGAAATAACCAGAAAATCCTACACTTCTAAATCTGCTTTTGGGACTACAAGATTTTATTTCTTGTAGCACTATTAGAAGCTAAGTGAATAAAAACTGCTTACAGAAACATATACCAGGATTTCCATGGGAAATATCCTTTTCCTGTGTTTAGGACTAATCTGGTATTAGTGCCTGTCTTTAATCAGATGCAGGCTTCTAGTTCAATTAATTGTTCTCAACTTGAGAGCATTTATGGACATTTAAAAAATGTGGAAGTAGAGGTCAATTAATTATCTTCTGGTAATATCTTCACTTGATAACAATTACAGTAGCTGAAGCCTGAATGAGGGACCTGGCTCTTAGATTTCAGCTTGAGGGAGGAGTTCCTGGGGCAAAACCTCTGAATCAAATGCAATGGAATGTTCAGAGTGCTTTGTCCATTAACCTGATCCTACCAAGCCATGTGGGAGTGGAAAAAGACCCTACAAATAAAAAAACCAGAAAAGCAACACCATAAAAATGTTCTCCATTGGAAGTAGATGAAGCTAATCTGGCTAGAAAATTTCTGATGAAACATTTTTTCATCAGGGTATGCCATTCATTGAAATCAAAATGTTCCACAAAAGAATTTCCATTCTGGACCAATTTGCAATGGAATCTAGGCGGGTTTCCAAGACAAATGAGCCTGCCAGTTCTCTTAACAGCAGTTTGGCTGGTTCTAGGAGATCTTGAGCTTCCAGGCTGCTTTGCCTTGGGTTTGACAGAGTGCTGAGAGCTGGGAAGTCAGGACCCTCCACTTTGTGGCTTCTTGGCAATCCCAGTTCCCCAGACATGTGGGGGTGAGGCTAACAGGCTTCCCCAGAACTGAGGCATCCTGCCATGAAAAGACTTAACACTTCTTGGTTTCATGCCAAATTTTGAAATATTAAAATCCTCTATTGTATAGAAAAAAAATTGCATTCCTTCCAGCTGGTCTAATGAGTCTTTATTCCTGATCAGAGCCTAATCCTGTAAGCATGTGCATATCTATCACAAGCTGCTCTATAAAATTAGACAGTTATTAATGGAGTTCTGACAGGTTGACTATACACAGATATGCAAATGACAAAGGCCATACCTTAACATAAGACAAGGCAGTAGTTCCCATGTTGATGTGGGCACATAGCCCTGCTATTGCTAACCCTTTCTTCACAGTACTTAATAACTGACTATTTCTTTCAATATGTCTTTGAAGTAATAATATAGGATATTCCCTTTTAGAAGCAAAAAAGATGATATGGAAATGTTACTGGTTTTTTAGAACAGCAAAAATATTATTAAAATCTCATTTACTATTTCAAAGTCCAGCATTTTCTATTAATAGTCTTAGTTAAAATTAAATGCCTTCTTCTGTGCCTTAGATGATCATCCAGTTCCGTCTTCAGCCAAAGAAAATAACTTCATTGGCTGTTCTTTATACTTTTCACTTCCCACATGCTAGTCTTGCAGTCAAGGGACGTACAGCCCTTACAGCTCAGCTTACAGAGTGACTATGTGTCTGTTTCTTCTCCAATCCTATGGGATGCAGTTGCTCCTGTCTCAAACTTAGCCTAACAAGGCAACACGACCTGTGTACTGATGCTTCTTTGACTTGGTGATCTACACAAACAGAAGAGTAGAAAACAGTTATGGAGACGGTAGTGACTTCAAAGCCACAACAGATTTTTTTTTTTTTTAAAGGCTACTTCCTCTTTATATATTTTGCAGTTGTTAGGTATTTTCACCTGAAGTGTTTTGGGAAAAGCTCTAATATCCCTTTCGTGATGCAGAATTTCAACATACAATTATAATTACTAAATGTGATGAAAATTACTAGCAATCCACTAAATCAGGGTAATGAGTGGCCTGCCAGAGTAGAGATTCAGTCCAGGATGACTTTTGGAAACTTGATGATAGGGCCAACAGAAACTTCATACAGTTGTAAGAGTAGAGGTGCAGAGCTCTGCACCTGGAGCAGGATTACCCTGCACACTGAGAATTAACTGGCTGAGTAGCAGCACTGATGAGAAGGGCTCGTGGTGGTCACAGTGAATGTGAAGTTGAGTATGAGCCACTAACATGGTGATGGGGTAGGAGCATGTCAGGGAGTTTGTCCAGCCTGAAGAAAAAGCTGAGAGAATAATAGAATTGCTGTTTTAACCTGTATAATGAGGGAGGGTAAGACAAGATATAGTCCTCCTTTGACTTAGAATGGACCAGTCAACCTACACATTTCTGATTCAATTAAACTGTATTTTCTAAAATTTTATTTGATTAACATTCAACAATTGTCTAACTGAAACCAAGACCCTGGAAGTTCCTTTATTGCAAATAAACAGGTTATTATGGTAGGCTACACCATGAAAAAATATGTTCTGTTAATGGTTTTTCCTGACCTTTTTTCTGCAAATATATAATATTAGCCATTGTCAAATACAGAGCTAAGGGATCATTGACTCATCTATTAAGGAAAATATTGGTTCTAGATTCCTAATGGAAATAACAATGGCTCTTATGCATTTGTAGAATATAAATATTTGCTGAAGGTAATAAAAGTCTGACTGTCTTCCAGTCAACGGTCACAACTGATAGACACAGTATGTTCAGATACTGCCTCTGAGGCAGAATGAAATCGCAGTATTATGCGACATCCAGGAAAGTTTTCATATCAATTTCAGTGGAACAGCATTCAAGTATATGGTTTTGCCCATTTAAGAGATTGTAAAACAGTGCTAATTTACCAGTCACATGACAAAAATAGAGAATATGAGCATTTTAGGGACCAAACTATGCAAAAGAGTGTGCCTTTTGAAGGATAGATGTGTTTTGGCAAAGACAAGGCATTGAGTGCATTCACTATTGACTAGTTACTTAATACTCCTTGCACATATTAAATGAGTTTTAAAGTATCCTCACTTTCACTGTCATGCTGAATGCACTGCCATGTGAGCAGTATCATGGAGATCCTGCCTCCTTTGAAATCATGGAAAACTTCCTGTCACCTTTATTGGCCAACACCTTGTATGAACATGACTCTATGAACCCCATGAGGCAAAAATTTAACAAATGTGAGCAAGAGCAGCTGGCAGAATTGTATCTAGTATCAAGCTATCTGTTATGTGGTGATTAAACTTTATTTCTTGCTTAAGCAAACATCCAGTCGTGTTATGGGATAATAACTGCTGTGCCATAGATGAAAAATACAGAGTGACTGGGAGGCAGATCAAAGGCTGGTATCTGACCCTGCCTCAAAACTGAGGCTTTTCTCCCTGTAACAGCATTCCTAGGCTAACCTACACTCAAATTTCTTGCCTCAAGTGTGATCTTATTTCTTGATTTTCTTTCCAAAATACCCAGTCTCCAATTTTCCTCTCTTTGACTTCAAGCTAAGCTGAATTAGTCCCTCTGTGGATACATTTTCATGTACTCTGTTGCAACATTTGTGTTTAATGATCTGTTTTTAAATAAAACACCAGGGTTTTTTGTTAAGCAATACCTCTGTGTTGGTTTTGACTTAATCTGGAATCTATGTATCTCTAGGCTCCTGCTAGTATTTTTCTTGGCTTGTTTTGATAGGTCTCATTTCTCTGTATGTTGCAGTGCTTGGGAATTCCACTGGTGACATTTCTTGCTCTTGGATAGGATTTTTCAGTCTTAGAATTTAAAACTTCTCCAGGATAGAAAAAGGAAATATTGGGTTCAAGAGCAAGACAGGGAGTTATTTTTCCTGAGTCAACTGTTTCAATCAGGTGACTACCTGGTCAGTCAGAAAAACGCAGCTGAAAAGGCATTTAATAGGTATAGTTAAGTTCAGGTCAGTTTGGCATAGAGTGAAGAACTCCACCCAGATGAGTCAGAGATATCAGTGGAAGTTTAGTTACACCTATCCTCATCATTTCTTACATTCTTACATCATTTCTTTCCAGTCCAATACATCCCCTCAGACTTCCTAGTCTCAGTCTAGTGTATATAATGTTTAAGCAGTTTCCAAGCTTTTTGAAAATATCTAAGAATCTAAATTGGTTTAGTTGAAATGTAAGAGGTCATCCTTCCTCAATTACATTGCAGTCTGGCATTACACCTGAGCTTGTATTGGGACTATAAAAAAACCTAGTCAGCAGCACAGCTCTGCCAGGCATTGCACACTCCTGCTTTACCAAGTTCAGCAGCTGGTTACTGCTTTCAGGAATCACTTTCAGAACCACTGGGGTTTTGCCCTTTGTCAAGGATTTCTAAGTATCTCAGTGTCAGCATGTCCACAATTCCAGGACATACAGCCACCTCTCTAGTGCTTACTTGTGCTATATGTGCAGGCACAGCCTGAGAGGTTTATAGCATGTGGGATCCACTGTGCAACTGATTTGTACATGCACTGGAAGACTCATTTTGAACACTGGTTTTGCAGCACATGCATTGAAGCTCAGTCTGCACGAGCTCTGTTGTGTCTGGGGTCCATCAGGCTCCATACATATGCAAACACAGATGATCCATGTCAGTCTGATGGAAGATTGCAGGGGTGATAGGCAGGGTTGAACAGATGACAGCCTTCCTCTGACTCCATTGAGTTCACCAGCAGAATGACATGCTGCTCAACACATGCCTGCAATATCACTGGTTTCTGGCAATGTAGATCCTTTCCCAAAGGCTGCAAGATAGTTTGAAATCAGAGGGTCAGGGTACTCAACACTAAGGAGGAAAACAAGTATTCTCATCTTAGTCTCATACCCTGGTAAAACCTATATAAAACTTCACAATCAACATTCAGAATAAATGGCTATCCATAAATTGTTACTTCTTTAAGACCTGAGGTAGAACAGCATGACCTCCCCCTCAAACCCCTGTGACCAAGATGGGCATTTCCCACATGATCAGAGTAGAAAATGTGTCATATGAAGAGACATCACTGTAGCTATCTGCCTTACATGCTTGATAACCAGTGTGTTGGAAACTTTCCCAACCTCCTATAAGGACACAATGCTGTCATTTTGTCCCAATGCTTTGAGAGCTCTCTCCCACAACACAAAGCAAGGAACAAAATGTAAACATGTATATCAGACAAAACCAAACAATTAGGCTTCAATACTGAAAGAAATGAAGAAACAGCTGGTGATGCAGTAGCTGCTAAAAACTAATTTTGTTTTCTTCATATGCAAGCAAACCACCAAACCTGCCCACAGAGCTTCCTGAATGTGAGCAGGCTGCACACATATAGGCATGGTACAGTATATTTCTACTGTAATCATTACATTGTGTGGAAGGGCTAGTTTAGAGTAAGCTGAGCAATAGTAGAATCATGGAATGGTTTGGATTGAAAGGGGCCTTTGAAATTCATCCAGTTCTAAGCCCCCTTCCACTGGCAAGGACATCCTCCACTAGAACAGGCTCAAAGTCCTGTTCAACCTGGCCTTGACCACTTGCAGTGATTGGGCAACCAAGACTTCTCTGGACAACCTGTTCCAGCATCTCACCACTCTCGGAGTAAAGGAATTCTTCTTAATATTTAATCTAAACCTACTCTCTATCAGTGTAAAGCCACTCTCTCTAGTCCTATCCCTACTTGTCCTTGTAAAAAGTCCATCAGAGAGTCTTTTGAGAAACGTATATAACTATTGCTTCTTACTTCTTCCTTTTTGCTGACGCACACTGGTAGTTGGAGATAACTTTTGTTGCAATACATAGCTGTTGCAACACCAGGAACTACCATATGATTTTCCCCCCTAGACTGATAAAGGGAACTGTGAAGCAATATCAGTTCAGCCTGAACTGCAGTGGCTTGAGGTATGAAAGTCTGTGCAGAGACAGGCTTTTCCACTTTGGTTGGCAAAAGTGCTCCAGTCAGGATGAAGAGCTTGTAAGCTGGTCTGATCCCCAGCACAGCAAAACTGAAACTGTCAGCCCTGATGATTATTGTGATATAAACCTAGGCCTGTGAGAGATAACTGTCTCAGTTTTCACTTAAACTGAAGATTAAAAATAAATTAGTTCTAATTGTACTATGCCTTTTAGATCTTCAATCTAAGACCGTGGAAAAAAAATCTAATTATGTTTTTGCAACTGTTGCTTGATGAAAGGAATATTAATATGGTGGTAGCAGGTTACAGCAGTAACCTTGACATTTCTTATTAAATATTTAACTGCTCGAAATGGTATACTTGAGAAGCATCTGTGAAAATGAAACCTGGTTTTGAGAACACAAGGTTGGTACTGTAAAAATAAGGATGAGGATATGGATAAAATAAATATTATAAAGTTGTCAATTTTTTATCTCTGAGAAAATATTTTTATTTTTTTGGTATTTATTTGGATGCATATTTTTCCTGTGGGGCCAAAAGTTTGTAGACTCACTAAAACAAGTGCATTTAATTCACAGACTGGTTTGGTTTGGGTCTCTTTTTCAGATGGTATGTAAAACACTCCTTGTGTTGGTAAAAGAGACTACTTTTGAAAGATGGTGGTCTAAAAATGGCCAACGGGTGAAAAGATGGAGAACCTCACAAAGATACCAAAACTTTTGTCCTTCATACACGACCTCAGTATATTTTTTTTGCAGTGATACTATAACACTAAGAAACATCTCAGTTATTTTGCATTTGAGAGTTAAAAGCTGGTGCTGATCAAAGCCTCTGTAGAGATTTTTCCCTGACAACCAGATGAAACTTGGTAAATTAAGAATTATTCCTCTGGTTCTTGTAATAAAGAGCTATTTTTAATAATAATAATAATAGTAATAATAATAATAATAGTAATAACAATAATAATTTTATGATAAAATAAGTAATTTACCTAAGAATCTTCAGCTCTTCTTTATTATGTGTTTACTATACACTGCACTTGTTTAACCATATTTTACTGCAGTATATGGTAGCATTTAAATTTTTATTGTAGCAAGGCCTATCCCAAAACACCTAGGTTTTGGGATTGGAATGCTCTAAGCTGCTGAAGAGGAACCTTGGCAGGGACTGCTTCTCAGAGAAGGCTTTAACACAAGTCTATCTCTAGCTGTTTCTGAGGACAGCAGTTAATTATTTTCTGTTCAGTATATTCAATCCCTTGAATTAAAGATCATGTGAATTTTCCTAGTAAGGGTGGCATAAATACCAATTTAAAAGCTGATTAAAAGGACTGTAGTAATCTTGAATGAAATCTCAAAGGCACAAAAAGTGAATGAACAATATACTGATCACAAATAATGACAGTAATACAACATACTTGGTATTGTTGTATTTAAAGAGTAGAATAAGGTTCCTGCATACATACCTAGAATATAGTAAGCATTTTATACCCTAATTCTTTCTTCAAAATTAATACATACAGAATATCAAATCTATAAAACATATCACACCAACAGATCAGTAATTAGAGAAACACAGTTCACCCCAGATGGAAGTCAACCATTCCTGAAACAAGGCTCAGGATCCTGCCTTTGTGTCCAGTGACAGTAGTGGAAGCAAGAATAGCTTTTATATATTGTGCTGGTAAATCATTTAGCAGGTTCACCTCATTTTTTAATCCATTTGAAAGAAAAAGGGAAGGAATGCTTTGGTACTTTAAAAATTGTGAGGCAAGCACACACACACACTGCTCAAAGCACGTGAGAGATGAAAGCTGTGGAAGGACAGATGATGGCCATGAGGCAGAGTCAGTGGGAGCTGAGGCTCTCAGGCAGTACATGCAGGCACTCTTTGCTCCCTACCACTGCACATGTCTTGTGCCTGTCCCAAATGACAGCCCTAAGGAGCAGTGAAGATTCCATTCCCTATCTGCTGGCAGTGCCTTCAGCTCTTCTGTTGAAAATACCAGCACAGATGCCTGTTAGTGGCAGAAGCAGTGATGATTTATTTTGGGATGAAGACATGTGTCTCTTGGAAGCTGGATGAAATCCATGTAACTTATTTTGCAGAAATAATTTCAGCAGACTGTATTACAACCTGTTTCAGTCACTGTGAGCCTTACTTGACTCAGATGAGCAAAGAGATTCAGATAACAAAGAGGGATTATCTGCACTCCTGAAGTTGCATTGCCATATCTATTCCTATTTCTATGGGTATATTTCTGTACTTTGTTAGCACTGTTTCTGAGCCATAGAGATTTTTAACAGCTAGCTGCCTAATTTAATTCCCCGAGACCCAAAATTTGATGGTGTCCGAGATGCTTTTATCAGACATTTTTATTAGACCCATGTCTATCAATGTACTGGGAAGGACCAAGCAATCAATTCTGCCTTGCCCTTGACTGTCCAGCATGTCACTGATAATGGCCACAGTCACAAAGCAGCCTGTGTGAGTCAATAGTTAATTTGCCCATCTCTCCATTGCTCTTTGGATGAGTTTGGATTGATTTTGGGTGAGTGTGTTCTCTTTGTGTTCCTCCATATACAGACACCACAGAAAGTTTAACTTGTGGTCTGCCCTTCTTGTTTCGCACCAAAGTTGATGTGAACTTCTGTGTTGATGCACTTATTTACTGTAATTACAGTGTTGTCTCCTAATTCATCTTATTATCTTAGTAGCTAGAGTGGTTAAGGCTGTTAGCCTGCCAAGAGAGCCGTGGTGAGCAACAAGCAAATCTCCAGGTGTGCAAAATGTTTCTGTGCTGCACAGTCCATAGGAGGAAATTGGCAAAATGTTCAGAATAAAGACCTCATTTCCACAGTAAGTACCTCTGCATTGAATTTGTCCCTTGAAATAGAGGGAGATATTATGGTATCTGAGATTATATTGAACAGCAACTACAAATGAAGAAAGACTTTTTAGTGGCAATTTTTATGCACAGGAAGTTATAAACATACTATGACAGTTATAAACATACTATGGCACACTATAGTGTCATAACTATATTATGGAAAACAGTCAATTTTTCATACATAATAGAGTTATGAGAAAATATGTGTTCATGTCCCACTTTGCTGATGGTCTCTTAGCCCTTTGAAATTCCTTGACTACATTTATGATTCTTCAACCAAATGAATGGAATGCTTATGAAACAATCAGAGCTGGACCTTCTGTACCAGTGGTGCATTTAGTCCTGTACAGATGGCCAGAAAATATCAAGCCACTTTCTAAATGTTCAGTACAGTGCATGACACTGGAGTAAATTTTAGATAACTAAACTTACACAGCAGTTTCTGTCTTTAGTTTAAAGTAAAATGTCAGTATTTACATGCATCTGAAATTTCTGGGTATATGACTTGCTAGGCAAAATGGCTAACACAGACTTGCATCATCTAAAGAGTAATGCTTAATATTATGGGACTGGATGAAACAGCATAGAATAGCAAATCTACAGTCAATCTGTCTTACATAATATTAACATAATATAATGTAAAATTTTTTGTTTGTAATATTGCTTCAGGACCGAGAATTGACTGTCCTATATCCCTGGAAAAGTGCTACTATGCAAAATAACAAGAAGAGGTGTGAACTGATTATTTGAGGGCTCAATGTACTTACAAAGCACTCCTCTATCTGTGTGAATAATATGAATGAAGAAGTTCCATATGGCTGATGAAGTTCCATCAGCCCTGTGACAGTTCTGGAAATAATAAATGTGTTCAAAAAAAGCTTTGGACCCTTAAATGAATTGTCCAACAAACATTCTCGAATCAATAAATAGATATGGGCTTGCTGTTGGTTTGCCTGAATCACTCTTTAAACACATTTCTCCATCTTGCTGTAAAATAAGACCCTAAGAAACAGGCACTTCAGTGAGGAGACTAAAATGGCTGAGATGAAATGTGCAAGTGGCCTTCCAAATTTTGTAACATCCATGAAAATATTTGCACTGTTACACTTGAAAAGGGCATTTTATTCTTTTTGTTCTGTATCCTTCTGTGGCTGCAGAAAGTGTACTAGCAGGGGTGCCCAGTTCTGCCTTGCTGGAACAGACCTGATCACTTTCTCAAGAGATAACAAATATTGGGACTGTAATCATTTCACAGGCAGATTAAAAAGGGATGTCTTCTGATACCATTTCACCTCCTCAGATAGCTAAAAAAGATTCCTGATCTTGCTCTTAATTACTGCTCCTTAATTGATTTCAAAATCAAGCAGCACTCCCAGCAGAGCATTTCTGAAGGCTACTTCTATATCTCTATCAGTCACTTGGTGTGCAGAATCATGGCTTACAAGTGAAGTGTGATAATAATTACTCAGAAAAAGATTTTGTCTGCTGAGAGAAAGCCTTTATTCTCGAAGTTGTCTTGATAGGAATGTTAACAAAAGCCACAGGCTTCTAAGGTTGGACTGAATTTTTTCATATCAGTATAAACAAGCTCTGCATAATTAAATTTCTAATTGAATCTCTCAGCTCAGACACAGCTACTTGGCTAATTACTCTGAACTTTTTTTTTTTTTTTTTTTTTTACTTGACTGTCTTTTAAAAAATGGTTACTTCTGTGATACTGCAACTTAAAAGTAATGTTATTTGGGAACTGAGGTGTCTTTATGATCTAATGACTATGATAAAAGTGAAACCTCCATGCTGGTGAAGTTTATTCTTGGTGCTATGATTTCTACATGTACTGTAAGATAAATGCAAGCTTGTCATATCATATTTTGAAACTTTTTAGATAGCTTATGCTAATTTATGTGATGTGGGGATTTATCTCTGTCAACTCTCAGTCAAAACCAGGTTTTCTGGCATCACTTTTATTTATTGGAATGCAAAAATCTGACTGCAGAAAGCAGAAGGACTTCATGTGAGTGCTGCCATTGGTAGAGCTGTGAGTTTTCAAAAGGAGGAGGAACATACTGGAACAGTGAAGTTGACAGAGGCCAAAGGTTGATTTCAGCTCTAGGGCATGACTTCAGCTAGCAGTAAATGAATGGGGTTTAGGGGGATGTATAGACCAAAAGAAAACTCAAAATTAATGAATAACCCATTTTTATTTCTTTCCTTTTCCTCAATGCAAAGATATGGGCTTGATGCCTGTTTGGAAATAATGAGAACAATAAAAAAGAAACCCATTGCCAACCACTTTTGCTTCTACAAAGAGTAACTTGTAACTCCACCAATTTTGGCTAGCTGCTCAGGATGAGTGGATTAGCAGTATTACATAAAAATGCTACTTCTTCAAGAATATTTTGAGCCTGATTATCTAGAATAACATTATGGTTTCATGAGTTACCACTCCCAAAGGAAGTCCAAAGCAAAGGTTTTTCATGTAAAATTTCACTACTTGCCTCTTTCAGACCGAAACCTTTCAGGTGCCTTTAGTGCAGCGTGACAGGGTGAACAAAGGTGCAGGCACATCAGCAGATCAGGGATTGTGCAGGTGCAGGGAGGGATCCTCCCTTCTGTGGTGGGGACAGAAACTTGGCAGGACGCTGCATCCTCTGCAGTTTGTGCCATCCCACATGACCTCAGGCATGGCTGCTAGTATTATCTAGGTAGATTATACAGAGTTTTTACTGGTTTTTTCAGTATTTTATTTCTTAAATTTTATATGCTCAGGGCCTATAATGGTTGAATTTGTTGAGAAACATGGCTAGATGAGGGAAGAATCTGATACAGAAGTCAATTAGAGTTGGGAAAGCACCATTTGCTATGCTTGACAAAGATTGACTGCATTTTAAGTCTCTTTAAGAGAAGAATGTTCTTAGCTCTGCAAGCAAAGCACCCTATTTTCTGCAGTGCAGCAAAGCAAAATACTGCTGTGTAAATTCATTGAGAGTCTTTGGAAGCTAGAAAGGAATTAGGAAGTAGCAGATTAGTAATCTGAAAGGCAGAAAAGCATTGGGAGGATGGAAAAAATTAGAAGGAAAAACACTGTAATAACTAACATACATATCTTGGTATCAGAAAAAAACTTCCAAATTTGTGTTTCTTTCTAGCATAGCCTCTTATTATTACCATCTGCTTTTCCAGACATTCACATGATTGAATGAGCACTAGGAATGAAAGTTAAATATCAGGTCTAGAATAGGAGAATTTAAAAAAAGAAAAAAAAAATTCACATTTGGAACCTATAGGATGATAGAATTGAGGATCTCTGTGCAATTTTAATTTGCTCTTTCAATGTACAGACATTGTGATTGCCTTTAATAATATGAAACTCTACCTACATTTTTTGGTGTTTCCCCACCTCAGACCATGGTTTGGATTAAAAAGAAATTGCATTTTCTTTACAGAGTTTTCATGATTGCTCTTAACAGAAGGAGCTAAGTAATTCAAAAGCATTATCATAGTTACCTCCATTAATTACTCTGACTATTTCATTATGTGGTATCATTATTCTCATTCTATAAGCAGAGGCAGAGAAATGAAAACCAAAAATTATCAACACACAATATATTCCAATTTCTATTCAAAATAATTACATCAGGGCCCTAAATTTTCAAAGCATGAAGATCACTTATTGGCCAAGACAGCAGGCTAAATGTAAAAAAGTCTAGACTCATAAAAGCAGTCTGCAGCTGAGGAAGGTTCAGTTCCCCAGAAAAGCACCCAACCATACAGTCTTAAGGCCATCACTTGCCATCCTGCTTTTCCCTGGCTTACCCAATGCATGTCTATCCATGTCTGAAGGAAGCAGACTATAGTCTCTACTCTTAGGGGCTCCAGATTTTTCCCAGAGTATCATCCATTCCCTTTGTGAATCTGGAATATTTTGCCATTTACTTAAAATGAAACATGATATCATAACACACACAAGGAAGAACAATCTGAGATTGAATGGGGAGCCCTCACTGGGACATATTACAGGCATATGAATGCTGGGATTTACTATCTCATTTTTTTTAATGGTTGTGTAAGAGAGAAGGAAGCTAATTTGAAACAGGTTTCCAGAGAGACCATGTTCAGCAGAATACTGGAGTTGCACTGATCTTCAGTGTTAATATAAAAGGAATTATCAATTAAAATAATCTTGCAGTAACTGCTGCATACTCAGCTGTTCAAATGAGTAAAAAGGAAAGAAGTAATTAAAATTTTCAAAGCACAGTGCATCTTTTTAATGCTACAGGATAGTAGGCTGCAAATTCATTTTTTCACATGTTCTGATAATTACCTGTCATATTTGACATGGCCAAGTCTAACCTTCTTCATACTGAACTGCATGGAAATTTTTTACCAACTTCAGTGAGTGCAACAGTATCTCTAGATGGCTGTAAGGTTTTTTGGCATTTCACCTGAACAATACAGATTCAGCACCTGCAGTTTCATATTATTGTTGTTAGCTCTTTTGTCCTAAACACAGTAGTTTCACAGAGCTAAATAATTCTTTCATTTGTTTGTTTGAAGTGATGCTTTGCAGTTGTTGCATTGTCATGCTTTTTTAAGCCTATGTCCTGTAGTTGCTGAACCAAAGAACAGGCTCTGCAGAAATGTGAAAAGAATGTCCCTACCTAACTGCAACTTTTCAAGGAGCTTGTTATTGTTCTTACTACAGCTGCACACAGAAAATTAGAAAGAGAGGGAAACAGCACAGACTTATAACTAACACGCCCCTACCATACCCTCAGTTGCAAGGAAAGTGCAACTACAACAAACCCTCCTGCTGGAAAAATGCCAAATGCTTGGACTGAGCCCAAAGTTTCTGCAAGCTATGCAATAATAAAGTTATTGCTTGTATAAAGAACTCTGTAAGGTCAAGAAACACCCACCTCTTTCTCAAACATTCCTACTCCGTGTTATCAGGGTCCTGTGGACTCTTTGTGATACACTCTGCTCTGAACACCCGCAGAGGTGTTCAATCAATGTGCAGGAACAAGGATATACTGCATCCCAGCGCTCCCATCCCTAGATGCAGACCCCTAGGAACTCTCCAGCCCATTCCTGGTTCTCCCCAGGGGAACCTGTCCATCCCTGCTGCAGGGTGGGTGCCCCAGCAGATGACTCTGACTGCTGCTGTGAATGTTAGGAGTGGAAGAGAGGCAGTGCACAGTGCTGCTGCTGGCAGTTCCCATGTCCATGATACTTTACATTACCTTCTTTCCTAAATGAAATCTTGTGTCTTGTTTATTATCTGGTACAGACTGACCAACTCTACATTTCTTATAATTTCTTGCTGCATTTTTCTGTGCTTTTTACACCATATTTTTGATGATTGTCAGATTTCTAAAAATGTGACTCAATCCTACTGCCCTGCTTGTTTCCCAGACACTGGGAAGCAGTGAGAAGTCACAGAATCATAGAATGGTTTGGGTTGGAAGTGATCATTAAAGATCTAGTTTCAACCTCTCTGCATTAAGAAGGCCCACCTTCTCCTAGACCAGGTTGCTGGAGTGGGAGAATCACCTTTCCTGACCTGCTGGCCACACTTCCTTTGATGCACCCCAGAGTACCAGAGCCCTTCTGGGCTGCAAGCATGCACTGCCAGCTCATTGTGAACTTTTTATCGACTAAATTAATGGAATATCATAACTGCAACTGAATAATTTACCTCGGCTGGCTGCCAGACACCTGCCCAGGTGCTCTCTTTCTCTTCTCAACACGACAGAAGGAGAAAATGTAAGAAAGCTCATGGATAAAGACAGGGAGATCCTTTGCAGTTACTGTCACAGGCAAAACAGTCTTGATTTAGAGATGATTGATTTCATATATTGCCTATTAAAAAAAAGAAAAGTAAAGTAATGAGAAAGAAAGACAAAACCAAAGCACCTTCCCCTCCACTCCAGACCTTCTTCCCAGCTTCAACTTCAATCCTTTTTTCCCAATCTTCTAACTCTTCTGCTTCCTCCTACCCAAGTGAGACAGGTGGATGAAGAAGATGGAGAACAGGGGGTTTGCAGTCTGTGCAGGACTGCTTCTCTCTCTGTTGCTTCCTGCTCACACTTTCCTGCTGCTCCAGCAAGAGTCCTTCCACTAGGGTATAGGCCTTCACAAACAGACTGCTCCATCGTGGGTGCTGCAGCTCCTTCCTGGAAATCTGCTCCCATGTGGGCTCTCCAAGAGCTGCAGGTTTCTCCAAGGGTGCATCCACGAGCGGTGGCACAGGGAACTCCATAGGCTGCACAGTGAATATCTGTTCCACTGTGTGCTATGGGCTGAAGGGGAGTCTCTGCACCTCCTTCCTCTCCTTTTCTGAGCCAGGTGTCTCCAGGGCTGTTTCAATCACATTTTCTCAATCCTCTCTCTTTCTGCTGCTCTGCAGGTTTCTAACTCCCTTTTAAATATGTTTTCGTAGGTGTGCCACCAGCATGGTGAACAGGCTCAGCTGTCTGTCATGTGGTGCCTCAGTTTTGGAGAAATTTGGAACCGTCTCTGCCCAATGCAGGGACAGGTCCTGTTTCTTCTCATAAAGGCCACCCTTACAGCCCCCAGGGCCAGCACCAGGGCACAAAAACTCAATACAGCTGTTGTGCAAGTGTGCAGTAAACCCAGCTTGTCCAAAATGCACCAGGCTGCAGCATTCATCCAGCTCAAGCCTGCAATCCGTCTGTGACTGCCTGTGAACCACCTTTGGTGAGTCAGGGTGCAGGCCAGGTGTGGTCTGGCCACGGCTCATTGCCTCCCAGAGCTGCTCATGCCCTTGCTTCCCAGGCTTGCAGCTGCATGACTCTCTTGCTCTAGCATGCCTCACAGCACGATGGGCTTGGATTATGATTAAATTTCTTAATCCAGTGAAAAATTGCACCCTTTTCATTTGCAGAGTTAGCTTTCTGACAAGTTTGTCTCCTGACAGATAGTGAACATCTAGTTCAGCTGTAAGTTTAACTGTGTATGAATAACCATGATGGGCACTGTTCCTTGTGTGCACGCATGTTTTTATTGCCAGAAAACCCAAATGAAAATATGGGATGCTTTTTGAATGTGCAGTGAGGACAACTATATAAGATTTAAAAGAGTTTCAAATGCCCATGCCAGAGACTGTAACAAACTTAGAGCTCTGGGAAAGAAACAAGTTTTCAGCATTTATTTGCAGGAAAACAAACAAGGTTGCAGGATGTTCAGCTTTGCACATTACATTCCAGACAAAAATTATCCCAAACTGCACAAAAGAATTCAAATGAGGCAAAGGAGAATAAGTAAGGAGAACAAGATGTCCAATTGAAGGCCCAGAGAAAAATAAGAGTGCTCAAGTTTATGAAAGGGAATTATTTGCTTTCTAGGCAAGGCTATTGAGCCAGGAGTTCCCCTGAGATACAATATGAGAGGCGCCAATAAAATCATGAGCGCCACAGGGAACATAAGTAGAGGATTAAATCAATATTATCTTGGACCCCAGCCAAGGTGATAAAGCCAATGTTTTCAAAAACCCAAACATTTACAGGGGAGAAGAGATTATCCCAGAAGGTGCTGGATGTCAAACATCCCTATCAGACAAGCAGGAAGCCTGGGTGGAAAATGGTGGGACTGTCTGAGGACTGGGAATAAGGAGCAACTGGGAGCAAAAGAGCCACAGCAAAGAAACTCAGTAGATTCTTCACTTCAGTCTTGGTAAGGTTCCCAAAATCTATAACTTTTATAACAGAGAGCTCAGGTGAGATAGTTTGATTTGGAGCAGGCATACCCAAAGTATTTACACTAATCAGAAGAATTAAATGTTAATAAGTCACCAGGACCAGATGACATTCAGGAGGAAATGAGACATAATCCTGCAGAACTGTTGGCTGTGGTTCTGCAGTAGTAACTGAAGTACAGCATGTGCTGGAGGGGGAACCTGGGAGCTGCTTAGCAGTGGTCTGACTCATGAGAAAATGGTCGGACAGGTCTGTAGAAAAGAAAGGGATTGCTGAATACATTGATAAAGTGTCAGAATGGCGCTTTATCAATGGAGTGAAAGGGTGTCTTATCATCCCTGGCCTGCTGGAATTATAACATGGGCAAAGGGAATAGCACACTTGAATTTCCAAAAGGTCTTTGACTAGATTACATGCCAAAGGTATGGAAAAACCCCAACCTTGCATAGTCATAGGATTACAGAAAATGACCTTTTATCTACTGGAAGGATAAAGGCTGGAAAATAAAGGCTAGCCCTCTACAGAGTGGAAAAATATTGGCAGTGGATTTCAGCAGGGACTAGTATGAGGACCGTTCTTCACCAGTGATCTGGTAAGGGAAAAACTCCTCACATATGAAAATGATGCCAAGCTCTTACAAAAGGCAGTGACGAACTCCAGAAGAAGTTCACAAAACTGAATGGAAAAGAAAGATATCTAATTCATTAAAAGAAAAGCAGTTCATCTAGAGAAAAAGAATTTAAAGTGCACCTACAGTATTCCGGATTCTCAGGATTCCAGCTCAGGAACATATTCTTGGAAACATTGCAGTCAGTTTACAAAAATCATTGTCATAGTGTTCAATATAAACCCCCATAATGAAGCCAGCAAAATGCAGATAACTTACAAGAAAAGTGCTGAAAATAACACAAGGAGCATAATTCCACCATTATGTAAACACCTCATCTTGTGAAATTAAAATTTCTGGGTCCTCAAGAAAAATGTAGTGGAGCTAGACAAGGTAATTTAAATGATTGAGGGGATGTCATAGCAGTCTTATAAGGAAAGATTCAAAATATTTAAGATATTTAAAAGGGAAATGAGAAGTCTGAAAGGAAAAAGGACTAAAATTTACAAAATTATGAGGGTAGTGGAAATTCAATGCAAATTTACTACATCTTGCAATGCTAGGACTAGAGAGCATTTAGTAGAACTAATTTAAAATAGGCAAAAGGGAGGTACTACCACAGCCTTAAAAAGGAGAAGATAAAATGCTTAAAAGGAACAGGCAGTGATGTATGTTACCTTCTGACATCTTTTAACCAAGTCTTGTGGACAGTAGGGAACTGGCCTCTTCTGCTTTCTCCCATTGGCATTTTCTACAGCCACTGTAAGAGACAGTATGGACACTGATGGTTTGTCTCACTGAGCCTGAAGTGGAATGTTTCATATATTATTACTCCCAGTCTAAATGGGCTGGGCTAAATGAGGCATAAGGAGAAACTTGTCACAGAAAACACATGCAAAAGCCACTGCTTTAATGTCTTCAAACCCCTTAAAAAAAAAAAAAAAGTAAAAAGAAATGGACAAAGAAAAAGGAATTAGAGAGGAATTTTCTGTCACTAATTTCATGCTCCTCTCATAAAAATATCCCACTTATGGTCCTTTCCTTAGATTTTTTTAAGCATTAACCACAATGCAAGTTGTGCAATACACTCATATTGAATACTAAGACAAAAAACAGCAATTGCAAATAAACACAAGAACATAACAGCATTAATTAAGTACTGCATTGGTCTCTTCAAGTCCATTGTCCAATAAAATAGAACATTTTCGATTTATTCTGTTCCCCACACAATAATGACCAAATGACCTGAAACTAGGTCTCAAGTTTTCACAGCTCTCTTCATCTCAGGAAGATACAAAAGGTTTCACTGTCCTCCCACTCTGCCCACCACTCTTTCAGCAGATATGCAAATCAAATCTGCTCTGCTTCCTCACTAGCTCCCTTCACCCCCCAGAAATTATAAAGAACAAAACTAGAGTTGCTTTCTTTATTTCTCATTTTGTTGCTGAGCAGGCTAAACCTAATTCCCTTTTGAGCCACATCATAAGAGAGTTGAGTTAGATAAAGAATTCAGAGTGAGATTTTGGTCTAGTACTTTCCAGCATGGTATGCAGTTACTACAGGCAGGTTTATTATTACATTGCATTAATACACTTGCATATATTATTTTTTAAATAAGAATTGGCTAGATGATTACAAAAAACTTCTCATTTTCTCTTCCATTCATGACCACAGAGAAAAGAAGGGAATATTACATTATTTCCTGGTGGTACTCATAAAACAAAGGAAGTCAAAGCTTTCCTCCTAGGGTCTCCTCTCTCCTATGTACTGGTTTCCTTACTGTCCTCCTACTAACCCCTACAAGCTGGCACAGGTATCTTTAGTAGTTTCATTATCTTCAGGTGTCTCCATCCTTCTGTAATCCTCATCTATTCAGGGCTCATTCATCCTCTTACCTTGGTAGAATGGTTAGTTATGGCCTCTCACGTGTATCCCCCACCTGCACCTGAAGTCCTGGTTGTTCTGCTCACATTGAGTTGCCCTCAGAGCTGATTCTGCCCAGTGTTACCCACATCACCCATGCAGGGTGCCCATGCAGCACCAGATCCCACAAGCCTGGGGCAGGAATTCCCCTCTCCTGCCTTTCACACCGACACACTGCAAGGGGGACACAAGGCCCCTTCTCCCCAGGGAATACTCAGAGTTACTCTTGTTGAGCTGAACTGAGTAAGGGCAGGTGACTGGAAAAGCAAAGTCCTGCCATTCCTGTGCTCAGGGGATTTAGATCTCTCTGCTGGATGAGGTTAGTTCAGTTGTCCTGAAGCAGAATGGCACTTTGAGTTCAAACAGTGCCCAACCCTGGGCAGTGCCCTGACCAAAGGTATCTGTCAAGAGGAAGTTAAGCTACACCCATCCTTTGTTCTTCGTTTCCTTGATCCTGCCAAACACAGCTTCTCATATCAGACATCCCATTTACTCTAAAACTAGTAATTCATCCATCCAAATGCAAAAAACCCACCCCAGTACTCTAGGTGAGCTGAACTGCACTCCATTGAAGGGTTTATATTCTGCCACTGAATGGAATGAGGAGTTGGTCAGAGGCTTCACCCAGCAGATCACTTAAACAGCTAAGAGAGTCATGGCAAAGTCTATCTTATCTGGAGAGACCCTGTCATTTTAGAAAAGAAGTATAACTGTGTAATATTTTTGTAATTTGGTGTTATACTCAACTTTTCATAAAAAATATAGATTTTTGTTCCTATTCCTTATAATTTATTATCTTTTATGTTTATTAAAAAGTTTAAATGAATATGTGGCATGTGAGCAGATGGGACATTATATTTTAAAGACTGTGAAACATGCCAAACCTTTAGGTAGAAAAGTAAGTCAACTTAGAAGGTGATGTAAGGAAAAAGGTCTTCATTTTAAGAAGGCAATGCAAGGCATTTATTATTATATTTATTTTCCATGAAGACTCTGAGGGCATACAGCTCTGAGAGAGAAATAAATGGCAAAACTTTCCAGAAGCAAGAAATTGTCTGTGAATTTTCAACATTTCAGTGCAGGCACCTTCAGACACTCATGTGTGTTTTGTTCCACCTTTCATTCTGTACCTCCAGTCTGTGTTCCGTGTATTTGCCTCAGCAAAAATTTTCATAGCAGAACAACTACATAGAATCTTTTCTGATAGCAGTCGTATCATGACTGAGGGGAAAGTCTGAACAACTTCCAACACATCAGAGGTAAAGATGGCAAATCTGAAAAAACTCTGTTACACTTAAATCTGTATGGTACTCAACACAATTCAAACAGTGGGCAGATCTTGCCCATCAGAATTTGGAAAAGCAACTACTTTTTGTTTGCGAACAAAGTACTCATTGCAGCTAGCCAAATGGCTATAGAGAGTTTCAGCTGTTTCCTGGTAATATATTGTGATGCACAACACTGATGTGAGCGGAAAATCATAATACAATTAAATAAAGGATTTTATACTCCAGCTCCTAATTTCTGAGAGAATTCTTCAAAACTTGATCTAGTTTTTCAATTGAAAATAATGATTGTTAGTTTCTTCTAATTTGAATACAATATGATGATAAAAATAAACAGAATGCTACTTCAAAAAACTGCACCATTAAAATACCTATGAAATTTATGTCTTCTCTTGTAATCATGCAGTGCACAACTAGCGTACAATGGTTTATGTCTGCAATTAAGAAATTGAACTCCTTTGGGAGCAGAAATGGATGTGGATGATATATATTGGAATTCTTTGGAAATAGAAGGTTCTTGGTAAGGGACACTGTCCAATGGACTGAACTGGTAATATTTTAAAGACAGAGACTTACAGTAATGCTTTTACAGTTAAAAACATGGATGAAATTTTGACTGTGTGGACATACAAGCTTTTGACAAGCATTTATCATGTACATTGAACAAAAAATGTTTTCTGCACACTTGCAGGAAGACAAGAAAGGACACACAAAAAAAGGGCAATAGCAATTTAAAAAACAATAAAAATGAATTCTCAGTGTTATCATTATAGTAATGCAATGGTTTCTCAGGTGATTTTGACTGGTTTTTGTTGTCCAGTGCATCAAGATGTGGAACAGCAACTGGAAATACAGGAGTACAGAGAACTGCTCTTCAGAAGAAAAATAAACCCTTAAAGAGTTAAGATAGATAAAGAATTCAGAGTGTGGGATTTTGGTCTAGTACTTTCCTGCATTGTATGTAGTTACTGTAGACATGTTTTTAATTACATTTCATTAATACACGTAGATACATTATTTTTAAAATAAGAATTAGGAAGATGATTGCAAATGCAGCTGATATTCCTGGAAGTCTGACAACATTCACTGTTGTCTGTTCAGTCTGTCTAGCCATGAGTGAAACACAAAGATTAGACAGATAAATATAAAGGGATTTCTCACTCTGGAACACAATTTATAGTGAACGCACCAAATTCTGTTAGGCAACAGGAGAAGGCTCGGGTTGTAACAGAGGCCCCATTAACGTAAGGGTTCTTAGAGGAGCCTGGCACATTGAAGTGGTGCTTACCACCTCCAGGTGTTAGGCAAGCTGTTCAGAACTTTGAAGAATTAAGTTTTATTTGCTTGCACATAAAACTCTAATTAGTGTGCATCAGATTCACAGACTTGACAAAAAACACCCGGAGTAATTATCATCTGCCTACTTAGATATTGCTAAAGATATTCTTACAGTGAGGAAGAACTCCTTTTGAGAAAATTTGTTGGTTTAAGTAAAATGGATTTAGTGTATGATTTATAATTCATAAAATCTAGAGGGAATTCAGAATTTGCCTATGAATTATATTTTAAATTAAAAATGAAGCAACAGAACAAACTAATTATTCATTTAATATGAATGATCTCCATAGAGGAAAAGGTGTCTCATCAGGTGTGCAAGGGATTAAACAGACACTGTCAAAGCTAAGACCAAGAATAATAAGTTTACAAAATTAATTCTATTTTCTTTACCTGTTCCCTGTAGTCACAGTGTTAATATCAACTTTCATTCAAATTTGTCTCAGGCCTATTTTCCCAGACTACTATTTTTTTTTTTGTAGAGCAGTTTACAAATCTGGAAGATCCTTATATATTTTAAAAAGGAGGAGATGCATTCCTCATGCCTCCCAGAGTCCATTTCTGGGAGCCATCTGCAGTCATTTTTACAGTAATAAAGGGTTGTATTCAGAATTGCTGGTAAGTGATGCAGGAAGACAGTCAAGAATGAAGCCTGTTTGTTTGCACTATTCATTTTAAGGGAGACTAAGCCTTATCTTGGAAGCTCATAAAGGATCTGTGATTCCTGACCACACTCACTAAGGTTCTGGTAGATTTTATATTGGTACCTCGTTTCCAAACTAAGAGGAGAGCTATATTTTCTTCTTAAGATATAATCTGTGATATGCACATTTGGCTGAGAAAATGTGGAGTTTGAGATTTCATTTAACTCATTAACAGCTGTGTCAGTTGCCCTTCTTTTTGGTCTGCATTCGCCACCACTGTGCTCTATACACTCATTATTTTTCTCATGAATGCAAATTGACTTGCTAGCAGTTAAGCTCACTGGTATCAGTGGCTGCCTAAGCTGCAGGAAAAGGGTGATTCAAATGTGCTGCATGTGTCTGGGGCAGACATGATGGAGCTCCCTCCTTGCTGCTCTTGTCAGGGGGATCTCTGGTATTCTGTCACATTGCACTGCACAAAGCTGTTTTATTTTTCACAGCCTCGGCAAGCAAGATAGGCTCAGTGACCTCAGTAAAGCAGACAAATGTGGTTTTCTTCCCCAAAGCTGAAAATTAAATGTATTATTTTGTCCTCCTACTGGGTCATAAAAAAATCAATTTTGTGTCAGCAACAAAGCTGCTCACTGAAGTGTTGTCTTCCATGGCCAGCTGGGGGCCCTGAGGCTGAGCAAATGCCCCACTCTGCAGGGATATCTCATGGATCTGCCGCCTCCATGCCTGCACCCAGAAAGTACCTGTTGCTCTTTTTCCTGGCATTTCCTGTGCCTAGCCCTACCCAGGGGACACTGTGTGACTGCCCAGGGAAAGGTGACACAAGGTAGTGCTGTCCCTCCTGGGTTTTTCCTCTTTGCTCTCAGATCTGTGCTGGGGAAGCCTCCTGCTAGTGTGGTTTGTCCCCAGCAGGTGCAGAGGTAGATGGGGGTGGGCAGGGGGGCAGGCTGTGTAATACAGGGGCTGTGGGGCTGACTTTTCTCTACCCTCTGAACCAGTCAGTGTGCAAACGGGGCCATGGGAAAGCCACCTTTTCACTGGAACTGAGACTGTGTGGATTTTCTGCAATCATCTTCTTCACCTCTTTTCAAAGCCAGTCCTACTTACATAAGACCTGATTATTTAGATTCTTGTGGTCAAAATGTGAATTATGGGGATTGATCATCTTCCTGGGACATCAGTGGAATTTTTTAGCCTGTTTTTTAGTAAGAGTATGTATAGGGTTAGAATATAAGAAAATAAATATAGTGTAGAAAGGAATCTCACCCTAAGGAGTTGCAGCTGGGCTAATTATCAAAGATTAGGAGCAGGCCTGACTTTAACAGGCCACAGCTGTAACCAATGAGACAAAGAGTGCTATAAAAGAGTGGGTTGGCGGGTTGAGAAGGGAATTGGAGTCAGTTGGCTACTTTGTGAAGAAGAAAGAGGTGGTGCTCTGAGGAGGTGCCCACGAGAAACACCAATAAGATGTGAAACTTTTGTGATAAGGAGACAACAGTATGGAACCCCTGCAGTAAGATGGCAATGAGAGTATGTTCACAGTCCAGATGTGAAAAAGAAGTTGTGTGTCTAATGAATGAGGAGTAGTACTTGGAAAACTCCTGAGGCTCAGAACCCATTTTTCTTCTAAAAGCATTTGTCTGAAGTTGGCCATGTAAAAAGATTCTTCACTAGACAATTTTTATCATTGTGACCTCTAGAACAGGAACTGACAGGGAAAATGGCTTGCTGAGAATGGTAAATATTGTTACAGTTAGAATGTAGTGTGCTTAGACTCCACCTGCTCTGTAATCCTACAGTTAATTTATCTGTTAACATTAAACCAAAGGATACTACTGCAAGCAGTGAACATCCCATATCAGGTTAGCACCATCTCCATGGGGACGTAAGGTGTATCACAAACCTACAAGACTGAGTGGCAGACAAGTTAGAGTTTCTCATACATCAGTGGTGTCAATCCTTGAGGATTTAGCTCTACTGTATTAATACAAATAGAGGGCACTTTTGAGTAGTATCTACTTTTCCTATGTCTAAAGTGCTCCATAAGTCAATTCTGTAAGCTAATGGGATGGTAATGGATCAATAGTAAGAGCATGAGAAAATGCCACCCTAGCACACAGAAGCCAGCAGATTAGCTGATTAATGCTCCATCAGTCATCTGCTACAATAGAAATAGTCATTATGAAAGAACTCAAGTATGTTATCTCTTTAGAAAATAAACATTTGACACTCATTTTTTTTTACTTTTTTGCCTTTTTTTTCCTTTATTCTCCCAAAAATGTTGGAATGTTCCCTAAATGTACTTATGAAGCAGTCAGATGCATTGTCCACACACATGGCTAGGAAAAAAAAATCTCCAGCAATAACTGTTTTTCAGCCACTGAGGTGCTTCACTGAGAAACACAGAAAGTGTTTCCTGTTTCTCATGTCTCTCTGGTGTCCATAAGACAAATGAAATGTCCTTTCAAGGATTACCTAGAGAGGGATTGCTTTGCTTATCATTTGGGACTGTAGAAAAGGGCTATTCTGTCCCTCAGTTTTTGAAGCACTGACTAGTCTGTTAATTATACCCAGGAATATGAAGAACACAAGGGCATAAGGATATGAGTCATGTAATTATTATCGAAAATGTTAGACTTTGGAAGACAAAACTGAAACATGACTGAAAACCTCAGTAAACATAAACCAAAACTGAGTGAAGTGCCACTCGGAAACCTGAGAAAGCCAAATGACTCCCCAGCCAAATTTAATGGAAAACACATTATCACTGGCTAGTGCTGAATGCTTTGCCAAGGGGACAGGAAAACCTTCATTACCTGAGGAGAACTTGGGAAGGCTTGAATAATTATCATATGTTAATAATAGTAAATTGCACAATCCTACCAGTGATAGTTCCTTACACCCTTGAGTTTTTCTTCCTTCTGCCTTCAGATGGCTGCCAACAGTAAAGATTTTGGTCTCAGGGCTGTTTCCAGGGAGACTCCTTTCCAGCTGCCTGCTATCTGCAAAGGAGCTTTGGTGATTCTCCTGGAGCCTCCTCCTGGTGCTACACCTGCAGCTCCAGCATTACCAGCTGCTTCCCAGTGTTTCTGCCTTATCACTTACTGTGTCACACTGCCTCTGTGCTCAGTCTGTTCAGTGCCCAGGCTCTCTTATCCACCCCCACAGCTCAAGGGCAGAGCTATGCCTGTTTCTGTTCTCCATTTCTCCAGGCAATGCCTGGCTGAGGCACGATGGCTCCACAGCCAAGATGGTCTCTGGGCAGCAGAGTCCAGACAAAAGAAAGTGCATGTCCTCTGTCCAAAGCCTGGGGTTCAGCTCTGTGAGGGCACTTCTATCCCTGAGTGCCAGGGATAGATCCTTCTGCTTAAAAATGCATCTCAAATCTTGCCCTGTGGCCTTTGTCTCTGAACAGGGATTTAAATTCAGGTGTCAGGTGTTTTAAAATAACTCATATGTTTTTAGCATCCTTATTTTCTTTTTTTTCTTTTTTCTTTCTTTTTTTTTTTTTTTTTTTTTTTTTTTTTTTTTTTTTTTTTTTTTTTTCTGCTGGCCACTGTCAGCTCCTGGAAACTGTTGCTGCCTCAATTTCTTACCATCCAGAGCAGTAACAGCTGCCCTCCATGACTGTCTTGGGGAGATCACTGCTGTGGGCAGTGTGGGGAAAGTGGGAGAAGGCAGTTCTGGCTGGAAGGTGTGTCTCTGGGTGCCATCCTCATCTGCCAGAGGCAGCAGCAGCAGTGCTGTGGCAGCTCATTCATAGCCTCTGGAAGGGGCATCTGTCTCTTCAAGTGTCATTCATACTTGAATGACTATTGCATCTCCTCCAGGGAAGACACCAGATGGAAGTGTCTGAATGCCAGATTTGACTACAGGTTGCCAACAGGACCATGCTGTGTCAGACATGAGGGCTCACTAGCTTATACCAGAAATCCTTTGGATTTCTGGCCAAACCTCATTCTGCTTGGCCTGAAATCATGCAGAAGCTGCCTGCCTATTTCATCCCCTCCTGTGTGTCCTCTGTAGATGGCATCAGAGCTCTCTCCATCTGTGAGCTGAAGCCTTCAGGGCTAATGATGCTTTTGTCATTTTCAGTATTGGGTAATTGTCAAATGTGAGACTTTTAAAATTACCACAAACCTGCTCTTTGCTGAAGTGGAACTAGTTGATTCACACAGTATCAAACAGAGAATGTCTCTGGTCATCAGGATGCTCCTGCAGAGTCTAGATTTTGCAATGTAGACCTGTGGCATGAGGCACATTATCTCCCATGAAATACCAGGGTGAATCATACAGGTAATGTCTACAAAAATATGACTTGTAAGAAGATGCTGTGAACTAATTTAGTCTTAAGCATGATGCAAAATTATCCTCACAGAATCAGAAATTACCTATCAATGTTAGTGTGCCTTTGGGTGGTCTCACTGCAGAAGCATGTGTGGAATTAGTATCTTACTAACTCATTCTTGGTTCTATAAAAGTTATTTCCCATTAAAAAATCTCTCAAGGGCATGACCTACTAAACCACATTCTTCCATGCAGTCTGAAGCATTATCTGTACAATAACCATTCTGTCATTGGAATGAAAGACACTACACTATTTTGGATGATTAGAATCCAAAATCATTCAACCACAAGACAAGGATCCCTGATGAGAAAACCCATGAGCTTGATGGGTTTATTTTATACCTTTATTACCTACTAAAATGTTCTCATTTGCTTTCCCTCTGCAAAATTTAGCTCTCAGTACTCAAAGATATTAAATTTCAGAAAAGATGTTTTCACAAAAATAAATCTGTATTGTCGCTTTCTTGTCTGTTTATGCTGTTTAGGTGGCCTGGAAAGGCCCAGGGATGGCCTTGAAGAGCCGGCGCTTCAAAGGACGAGAAGAGACTTCTGATCTTGTCTCGGTCTCGGTATTTATTAATTGTTTATCTAAAAGATTTTCTTTCAGCCCGACAGAGGTCTGCACAGCAAGTCAGCCATGGGCACACTGCAAGCCCCCGGGGCGGTCACTTATCTTTATACTCGAAGTTACGTGTACAATATTTATCATTTTTCCCCAATACCTTCTACCCTTATTAACCGGTGCACTTCTAGTAATAACCAATCCCAAAGTGCCACCATCACCACAGAAGATGGAGGCCAAGAAGAAGAAGAAGAAGGACAGGACACGCCCCAATTCCTCCATCTTACTTCTTTAGACTCCCCTGTACAGAAATCCTAAACCCTGTGTTTCACACTCTAATTAACTTATCCCTTCACCATACACCCAGTGAATTCCTCCCAGTCCTCATACAGGCGTCGTCTCCCGTGCAGGATCAAAGCCCTGCCACCAGACACTTCTGGCAACATTCCAGGACTCCCGAGCCCCCCAAGGGTGGTCTCGGCCACTCTGCACCTCCATCCTGAGGTGCTGAGATCCCACATGTATTGTGTAAAAGGGAATGGGTTGGGAGGGGGGACATGGGGCTGCATCCAGATGAAACCAACTCTAGGACAGACCAACAGGCTTGATTACCCACCTGACTGGGGCAAGGTTGTGGCAAAAGAGCAAAGTGAATCCTCTCTCATTTAACCAGCTGATACAGACTGGATGTCTCAGTCCGTCCATCTGGGGCAGAGGGTGAAGGAAGCTGTGTGGGGCACTCAGTTGGAAGCGCCTTTCCAAGGCCTGAACAATTGCCCTCCCTGTGAATTTTCATGACTGGCTGTGTGAAGGCAAGAAGACATCTTTCTAAATACTTTTTTGTAAGATGGAAATGAGCAGTAACCTCTGCCAGCTGCCACAAGACTGGTGGTGGCAAAACTGTGAACTAACCTATCTGGCTTTTTCCTAGATGACGCATCTCTGTGTCTTGTGTACAGAGAGCTGGGAATGTCTGCCTTGCAGGAGGGAAGGGTGGAATGTTGCATCACCTTTCTTGTCTCTCCCCAGGGAAGAACACTGGCTCATGGATGTTCCAGAAGGAACAGACAGGCTGCTTCAAATATTGCTTAGGGTAAAGCCACGTCCTGACGATGCACATCGGGCCAGATTTGGTTTGGAAACCTGCTTTTCCAGAGTGGTCTGGCTGGCATACTAATTAGTCCCTACTCTTGCAACTTCTTGCTCTGACTGTATGTCCTTCTGAAAGCTGTTGGCAAGACCTGCACACCACCCAGCAGAGCCTGGCCTGCACACTGATCTATGCACACAAAATAGTATTTGCTGAAGTTCACAGTGTGCGAGGGGGGCTGGACAAAAGAACTAGCTGAAAATACAAACCAGGAATAATTGTGGTTGGCACCACTGCAGCCATTCAGAGTGAAATTAATTTCACAGATCATCCACAAAGAGGCAAACCTGAAAAAATCCTTGGATATTTTATTTGTAAAGATTACCCTGACATTCTGTCATTTTAGGCAGTGCAACCTTATAGAAGACTTTTGACTGTTCTCAAGAGAGGCTGCTCTCTGGATTTTTTTTAGTCAAATGTTGTAGTACTTGATGTCTTGTCTTCCCCTTTCCTTAGGAAACATTTTTAGGCTGTCACTGTTTTTGCAGTCTGAATTAAAAATAACTCTTTATGTGAGGAAATGAAGGTGCAACTATTCTGCCATTATATTCAGTGGCAATGTAGGAACCCTGGGAGAAGCAGAGGTTTTGACATGAAAGAAGAATGTCTTTACAGGACTGATTTTCCTTGTTTCCATGGCTTCTTTTCTGCTTATTTTCACATATGAGACCTCTCTTTGAACTATTTTGCTGTTAGTGAATTTTCCACACAATATTAGCCTTGAATAGAGATTATTTTTTTAAGTGTCCATTTAAATTCAGAGTGCATTTCAGTGTCTCATCTGCTTCTTCAGGCTTCTAGTTCAAGGATAGTTCTGGAATCTGTTGTAGGATATTTTTCTTCATTTTGTTTGTGAGTGATAATATATGTGTTCTCAGTACCATATTATTCAATAGGAAGAGGGAAAAATGACTGGAGTAAGGTAGTGGCTAGTAACCATTTTAATTTTTTCTTGAAGAGAATGGAGTTCTGACAACTGCTGATTTTAATCTGCTTCTGGAATTTTAAATTAATTTTTTTTTCAATTAGAGTGCAAGAATGGAATGAAGCAGACTGCTGTCAGAAAGCTTGGGATGAGTGATTAATGAACTTTGTAGTAATGGTCCACATGAACTTTGTAGTAATAGTCTGTCGTAGACATCTTTTCATTAAAATCCTTTCTTTAGGATTTTTCCTGCTGAAGCTGAGAAGTTTCAGCAACAAGTGTAAACAATGGTTATCTGCTGCTGTGGAATGCAACAGGTGGATGTGTGACTGGTCTCCTGTAGATGTTTAGATTTACTGACCGCTCATGGCAGAGCTGGGTCTCACTCTCTGCTGAAACACAGATCTTTGTTATCATTCTTCTATTCTATTCTTAGCTAGCATTCTGAGAACTTTTCTTTCTATTCCTTTTAGCATGGTTATAATATATATATCATAAAATAATAAACCAAACCTTCTGATAATAGAGTCAACATTCTCACCTCTCTCTTCACCTACAAACCCTTGTGACCACGGTCACAATAGTCTATTTTTAAAAAATCCCTATTACAGAGAAAAAAATCATCTCCATTGGTAGAAAATTCCTCAAATGGAGAAAAAACATAAGTTGAATTAAAAGGTTTTGCAAAGTGCTTCAGATGGATTTCTTGGGCCTCTGTCCACTGTTGGCTGTGCAATGCCCTGAGGATCACACTGGGATGCAGCCTGCTTGCCCTTCCTTCTGCAGCACCCATCCTGATGCAAACATATTGCCATGCAGCATGAGGCCACTTCAAAATTGGCTTTCAGTTGTGAGGTTGTGATTACTCAGTGTTCTGCTTCCAAAGCTTCCCAATCTCTTCTGGTTTACATAGGAAAATTTCTGTAGATTTATATAGGAGAAAGATGGAGCCATTGTTAATCGTTTATAGCAGCATTTAGTCCCTTTGCTCTCTAGTTTCTTAGGTACTTATTCAGAGCCACTTGTCCTGCCACAAGCACCAGCTCCGGACACTGTGCCCTCCCCCTGACAGCAGCAAGAGGAGTAGCTGGCCTGCCTTCCCACAGCTCTTGTCTGGACAAGTTGGCTTCCAGGCTGTGACACTCCTTCTTTCTCCCCTTCCTTCCCTGCAGTCCTGCACTCTATCCAGCTGCCTGTTCACCTCAGTCTCAAAGCATCCTAAAAACTGGTGGAGCACAGGTGACCTTATGCCAACCCAATGCCAATGCTTATTTCCTGAAGAAAAGCACAATTGCAAAATAAAAGTGATGTAAGCTCCTATAATACTTTATAGTAGGTACAGCTGAATGCAGAAAAAAAAAATACATTGAAAATGTCCACCAAGAATAAACCCATTTAGTACATAGCAAGCTTCTATTCAGCACTGACAGTATAATCTCTTGTTCTGCAAGGAAAGCTTTGCACCTGCTTCTCTTTTCAAGAGCTCCTTCATTAATATTACTCCCTCATCTATAAAGTGAACTCATGACTTTGCATAAATATTCTCCCTCCTGTATGAGAGAGAATCGAGCCAGCATTGCACATTCCATCACTCCTGAAGGGCAGCTTCCAGAGCTGCATTTTAATTAGGGTGATAGGTTGTTTATCTCTAATGGTTCAGGTAGACTAGTGGGTTTCTGAACCTTAATGAGTTACTGCACATCAGCCAAGGGGACTGCCAGTGTGCTTGCTCCTTCCCTGGCACTTGTCAGGGAAAACATTTTTTCTTCTATTAACCTAGACTGAAGTCTAAGCTGGCGTGTTATACACCACATTTGCAGCCCAATCAATTACCAGTAGCTTGCTAAATTGCAGGTGAGATAATCTTATCTAAGTCCAGAGTGTTGAGGCACAGCTATGACACCGCTCATCTCAACTTCTTTACACGAACTTGGTTAATGGGAAAGAGCAAAGTCCATCTTACCTGCCTTCTATTTCTTACAAATGTAGGAACCCCAGGTTAATTACATAGCTTTGCTGTCTGTAGGAGGAAGGACAGTTCTGTATGTTAATAAAGAAACCCAGGACAAGTAATTTCATACATTTTGACTATAAAATAGCATTGGAATTTCAACCCTTTCTTCCAGTGATGCAGATACTGCAGTAATTTGGGATTAAATATTTCCTGTGCTATCTGATGCTATTTAACTTTGCTTGAGCTAGTTTATTTATACAGAAAGTTTGGAAAGTAAGCTTGTCTTTCTCACAAGGCTGTGAGGAAGCTTTTATTGATTAATGGATGCAAAAAGTCCTGGGAACCCTGGCTAGAAGAAATAACATAAACCTTTACTGGGCTTACGTTAATTAGAGATTTATTTTTTAATGACGATCTACAGGAGTAGAACTTCTGAGATAATTTAATCTTTCCTAGGAGAAACCCAGCAATATAGCTGGAAATGCTGAGTGTATTTGACTTGCAGTAAACCAAAACTTACACCCAAGTTACTTATGCTTGAATTCTGGACACACAGGTGAAATCCAGCTCAGGTGTTGACTCACTGCATGACTCATTGTCTGAAGGTGTGGCTGTCTCTTGGAACAGATGCTGGGTGCACATGTTTGTTCTGCCCACTTTGCAGATGTGTATGCAGATGTGTTGGACTGCAGCTCAGAGCAAGGTGTTTCCAGTGTGTGATTGACTGCAAAGGGGAGGCACAGAGAACCCAACAGGGCTGCAAGGTAGACACACAGCAGAGGACAGACTGTCTCAATCACTTAGTTTCAAATTTCCATTGTAGGGAGACATCCAAAATCTAGCTCCTAGCATCTTGCCATCTAACCCTCAGGATACTTAAAGTCCACAAGTATTCATGTTCCCCCTTTATAGTATTCCCCTGGTATCTGAAGTTTTTTCCTCATAAACAAAAGGTCAAGAACTGTTTAACGTAGCCACATCATGATTTGTGCAGGACTGTTTCTCAAATGGGCACTCAATCCAGGAGGCATAATTGTTGTAATAGCTACATAGATCTCTTCCAAATACATGTCTGGAGCATGTGCTGGCAGTGCTATTTTCCTTCTTTATGTGCAGATGTTCAAGGATGAACATTCAAGAGGAAAAATGGTTCTGCCACTTCTGGTGGAGTGGGTTTAAAGCTGCAAGCCTAAACTCTTGGGAAAGCATCCAGACCCTGGTTATATGTTGTAGCTGGTGGGTTCATCAAAGCAGGGTTGTGACAGATGAGGATTGTGAGGATGAGTTAGTGATTAGATAATTCAGGCATCTGGAAGATGACCTGGTCTCCAGTTTGTGCTCTAACCTGCACATAAAGCATTGAGAAGAGCACAGACTGTTCTACTTACCTGTAAAGATCATCATGGAATTGAAACTCAGGACCTCTGCTGTTGGGTGGATGCTTTAGCTGGCATCACTTTCTAAATGCCTCAATTATGAAAAATTCAGACTTTAGTCATGTAAAAGCAAGCGAGGGAGAGAGGGACCCATCTACCGCTCATTTTCTGAGTGAAAGAACTCAAAAGTATAAATATATATAAAAGTATAAATATATAAACATACATATATAATATATATTATATAACGTTTTATATATAAAATATATTTTTCTATGTATAAAAGTAGAAGCAACTGTTTCTCAGAACTGTAAAAGAGCATTCCAACTATACAAATGTCCAAATACAAAGATATGATCAGATTAAAATCAATAAAGAAAACTCAGCATCAACAAAGAAAAGAAACAGATGCCTGTGCTTATTGGCTGCTGCCATCTACGACAGTCTAGTCCTGGGGAAAAAGCCTACTATAAATAAAATACACAAAGATATGCTAGTGCCCCAAACAAGTCACATGGAATTTTATCACTTTACAGAAATAATGAATTCACAAGAAGTTTTTGTTAAAATATGCAAGAAAACAGAATATACTCTGTAGTAACTTGGTCTTGATCTAGTGGGATAAGTTCCACCAAACTGTACCAGAGAAAAATTTCTAAATGAGCAGAACAAGTTTTAGTTATCAAAAAGTACAAATAAAATACTGTTGGGAGTTGCTGCTTGTCCTTAGCAGGCCATTAATGGTAAGGTTAACAAAATCTTATGATACAGTGACTAAATGAAGTATAGTTCTAAATAGCATGAGTGCTAAGGATTAACTGAATTATATATGGAGACTGGGAGTAGGAATCCATGGGGAAGGGAAAATTTCTGGACATTTCATTAGCTGATTGCTGATTATACTGTTACAGTGCTCCAAAATAGAGTGGTCAGACTTTGCCTGTGTGTGCAATATTTGTGGCTTGTAAAAATGTTAAGATTCAAATACTCATTTGTTAATCTTTTCCTGGAAAAAGCAGAAAACTCCATCTGTGGGGGTACAAGTGGGGGGAATATTTCCAGTAAAAGCTGAGAGGAATGTAAGACTTACACAAAGGAATGACAAGCAGAAACAGTAGCTCATGGCATCTGGGAACATGGGGTTTTTTCATGTCTGATTTGTATCTGTGGTAGTTTTTGTTTATTAATGTAAATTCACTAATAGATGTTGCTTTGAATGTTTACATGAAAGTGTAATTATGGTAGAGAAAGTGTGACAGGGAAAACCTTTCCCAAACAAACCTCAAGATTCAAGATTTTCATATGATTGCACATCCAATTGTCCTTTAATTCAGACAGTTTAAATTGCTTCCAAAATGTACTTTAACTTAGGGTCAGTGCTGCTAGTCTGGTTCAAGAACTGCCCAATGCACATTCCAAGCTGATTACATCCACTTGCATTTTTTCTTATTACACCCACTTTAGGTGATAAGATCTATATACAATGAAAGGCAATATTTCCCTTTAAAGATTGCAATCACTGGTGATTTTGCCCATTCATACAGAGTATCAGGCCCAGTCAGGTGCTGTCCTGAAACATGTTGAGCACTTCAGAATGCTAAATTGACTCAGCTCCTGCAGGAGCCAGCATTGTGGATCCAGCAGGTGTTCGGCATGTTACAGGGCACATAGTGAAATTACATTTTAGGGCTTTTCCTTGTAATTGCTTTGCCTTGTGGGAATTCTGAATTTTCTTTTTCTTTTTGCAGAGGTCACAGCCACGTGAGGGCTAAGTGTAAACAGGCTGTTCTCATTTTATGAGGGCCACATGTGTGGCCAATAATCACCAATAAAGTGATACTGGCAGTTATGTTGTAAAAGTAGTAGGTATTGTAGTGCTACTTATCTGGAAAGTAATTTAAATTTAGAGGGCATCTCTGTAATTCCCTCTGCAGAAGAGATATAACAGAAAAAGAGCCAATCAGTTTATCCACTATGGAGGAAGTAAGTATCATTTATCCAAAGTGCTGAGAATTATCTCCTTGTACTCCACACCCCAAAACATACCCTTCATTAATCAGAGGGACTAAAAGGTTCATAGTCCCTGTCAGACTCACAGCTTAGAGTGAATCCATAGTGGCTCTGCACTATTCAGCAGCACCTTCCAGCACAATGTCACTTATTTACTTTAGAATGCTAATTACTTTCATATAATAAACATAAATAATTTGATATCATTTGTACTGGATACCTGGTAGGAGTTTTGGAATACATTAATTTTTCCATCAACATTCTATTTTGGAACCAGAATAATTTCCACAGATAATAGTTTTCCTGAAAGATATCTGTTTAAATCCCTATCAACATATATCACCCTCCCTCTTCTGCTCCCAACCCCTCCTGACCCCTCAGAACCTTACCACTGAGATTTTTGAGGCTACTTGGCAGCTGTGACCTGATGGGTCTGGTTGTGCCCATGGGGAAGGGGATTCTGAGCCCTGTGACACTGGAGCATCAGCATGATGTGCTCTTTCACATTTACACCCATGGGAAATATAGAAAACATTTATGAACTAATGATAAAGATACAGCATTTTAAATAAATCACTTCTCTTGAAAGTAAGAAATCCTGTATTATCTATTTTAAATCCTCACAATCAAGACTCTGGTAGTCTTTGAACCATATTTTGGTCATCCCGGTTTGGAGGATCTGGGGATAGTGAGTTTTTAACAAAATGGAACCTTGTTTCATTTGTGAGAGAGAAATTATTATTACCAAAAGCAGCTCCTAGTGGTGCAGTATAATAATTTTATATTATTATCTATAGTGAATAATTATATATTATTCACTATAGTGAGTGAAACTAGGAGCTGAGTTAAAGGGATCTTCAAAGCTTGCACCTTAAAATTGCAGGTAATCATTCAATGACAGCAATCATAAAGGTCCCCAAACAGTCACAGTAGATAAAACCTGGTTGTTTTCACCACACCTGTGCTATATCAGAAACTGCACAACAGTTCCTGTAACAAGCAAATTTCAAATATTGTATCTAATGAGCCAGAAGCATAAAAAATATGCAGGAGCAGAGTGGGAGAGAGAAAAGCCATGATAACATCAGGGCATTTGTTAGCATCTTACTACAGGCTTCACACTTTCCTCATGGTGTGGTTTAAGAAAAAAATTTTCTTTCCTTCCTGAACTCCTGTGACTGTTTATTTGCAAGAATACTCTTCAGACACATCTCTTAGTTACTCAAGTTTCTCTGCACACTATTCAATCTTTTAAAAAAGTTTTAAAATTGCCTATTGACAAATGTCTGTCATGATTCTTTATTTATACTGCTCCCCAGCTGTTTTGTGAAAGCTTCCCCAAATAGTCCATGTTTATTACTATTGAAAAGAGAGAAGTCAACATGAATTGTATACCTCAAGTCAACAAAACTCTGGAGAGTAATTTGCTAGAAATGAGCCAAATATATGTGAAGTTCTGGCTTGGGAAAATTGAAAGATGGTGAAAAAGAAGTCTGTATCTTACTTCCAGGTTATGTGAACTCTGCAGCTATGGAGAGATTCAGGTAAAAGTGTCCAAGGTCACATAATTTCCTTTGGTGAAACTGGACCTGGATTTTGATCAGACTCTCCTCACTGGGCCTTTGGCAGCTGGCACTCTCAGTACTGGAACAGACTGGAAAGATGCCATTTAGTTCTGTCCTCAGCATTTTCTTTATTTCTATTTAAGTATGATCCCATCTCTGTTAATCTATTCTATTGCTCAAACTACCATGTTACTACATACCACAATTATTAAACAAGTTTATAATCCAAGAACCCTAGGGATGCACTTAAAAGCTACAGTTCACTTTCAATAAGTGCAAGGATGATGCATATCCTTTCAACAAATTGAACAACAAATGAATTATTTATTTACTACTGTGATATTTGAGAAAATTAGAAACCAATATATGTCAGAACACATTATGTAAATTTGTGTTCAAAACTGGTTTGCTTTTGGAAAAAAATCTTATAAATTTTAAGGAAGCATTTATACAATGAAGCCTAAATCATTTGTTTTAATGGCTGCACCTTGTGACCAAGAATTTTGGGGCTCTCAGTGCCATCTAGTGATGTTTGGATGGAATTGAAATATAAGCATTTTCACAGTGTTACATATGTGTATGAGTATATTCGATACTAAAAACTCTTTCAGATTAGCAATAATGTAGTTCTTAAAATATAAATTAAATTCTGTTAAGCATTTATAACAGCAGAAATCACACATATATGATAAAGCAGGAGACAGCAGCCACCTGCTAACTTTGTCTCCTGCAGTTCTATTCCTTCATCTTTCCAGGATCCCTGATTTTTCTCCCACCTCCTTTTCTACCCTATAGCATCTATGCATTGCTTTGTCTTCACAGACACCTTGAAAATGCTAGTTTGCTTAAAAAAAACCCAAACAAACAAACAAAAAAACCACCAAAACTCCCCCCCAGAAACCCCCAGAAAAACCCAAAAAAACCTCCATAACAAAACCCAAAAATTCATTAGAGAAATCTTTCAGATCTAAACATAGATAAGGAATTTATCTTCCACACAGAACCTGAATATCACCCTAAGGTCTTTATTGTTGGCATTAACATGATGTGTTCAAAGTTTATCTTTAAAACATGCAATAGCTGGGTTTGCTGTATACTCACATATATTTATCTGTATTTTCTTAAAATCCTAAAAATCCTCAATTTTACTGTTTGAAAAAGAATTTTTGTCTTAGAATATGAAGGCCTTTTATTTGTCTGTTCAGTCTGTAATATTATAATTTCTGAATATACACCAGGTTTTTTAAAACACTAATAGTATTCCAGTCTTATCTTCAAACCTTAGTTAGATGCAAATAATTATTTGTTAACTGAGAATAAAGAATATGTGAAATGTGAACTCCTGTCTCTACAGTGCACACAATCCAAATCCAGAGTGCTACTAAGCAAATTGAAACTGAGTTTTGGCAGAATGATAAAATTTCTCGAAGTGGATCTGTCTGGATGGTGAGGGCAGATTTGCTCTGCCCCTGCTTGGAAGCGGTGGAGCTCTTGCCTGAATGGCTGGGGGCTGAGCTGGGCTATCCTGCTTCAGCACCATCCTCTGTCTGCTGGAATACCTGACTTCTGTAGGGCAGGAGAGGTGCATGGTGGTGTCTGAACCCCTTTGTGAAGAGATACCCTCTGTAAAATGCTACAGCTTTTGGTCTTGGTAAAGAAAAAAACAAACATACTAGCAAATTGCTTACTTTCACTATTATATTTAAACCATATTTCAGCTCAATTGACTTAAATGTGACAGTGAAAACCAACTCATTTCATGAATACTGAGTGGGAGAGGAGACTGCTTAGTACAGAAAACTTGCTGGGAAGATGATCACTTTCCCCTTGGAACACCTAAACCTCACTGATGGGCCAGGGATACAGCACTGAGGAAGGCAAACTGAAAACAGAAAGAATTTCCCAGCTGTTTTCATATCTGCCAGATGAACTGAGGAGAGAAGCAGAACCATGGCCTGAGTCAATGTTCAACAAAGCAAGTTGTATTGATGGGTTTTTGTAAAAATTGCACATCATCATTCTCATTTTGCCTTTGGAGACTGCTTTTGACAGGAATGTTTTTTATGATTTAGAATAATAATTCATGCTGAAGATCTATATTTCATCTACAACATCACATGCTGAGACAAGTTGAGTATTAAATAAATTGGGGCTCTGAGTCCCAAAGTATATGAAAGAAGAATTTCACATCATTTAGAAAATCTGCCTTATGGCAACAGGACAAAAAAGACACTGATTACTTTCTATTTCTAGCTTCCAAGACAACAACCGTGACTGGAAAGAGCTTCTTTTATCTCTGATGTGAAGGGATTTCATTCCTCCCTCTTGGATGTGTTCCTTTGCATTCCAACATGTACTAAATTATGGCAATTCCCTGCTGATCTTTAAGACCAAATGGAAATTAAAATGAAATTTAGTGCCTCAATTTCACAGCCTTGAGGAAGTGCAGGCCAGCAATGTTATTGACATCAGAAGAATCCAGCCCAGTATCAGTGTTAAAAAGGGTATCTCTTGACCTTTAAAGCTGGCAAAAATCTAGGTCAGACTTTCAGAAATGTTGACTCTTGTCTTTTGACCTCTGAAGCAAGTTCAACATCTCTGATTCAAGAGGAGAGATATGATATGGGGGAGGAGACCATTTCAGCTTCTTCCCTAAACATGATCAGTGATGAAATATTCCTGAAGCTGTGAAAGGCAGAAAAGAAGAACAGCACACAATTCCAAAGAGAATCAAGCTTAGCACCAAGCACAACAGAAGTGTTAGCATTTGTGGGGAGAAGACCCAGTGGGATTTCTGAGGGCTGTGGATGGGGACATCTGCTAACCTCCCTGATCATGCATGTTCTCTGTGGGGAACTTCACCTCCTGATGCCGAGGAAGGTGTTGAGACCTCCTGTGGTAAGGGAGGCTCTCCTCCCTTCTCACCCCATTTCCACCCAAGGAGCTCTGCTCTCATTTATGACAACTCTGCACTTCTGAACAGAGAAACCCAATGAAAAGAGCAGAATGGACTGTGCAAAGCATGGTGAGGGACTGGTTTTGGGGACCATGATATCACAGGCCTCCCATTCCTACCTTCCCTGCTCCTGTCTGGTAGTGGTTTAGCAATGGGGTAGCACAGCAGCATCTCCGTGCTGCCTTTCTGTGACCCTGGGGTGTGCCTTGGGTGGTGTGACATGGGTACCAACTTCATACAAGCGTGTCACATGAGCCAGGTGCAGCTCATTCTCTTTTCACAGGTGATGGTTTTTAAGAAGAAAGGGAACAAGCACTCAGGGCAACTCTGTTTAATGTGCAGTGCTCCTGAACACTCAGGAGCACCTGAGACAAGTGCCTGAAATGAGTTTGTTAAATATGGGTGGTTCTGAGGATGTGCATGCGAGTGGCAGTGACACTTCTGTGCTGTCACCTGCATGACTTGGTAGCAGACTTGGTTTACACACCAATGTTTCATCAGGATTAACAACTGATGAAATACAGATATTTATCAAACCCAGTTAAGCTTTCTAATTATCTTTCAACCTGTCACAGCTAATCACAGCCACCAAGATAAGCCCTGTATCACTTTCATGATGTAGACTTTTTTCAAAAGTGCATGAAAAGTCAACACTTCAGAAGTAATTTCAGAAGGAAAATCATTAAAGTTAACTCATTGAATTTGATTGCTTTCTGAAATGACCAGCATCTCAGCTAAGCAAACCTTTTGTGAGTCAGTTGTTTGAAATCCATTAAATTTAATTAGTCTTGCATGTTTTCTGAAATCCATGGTAAACATCTATGATGTTCACGTTCAGATGATGAAGTTGCTCTCTTGGACCAGATTAAAGTTTCCTATAAATCCAGAATCTTGTTGCTGACACAAGACAAATGTTGATGTTCATGAAAAACTAGTAAGAATGGGAGGAGCAATGCAATGTGTTTCTTCAGGACCCTCTAATCTCTAACCACATTTAGATACTGTCTATGCTATTATCTCTACATTCTTTTTAACACAGATTATTTGCTCTTTAGATACCCATCAAGCTCTTCCTTCAATCAATACAAATTTTAACATTCACATCCTTAAGCATGGAGATTTACAGCTTCTCATGTGAGGAAAAACTCAATTGTTTTAAGCTCATCTCTACCATCTTGTTGCCTTCTTACATCTAGCTGCTATACTGGAAGCAGTATAGCCACTCATCACTGAACAGACCATGGCCAACAATGATCAAAATTTGCATTTTCTCTATTTCCATGGCTTCCAAGTAATCTGCATTCTCTGTGTGCTCTTCCCATCAGTCTGTCTCCTTAATGTAGGTACTTTCCTAGCCTGGCTGTATGTCTGTCTCAGAGACCCCATTGGTGTTTTTTGCTACTTTCCTTATGGATTTCTCACTTTGAGTCCCCTTCATGGATCTCCTTTGGCTTCAAGGAACAGAAAGACATCCTCCTACTGCTGTCACATTTATCTGTCAGTTACTGTTGCCCATGCCACGCTCCCTCTCTTGGCAGTTAGCATCTGTTTCACAGGGTATGTGACAGCAATACTGAATGGCTGCTTTTCAGCATTCCCTGGGTCCTCTAGTAAAGCATGAGACACTTTTCAGCTTGCAGTGTCTAAAGTCAAGGGCAACAGAGAAAACATAGAAATGATTGTTCTGATTAGAGCAAATTGTTTCAATGATGTCAAGTTCTGGATAATGTAATCAAATTTTCTGAGAAAGCAAAAAACACTCCGTGCCATTTTTCTTTTGCAGCAGGAAATCAAGCAGGCAGAGCACATAACAGGATCCTCACCTAAAAATCCCAGCAGTTAAAAAATAAATAATCCCATTATTATAGCCATGCTCTGAGTCAGACAGGGAATATATCTTTTTGACAGCACTGAAGGTGGCTGCCATTTCTGTACGTAAAAATTAATGCAGCACAGGAGCTTTGCAGATCTCAATAAAACAAACAAAAGTCAGATGTCTTTAGATAGCAGCTATCTTGATGAAACCTTGCTGAGGGGCTGAGAGCATTTTGGGCTGTAAGTCACATGAAAAACTAAAGCAGGTGTTCTGACAAATCTTGCCACTAATCAGAGCACAAAAGAGGCTAGTACAGTTAAATCTATGCCTCCTGCATTTGATTTAATAACTTTTTGCCTGGCAAACTGCCTGCTGTACAGTGATTCATGTCATGTTTTAATAAAGAATAATTCAAGATAGAAAATTGAATATTGAATGGTAATACCATGCAGGGAGTTTTGATGACCTGCTAATACAGTGAATTCAACATTAATGGTTTGTGAATGACAACAAACTCCTCATATTAAATTACTGAAGAGCATATGTTTTCAATCTTGCACTCTTTACTGCAATTTATAGTAAGAAAAGAAAATCTAAAACTCAAATACTACAGAAGGCATGCATTCCTCTGCATTAGGACAAACCAGGTAGTTTGGAATGTTAATAGTAGAGAAACCTAGCTCTGGTTCATTAAAATGAATATAAACATGTTTTCACCTGATCTGTTTTGCTTGGAGCTGCTCCAACTGATAAAAATGAAATGTGGGCTGCAGAGTTAACCTGTGCCACAGCTTCCAGGAGATTCCTTTGTGTTAGAGATGAAGCTGGTGGGGGAAGACAGTGCTGTCCTAGCAGCACCAGCAGCAGCAGAGCTGCATTTTGGTATCTAATGTAGGAGTAGGATTATATTTGATAAAGTGAAAGAAGGATTACAGTGCATCTGACAGTAGAGTGGGCTTGAAGGAAAATTGTTTGCCATGGATTACAGGGACATAATCTTTTTATGCCCCCAGTAAATATTGATTTTGGAGGAAAGACAGAGAAAATGTGTATCAGTCTTTAGGGGGAGAGGGATTGTGTATGAAAGTTTCTGTAATGGCCTAATATTATTTTAATTTGCAGATTATTGAGAAGGTTGTTCCACAACCTTCACAATGCTCTATATAGGGCATGGTACATGTCTAAATATCACAGCTGTAAATAACAGGCCTGGAAATAATAAACCCTTTATCTCTTTAGCTAATTCATTATTGATGTAGGCTTCCTACCAGAACAACATATTTTGAAATCAGTCTGTAATATCTTTCAAGAGAATAAAGGTCATTCTGAGGCTTTTTTCTCTTGATTTAGATTTAAGCTTTGCAAGCATCAGATAAGCAAGATACTTGATTAATATGTGAATAATCTGGTGGTGTTTCATGTTCCCTAGTCTTTAAAGGAAACTTAAGGAGAAGTGCATTTAAATAACCAGTATTGTTACCCTCCTTCACTTCTGAAAATTCATTTATCCTCTAAAGCTTGCGTCAACAAGTCTTTATTATGGGGATACAAAGTATTAGATATCAAATCCAGGAAAAGAAGGTGCAAATCCCTTTGAAAATCTTCCAATGTATCTCTTGCCTCCACTTTCTCAAGTCTTCTTCCATGAGCCCCCGCTCAGGAGGAGCTCTGGCAGCCCTGATGTGCAGCCTGAGCACCTCCCAGACTGCTGAGTGTGCCTTGGCTCTCACACCTGAACAACAAAACTTGGCCCACCTTTGGCTATTGTTTGATGCTGATGAAGATAGAAAGTAGCAAACATATTGAGATGTGAAAAGCATATCTAGGGCCAGGTCAAAAGCTCAGGGCTTCAGCTGTTTTAGCTTGGCTTTCTGACAACTGAGGCAATTGACCTAATTTTTGTGAGTGACATGCATGGGACCAGGATTTTGCCCTGGAATTATCTATTTCTATGTAATTATGCACAAGGGGATTGTAGGAAAAATGTTTGAGGCTTAACTAGGAACTTCAGAACAAATAAATAAATAAATAGAGAACAAAGCGCTCAGTAAAACCATGGCACCTATCACAGGAATCTAATTAATGCCTCCCAGGTACAATCTACTTATCTATATTTTGATGCTCAAGAAATGTGGAAATCACATTACCATATAGCCTGGCTGCATTATTTTATTTTTCAGCAGAACAATCCTTCTCATAAGGATGGGAACAAATAATACTGAGCGGATAGTGACAGAGTCATGATGCCCTGTGCAAGGTGGCAGGAGAGGCTGTCACCATCTAAACTGCAGGACTTGTTCAAGAACAATTTCATGGTCAGCAGAAAAATGGCCTTTTTGGAATAGCCCAGGACCATCAAAATCCATAGAGAACAGATTGGAGGAAGGTTTGGATAATAATTCCTGCAGGACAGATGCACTCTCTCTTTATAGCCCATCCAGGGACTTCATTTACCGACAAAAGTTGAGAGCAAGTCTTCAAGAATCAAACTTCACTTCCAAGCAAAACTGCTCTCCTCAGGCTCTCGTTTATTGCTACAGACACCAATGTTAGTTCTGAGTAGTAAACATCATTAGAAAAGTAGTTGAAATAATTATCCCAAAAATATCAATTTTCACCTGAAATTTTTACCTTTCATTTTCCAACAAATTTCTGCACTTATTTAACAAAAAAAAACCCTATAACATCTTCAAGTGTATACATACTCTTCTCAAATAATCTTCTATGGTTATCCAATATTTATAAGAAAAAATGATGCTCATCTTATGTGATCAACACAACATTTTGGTATTCAGGGAAATCACTGGCAGGGTTAAGTGGATTCCACTTAAGCAATCAGAACATAAATGACTTTGATTGTCACAGTGTTTTATATGGCAGAACAAGTATGGCTAAAATTAATGTGTAAAACACAACATTGATTCATTTTTCCTCTGGCAAAAATGACTTTATGCTGTTGCATAAGAGGTCATGGTAGTCTGTGTCTTGAGCAGATGTGATCTTCAGAACAGAAAAAAACCCCAGTTTAATACAATTAAAAAATGTGGACTCAGTAACTATCTGTTTTCATTGACCACATTGAGTTTCTGGCACATAAAGACCCTCCTGAATCCTCAATAGAAATTAACAGCTCCTGTGTACCTTGAAAAATTGTGGGGTTTGTTATAGCATCAATAGAAATAATTTTTAAGTAGAAACTCAGCTCAAATATAAATTTAATAAGGTAGGATAAAATTCTAGTTGTTCCTCATTCTAGTATGGCAGTAATAAGCTACCAATACAGCAAAACATTCAAACACTGTAATATCTAAGCTACATTATACTTTTTATAATTGAAAAATGTATAACATCCTTTCTTTAGAAACTAAATTAAAGTATGAAGACTGTCTGGAATTAGCTCAAATATGAGTGATTAACAACAGATGCAATGGAAATTGCTTGCTGTGTGTCACCCAAACACATTCAACCACAAAAGGCATTTTCCATAGCAACACAGTGATCACTTAAATTTTTTTTTAAAACCCCCACTATATTTCTTATATGCAGCCCAAAGACCAAGTGTATTTATTTCCAACAACTTAAAAATATTTTTCATTTTGTGTTGTGAAGTGCAGGAGGTGACAGGTTAAACACAGAACTAGAATGTAGAAAAATACGAAGACGTTTCCTTGTAAGCACACACACGGAATTCCTTGGCTCTTGGAAAAACTGAGCTGTTTTACTCTTGGGAACGCATTTTTCTGCTCTGGTTTAGCCATCTAGAATTTAGGCTGAGCAAGGTGGTAAGACATTCCTTTCACAGCTAGTGGAGAAAAACAGGCACCTTTGTAAAGTACTTTTCTTGCGATGGACAGGGGAATCTTATTCTATGTGCTAGAAACTTCCTGGGTTTTATGGAAAAATATAATAGATGGTGTATCATATTTGTTCTGGGCAGACATCAGTGTCTTACTGACAATATAGAGAATTCCTGGTTCTTCCTAGAGTGTCAACACCACTGAATTTAAAAAAAAATGGTACTATTTTATGAACTAAATATTAACAGTAATCAAAAATGCAATTTCCTGTAAATGCTGTTGGGTGCTATGAGGACTAGATTAATTTTCCACAGAAGACTTAGATTCAGGAATCATAATATTACTAAAAGAAAATGTCTGCTTTCCCTACTATACCTTTAAATATTCAATAGATCCTTGAATTAATTCTTATGGTGAACAGAAGATCTGAAAAGTTATTGTGGAAGTAAAAGAAAGAGTTCAATATGTAAGGCAAGATTAAAGAATTTAGCAACTTGTACAAATACTCTCCCAAAAGGAACAAGAGGCAAAAAAGCAGAAATGTCTTGAATACATGTATCTAGACATGGACTGGGAGAAATTAATGTCTCCAGGCACTCAACAACTGCAGTATTTGGTTACCAGACTAGATAAGGGTCTCAAGTATCTGCCTGGCATAGGTATGTCTCACAGCTTCAGATTAGTCTGCAATAAAGCTTTTAGTGAAATTGGTTTTCAGCAGGAAGGCAGCACTTCTGATAGTTCTGGTGAGCTATGGAATACAATTTTGTATTTATGCTAGAAACAACCGATTGCAAACCATGTTGCAATGAACTTTGTGAGCTTGTCATGGTCACATCAAGAACTGTACCAACATCTGCAGCAATGAGGCTCTATTGTTCCCTCAAGCCATCTTCACTTCACTTGAATTTCTATGGTAGAAATTCAATTCTCAATTCCTCAGACTTGGTACAAAAAGTCCAATACCAAGTGTCTCAATTCCTGAGACTTGGTACAAAAATAGTTAATTAGTCAGCATGTGATTTACCTGTAGCGTGGAATTAAGAGAAACAGTGTGAGGAATTTCAGTAAAGTGTGGTGGCTTTTCCTTCCTTAATGACCTTTGTGTATGGATTTTGGGTCATGGTGTTGTATGATACCATGCTATTCTGGATAGGGGCTTAGGTATCATTTTAATTTTTTCTGTTCCTGAAGTTATAAAGGTAAGTGAGAGACACACTATGAGTATGCAGAGCACCACTGCGGATGTCATGACATCAGGCAGAATCATGAAGATGTGGGAAAGGTCAGATTTGCCTCAGCAGGGCAGGAGAAGACCTGGCTGCCACAATGTCACTTTGCAATAGTGGGTTCAGCGGTGTTTGGTCACAGGAGTGACCATGGCACTGTTCAGCAGCAGAGCCTGAATGTCCAACACCAAAGCAGCTGGTAGGAGAACACAGTGCTGGAGGTCTCCAGGGATGGCAGGACTGCTTCCCTCCTCCTTTTCAATGCAAAGGCTCTCCAGTGAGAGGACCTCATCCACAAGGCTATTTCCATGACATTTAAGGGTTTCTGACTGGTTAGCAGACAGGTAAATCAAAATGCTCACAGAAAAAGACACCAAAAATATGCCTGAGGCAGTGGGGTCTGAAATGAGAGTTACATTTAAACGTAAAGGATGTAAAGAGAAACAAACCTAGGGGTTTAAAGATAGAAAAATCGTAGAGAAAGTGAAATGAGCCCATTGGATTAGACTTGTGTGTTGAGCTCTAGGCAAAAGCAAGATTAACTTTATTGAGGTCAATAAATAAACCTCCCCTTCAGAAACAAATTACTTAATTTAGTTCTGTGGTGAGACAGAGCCATCTGTAATGCCCACCCTTCACCAGAGCAGTTCTATAAATAACTACCACTGTTGCACTAAAGCAGAAGAGGATTAAAGCTCTCATTTAGCTCCCTTGCAGAGACAAAATACAAGGTTTTTACTGCATGTGAGCAGTGTAAGTGGTTGCTTACTGCTGGGTGAATGATGACCATCACAAAAACCTTCCCAGGACACAGTGAGACACACTTATTTTTTCCTTTGGAGTTAATATATCTAGATCAGTAATTTAAAAAGAAAATCATCCTCCCCTCTTCCCCCCCCCAGCAAATACCCAACAAAAAAAGGGGTTAAATGCAATTGAAAACTAAATTATTGGATCAGTTGAAATCTGGGTTGCCAAAGCCAGTTCAGACACATAACTATGTTAAACCCTTTTACATCCCTCCATTTTTCTTCAATACTTATTTTTATTATATAGGTCCCCTATTAAGTGTCAATGAAGAACACACTACAGTGCACATAAGTTCTGTTTCAAATATACTAACCAATTCAGTGACAGTCTTACTTTTTTATCACTTGAATGTTAGTGACTGCAAAACATGCAGTACAAGAATAGGTTCTGCTTTTTTCCTAATGATTATCTCAATCTTTAATTGAGCTCTTATTATGATTTGATTTAGTAGAAATATTTTATACTGGGGAAAAATATCTCCTTAATTCAGAGAGACATCAAATAATATATTTTTTTTCTTTTTCATTTATGGTTATTTATATCTTTCTTAGGACTATTAAGGGCTACCTAGTTTTTGATCAATGTTTTTATGGTGATAGCCAATAAGGCTTTTTTTCTTCTATTTAAAGTGGTTTTCATCCTCCTTTTCCCTCTGCAATTTGTTGCTGTCCATCAGCTAGAACAGGGCCATTTGATTCAGAGCAGCTGAGAGGGTAGAGATTTCTGGAAGGCAGTGCAGAACAAGGGCAGGGAAATCCTATCAGTGACTCTCGGGTCCCCAAGATGTGCAGCTGAATGTCAAATCTACTGGCTGCTTGGCTGCCTGTTAATCTCTGGTGAGGGGGTAATAGGAAAAAGAGGGTTTTAATCTTTTTATTCTGTATCACTTTGCAGCTGAGCTCTGTGGGCAAAATGAATAGTCAAGGTTTCAAATCACAGCTGGAATTGTTGCTCTGAAGCTTTGGCTTAAGTAGAGACCAGTTTTGATAACAAGCTGGTAAAGCTCTCACTGGGAGAAAGTCAAGGTTGGCATCCTGCCCAGATCACACCATCAGCAGCAAAAAGATTTTCATTCACACCAGTTGCACTAAAGCTCTCCACAGACTTCTTAAATTTTTTTTTGTCTGAAAAATGATTATATATCTCTTTATTGAAGAATTTCAAAGTTTACTCAGCCTTCAAACTAAAGATTATGTAGGAGCTAAGTGGGACTTTAGGGCTCCAGGACTATAATTTTGTACCACTAAAAAGTCAATAAAATTGTCATTTTTGAGCATAATCTTACATCTCAGGAAACTGGGACAGACCAGAGTGTTACATTAACTGACAATAATGGTTACCAGCTGTCCACTGCACAATTTAAATACAGCAAATGGGCCTCAGTTTGTGCCAATATTTGAATGCCAGCAACAGCATTGTGTTAGAGCAGTTCAGAGATTAATAGTTTCTCTTTTCTCACAGCACCTGACCTCTAATACATTTGCTCCATCTCATAATGGTGCAACGTTTATGAGAGTTTCAAGGAGCAGTCCAAGGTGTGGTTTAGAGCGTCAGCATATTCCTGTTCTCACACAGGGGGTGTTGCAGAGTTTTCTCAGTAATTTTTCTCTTGATTTAGAGAAGTAAGTCTCAAAGAGACCAGTGGCCTCTCAAAATGGTGCAGTATTGTGAAAGTGAAAGTATCACTTTCAGGGCTCTATATGACCTTGTGCTGGGTGTCTAGCAAGAGCAGAGTTGCCAAAAGTGGGGAGAAGCAAGTCCATGCTGACAGCAGTTTGCTGATTGCCATGGTAACCAGGGGCATTACTGTGCCTCTAAATGGTCAAAATATGCATTGCCATCCAGTGCTCCTCAGAGCAATGTTCTCATCGTAACCGTAAGAGGAATTGTCAGAGACAACAAATATGGGGCAGAATTAGTCACATCCATGCTATATTCCAGGACAGGTGCCCTCAGCCTGTTCCCTAGGACCTTGTGCTGTGCCCCTGGTGAAGCATTTCCACCACTGCTGACTTGCTGCAGCTTCTACACCCGTTACTTTACTGCGCTCTTGCACTTTAGAGTTTGTACTGAGCACTGCAGCTCAGTGCCTAGCACAACCTCTCTGTGACATTGTAACATTCTCCAATTTATGATGTTGAGGACATTATGAGGAAAAAAAAAGCTTTCTTTTTTGGAGAGGAAAAATATGCTGTTTCCATTATTATTATTATTATTAGACAGAAAGGAGAGAAAAATTTCTCACTTCTCCATTAAACTATATAATAAAACAAGAAACTTTTATGATGCATTGAATTTGGGACTGCTACTGTTTACACATAGCTATGTACATTTATTTCTAAACATCCTCATGGACTCTAGAACTTCTATAATAGAATTTTTAAAAATAGCTGAATGAGGGGAAAGAAAATGTCTCTAACCTATACAAAACAAATGAAGATGTGTTGTGGTTTTTGCAGGATAAATTAGATAAAGCATGAGAAAATTACCCTTCACCCTGAAGGACACATTTGAAGTATAAAGGCCTTATGAGGTTCTTAATAAATTCAGGGGAGTATTGAGCAATAGCTAGCTATCACACACCAGGTTTTGGGCAGGATAAAGCCTTCCATAGCCACGTCAAGTTACGTGAACCTTCTTCAACATGTTTAAATAAGCACTGGCAAATTGACAGTGTCACACTGTCGGGAACAACTAAGAAAACATAACCTAGTGCAAGTGAAGGAAGGTAGCTGGCCCAACCTACTTGGGTTAGCTGCTGAATTTGGGTCCATCTAGAAGCATAAAATGTTTGAACATTGTGGGCAATCATTTTTAACATTTTTAGTTTTTTTCTGAACCAGAATCTAGATTAATTTCACAGAGATACAGAAAGATTTTTATGATGCAGTTCCATTTTAGTTCGCAGTGAAATTCAGTATCTGTTCAATTATTGGTGACTGGATGTTGGCACAAAAAAAGATGAAATAAATAATTCAGAACAATTAGCATAGAAGTGTAACATTTCACAGGAGGGATTAAACTGGAGTGACTCATTCAATCTATCCTGCTGTTTACAGAGGTTTCAGTAACCTAGTGAGGGTGGAAAAATTTTCCATGAGACTCAGACCTCAGGTTAGGTAAAGAGATGTTTTGAATGAGTTAATTGTAAAAGCTGTGTTTGAGTAATGTGTTGTCTAAAATAGGGTTGAAAGGTAATAACAGCTTCCATGCAGCAGGTCATTGGCCAAATAGAGAATAAGAGGCTCATTCACAGATGGTGGATGTGTTAGGTCAATGGAACTAGCAATAAAGTCTGTCCACAGAGAGTAACACAAAACACCACTCAGAGCAGCAGGATCCCATTCAGAAGTTAGGACACTACACTGCTGGATATCCATATGCATTTGAGGCTGAAGACAATGGCATAATCCTTCAGAAAATAAACACATTTCAAGAAGCAGCAAAAATTGGAGCTTCTCTGCCCCAGACTGACAAAATATTCAGATGTGACATTTGAAAGCAAAGAAATATTCTTGTTTAACATATGCAAGAAAACACCTTCGTGTACATTTCTTGTAAACAAGCAGAACTTTAGCAAAAGAAATCCAGCTCTTGACATTTGTTCCTCTATCACAATTAATCTTGCAAGTTCCTGATCATGAACTAATAACTCTGATTAATGGGACAAAATATATTCAGAAACAGAAGATGATAAGAGAGACAGCATTTTTTTAGTTCCATAAGGGACTCAAACATGTCTGTATCTGACCATGATAGTTTGAGGTCCTTTAGGAGGTAATCTAATATATTTCTGTGACATCACAGATTTTTTAGAAGAATTTGAAAGGATGGTGAGATTTTGACTGGAAAATGGTTGTGAAAGAACTTTCTGGGACATACATCAAGCTGAAGAATAAAGTTAAAGAGAATTCCTATAACTAAGAGGCTATAGCAGAATGAAGCTGCTAGTAAGTATTTTAAATTTGTCATGGAGCTTGAAGAGAATTCTCCCTGGAGCTGGGAAAATGTTCAGAGTTAAAGTTCAGACTAAGTGAGATGAAAGAAAAGAATAATTTGAAAAGAAAAAATTGATTTCTTTGTAAATATATGCCCATGTTTTAAATAAGAATGATTAGTTGGAAGCATATTTTGTGCAAGAAAAATGTTTTGGCTCAATTCTTTACATGCTTGCAGGTAATTTAAAGTTAGCTGAATATCTGTATTGTATCCTCATAGTCATAGTCTTAGATGATTTGTGTGATTGCTGGTTGCAATGATATTGAACTGGCAATTTTCTAAATAGCAGCAAAGTAGCAATCTCTGTGTAAGCAGGTCTATTTGGCACAGCGAGATTATGGTAAAATCTCCCAAGGCATAATTTTGCTACAAAGGGGAACAGTCAGAGGAAGACTTTGATGGACAACAAATTAAAGTAAGTGATTGACAAGACAGAGACAAGTTGAGGTATTCGGCGCCAATTCTGAGAGCCCAATAGCCTGCTGGGTTATTTATCAGGATATTAACGGAAATAATTGCTATTTTTTGTTATAAGACTGCCTCAAAAACTCCTAAGTTCATTCTGTATTTCTGATAACAAGAAAAATTACAAGGACATTTACTTAGTCATATTTTCACAAACTTCGTTTCTGCTCCTCCTGGAGTCTGCAGAATCACAGACAGTCAAAGTTTCTGGGAAAAAGCTTCAGGATTTAATAAGTGCAATATCTTGTATGACTGGTTTCCTTAGTGTCTCTTGACCTTTTCTTTCACAGAGGCACTTTATTATCTTTTAAGAATTTCTGCATATCTTTGAGCAAAAAATGAGACTCATATGGATATAAATCTGATTTGCCAAAGAAGTGTGATTTCTATGGCATGGAAGGATTATTCATTTCTATAGTCTTTGATTTTAAACCTTACCTTTCTGTGAATTATTCCAACAGCTACTCTCTTTCTCAGTTTGATGGTTCAGGTTTTGACCTCATGGATCAGTGTTTTGCTGTTACTTGTTTAGTAAGAAAATACTGTCTCATGAACACACAATGCCCATGTAACTGCACTTGTGTTTCCACACTACTAAAAAATAAGAAAGCAAAACCATGCTTCAAATACAGTACAAACACTTCAATCTTATACATGAAGGAGAACAAGAGGTACAGCTGTGATGGGAGAACAGAATAGAAATAAAAAACCATTAAGATGCATTTGCTTCTGATTTCACTAAGGATCATGTGGTTAAAAAGAAAATCATTAAATACTTGCATTTGAAATGCACTTCCAGAGGTCATTGTCCACTGTGTCCCTGCTCCATCAACTCAAAGCAAATCTAATCAGAACAAATTGCTCAGGGCCATGTCTTGTTGATTCTTGAGCATCTCCAAGGATGAAGAGTCCACAGCAACTCTGGCCAACCCGTTTTGGACCAACTTTTTATTTAAAAAACTAATAACATTATATTTCTATGTTATGATGAATCACAATGTACCATGTTCTAGCTTGTTTTCCTCGCTTCCTAGGGACAAAGATAATGTAGTCATTGGAGATGAGGATATGAACATGGAAACAATCATAATTAGGAAGGAAACAAAGGGGTTAATGATTTTAAGATTAAGATTATTTCATTAAGGTGAGTAGAAACTGATCTAATTGTTTGGAACACTGTGAGTCATTCTAAAGAATAGGTTGTTGAGTTTCTTTAGGCTTCTAAAGATAATCATTGGCAGTGAGTTCTTAATGTTTTCATTAATAATCTGGGCAGCAAAATAACACTGTTAATGCAATTTGCTGACAACATAAATTTGGCAGATAAGAATAGTACAGAGAAAAATTAGAACTGTGCAGACACATAAATACATAAGTTTAAATGGAACAAGAAACATAAACACATCAGATACAATAATATAAGCACATAAGTAAGGCTCACATATGCCTCTCCCAAGTTTACACTTTCCAACACATCTGTGGGTCTTGGGCTAAAGCTCAGCCCACTCCCTTGGTTAGGGCTAGGAGAAAGACAAATTTTAGAAATCTGGCAAACCTTGGTGTTCAAAATAATTTCTAGGCCATTTATACTCAGGAATAAGTTTTGGGAACAAAGTTCAGTCCAAGACCAGGTCTTGGGCTAGATTTTGGGCTTAGTGTTCAGAGACACAAAGGTTAGAGACTCTCTGACCATCTGTTTTTAATATGAAGTACCATTGCACTGGGTTTGTGTGACAAGATTTAGGCAGTGGGGAGGGTACAGGGGTGGCTTCTGTGAGAAGGTGCCAGAAGCTTCCCCTGTGTCCAGCACAGCCAATGCCGGCCAGCTCCAGGATGGATCTGCCTCTGGCCAAGGCCAAGCCCATCAGTGATGGTGGGATAACAGATATAAGAAATGGAAAATCTGCTGTGTAACAGCAGCAGTGAAGAGAGAAGTGAAACCATGTAGAGAAACAGTTCTGCAGCACCAAGGTCAGCGAAGGAAGATGGGGAGGCAGGAGGTGCTGCAGGCCCCAGAGCTGGGATTCCCCTGCAGGCCCTGGTGCGGCCCGTGGGGAGGCAGCTGTGCCCCTGCAGCCCAGGGAGGAGCAGGGGAGCAGAGATCCACCTGCAGCCCATGGGGAACACAATGCCAGAGCAGGTGGATGCCCAAAGGAGTCTGTGACCTGTGGGAAAGCCACACTGGAGCAGGTCATGAAGAACTGCAGCCCTTGGGAAGGACTCATGTTCATGGAGGACTGTCTCCTGCGTGAGAGACCCCTTCCTGGAGCTGGGGAAGCGTGTGAGGAGTCCTCCTGAGGGAGAAGGAGCAGCCGAGACAATGAATGATGAACAGAACACAATCCATAACCCCCACTCCCCATCCCTCTGCATCACCGTGGGGAGGAGATAGAGAACTGGGGGGTCAGGTTGAGCCCAGGAAGAAGGGAAAGGTGAGGGAAAGGTGTTCTGAAATTTGGGGGTTTTCTCATTATCCTGTTTTGATTTGATTTGCAATAAATTCAAATATTTTCCTTCAATCTGTTTTGCCTGTGATAGTAATTGGTGAGTGATCTTCCCTGTCGTTATACCAAACTACAAGACTTTCATTACTTTTTTTCCCCCTGTCCAGCTGAGGTGGGGAGTGATAGAGCAGCTCTGATGGGCACCAGGTGTCCTACCTATGATAGTGAAGTCACTTGTCTGAAAAAGGTGCAGCAGAAGCAAGATGGGTAGAAAAAGCCTCTAACAGCATCCAGGTTAAATGGATTATTGAGTGCACACTGGGGAAATGGAACTAATTAAGAAGTTGCATAGTATGCTCCTAACATTTATAATCTTATAAGGGACCCTCTATACTTATTTTCTTCTTGCACTGCAGAGAAAATTTCTGCATATGTGTGTGCAAAAAAAGAGGTTTGGGAAGAAGGAACTTTGACGAGCGCATTAACAGTGTGCAGAAAGGATAATTTTGGTGGTGGCTGTGGAATATCCAGCTCATTTGTTCACTTCTGAGGTCTGGGAGTCTTGGACACACTATTCATGTTTGACTCCCCTCGGCTCCCACATACACTGCACTACAGTAGAAGTGCACCCAAACATGAAATATTCACCTAATTAATTAGGTCAATTAATAGCTTAATTAGCTGTCTTATTAGCAATGTGCTAAATAGTGAAGAGCAGTTGGGACTTCATAGATTTTAAAGGTACAGAATAATAGTATTGTTCTACATATTAAGGGTCACAGCATTCTTACTATTAAAAATCAAGGTTAGTACAAATAAATCATGTCATCTGGCTCATGAGCTTGGAGTGAAACAGAATTTTTCCCTCTCCTGAAAGACATCCTTAATCACTTTTAGATAGGTTGTGTACCTGCATCTGTTAGCAGAGACTCTTTCTCTGTATTCCTGGCAAGAGTAGATAAAACTGGGAAAGAAAGGGTGTTACAGTGCCCCAGCACTGCTCAGTGTTAGAGGATGAGGAGATGGCTTTTTGATATTGCTTACTTGTCTCCTCATTTAACACTCCAACCATACCCCTATATGTACATAGGCAATTCATAGCACAGGCAATTCTCCTGGCTGTGAACTTCTGTTAATATGAAAAAATAGCCCTTGGAAATTTTGAATACCTTGGGAAAGTCAGCCCTGCTTGTCAGCTCTCAAAGTTATGCATACTTCCAGGAAGATTTTCACTAGAACTTCATGGGCACATTCACAAGCATAAGTGAACTGCCAACTTTGATTACTTGTCCCAAAGAATTGGGATGCAGGAGATTTTCAGGTAAAAATTATAATTCAGAACACATTATACTTTTATTTTCTTTTTGGAAATGACTGAATGTGAAATTACAATAAATTGCTTTAGGTTACCATCAGGACTGGACATATGCTTAACTACTTTAGATTTGGCAACTGAAGAAAGCAAAAGCAGTAGTGTGAATTACAGGCATCATTAAGAGTGTTGCCTATAGTGAAACTGGACAGTTCATTAAACTATAGTTCTTAGCTAGTTAGACCTTTAAACATGGTGTATTATAAAAATTATAGCAATTACCATGATAATTAAATGAGTCATCTATGATTACATCTGAGCTTAATGTCATGCTTAAGGCAAGAGGTGCACTTTGGGCTTTAAAAGGTTAATTGACCTTTAGGAAAAAAAATATAGACATGATATGAAGGACTAGATGGTACCCTGTTCCTAAGTGATAAAGAGTAGCATAATAAGAACCTTCCCTATGTGTCTCCATGACCTCCTTGGATTTCTGTGAAGAAATTTTACCTGTCTGCCTAAAAATGAATTGATTTTAAGACTTTCTGTATTAAGAAAGACAATTGTTTCTCTATTTTGTTTTTGCTCAAATTTTCAAGCATTTAAACATTTTATTAATACTGCTGGTAAGATGAGTGTTAACTTTCTTAGGGGATACTCCTGTAGACATCATCCCTTATTGACTGGCATGTGAACTTATGGTATTTAATGTTTTAAGTTAGCAGTAAAACCAAGTGAACAAAACACTGACCTTTCAGGAAACATCTGATACTAACTAGTACTTGGGAGTGACATGGCACTCTGCATTATACAGGATGTACAGGATCAGGCTGCCTGGGTGCTCACAAGGCTTGAACAGGCTGCAGGAGCCTGAAACAGCCTTAACAGGACTTGCAAAGCAATTGCCAGATTAACATTGCACTTATCTGCCAGTCAAAGGCAACTGAGATGTTTCCTTTCATTTCTCCCCCTTCTGATGGTCATGACTGCTGCAAAAATGTCACCTCAGTGTTCCGTGCTCACCACCTGTGACATTCCCATTTGTTACTTGCAGCTCCTTATTTCTCTTCACCTCTAGCTCCCTATGCAGGCAGAGCTGATGGTGGGGCATCCACATGGCTAAAATGACTGTGTTACAATTACAGGTGTCTTTATCTATGGAACTTTTCTTTCATTTTTCTGTTTGTCTGCTTATATTTTCTTTTACTCTTTGTTACTTCGCCCGACAAATCACATTGAAAAAAGTCTTTCATCTCAGCCCAGAATGCAGATGCAAGAGCTACAAGGATCCTGATTTTTGTCAGGGAGCTCTGTAAGTCTGTAAGCAAATAAAAAAAATTAATAAAAGCAATTTACACGAGGGACTCCCTTATGCTTGCTGCCCTGGGAGTAGGAAGAAGACAAACTCCATTAGTTTGCCATCAGATGCCCACTCCAATAAAAATCAAAACCTATTTGAGATGCTCTATGATCTCTCACATTGCCACTGGCCAGTGATCCAGAAATGCATGGACCTTTCAGAGGTTTTCAGCAGCTGTGTTTTACTCATTCTATTAAACACTTCTCATCTGTTCCAGAGACAAGTGTGTTAGTGGTAATTTCAGGTAAAAATCTGTGTTAGCTTTTTCCTCATGCACGTATTTGTTTCTCTGAGAAATGCAGAGAAATGCTCTGCTTCTGTAAAGAAAGCAAAATTTCCCTAAGAACTTCCTTAGGCTAGGACCTGCTGCCATGCTTCTCAGGGCATCTGAATGAGTCAGCCTCAAAATGCAGTGTTTTTCCTACAGAGTGAGGTGGGGACAGGGCTAGTGTTTGTAGGATTAGGAATCTTCAGAAATATGAATATGCTTCCCTACACTGCAAAAGGCTATGTAAATCTGTATGGTCTGAAGACCCAAATGAGGGCATTCATACTCAAATGACCCCCGAAAAAGTTGGAATCTAGGTGAAAAACCTCTGCCAAGGGAAACTGAAGATTACTCTTACATCTCCTTGTTTTACTTGGGGAATTAGACAGTGTCCTGATTTTGAGCCCAGCTGGAGATGAAACACCATGCAGCTATCCAGTGGAATCAGCAAGAAAATTGGAGGATGAGGGCTACATTTGGAGTGATGCAATAACAAAGAGACAGAATGCCCATACAGTAAGCAATCCTGGACATCTCACAAATTAATCACCTTTTTAGCACCTTCTTTCCTTTCTATGCTTTTTCTGGTTTGTCATTTAAGCAGCTCTTCAGGAAAGACTTCAGATTCACAGAGGCAGGTCACTCAAGGGGATGTCCTCTAGATTTCCTCACCAGTTTACTCTGAGCCAAATTTACCATGTGCACATGTCTTGTACTATGTTTCCCCCTGGACTCAAAAAAAAACCCCAAAACCCCAAAAACCAAATCAAACCAAAACAAAACAAAAATAAAAAAACAAAAGAACCCCCAAGAAAGCATAGTCATAGAGGCAAAACATTAGTAAGACAGAAATAGCTGACATTAACCCTTTGGCAGATACCCCTGGTATCCTCGAACTTTGTGGACTAAGAAAGTGATAGCAGGATGCACATTAGGTGCTTTTAGGATCAGGAATGTTAGACAAATGATAAACAACACAAGTATGGGTAATTCAGCATGCACAGCATGAGCCAGAACCTCTGGGGAACAATAAAGTTAAACATGAATTTGTTCTCTGCTCTCAAGGCATGCTACAAATAGGCATGCACAGGATTATGACTGTTTTTGCCTGCAGTCTTCAGACCTTTTGTCTTCTCTCTCTTAGGATCCTTGATCCTGTAGAATCAGTGATGATCCATGATGAAACTCCAGCTAGGTAGGAGCCAAGAAAAATTTATGACTCATGACAGTGGGAGGTCCAAAGATCCACTTCAGCACCTTGACACAAGACTGTATCATGAGACAAACACCACTGAGCCCATTTGGACATTGGTCACATTTTCTTTTTCCTTGCTTAACTTTCCTTTTGTTTCCCTGTTAAAACATCCTGAGGTTATATACCCAGTTAATAGATTTGCTGCCTCAGTTTCTGCCTCTTTCTTTCTTTTCTCCCATTTCTGGTCTGCCATACCAACATGCAGTGCAGCACAGGCTACAGACCCTCTGTAAGCCCCACATCTGATTCTGCTGCCTTGACAGTCACAGAAACATGTCTGTCACAGCTCACCAGGCTGGACTAATGCCAGCTAAATATAGTTTTAATGGGATCAGGGATTAATTCCCTGGTGGCTGAGAAGGCTTAGCTGCCATATGGCCTCTCTGGGCTGCTTTGCCAGTAGCGCCACAAAAGTGAATTGCCTTCCACAAGCTGGAAAAGGGGAGCTTGGGAAGTAATATTAAGAGAGAGGATATGAAAGTACAGGGTGTCAGGCAGTTTTATGGGTTAGCATAGGAGTCATTCATCATGAAGACTAAGTCCTACTGAAAGAATGGCAGCAAATTAAGGGACAGAAAACATGAAGTTTGCTATCCCATAGCACATTCCCCTTCTAATGTAGAAGGTTATTTACGCCTGTTTCTTCAGTGTTTTCAAAACTCGTAAGAACAAAACCTTTAATATAACAGAAATGATCCAGCAGTTTTCAGAGAGCAAGCTTTGGCAACTTCCACAGGAACACTGGGGAAAATAATCCTAACAAGGATCAGGGGTGTCCTAATGAAAGTAGCTATTGACTTTTCATCATACCCTTGAACGGATAATTAAACCAAGTGAGATGAAGAACAAAGTAAGTGCTATTAAAATATAATCAGTGGTAAATGCAAATGTCAATAATCTAATTAGTGCTATTTTTCCTTGAGAGGCAGCAAATAATAAACCACAGAGGATTACAGTCTAAGATTAAGATTACACTTCAGGATGTCCTGCTGTACAACAGAAACTCTATTGCAAAACCAGTTATACATTCATACCTGTCCTTCCATCACCATGGCTATTTCTTCATGGGAGGTGTAGTTTTACTCCAGCAATCAAGAGCTTACAAAGTACTGAGACTGCTGGACAAACAAATTGGCAGAGTCCTTCATGACTTAACACCAGTGTTACAGATTTAATTTAAGACTTCACAGACACAGTCTGAGCAGTTGAGTATCTTAGCTTGCCTTCTTTGTTGTTTAGTCAGTATGCACACATCAGGGCTCTTTCTAGCTGATACTCCTGGGGGAAGCACAGGCACAGCATCAGGAAAGATGTTTTCCCTTGTTGAGACAGACACACCACCACAGCTTAGTGAAGTCACCTTTGCCAACGACAGCACTCCTCCATCAGCTTGTTTCCATCCACATAAGCAATTTTGCCGCCATAAGGATGTGAAACAGAGGACATGATTTGTCCACATGCTTATGATAGCAGTACTTAGCACTACTTACATCAGCTTAAATTGAGTCCCTTAGGCCAAAAGCATACAAGTTCTAGCCAGGATAGCAAGTGCTGGCTAAGCCAGCATCCCCCCCAGGCAATTTGGTTACACCACCAAATGCCAATCGTAGACCTGTCAAATGAAGAGTGGGCATTTTCTGAATTTTGTTTAGCTCTTTTAGGAAAACTATGTGAGCGGCGTGGTTAGGAAAACCCCCATGTGCTGCTGCTCCTCATGGCATCTCCACGAGAGGGCTCTGCTGGCATGTCCGCATGGGCCCCGGGACAGGCCCGGCTGCAGCCCCGGGACAGGGCCGAGGAAAGAAATTAAACACACAAAACTCAAATCTGGGGAGAAAAAGGAAAAGAAAAGAAAAAGAGGGAGGGAGGGAGGGAGGGAGGGAGGAAGGAAGGAAGGAAGGAAGGAAGGAAGGAAGGAAGGAAGGAAGGAAGGAAGGAAGGAAGGAAGGAAGGAAGGAAGGAAGGAAGGAAGGAAGGAAGGAAGGAAGGAAGGAAGGAAGGAAGGAAGGAAGGAAGGAAGGAAGGAAGGAAGGAAGGAAGGAAGGAAGGAAGGAAGGAAGGAAGGAAGGAAGGAAGGAAGGAAGGAAGGAAGGAAGGAAGGAAGGAAGGAAGGAAGGAAGGAAAGAAGGAAAGAAGGAAAGAAGGAAAGAAGGAAAGAAGGAAAGAAGTCAAAATCAAATGTCCACAATTTTCAGCCAAAAATATTGGTCTTGATGCAATAAGGAAGTGTGCCATGGGGCCTCTTTATAAAATAAGGGCCAAAGTTTGCAGTGAAAAGTTTAACCCTGCCATAGCAAAAAAAAAAAAAAAAAAAAAAAAAAACAAAAACAAAAACAAAAACAACAAAACAAAACAAAAAAAAATAAAAAAACCAACCTTAACAATATTTCACAAACTTTATTCTCAAAAGACTTTGGTTCTCATATGCCTGAGAGCATCATTAGGGTTGATCTTCACTCCATGGCTGCTTGTTTCCTGCAGCACTGTAAACCCAAGTGAACAATGTCCATCTGTCTCCTCCAGCTGATGTGGGGTTTACTCTGTTCGTAGGAGGAGCTGAACAGTGAGATCACTTTGTTTCTTGTTTTCCCCTGTACAACTGGCTTCATACTCCCTCCTAAGTGAGCAGTTCAGTCTGTGTAACTGAGCACAGGTGAAACGAAGACTGAGGCAAGGGCTTTCATCAGTATACTCAGCATAACATCTTTCTGCCCTGAATGATGAGATTCCTGAAACAGAAGTCGACTTTGATGTGCACAGCATCAGGAAAACAGAACTAGGTCACTCTCTTGTCTGGAAATATATTGTCTTTTTCAGCATAGCAAGGGGTTGGCTTTATATATTGGAAAGCTGTAGAATATTATTAGTTTTCTAAAAATAGAACTAATTCCTACTTTTATCTCTAATAATTACAGAGGTTTTGCATGCCTAAGGCTGACTACATGTGAGGTTTTTTTCTATTTTTGTGTATATATATGAGATATTGCTGTACTCTGCAGACAGCTTCAACAGCTTCAGCAGCCCAAAATAACTGTAAACCTAATAACAAAATAATTCTAAACCTAATATTACCTTTTTTCAATGTCTTATGAATTTGAGACCTTTAGAATTTTATTTAAATCTCACAGACATCACTCAGGTGAAGAAAACTGTAACATTCGTACAGGGATCAGAAGCAGTAATGAATGTAAATGACTCAAGCCTGGTCGAACTAAGTCCTGTTAGCATTTCAGTTCATAACCTGAGCTGTCATGTGAGCCCAGAGCCCACACACCTGCTCACACCTTGACTCACATCTGGAATGAGACAAGGCAAGGAAAGTCATGCCCAGGCTAGATCTGCCTCACACACTGGTTTTGCCTTGGCTGGCAGAATGGGTGCATCCATCTCAAACCCTGGCCCAAGCTGACAGAGTCAGAATGAAAGCAACCACGCAATGTCTCTTGTGTGTTAAGTACAGAGGGGAGCAAAGCTGTGCATGTGTCTGACCTGCTGCCATGACAGTATTGTGCTCTGATCTGAATTTGAAGACAAAACCACAAATTTTACCTGGTTCAAAATGCAGAAGGCAGCTGCCTGTGGCCTCCTCAGCACTCCTCCAGCAATGTGCAGTGCAGTGCACTGTGCAGAGCCCCTGGCTCCCTGCTCATCTGTAACCAGGGGCCAGCTGTAGCTCATGGAGTGACACATGCTATTGTCTTCCACACGCTTAGAATATTTTGCTACTTGCTCCGCGATAGCAAGGTTCAACAGGTTCATCAATGAGCTCTGATGAAGTTCATTTTGGCATCAGTGGTAGAATGTTCTGAAAGAAGAACTGTTGCTTGAACTCAAATAGTGGTACAAAAGTCTCACATAAAATTGGATCAAAAGTCTAGAACACCTTTAAACCCCACACCCCACCCCCTCCCCTTCCCATTTGCATATGCCATTTTGACATCACAACTATTGAGTTCAGCTCAGAGCCCTAATTGAACCCTGCCTCAGCCTGAACCTTGGTGGCATAGTGGTCTCAAGGAAGGGATTTTACTAACACTTGCATTAACCCTTGCTAAGTGGCCTGAAGCTCTTAATTTCCAGACCATGTTGAAACACCTTCCAGTTCATTTGGCTTCTGATTAAAAAGGTTGATGATGAAGAGTAGAATTTTCGACAAAAAAATGATGAAATCTGATGTTTAGCTTTTTGAATTTTATGCTGTTTCATTCTGTGTTTTGTCCCAAATGCTAAGAGACATAATTAAATTAACTGGAAAATAAAATAGTTGATTTTCATCATGACTGTTAGAGATTGGAGCACTTAGTCATTCTTGAGGCTGGGGCATTTTTAAAGGTTGCACAGGATTTTCATCACATCTGTTCTGCTACAGGCCTATCAAATCAGATACCTTGCCTCTCTCCTCTCTGATAGGAGAGAGAGAGAACTGATAGCTGATAGGAGAACAGTCATTACAATTCAAAGACCTCACATGAGTTTGGAAAGGTAGTGCATAAAGGTTTTTTAGAAAACCTAGAGTGGATTAAAATATTGGTAGTTAGTCTGAAACTGTGGAGTATTTTTCACGTGGAGGGCATCATTCCAGCACATTTGCAGCTAGAAGTGAGTCTAGACAAGTTATCCATCAGTCTAGGTGTATGTATTGATAACTTCTGGTGGAAGGGGAAAATATGGTATTCAGTAAACCCTATCTTGGTATCCATATAATTATTTTAAAAATAAAAGAGATAAGCAGAAGAAAGAAGAAATGTCAGTATCCATGGCAGTCAAGCACACTACACTCTCTTCTGAGTAAGCATTCTCTGTATCCAGGGGCAGAACCAATGCTGACTCAAATGGAAGCTCCTTGCTGCTGCATGGATGGCCTGTGGCAAACATCAAACTGTGGCTTACCTGCCCCTTACTTCTTTCCTTGAAATATTAGACAGAAATTGCTACAGTTGGCCCAAAAGCACAATATATACCTATTCCCTTTTTTTTCAAAACGCAATCTGAAGTCCATTTTTTCAGTATTTCAAATTTGAAATAGCTTCCTGCAACCAGATCCGCTGGAGCTGTATCCTTTTCATTGAAAATACTGCCTTGTGGGGATTTGCCTCCTCTCTGAAATTCCTAGGATAATTCTGCTATGGGTGGTGCTATAAAATTCAGTGTTGATGATTGTGTTCAATTGTCTTAATGACTTGCTTTTCACATTCTTCTGTACCTAATTAGATTCAAATCAAATGAAGTCATAAGTGCCTGGGGATAAAGAAAAACTCTTAAAAGGCAATTGGCTCAGTCAGTGCAAGCCTCCAAGGGGTGTTTGAAGCAGATGCAGTGATTAATTGGTTATTTCAACTTCTTGTGATGAACTGTTCTGACAGGACAGGTATTTTCATGCTATCTGGATTGATTGCAAAAGCTGTTTGTGTAAGAAAAGCACAGCATTGGAGAGACAATAATTTAATGTGCACATGGGGACTGTATCATCAAAATAAGTATATGGAAGTTGTGAATATGTAATAATTAGTGTGGAGAGGTTAAGAGCATATTTCTAAGATCTAGGCTATGCTGAATAACTGCTCTAAAAGTGGTGATGTTAGTAATGATATGTCAAGTAATAAATATTTAGCTGAAATAAACTGACGTTGGTAATTTAGAAGTAATTATCGGAAAATGTAAATGCTTCTGTAAAATGGTGAAGTCTTATGAAGTTAACATGCACTGAGCCAGCACAGCAACAACTGAGAGAAAATGCAGGATCCATCACTGAAAATCCATTCCGTAGCATTGTACCTGTTGCCTCCAAATCTTTATGGTAATGACAGGATTAGGACAACCTTCTAAAGTTCCTGCTCTGATTAGCCAGTGTTGCAAAGAAACTTCATACCCTACAGGTCCCAAACAGTCTAACAATGCAAAATCTCAGCTTCTGTTTAATTTACTAATTTAGGAGTAAAACATCTTCAGCAAGAGATTTCAGAACTTTGGCTAAGGGGTGTTTAGTTGGGAAAAGAGGAGGCTCAGGGGTGGTGTTATCACTCTCTACAACTCCCTGAAAGGAGGTTTTGGCCAGTAGATATTTGGCCTCTTCTCTCAAACAACCAACCAGGATGACAGAACACAGTCTCAAGCTGTGCCAGGGGAGGTTTTGTAATAATTTCTTCACAGAAAGAATGGTTAAACACTGGAAATGTCTGCCCAGGGAGGTGATGGAGTCACTATCCCTGGAGGTGTTTAAGTGAAGACTGGATGTGACACTCAGTGCCATGGTCTAGTTCACATGGTGGTGTTGGGTTATAGGTTGGACTTGACCGTCTCAGAAGTCTTTTACTACCCAATTGATTCTGTGATTTGTTAACTTGGTCCCTCCTAGGCTGTAACTCTACATCATTTTTTGTGATATAACTTTGACTTTCCATGTATGTTACTAGATCACATCATTAAAGCACAGATTGTTTGGAGCTAAGCAATGAGCAATCACCTTTGGAGTCTCTCTGGGCTTTGGTATTGGAAGTACTTGCATGCAAGACTGTCTTGCAACTGACCTTTTTCCATCATCCCCCTTTTGGCCTCATCTTTTTTACATTCTGACTAATATCCTGTCACTGCTTCCTTAACCTTACCTTGCTTTCTTCATTGTTCTTGCTTGATTGTCATTTTGCTCTGCCATCCCTTTTCCCTGCTGTATGTACTCTGTGCAGACACATGCCCTCCCATCCTACATTGTGTTTTTAATATTTTTGTCTTGATTTATTTTTAACAGAACACACACACACAGGTATGAATAATTCTCAAACTAGTAAGACCTCTGAAGTTAAAGAAAAAGAAACACATTAACACATTATATTTTGGTCTTGCTTCCTTTTGCTCTTCCCATTCTTTTGATTTTTGGCTTGATCTCTCATGAATATTCAGGCTTTATAAATATGTTGTAGTAGGAACTATATCTTTTATCAGTACCTAACACACTTCTGGATGCTATAGAAAAGCTGCAATATGTGGTTAAAATATTTACCTTAAGAACTCAGCGATACAGGTAGCATTCAGACTTGAATACCCTTCTTTCCTTAGGCAATTGGCTCTGAAATAAAAACAGCAATAGCAACATAAGGAATTAGTCAACTTGTATCAGTCAAGGGACTGCACTTGGTCCATTTGTATCTTGTTAACATGGAAAAAATCAAGGCATCTTTGTTGTGATTCTACAACTTCTGTCTAGGAAAACAACACTCCCACACTCAAGATTATACACTTAATTTAGAGAGGAAGAAGAACAAAGGATTGTAAGGTGAAAATACTGCTCAAATTACATTCTGTAACATGGTTCAGTGCTTTGAATTTTCCTCTTTTAAGATAATGTCTTGTTGCTATGCATGCCCAGTGATAAGTTACAGCAGTGTCCCAGTCACCAGATCCCTTCCCACACAATCCCCTTACATCCACAGGGCTTCTATTGCCTTTTACCATATCGCATGCTCAGCATGGGTGACAACAGCCTTGTCCACAGCTCAGTGAGTAGCAAACTTGTCCAGGATGTTTGTTATGTGGGTCTGAGCCTGTAGCAGGCCTGAAAGACAAGCTTTTGCCATGCTTGCCAGGGTGCTGTGACCACTGGAGTATTTTCAAGGCATAAACAGTGTTAGAGAGGCATGAAGGAGGCGCTGGGTTGTGCTGAGAGGAAAAACAGAGCTCATTCAACTGCAGTTTCTAGTACATAAAAAGAGACAGAACTTAAAGCATAAATTTCCCTCTGGGTTTTCATATGTTATCCACCTACTTTACACCAGCTAAATCTTGATTTCTGTATCACTAGTCCTCCATTCATTGCACAGGAGTAAAAATTCAGTCAGGACTAAACATTGCCAAAAGAACCAGGTACCTAAGTGTTAATATGGCAAAATCACTGAAGCAGACCTGTAACTTTGTAACTGGAACAATTAGACAGTGCATTAGAAAATGTAGAGGGATGTCTTTGATTAGTTGTCGGCTACTAATGGCTCATTTCAATTATTTTTTAATTAAAACCATTAGGGTGTTGGAAGAAACAAATCCAATCTTTTTATTTTGTTTCATACTTTTGATGTGTATGTTTTAAGAATGCTCAGTGCAAAATTAGCTTTAATGCATAACTTTACAGCATTATGAATAATGCTACCTTATTAAAAGTGAATCAGTCTGAAAAAAACCCCAGTACTGCACTCTTGCTCCTGGCAATGCGTTTCCTTTTTATTCCTCTGTTGTGATGAGCATAGAGCTTCAGGTTATCATTTTGTTTCACTCTAGTCTTACATTTCACATTGCAGACAGGATCAAGTTTAAGCAAGCACTGAAGGGAATGTGGTTAAATCCCCTTTTACTATTTTTTTAATGCATTAGGAAATTGTGAATAAACTTACAGCTCAGTCATTTTTCTGGTGCTAGACAATACAGCAAAGCTAGGAAAAATAATCATCCCCTCCTCAGATTTGAGGGCTTTGGATCCAAAATTAGGACATGAAACTTTTCAATTAAGTCGATGCTCCAAGAGCACTTCAGGACAGCACAGGTCAGTCATCATATCAAATACCCATCTTAGAGCACTGCTCTCACTGTGTTGCAGTGGTTTGAATACACAGGATCAGAGAATCCACCTGATTAGAGCCAAAGTGGAAAAAAACCATTCAAATAATCAAATAAATCAAAATAATAATCAAAATAATAAAAAAATTCAAATAATCAAAAATCTGTTATGTGTCCCACTCACTCCCTCCTACTGCACCACATAACCCCTCCCACCCCAAGTAAAGAGTGCACACAAAATCCTGGTTAGTTTTAATTCAGTTCAGCCCCCTGATCACAGGAGAGGTTACAATTTAAGCTCCCAAGTGCACTTGTCCCCAGTGTTAAAATTTAAAGGTGAACCCCTCACAGAGTGTCTGACTCTCCACTACAATTAAGAGAGATGTAGGGAAGAATTCATGGGGTATCAGCTGATATCCCAGACACCCTAGGTTATCCAAGGCACTTCTACAGAGCTGTCATGTCTCTTGCAAGATTAAGAGAGACCTATGCCCTTCCAGAAGGGTAGATGGGCAGTACGTTAGAGCAAGAACATGCACAAGACCAGATATTTATGATTAGCCAATTGAATATGAATGTAGACATTTTAAAAATCCACCTATGTTGCTCTCAACCTGAATCCTGACCCTAAACTCAACCTAAAGCAGAACACCACTCACAAGCATGCCAACAAACACCAGGGAGGAGGGCAGTGCAGGATGTAGGTATTGCTCAAAACACAACGGGGGTGAAAACCTCCTTAGAGCAAAAATACTTTATTTTGAGTGGAAATCTCTTTGTGTACTATAACATGGTTTTTATAGTTACCATGTTATTAGTTAAAACAGCAGCAATAATCTTTTACTTTTGGAAAAAAAGAGGCCATTAGTTCCCCTTGAGTTCTAAAAAGACCTCTCAGAAAAGAGGTCCAGCTCAAGATGCATCTTCTCTTAACCTGAAGTCTCTATCAGAAAGAATATTAAATTATCCTGGAATATTTTCTATAATTAATTTGCATTCCTTTGTCCACAGGTTAGAGACTCTGACTCAAAGTGCTTCTGGACTCAGCCAGGGGTGAGGACAGCCCTGAGGGCTTAGGATCCACTGGGACCATGCTGTCTGGTGGTGGAGTGAACTGTGATGAACAGAACAGTAAGAAAGTTGAGGTGAAGTCCCCTCCAATTTGAAGTACTAAAATAGCATAAGTTCACATACATGTGAACAAAAAGGAGACAAACTGTATTTCAAGAATAAAAACAGTTGCTGCAACCAAATAAGTGGATAACCTGAACTGGGCAAGAATGAGAAGTCTAATTCCCCTCAAATTCATGAGTTTAACCTCTAAGCATTTTTCTGCTGATTTCATCTGATTTCCTCACCTACCCTTCTGTAAAACATGTGGACAATACCTTTGCTACGGATATTTCACTTCTAATGAAAACAAGTGTTCATACATCTTCCTGCTTAGGTGGGATTTCTGTGAACATCTCTCTGCTGTGGGAAAAGGGAAAAAAATTCTGATCATTCTCTATTGCCATCTGGGCCTTTTTTTTTTCAGAGATTACTACCTTCCCCTGATTTCATTCCTCTGAACAGACATTAAAAAAGGCAAACTGGGAAAAAAAAGGAACCAAAGAACATTTAGGGAACACAGAACAATATTAAATTTACCAGTAACAATATAAAATTTACCAGTAAACCTCATTGCTCAATTTTTACATATATGAATACATACATAGAGCAGCACGTGACAGAAGAGAAACATCACAAAGAGAGATCATTACTTAGACACATTGACTCAGGAGATGGGAACAGCCAGCCCATCTCAGATGGCATGGGAAGAACTTCCTGGGAAAAGTTGTGCCAGCTCAGAAAGTCTGTGACTCAGATGAAATTAAACTTGGAAGCAAGGACTTGCCTGCAGGGACACCTCCAGGGTAGAACAAAAATTGAATGTAGCATCCTTTTTTAAAATTCTATTCTCAACTCATTCATTTCGTATTTTCTCTGTGTAGAAAATTCTATTTACTTGTATAATAAATACTGCCTTTTATATTTGAAAGTCCCTTTGGTCTTCTATGCGAAAGTTCAAGTCAAGTTTCCCTCTGTATTTTTCTGTATCTACAGAAATTTGTTGAACCTGAAAAGTCTTACATGAAGGAAAAGTTCTAGGTTTATATTAAAATAGAAAAGGAAAACTTGAAAGGATGAGCCTTAATGCTACAGAAGAACTTGCAAGCCTAAGCATTAGGACTCCAACAAGAGATTACAGAATTAAAACACATTTTTAAGTCAATGCTCAATTTATTTCCTCAAGCCTTTTATTTTCATGTCTAGAAGTGGACTTAGTTCATGATTTCTAGCGTTAGTTTGACAGCACCAAGTGATTATGTTAAACTTGGCATTTAAAGGATCACATTTAAAATAAATCAAATACTCAGTGAATATGTGAAAAGAGAATAGGATTTAAGGAAATTATAATGAACACTTGAATGCTGCCAATCAGTCAGAAAACTCTTAAAAGGCGTATGTTCTTGAAATATTTTCTTTGCTTATTTTGATAAGAATAACAGTCATGTTGAAAGTAATGGGACCTTTTGTGTGGATCAATGTCTGAAAAACGTGCTACTAAATTGGCAGGAGCTACTATATATCTATTCTTAGTTAAATAGTCTGAAAATCTCAAATTCTTCTTTAAATCCTTGACATCTTCAAATTTTTTTCTCTTTTCAGGTAGCTCAATTCTCTTCGAATTAAATTGCTTTGGGTGATTGTCTCTGCCAAATGGAAAACAGCAATTTTCCTTAATCTGCAGCTTTTAAAATGTACTTCCCATGATTGTGTGATGTACAGTATTCCCTCCTGCAGTATCTGCTCTGTAATTTGCAATGGATTTCTAGCTTCTTTAGAGTGATCTGCAATAGCAATCCATTAAAATATTTTTGATTAATCTTCATGAGTATCTGATTTGATAGTAAGGCTATAGATTTTTGCAAGAAAATGTATCTGACAGCAACCAATTCTATATTATTTCTTTATTATATTAATTTTATTATTTCTTTATTATATTAATTCTCTCTCTTATGGATAATTAATACCTGCAGAAGTTGCATGTCTTCCTCCAGGGACACTTTTTAAAAACCAATACTTTGTGAAGTATCACAAAGAGAAAAATGAATTGAAATATTCTAGATTTCTAACTATTAAAAATTCAGCAGTTTGCAAAGATGCTGTGATAAACTGCTTCTATTCCCAGACAAAAATAAAAGCAATACATGTTAGGGAATCTAACAAAATTCCCAAGAGAAAGGGTTCTGTCTGACAATATCCAGCTTCTTTACACCATCACTTAGCTGCATTTGGAGCAGCTTAACTTGCTCATTATTTAGCATGAAATCTCTTAGACACTAATACCTGCACCTGGAAGGGGAATGTTTATTTCCTACCTGAGGCTTTACTCCCTGGTAGTTTGTTCATTCAAATGGGCAGCATTTAAGTCCTGACAGCAGCCTGGAAAGTTAGTTGTGCTCAAAGATAAGAGCTGTCCTCTCCTGAACTGCTGCTGCTGCTGCTCTTTTCCTTTTCATCACCTGTCTTTATCAAGATCACAGAATCACAGAATCATCAAGGCTGGAAGAGACCTTCAAGATCATCTAGTCTAACCATCAACTTGGCAATATCATAATCACCCCTAAACCATGGCCCCATGGTGCCACATCCAGACACCTCTTGAACACTTACCAAGATGGTGACTGCCTCTCTAGGCAATTTATTCCAATGCTTAGCTACTCTTTCACTGAAAAGTTATTTTCTAATATAGAATCTGAAAATTCCCTAGTTCAATTTAAGGCCATTTGTCTCAACTTTAAGAGGACTGTTGATGGGTAGATACAAAACCAAGGCTGAAAATAAGGTTAAGCATGTTCCTGTGGGCACATGCCATAATCATGAGGTCAGATCCAGACTTTCCTTTTCTTTTGCTCTCAGAAGCATAGTGTTCAGTTTCAACCCAAGGGGAGAGGATGTCCTAATTTTCAGACCATGGAATGTTGTGAATTCAGGTACTCTTAGAGGATCCCTACATTTTAAACTGGGGGAACGCAGGCCCATCTCCTAACTCATCCTGTCTTCTGAGCAGTTTTGTTAATTGCTAGCCTGTTACACTAAAGACAGTTATCAGTCCTATCACAAAGCTCTATTGAAGTCACCAGCCTCAAAAGAACAGGGGGAGACTGCAACATGAGTGACAGATACTATCAGCAATCTGAATCATCCCTTAAAGCTGCCTAGAGATTCAGAGGGAATCACTCTAGTTAAGAATACAGCATTCAAACAGCATGGAATTAATGTAACTTTTTAAATGTCATGGTTTGAGAACCTGCAGGAAGCAAGTTCCCTTTTGGCCATGGAATAACAGAATTGACTAAGAACTGGAATGCCTATTTTGCAATACATATAATGATCAAACTGTTCTGTAATTGTAAGAAGTGACTTATCCCAATCAAAAGATAGTCACATTTTTCTGCAGTGATACTTTTCTACATTATATTATGTCTAAGATGCACCTAAAAAAAATAAGACACAGTGAAGAATCCTTTTAGGATACCTGTTGTCTTTTGGGCATAATTTTATCTTGATTTTCTACATCTTCTTATCTCCCTTTCAATCAAGACAGAAAAGAAGAAACAACTGTTGTGTTTTGGCCTAATTCCATGGCTGCTTGTAATTTAGAAGTTCTCTGCTGTTTGCCCTGCAAATTGTGGATATCACTGGGTAACATGCCACTAATCTTGTGGAAATGGAACTGAATAGAATGTCAGAAGTTCAGGCAACTATTTGGACAACACAGCCTATAACTGGATTTCATTAGTACTGCACTAATAACTCAGTGCATTAGCAGAAAGGAAATCATGTAGGAAATGGGATGGAAGATGTCATCAGGGTACTTGGATGTTTTCACTCTGGTGTGACAGAGCACAAGAGTTGATGCCTCGACTACTGAAGCTGATGTGCAAGAGTAAAAAAGCAAATAAATACAAACCTTCCTTTTTTCTAATTCATTATGAAAGTATATTAATCTGTTTTAGAATTCTGCAAAGCTGTGCATCTTCCCCTCTCTCAGTGCAGGATCAATGAACAAAATGGAACACAATTCAGGCTATTTGCAAAATTACATTTTTACATGGGAGCTAGAATGCCATAAGATGTGTCACTAGTGATGATTTTCAGGAAAAATAAAATAATTTCCTTTCCTTTTAAAAGGTAGGTAGCAGGAAAGAAAGGAGGAAAGAAATTATTTTACAAGAAGAATTTTTCAAACAGCCACAGGGGGCTTCCTATTGCATGCTCCCACTCTGAGTGGCCACTTTAACAGAAAAATTATGGAAAATGCCAGAGAAATTTGCTTACTGATGGATTCTTCTCATGGGTGGGGGTTTTTTGTTTTATTTTGTTTTGGGTTTTTTTTTTTTTTTTTTTGTTTTATTTTGTTTGGTTTTTTTTTTTTTTTTTTTTTTTTTCCTCTTTTTAATACTCTTTCTTCATGCAGAGGGGAAAATTGGTGCAGCTGTGGCTGGACTGCTGCTGAGACAATGTTAATTCAGTGAAAAGGAGGTATGTTCTTTACAGATGCAACAGATTTGCTTGAGCTCTAGGGGAGAGACAAGAACTTGAAGAGAGGTCTGTTACAGACTACAAAATCCATTCAGGAAGCCTCCTGGATTGAAGATGGTCAGAGGCCAAGGATGCCAGGAGGAGGGTACAACAAGTGACTGTCCACTAGCTGCTCACAGCTCCCACTGGATACAGGATACCAGCTGAGAACAAGCACAGGCTTTTCTTACTGCATCATTATTTTAAGGAAAACAGTATTTCTGCCTCTAAATAAGGCAGGAGATTAAAAACATGTGGGTATTTCTAAGAAATACACTTACACTTAAGAAATTCATTTACATAGAAATGTCAGTTAAACAAATTTCGACTCTAAAAACTTCCTAAGGAAGTGTTCCTCATCTCTGACTTTGCCATTGCAATACGTGCCTGCATGTCTGTAAGTGCAATCCCTCCTAAAACATTTTCCCCTAGAAAGTTTCATGCATTCCTTTAGTTTTCATCACAGCGATTTCAGAAGCTCAGTCAGGTACTTATCATGTGAAACAATTAAGCAGTTATAGGTACAGTAATGTGAGCATTAATAACTAAATCTACTACATCCATTTTGTATGCAAGCTTTTCTATGTTGTGTTAGTAGTCCAAATTGCAATGCTTTGCAAATGAATATGAATAGTCAGCAGTGAGGCTGGGCTGTTACATCACACCCAGAGAGCTATTATTTAGCATGTACATAATATTTCCATCCTCAGAGAGTTTCATGAGCAGCCATGCATTCATCTCCTAAAGATGCCTCAGGCAAAGCAGGTAAATATTACCATATCTATTTCTAAACATGAAAGACCAAAAGAGAGGAAGGGTAGGGAAGCTAAGCGACTCACCCAAAGGCAATCAGTAACAGAAAGTCACTATCAGAGACATAATTACAGGCCAAGCATTCCTAATTATATCTAGAATACATTTAGAGGAGGAGCCTGAGGCCATGCAAGTCGACATGCTTTTGTCAGCATTTCAAACATGAGGTTGTGGTGACCTTTGGAAAAAGCCAGAGAAAGAACTTCTGGATAATATTATCCCTTAGTCCAGCATGCCTGATCCAAACACCTCTATGAATCATTCCAGAAATGTTTCTACCATTCCTTGCAGTGTAAAGAACAAGCACAGAATTATTCTGAGAGATCTCAGCAACTTTGCCCTATCAGTGAGTGGGATTTGTTGACAAAATAAAAACTTGTACAGTCAGCAGTATGGTCAGTTAATAATGCAGAGCATGCTGGGCTGTACCTGATAATTCCCTATCCTGAAAGCATAATGTGGGTGTGGATGCCACCTCTAGTGCTCATAATTCAACTTTAACACTCCATTTTCCCATCCCTGCTCCTTTTATACTGTCATTTTCATCATGTGGAATCTCTCTCAAAAGTGCAGTCTTTCTTTGAAGCTCACTCTTCCCTGTCTCCCCCACAGGAAAAACAAAATCCTTTGCCCATGACCTTATGAGATGTGGCTTTGACTGTTGCCTATTGACTGCTCCTCATGATGAGGGGATTAATCTTATTCTCTTAACACCATTCTCATCTCTTATCTCTAGTCCCTGTTTGCTTCATCACACAAAAATTTTGTAGGAGTGGTGCATTCTTTACAGCCCTTCCATACAGCAACACAGCTCTACCTCATATCTCTCTCAAACTTTACTGACCAATTTTTAAAACTTTTTTATGTCTTCTATCTCCAATCTCATCTGTGCATTCACATTGCCTCTCTCCTTTTTATCCCCTTTTCTACAGAACAGTTAAGTCTTCTCCTTTCAGTCTCATCCATTACACCCAAGCCCTCTGCATTCCAACAAAACTTCCATCTCAGTACTATTTCCCTGCTCCCTGAAAGCTAAATACACCTCAAGGATATTATCATAATTGAGCAGCTCAGAAGACTGAAACCAGGAGAGGACTTGGAGTTTTGAAAAAACATCACCCTATTCTGTGTTGCCTGAACCTCAGCCTATCCTCCTCCACCCACATATGATCAAATCCTCAATGATTTAGATCCTTTGTTTTACATATATTAAACAACATAAGCTAGACTGTTGATGTTATAGAGAGGAATTTTTTGCCTTATTTATTTTTCTAGCACAGTGATTTACCAGACAAATGAGAATTGCACCATTTTTTATAATTCTGTTCCTTTTAATTTACCATTCAAAGGTGGGAGAATCCAGGGCATCCAGTGAATTAAGTGAAGGAAGCATCTCCTTGCCTTGTGGACAAATATACAGAGCTTAGGCATCTCTTTTCCACAGGCAAGGATTACCAAGCTGTGCCAGCTTACTTATTCACATGAAACCAAAACATTTCAGGTTCTATTTCTTCTGTTTTTCTGTACTTGTAGTCAGTACATGTACAACACTGCACAAATTTACAGTCAACATCTTTACCCTTAGCAAGCCCATTTTAACTAATTTTTACTGGGGAGTTAGTGGGAAAAAAATTACAAGAAAGAAGCAAGCGTAAAGGGTTGAATTCTCTAGTCTTCAGAAACACACTTTGGTATTGTTTTGTTCTTCCTTTACTGTATAACTTTTTTCTTTTTTAGTTAATGAAGAATAGTGCAGACTGGAAAGGCGAGCTTATCTTTAGTTTCAATGAAGAAACCTTGTCAGTAGAATTTCTTGATGATTGAAAGAAGTGAGCCCACAGAGACCAGCTGATGGGATTCTTTTCTGAGATTAATCTTTTCTGTTTGCAGATATTTACAACAGTTAAAGGAATTCAGTACTGAGAGCCAGTCTGAATGGCTGAAAAACACTTTTCAACCATTCAGATATATACAGGAGATAGTATCTCCAGTATTGTAAATGAATGTATCACTCTCAACTTCAAAGGAACTGGTTTCACACCAGATGAAAAACCAATCCCGTTGGAATTTCCTCTTGTGCCAGTTTGGTTGCTGTTCCATGTCTAGGTTCAGCTGATCTGGATCAAAAAGGTTCCTAGTCCCAGCTGCTTCTCACTGTATTCTCTAAAGGTTAACCCTCCTGTTTCCTTCCCATGCTCCCCCTCTGATATGTGTACATAATTGTTCTCTAACCCAATTCAATCAAAATGAAACAGGTTAGGAAAAAAACCCTACTATTTAAAGTGTGTGAGCTAACCTGGATCATTTTGACTGAACTGGGTCAGGGAGTGATTATATGTGCCTTCTACCAGCTGAATGAAAAGGAAGGGAGACAATCTATTTGCTTGGCTTAGTAACAGTCAAAACAAGCCATAGGACTGCAGCTTTATGTGATTTATTCATAGACTGCCTGTGGATGGTATAAACTGGCATGTGGTCTAAGAGATGTCTCACTGTGCCCTTCCTTTTGATTTGGTTTCTGCATAACTGAAATGCCCTAACAAATCCTCTTGAAACCATAATGGGGAGGTCAAGTGAGCATTTCAGGTCTCCCAACATGCTGATGCCTTGGGAAGTTCTGCCACACACACTAAGTGGTGGTAAAGCCCTGAGACCAAGATGGTTTAGAGCAGTGCTGAGGGAGATGCAGGGCAGCAGCTAACATGTACGTCTTTTGAAATCAGCCAGATGGTTTTTTCCTGGCAGATAGAGACAGCCCCCTGCTATTTACTCTGAAGAGGAGAAAGGATTTGCTATCACCATCAACATGCAAATGTTACTGCACCCTGTCTAACAGATTTAAGCATTCTTCAAGTGAAGACATTTAATGTCAACATTTGGGCTTAACAGTCTTTGTCAACAGCTCATTTTATGTAACAAGCCTGTACTCTGCCTGACCTTTAGTTGAGCAGAAGGGAAAACCATAGCATAGACAGTGCATGGCCTTGGATGTGTGCTTTTTGGACACAGAAATCTCAGCCTTTCCAGTGCTGGGGCTAGTATTATTACTCTGAAGCCTATTCCCTTCTTGGAACAAAAAAAAAAACCAACAACAAACCTCAACTGTTTTGGCTTGTTTGGTCTGTTAAGCAGAAAAAATCTTCATTACAACTCCTCTTTCTCAGTCTCCATTACCCAGCTCCTGCAAGAGTACAAGAGCACAGGAAACACTGTCTAAAATAAAAATAAATAAATAAATAAAAACAAACAAACAAAAAAAAAAAAAAACAAAAAAAAAACAAAAAACAAAAAACAACTGTTTAGGAACTATCCAGGTAACAGCAAAATTCACTCTTGTGTCCCCACCTTTTTTATAGGCTCTTATTAAATCCTGTTAGGCTGTGCTAAGGTCTTCCTGGACCCCTCTCTTCTTCAGGCTGAACAACCCCAGTTCTTTCACCCTGTTTTATAGGAGAGGTGTTCCAGCCCTCTGACCACCCTTGTGGCCTCCTTTGGACTCACTCTAACACAGCCACATCCTTCTTATGAAGCAGACCCCAGATCTTAAGCAGTGCTGGAAGTGTAGTCTTGCAAAAGCAGAGGAGAAAAACAAAATCACCTCCCTCAACCTGCCAGGCACACTGCTGTGGGTGCAGGCCAGGCTGAGGGTGCGCAGTGTTGTCATAGATCCAGGCCTTTATCCACCTGTATCCCCTAATCCTTCCCAGCAGAGTTACCCTCAACACTTTCATCCCCCAGCCTGTAACACCTGGATTTCCCCAGGCAAGGTGCAGGACCTTGCACTTGGCCTTGTTAAAGCTCCTGGAGTTCTCATGGACCCACTTCTCATGGTCTCAGAGGAATCAAGAGCTGAACTACAACATTCAATACTGATGCCCAGAAGATATTAGTAAATATTAAGGGCAGCTGTCAGGACTATTCAAAAATCCTGTCTGAGAGCTGTGGTCCACAATCCTTCTCAAATTCAACACCTCCTCAGAAATGAGGGTTAACCCTGATGGTGATGGTTTTCATGGGTACAGCTCTGCCAGCAGCAGACATGCTGCATGCTGTACCCACTCTGCAGTGGGTTGTTAATCTTCCCTGCTGGAAAAGGGTGGACAGCTGGAGGCAGTAACCTCTTTTGCCATTGTAGTTAAATCCATCAGAGACTGTGAATCATAGCTCATATTATTTTCCACATGAGCTCCATTTGTGCTGCGGTGAAATGATGCATTTAACAGAAAACAAAATGAAGTGCTGAAACCATTAAATTCTTTAAGACCAGGAGACACCACAAGTTTTTGTCATTAATCTGCCATAATTAGGAACTACTATTAATGTAGTAATGTATTATTAATTAAAGATGTTCACAGTACATAATATCGAAATTTTGTTAATGAAAATGCTACCATGACATGATATGGTGGGATGCACTATTTCATCTACAGCTAATTTTGCATTCCTGATAGTGTGGTGGATTGATGTAGGAATAGCACAAATATAAACTTGAAGCAACATGATCTCAAATTAAAGCTTAACTTAGAGAATTATTGTGGTCTTTTTCCTGAAAAGAAACTTTTCAAAATATAGGAGGTGTGAGGGGAAGATCACCTGTTTAACCAATGCAAAAACAAAGCCTGGGTTTAACTTCCAATTGAGATGAAATGAGGTTTCAAAGCTAATCACAGCCTAAAACGTGGGAGTTTCAGTTGCACTTGAAATCACAGAAGAAAAGTGATGGAAAAGGTGTTATGTTCAAATGGAAGGAGGATGTGGTTTTCAGGTTACCTGATTTTAGGCCATACAAGCTGGACAGACTTGTCTGTCTCTATCACTACAAGCAATTTATTTAGACAGTCAAGAACACCAACATAATAGAGAAAAGTAATATATAAAAGTTAAATAGACCTATATAGTATGCTTATTGTCTGTAAAATAGACAGTAAAAGATAAGATCTCTTTGCAGAGCAGAGCCTGTTATATTTAACAGGAAAATGCAAATCCAATCCTGATTTGCACAGAGACTAAAAAAATTAATTTTTCTTTAAATCTAGCTTGAAGAAAATGCAAATCTTCCTCCCTAATATTTTTCATGATTAAAAAAAAAAAAAAACCACCAAAAAAACACCCCACCACACAGCACTTAAAACTATGTTTCATTTTCTACATACAAGATGGAATTGAAAAGTCAAGAAATCTGACTTTCTCTTCTTTTCCCTCACCAACAGATGTCATGCTGCTGGCTCCTTTTAGAGCCATGATATTCAAACTCCCTCCCATACCCTCAAGAAACAGACAGAGAAGAGGTAAGGAGGGCATGGACATTTCCCTTCTTCCCACTTAGTCTGCCTGTGGGTTACCAAGTGGAAGACTCTTTTCAGCTCTTTTTTATTATTGGGTAAAAGCACAAGTGGCAAGGTGCTGCCAGACTGAAAGTTGTGATTTTAGTTTTCTGAAAATATTTGTGAATATGCAAAAGAATGAAAAATTTCTGTTGACCCTATTACGGCTGGTTTTTCATATGTGTCACAAGAAATGGAACTGGTAAATAGTGTGATGAGAGGAAACAAAGTGAACAAAATCTCATGGTTATTTGAAACTGTGCACATCTTGATAGTTCCTTTCAAGCTGATTTTTTAATGGCAAATTTAATTTTCTTCTTGCAGACAGAGTGGAAGTAGCATTAGGCATACACTATCTTTTATTTTATTGCAAGATCTGTTTCATTCCATGAGAAAATAAGACCATTCACAACTAGTTATCCTGTAAAATCACATTCAAGCACAGAGAACCTGGCAGCCACAGCAAAACTCTGGGAGATTTTTATTTGTCATTTTTATTTATGGAAGCCTTTGGTATTCTTGGCACTGTACAGAACAGAAAAAGCCAGAAATCTTCTCTTTCCTATGGAGTCTACAACCTGTGGGTTGAGCTGTGCAATTTAAGGCCAGCCTGAGTCTAGAGTAGGGAAGAACTGCACCGTGTCCTGGAGTGAGAGCACACCGGCTACTGCTCTTCTTGCAAAGAGAAAGTTTGCACATCTGCACATCTCTGCAAACTTTGCTAAGCCAGCTTTGCTCTTTCCTTTGATGCAGTACCATGCCCAGGGAAGCTGTAAAAATGTGGGATGCAGCAGATGTTTGAGTGAGAAGTGAAACCACATGAGGCACAGGTTTTGTGGCCAGATGTCGAGAGCAGCAGACTGCTAATCTTGCAAAATGGTCAAGATTTTGTCTACTGTGTGCAGGGCAGTCTAGGTTTAGTGCTACTGGTGCTATTGCCAGAAAGGGGTCAAGATGGATGAATTAATAGTTCCTGCAATGTGAAACAACTCCAGTGCAACACCTTTTACAAATCATTCTTTTCAGCAGCAGTGATGGCCTGTCTCTGGCCTCCCACCTTCTGAACAATAAAACTTACGTTTTCCTAAGATGGCCAAGAAATGGAGAGTACACTATATACTATAAATTGTACTTGTACAATTTATGCAGTGCTACGTAGACAGCTCTACACCAGGGCTAGATAAACAAATATATTTAAATAGGACCGTGCACTGTCTTGCAGTGATATTAGCTTGGTTCCCAAAAGCATAAATTAATAGTTTTCAACTGGGGCAAGTTGGGATGATGCATCATTCTGACATGGCTGTAACCCTGGCAGTTTTTGAGTCAGTTGATTTGCAGACAGTTTGGATATGCTGTAGTGCCTGATGTGGAATTATCCTTTATGATCTCCCTGCCCTCACAGCCTCGATACTTGGATAATGACCCACCCCAGGCAGGTCCTAATTTTGTGAGAGCAGTCCAGACAATGAATATACTGAGTAAGCAGATGATGTACCCAACTCAAAATGGTTTAGATGTCATTTTATGATTAAAAAACTGTGTAGTGAGCACAATTCTTGCAACAGACTACACCAGGAAGGCATTTATAAAAGTGAATATAAGGGGAAGATGTAACGCATGCATGATCTTTAGGCAGTGGCTATAGGTAACATCAGACAATATGGGAAGACAGACTGGGAGATCATGTGTCAGAGTTGCCATCAAACAGTGGAAGAGTAGGCAGTTTAAAGGATTTGCACAGAGAATGGGGAATCTGTTGAGTATTCAGAACAGGTTTGAATGTGAGCAGAAAGGCTCAAATTAGTTACTATAGGAATTTAGATCTTTCAGAGAAGGAGAGAGGAGATCTGCCCCTGACGAGAATGCTGCTATCACTTGTCCATTCTACCAGAGGTTATTTGGTCACACACTCCCTAGATTTGTTTCCTGGGGAGGTAGACAGCAGAAAAGAAGTCAAAATAATTTTTTGTATATTACTTTTCCCTAAAAGATAGAATGTTAAGTAATTTTTAATAGGTTTTTGGCAAAAAAATAATGGAGAGGGAATACTCATGTTCTGCATATTTAATATGTTAGTTTCCATTCTTTCAATTGGAAAAATAGAGGACTAAATAGGGAAAAGAGGGTTCTTCTGCACTTGTCCCATCCTTGCTGGCACAGATCACATTCCCAGCCGTAAATTGGGAACTGCAGCAGCAGCAGCATGTGTGTCCTCAGTACCTCTTCTCCTCAATTTTCTGGAGCAAGCCATCAGTCTCCTCTCCCAACCAAGGAGAAGACATCAATTAATCAACTTGAAGGGAAGATTTGAAGTTACACTGTTACTAGTGTTTTAACTGCTGTGTTTTGACTGCATGGGAAACAGGCTGACTCTTCCCTGCAGCAACAGAGTGCATGGGAAGATTTGTACTTTTGTCATATTGAACTAGTCCCCCACATACAGCTATACATCCCATGCTACATATTGCACAGAAAAAGTTGTTCAGCAGCTATCTAGATCTTGTTTTACACAGAAGTTTATGAAACTCAAAAACCCCACTGTTCTTTCAGGAGCAGTGTAAAGAGAAACTGGATCAACAGTAATGGTTCACACTACACATATGTATTTGTGCTTATACATGTCTTTCCATATCCTCATGAAATTTTAGATTTTTTATAGGAAGTCACAGTCAATACAAACAACAAAGTCCCATGTTACAGCCCCTGTGAGGACATGCCAACTTTTTTACACATGACAAGGTATAATGCCATAGAGAAGCTCTGTCTCAGTTCCTGGACTCTCCAGTGACTCAAAATATCTAAGCTGGAACCTCAGGAGCTCCGCTTTTTCTGAAAGTTGAAATTAAACCTAAAACTGACATAAGCCTAAACCTCTCAGGAGTTTTCAAAATGTTCTTGGTCTTTTTTTTCTCTGCTTTCAGAATGTTTTGATAAATGTCCTCTCACATAGGTGTCCTTCAGGATCCTCTCCACAATGAGCACACCTAAAGTAGATATTATTCAAACAAATGCAAAAGTAGTATCATTTAATATGCCTTAGGCTGCCCTATAGAGATATATATCATTCATCAGGGACTCATCCATAGATGTTTTCTATTTCCCTTGCCTTGAGAACTTTCAGATCTACAGATCCCAGTTCCAAGAAAAGGGCCATGAGACTATCTGCTTTCATCCTTTTTTATTTGAAGCTAGATTATTAAAGAAAAAAATATGTAAATTTCAGAATGAGAGAAGATAGGGAATCAAATTCTGTACAGTTTGCTTAATATAAATAAATTCAATAAATCAGAGAAACACACAAGATTATTTAAGGAATTTTGGTGTTGAAAATTCATTAGTATATGTAAAAATCATACTACCATTAATTATGTAACTATCTTAGATGTCCTTTTAGAGCAGCAGAGATGCTGATTACTTTCATGTATTTTTTCTCTTTTATATTTACATACTACAAAAATTCACTACAGAAATTATTATTAAATCATATGCTGATGAATGAGCACAAAACTATTAATGGCACATAATTTTCAGTATACATGTCCACTAGAGTATTTAGCAATCCAGGCAGATCTTATAGTACGCCCTATGTGCTTTGATTTTCTCTGTTAGATGATTGAAAAATATTCATTAAGAGATTTCTCTAATGAGCTGCGTTCAAGCATAAAATAGGCCATTCCTTTTATAATTTAAGTGTGGTTTTTGGAATATAAATATCCTTCAATTCCCTGTAGGTACCAACTTCAAATAGGGGTTTTGTCTTAACACAGATTTCAGGATCTTTGAAGGGTCTTTGAAGTTTATAATTGGGTGCAAGCTGAAATGTGGTGTCACTCACTCAAACACTGGCATTTCCACTGCTTATGTTTGATAGAAAATATACACTTTTTTGAGATATATCCCCAAATTCCTTTGTATAAATACTGTAGAAAGCTGAGAGAATATTCACATTATAAAATCAGTACAACACCACATGACCCTCTGGTCTGTTAATCCTTGATCCCATTCATGGAGTTACATCACACTTACCCTTTTTGTTTTCCATTAAGTTATTAGAGAGAAAGCTTTTTTGTGCTTTAATTTATTCTGTTTTCAGTTGCAAGGCACTGAGAATGATTGAGCAGTGGCAGCTTTTAAGAATATACATAAAGGCCAAATATGATGAAAACCAAAATAGTGTTTTCCCATCATCAAGGTGAAAAGCACAGGGTGAAACTGCCCTTTGTGCAAACGTTTTGCTGTTGTGCCTGTCTGAAGACTGTTAAAAATAAGAGCCATGTCCTGAGAGTGTAGCAGGTCTGAACTTCTGCCTCCCGGGGAGGTAAGCCTAGCTGAGGACATCACTTGTCAGAAGTGGCATTTCTGAGCTGGATGAGCTCACTGTGATTAGTTGGCCCTTGCAGAGTTGCACAGTGGCAGACCAGGAGCATTCTGCTTCAGTGAAGTTAAATAGCTAGTTAAGTGATGAAGTGAGGGTACTGTAGCTCCTTTCCTTTGCTATTTCCTCTTCAGTCATGAACAATTCCTAGCTGATGCTAAATTGAAAACTCACTTTGGCTTCAAGCTCCACCACAGATATTCAAGTAAACTTCAAGCTGTATTGTTGCACTCATCACTGCTTTGGCTTTCTTAAATAGAATCAAAGGAGCCTTAACATGTTGGCAAATTAAAAAAAAAAAAAAAATCCAAACAAAAAAAAGAGCCAAGCACAAGGACTGGACTTTGGCACAGAAGTTTGGCACATGTGACACTGGGTGATGGTGCGTTATAAGCAAAAATACCGAAACCAGAACCAACACCACTTTGTAACCTGCTGTGTCCACCAGGGATAAGCACAGAGCAAGGGTTCCATCAGGAACAGACTGTAATTTTGAAATGAGTGGGAGGTAGATACATTGTGCACTCCAGCTACCAAGACAGCTAACAGAGCTAAAGGGAGTCTGGTTTCAGAATAAGGATGGCTCTTGAGGGACAAGCACGTAAGAGCTCTGCTCCCACAGGAGTACTCCGAGCATGAGGCCACCATTGCATTTCTTCATGCCTCATCTTCTTTTGGCTCTGTGATCTCTGGCCCCCGGTGCACATTCTCAGCCACCTGAAAAATGGATATGTGAGTTCAAACTACTCTTCAGCTCAGAAGTCAGAGTAAGATTTCTTCCTTCTCAGGCAAGCACATAAGAAGATAGACCTTATGGTAAAGGATAAAACTGCTGTCACAAAATTCAAGTGAGCAATGATTCCAGGTAGCCATCCAAATGAGAAAGGAAAAACCCCCATGTTTCTATAATACGTGCAAGGTATCAAGATGATTGAAGTCTAATATCAAGCTCAGTAACTTTCTTCTTTTTCTCAGCCAAAAGACTCTGGGGACACTGAATGTACTGTCACATCATAATTTAATCATGCTTCTTTTTCCTTTCCTGAAAAAGCATTTTGGAGGATGTCATCTGTGCTAAATGCTACACAATCAAAACCCTATTAGTTATACTGTCAAAATGAAATTCATTAAACTTCCAACCAAATGTAGGCAATTGTTCTTCAATGTCACTGATGTGGTCAAAATACTTTTTCAATTAATTTTCACTAAGGAAAAATTTCAGGGTTAGGATTGAGCGGTAATTTATCCTCCTGTAAGTCATATTTGTTTTTTCATTGCCTCAGTTTTATTGTGAAGGTTCAAAGACATAGTTTTAAATTGCTGTAAAGTGGCAGTCTGTTCACTGAGACATATGAGCACATCAGGCAATTAGGCTAATCTTGACAGGCATAAATCATCTGTGCCTTTAAACCTGAAATCAGTATGAAAGCTTGCTTCTCAGACCAGGATTCAGAAAGACAAAATAGCCATTTTCATTGTGGTAACCAGCTCGTTTCCTTTTGGAGACACTTTTGATGACTGCCTTCTATTTTTCTCACACCACTGAAAACAAGCATGAATTCAGTGCCCCTACCTTAATAAAACTGACAGCCTGACTAATCCACAGCCATTCCCAGGATAACAAGCAATTTTAAAGATGTAGTTTTCTGCAATAAATACCATAGTGTCTGAAGTTCTGCTTGTCCTTTAATTCTCATCACTCAGCCAGGGCTTTCCAGTTGCTGCTCACAGTCCTGTGTGGTTTACCAACATCCACCATTCATTGTGAAAAATTCACTGTGCTTTAGCCATTGTTCATCCTGGCACAGCTTTATGCTTAGAGAATACTCCATGAATGATCCACTTGGATCCAAGGCTTTCTGTGGCTCAAAAATACTGGTTAAATAGGTACTTCTAATTTAAGAGACCTAAACAGTTTTCAATTTTTTCCAATGCTTGAGAAACCATGCTGTAAATAATTTTCTGCAAATACCTGTTTGATAAAGAAACAGTGGCATTTGGCAGCATCATCACATAAGCCTTATATCACAAGTCTAGATGGAAGGATAAAACTGTGTAGTGTGATTGGACAACATGCCGAAAAAGAAAGAGCAGCTTGTGTTTGAGGGTCCCTCTTAGCTGTTACACCTATGATCAAGAGAGATATGGACTCAAGTCACTACTAAGCAGCCACTGTTAGTTTATATCTTGTTAGAAAGAAGCACAAGGTTAGAAGGATTCAGTTCTCCTCTACTTATAAGAATTTTATGCTTATGCCATGAAACCAATGGCTTGGACTTAATGCATGAAGAGTAAGTAAAACTAATGTGTGAAAAGATGGCTGGGGATCTCATGGAAAGATTACTGGGAATAAAACTAGAGGAAACTGAGATGTAATATTCACAAATCAAACTGAAGTTATAAGGGTCTGGAAATTACAGGGCAAAATACAGCTGCTGCTCCCTCAATGGAGGCAGGCACCACAATGATTCCCCACAACTGTAAGCACCTGCTCAGGGAGGTGGAATGGAGTTGAGCCATGGCCAGGCTCTGTTGAAATCCTGGTAGTGAGGGGATCTCAATGGTACATTCCAGCTGATAAAATGTGTGCCACCTGTCAGCCAGGGGAGAGAGGGGAAGATGTCCTGCTGCTGAGCCAACAATGTGGTGAAATCACTCTCCTCAAATGAACATGGTTCACTAAAGCCTAATGGTAACATGAACACACACCTCCATCCCAACATTACCCAACACCAAGGTATGACCACCGCTCACTGGACATGGGCTCTATATTCTTTTTGATTGCATCTTTAAAAGTGAAGGGAGACAGTTTTACTCCAATCAGTAACAAAAGTATGCATGACTAGAGTCACTCAAGCTCCTCCTAAACTTAAAGAAATAGCATGAAAATAAGTCAAGAATGGGACAAATTTAGGGAAGACTCCATTGTAACTGCTAGGACCAGTTGATGGGCTGAACCCGTCTTCCCCCATAGGGACACCTATTGGAAAATAATAATATTCTGTGCATTCTGAATACCCTTACTGGGGATTAGAACTTCTTTGTATATTGTTTTGTATACGTTTTTGCAGTCAGATAGTATCACCATCAGTAATATTAAAAAAGAGTGTTATTCCATTAACCATTGATGTGAATCCCTCACAGGCCCTGGCAATTGATGACACTGCACTGGCAGCAGAGAACATAATTACAGAGGAAGTCCTGACCTGCTGAGGGGTCATAACGTGGGAAGACCCACTGAAGGGTCTTCCTTATGCTGTTGGGGCATTTCCCTGAAGAGGTGAGTCGAGCTGCCCTCTGACACAGCAGGACTGCTCCCTGAAGGGTGCCCATAATGGGACACCAACAACCTGGTCAGGCACAAGGGTCTTGTCATTTCTGAGGCACTGACAGACACATCAGTTATTAAGGGTCGTGGAAATCTCCCCTTTTCACATGAAAATCTCTGCCTTTTCATAACTTTTGATACCATAATGAATTACTTTAATACTAGGATGTCATGTCTCCATATTTGGCTGAATAGGGTTTACACAGTTTCTGCCTCAAGCATGAGAATCTTTTCAATTTTTTTAAGGCTTTCAAGTCTGACTAATCTTACTCCAGCAATGCTTAAGTGTCTCTGGCACTTTTATAATTTTTTTCTTTCTCCTCAGAACCCAAAGACAGTTCACAAGACAAGTGGTATGTGGTTGCACCTCTTAATGAATCGGCAGAATTTATTGCTTACTACAGGGAGTGTACTTAGTGCTTTTAGTACATAAAAGCTGTCCAAGCTCTTCTGCTCAAGCTATGACTTGTCTGACAAGACTCACTGTGCTACTTTCTCTATTTGAAGACTTTTTTTATCTGCACCTGAGGATAACATTCACACAAAATCACAGAATGATAAAGGTTGGAAGGGACCACATTTATAGGTGTAAACCATCTCCTACACACCTAAGTCAGGGACAAGAGAAGGTTCTTAAAGGTATTTGGGAACTTCTCAGTCTCATGTAGGTGTAAAGATCTGTTAAAGATGATGTAGTGGGTAGAGATCTTCCTGTGACAAATTCAGTGAGAGCAGGGCTTGGTAGAGTGAGTATAAATTGGGAAGTAAAGAGATTTGAACTAAGATAAGGGATTTTCTGATCCAGATGAAGGAGGGATTTAATGATTTGCATCTGTGTATAACAATTCTATGGGCAGGAGCAGAATGCTTGGGAAAATACACAAATTTGGAATATTTGGATACCAAGTACCTTCAGCTCCTCCAGGTTCCTTCCCTCTCACCAGCTATGGAGAATTACCAACTGATGGGCAAGTTGCATAGGGGCTGTAGAAAGGCTCCAGCTGCAGTCAGACACACATCCTATCCATTGGACCTAACCAGTCAATGTGTCTACTGCTTCACAGAAACTAGACAGGATTCATGGTGTCCCCTGCTCGCAGCTCGTAAAGGGCTCTGTTGGGCTGAAAGTGCAAAGGTAGTGCATGTACTGCAGCTATGTGTTGCTTAGATGCTCTGTGATCTGAAATGACCTGGAAAATGCATTTTGCTTTTCAGATATGTTCTGGCATGCTCCAAAACACATACAAAAAGTCTCTTTTGCAAACTGGAAGGCGTTCTGACACACCACTTCAAACAAGCTTATCAAAGAAATACCTGTGGTAGATAGGTCTCTGGGCAAGACACCCACAGCACAGAGAATTAAGTAATGACCATCTTCTGCATTCCCATGTACTTTATTCCACCTTGGAGTTGACAGTGTTTTAGAAATTCTGAGTGGTAACATTCTAGCAAGACAGGGAAGTACTTTTCTTTACTTTGATATATGAAGAGGCTGAAGCTCAGACGGGCCCAATGACTCACCAGTGTCCCTAAAGTAAGTGGCATGAGTTAAAAAGCAAGCCCAAAGAAGAGCTTGCTATAGACATATAAGGTATATCCTGCCAGTCACTTCTACCTGAAAGAATATTTCTCCTTTTGCCCTTTTTTATTGTTGTCATTCATTCTGCATTTTCTCTGTTCTAATTGTTAAATCAGACATTTGCCAGTTTTGTCACACATAATATTTTGCACCTGAGCAATCCTAGATGAATTCATAGCTGAATCTTGTTGTAGATAGTCTTACAGAGGGCATCTCATAAATTCTTCCACTCTTCTATTGCAAGGAAGCCAAGTACACCAAGAAAACCATTTTTATCTAGGTTTCTGGTTCTTTCATATTCTGTGTAGGATTCTCCCTAAATAGTCTACCAGTCCAGCTCTTTTCAAAGAAATGCTGTGTTAGGAATCTATTTCATTTGCAGCTTCCTGAACACCTTTGTGGCTAAGCAGAATACAAAATCTGTACCTTGATTCATTAAAATTTCCCATGGCAGACCAGCTCTGAAAAAACACTTTTTTAAAGGCTAATACAATACGTGTCCAAAGAGTTCAATGCTGTTGCCTTCGGTCACCACATAATATGGTTGCCAAAATATGAGAAAGATAGAGAACCAGAAATACTGCACAGAGATGCACTAATTAGATCATTGCTTATTCAAGAGAAGAGATCTTTCATCTCCAGGAACTCAGGCAATTAGGTGAGGTCTGTCACAGTACACCACAGGGGCAGCCAGCTGATACTAATGAGTTTTGTGCAGTAGTTGAGTAAACAACCAGTCATCACAGTCTCATTAAGGTTCCTCCATTTCCATGTTTTCTTCCCAGTTGCTGGGCTCTGCGGTCTGGTAGTGTGTTAAGGCCCTGTCATTACTTTGTGTCTGCATTTATCACTTCTGCTTGTTCCTCCTTCTCTCTGTCCACACTGTTTTGTCTGCAGTGTGGGACTGGTGCTGACCCTCTCACTCTGCCCTCACCCCATCTGTATAATTTTTTTCATGTCCTAGCCCATCTTCCATTGGATGCTCTGACCTGTTTAGATATGTGCCTCCTTCTTGAGGTTGATTTAACAGCAATGAAAATTCTAGTTATAGAGAATAACTCTATCCATTTTGTTCAGGATAGCAGCTGTCACAACTGGATGGGTTTTAGTCTGTTTTATATTTATCATTTACAATAAAATACCAAAATTTTAAGTTACACTGACAGCAATGTAGCTTCAAACTATTTAAATACTGCAACATAACTAATTTTCATTATACCTCTTGAACATATTTTTTAAATATATAAATTAATGATTTATCAAAATATCAATAAAAGTATCTGCACATAATAAAATAGCTGAAGTCTGATTATAAATCAGCTTTGACATTTGGATTCATAGAGATAGTAAAGACTGGCTTTAAGAGTCCATACACAAAGTAATGTGTGGACACTTGGCCAGACTGTACTCCCCAGAGCATATCAGCTTTATACTAGAGTCAATGAAAGCAGACATGTGGTGTGAGAAGCTGTAAGAGACAGAACCTGAAAAGCAGAGCTTTTAGCCAGCAGTCAAAGGCCACTCAGAGACTGATGGAATCAGCCATTCTGCTGAAACCTAAGACCAGGCCAAATTGGATCACTGTCACCTGTATTTTATTTCCAAAGAAACTAGACTACATTGATTACATATTTTAATTTCTTGATCAGAACATGACAACACAGCTTCCTTTGTGTAAAAAGAGATTCCATCACTTAAACAGAGGTAGATTCCATCACTTAAACAGAGGTAGCTATTGTCATTTGAGATGCACTGGCTACCAGCTGCTGCTCCAGATAGGGCTCCTACAGCTCCATGTACAATTAATATTACATAGGCAAATAGATATTGTTACTAATAGATGCATCAGATGCTTGTATCTAGGTGACTAAATCCCAGCACCAGTGATTGTCAATAAGTGGGTTTTAATGCCTGAATGCATTTCAGCATCAAGATTAACATCTTTAGACTTAATTTGCAATTAAAGGTAAATAGAAATTTTTGTGGGTTTTGATCCTTGAACTTATCCCATAGTGTCTTCCTTAAAATATATTTTCTCCACCTTTTAAATGTACTGTTCACTCTGGTGCTTCTTGAGCTGTAGTACATAATATTCCATTGCTTCTAATCAAGAAAAAGTTATTTTAATAAACAGGTATCAATAAATTCTGTCTTTGTAGGCTGCTTTTGGATTTCTTACCTTAAAAAAAATCCAAATTAATACACTTATTCCAAGAGAAAAGTGTTTTGGAAGTAGATAATGCCAGGAAAATGTGCTCTCACAGAATAAGATCTGTGCTTAGACTTCTACTGAATTCAGCTTCCTGAAAATACTTTTTTTTTTTTTAATTGTATAAAGAGATAGATATAGAGGTATAGATGTGTATGTGCATCCTATCTCAAACCACGGTAAATTTAGGATGAATTCAAAGCCTTAGCAATTTGCACTTGGTTATACGAAACAAGCTTTTTCTTGCCAAAGTCTTTTCTTTCCCAACCTTTTCTTACTTGCAGTAACCTAACCCTTTTCAAGCAGAAGCCTGCCAGACCACAGACTTTGTTGTCACTGAGAGAACCCTGGGGTATCACTGAACAGGCACAAAGAACATAACAGTGCCCAAGAAGTAAAGCACGCTTATTTAAGCATATTTAAGCAGCAGAACCTGTCTCTTCTCTCAGCTTGAACATATTTCACAATATGTGCAGAAAAACTTGAAAGGGTGGGAAAAGAAAATATTGTCTGTTTTAATGCCCTCTGAAATGGTAATTTACTATGACATTAATATGAAGGTGAACAGAGATACTCAAAAACTACATGTAAAAAGTGCTGAGCCACCAAAGTTTTAAAAAAGAGAAGGTTTTTGATTATATGTATTTTTTAAATGAAGTATGAGTCTCATAAAGTGGAGCAAAATTATGAACTTTGAATGCAGATTCAGCTTGTCACTTAAGTTTCTGCTTTACCAGAAGTTTTCTAAATAATTGCAGAAGTCACCCAGGAACTAAACCCATAAAGGGGCCTTTAAATTGACCCTGAGGTTTCTGTAAGCCACGGACGTGAGCTGGATGTTGATGCAGGTCTCATTGTGGCTGCAGATGCACAGAGGAGGTTCCCGTGTCTCTCTCTCAAGAGATAGATTCTGGAGGATCAATTAAAACATGCCTGGGCTCGACTGACAAGTGAAACCCATTCCAAAGAGCTGAGCCAGCTGATTTCCGGCATGGGAGCTCACAGTCAGCTGAACCTCAGAAATCCTCTGCGGTGGCAGCGTGTAAGTGCAGCCAGCATGGGAAGGAAGGCTCCATGGCTGTGTCACTGCCCTCGGACATGTGCGCAGGACAGCGTCTCCACTGCAGAGCGTGCTGCGCTCAGGGCCACACTCGGAGCTGGGAGCTGTCCGTGCCAGCTTTAATGGAGTACAACTGCAATGTCACAGGCAAGCACCTCTTCTGTATGTGTTTCTCCAGAGACGGAGACCACCAATTAATTTTGACCAGATAATCAAAAAGCTGTCATGGTAAAGATATGATTTTTCTGACTACAAAACTCACTGACCTGGAACTGAGATGGCCACATAGTTTTATTCATACTCAGATAAATCATGTGGGTTTAACATATCTTTTCTTAAATAGTGACCAGGAGTCAATATTCAGTTTTTGAAAATTGTTACATATAATCCCATTCTCATTTATGCCAGTGTGAATAACAGTGTTGAAGAATCTGATCCACAAACTAATGATAAATATTTTCTCTGACATGAACACAACACATTCCTGTGTTATGTAACGTGAACTGATTTTTTTTTTTTAATCTCTGTTTTCCTTTGTGTTTGTTTCTTTTTGGTTTGTATTTTTTTTTTTTTCCTATAGCTTGAACGTGAAAACAAATGGGACTTATAGTCAAAATGGATATTTCTAAGAGGGAGACAAAAATTTAATGTTGAGGGTCAGCTAATACCTAAAATAATGTTCTCTTTCTGTTCTTTGTCTTTTGGATATTTTTGGGTTTGCCTGTGGTTTAAAAATGAACTCTTCTCTTCAGTGGAAAAGGTCATTGTGCTCCTGTAATTTTCGTGCTACATCTATGAAGTGCATCCATTTTCTTATATCAGTCAACTTTGACCCAAGTACCAAAATTTTAGAATACAGCACTGCCTTGTGCTTATGTGGAACACAATGAGGAAAATCCAACCACACGTTGAGAATATTAATGATACAATGGCAAGAAACTTACACACTAATTAAAATAAATGTATTCAAGATGGACATTTAGATTCTTTTGCTTACATAAAGGAAAATGCTTAAGCAATTCCATTTAAGATACTGTTAAAATCATGTGGCTCCCTTAAGAGCCTTGCTTGGCATGCAGTGTTTAAATAGACATTGTTACTTTATATTGAATAGCATTCTGTAATGCAACATGGAATAAAATAAACCCCCACTGTCTTTATCATAGAAAAAGACCTACAAAGAAAAAATATATTTTACAGCGAATATTCCACCTATGAACATTCTTTAAAATTACTTATACTATTACTTTAGTAATACTTAAGTTTCAAAAGTGATTTCTATGTTAACCTCATTCCTGACTGTTTATAATATTCTGAAAAATTCTGTTTTCAGACTCAATGCCTCTGTGCTTTGCCTCAAATGAATAATATAAGGTTTGCCTTCTTTACAATTTGTTTTTATTATAAGAATTATGTGTCCAAGTTCATTCTTTCTCTTTTCTGACCTAAGTTGAAGCAAGTGTTAGTACTATGACCTAAAATTACATCCAACAACAAATCTTTGTGCAGCAAAACTGTAAATATATGCACTGACCTTTAAAAATCATACACAATGAATTTTAAACACACCTGCAATGTTCTGTAAGCCACAAATGAAGAGCAGCTTTTATGAATAACTGTGCAGTGATGGGTGCACTCCTCTGCAAAGGCAAAACCTCTAAGTTCCAATATTGTTACAATTCTAAAACTGAAATTAATGCTTTTGTAGATACAGAAGGAACTATTTTCTATATTTCAGGTTGTTACTCTACCTCCGAGTCTGGTGACTGAAGCTGCATTTTCTTGGTCACATTCTCAGGCCTTGAGAGCAAATTGCACCATACAGATCATATCTGTGCTGTTAAATTATACTTCAATTACTCACTTCTGTGTCTTTATCTTCTAATTTATCTTTCCAGAAAGCAGATTTGTCTAGATGTGTCTGTGCTCAGGGTTAACTAGTGATTTGAAAAAGAGTGTAGACCTTCAGGGATGGATGTGACACTTCTTCTCTCCACACCTTGCATACAAGCTCAAAGGTTTGTGTAACAGCTCACACCAGCTCCAACTTCCTGTTTGACTTAGCCTGCATATTGTCTGGAGCAAGGATTAAGATCCTGAATCATCTTTTACCCCCCACTCTCAGACCTGAGAAAATCTCCTGTTATGCCAAAGGAATGGCACTGAAGAACATTTGAATCATTATGTTTCCCTTTCCAGTTTTTGCCAACTGTTAATTACCAATGATGTTAAAAATAACTAATCATCAGTATGCAGGAAGGCAGTGACATTTAAAAGTGATGCTAAAGGGCCATGAACCAAATGACTTTTGACTGTTACCATGTTGTAGCTATGTTCTCATGTAATGTGATTTTTATAATGGGAGATAAAAAACATTTTCTATAAAGTATAACAATTGCTGCCACAAGAACTAATGTCCAAATCTACTCAGTTGCCTCTGGGGGGAGGAGGAAAACAAAACCTCTTTCCCTAGAATCTTTAATGGAGGTCTGATTCTGAAATTTTTACACCAACATCAATCACCTTACACAATATATTTTCTGGTTTTATTCTTTCCTGATTGCAGTTCTGGATAAGGGAGATTGGTTTGGTGTTGAACTCATAAACCAAAATTTATACTTTTCTGCCTAGATAACTCAGAAGTATTAAGTATCAAAGTCTACCAGCAGATTTTCATGGCTCAGTGTTGCCATCACACAAAATTTCAGTTTAGAAACATGTTAGTCTTAAACATAAGTCATGAGTGCTCTTAAGCTTTCCTGGTATGAAGAGAATAAAGCTTTTTTCTCTTCCTTATCCAAGACTCTGAGCTTATTCTTGACCACCCCACAATAACTGAAAGTAAGCAGATGGATTGCTTTACAGTATTCCCAAAAAATAAATATTTATTCCATGCATTGGAAACATACACTGATCTAGAAAAATAATACCACATCTATCAGACTTCCCTCACCTGGGTTACCTTCTTTTCAACACTCATTCAATATGCTTCAGTGTCCTTTGAGGAATCCAGGAACTTTCATGATTAAAGTGCAATCTCTCACCACACTCATGGCCTCTTTCCTACTCTCAAGCAAGGAATTGTATTTCTTCCCTGGATTTTCTCACCTGTTATGACTAACTACGTGAGTACAGTCTTGAGTAGAGTCCAGTGGTGTGATATAAACTTTGGGTATGAAAATTTGCTAGTGGCAAACTCACCTGAAGTAAGTTTGTCAAACTCTAGCTGCGCTACCAGGGGTTTTATAAACACATCTTATGAATCACTTCCATGGGAGCTGCAAAACCTTTTCACTTATGGTAGTTACCAATGGCAGCTGTTCTGCCCTTGGAGAAATCCAGCAGTCTCAGATGCTGGTTTGTTCCAGAACAGTTGGAGAAAAATATTTTTCTCTTTAATTCATCTATCTCAGGCCAAAGCATTTTCTTTTACCTGTATCACCACCCTTTGGATACCATTCTCATATATAAGCAGAAAAAATCCCCATATTCAAGCCAAGGTTCAATCTGGACATGGCACAAATGGGTAGTCCCAAATTTACATCAGTGTTATAATCTGCATTTAGGCATATTCACATATTCACATAAAGGTTTTTATGTGTAAATTAGCATATGATTACAGTTTTCACATATCTTAACCCAGTAGTTTCTTCTGAATAATTTGATAATAGGTGTTTTCATTACAATAAACAAAGATAGTGATTGTTTTCTTATTTATTGCAAGATTTACCACAAGAGCTCCTGAGAACCACATTCCATTTATTGCTTTTAGAAACAGTAAGAAAGTGTAGCCCTGTTACATGCTTTCCCAAAAGTTTTCACAGTACACCAAAATTCATACTAACACCTTTGCTATCAACCACCACTATATGCTTTTTCATATACATAAACCTTTTCTGTCTGTTTCTGTGATAGACAACCCTTTCTTTTAAGAAATTATTTATGTGAAATTCTGCACTGGTTTTAGAATACCAGTTTAAAAATAATTTGCTTTTGCAGATGATAGCAGCCATTTATTTCTTTCAAATGAGACCGATGAACACTTAAATATATTTCACATTCCCAAAATGTGTACCTTTTCTCCTATTTGAGTCAATGGGCTATATATTTTTTTCCTTTTTCTTTAATATTTTCACATAGTAAGAGATCAGTTAAGGTTGGAAAGGGTGTCTGGAGGTCATTTGGTCCAACCTCTCTGCTCAAGCAGGGTCACCTAGAGCAGGTTGCCCAGGACTTTGTCAAGATGACTTTTGAATATCTCCAAGGAGAGAGACTCGACAACCTCCCTGGGCAGCCTGGGCAACCAGGGCTCAGTCATGGAGCACTGGATGCACAGCTCCTTTTCTTGCCAAGTTTCTTTCCAGCCAGGACCTCCAGCATGTGCTGGTGCCTGAGTTTATTCTGAGGGAACAGAGACTCCACTGCCCATGCGTCAGGATGAGGTCACAGGCAGAACGCAGGCATGGCTGTGTGTTTCTAACTCATTATAGATTCATTTTCCAAGTATTAATTCTTTTTCTATTTCTTCATTTCAGTTAACAATGGTACAAAAATTTTCTGCTAACAGCAAATAAGAATTGGAATTGTCACCTTTGCCACCATATTGTATCAAATTGTTTGCTGAATTATAATTACTTCACATTTTAGACAGCAATTTCTTCACAGATATTATAGCATTATAGTTGAATTGTTCCAGGAGTCAGCTGTAAGCAATGGGGAAAATCATAAAAATGACAGGGTTTCATTTATTTACATTTATATATCAAAAAGCAACAGTCTACCTTTCAGAAAATATGTTGACTTCTTATTGGTCCCTCTATTGATGTTACTAAAAAAAATGTAGTGGGTGATTTTTAGGGGGTTTTCTTGATGCTCTTACTTAATCTTCCAAGTTATATTCCACTTCAAAGCTGCTTATGAACAGAAGATATGCCTATACTAGGGAAATACAATTTCATTGACGAGAAGGACATACAGCATCATATCTGGTAGTTTTATACTCAAAGGTAATTAGAGGCAGGTTGAAAACTGTCATTTAATATCTATTTTTTTTTAGTAAACATTCCTACTCTGTATGATGAAAGGCAGTCCAGCTATTAGAAACACAATACAAAAATAGGTCAGCAGTGGATTACTGTGATGCTGTGGAGAGCAGGGTTTTGCAAATGTCAGTCTCCATGGGTCCTAGCAGGTAGCATGAGAGTGATTTTATGAGCCAAACTGGATACACAGATTTTCCCAATTCAATGTTTTGTAGTAAACATACCCCAGAAACAGCAGCAATTAATCTGAGTGACTAAAGTCTACATGAATGCAATGTGATGGCAGCTTCCTTCACTGCTGTATTTCACTGGTTTTGGCTGAATCCAGGGGCAAGAAAGTAACAAAGATGTACATGCACTATTATGCATATTCATTAAAAATATTAGATTCAAGATGCTTTGCCTAATTTTTCTTTTATTCTTTTATATTATTATAAATAATAAATATAATATTTATTATTTCCCACTGGATGCAGTTTCAAACAAGAATGATTGGTTAAACTATGGATTTCTAATGAAGTATTAGCAAATATGTGCATGTTTTTCTCCTTGTGACTAAAGCTATTTCTATGTTTTACTCATCCAGCTTGGGCAAGAAAAGAATATCACGTGATAAGCATGTTCTAGCACTGCTCAGATTTAGCATATTCCTGCCAGCAGTCTACATACAAAAATTATTTACAAAATGTTTCTGATGAATAAATTTGAATTGCGAAAAGCTTTCATTTTTAAATTTAAAATAGAAAAAAGTGTCATAAATAATTTTTGGGTGATTTGACTATGAGAAAAAGATAAAATAACCGAACTATTAATGGAGGAGTACCTACTCAGATTTATCTAAGATATTTTTATAAGTAATTCTCAATAGGAATGCAGTTCATGTTTTGTAGATACCACAGTCAGACACTGGAAAAAATCAGATAGTTTCAGATAGTCAAAAGATGGCATTGATTGGTTTCCTAGTGAAGTACAAGTGCATAAATAAAACTGAAGTATTTTTGAACTGTTTTAGTTACTTATGATTTTCTATGAGTATGATAATTTTTAAAGTCAATGTTTGTATTAAAAGCTGAAAAATTGCTTAAAAGGTCTGGTGGGAGGACAGGGTTAAAATTGGAAGGTTTGGTGAGGAGGAAGGAATAGTTCTGCTCAAAGTGACATTGCAGCTGAGAATGCTAAAAATGTTGGTGCGGGAAAACTGCATTTCTTGTGCCTCCTGTTTGGAGGAGAAGAGTTCCTGTGGAGAGGCAGCACACTCTCCCAGGACACGTGTGAACCCTTTTGCTGTGGCGAGGCAGCAGCGAGCCCCCCATGCTGCTCGCTGGGAGGAACTGAGGGAAATGGAGCCCGTGTCACCCTGTGTGGTTCAGCCACATGAAAAAGGTAATGAAATGCCTTCTTTTTTAGTAAGGTAATGAAATAAGTTTACTTTTTGTATTTTGGCTGTGGTTTGATGGTTGCCCTTGGTTACCTCTATGTATTGATTCACACAAGATCCTTTCCTTACAAGACCATTGCTTTGCTTCTGAAAGCCCAAGCAGGCTATACTGATAAACAGCACATCCATAACTTGCCCGAGCAATTTTCTTGTTTTTCTTCTCTAGGATGATCAACAAGTTTTCCTGGGTTGGGCTGGTTGTGTCTCAGCGTGTCTTGTATAAATCTTACATCATGTGCCTGATTGATCCTTTTTCTCCGACATGCAAATCTGGGAATACCACACGATAAACCAGCTGATCAAAATTAGTGTTTCATGTCACAACTTGTATAGCATGACATGTTACAGATGTGTATTTCTACAAACCATTTGAAACACTTTACTGGCCACTGTGAAAGAAAATATATTTCTTCTTTGAAAACTGTACCACTTTCACCTGGGATAGAGTTAATTTTCTTCTTAGTAGCTCCTGCAGTGATGTGGTTTGGATTTATATCCAGAATTATTTTAATAGCACACTGAGATGTTTTGGTTGTTGCCAAGTGTTTACCTGAGTATTTTCCTGTGCTCTGCTGTGAGGAGCTGCACAAGAAGCTGGGAGGAAGCACAGCCAGGACAGGTGACCTGGAACAGCCAAAGAGAAATTCCACACCATAAAACATCATGTCCAGTATATAAATTGGGGGGGAGAGGCCGAGGACCCACAATTTTCCCTTTTTTTACTTATCCTCCTTCCCACTGGGGTAGGAAATGACGGTGAACAAACTGGTATTCACTCACCAACTGGGGTTAAACCATGACAAAACCCTCACCTTTCTTAATTCTGTGGAATTTATGGATAATTTTTCCAACCTGTGACAATTTATCTCTTCCTTTGTAGAAATGTCTCTCAAATCTTTTCAGAATCTGATCATATTTCAGTGCAATTCCTGTCTTGTGTATTGCCCTCCTTTCACCCAATCATATGGTCTTCCTGTAAAATTACAGCCATATCTGACACTGAATACAGGCAATATCAAGAGAGCATTTAAGTAGTGCTAGCTGCCTTTTCAAATTTTTCAGAGACTGACAAAAGTCATTAACTCAAATGAGCACTCACACAGAAATGTTCATTCAGTTTCAGTATTCAGAAAAAATTCCAGTAATGTATTTACTCTATGCATGCACACTTTGGAACACTTGCACAGTTGGGAAAAGAGTGACACCAGGGTAACCTCTCTGGCCCAAGCATTCAATATGTTCTCTTAGCTGAGGCCTTGTTATTTTTTCACAGTGTCTCCCAGAATTCATGTATTCAATGGCCTTGATTATTTGAAAACTTCCAAGAAGAAATTGAGAGTTAACTCTCCTAATTTCAGATATTTAAATATTACATGTGCAATGTGTATAGCACATGTATAGCACACATGTAGACATGTTATGAATGACTGAATGAATGCCATCTGTAATATTTAAATATTGAATATCACAAAAATCACAAAAATAAATCCTTTAATATTTTAAACATGCGCTATAAACATATATAGATATGTAATCCAAATTTCTGTATAGAGACCACTGAATGAGTCTAAACCAGACTCCAGCTGTTGAATATTTGTGCAACTGATATCTTGGGACATTTTGTTGTCAATACAGTAGTACACTATCTGTCTTAATGGTGCCTATTTCACCCCATTACTCTGTGTAAAATGTGATAAATGGCTTCTAAATCTTCTAAAAATGAAGATTTGCCTCCATTCCTTAGAAGCATAATCTAAACTAACTTCTGTTAGCTTTGATTGTCAGAATCTTAGAGGTCAAATAATTTGCTCAGACTTCCCTGCCTAGGGCCATTTGAGACTCTTTGGTATGTATGAGAGTCAATGTACTCAGCTTGGCAGGGGTGGCACAGGATCTATGGGAAACTTGCTGCAGCTGCAGCTGGGAGCCAGGCAGGGCATCTATGGGCAGCTCAGAGGGCACAGCATCCCCATGTGGAGACAGCAGAACCAAGATCTCAGCTTTTACAGGAGTATAAATAAGTGAGAAGAACTCATCCTATATGAGATTGCTGATTTGAGTCCACCACTTAGTTTGACATAATTTTGTGTAATCTAATACTTGCACAGGGTAAAAGTATTGACTTAGCGCACTAAATTGACAAACTGTGGGACTGTAGGACCTTGGTGAAACCTGTGGCAGCCTGGACACCATCATGGTCTAATGATGTAAGCTACTTGCATCCCCTCAGAAGAAAAAAAAAATCTTTAATGGTAAAAATCTCCTGGTGTGGTTACCATTAAAATAACTAAAACTTCTATTGGATACCTTTAGTGTGTAGTGCCTATATCTTAAGACTGCTACCACAAGGCGAAAATTTTTTACCTTTTTTTTTCTCCCTTGTTTTTGGGGGCAGGGGTGGGTGTGTGTTTGTGGGTGTGTGCATGGGCATACTGGTTTGTTTGGTTTTGTTTTAATTTTTGTTTTTTAATTAAGCAAGATTGATTCTCTTTGTAATTTTCAGATGTCTCAAACTGAAGTGTAAGGAGGAACAGAGAAATAGAAATTGATGTGGACTTGGGCCTGCTTGAAGCCAGCTTTTGTTGCAATAATGAAGTATATGTATTGGCATATATGAAGAAGACCAGAAGGCAAATCTGTGAGCATACATGTGCATCTTCATTTTGAAATGCAACACACAAGAGAAGAGCTGCTGCACTGCCTCAGGAAAAAAAAAAAAATATTAGCTGAGCATTGCATGGATCCTCTTGCTTTTTCAGGAATAAACCCTGAATGGTTTGCACAACCTCTGAAAAAAATCCATAGTCACAGGTCCCCCTAATTACCAGTCCTGTTAATTGTCTTTATCTTCTCCCTTCTCTGTCTTTCACACCTTCTCATCTCACAGCCTACACTTTGTGCTCTGAAAAAGAACAAATAAAAATCTGTAACCATGTTAGCACAACCAGAACATATCATCAAGGTGAATAAAGAAAAAAAATCATCTCAATGTCAGTGCATGTGTAATTATTCCCATATGCAGTGAAGAGCAAGAAGAAGTAACAGTGCTGGAGACTTTACATTTGGAAAGTGCTTTGTTAGCTTTCATTTAGGTTACACCTCATGTAATTTGGTGGAATTACTTTCCGTCTTCCCTTTCCATTTTGGATAGGAGTAAAGATTTAAACACTATAAAACACACATGCTGCAGCAAGTAGGTTAGAGGAACTCAACAAACAGTTTTCCCCAATTCATTTTCAAAGCTTTTCAACAACCATTGCTGGCTTCTAAAATCTTCTTTACCCTGCCCAGCATGTAAAACATGCAATATATGTAGACACTAATATACTCAGCTTGCCTCCCATCTCAGCTGAATGAGTCTCATGCCAGCACTTTTGGTGGAGTCATCCTTGATTCAGGCCAGGGCATAGAAATCAAGCCCTTGTATGCAGGATATTTGATCAAAAATCCATGCATGAGAAAAGAGGGCAATGCATTAACAGCTGATAGCTTTCTAGTACTTTTGCCTTCCCATTGATTGCACTGACTGCAAATCTGATGAACATTCTGTACAGGTACACCTGTGGCAAGGCTGGGAAGCTCTGGGATGGGTAGAAATAGAGCTCTGATATACGACCTGGCCCAGCTACTTCATCCCATGAATTTGAGTTACAGTCCTCGGCACTGAGATTAAAACCAAAATGTTTTTATTTTGGTGCTTTATCATAATTTACTGTGTTTAGAATTATACATTAACATAATTTTCTTGCCCATATTGACAAAGGATTTTCCTGATTCCCTGGTACCTTTCTAACTAAAGATCCTTTTTCTCCCCCTCAGTCTCTCTGCTCTGTTGTTTATTTTAATATAAAATAACAGTAAAATATTGCTTTTTTAAAAGGCATCTCTTGGATGTACGTTAGTTATCTTTTCTATAGTTGCATTGCTTTACTAACACAAAAATTTGCTAAACTTAATACAAACATTCATCTTATCAGCATCTTTATACTCAAAGCTTTTTAGAGTGGCAAGGACCTCAATTTTCAAACAAAGACAGATTTTCATGTTATTGCTTATCACGTCTGTTTACTGACCTCTTACCTGAAGCTTCCATTTAACTTAAAGCCATGAAATATGCTTAATGTTAAATGGAAAATCCTAGTGCTTTCAAGAAAGTTTTACCTGTGCAGAGCATCTGAAATAGGACATCTAAATTATTTTCTAAAGCTCTGTTTCCAAAGAGTCTGCTTTTGGCACCAGTACCTTAAAAACCATCTATTTTTAACATTAAAGTTACCTGCTACAATGCTTTCTTTAAGAAATCAGATTTGTTACCTATAAACAGATTTAGGGTGCCAAATGTGGCAAAGGAGAGTTTTAGCCCACCAAGACAGCTTCTCAACCCAGCCAATTTCTAGTCTGCAGTGGGGTTAGCAGTTTTCCCTGAAATGGCTCACCAAAATGACCAGTGAGCCACTAGGCTCACTTAATTAAATTTTGGTGCATATCCATGAGACAATTTAATATCTTTTCCAGCACAGAAAGGGAAATACCACCAACATATGCAGAAACCCAGAGGCTATGTGGCTTTTGGAGTAGCAGGGAGAAGTTAAATAGACTGGGAACTGGCTGTAGGAAGAGAGATTGGTTCTTGGATGTTGAGATGAAAGGCTCAGAGCTGGCACGAGAAACTATATGTTTCTGGCAGAGGAGTCTGTAAGAGGCATGAAAGAGCCTTGTGGGTGGCCCACTAACAAGGGGGGTTACAGCTGGGTCTGAAGAAGGCTGGCAGAAGACAGTTCCTGGCTGTTGCATTTGCCAGCCTGTGTATGCTTGCAGCAAGGCAATGACCTACAGGGAGCTGTCTGGACAAATTCCACATCTATACCCAGCAGGCACTGGGATGTCTTTAGGGCTGAATGAAACACGTTGATCTTACATTGGTTGCTAACCATTTGTGTACACAGAACATGAAAAGAATTTTCCTCAGAAACAAAGGTTGGGAAAGGGTACCTTCCTTACAACATGATCAAGTGAACACAGAAAATTCTTCAGAAGTGTTTATTTAAACACACCTGTAATAATTGCACAATGACCATAAAAATAATAAAAAAAGTGTAAAGTAATCTATTTATTTTTTGCCCTACCCTGTGTGGACATGGAGTGCAAAACAGAATTAATCTGCTAAAAAACAAATCAACACAAAAAACTGTTAAAGGATTGGAAGACTTTTCATGTCCTTCCTCCTTTTATTTAGTTTGCTCATATGTATGTTAAACATGACCATATCTTTCAAACTTTTTATGGTCATGTTTACTAAACTCTTTTTTTTCTGGCTTTCTCTAGATTTTCTTCAACTCCATCTTTCTTAAAATATGATGGCCCACCAAAATATAGTACTCCAGGTAAGTCCTCAACAGTGGCAGGTACAGCAGAACAGTGATCTTCCTGACAACACAAAATGACTTTTTTTTTTACAGCAACATGATATAGTTGATTCAGAACTAGCCTAATAAGCCTTCTAACTTCTAGGCCCTTTCTGTTATTGCTGCCAATCAGTTAACACTCTTTTCTGCATGAAAACACCACAAACAATATATTGAATTCCACCTTGATTGATATTCTCTTTTTTATACCAGATGATTCTTCAGCTGGTCAAGATCTTATTCAGTGAAACTTGCCATCTTCACTCATTCAGTTTTTCATTAAAGTTCTTTCCAAACTATCTAAAAACTATTCATTCAAGCTATTAAAAAATATTGAGGAATACAGAGCACAGGACAGAGCCCTAGGGAGTGTGACTTAATAGGAAATGGTTGACAAATAGCTCTAGAGAAGATGTGTGCTTTTAGCTGTGAACCTGCCAAAACCATCATGTATACATGACTTCCTTGAGAGAAAGAGCCGTATGGAAAGATCTCAAAAGCCAAAAGTCAAGACATATCCTGCTGTTCCCTCTTTTTCTGTATGCGACATGATTTTCTCTGGAGAATAAACGGCAGTGGATTAATGTTTACTTATTTGAAAATCAGTTGTCTTTTTTCTCATTTCATTGTTATTCTTTAAATACCTACAAACTGCTATTAATAATTTAATTCTGATTCTTACAGGTAATCAAAATGGCATATTTTTATAATTCCATTCTACCCTTTTCAAAACTGGAAATATCTTTGCCATATCTTTGGATGCTGTATCTTCTCCATGTCTTTGGATGCTGTGATTTCTGGAAGAAAATCCAGGTTTGGGAGTTGCTCTAATACCCTTAATGAGGAACTCCCAAAACCGAGAATAACTAAAATATTCTCAAAGCGTTTTGAGCCTAGATTTTTACATCTGTTTTTCATTTTAATTATTTTGACCATATAGAAGAACTAATTTTTTGCTGTGCTTGAAATAAAAAAGACTTTGAATTTCTCTGCTCATTACTTCCTTCCCTTTACTGGTAAGGATTTAGCTCATTCTTTCATTTCACTTTCATTTACTTCTAACATATAATTAGAAGATTTTCTTCTTGTCTGTTTACTCATTAGTCACTTAAACTTTCACATTCCATTGTATGCTCTGAATCAATTGGATTTTTAATAACGATTTTTAACAGTAATAATGTGTCTCACCTAACTCAACCTCCTGGCTCAATTGCATCATTACAGATTACTTCTACTTTTATTCAGCCCCAGGGACTTTCAGCAGATTGGCTTTTGGTTTCTTTGCAGCCAACACGTTAAGCCTATTCATTTTTGATTGATCACAGTGTTATATACTATGTGTTTTCTGACATTACTACTTAGCCTGTTGCTCGGGTACTTACATGAAAGAGAACAGGAGATTCTTGTGTCCTAAGAAGGTGGTGTTATAGATTATGGTGATTAATCATCATAAAAATCATAAATATACTAAAAATGAAAATCAAAAATGTGTGCTGTTTTGCAATTTTCTTGTTATATGAAAAGAGAAGCTATGTTGAACATCTATTGGCACACACTGGAGAATTACTTTCATTGTAAGATAAAGTAACTTCCTGCACAGTGAACTGGTCCTCTTTCTCTTCTGTTGAGATTCCCATTCCCATGAGGAAGGAAAGCTGAGTGCCTTTTGTATTCTCCTGTGCCCTGGACAGAAAGCATAAGGTCTTGCCTGGCACAAAGGAGCTGAAATAAGTAGACAGTGTATGCAGTGGTGGCCTCTGGGAATGGTTTCAGGACTTTGTATTTCCTAGTTATTTTGTGCCTTTTTGTCAAAGGGTAAACAATTCAAGCTAAATTATTCAGAAGGGATTTAGGAGGTGTTTTCTTTAAGTTCTCCAGAGTTCAAATGTGTGGAGAGAAAGAAAAATCAAGCATTCTGCTTTGGTTTTGTGTTTTTGTTCACTGGTCACACTGAGATCTTTGAGGAGAAGGATTGTATAGATGCCTGGGGTAATCCAGTTCCCCCCTTTCCTGAGTAGTGCTTTCATAGGAAGCCACTCCAAACCACTGCTGGAAGAGGTCTATCTCAAGTCTAGTAAAGGAGACAAAAGAAAAACCCTGGCAGATGAGGAGCCATGATAAAATCTGAGGAAATTTTCTACCAAGACCAGTATGTTAGAGGTATTTCTCCAGCTAAGAGAAGACACTGAGTACTTTTCAGGAGATGGCATTATGTAAATGCGTGGTGTACTTTAGCAGTGCAATACCAGCACAACACCTCAGAGTGCAGAGTGAATTCAATTTCCTGAAAAAAATACCTTCTTTACATGTAGGTGGAGGAACGTAATTCCCTAAAGGTAGAAATTGAGGTAGAAGCCATCTGCTTCTGGATTCTCACATTGACAATACAATATATGCACACACATAGATGTTTGTCATTTAAACAAAATCTAATTGGTAATTACTAGAACCATGGTATGCCTCAGTACACATAATCTGCATGAAGCCAGAAAGAAACTGTTTGACCCCAATGTAGGGAAGCCTCCCCAAGGACTGCTGGAAATGCCATTTTCCAGACTTGTGCTTCCTGCAGTACATGGCAGCAGATGGCCAGCCAGCACTCTGGGATATGACTGACTGTAAAACAGTGCCTTGACTTTATTCTGCCATCTTAAGGACTCAAAATTTTAAATGTATGTATTTTGACAAAGTTGTGAGAGTGATTAAATGGGAGGTAAGAAACAGTAGAGTAAAAATTGTTTCTTTACAAGAGATTGTGCTCTCTAGAGAGACTAAGAACTTGAGGCTTGTTTATGCTAAGTAACCTGCTGAGCCCATGTGTCTTGATTAGGTTAAATAACACTGAATGTCCTCAGTGGGGTCACCATCCTTCTCCAATATTCCCACAGTGTAGTTTGAGTAGTAAAAGAAATAGTAACCCCAGAAAGCTGTGACCCTCATGGCATACTGTCCCCAGGAGAACAGAGGATGGCTCTTTTGAGACTGGGCATTTTCGTACTCTGGCATCCATCCATGTTGAGCATTATTCCACTTATCTGCTGTTATGCATTGGGCTTAATTCTATGTGATAGAGGAGCATGCCTTTATATTTAAATATTGTGCTGACTGCAGTACAATTACTGTTAACAACTGATCCCAGGAAATCAGTTCTCTTTCAAAGCATTGTTACAGCTATTTTTGTAATGATATTTTTTCATGGTTCACAAAGTTGTAGGTGACAAGTTGCAGGCAGGCACCAGAAGTTGTGAAGGTACTGACTTTTGATACATGAGGTTCAAGTGCACATCCTTGTCCTCTGTCCTCTGTCCTCTGTCTCAGCATGATCTATGACACCTTATGTAAGATTTTTCAAGCTAGGACATCTATTTCTGTGCAAGTTTCAGCTACATAAGTGTAACAGACTAGTTTGAAACCTTCTTCACTTTAACCCTATGAAAATAAAATACTGCAAGAGAGTATTACTCTTCTTGGGCCTAAAATTCAGTACACACTTAAGAACCTCACTTACCTGGAGCTTGTGAACAAGGGTGCTCCAGACCCAAATTAACAGTAAATGTAAAGTACTTATGACAGGGCTCCAATACAAAATGTGGCATTGAAAAATAAGGATGAACTTGGTACACAGGAATGTAAATGCATTTAATTCTCTTTATGATATAACATATTGTAGGTTTGAAATGTTTTGACATTGAAAAAAAATTTGAAGAATGTTAGGGATGTTTTCAAGGAAATAATTAAGTCCTAATTTGCATAAAAAGGGATAAGGTAAGGAGAGAGGAAGACCCTGATGACTTTTGAACCTTGAAGTTCTTCTCCATAGGTCAGTGGGCAGAGATGTGAGACATGAGAGCTTGGCTGGAGGTGAGTTAGAATCACTTCTTGCTGTTTCATTTTTTACCATTGACAATTTATTTCCAGCCCTGATATTAAGAATTTAAGATTTTCTTTTGCTCAAATAAGCTTTCATTAATTTTCCCCATCATCTTTCCAGTGCCACAGTTGAGGCCAAGGGAAGCTGGCAAATTTGGCTCACGTTCTGTCTCTGGAGGCAAAGCATGCAAGCATCAGTCTAATATTCCCCCCATGAGGTGCACCTGACATGGTGCTAAATGCTCTCAGCCAGGCTGGAAGGGTCAGCCAGGGCCTGGGAGTGCCAAGCACTCTATTGAAAATGTAGTTCCTGGCAGACACAGAGTACACCCCTGCTTCCAGCACCAGGTAACAAAGAAAGACCCCTCACTGCAGACTCCTGGGGAACCTTTCAAATCAGCCCATGGCTTCAAGGGGAAATGTTGCAGCTTCCAGCACAGGAGAGAGGGCTGAACTAAATTAACCAAGAGCAAATGTTGGACAGTACTGATTTGTGAGACTGTTTGAAAAAAATATTTACAAACAGTTTCTGCAAAGTTGATTACTATTGTAAAATATGCAATAGATGGTGTTTTCATGAGAATTATGAAAAGAAACAACTCTTTTGATCTAATAAATTCCAGGAAATCCATTCTTTACTCAATCCTCTGCCCTCAGATGCTGTAAAATACAGGTTTATTCTACCTATTTTGAAAGGTACTGGAAGTTATCTAGTAGTTTTCTCACTCCAGTAGACATTGCAACAATGCAGTTGTTTTTATCAATTCAACCCATAAGGCTTCTCTCTGTGCTGCCAGGCTCATGCCTCAAGAAAGTCACTGGCAAAACCTGCTTGAAACTCTGCTTAAAGCCCAGACCCAGGGTTTGGAGGAGGTCATTAATGCTTAGAAGCTGGCTACCAGGGGAAAATGTTTCCATGAAGCTTTCATGAAGACTGCAGTCTAAAACCTGATATTCTTCTCAGAGTTAAAAGCTAAACAGGATGTGGGGAAAGTTTCTATTTTATCCTCCAAAATAGGTGACAATTGCCCTGATGTTATTTTATAGCTATTGTTGGATTCTTTCTTATGTTGAAAACAAAACAGCAGGTGCAAAAAAATATGAATATATTGGAAGAGACACATACAGGAGTGCATATCTCCTCATGTTCCCATGCCCCTAAAAATGCTTGTATTCCACTCTAATGAGATGTAAAGAATGAGGTTATTACAGGTAACTCAAGGAACTGTCAGGGTATGCAGTCCCATGTTAAGTCAGTGTTAAAATAGAAACTTGAACTCTATATTGTCTAAATGCAATGATGGGAAATGTTTTGGGATTGTCACAAATCAGATATCACCAATACTATCAAAAGGAGATTCTATGTAAGAGCTTATCTGATATTTTGTGTGGTACCATGAAAAAGTGCACATTGTGCAGTAAAATAAACACTACTGCCATTCAAAATCAGGGGGGAAAAGGGGGAAACCAGGCTACAGAAAACTGCAGAGTGTATTGAAAGCACTTTTAAGTAAAGCCTTTCAGAGATCCTAAGAACTGCCAAAACAACCCAACTTCATTTGGAAGAAACAGAAAGCAACTGTGTGGAGAGAAAACCCATGGTACATAGAAGAGATTCAGGTGCAGAACATAGGGCCAGAGTGATGGTAATTCCATCCTGAAATGGTAAGTATCACAAGTGAAAAGGCCTAGCTGGAAATAACAGTGCTCCAGATACAGGTCTCACACAAGGTCCTAATTAAGCTAAAGAGATTGCCCAAGAGTTTAGCATCAGGAAACAGCTCCAGCAACCTGAGTACCTGGCATGTAATTGATAAAATATTAAAGGGATGTTTTTAACCCAGCAGCAGCCCAGGTTAAGTCATGCACTTGTGAGTTAAGCATGTATCAGTGAAACATCAGAAGCTGTTTTGCCCATGAAATACACACTCACAGAGAGGTTCTCATCCACAGAGCAGGCACACACCTACTGAAAGTGGGCAGCCGTGCATGCAAAATCACCTCCTGCCTGTGAGCCCAAAGGAGCTGCTCAGATCCCTTCTGTGTCCATAATGGGGGCCAAAGGAGAGACAGCTTGGATACTGTATTGCTAAAAACTGAAAAAGGTGCACTGGAGCCTGCATAACTCACTGCAACAGAAAGGGCTGTAGCAATGCCTGTGAGGAATACAGCAGAAAAAAAAATTAAAAGGAGAGAACACTGAGCTGAGGAAAATAGTTCATACCCTTCCTCTTTAAGGCTTTTTCTTACAATCCTAATTAGACATGAGCAAATAATTGATTTTTCAGTTTGGTGGCTGAACCTAAAAAATACTTTCTAATGTGTTTTAGATAAACCTGAACTGATCTCTTTTGCTAACTGCTTTGGTTAACACAAAAAGCAGCATTAACAATATTTGATGATGAAGCACTTCTACACTGACAAAGATAATTTTGTATCTGCCTTTTTGTTCGTATTTAGTTTGGTTGGTTTTTCTCTTAATAAATGAAGGAGAGTTTGACTTCTGCAAGGAATGATCAATAAATTTTTATTTTAAAAAATTGAAATTTGATCCCAAAGTTCATAAATTACTTTGATAGACCTAAAACCTTTCCTTTCACATGAAATTCGAATATGAATGCAGGCAAAATGTCCATTATTGAAAGACTTTATTTTTTTTCCCCCTAATTTCACATTACTAGAATTAATTCTGCCCTCATATAAGTGCAGCAATGTAGCTCTCACCACCACAGGGTCCTGAATCAGCAAAGAACCTGAGTGTGTCCTTAATGATAAGGAACCTGAGAAGACATTTGTATTTCTTTTTGAAAACTAGGTCAACTAAAAAAAAAAAAATTCGCTAAACATCATTTCAGCAGCTTACTCCTGCACTCTCTTCCCTCTTATAACTGTGCAGTAACTTCCCTGTATTTCCAAAGTCCTCTCTGTGCTGTTGAGGTTCCTGTTACACACTGTAACTGTAACAGCCCGTAAGCTCCCAGTCTGCATTGCTGACTCCTAAATGGAGAATTCCTCAGGGTGATTCTGATCTCCAAGGTCTAGATCAGTTCTTCTGCCACAAGTATTTTTTATCTTAGGCTTATCCCTGCCTCTAGAGCTCTCCCCACAGTCATTATTGTGTGGATGAGATCCAGCCATATGGGCGAAATGAGACCCAAGGAAGACTCAGGTGGAGCTTGCAGCTCCTGTATCTGGGTGAACCAGGGTTTCTGAGCATTCCCAGAGTGCACATCTGCAGTTTGAGGAGTTGGGGACCACTCACAGCCCACCATCACCCGAAGAGTTAACTCCTTACCAAAAAGAAAAAACAGGAGATACGTAGTAAGACAGTAATTGATTGTATGAGCAATTGAGGAAAATTGACTGAGTCACTTGGGCAAAATGAGTAAGCTGAAGAACAGGAAGAAAAAAAAAATACATGAAATGAACAATTCTTTAGCAATCTTGGCTGCCTCTGGCATCAACAGTTTCCAGGACTTTTTAAGAGGGATCTTGACTGCCACACTGCTTCAACAAGTTGTCCAAATGACTATCTTCTTTCCGTTTCTTTACACTTTTCCTTATTTCAGTTACTCAGGAATTGTAGCTAAAGAGAAGAGTAAAAACATTTCCATTTATTTAGGATGTGCTGGAGGAACCTCAGTTGAGAGCACTGAAATCACAGCCAGATCCAGAGTCCTTTGTCAAAACCTGTTTTTGGAGAATCCTGTCCCCTGCTGCTGAATCTTTTATTTGATGTTGCCTCTTTTCTGTGCTGCTGCTCTTGGCAGACTGGGCCTCCTCTCCCCTTCAGAGGGATAATCATCATATTCAGTCTGGGAAATCCCTGTTCCTGGGAAAGGGATGAGGCAGTTCTTGCTATCTGCTCTGCCAGCTCTGTGGGTAGTTCCTATTTCTCCTCTCTGTCTATTCAAGTTCAGGTATAGAAGATCTTTCACCTAAGCAGAAATGGTCCCTGCCTAAATACAGACCAATTTAAAATAACTCTAGTCTCTAAAGCTCTCTACTGAAACTACACCGACCCTTTTGGGAGACTCAACACCTAGCAAAGTTTTATATGTGAACACATGGGTTTAAGTGTCTTAATCTGAGAGTTCTAGGTTGACTTTATGAATCTATGGCCTTTTATTTCACAGCAGCTTTACTCTGGCAGGCAGGACAGCCCAAGCATTTAAACCCTGTGACTAGAAATACTTTGAACCTTGAATTTAGAGCCATATAGGCTTAGATCTGAAGACCAGCTAGTTTAGGAAAGCTAGGCTGACAGAATCTAGCCATCATTTCTGAATGTTACAAAATCTAAAATTGTCAATTAGAATTATAGTAAGTAGGATCAGATGAGTTTCTGTAGTGTCCATGTACAATGATCCCAGTGTTGTTGCTGCACAGTGAGGTTCTCTCAAAGGCAAAGGGTGCATTCAGCTTTCTCACACATAGTTTTTGGAAGGAGGTCCAAGAGACACCTGTCACTGATGCTTTTACTCATCCTTGCAAGTAAGGTCTGAGTCTCATTCACTAGAGATTGTGTAATGACAAAAAAATTGTATCATCTTCCCAAGGTGTTTAATACATTTCTCCAACTTCTAGATTATCATTCTGATAGTCTTCACTGGAAAATCAATGCACATAAAATGAATACATACAGAAATGGCAACAGCATTAAAAGAAGCAGAGTGAAAAGACTTTGAAAAAAATAGATTATATCTGACAAAAATATATGTGAGTTTTGAAATGACATTTGAAAAGACATCAGAGGGGCAAGGAAAATGAGGTCTTTTCTACCTGTTCTGACTACAACTCTACTGCAAAAATTTTCTCTAACACATAATAATCGTAGCAAAAATCAGCTTTATAAAGCTGATCAGCTTCACCTTGAATTCCTTCAATATGATGGCAAGAATTTTTTGCAGGTAAAGATACAAGTGAGAAAGGTAAAGACCTTTAGCATGAAAATCTGTGGCTTGTTACAAACAGACTGACATTTTTGTAGGAGAAAATCATAATTAAGTTGCAAGATTCTTTTCCAAAACAGAAAGACCTTATTCTACAAGTGAAAATTACATAAACCAAGTAGTTCATCATGTTACCTTTAAGTTCAACTATCAGTAAATTCAACTCCCACTACCACCTCAAAGAGTTTAAATTTGAAAAATATAGAAATGAAACTAACACCCAAAAACTGTGGTAGGGAAAAGGGTGGCAAGATTACAAGGGCAAATGAAACCATGCAAATCATCAATGAAATCCAGTGTCCTGAGTTTACCCAGACAGCTTTACAGGGTTTGTACAGCCACAGGCTGGTTTTATCTCAGGCTTATGTCAGGCTGTGGCGAGGCAGGGCAGGCTTAGCCCCATGCTGTCCCCCAAACTGGGGAGGTCACTGGTGATGTTCCAGGCCTGCAGAGAGCAGGAGCAGCACCCACACATAAGACTGGACTCCAGGATTCCTGGTGGTGATGGCCCAGGCTAATTGCTGCCAGAAACCCCCATCCCAAGGCTTGGTCTGCCAGAAAGGATCCCTCGGTCCAGCAGAGATCCTCTGCACTGAAGCAGTCACTGAAGAAGTTATGAGCTCCAGGCAAATAAGGTAAGGGTGACAAAAGAATGTTCAAATTTTAGTGAAAAGACATCTATGATCCAGGCAAATTGCAGAGGAGAAAGGAGCTGGGAAAAGAACTGGATAATGAGTTATAAAGAAGAGACAACTCAGCTGCACAATACTAAAAGACAAACATCGGCTTTAGAGGAAAATAAAATTTTGAGGACAGAAACATTCCTGCAAGTCATGGGTCAGTGCTGCCTGTGACAGGAAAGAAGAATCATTCTTGCTTTGAGACCTTGTTCTTGCCCCTAAGTACTTTTCACAGCATAACAGTAGGAAAAAGTTATAAAATGTTCAAAACAGCTGCTGCTGTGCTCTCTGCTGTCTCACAGCATCCTTTGATCACCAAAATATATAAGCAGAGGCCCAGGTTCATTGCTAAGCAACAGGCTGCTTAAACATACACCAGAATTCAAGTGTGTGACAAAACTCCTATCAGTAGGACAGAAGCTTGTAACTCAGTTCAAATTCACATGAGTGTCTTGTTGAAGGGGAATATGGAGGTGGTAATGTGCACTCTCTGCCCAGCACCTTCAATGTCAAAATGGAGGTCACACAAAGCTAAAGCAATACCAGACTTCAGCTGCTTTCTTGACGCTGCTTTTGCACTCAATGATCTTCATGATCTTTTCTAATCTAAGTGATTCCATAATTTGGTATCAGCCATTGCCATTTTGTGTCTGTTGATTCATTTTTTGCAGCAGTTCAAGAGTTTTCCTTGCTCATGAGTTGGGAGTGGTGCAGCAAGAGGGAAACATGCAAACGCAGCACCTGGAGGGATTGCTGCACCATCTGATCCCATTACCACTGTCCTGGGACACCATGCACTAATCTTGCAGCACCAGGAAGGTTTTACAGAACATTCACTCCCACACTGTAATCATGGTTTATAGGTGTTATGGGTTAGAGTTGGAAGAGACATTCCAGATAATCCAGCTCCAACCTCCCTGCCACGGACAGGGACTCCTTCCACCATGTTGCTCAGAGCCCCACCCAACCTGACCCTGAGCACCTCCAGGGATGGGGCAGCCACAACTTCTCTGGGCAACTCTTCCACTGTCTCACCAGCCTCACAGCAAAGAGTGTCCTCCTAATATCTTGTCTAACCCTACTCTCTTTCAGTTTGAAACCATTCCCCCTGTCCCATCACAACATGTCTTTATTGTAAGCTCCCTTCAGGCAGTGGAAGGCTGCAATAGGGTCATTCCAAAACCTTCTCTTGTCCTGGCTGAACAATCCCAACTCTCTCAGCTTTTTCTCATAAGAGAGGTGCTGCACCACTCTAATCATCTTCATGGCCTCCTCTAGACTTGTTCCATCAGGTCTATGTCCTTTCTGTGCTGAAGACCCCAGAGCTGAACACAGTACAGTTCTTCAGGTCTCCTTCTTCTACAAGGCATGGAACACAATTTTTAGATATAAGTATACATGTATATGGGGTTATGTGTGTGTACAAATAACATATGCCATGAATACATTCAGGTATGCATTTACACAGCTACTTACTTTTGAATAAAGCTGCTGAGAAAAGGAAAATTAATGGATCTTGCTGCTGTAGGACTTATTCTTCCTTACCCAGTATTGTCCCTACTATTTGTTACATTCAATTCTCACAACACCATAAAAATGAGTTGGTAAGCATCTAGAACCTGAGAAATGTGGTTCTGTTCAATCTCCCAAATGAATAAATAATTTTAGTTGATGTTGAAAATCTGCAAAGAAATTACTTGCTATAACAGCCACTGAAACCGTGTTAGAAATTTTGGGAAAAACTGACTCATGATATAAAGGTATCACATACATTCAAAGTTATTCTCTTCATGTTTCTAAGGTCACCTAAGGAAAGGTGAAAAAAACCTCAAGAGGCAGTAAAATTATGGCAGTGACAGCCAGCTGGGTTCTGGGCAAACACCTTGATGACTGGGAATGGCACCAAGGCTTTTCCAGCCCCTCTACAAGAAGCAGGAAGAAGAGCAAGAAATACAAAATCTCCCACAGGTGGGATCCTCTGCACCTCACTTCAGATGTCTGTAATGTAAATGCCTATGTTTGAGGTAGCCATCCCCAGGTAATTTCACCTGGAGGCAAGACATCTTTGCATTGCCAGATCCAGGGATCAGCCTGACTCATCAGATGCAAGCCATGTGCAATTTTATAGGCTAATTGTGGTTGCAATTAATCTGGTTTAACTTTGTTGTTTTAAAGTTTGGAGATCTGTTCACTTGAACCACACCTGTTCAGGGAGCAGTTTTGAAATTTTGCCTCATGCTTTTATTTATTGACATAATGATCATAATTATCACCCCACTTCAGTTAGCAGTGGTTTTGATGTGGCTTCTGAGGGCTCAGAGTTGAGTGTATAGGGAACAATATTCTTTCCAAAAAATGCTGATTTTGGCTTATGTAAAATTCTTCACACAAACATGAATGTCTTTCTGGAATAATCATTCTTTTCTTCTTGCAAGTAAAAGATACATCCAAGCAACCTCAATAAGAAAAAGAGTGTAGCTCTGATCAAAGCTAATCACAGTGTAGTAGAAATGTTTAATTATTTTCCTCTACTTTCAGTGCAATTCCAAAATTATCTAATACTCACTTCAACAGATCTGAAATATATTTCATCTTGATCAAAGGCAAAAAAGTGCATTTTCATGTCATCATTTTAATTGTTAGCCTAAACTAAATGTTAATGTGTATTCTATCACAAAGTTAGAAACAATTATTTGGTTTTATTAGTAGACATGGCATAGGAATTAGCAGTTTAACCTATCCACGCAGACCATTTTCCATGTATGAATATGAAACAGCACAAGGAGATGGATGCAAATTTTTCATTTTTCAAGAATTCTGAAATGTTTGGCTCCTTATCCCATTTTATCTCTAAGAATGCCTTGAGAAATGGAAAGTCAGATCAAGTCTGATGAAGTTTTATGAGGGAAGGTAATATTCAGATGCTCTGAAATATTCTGAAATTCAGCTACAATCAATTGGATGAATCATGAAGAATTATTCTTTCTAAAAATTGGATGGATTTTTTTAAGTTGTGTGTCTGTGGGATCCCACTAAAAATCCATATGATTCAAAATAAAAATAAAACTCCTTTAATAATTACTTTTACTGAGAAGGCATAAAAATCCTGTGTTATTTGCACAGAAATAAAGAAAGAGATGATGCTTCATTCAGGTCTTCTCTCTGAATATATCAAAATGACTTGGAAAGATAATAAATTTAAGTCTCAGAAAGATCAAACCATTATTATTTTCTCAGTAATTTTAGAGAATGGGAGTGGAAAATGGGAGTGGAAAATGGGAGTTAAATGGAAGCACTCAGAACAAAGTACTTAGATGTTATCTCAGACTCCAATTATGAAGACCAAAGAGCAAAACCTTCCAGGTATTATTAGCACCACAGGAGATCTTTTTACCAAGCTCATTTAAAACACAGATCTGCTCCTAAATCCCTTCTCATGAAAAACATCTCTTCTGTCTAAAATTTCCCTGAAGCATAAATGTTGAGGCACTGGTGTGCAAATGGAGCAATTAAAAGGAAGATTAAAAGAAATTTATAGAATGTATTTCCTTCACAACTACTCTTATTACTATTCTGAAGCCCCTCAGAGTCTCATTTGATTTTCCCAATGGATTTTTAGTCTTTTTCTAGTATCAATATCAGTCAGGATTGCTCCCTGTAGAGTAACACATCTGTTCTCAGGGAAAAGAAGGCCAGACAGATTTCTTCTAAATCAAGCCAGGATTCGTTATGCATTTTTTCCCTCATGCATTCCTACAGCCATAGGAAAGACATAGCAGGTAAGGTACTCACTATGGAGAAAAAAATTACGAAGATTATAAACTACAGTGAAGCCATGTAGTTCTCATGGAAATCTGATGTGTTTAAATAAGCAGAACTCACTTTTACTGGGGGAAAAAATATTGATTTTTTTTTCCAATGATAATTTAGGACTTTGCCTTTTTTTTCACTGGGAGTAACAAAATAAATAATTGCTTTTAAGATTGAAGTGATCCAAATCAGCTTACAGAGTTAGGGGATTTTTCAAAAGCAAAGGCTTTAGGAGGAAAAATAGCTTTATATGTGCAAAAGAATGGCCTTATTTATTTGAAAATGTAATGGCTTTAATCCTCGAGGACTTACCTGATCTTTCAAATTTCTAAAAAGCAAGCTATATGCAAGGAACCCAGAACAGATCCTTTTTGACTTTAAAAGCCCTTTATATCTCTCACTCTTTTAATTTGAACATCTCTGTTGCTGCTGAAAGAGCTTGGTCAATATGATCTCTACAGCTGTCTCAAATACAACTGGCAGCTAATGGAAATAGACAACAGCTAGGATTTTACTGAGAAAACACTTTCCCAGCTGGATTAACCAATAATAAAAGGTGGCAAAACACCTTCTACCATCTTTTCTGGCCAAACTCCTTCAATCCACCTCCTACAAAAGGTTACAGTCACAGCCATACATGTTTAATTTCTCCTACTTGGGTCCAGATACTGAGACAAAGTGAAACCTTCACCTCACATTGGCTGCAGGAACTCATGTCTGACAGGTGTAAACTTTGAGAACACCTGAGGTTCAGGACTTAGAACCTGCACTTGTCTCCCTGCACTTAAAGACCTACTGATACTGTGGGCTGTTAAATATTTGATTTATATTCAGCAGCCTTATTTAATTGCCTTTGAATGCTCCTGTATGAGCAATTGCATAGTCACTCTCAGACAATTCAACCTGTGGTGGCCAGGCAGTACAGAGGAAAAGAGAGTTCTCCAGCTGGTTTTGTGAACCAGCAAAAGAGAAAAGTGAAAAACCTGGACCATTCTTGAAATAGACTATAAAATATGTGCAAAAGACTTCACAGTATTTAAGAATTAAGGAAAACATAGGAAAAGATAAACTACAGAATAATGCACAAAAATCATTCCAAGAAAAAATACAGAGAAGCAAAGATCAGTTTACCATTGGCACTGCTGAGCAATCCATGGCTAGAATATGGAGTGAAATCACTTTACTCCTTTGTTACTTCTTGAATTGCAGTTCAACTTACGTTTGCTAATCTATTACTCTTCAAGAAAAAGTTACACGACATTGTCTTACATGTCTTGGAAATTAAAATCAATCTGTGCAGTTTGAAAATTTAGGAATATGTTTTCTATCCAAAAGTAACAAAATAAGAATGGTTATCTTACTAAATTCATGGTAATTTACAAGACTTTAAAGAAAATCAGAAGAGGCATTTACCCTAAATTGCTGGATGGAAAAATACCTCAATATTGTTTTAGTTTCAAGACGTGACTAAATCACATTTCATGCTTTCCTATCTTCTAGATAGTTTATTTAAAACTTTCAAGAGTACATTTGTACTTTATTAATAAGATCTTAAAGTTCCAAACTGCAGCTGTATGAATGCACATGTAGTGCACCTTTTTACTGAGCTGTACTTCTGTCCCTTTGCCAGCTGTGGATGGAGCAGCAGGCAGTTTCTTCTCAGGAACTTCTAACCATTTAGGATGGGAGAAAAGAAATATCATGTTTATGATAACACAGAGAGAGTAGTAGTAATTTGTGAGGTGAAACATGACATTTTAAATACACTTCAATTCAAGGCATTTGTGGGTTTGTGGATACTGCTTAGCACCAGACCTGGCAGTCTGGGCTTTGGGCAGTCCATTCAGATGACTGTATTGTTTTAGCCTTTGGAAGAAGCATTCAAGGTAGGTGGCTTCATGCCCTGGACAATAACTTCCAGCTACAGTAAATGGAAGCTGAAAGTGATGTGGTTAACATTTACAGAGCTTATAATAAGGACATGCCCTATGAGACATTGAGATAAACCTCCCTCTTTCCCAAGCACCAGCATGGCTCTCAACCATCCAGCTTTCACTAGCTCCATATCATACTTCTGACAGGCATTGTAGCCCTTGCTCTCAGTATGCATGGCTCAGTCAGTTTCCTCATTTCAGTTCTCTGAAACAAATAATTCTCATTTCCTTTTCAGAGCAAAAACCCACATAAATTTGGATTTCAGTCTACACAACCAGTGAATGAAGTGACACATAGCTTCATGATCACCACATTTTGGCAGTGATCTTCAGAAAGTATTTCTTCCTCCCTGTACTACACTCCTGCATCTTGGCATCATGGAATGACCTGAGTGGAATGGACCTCAAAGATCATCTGGTTCCAACTCTTGTACAAGGACACATCTTACAAGATCAAGTCACTCAGAATGTTATCAAAAATAGGTAAAAATAAAATTCCTTAACACCAATGTAGCATTAAGAAGCAGGCATTCTTTATTCTACCAGATGCACAAGAGGATATGTCCTCTGAAATATCATTCATCCTGAGTACAGAAAGAGCTTCCCTTTACATATTGTATTTTACATACATATTAATTGATTTTCCTGGAATAAACAATAAATATAATAATAATTTTCTTAAAGATCATCAACATATGTTCCCTCCCCTATGCTCACGTGTTCTTCTGTTCTGGAGATCTCTTTGGTAGTCTTGGGTAGTCAGTGATCCCTAAGTCATACTTGACTGTCTAATCAACGGAGAAAAATAAGGCATAACTGGGCTGGATACTCTCCAGTTCTTCTTCTTCCTCAATGCTTAACATCATCCTACAGATTAAGCATTGTGCAGATCCATAGGCCAGTGGTTTATGAAGAATAAATGTTATATTAGTCCATTGGCGAAATCAATTCTTCATCTGGCAACAAGAGCTCCATCCACCCTGCCCTGAAAACTTCCAGGGATCATCCATAACTTCTCTGGGAAACCTGTTTCAGTGTCTCAGCATTCTCATAATAAAGGCATTTTTTCTGAATATACAATTTAAACCTACTTTCTTTCAGTTTGAAGACATTCTCCCTCTGACATATAGTCCTGTCACTATATGCTCTTGTAAGAGGTCCCTTTGCATCTCTCTTGCAATCTCCCTACTGGAAGATGACAATTAGGTCACCTAAGCCCTCTCTTTTCAGAGGGGCAGAATCCCCTCCCCTGACCTGGTGGCCACACTGCTTTTGGTGCAGCCCAGGATACAGCTGGCTTCTCTCAAGGCTCCCAGTATTCCCATTACACTTGTACAAGACATACACCTCCACATCCAGGTGCTCTGCTTTTTGTCTCAGTTTTTACCTTCCCACTGGAATGCAAATACTCTGCTTTAAAAGAGCTAATAGCTCTCCAGCTTGAGGAACTACATATTCTCTAACCAAATTCAGAAGCTTCATTTCCACGGGATTTGCAACCAGCTAGGTGCTGAATTCTATGAATTACTTAAGTAAACTAACAATTCTTCAGTATTCTATTCAAGTCTGCCTTGAGTCTTACCTGCTGCTACAATCATACTGATGTTCTCATGTGACTGTGTTTCTGTGGATGTTACAGTGTGTTGAATTTATGACTCATCTCCATTTTACAGATAGTCAGTATGCACACATACACAAAAATATCTAAAGGTTGTCATCACTTCACCATTTCAATTCTGGTTTATAGGCTATTTGATGTAAAACACAGAAGGCTTTTCTATCATAAATGGTGAATAATACTGACCACAACTAATTTTTGAAGTCTCATCAGGGAAGGAAGGTTGAATCAGAAACTGCTTACTTTTTTGGTGATGATCTAAATGTGTAGCAGGTATTGCTTAGAAAGTGGTGTGAGGTGTAAATGAAGGAACATCCTACTCATTCATTTATCAGACCCTGTGTCAGTGAGATAACGGCATCCCAACATATAAACCATATTTCAGAGAGCATATCAGATTTGACTTGAGTTGATGGCAACTGCATGTGCAAAGTGTGTTCCAAAACTCAGATGCCATGATGCATTCCTAAATCTACTGAAGACCATGAGAGGCCCCTCTTTCCAGTGGAACAGCTACCAAGTCCTATGGCAATTAATATTAAAATTGTACATTTCTCGAGATCAAAAAATTCTGACATTCTATTAGTAATTTTTCCATAAATTAAAATTTAAAACCATCAAATGTCAGAATTTTCCAGCGACCACATTTACTTCCCCAAAATTCACCACATTATGTTCTGCATTTATGGCTTTTTATTCATTTTTGCTTTCATTCTCATTATAGAATGATGACTTGCATCCTGAAAATAGCTACTTGACAGAAGTGCAGCCATGGACATTGAGTTTCAGCATAGACAGAAGAGCACAGATGTCTGAAGTTAGGCTGGATTACAACTTTTGTCATTCAGACATCATGAGATCTGAGATGTATAAGGCAGGATGACCATTGCCCTGCACAGACTACAGACCATTATCCAGTGATCCTTTCCCTAACCGAGAGAGAGCTGATAAATAACTGGTATTCCACCTGTTGAATAAGCTGAGAAAGCCAGGGATAGGCAAAATAATATAGAATATCATGGATGATATAGAATCCCTTGCTCTAGAACCAAGAAAACAGATCACTAACACCACTACAGTGAATAAATCTGTCTCAAGCATACCAGCAAGGATTGATGTTTGAGTCAGGCATCATTTCCCTAGAAGTTTTGTTCCAGCTAACACACAAAAAAAGCTAAAAATATATACCCTCTATCTAATTATCTGGTTTAGCCTCTAGATACTGTTTGCTGTCTAGATTAAAGACTGATTGCATCTACTGATCTCTCTTTTTTTAATATACATATGTATGTTTATATTTTTATAAATATCTAAGTAGTATCTTGATTTTCTTTTGATCATGGAAATAAATTATGAACAATTACCTCACTGTAACATATGAACACTTGATAAACTCTTACTTTTTTGATAAGAGGCGGCAAATGTAATCTGCTTTAATGTAATATCTTCACTGTGAGAAGATAAAAATAGAAGTATCATACCCTATTTTTTGCAATGGAAGTTTTAATATTTACATCTAGCTCAAATGGTAGCAATTAAAACTCTAGAAAACAGCCCTTAATAGGATCAAAAAGGTCTTTTTCATTTCATTCCTTCAAATGCACATCAAAGCCTCCAACTCCCTGGGTAGTGCCGTTAAGCTGCTCTATAAATATGTGCTTTGTCATCTGACAGTAAGGAACAAGGAAATTTTGGCCAAATAACAGTTGAGCTGCGATGTGAGCATTGCAGAACACAGTACTGTGGAGAAAGAGAAAGTTTTACTGTGAAGGCATCATGAAACTCAGCTGAGGCAAATCAGCTGAAGAATTCCCATCCTGGTATTAAGAAGCCAGGCATCCAAACACATCTTTTGACTCATGGAATATGAGCATGAAAATTTAGCCCACAGCCCAAAAAAGCCTCTCACAACGTCACCTAAAAGCAGAATTGGATCATATTTCTGCCCTTAACTGTTGGAAACAGTCATGTCTGTCAAGCAACAAAAAACATACTTCTCTTTTAGATCTCTTATGGAGATCCTGTGAGAGCCTCTTTTTGAACCTACCTATGTCCCCTGAAAGGCTGGACTTACAATGAAGTTCAGATCTGAGAGGAAGAATTTTTGCTGGTTCTTCTACTCAAAAGGAAGTATTAATTCCATGCTGTTTGATCTTTAGATGTGGTCTCTTCAGGATTTGAGACATACTGACTTCCATAAATCCACAAGATTTATGTAAAACTTGAGTAAGGTAAAAGATAGAAGTTACTATTCTCTAAAAGAACACCAAATAGGAGTACACATTGTGCTGGTCAGCCAGTTTGAACTTCCTGTGTATGAAGGGCAATAAATAGTTCTGTGCTTGACATAAGTTTTCCAAATAGCACAGAATATCTGGTGTTAAATAAGCAATGGTAAATTATGTTCTACTACACTACACACATGTATGAACAGATTGTTTCATCTATTAAAACAAAGGACAACTAATTGTTTGCATAAATTAAGACTTCATTTGGACACATTGCCTTCATTCCTTTTTCTTTCCAAGCTTCACCATGGTATAACAATTCCTATCACCTAAGGGAAAACAGATTGTTAAAGACTAACATAACATTGTTTCAGACCTCAGCAGAAGCCTAATCACACAATCAGCCTGGAATGCCTTTCCCTTTATGGGTAAATTAGATCATGGATTTCTACACTCTTAGAGCAGCTATATAGAACTTTGAAACTACTGGTCCTAACCAAAGTTTGCATTTATTTGAACATAATTTATGAGGTGCATAGCAATATCTAGATATCTAAATAGTATCTTTCTCTCTAGCAGAGTAAGAGAATCACCTGCTACAGGGTCTATAACCCTTTCATTGCAAATTGACAGGCATCTGAGATGAGGAACAAAGGGCAAACTCAACTGATCTCTGGGCTCCAGACACTGGAATAGAAATATCCAACATCCTGATTTAGGTATCTGTTTTCCTTACTAGCTATACCCATGGAATTCAACTTATCACTTAAAAACTCCTGGGGAAATGAAGACTTCCTTCTATCTGAAGAATTTTTTTCTCCTTTCCAGATACTACATTGCAAAGAAGAAGTAGGGATTATTATCATGAGGACTTCAGTGTGTATAGATCCAATAGCAAAATACACTCTTCAGCACAATTTAAAAGCCCAGGATAGATTGATTCCTGTGAGCTGGAAGGAATTATCATTGCTTAAGGTAAATCTTCAGAAGTGTTTCAATTACTTAGGCTGTTGAAGTCCCATTTTCAAAAATGACATACACACTTAAAAACATAAATCCAATAGAAGCCTAATCATTATTGTAGCCTAATAGTTATTTCATTGCAGGTGAGCAGCCATAACTGCTATACTTAACCTACTAAGATCTGCATATGAGGCTTAGATGGCTCTTCCTTTGCAGGTTAAGTACAGTCAAATTTTTCTTACTTCCCATGTAGCAGGCAGGCTGCCTATTATGAAGGCCTACTTGACACGTGGCAGAAGATTAAGTCATAGTAATTCAGGATTAGCAAAAATCAAGGGACCTCAGAGCTTATGAATATGTAAATTCAGCTCATGAGAGGTTTTTGACTCATAGCCTAAGCAGAACTTCATCCAGAAGTTCCTCCAACAGTCCCACAGCAGCTTGCTGAATGGATGCATGGATTCATTTTCTTGAAATCTTGCTTTATCCTAAGAAATAGCTATAGATTTTTCAATTCTCTGAAATAGTATTCCAAATGTTCTTTCACAAAGGTGTGTATTTTAATATAATTCCAAAGAGAAAGTTTACTGAGAGCCTGTGACTCTTTATATCCCTTCTTTTCTTTTACCTGTGTCGGGTTACACAAGTTTTCAAGGAGCTGTGTCTCTTCTTGGTGCACACACACACACACACATGTGTGTGTTACAACTAAAAATTGTGAAGAATGCACTAGGAAAAGATACACTAACGGGTTAATCATCCATCTAAATCTGTGTGTGGGTGGCTAAATAATTCATTTGAAATATAACTCACTTCTCACCCACTCACAAAGGTGTTACTGAAGACATGAATTCTCTTTCATACTCGGGAACAAAACAAGGCTTATTTTTTGGGTTTTGTAAGAAATACTAAAACCAATGTGAGAACCCATCTTCTCAAATACACAGAGTTCCCACAAGCATTTACACAACATCTGCTGCTGTGGGCTGAGGCTAGTAAACAGTAATGTTAATATGAACTAAAGATATAGTATTGCTAATAACATAAAGTAATAATGCGTTTTTACTGCTTAGGGTATCACAAGTGTATAATCTAAGGCAAAGCCTGCTTTTCATCTGGAGAGGGAGAAAGACGACAGTCACCTTTTTACAGCAGTAAATGTCATGCTTTGTAGAATTTCTGCTTCTCTGCTGCAATGTGATTCTGTAGATATGATGAATTCATTTGTTCTACATCTATTGCTGTGTACCACAGAATGGATGCTGTGATCCAAAACACATGAATGAAGAATCACTGGACTGATTGAAGAACCACTCTATTTAAATGAGAATATGCTGGATGTAAAGACTTTGTTTTCATTAATATGGTGAGCTTTTCCGTCAAACTAGCTGTAACTGAATATCCTGCTTTAATAAAAAGTACACACTATTCTCTATTTACAGAACATTATTGTTTCCAAAATGCTGCTCCTAGATAGCAAAAGCTTGTAAATCTTTTCTATTCCTGTGTAATAAATTTCTCACTCAAACACACTTTAAAGGGAGCAACTTATATTTTTTTTGCTTTTCAGGTAAATATATATCACACGCAATAGGAAGCATGGGTATCATCCTGGCTTTTCCACCTTCTTTTATGCTTTTTAGGTGTTTTAAGTTTAAAAAGAAGAGCCATAATATTCAAAAGATACGGGAAAAACAAATTCTAAACCTCATGGCTTTACCATTTTAGAATTGCATTGATAAATTCAGGAGAATACCTCTGACACACTCTGCTTAGCCTTCACATTTAGGGAAGTGCTAATTTAACTGCATGGAGAAGCAGCCCTGAGGCATTCTCCTTCAATAAGACACTGTCTTCCCGGCAGTCACTGCAAGATAAAAACAAGCTCAAAGTGTTTTTTGCACAAGGGTTGACATAATACAATTCCCCACCATACCTTATTATGGTATCCCGCTCATCTGTTCATAAGGTGGGCACAGTGCACAACTGCAAACCTGACTTTCAGGATATCATTTTCTGGTTGACTCTTTCTTTACTCAGACACTCAGTTCTCCTCTACCTATGCTAATAAACAAGGAAACACACTGAACTATGTATGTAAATGCAGCCCAGACCCTTCATTTTTTATAAGTCCAGCTACAGCACAGATCCAGTTCAAATCTAGCTGGATTGAAAGGGAGACTTTTCACTTTATTTTAGATCAGGGTATGCATCCTGCCTTGGACAACTCCTCTTCTGTATAAAAGCCCTTCCAATTCCTTTCAAGTTTACTTCTATAAACATCTTTCACTTCTATGAGAAGATATTCTGAAATATTCTCATTTTCTTCATGCTGTGAAATTACAGTATGTGGTCTTTATGGGCAGTGTATGATGCAACTGGCAAGTGTTAAATGGCTGGCCACCCACTGTGGAATAATAGTGGACGGTAGCAAAAGCATAGTAAAAGTCCATCAAATAAAGGGCCAGAATTCCTTAGACAACAGTTAAAACCCCAGGGATAAAGCAGTCGAGCATCACTTCCTGCTTAAGATAGATGACATTAGTGTCCAATGAAAACAGACCTAGACACACAGGAAAAATGCAGAAGAGATCCTGAGATCTAGATGTGAAGGCACCCCGTGAGCTGCACTTGTTATCTGTCCACAAAACAGTTCATAAATCTGTAATGCCTCCTGTTTGGGAAAAAACAAAGAACTATATAAACCAGTTTATAATTTTTACAGTTCCTCATTGCAGCTGGCTATTTCTAAAATAGATGATCTCATAGTCTGCTGTGTGGCTGCCAGATAGCTTGCATGCAGATAGATGCCTTTGTGCTGCAGACCATAGAAACCTGCATAAAATTGGCCTTCTTTCCTTAATAGAGCTGCATGAACAAAGATGAGTTTGTTGCTGACCAAGAACTGAAAGCTTTGTTTTATAAGACTCTTTGAATGTATTGCACTTTGCCAAAGGGAAAGGTTCTCTATTAAAAAGGAGAAGGAAAAAGAGAAAAAGAGAGAGAGGGAGAGAGAGAAAAAGAGAGAGAGAAAAGAAAGAAAGAAAGAAAGAAAGAGAAAGAAAGAAAGAAAGAAAGAAAGAAAGAAAGAAAGAAAGAAAGAAAGAAAGAAAGAAAGAAAGAAAGAAAGAAAGAAAGAAAGAAAGAAAGAAAGAAAGAAAGAAAGAAAGAAAGAAAGAAAGAAAGAAAGAAAGAAAGAAAGAAAGAAAGAAAGAAAGAAAGAAAGAAAGAAAGAAAGAAAGAAAGAAAGAAAGAAAGAAAGAAAGAAAGAAAGAAAGAAAGAAAGAAAGAAAGAAAGAAAGAAAGAAAGAAAGAAAGAAAGAAAGAAAGAAAGAAAGAAAGAAAGAAAGAAAGAAAGAAAGAAAGAAAGAAAGAAAGAAAGAAAGAAAGAAAGAAAGAAAGAAAGAAAGAAAGAAAGAAAGAAAGAAAGAAAGAAAGAAAGAAAGAGAAAGAAAGAAAGAAAGAAAGAAAAGAAAGAAAGAAAGAAAGAAAGAAAGAAAGAAAGAAAGAAAGAAAGAAAGAAAGAAAGAAAGAAAGAAAGAAAGAAAGAAAGAAAGAAAGAAAGAAAGAAAGAAAGAAAGAAAGAAAGAAAGAAAGAAAGAAAGAAAGAGAAAGAAAGAAAGACAAAGAGTGTGCACTTTCTGTGGTGAATATTTGTGAGTAAAGTGGGCTGAAACCCTTTTTTTTTCTTTTTTTTTTTTTGAATAGTGGTCACATTTTTTGAGCTGAATAAAAATGAAAGCAAAAGGAACTTTAATTAATGGGATGCCTTTTGATTTGTAGAGCAAAACTGCCAGAGCAGATGTACCAGCAAAGAGGATTAGATTGTCCCTTCCCTGACGCACTGAAAATTTCTTTTTCCCCTTGTAGTAACCCCCATTGAGGAGAGGCTGTCTTTAGTGTCTAAAATTCAGCACTGCTAAAGAAACTGTTGTATTTGGGCACAATGGGCAGCTCTCACAAGACTAGACAGAATATGTGAGGAGAGAGCTAATATTCCTTTAAATCCAAGGTTGATTCCAGTTCAGTATTTAGAGTAAGCCTAAATAAAAGAGAATTTCTAAGTCTGAGTTCTTTCAAATCTCATCAAATATGTATTAAAGTGAATCCTGAAGCAGTCATGATGAATGTTCACCCTTTTTAAAAGGCTGAAGTAACTTAAAGAAAGAATCTTGAATTTGTTTTTAATTTATATTAAAAGTCCGTCAATTCGCCTACTTCTGAAATCTTTGGCTTAAGTTCAACTTTGAGCAAGGTGGAATCATGGAGTGTGAATGCAACTGATGAACTTTATACACAAAAATTAGGTTTGAGAAACAAATTCCTTAGATATTTGATTTTTGCATATTTTAAATGGTGTTTTTGAAGCTCCAGTTTGAAGAAAAACAGATCTCCACTTCTATTTATTTAACTTCCTTTGCACTAGCTGTGAGATAAGGCATACAATAAAAATTCTTTTTATCTAGTGCTTGCTTAGGTTCATTTTAAATTTCTTCTGTATTGAGAAGATTGCTTTGGAAATACATAACTGGCTCAGTGGTGGACATGCTAAGGTGGTGAATGTACAGAAGCCTAATTTATCCAAAGAGAAGCTAAATGGCTGCAGGAATCAAAAGAAATACCTAATTTTTTTTTCATATATTATATTGCACCTATAAACAACACATATTTACTAAAGCAAATGTGTACACAGAAAAGAGGGGCAATGATACATTTTTAAGTTTACACTGCTTATTTCTTGTCTTTTTGGATCACTCCTGGAATGGACCATGCACAGGGGGCTTCAGTTTACATTTTCCTTCCTTTCTAAGGGACAGTAACTCTGGCCTGCATTTATTCCTGCCTTATTCAAAGGCTAACCTTTCATGAGGATGCATCCCAAGTCACGATTTTGTTACTTACTGCTTGGGTAAGTGATAAAAATTACTTTTGATGCACCATTTCCATCATGTTTACTTGCCCAGAACAGTTTCTACTGCCAAATGTCAAACAAAAATCAAAGCTCAAATGTTTCCTTTTGTTAAAAAAGGCTTCTTCTGGTGCAGAACTTGGCCATGCACTGCTCTCCCACTGGGTAAATTACTACATTGTTTAGGCTATGATCCTGACAAGTTCAAGTCCTAAGGAAACATTTTAAATGTGTTTTTTCTTCTTGCAAATCACAGTATAGATTATACTTGGCATAGCACTCCTGCTGCTACTGTAGTGTCAGAAGCTTTATATTGGCATCAAAAGTATGTACAGCAGCAGAGACCTACACCTCAACAGTGCACACATCATTGCCAAGGAATCAGGACTTTTATTTAGCCAACTGTGAATCTTGTAGAACACAAATCAAAACAAAACTATCAAGTTCTTTTACCAAACTCTCCAACACCAAGATTTTGGATGGGATCCTGTGATGGTATGACCAGCCTACCATTAGACAAATCATCTCCAGGGAAGGGCTCACCAATATCAGCTGTTTCCCATGTGTGCCTAATTAATCTACAGTCCTTTTTTTCCACACTTATTTTACATAAAAAACAGTGGGTGAAAATAAGCACATGGCTGTTTACCAGGGATGCACTGCTCTTCCCCTCCCAGCAGGAAATTGCTTGATTGTATTTTCAACCGCTGACCCTTACATCCAGCTTTGTTATGCAAGGGGCGGGGTGGGGGAAAGGCAGGAGCTTGAAAGTGCTAACTTTCGGCAAAAAACAAGATGGGTATTCTATGGAAATTGTATGTCCTCTGGACAATTGATTCTTAAACTGTTCATTCTGAAACTAAAACAAAAATCCAAGATAGGCAGAGGTAGGGATTGCAGTTTATACAGTGCACAGGGGCAAAGAACAAGTACGCAGACTCATTTTAAGACCTTAATAACATAATCACTAACAAAATTATAGCTGTGAAGTGATCGTGTACTAACAGTGTGATAATGATGAGAAGCAGAAATTTCAGGCAGGGACTGAATTTTCTTTTTCCATAGAATTTGCTATATATCAAAGATGCTGTTTTAGTTTACTCCTCTTTCATTTTCAGTATGAATGTTAATGTGCAATTTTATTGGTGGATGCTTCAAATTTTATTTTAATGCAGTATATATTATTCATGGACATAAAAGAAATTGGCTATAAAATTGTGGTTTTGTTTGTTTAGCTGTAAGTATGGCATTTATTAGGAAGCAAGATATAGCTTTATAATATCCAACTATCGAAAGACCGACAAAACACGTCGTCCTTTATACTGGTTTTGTTATATCTATAGTGATAGGACAAAACCCAGCAATTTGGGCTTGTGCATGGAAATTGAATTAGAAACAGAATGTAATATGAATGGGTTTATCACATACACATTTATATAACAGCACTACAAACACTTTACTTGCACTTGCTGTGTAATTAAACTCATGATTCAGCCTGTTTTGTTAAATTACATCCATGCCTACATATGCAAAGATCTGATTCTTTTCCCTTTTTCTTTTAATTCTGGAGCAGAGTAAAGAGGGAGCCAGTTAAATCAATGCTTATCTGTGAAGCATTACACTAATTCTTCAGTCCTTGTATTACTTAATTTTTTAATTACACCTTCCTTAGTTTGTAATAAACCCACTGCCCTACTCCATTACCTTAGCTTCACTATCGTGATTTTTTTTAATGTACAGCATTTTTTGCTATATTTACCAATGGAAAGATAAGGTAATGAATTATTTTTCTACTGATAAGTTAACAGTATCTAGTGATAGAGTAATGCAGCCCCTTTATGTGTGCTTCCCCTGTGTGTTTCTCCAAATAATGTTGCTCACTTGTTGTAGTCTAAGTACTAAACAAGATACCTTCTCCTTTAAACATCCCTCAAAAACTTGCCTTGTTGCAGACATCTTTTTATGAAAATTCTTTCCTTGGGATTTTTTTTCCTCCTGAGAAGCTGAGAGGCCTCAGGGACAAAATGTAAACAATGATTGTCTGCTATTGTGGAATGCAACAGGTGGATTGTTGATTGGCTCATTTTGGATGTTTATAATTAATGGCCAATCAAGGCCCAGCTGTCTCAGACAGAGTCCGAGAGAGCTGCCTTTTGTTATCATTCTTTTCCTTTCTATTCTTAGCTTAGCTAGCCTTCTGAGATGAAACCTTTTCTTCTATACTTTCAGTATAGTTTTAATGTAATATATATCATAAAATAATAAATCGAGCCTTCTGAAATATGGAGTCAAATCCTCATCTCTTCCTTCAACATAAGACCCCTGTGACCACTGTCACATTGCCTTATTTGGTTTCCTTATATTCAGCCTCATCCCAGTCTTATTGCCAGCACTTCTCCATGAAACAAATTCCAGACGTTTCAATTCACTTTTAAGTTCAAATCCCATTCAGTTATAGTTCCATCATTTATCTAAAACACAGAATATCCTAATTTATTCTGAAATTACTTGTTCTGCAATTCATGCCATAGCTGCTAAAATAAACTTTTTCTGTAATATAGCCTATTGCTTTTCTTTTGCTCCTCCCATCAAACGCAGTTTTGCAGGGTTTGTGTTTATAGATTGAAAACTAAGAGGTAGGTAAATTGTGTGCTACATTATTTTATTCAAGCACTGTCCTTGATAATTTGTGCCTCTTGCCAGGAATCAGAAAAAAGTTGACCAGTAGGCCTGTAGCAGAGGTGTTCTTGCCTCCTTACTCTCTGTGACATGAGCAAACTAAGACTACCCCTCTCCAGCTGCATGGTCTCAGCACGGCCACCAGAAAGCGAAGAGACATCAAACAGAGATGGAAATGTGCATCCATGGAAAAAACTTCACAGTGGCTCTGGCTGTGACTTTCAAATCACTTTGCAAAGCACAGTCAAGTGTTACCCTGTGAACAGCGAGGTGTCCAGGCAGGCCTACAAAAGCAGCTCTTGAAGGCTGCTGCTCTCAGCTCCTTAGGTAGAGCGAGACAAGCAAGAAGGAGGTGTGGGCAGTAATTCCCAGGTAAAGGCTGAGGCAGAATTAGTGAGAGAGTGAAGGGTACCACAAGAAAGGCAAACAAAGCAGGTGAGAGAAAGATCAGAAATGCACTTGTGTTGGTATGTGATGACAAGACACAGAGGAACAAAGTGAAGCTCTTTGCCATGCACAGCTCCACTTAAATACTGCCATAGGAGGGCTAATATACTCTTTGGATACAGAGTGTATCCCCTTGCCCTTTTTAGTGGACAACAAACGCAAGTGAAGGATGTAATTCAGGCATAGATGCACTTCCACTTGGGGCACCTGCCAACAGTAGAAAGGAGCAGAAGAGGAGCACCTCAAAGGGGAAGAGTTCTGTCCTTCTACGCAAAGAAGATCATTTTTGCTTGCCTTCTGCACCCTGCACAGCCTTTTGCACCAAGCAGCTCCAAGGGAGCCGAGCACTCTGGTATCCAGGACACCACAGCACTGCAGGGCTGGTCAGCCTGGAATACGGTCTGAATGAAATCAAATCTTCCTCAGACAAAGAAGACTTGCATTCAGGGTTTCCTGTTTCCAACAATAAATGGCAGTGTATGATGCAGAGGACATGACTGCTGGTTGAGGTTCACAGAGGGAAACAGTTACCTGTCACCTCAGCATGAGGGTAGGAGAGTGTCAAGAAGGTTTTTACAAGCTTTCCTTCAATGACATATCTAGGAAGATTAGTGTTTAAGGGGATAGGTAGATAGCAAAGCTGAAAAGATGTTACCCTGCTTCATCTGTCTTTCACAAATAAAGTTTTATTTCTATTTATGACAAGATCCAATTCTAACATCTTAAGTGTTATTGAATAATGCCCTTGAATTGCAAAAAAGTCCATCAAAATCAATTGAATTTTCTCACATACTGAGGTTGAATTCAATATAACCCAGAGTAACAGTCATGGTCTTCAAGAAAATATGATTCATTGTTACCCCCCTCCCAAATAAAAACAAAAAAACAGAAGCAAAACAAAGACCCCCGCTTATCGTACACTTATTATAAAATCTTCTTTTTAAGGGCAAATTATTCTGTCAAATGTGTCTTAAAAGAACTCTGTCATTTTCAAAATTTGCAGTTGCCATAAGGATACTTTATATCCCTGCATGAAAGGTCAAGAGAGATTCTAAATTTGCATCAATTGGCAAAAATCCATGTGCTTCCATGGAGCTGAATCTATTTACATCAAATGCTTTCCTGGCCTTTTGAGAACAAGATTTTATTGTTGTTATTATTATCATTTTAAAGGCTACCAAGACAGCAAGGTTTACACAACTTTTTTCCTGAAACTTGTGTTTGTAAAAAGAAAGCGCCCTACTTTCTCTTTAGTAATTTTCTAATTAAATCCACATGGAGATAATCGCCACTTTAAGAATAATTGGGTGTATATTCTTGTTCTTGGAAGCATGAAAAATTTTTCAGCAAATACAACATCATGAAATGTCCTTTATAACAGGCTCAATGGCTCTCACAACTAATTGTGACATTATATCATAGGAAAAAGTCCGTAATGCTCCTCAGCAGTGAATCAAAGAAGCAGACATATTAATATATACACAAAATTTATCCTCAAGCTAAACCCTTGCCTCATGCTCAGTGCCTGAATTTGCTGCTGTGCCCACGTTGAAAGGAACAGAATCCACATCACAACAACCATGTTTTATCCAGAATGGATCAGGGGCATGTATGGCTGTTCCTTGGCTCCTGCATATAGAGATTTTGGGATTTACTCCCACACTGCAGCCTCATGGTGTGCATAAAATGCCATTTACTCTGTACAGTACTAACAGAACTGTGTCCATGCTGCCTGTGGAGTGAGGACACCCTCACTGCTATGGCAGGGTTCCTCCTGATGACAAACAAGTGTCTTGCTCTTGGGTTGAATTCAATGCCTGCTCCTGCCCAAAAGCAGGACAAATTAACACTGGTCTGCAAGTGCAGGCGCTCACTTTTAGACAGACTACCAGTTTCCAGGCAACACAATGACCCTTTTTGTTTGGAGGTATTGCTTTGTTAGGTGTAATTGTATACACTGTCTCCACTTTAATCAGAGACACCTACTAAATTATACAGGGAAGCGTTTTACAGAGAGGAACACTGGCACCCTGAAAAACTCCAGCTGTTTCTCTGCAATATTTATTATTCATATGCCAGCCCCATTTTCTGTATGGGGCACTTCACATTGCAACAAAGCAGAAAGCAAAGGTGCTATCAGCTGACAGCTTGCAACTCTGGATCTAAAAGTTTAACTGTTCAATCCCACGCCCTTCAGACTGGTTGCTCCCCACTTAACTTGTGGTTTTGCTTCCTGGTGAATAGTTTACAGTACAGGATTAAACAAACACAAGAAATTTTCTAGTCTAATAATAGGCTACATTTTTCTAATGGAGATCATTACATCTACACAGTAAATTCTCTCTTGTTCTAAAAACAACATAGCTACACGAGGTTGAGAAAAGTGTTACTTTCCATTGACAGCCAAAAGCATGTACCCATGTGTCTGATCCAGTTGTGTTGTTAATGGAGGATATTGGCAGAAGAAATGAGAGATCATTACAGCTCATTGCTATTTTTGTACACGGAACAAACATAGCAAGGAACAATAACAAAAAGGTAGAAGAATGAGAGGAAAAAAATCAAATTCCCCTTTATTTCATTCTCATCCCTGAGTGACTTCTACTCTGGGTGCTGTGGTACTACAGAAAAGCTTGAAAGCCCAGAGTCAGATAACCCATCCACCTGCCCACAGCACCCTGACATCACAGGTTTTAAACAGAAAAAAAGACAGACTGAAAGATGAGCCCAGGTGACCTCCAGCCTATTTGATTTCATGGCACATCATATTGAATGAACCTTCCCAGCACAGTTAAACAAATGATCTCTGATATTTCTCTAGGATATGCTTTATTGAAAACTGAAAAGATTTTCACTTTTCAAAGATTGAAATGAAAGATTTGCACTTTTCAAAGATTGCACATCTTTTCACCCACTAATAAGAGCTTTGCAGTCCAGGTAAGGATGGGTGTAAAGAGGAATATTTCCCATCTACTGCAGAAAATGAGGGATGATTGATTAAAAAAAGCTTGCAACACTTTAATTAAGCCTTTAGGTTTGTGGAATAAAACCATTGGATTCATGATTAACAGCCAGAACACATAACATTCTCTTCAAAGAACAAAGTGATGTACTAGTCAATAACACTGTGGATATTAGAAGAGTGGGCAGAGCTGTGGTAAGTGGGAATTATGGTGCCATATGGCAGCAAAGCCCACACAGACACAGCAGCTGCAAATCCACAGCAGCAGCAGCAGCTGCTGGAAGGGACTGAGGAATAGCAAACCCTCATAAAAGCCCTGGAATAGAAAAAATGTCATGATGCTGGGAAGGCCCTTGCAGCTATAATTCTTCTTAGAGTTCTGAGCATGGGTTAATCATTCCTGCTAGACGCTGCAGTGGAGTGCTGAAGGGTCATGGGAGTATTTTCCTGGTCATGACTCTTTTAACCCACAAGAACCTCTCATCTCTCTTGGTCATGTTTCTGTCCTCTGCCCCTCCATCCTTCTTAAGATATCTACTGTGCTCTTATGTCAAGAAAATAACTTTGTAAAGCCAGTTCTGTACTTAATTTGAAAGGTCCCTATATATAGCTCTGTGATTAGGAGGTGGTTTAGGTGTGGCACACAACAAGCAGTAGAGCAAAGGAGCCCAGAGTCAGTTCTCAACCTCCATTCTTCAGTCCCTCCTGGCTGCACTGACTTGTGGTGAGGGGGAAAGGGAGATACATGCAGACCAGATATTAAAAAACAGCATTTTACCAGACTGTTGCTCTACTCAAATAAACATTGCAATAGATTCTTTTATAAGTACATAAAACCAATTACATTTCTAGCACCACAGACCAAAAAAAGCCAAAGGAAACACTATGGTAATTAAAACACAACACCGCTCCTACAAAAGGAGATTTTTAGCTATGATTTTCTATCTGAATGTTTCCAAAACTTTTAGAAAAGCAGTTTATCTTCAAGAAAATTCCCTTCAAAGGCAAATTCATTGAAACACTGAAGAAGTTGTTCCTCTGCTTAATTAGCCCCATCATAATATGCTAATCAACAGTAAATAACTGTTTTTTAATAGTTACCACTCTATAAGGCCTTTAATTACCCACAACCTTCCTGTAAGTCATAAACATCGCCAACCAAGCAGTAACATACTCAGTAATAGCTCTGAAGTTTCATAAAAATCTTTGGTGATTTGAGTATCTAATTGAAGAAACTCAACCTTGTCCTTCCAAAGCCAGGTACTCAAAGCAGCTCAGCATATTTGGATAACCAGACAAGAGATGGGGATAAAGGCAGGTTTCACCCAATTTTACCAGCAGAGTTTGAATTTTACATAGCTGTTTTTCTCTTTTGCTTAAAAAACACATTTCATTTGTGTTGAAAAAATGTATGTCCCCATTTCATTTTGTATGTAGTACATATGGGAAAAGGCTTCCATGTGGCAGCAGTGATCTTAACAGATGCTCCCCTTTGGGCAAATGGGATTTAATGGAAAAAATGCTGAGCAAGATGCCAGTACCTTGTTCTGATGGAGCAAAATCATTCTGAAATGAAAGTTTTGTTTGTCTCCAGTGTACTTGGTTTATGATGTCAGCCGTTAACTGTTATCCTTCATCATAAGCAATGTTTAATTTCTATGTATTCATATCAGATATAAAAACAGAGAACTGGAAGTTAAATCAGTTATTAAGTACAGTCCATTAAATTGCCAACATAACCCATTAAATGAGAGAATATAACTGCAATTTATTTTTCATCTGTCACTCTTAAGGGAAATGATTGTTGCTTTCTACATGGAGTCATCATTCAGACTCATGGCTGCCTGATGAACTGTGATGATTTGAACCTAGGAAAAATAAAGAGCCAAGTCATTCATTACTTTCTCTTGTACACCACTTGTAGACATGGTGCCAGCTGCAGGAAAATCTCTCTCTGCCCCACACTTGAGTTGCAATAGGCCTATTATTCAATGCCAGGCTATGGTTTCCTAACTTTTCCGGCATCAGCTTAATAGTAGCGTCAGCTGGGCATCATGCCATGCACATCAGCTATGCCTCATTTACCCTCCTGCTCCCAATTAGCTTGATCACGATGATAAAACCACGAGAAAGACCTTTGGATAGAAGGCACATATTTATTTGGCCAACAGTCTAGTAAAAGGAAGGAAGGATGGGAAACTCATAAAGGGGAGGAAGCATGGATTGTGATCTTGGCTGTTCTGCAAACGCTCTGCGTGACTGCCACTTCTCTCGGCTTTCTCTTATTCTTCTTCCCACAACTGGGATCATTCTTTGCTTTGCTCATGGGAGTTTTCTGAGCCACTCAGACAGCACAGTGGCAAGATTCAGAAATCACTATAAATGAAGGATTCCAAGAACTTTAAGTAACCCTGGTGTTCACAGATCTACGGTTGTTGCTGATGTCTCTTAATCAAAAATCTTTGCTGAATTTCTTGTGATTCTATTTTGTTTGCTGTGATTGCTAGGCCATGAAGCTGCCATCTCAGTTGTAATCCAAAAGCTGAATGTGATTATTTTGGGCAAAGGAGTGAAATTTTCTACTTTAAGACTTTTGTGCAAGATATAAGTCACAGCAATCTAGTTATGAGAGAGAAAGCTCTCTGATTTACTCAGCAAGTGGTGTTTGTGCTAGCACAAGGGAGCAGACACCCCTAGATCTCAGATACAAGCAGGGCTTACAATATGCTGGACAGGAAAGGAGAATTTGCAATTTCCTGCTGTTGAATCCATGGCATTATATGGCAGTAGAAGAAGAGATAATTTAAATGTGAAGATCCTGTGTCTCCCTGTGATCTCAGTTCCAAGGCAGAAAAATTGAGGAAGAGTTGCTAAAAATCTTTCCAACAACTACAAAGAAAATCTTTACCTAACAATCTTAGGAGCTTAAGATTTCCTTCATTTTGATCTTTTGGCCCATTTTCTCTAAGGTGTTGCTCATCCTATGAAAGATACTTTCACCTACATGATTCATGGTCTCCTGAAGCGAGATGTTCTTTTTTGAAGATAATGGAATCAAATTAATATTGTGTGAAGTCCTTCGGGAAATCTGTACCCAGTGTAGTTGTGATGAGCATTCCAGGCTAGCATAAGCACTCTGGGAGTGCCAGCACCCAATACAGAACATATTGCAGCCTCAGAGCATGGAGACATAGGAAGAGATAAGGTAAAGGTCCTGTCAAGACCAAATGTCTGTCCATTACACGTCAGGAAGGAGTGAAAGTCAGCTGCTTATCCCATCTGTAGTTCCTGTCTCTTCCCACCATCATTAAAATGGTCAACTTCAGACCTGAAATGAGTCTTGTTTCCTCATCTGGGCCTCAGACATTAGTCATGTGTGTGTCATTTTGGCTGTGACCCTCTATTCATCAAAATGAGTGACAGTGGAATTGAAAGAGGGAAAGAGAGAGATCAACATGTGATGCCATTTTACGCCATCTGCTACTAAGTATGGGGATGCATATGGGAAAACACTATTAAGAAGGCTTCTTAAAATGTTTACCTACAAAGACCTACTACTTCACTGCTGCAATCTTTCCTAGCAAGAATAATTCTCAGAATGATTATATCCTCTAAAGCTCATGATAGCATTTACACCGGCATTATTTAAAAGGAATGTCCATGTTCCACCTGAACAGGCTTTCTGTGGGAGGTACTGAATAGAGTGTAAATAGCTTACAATGCCTATGTGTACTTGTACGTGACTTTCATTCTCCTGATTCAAAGACTTTGAATTTGTTGCTCACAGCAAGAAGAAATCCTATTATTTAACTTCACTGAAAAACTTCAGTTATCCCTGAAAGACTAAATGTAAATCAAAATCAAGTCTGTGGGAATTAATTTCATCTGCATCATAATAAAAATCTTTGCCTCTGTTCACTTTCATGTTTCTTTGCAAATTGGAACACTAACATATTTTTTTCTTTCCAGCAATCATAATTCCAACCAAATTAAAAATTAACCCCTGCTTTCTTCAAGAGTCTTAGGTTCTTATCCAGAAGACTGATTTTTCATATCTGGAGTGTGCTTAGAAACACATTATCTCATTCTAGGAGTCATGTGACCCCATTCCTCTTTAAAGCAACTATCCAAAAGCTATAACCTGTGATGTTTTGGACATGTTCCTAACTTTTCTTGAACAAATTAATAGCATTCACTTCATGTTTGTAGAATTGGCCACTGATTTTCTACATGACTATGCAATTTAAGTTTAAAGCCTGCAGCCAACCATTAAAGTGAATAGATTTACTTTGCTAAAGATAAATAAGGCTATTCCTCTTATTAATGCCCCAAATCTTTATTTTGCTACTGTGCAGAAGATAGTATGTCGGTGGAAAAAAGTACATTTCAGTTTGACCATTATTTTGAGTGCTTTTCATTTTTCCATCTGTAGACTTTCCACCAGGGCACTGCAGCCCCAAGCACTTTGTCGTAATTCCTCAAATAATTAACAAGGAGATCATTTAAACTGAGCAAGTCTCTGAATACACCCATTGCTCTCTAACATGGGAACTTCTACAAAACGGGATGGTTGTGCAATGGCATTTGTACCCAATATTAAGTAATCTGAAGCACCATATGAAGAATATAGCAGAAGTCACTGACAGGATCTCTCCTTGCAGCCAAAAGAAAATGCTTGTTTTCAAGTGAAATACGAAGTGAAAAAAATACTTGCTTTCTTAAAAAAAAAAAAAAAAAGTACTTTGGTGCCAAACATTTTAGAGATATTGTTGGGGAACAGTCCTTCCTCACATAGAGGTTATCCCTGTGGTGCTGCCAAGTTTAGGGTCTGAGAGGATGATTTGCCAAGTAAGTGCCAGTTGTGTAATATATGCTGTAGCAGGCATGGAAGCAGATTTTACTTTCACACTCGCCTTCTGAATTGGCATTCTTTGACTCTTTTGTGCCAATATTACTCCTCTTTTCCATTCTGTGCCCTCCTATTTCACTGGAATGCCCTTTCCCCTCAAGTATAAGCTGAATGTCCCGTTGTCTGCTAGAAAGCAAGAGTTGCTGAATATGGATTTCAGGAAAGTCACTCAGGAAAGACAGACTGCATTACTTGCTACATACCTTATTCACATGGTAACCCTATCAGGAGTACATTATTCAAAAAGAAAAAAAAAAACACTTATATTTTGTCACATGTAGTTGTCTATCTTATATAATGAGATATTTCTTTCTTTCTCACACACCTCTTCTGTCTGAATGACTGTTTAAATTTTGCTTCAATTTTTTCTCTCCCAAATCTTTATTGTCTTCATATGTATTCCTTTGAGTTTGCAAATTTCCACTGTTTAGATAAATATAACTACCTAAATAAACCTACTCTTCAGTTCTTAACCATATGTTTTTAGTCAAGTCTCTTTAACAACTCCACACAGAGCTTAAGCACATATTTTCAAATGCTGACACTTATGTGTGCCCTCTCAAGTAGTAAAACTGGATTTTCCAAAGACTTTGCAATCAAGCCTTAGTAAGCAGGTTTATGCAATAAATTATAGAAATAGTTGCACAATATTAGAAAGTTTCTGCAAGTTAAAGGCAACTCCTAGTTCAACTGGAACCAGAATCCTGTTTGGTGTATGTTGCTTTAAGTCCAGGGCTGCTTTAGACCACAATGTTGCTCTTCTTTGTTATGGAAGCAGGAAGGATGAGCAGGCTGAACAGGGACATCTTTAATGTCCTTCACCTACCTGCCAGTGGCCAGAGTAGGATACCAGCCTTGCATCCTTTGAAGTTACAGAGGACTCCTTCCAAGAACCAAGAAGGGACTGGAGGACAATAATCACTCTGAGAGTTTGGATTTACACAGAGGTTGCATCAGGTGCTCAGGTCTTCACTTGTCAGTCAAGCAGTTGTATTAGTGAGGATGTAGGCTCTGATCCTGGGGTAAACATTAGGTGTTTCAACTTAGATTGCATCCTTTTCTTTGTGGCAAAATCAAACTCAAGTTTCTTTTCCCTCCTATTTCAGGATGTGTGTATAATCAACTACTGACACTCAGCCAGTGCTTGGTCAAACATTAAATATGACATGATGGGGTGTGGAATCTCTGAGTCATAATACTTTTACTGAATGTGTCTAAGCTGGACCATTTAAACTGTTCCCTAGCTCAGGAAAGACCCCAAATATCAAGATACTGAGTAGAGTATCAAAGTGTTTTGAGTACATCTTTTAGCCAGAAGAAACAGAAGGGACCTCATTGTGTAGGACCTATCAAACCTTCAGGGACTGGTGAGATCCAATTAATACATCTCAAGGGTGGTTGATGCCACTCCAGAGTGACTGCTCAGCAGTCTTACACCTGGCACATGTAGAATTCTTTGGAATAGAACAATTTTGTCATGAGGAATTCTACTTAGGAGATTTTTTCTTTGGAGGAAAATATTAGTTAATTATTTATTAATGTCTACTACCAATTAATGTCCACAAACATGTCTCCTTTATTAATGTCTATAAACAATAAAGACACCCCGAAAAAAAAGTGGGGGAAAAGACTTACTGAAATGCCTGGACAAAGTTCTTTTTAACTTTCTGCTGAGAGTAATGGCTTCATCTAAGCATATGTCTAAGTAAGCTGTTAAGAAAAAGTGGTTAATACTCAGTTTAGACTCCCTGTCAGATTTCTCCATTTCAAGGTTCATGAACACACAGAAACATACAAGCACTGAGTACAGCATTCAAATAGGGAGAGAAGGGCAATTATTAGAAACTCATTTATTTCTTTGGAAATGCTATTAAAATGTAGGTCACCTCTTTTAAAAGGGAGGAGAAAGTCTGCAGATGCTAATCTTTGGCGTGTTTTGAATCACACTTTCCCTTGTGAAACCCTGGTAGATGCACTTTGCTCTAACTGAAATCAGAAGCATTGCAGATGTAGCCATCTTCTATTCTTTTCAGGACTCTGAGACAGACAGAGTCCCTGAACAAGTTTCTCAATATTTCTGTGTAGAATTTGAATGTACAACAGAACCTCTAGCAGTTTAACTAAATTTGGAGAAAAAAGAAAACCAAACCAACCCAAAACTTACAGGACACATGGGAATGTACTCTTGTCTATGGCAAAATATATTTTATTCTGATTTAAAATAAGTTAGTGACTTACTTTCTTAGTGAGATATTTTATTTCTCTAGCTCTTTCTACAGCAAATCAGTTCTTCTTTTTTAATAACCGTTAATTGTTAACTTCTTTCTTACCATTGTAACAGGATGCTCAAATTATTTTATTCTTCCAGAGACTGCACTTAATCAGACAGTTGGCTATATCTCATTATTTCCATGGTTATATACTCGATTTACTTAGTATCTATGTCTGATTTGTTAAAGTGTAGTGCCATGCATTGGTGGGCTTCATAAATAAAAAAAAAAAAAAAAGAATACAGCTAGATTTGTGCATTTTCTTTATTTTTGAAATGATTTTGTTTAAATTCATGGGATGAAATAAAATATTTAAACCTTTAAAATACATTTAAATATTTGTAAAACAGGTTTTTCACTGCTAAGGAAACCAACATCTTTCCTGTAACTTTTCTTAGCTAGACTTCATTGTTTAACACCCAGCTCCTTCTCTCTTCCTCCCTTTCTCTTATCCCTCTGTTTCTCTCTCTTTATTTTCCTCTTCCTTGTTTGCATCTTTATCCTCATCATGTTCCTTGCTCTTGTCCTCATCATCCTCTTCCTCTCCTTCTCCCTCTTTGACATCTGTTTTCCTTATTTTCTTTCTCAAAGCAGGTTAGACTCCATTTATGTCTAGGACCCATGAAGCTCTCCCAACCTTTAGGCAGCCAAAAAGAGACTCAGTGTGAGCCAAATTAAGAAATAGGATAAATGACACAAAAGGAGATAACTGTCCACAAGGCTTCTGTGTGCTGACTCTTCCAAAGCTACAGGCCATGCCTGGAGATGACACTGATTTCTGTCTTATTACATCCCAGTACCAAAAGGGAAACTGCACTTACAGCTGGACTATTATTCTCAAAACCTGAAGAAAATTACTATAGGATATATCTAGGTTTTTCTTTGGCTAATAAGTGCAATCATTTTATTTTTTTTTAAGAGTTGGAAGTTCATTTAAAGTTAAATTAATTGGGATGTTAACCACAGAGGTTGCAAAATAATTATTTTAGAAAAATTATGAGAAAATCTACTTGATCTAATGCTTGCTGCTACGGCAGCTGTGCTATAGGCAGCTTTCTTCATAAAAAGAATAATTTATATTTTGCATGCCTGGAGTCTGCTCATGTTATTATCTGAAATGCAATAGTTGAAGCATAGGGAAGTGCAAATGTGAGGTGAAAAATTCCTAATACAATTCATTGGTGTATCTAAGCAACCAAGTGGAGGACTGGATGTGCTGTCTCATGGCCTTCTGAAACTTTACAGTACCTGCCACTCACCAGTGTGGCCCACTCTGACAACAGATACAAAAATGGTAAATAAATTTAATAAATCTGACTTCAGGAGAAGCAACACAATTAAGCTGTGCTTTAGCAAAATAGACCCATCATATAAAGTACTCAAAAGAACTGCTACAGGCTGAGAAGAATAAACTTTCCATCTCTGCTTCATTCACCATGATGGGCCTCTCACTGCTTTCTTCTCTTCTTCAGCCCTAATTTCCCCTCCTCCTTCCCTTTTCAACTCCTAATTCTTTCACTGCTTCCCATTCAGGCCTTGCCCTCTGCATTCAGTTTCTGCTTCTCATTCCCCTTTGCCCGCTACCCGCCCTGCCTGGTCCTTTTTGGGTTCAGTTCTTCTCACTTCAGGCTTTTATTTCTCTGAGGGATTTGAATAATCACTCCTTCTTTTTTATCTCATTGTCATCTCAAAAGGTCTTGCTGCCTTCCACCCTCTCCTCAAAAGGTAGGTTTCCAATGAAAGTATTCATTCCAGACAGGAGGAAAGGGACCTCTGAAACTCACTGACCCTTCCTAAATTGGATGCCCCATTGTGCATCACAAAATTAGGAATTTTTCTATTGTATGACAATGTTAACTTTGTTAGTGAATTTCTTTTTTAATGAGCACATTAAAATCCTCCTTAGCCTTACAAAGACATAACTCTGTCTACTAGTCTATCATTATTAATTTCTATCTCCAGTCAGCTGAGGGTGAGCTTTAACAAGGCTGATTTAGTCATATATTAAATTTTATGTAAAACATCAGGTGAAGGAGTCTTACTAAAGGCTAAATAAGTGCTTTTTTAGTATAAGAATTGGAACCCCAAAACAAGGCTGACACATAACTGACGCATACTCCTGACCATATTTTTAAAATGCCTCTCAAATCTAAAATCTGCAACTGAATGCCCTTGAAGGCAACTATGTACAGCTGAGCATCTAATCACACTGCTTGAGCAGAGAAGTCTTTCAAAACTGTGCTTGATCTATATCATGGGTCAGACCAAAGAGCCAGACACAAAAATCAGGTATTCCAGGAAAAAAATTACTGTGGTACTTCAGAGTCATAACTCCTGCAATAAATTAAACAACAAGTCAAAAAATAAAATAAACAATTTTGCAGCTATTATCAAAGGCTTCAGCCTTTCACTTTACCACATGTAAAAAAAAAGAAATTAAAGAAAATCCTCAGTAACATAGAGAAGGCCATAAAACAAGAACACCTTGAGCCAAACTTCTTCAAAGGTCAACCATGTAGGCATAATGTATTTAGTCAAGCAGGTCATATATTTTGCTCCTTATGCATTCTTTCAATGGCAAACCACTGCAAGTTTGCTACAGACCTTGTAGCTAGGTGAGGAAAAGTTAAAACATTCCTTTTTTTCTTGCAGCACCCAATCACCAGGGTACTAAACAAGCATTCCAAAATAAAATGAATGCAGAACCATATGGTGAGTTTTGCAGGAAAAAAATCACTCATGCTTCTGTTCTGTACTACAGATGGTTCTGATGGACAGCACATTTTTACTGCCTAGAAAAAATGTGAAGAAAATTCTGAAAATCTATTTATGGAACACTGTCCTTCTATTAGACATAGGGATAAGTAGCCAGAGGGTATCTTTAAAGAATTACCATTTCTGTTTTATATTCTGCTGCATTTGTATTATCTGATCATGCAAATGCCTTAGAAAGTCTTTGAAAAATGCATTGCTGCATCCAGTTTTAAGACTAGATTTTCTTCTGTTACTTTCATCTCACGTCCCAGAATTCTCACTTCTACCTGTAACACTGAGCCTATTGTTACTTGACCTTTTTGAGCATCAGTATGGGTATTTTTTCTTCTAAACTTGATACATTTGACTTCCTGGTCTTTTGAAGTAGTAGTGATCTTTAGTAGTTGCCTAGTAGACACATCTGACTCATCACCATATCTGTGGGATGTTGACTAGATTCAAAAAAAGAAATTGTCAACAAAAATAAGTGAAAGATCTCTTTTCCTTTATATTTACAATTCCCATATATCTCAACAGTTTTCTTATTCGTGGATAATGTAAACCAACAAGAACTTTCAGGTTTTCATTTGTTGTTTTCTTAACTACAGGACAGTAATGTCCAAAATGTTCAATCTACAATTATCACAATATTGACAAATTAAATTGTATTGCAAAACATACAAATTTAGATAAAATGTCTCAAAATGATCTCTTCACAAAACATAGGAACATTCATTTAGCAATATAAAGAATCATTCTCATGTCATCTGACTGTGACCATAATATTATGAATTTCAGTCTGCTCTCCATGAACTCAGAGGAAGAGAAATCCAGCCCATTCTCCCTCCTCCTCCTCTTTGTCCTTTGCAAGAATTTAAATAAGACTTCCATATCTACTTTTACCGCTTACATTCTGTTTCACAAATGAGTGGATTAGTGTAAATACAGATAGCACACGGTCACAGGCATTCCTGTTCTACATTCAGTTTCAAGTAGTTTGCATAATTTTCTCTTTAGGGATTCTTACAGCAAGTGACAGGGGGATGGAAGTGTGTTTTTTTACTCCTCAGCCATGAATTCCATCTGTTGTCATGGCACTGAACCCAGTGCTGAATAGCAGCCAGCATTGCTTTTGATGTTCTGTAGGATTAGTAGAGATGTCTGAAGTTATTGTGTAACATAATTCATTGGAATAGCTCTACTGAGCTATATGCAAATGTTGAGTTGCTAAATTAATAAATAAATATGGTATAACACCAAAGTTCACTTTCTGGGGGCAATCTCTTGGACTGGCACTATTTCTCTAATGACTCACATACATTTTTTTTCAATTATTCTCATTTCTATAAAGACAAGTTAAATGTCTGTAACGTTTTGTTAAAGGCAGCTGAAAAATAATATGGCAAATGAAATATAACTGATGATCTGTAGCTTGTGAAATGATGAGGCAAGTTTTATTCTTGTAATCTAATAAAGATATTCATGATTTGGCTCTGCTTTTGACTCTGATATTTTCTACTGAGCTATTGAGAAAGTTATCATTGATCCTAAATTCAGGAGGAGTCAAATATTCAACAATTAGAGATATTATTCAATGCTCAGGACATACAGGTTGTCCTATTTCAGATTCTCAAATCTCTTGACATACACAAAATTTCAGAAAAGCCCATAAAGTTTGGTTTTGTTTTCTTATAAAGATGAGTCTCAGTGCTGTATAGGAGTTTCTTCTGACATTTCCAAAGAAAAACTAAAAGTTGTCAGTCTAACAATACCTTGTCTTGTTATGGATAGACTTTGGGAAGATTTCCAAGTTTAAAACAGAGTTTCTGGTCAAAACAGAGAATATTTCACCTTGGAATGAGCTCAGGAAAAGGACATGTAAAAAGCTTTCTGCAACAGGTAATGCCAGGGTAGCACATGAACAGAACTCTATTGGTTCCTTTTCTGTCTCTCAGAAGCCAAGTTTGCTTCTGCTTCTCAGGGAGCAGCCAGGTCATGGGGGCAGCGGCTGGGGGAAGAAGAGGCAGCAGCTGGCATCTCCTGTCCTCCCTGGCCCTTCCCTGCCGGAGCAGCAAGCCGATTCACTGTGCTGTTCCCTGGGGAGGAGCAGTCCAGCATTCCGTCCTGGAAAGGAAGAGCTCAGTTTTGCCTCTGCAGCTGAGAGGTTCTCTCTCAGCTCTGTCCAGGAGAGTGGCCTGGTGGGTGGCTATTTCCAAGAGAGGACATAGGTCTAGGATGCAGGGCAGACTGTGTGGATTTGGTACCCCACAGCTACAGCCAGTGCCTTGCTCCTGACTGTGCTCCATGGCTTCAATAAAATGTTTTAGAAAATATTACTGGTTTGAAGACCCTTAGATTTATGCTGTTTCTAAACAAAAATAGTTCTTTTTTCCTTAAATTCATTATTTTCGTATCAACTGTTTGCACAGACTATACAGATCTGAGAATGACATTGGACTCTTACAAGTGTTTGGAAATTACCCCAGCTTTTCCACATGTGACCCTCTATGCAGCCAGCTCAGATAGTGTTTATGTGGAATAAATCTACTTATTTCAGTAGTAGCATCCTGAAGCTACTTCAGTGCAAATTAATATGTTATCAAATTAATTAATCAGCTTCTTATTTGAAATACAAGTATAGAATACAGATACATTGCCTTAAAGAACAACAGAAGTCTTCTGATACTCGCCAAGGGAAAAGGATAAGGAAAACAGGACTTCTCAGGATATAGGATGGAACACAGAATGAAAGTGTGCTCTGCTATGCAGGTGGCTTTCACCTGCTGACGTTTTGCCCTCCCTGGTGAGCCAGTAAGGCAAAACTTCAATACATGTAGTGAACTGAGGGAGCTTTAAAACTGCAGCAACAAATGCACAAAAAAAACACCTGCTGCAGAGTTAATAGAGGTAATTTCTTGTTTATTTTGAGGAAAAAAATAGCACAATTTAGTCTTTTGTGTGTGAACTGGTAAAAAGATATATCTGTTTTAAAAGAAGAAATCATCATGGCTCACAGTACTTTTTCTCCTTTCTGTAAAGGCTTTTCACCCATATCTTCATCTCAGTCTATTAAATGCATGTTTCTTTTGTAGCTGATGTATCAATGTCTGTACAAATGCAGTGCAACACGTGGATGATTGAGAGCAGGCTGGACATTAAATTGGTTTGGAAGAAGCACAGCTTAGGCACTGGTGAGACAGAGCCCAGACTGTTATTTCACCAATACTTGAATCTCATTTTCGTGTGGTGCCTCCATCCCCAGCAGCTACAGCCTGCAGCAGATGTGCAGCATGGGAATGGCATCAGCCTGGAAATTCTGCTGAGCATCAGCTGCAGCCCTGCTCACCTCTCACTTCATCCTCTGGCAGATGCTATATGCTCAAATATTTGCTGTATGGGCTCTGTGTCCCCAGGGCTTGACCACACATCCTTCAGCAGGACAGAGTGAGTACCATAGCTGGAGACAGGGGTGTTAACCCTTGCTTTTCAGTGAAGAACAAACCACTGCTGAAGTAAATACAAATTGCTGTGTCTGGAGATGCTCTGCTCTGTTCTGCTGTGGGAGTCCCTTCTGCTGCTCCATACAGTGAAGAGAGTGGCAGAGGACTGAGAGTGAGAGCACTACAGTGACCCTGGGCCAAGGTCAGTCATGGCTGGTTTTCTGGTTCTTATGTGCACAAAGAAAGGGGAGAGACAGAGAGGCCAAGAATCCAGAGTTCATTTGCAGGTAAGAGTGAATCTCATTGAGGGGAAAAACCTTTCCTGATATCACAAATACCACTCAGTCCCTATATTAAGTATTCTGTGAGGAGCATACAATACAGACACATTTCATTTGTAGCCTGTAAAATTAAAGATTGCCTTTTCACTGATAATTTAGTTCACAGAACACATCCATCGTAGGTCCCAGTGCAGAGGTGCAGCACTGCTACCTGAACATGAGCCCACGAGCAGCGTGGTAAGGAGCAATGCATATGTAGTAGCACCAGGCTGTATCAGTGAAATTGCTTTCATTCTTCACTGTCATAGTCCTGTGTGCTAGACTGAGCTGTCCTTCAGGAAACAGCCAGGCTTGGTTCCCTGTGCCCAGAGGAAAGAGTCTCATCTAGTAAATAAGTGTCATGCTATCTAATTGTGTGAATTTTACTCAGTTTCATTTTTAAGTTGTTATTATCTCAGGTACCCACAGATAAGATATCACTGCAGGAGAAACATTTGGTCCAGGGCCAGAATGATCCTGTCTTATTTAAGGACTCTACTTGGCCACTAAAGCTTGAATCCTCCTTAAGGAGATCCAAGAGCTAGTCTCTCTTTTGAAAAAACCAAAACACACAAAAGAGTTGTTGAAGCACTGTTTGGGTTTTTTTTTTTTTTCAGGGGTTTAGTAGACTCCACTGTATTGTTTCCATTTTATTTGGCTTTACAGTGCACTGAGAGTGTCTTCAGAGACAGAAACCTCTTTGATAAAAGGCACAATTGTCTAATCTGTGTCACTCATGCTGATGGACACTGTAGATATCTTGATATTATGGTGCTTAGTATTGTCAGATGGAACTGAAATATCAACATAGAATTATATTTACAATGAAGCTGAGAGCAAATGGAAATTAATATGTACAGTTAACAGGCTTTCAAAAAGTGGCAGGAAGTCTACTGAGCTCTCTTTTTACAATGTATCAACAGAAAAAGTTTTATAGATAACCTGTTTTCAATAAGCAGAGAGACAGCAAGACAAGAAGACAGAGATCTACCAAAGAAAAAGCATTTAGGGCAAGATTATGAAGTTGTTGAGCACTTACATGTCAAATCTCATTGACTTCAACTTCTCATTAGCATGAGAAAGGGTTGCATAGTTTGGCCTTTAGTGAGACAGTAGGCTTAAAAAATACACATTTGTCAACTTTCAGCTGAAGCATCTCACTGATTCTATTCAGACTACCCAGCTGAAAGAAAATTGAATTAAGTACCTGCATGGGAGGTTTTTTCTATGCATTGTGCATTTTCTGAGCATTTGTGCACACAGAAGTGAAATTCTATTCAATTTATAGAATATAACTTTTACTCTAAGATTTTCAAAAAAAGATCACTGTCTGCTGTATTTTATTCCTCAAAAGCTGCTCCAATCTTTCTAAAACTCATTACAACTTGGAATCAGTTGCTGAAATGTGCACAGATCTCACAGATATCCTGAAATATTTCTTTCATGTATAGAGAAACAGCACAAGTATTACCAACAACTGAATATTCTTGGATGAAAACTGCCTTTAATGATTTTGCACAAGGAGAAAAATCTGCTTCTTGACATAAAAATAAATTACAGAAGGCTTTCCTTTACTCAGTAAGAATTAGTTCTTTCCTAAACTACTAAAGATTTTAAAATTACATGATGCACATATGTTTTTTGAAGCCACTCAGGCAGTAGAGGGAACATGCTGATTCAAGAGCTCCTTTTTTGAGGGAATATCCTTCTTCTTAATATCCCTGAAGCTACTATGTAGACCAGACAAATTACATACCAAAGCCTGAATGTGTACTGGGCTAGTCAGACATTTTCTGGGACCTCATCTGTTTCAGTAATCCCATGTTTTAATACATGAACCCAATTCAAGATTATTTTTTCCTCTGAGGATTTCCAGAATCGTTTTGGAAGGTCAGTATACAGGTCCAGTCATTTGTGGACAGAATCCAATCACAGCTAAAGACACAATAATAGAGGCATGGCTCTAGATTAAAACAAAACAAAGCCAAACTAAAAACAAACAAAAACAAACCAAACAAAACACACATCCAAAACCACATAAACAAACAAAAACACAAACAAAAATCAAAACAAACTTGATAGAATTGTTTGTCTATGGTATTTAAGAGATACTGGAGAAAAAACCAGGCCCATTTCAGGGGGGCACAGGTGAGGTTATGTTTGATGATACACCTTTAAATCATTCCACCACTGCTTTGTTCTAGTCTTCCTTGCTTATCACTGTTTAAAAAGAACAGCATATCTCATTATGTATTATTTCTACTGCATCTACTATTTGCCTTTCAAAAACATTTGTTTTCCACATGGACTCCAAAGGCAGAAGGAAGTGACAGCATTTAAAAGCATAAGGGCAGCACCAATTCTACTAACGATTTCAAAGCTCAACAGGAGTCTCCAAGTACTAAAGAATTTTAACCTGTAGCACACAAATATATTTTATAAAGTACAGGGCATTAGATTTAACCATGAACTCTCAGAAACAAGGGAATTGTACCACTGAGTCTGCTAAAGGCCAGGGTTTCATCCTCATTGTATCCCATAAAAGATCTATAAATACAATCTGAGCCTGAATTTTCCCTCTGTAAAGATTTAAAACTTTTATTTGAATGGAAATTAAGACAGTTTTGGAGGGGGGAGATCCAGTGCAAGAGCACTGTCAATCCCATAACTAAAACATGTGGTGCATTTTTACAGATATGCCCTGGGACTGCACAGGGACTGTCTTACCCACATGTCTCCTGCCCTTGTCATTGTCCTACCTGAATGCTGTGAGAACATTCCTCACAAGGAAGTGGCTATATGGGGGTTATGCAGATAATGGAGGAAATATTAGGAAGAGAAAGGTGATATGTATTTTCAGAGGCCTTCTGATTCCAGGCTTGACTTAGAGGAAGCACTACAAAGCCTATGCCAGAAGGACTGCTGGATTTTACAACAGTCATCTAGTCGTAAAACATCATACACCGGGTATCTGGGCCTTTTACTTTTTCATACTAAAGTTCAGTTCAGAAAAATCCATCTGTACAGAGGAAGAATAATTTTTGTGCCTCCCAGAATAATTTGCAGCAGATCCTAAGGTAGGGCAGGCACAGTCCAATGCTACAAAATTATGTTTTAAATTTGAACTCACCTATATGACAAAAGTGCAGCAGTGTCGCATTTTAAGGCATCACAGTTTATGTTACTGTAGTGCTTCACAGCCATCTGACTAGTGCAGCAGTCAGGTATGCCCTAGAAAAGTGGAGAGGACAAAAAAGCTGTGAGATGAAAACCCTTCGTTATTTAATGCTCTGATTACAGAGAAACTGAATGCAAAATATTTCAAATTCAGTCATTTACTTACAGTGTATACCAAGAAAATCTGAAACTGTAATTTCAGTAAAAAAACGAGATATTTTACAGCTACAGCACATTCGTTGCCTGTGTCAATTGGACTTAATCCAGCCCCTCCAGATCTGAGTTACAAAAAAATATCATTAAGTTCATTACAAATATGCTTGTTGGTATCAAAAATTGGTGGTGAGACTTACCTACATCCTAATAAAAATCATTGGATGTGTGACCCTGTTTTTGGGTATTCTGATATCTGCATAATGTAAATTGTGCTTTTTCAGTTGATTTGAGCAGTTGACAGAGTAAACCATGGATGCTATTCCAGTCTTTGGTTTAATTGGAAGCTTTCAGTACGTACTCAAAGTATGGGCAAAGAGACCTGTTTTTCACAGTTATACCTATTCTAGTTATGGAGTTTTTCACACTGTTACACACAGCAAGTCCTTTAAGGCTACTTCCAACTGCAGGACAGTCAGAAGATGGGGAGGCCTTCTCAAGACTGACTGCCCAGCTCAGCACCCCTCAGAGTGACCTGGAGTGCAAAGGCAGCTCACACCATGCCAGTGACATTGGTCACAGCAGAAGAAATGTGCAGTTTTGCCCAAATATTTTTTTCCATATTCTTGATTGTTTCTGGAGTCTGAAATCTAGTTTGAGATTACAAAATTCAAAAACAAATAATTAGTGTGGGAGTTTGCTGTACTACTCACAGATAAACACACACACGTACACATACAAACCTCCACCTCTCTCCCCACCCTCCCCTGTTAAAGTGGGTATCTTGCACATCAAAGGGTGAAGGTTATTTTTGGTATATTCAAAAATCACTCAGGAGATGAACAAGCTTATTTGTTCCAAATGATGAAAGTTCAAAGTATTTCATTTATGCTAACAGTTCATTAGTGTAGCCACTCGTGTGCTAATCCTACTTATTAAGCCTCCCTGTCTTCTATTAATAATAATTTAGCTAAATGGGAGATGTTTCAACAAGAGTATTCCTATTTTCATATATAATTATCCTAGATATGGGTATAATATCTTCATAATAATCTTCCTTTTCACAAAGACTTTAATCTAAATAGAGCTTGGAGTTGCCACAAACGACACTAAGTGCTGCACAGGCTGTGTTTGTCTGAAATACTGTTACTGAGCTGTCTCCAAAAATCCCCATGGGAGCAGATTAGCAGTGGTATCTCCCCTGAGCAGACAGAAACCTGTACAGTAGAAAAACACTGGAGTAGAACCCACAAAACCACTCATGCAACTTAATGGGTCTCAGGATCTTCAGGCAGGCTGTGGCAGTGAAGAGGCAGCAAATGTTGCAAAAGTAATGGAGGACCTGAGTTTCCTACTATTGCCTATGTGAGAACTTCAGCTAGGACACAAAGAGCAGCAATTTCCCCCTTCAGCTCTTTCCAGAAGTGAGCTAATTGTCTGTTCCTTGAGAGATGACTTAGACAAGACAGTTAAACCTTGGCAGCCATGGGGCCAGATCTGTTTGTAGGACCTTTGTTCACCTCTGCTACAAGCAGTCAATTTCTTTTACCACCTAAGTAGACAACTTTATGCTTCTCTGCTCCAAGTCCAAGAATAGCCCATTTCTCACTCCTTTTCCTTTAAAGTATCACATCTTTTTTTTTCCCCAGCACATCTTTGTCATCTCATTGATGACATCTCAGTTTCCACTCTCATACAGGGTAGATCCCCTTCCCCACACACAGCATTTACACAGTTAGTCCCCAAACTGCACAGTGCAGAAAGTCTGCCTTTCCTCCATCCTCCTATTTCTGGCTAAATCAGACTACCTGCTTTCTCTCCCAGCTGTCTTACAAGTGCCCAAATCCTGCTCTACTAAGACCACAGCAGGATGAAAGATACCTCCTCATCTCCACCAGGGAAGAAGGAGAAGGCCAAATAGAAGCACGCATGTTCCTAAGCTCATGGAAGGACTGCATCCTTAACTGTGCATGGACAACAGGCCAGTCAGTCCTGCAGGGAGGTTAGGTACTTACTTGGAGCAAGAGGGAATATCTGTCCACCCCTAACCTCTGAGAGGTGCAGAACTTACCTCAGCCCATGAATCTTTCTCCAACAGCCAGACACCTGAAGGCGATATGGGATGAAACTCAACACCCATGCACTAACACTCCTTTGGGGATTTAGCTCCTAGCAGTTCCTGGAAGGTGACAAACCAGGGAGACTATCCAGCTTGAAGATGATAACTGAGCACATGTACCCATGTATCTGATCACACTCAAGGTGCTTTATGAATAAGTTTCATGCTTACAGCTGTAAGTCTCATCCAAGTCCTGAGGCCAATCTAACAGAACAGTGGGCAGGTCATTGAGGTTCTCAGATTCTCAAATAGCATAAATGCCCATATTTAGGAACTTGGATTGAGCCCTCAGAGGTCTCCATGTATGTTTTCTAAGTTCTCACAATCAAATCCCAATTGAGCCCTGTAATGGCACTCAGAGAGATATCCAACATGTCCTGCAAAGCATTCAGTGATACTTGGTCAGAAAAACCACAGATATTTGGCCAGTTCTCCTTGTCCTGTATTTGGAGCACAGTCATATTAGAGGCCCTTACATTTACATGTCTTTTCTTGCAAAATATAACCTCCCCATCAAGACAATACAACACAGAACAACAGAACCAAGAATTCAGCATGGGTTTTACAAGGATAACTACAAAACAAGGAAGATTACTGATGTAGGATGAAATAAAGTAATCTGGCACTAAGGATTGACTCCAATTTTTTGCCCAAATCATTTTATGCAATATTTCAAAACAGTGAAAGATCACAATAGAAGTCATAATCCTGGAAATCCTATGGGTCTTCACACACTTCTGCTGATTCATAAAGCGAACTGGGAATGTTTCAGTCAGCTTGAACAAAGAAAAAATACATATTGACCAACTATCTGCTCACACATGCAAGCATGTTCATGCTCCTCAACAGTATTTTCCCAAGCACATTCCCCCACCCTCCTCGATCCTTTCCTTTCTTCTCTGGCCTTCCTCTAGACAATAAACCAACCCTCAGGTATTTTTCCCCATTTGTCCCAATTTTACTATATATGTATTGAAATTTGCTGGTTTTGATAGTTACCTAGGTAATCTTGACCTTACAAAAATTTATTGATACTGTTACCTAGGCACTGCTGACATTAGGATTTCCTCTCTCCAAAAGAGGCCACTATTGCCCACCAATTACTGTGAATTTTGGTCAGCCCTCAACTCATGCAACTTACCCTTAACCAACTGTGAAACAGCCAACCTTTGCAGTACTACTTCTAACTTCTGACAGCTTCTCACTCTGCCGCTCATTATGTCCCACAAGAAAATGCCTTGGGCCACATTCAATTAGTTGAACCTCAAGCCAGGGCTCTGTCATCTCCCTGCATACCTTACACTAGGCTGCTTAGCTTTTCACTTGGTCCCTAATCCTTACCGTAATGATAAAACTTACTTAAGGATTTAGCTTTTCCTGTAATTTAGTTCCATGGACATGTTTACATTTTTCAGATACATTTCAAACTGAGCAAATGACATTTGATAAAAGCATAATCTAATGGCACACCCTTTTATTGCAGTCAGAATATTTTGATGGTAAACACCATTTTTTTTTATCCCAGCATATTAAAATACACCATAGTTTCTGTCATCAACCAGGGCCACACCCATCATCATCAAGACCTCTAAAGGTCTCAGCTGTCTGCTAAGAGTGAACCTATAACAATGTAATCCAAAAGTGTCACTTGGCTCAGAGAAAGTAACTCTTCTTTCTCCAGGGGTTAGGAGGTCCCCACAAAAGAGGAAAAGAGGACTGGTACACAATGCTTCCCCCAGGTAACCTGCAACCACTGATGAATCCTGAGTTCAGATTTACTAAGGCTGATGGTCCATGAACATTTAGTAACCTTCTAAACTCTTGTTGGTCAGTCCTTGAACTCTCATCAATACATTTGAAACCAGAACACCGTTGCCAAGGATTTTCACAGGCCTGAATCTAATCACTGAGAGAACTTTGGGGTTGGAGTCTTTTCGAACTTGGCTCACACTGGATTCATTTGCTGCCAGCAGTTCTTCCTGTTGGCCAAGTGAGCAGTTCCCATCTTTGCTCTCCATGGTCTGATCTGGTTCTACAGACCTTGGTCATGGGATGTCTCTCTCTTCCAGAATGAGGAATCTCAGACTCTTTTATTTTCCCCTCAAATGTATTCCTTCTTGTTCCCTAAACATAGAAGCCATCTCACCTCATCTTTGAGGTGCTCTTTGGAGAAGGTTGCTGCTCTTAAGAGAAGAAAATTTTGGTATTTGAAAGTGTGTGGTGAGGAAAAAAAAAACCCAAACAGAACCTAAGGAGTTTTTAAGGAGAACTTTTTTTCGGTCATAATTAGAAGCATCAACCAAGGAGAGAATTTATAGAATTACATAAGTAATGATGTTCTCTGTTTTATTCTCTAGTAAGGATAGTTTTGCCAATTTTTGACATCTATCAAGTACTGAGCAAGACTCTTCATACAACTGTCTATCATAACCCCAAAGCAAATAGTGATTGGCAAGAGCAATCTCAGATCTCATAATTTTCCTTTAAGATATAGAATTCTTTTCTATACATGTCCCATATGTATTTTTATATATTAAATTCTTTTCTACTTCAGTTACCACAGTTGATAGGTAGCTCTGCAGTTTTAGTAGCAAACTAAGATAAGTCTATGTTTTCTGATATTATTTTGTTCAAATATCAGAAGTTTCTTTTTCTACAACAGAGGTTCTGAGATCCTGAAAGTCTTTACAATGGAATGACTGCCAGAAATGCTTTTAGAATTAAGAAGGAACATTGTTTAATTATTCCTTTCCTTAATTGGGAAACTTGGGCATTTTGTTTCCATGTACTAGAATCCAACAGGTCTGCCTCTGTTTATTTTTCCTATCAATGAAGTAGCAAAATGTGGTACTGTCAAAAGAAGGAGGAGATGTGAATTTATTTTGTGGATACCTTGAATACTGACAAATAGCTGCTATTTTTTATATGGGCTATGGCATCTCAGTATACTTCTGTTGCCATTTTGTGTATTTTTATCCCCAGTTGAATAATAGATTTCAAACATACTTATATTTTAAAACGATGAAAATAATAGCAGTCATAATATGCAAATTTATTTCCATAATCTATTTATCTTCTTATTCCAGCTAAAATTGAAACATATATTACAAATGTGCTTCAATTTGCTATAAGGAAAAAAAATAGGAATAAAATTATAAACATGCATTTAAGGAAGAAAACTTCCCATGCTTCATTTTCCAGCAGTAAACGATTCCTACCATTCAATACGCATTATTTGAAAACTGCTCTGTGCAGCACCATCAACAATGTTTACCGGAGCATGATGATTATGATAAATTGTTCCAGGGAGTTCATATCTATTGTGGTTGTAGGTCAGCACTTGCTGTAAGAAGAATGCCACCAGATTCATAAATAAAAGAGAAAAAAAAAAAAAGATAAATGTGACATCAGCATAGGAAAAACTGTTTGGTAAGGTCTGTGAATATGCCAGCTTGCTTTTGGCTGAATTGACCTAGTAGATCTCAGCTTAATGGCTTGTTCCAGGAAGATTTATTTCTTTATTTATTATTTGCCATTAAATGGGATTTCATTGAAGCCTGCTGCATATATAGGAATGGGGTTTACTCTGCATGACCAACTGTTTGAGTATATGCATGCCTTTAATACATAACTTAAGCATGCACTGGAGTTTTGCATTTTGGATTGATGTTTTTGAAGGTATACATTTGGGGTTTGTGTGTCCAAATTTCCTGCCAGGATGTACATTCTCTTTAAAAGTAGGCAGCAGAAAAAGAGCCTTTTAATCATCAACAGCACTGAAAACAGTGCCTTATTCTGCAGTTACTGACGGAGAGAATTTTCTTCACTGGCACAGAAAATGCCTTTTTCCACTCTGCAATGACAGCTATACCAGCAGTGAGAGCAGGAGGAGAAGGGGTGAAATTGCAGGCACAGCCCACTGCTTGGCTGACATGAAGGACAGGGGGTGCCTTGTGTGTCTCAAAGTGAAGGGCCTGGGTAGGCTGCAGGGGGCTGGGAGAGCTCTGCACACTGCCACTGTCCCCAGCAGCAAGGCAGACCTGGCCTTCCATAGAAAGTTGAGCAAAAGTTAAACGTCCCAGGAGGTCACATTACCTTGTGTTTGGAGACTGGGAGGGAAGTGGATGTTAAATAATTCACTCCTGCTCACTCTTCTTTTATCATTTCAGGATTTAGATCCAGCCTTATCTGTCTCTGTGGGAAACTACTGTGTTGCTAACAGGTAACCAGGCAGTGGGATGATATGACAGTGTGGTCAAAGCTGTACTTTCTGTTCCCAGTTTTACATTTAAGAATCTGAGCAGAAATTAATAGGAATGTTAAAACAGGAGCATGAAATATTATTTTCATTTCCTCCTTCCATTTCTTTGCTCCATAGCAGAATGGAAGATAACCAAATGTCCCTAGAGGCATATCCATTAGTCTAGAACATAGGAAGAGATTTGCAAGTGGACTAAGAACATTTTTACAACATGGCCATGGCTCCCACAGAGATGAAAATACAGTCAGAAACTCAGCCAGGGGTGCATCTTCCTTTACAGAGAGGTTCTGTGTAGAAAAGACAGAATCAACCTTCAATAAATATGTTGGAAACACTTGTTCATAAGAGGTGTTGAGTAGCAGCAGTGGGAGTCGAGTAGTAGTGTTGAGTGCCACAGAACAGAGAGGTAAATTGTGATCAAACAAATCACAAATCTGACAAAAAACAAATCACAAATCAGACAGCCAAAAACAAGTAAGAAGGAAATGTAGACAAATTTGACTCAGTGCTCATGCATGTATGTATGTGTGTGTGTGTGTACATAAATATACATTAAAAATGTTCAAATTTTGCCTTTCAGTCCATCATTGCTTACTCCCTACACTCAATAATCACTCTGCTCCAATACATAGTGGGGTTAGAAGGTCATTCTTCAGCAGACTTAACAAAGAACAGCTGTTTTGGCACATAAAGAATTAGCTAGTCAGAGACTAGTTTTGCCAAAAGGACAGAGTTGGTAGGGGGATGTGGAGTTTATTTCACAATCACATGGTAAAGGTGGGAGGAAGCAATATACAAGATTTTTAGCCCATAAACCTTTGCTTTGCTTTGCTTTGCTTTGCTTTGCCAGAAGACATGGTGTTGAAGCCCTTTCCATGGCTGGGCCAGACAGATAACTGTCTAAAAAAACAGATTTAAACCCTCCTTTTTTTAGTGCATCTAACAGTTCAGCTTTTTTCAACTGGTTCTTACAGGGAAGTAAAATAATAAAATCAGATTATGTGAATAGACTTTGTCTCTCACACAACCCTTCCAAGGCTGTGATGGCACCTGGCTCCTGTCAAACTGTCAAGTTTTGATCTTTTTCTGAGAGGAAAATTTATACATGTACTACCGTTTTGCTTAGCTTTGAAAACCAAATTGGGTTACATCTTCTCTTTTAGGAAAGGGACAAAAAAGGGCATTAAAATCATAATTTTTCTTGTCTTTTTGTGTTCTTGGAGGCAGTTGAATTGGGAAAATAATGCCTCAGCCCAATTAAAAAAATGAAAGTAACACTTGGTAGAGTGCAAAAATGGAATTCATTTCAAATATGAAAAAAAATTATTTTCCTGTTAATAGGTTTTGAATAAACTTGAAGCTCTAAAATGCTGAACAAAATTGAAGTAGACAAAAATAGTAGGTTTACTTTCATTTTGTATCTTAATATTACCAAAACAAAAGTTTGAGATTCTGTGCTAATGCTTCTTCATGTAAAGGGGCATTCAATATTAAACACCCATGGCAATAACCAAGTGCTCTGAAGAAAACCAGTATTTTAACTTGACACATCTGACACATTTGACTTCAGCATGACTCCTAATGAATTTGGGTTTTGATTTTGTATCGTGTAACTGAATGATATTCCCAATGATAGTAGTGACAGGATAGCACGTTTTAACACAGCTTTTTAATATTTTGAATGAAAATGTGGGTTTCTCCAGAGAAGAGAAGAGAAGAGAAGAGAAGAGAAGAGAAGAGAAGAGAAGAGAAGAGAAGAGAAGAGAAGAGAAGAGAAGAGAAGAGAAGAGAAGAGAAGAGAAGAGAAGAGAAGAGAAGAGAAGAGAAGAGAAGAGAAGCTGCATGTAAATCTAAACATGGATTTGACAAATATCAAAGACATTATTGAAAATGAAAACAAGAAAAGAAGATAATGCTATAATGCTACAAGAAACTGACATTATTGTGAAAAAACACCCATAAAACACTCAGAGCTAGAAAAAAAAAATTAAAAGCTGAAGGAACTATGGAATGACTCATTCTGGAAATTAACAAGGTTGTCACAATACAAAGGAAACAACAGTATCAACACTGAGAAAAAGTTCATTTAGCCTGACACAAAATGCTGAAATTGATAAAAAGAGACAATTTGAAGAAAATATTTAAGATTGGGGGGAAAAGAAAGTTGAACATTAAAGAAATTTGAAAACAAAAGGAAAGGCCTTTCAAAAGGAGAAAAGTTTTGAACAGTAACTAAACAGGGAACAGTTTCTCATCAAGATTTGCTTATTTTTCCTAAAAGTACAAGTAGAAACATTGTGTACTAAAAAAAAACTTTATTAAAATCTCCAACATATCTACTATACAGTATAGTGAGGAAAATAAGTCATATTTTCATTGCTAAGTCATCAATAAGAATAGTGAGTTTTAAAGAAACAGAAATCTGTAACGTTAGCTACAAGTCCATTTCATATCTGGTTGCTCCTGTGACATGTTTTGGGTTATTTATACCTCATAGAAAAGAGAGAGGAAGCAGTAATACAAATCATGTTTTGAGCTAGTTAATTATTTTCTTTACACATTTGTGTATTTCCAAACTAATTTCTGGGAATTTGGCTTGTCACAGTACAAGCTAAAACATCATGAACTGACAGCTAAGGCAAAGATGAAGCGTCACCCTACCACAGCCAAGCGCTCCCTGCACCATAGACAGCTCTCTCCCCAGCCATTCCTCAGCTCAAGAACCAGAAGGGAATTGTAGAACTTGGCCTCTGTCCTGTGTATTTTCTAAACCACTGACACCCATTCAAAGCAGCTGTAAATTATAATCACAACAGGATATTATAATTTAATTCTTATTCTGGCCAGCTATACACACACACACTGAAAGGCCAGAGATGAACCTTCTAATCCATCCTAATTATCTCTGCATTATAGGCTATAAAACTGCAGATTAGTTGCTTACTGTAGGCATCTGTGGCCATGCTTTAAGGACACTATATTTTGATGTAAATGTTTGAAATTATGGAGAGTCTAACACATTCACTGGTGGTCTGTCTTAAAAGTTTATCATTCACCTCATAAAATATCTTATTACCTACTGAAAGCTAACTGTCAGCATGACAGTTTCAAAATCAGAATCAGTCCAGATTTTCCCTGTGTAGTAATTTACTGTGGAAAACTAGGAAATAGTAGTGCCCTCTGTGAATGCTGTACTTACCCTTCATTGTGGACGTGTTCAAGATGGGTAATTTACTCATGGCACAAATAAAAGGGAATTCTTAAAGGAACCAGTAAGAAAGAAATACACTGACCTATCTAAAGCTTTTCCAGCACATACCTGGGCAGCTAATCATGTTAGCAGCTGTTAAGAGGAGGTCCTTTAGTCTTGTCAGTCACAAACCAGGGAGCAGCTGGCCACAGCTGAGCACCTGGCAATTAAAAAAACTGCTCAAAAGTTGGTTCCAACATGGGTAGAGGAAGAACCTAGAAGATGCTGCAAGTTCATGCATACTTAGAAGCAACACAACCGAGTTACATCTACCTATCATCTTGAGAGAGAAGCCAAGCAGAGGTATAGTCTGAGAGTCAGGCATTACTGCAAGCTCTGGCTTTATACTGTACATTACAATGATATATTGTATATTACAATATATTGTATATTACAATAATACCTATGCATACTGCTATGCATTGTTGTATTATTCTTACTCCTACTGAATAACTAAGCCAGTTGCAAAATGGTGTTGGAGCTGGAGTTTATCTCAAATATATTAACTATTTGTATATAGTATCTTGTCTTCCATATGTGTATCAGTGTGTTTGTGCATGCTTGTCTATGCATGGGTTTGGAAATCACTGTAGCTTTTTCCTGGCATTTAGGTTCATTCAATAAAATTAAAATCAGCTGATTAAAATCTTTAACATTTTCCCTTAGGACAGTCCTAAAATAGTTTTATATTGGTGGAGCTCAGCACATGAAGCTTGTTTCTTCCCATGATGCTGAAAGTCCATTTAACATGAACTGTCATTCAAGTTTTCTCCTAATGAACCAAGCCCTATTGTATTTACACTGTAGTACCCTGGAAGATGCTGACCTTGCATGAGAAGACACACCTGCAAACTGCTTTCCAAATACAATTGACTGCTTGAGCATCTTGGCACTTTCTCTCATAACTTTTGTTCACTCTGAAATTTCTGCTTTGTTTAATGTCAAGATAGCTCATAACATCCCAAAAAGCCAGGCAGAGCAGGTGGAAATTGAAATAAGAGACACACAGGACGTTTGGTTTTGGGGTTTTTTTTTCCTGTCTTTTTTTGAAGGACAAGCTGGCAGATGCAGCCCCTGTGCCTGAGGACTGAGAGGCTCGGTGGAGTAGGGTACCTATAATGCACCAAGTGTTTTTACACTTAAGTTGCCCACCATTAAAAGTCGCATCACATCCGTGCAGAATAGGCCGTTTCACTCGGATGCAAACAGTATCACAAACACAGGGACCATTCACACGGCTCCTGGGCTGCGCTTCGGCGGGCCTGGGATGGAGCCGAGGACCGTGTGTACCGTCGAACGCTCCCAAAATCTCTTGTGTTTGTCAGCGGTGTTTCCAGCCCCCACTTATCTTTCCCACGAGAGCTCAGGCCGTGGGAAGGCAGGCGCAGCTCGGAGGGCCGGGCGCCCCCCGCGCCGGGTCGGGGTGCGGGCAGGGCAGGGGGGCTCAGCTGGGGCCCCGCTCCACGCGTGCTGCTCTGCATCCCCCGGCCCGCTGCTCGGCCCGCGCTTCCCGATGCGCGGGACCTGGTGTTTCTTTGCCTTCACGTTTCACTTCTGGTTTGGATGGGTTTTGCTTTTTTTTTTTTTTTTTTTCCCTGGTCTTGTTTTGACTTCCCGCAAAAACGGTGCCAGTGCCCGCGCCCTGACCCACTTCTCCGTCGGATAATGATATTCCGCGGCTCCAGCCCCTTCCCCCGCTGCCACTCCAGTTCCCAGGGAACACGCAAACCCTCCGGTTCCCGGGGCAGGGAGCAGCCGGCAAACAGCACCTCCTTGGAGGCGGCTCCGCTCCCAGCGCCGCCGTGCCCCGTGCCCGTTCCCACGGCTGCCCATGGCGGGGCGCGCCGGCAGCGGGCCCCGAGCCCCAAACCCCGAACCCACGGCCCGGGGACACCGCTTCCATCTGTGTCCTTCCCGACAGCTGCTCTCCGTGTGCTCCGGGCTGCGCCGGCCGGCCGCGCACCTCGCTGACCTCGGAGACCTCAAGAAGCCCAGAGCCACCCCATATCTCCGCCTCTTATAAAGATCTTGTTAAAGAAATAAACTTTTCTTCCCAAGGCAAGGGCGGGCTGGCGCTGTCTGGGGGGCTGCTCCCGCGCGGGGCCGCTCTCCCTCCGCCAGCGCCGGAGCTGCGTCCCAGTCCTCGACCCCGGGGCCACGCTCTGCCCGCGGCCGTGTGAACCCCACTCCGTCCCCAGGCCCCCGTTCCCTCCCTCCTGCTTTTTCGGAGGGGGGAGAGGGTTCTGTTCCTCCCGCCTGCGAGTGCGCACCAACTCACTCGCCGCGCACACACACCCCCACCCACGAGCGCGCACACACACACACATATACACATCTACACACACTATCACACGCGCACATACGCACTCACACACACACTCTCACACGTGCGCACACACATAAACATATACACACACATACACATACACATATACACATACTCTCACATATCCACACTCTCGCATACACAGACTCTCACACACACTCACATATCCACACTCTCACACACACAATATACACACACACACTCACGCACACGCACATACACACACAAACTCGCATATCCACACGCTCTCACACGCGCGCACACGTGCGCGCCCGCCCAGCGGAGCGCGGTCTCCGCCCCCCGTGCGCACACACATACCCGGCGCGCACACATACACACACATATCCACACGACACACGAACAGCCGCGACAGACAGACACATCAAGCGGACAGCCGCGCACTCGCAGCCGCCCGGGCACAGCGCACAGCCCGCGCTCCCCCGCAGCCGCTGGCGGCCCCGCCATGCGCTGAGCGGAGCCGCGGCCCCGCCAGCTCCCAGCGCCGCCGATCCCGCCCGCGGCGTGGGGGCGGCCGCCGGGCGCGGTCGCGGCGCGGAGCCGGAGCCCCGCGAGGGAGAGGCGCAGCAGCCCGCGGAGGCCGGCGGGCGGGCAGGAGGCTGAGACAGCCGGACAGGCAGACAGGCAGTCGGAAGGAGACGAGGGACGATTTGGACATGCTCATTCTCGGGAGCTTGGCTGCCTGCATCCAGCTCATCTGTATCATCAGAGTGGGTGAGTGATCTCTACATGAATTCATCTTCGGGCTTCGGAACAACTTTTCTCCCCGGGCTCCGGTGGGTTTTTGGTCTCTCTGATCCCTTTTACACCGATATGCAGGCGCAGTCCGTGCCTGTTCCACACCGCGAAAAGACGCTGTCAGCCCCACGGGTGGGAGCGTTTCTCCTGTTCCTTTACCTCAGCCGCCGGGCCCCGAGGATGCGCGGTACCCACGGCACGGCCGGCGCTGCTCCGAGCGGGGCTCGCCAGCCCACGCTGCCCCGGCTGCCCAGCGTGCCCCGCCGAGCCCTGCCGCGGTCCGGCACCCGCGGGGAGGGACCGGGTGTGCGCCGGTGACAGGGCGAGAGAGAAAATCCATGGCCAGCGGCGCTGATATCGATCATCTCCGGGGACGTGGGATGTGAGATGTTACTTTAAGGTCTCGCATGAACTGTTCGAAGAGAAGGGCATGGTGCAAAATTTCGCTTTAAAATGACTCGTTCTCCCTGAACGGGTAACGTCAGGGGTTGCCCTAAACCGTGTAAAATATGAGTCGGTCATTCACGTGGGACCCCGCATACAGAATATGGATTCATATATAGATGTTAGTAGGACTGCTTACATAACCAAATTCACTTTCAGCTCGTGCAGACCTATGCAACTGGAGTGCATCCTAAAAATCATGCCGTTCCCTGTTACATGATAAGATGGTTATTATAACCAGTGTGAGTCACTTAACGCTGTTAGAAGTGCTTCATCAAATAAACACTAACAGCTTTTGTGGTCGGGTTTGTATCCTGATGGATGGTCGTTTGGAATTTATAGGTTCTAATTAAATAGATTACTAGAAAATACCAGTTGGCTGCTTATATTTAAGTATGAGGAACTTGGGAGCTTGGGAGCCTTGTGTACAAAACCAGCCTTACAATAGGTCTGCGGTGACAAAGTAGTCACTAACCTACATTTGTCACCCAATAGGTGGAGCTGCTTCTGAAACCATGCAGCTCTATAAACAAAGATCGGGGTTAGGTTTCACTTCTGATTTAGTACCAAGTTCTGCTAGTTAGGGAAAACTACTTTTTTTTTATTTTATGGGAAGAATATTTTTGCCTCTTCAGAAAATACTGTGGAATGATTTAACTATAAATGTCATGAATGTAACTGATTTTCAGTTAAAATATATCATATTCGTAAGGGCATTGATAACATTTTAATGTCACTTTTAAACTAACCTATTCCTAAAAACAGCACCTAAAAAAGGTGCTTACTTCAATTCTCTTACTTCAAATAATTCTCTTATACTATGGCAAAGAATGGTCTGTTATAAAACTTTTGATAAGTTTTAATAATGTCTTACATTGACAACCTGTTTCCTAAAATCAGATGTACTCCCAAGTCTGTTTAAACACAAAAAATTAGCAGGTGCTTTTACAGATATATGAAAATGTTTGAGAACAGATCAAGTATATGATAATATCATCATAATGTAACACAACTCAATTACATTTTGGAAAGAACTTCCCTATTCAGGTGATCCTATCACACTGGAAGCAATGCAAGACATAAACATAATTTTGCAACCTTTTTTGTTCATTTGTTTTGAATAATTTCATTTAGCATCTTATTAGAAATAAGCTGGTTTTATGTAATATAATGTTGCACATATGTATGCTATATTAATGAATTTACAAGATCTGACAGGATGGAAAAAGGTTTTCTACTCACACTCAAGATTTAAGTGCAGCTACTTTTTGTTTCTCTAGACAGATGTACTATTGTTTTCAAACCTGACCTGGAGAGGACCCCCTTTCTAGATGTGATGGATTGATTTGGTTGCAGTGGTGCATCCTTCTGAAGACTGATGAGCTAGACTTGTCAGTGTGTTCAACACTATGATTGTTTCCAAGAATGAATAACCTCAACAGGCTATTAAATTGCTTTAATCAGATTTCATTTGAATATGTTCCTGTTGGATTACCTCTCTGTAACAAATACGCTATGTTTTTTTTTCATACAATATAAAATAAATTATTGCATACCACAATGTATGGTTCCAAGTGTTTGGTGAGAGAGAAGAGCTGGATGGGATTGGCTCTTACCATTAAATATTTCTGATGCAGAAGAAGCGAGACCCAGGACTCTGTGAATGGATTGGTGATGGAGAGCATGGCAATCTGCCTTTGCATTGTGGAGCCTATGCTTATTAGTGTGAGGCTAGGCAACATGGAGATCCCAGCCTCATTTGCTTGTAGTTTCAAACAATGTTGTTGAGTTCTTAGCTGGTCTGGTACAGAGCTTTATCAGTGGTTCTTTCCAGGGAATCTGGTTGGGAGATTGCTGTTGACATTGGGAGATTCATCAGGGAAATCTGTCTCATATGCGTCCAAAAAAGACAAGGCAGCCAAGTCAGCCTCACTGTTAGAGCAGATGGAGGCAGAAAGTTCTGGGAATGACAAGACAGTGACAGTTCATTCTTTGCCTTACTGAAGAAATGCTTAGGAGCTTAATTCTAATATCCCTGCTGAGTTATGGACAGCACCTTCCTTCACAGTGCTACTGAGGCCAAGGAACTTGATTACATCAAGTACTGATGTAATTATTTATGGAGCAGGGCATTAGCTGAGTTCTCTCAGTGAGTGCTGTTCAGTGAAGTCCAGTGAAACCTGTGGAGTGAGATGCTATTCAGCCACAAGAGCTCATAAGAAATCCTATGCCATTGTTTGTGAACACAAACAATGTGTGGTTAGAGATTTCCTACTAAGTTCTTTCTTTTACTGAGATTAAAGGGAAAAAAACAACCCTATATGGACAATTCACTTGTTTTTTTACATTTTTATTTTAAATGAGAAATTTATGAATCTGTAATCTTCAGCCAGCGTGTACCTCAGACTGAAGCTACTCTTTGAAAATCTGCCCTGGCTTGCTGATGTGTTCCATATAACCTGAAAGTCGATGAGGTGTGTCCTTTTTGTGCCTTTTGTTGCATTGTTCCTATGGAAATAATATCTGGAGCCTTTTCAATAAGTAGACTATTTATGAATCTGTGTAGGCAAGAAAATGTTTATAGAAAAAGGAACATATTTTAACAAATTAGACTGTAATTGTGGTTAAATTTGGGTAAAAGAAGTGTAAATATTTAGGCAAGAGTTAAAAATATTGCATGCTTTCTTTAGCAAAATGTATGGGTAATTTCCCCAAATAAAGTAAAAACTATCTCTAGAATTAGCTAATCGGCATCTTACTGCTGTCACTGTCCAGCCTCAGCCAGGGTTTTACCTCTCAAAATGCAGCTCATTAATCTATGAATTGCTTAATTAGTTGTGTCTCAGTTTAATTTCTCACTATCTAGAAAAGATCTCTTATTTTTAGTTTGTTTCTGGCATCCCTGTGCCATGACTTTACGCACAAAGATGGTAATAATTCCCTAAATAATCTTATTTTTCTTACACAACTGACATCAGGGCAGTATTTCCAAGCTGTTGGGCAGCAAGCACCTCACTATCAACATGAAAGCAACTTCTCTGCACTCTCTACTGGAGGGCCACTATGAAAAATTATGAGACTCTGAAGCAGAGCATCCCTTTGGCTTCCCAAATCCAATCACGCTTGGTGTTCATTCTCATGTCCACACGTTTGGATTAAGTAAGCCCTTAGACTATTAAAGGACTGTGGGATCAGATCCTTCTTTTTTGCACTGATGTCTTTTTTTGGAAATATTTTTGTAGACCAGTTATTTGGCACACTTAAAACTGAATTACATCACAGTAATATTAATGTGTATTACTTCAAATGCTTTAGCACATTTTATTTTAAGATTATATGTTCCTATGGATGATGATACATAGCTCCTGTGGAGACATTTAATCCTGCCGTATCTAACATGTAAGAGCTAAAACAAAAACTGAGAATTTTAGAACTGATTTATTTTCTACTTTAACCACCTATGTTGTGGCTATATATATGTTATGCATTTTTTTACCATAGAGATTTATTTATATGTATCAAAATCTAAATATACAGTATGGATTTATTTTAGGGTCAAATTTTGGCAGGTATGAAAAGTGACAAAATTAATGGCATTTTAAAATGAATGTCAGTTTAGCCAAATATTTACTTAGCACACTAGTCATCTGTAGGACATACCTAAAATAGTTATGTAGTTTTCAACATGGAATCAATACAATTTATAAGGAGAGTTTTTTTTTCAACTGGATTTGGCCTTACTTCTCTGAATTTACTCTTTTATCTGGATTCCTGGAGAGAAATGAAATAGTGTGTATAAAACTAAGATGGTAATCTTAAAATATTATCATTATAATGTGTATTGTAAATTAGGATGTTAATTTATGAAAATAGGCACTTGCCCATTTCTTAAGGAAGGCTATTCCCTAGATATTCAGTGCTCATCATTTAAGTGGCCACTTCCCACTATGAGATCTCTAATTAGGAATTTAAGGGTGAACAGATTCTGTTCTTTCCCTGACAATTTCAATTCCTCTTCAAATGTGCTGTGCTTCTCAGTATTCCCCGTAGGGCCTGGAAGTCTGTGGCAGTTCCGGAGCCCCCAGCTCCCATTTAACAGCTCAGTTCTCACAGCTTCTTGCACCATTTATGTGGCTTTCCTGTACAAGACATCCTTTGGCTATTCAATAAGCTTCTTTTCCCATAAAGACAAAAGTTACCTTTCTGAATACATGTCAAGCCTTCTGTATTAGAAAGATGAATCTACAGGAAGAAAAGGACTTAGAGTATTAAATAAACAAGATCCACTAAATGAAGGATAGCAAATATTTCAAAGAGGCTGGGACTATAAATGAAACTTGGCTCCTGCAGGTTGTTGAGGAGCTGTTGGCGGCAGAATACTTTTGTAGGAAGGTGTGGTGCAGGTTTCTTGTCGAATACAAATTACTGATGTTTGTCCATTCAGTCATGAGGCTAAACTGGAAATAACTGGAAATTTTAGAAACAAGGTGAGGGTTTATTTGCATCACTGCCTGGTAATTATGGTGCTATCTGATAGAGGTGAAATAATAGACTTTTTAAGTAAAGCAGACAGTGTGTGAGAGTGTCAGATTATTCTAGATGAGGCAGGTCTCTCGAAAACTGCTATTGCCCCTATATGGCTTTGGTTTTCATTCATCCATTGAAAGTAGTTATATTTCACCCTACAAATCAATATTTTTCATTACTGTTTGAAGACCCCAGGAGCTATTGTTTGAGTTAGCTAATTTCAGATCTCATTATTGTGGTGAAAGTCACAAGGATGGTGAAAGTGCCATCCTACATCTGCTCAGGAATGCTTGGCAATGGAACTAGGATGCCTGTGGAACTCAGGTGTCTCAACCCAAAATTTTAATAAAAATTTTCCCTGACTCAGCTTGTACCTTGATGGCTTCCAGGAAGTTTTCAGGCAGCTACAGTTCCTCTCCTGCATGTGCCTTACCTGACCTTATTGTGTGCATCTCAGCACCTCTTTCACTCCGAAGTATCATTGGATCTACATGCAAATGTCCTTTCAGGTGACTTTCCTGAACCTTAATTCAGTAAGGCTTCCTTAAATATCTGCTGACAGAATCAGGTGTCTTGATCTGCGTTGCTACTTACTTGTGTTCAGGACAAAGGACAAGGTTGTGGCTGTGCCACCTTCTCAGGTTGTGTAGCCCAGTCACTAAAGCCTTTTAACCAGACAGTCTAGAGAGCAGGCCTGATCTGAGATAAAGGGATTTGAACCATGTCTTCTGTCTCCAAACATTAGGCTTTGTCAAATCAGAAGACTTTTCATACTTCTTGTGTAATAGGAAGCAATTAAGTTTATTTTTCTAAACTAAAAAAATAAAATAAAATAAAATAAAATAAAATAAAATAAAATAAAATAAAATAAAATAAAATTGAGAGGATTCTGGGCAAAATCTTAAAAGAAGGTTGCTAAGCAGTTGGAAACCACATCTATTTCAGGAGTTTTTGGAGCTGGAAATGGAACCTGGGAAAGTTTGCAAGAAAATTTTCCAGCATATAAGTTTGCCTTTTTCTCACTGTTCCTTAAGCATCCACTTCAGGCTTCTGAAGTAAGGACTCTGAATTAGTATGATGCTACAGCAAGACAGGAAGTATGAGTTCTTATGCCTCCTCCTACTCAGTATTTCATTATCTACTTGCTGGATACAATGCATAAATCACTATCCCTGCCTTTTCTCTGGTTGTGCTCTGAAAAAGATCAGATTTTGCTCGTTTCTTTAATAGTTCCAGATACTTATTCAAAGAAGGGAACTCTAGGTTGCAGTTTTGAAAGACTAACCTCTCAAAGGTGAGCAAAGCTTGACTCTTTTTTCAGCAACTCAGCATTTTACATCAGCTGTCCTGGTGAGCTGGGTACCACTTGGGCAAGCCAGTTGCTTGTCACTGCACTCAGCTGCTTAGATCACCTGATGCAGTGGAGCAGCCTGAACTTCAAGGCCCTGGAGCCTGCTGCTATTGCCTGGAATGGGTAATTCTCTTAAAGCTGTCTTGCACTTGAATTTTTTTCTAAGCCAAGGCTGTTGAATACAACTATTGCCCCACAGTTTCAGATTCAGCTGCTAAAAAATAGGCTAGATGTACTTTGGCCACTTGCCATATAAAAAGCACTATCTAGAGTTTTCCAGCATCCAGTTAGACATACAAGGTGACATGTTTGGGTTTTTTACTTCCTTTATATTTCACTAAATGTAAAGAATGTAGTTACTTTGAAATTTTCTCTGTGATATTGAAATATTAAATATCCTAATGTGCAGGTAGCATTCAGCACCTTATATTTCTATATGAAGCTACTAGGACTTCTCACCTGACCAGTGAGAGATTTCATTTGAAGTTTTTAGGAGCACTATATCTGTTAGTAATTTGGCTGGGAATTGTCGTCCTCATTGCCAAAAAACTTCTGCTAAATATTGGATTACCTGAAGGCTGAAATATAAAGTAGATAACATTTGAAAAGTTATCCATCTTCACTGCCTCATTTATCTGTTTGCTGAGGTAGGATAAAAGTAAAGCAGGGAAGAAGAGGTTAAATGGTAACATCAAAAGGACAAATAAGAGACATTAAAAGCACTTTAACTGTGTTAAAATCATGTTACAAAAAATTGGTCTTCAAAATCCCATAAATTAAGAATGTTGTATAAAAATAAATAACATCAAATGTATCTTAGTGAAAGACAGTTTTGTAAATTCTGTAACAGAATGTAACAAAGAATTCCTGACTAATTTAAAATTTTTTTGTCATGCTAAGTTCTTTAATTAGAACAGATTTTTTTTTAATAAGCTATCCAAACCACATGAAATATTTTCCTAAAGAAAATGGAAGGATTTATTGAATTCATTGAGATTTAGACTGGTTTGTATCATAATGCCTCAGAATACACTTTTCTAAAAATAATGCCATTTTTCAAAGCTTAAAAAAAATCCTTAAAAAAGATAAATCTGTGATGTTCTGCAGGGGCAGCATATACTGAAGAAACAGAAAGCTTTTTGAAAGCTACAGCAAATATTTTGAGGAAAAAATAAGCCTTTAAAATCAGCATTTTAAAAAAGACTTGATTCTTCAATTGCTTTATATGCTGAAGTCCATAATTTCAGCAGAAGTTCCCAAAAAGAAAAACATCTGCTTGCTGAGACTAAATAGCTAATGATCAGAGTAACAGCTGGCTTTATAAAAGGGACCTAATATTGCTCTGGGCAATTTTTCTTCTGGCTCCATCCCCAAACTGACCAACTGTGTTTGATCTATTTCTAGTCATTTAGAAAAGTCATTTAGTTTCAAGCGTATTCCAGTTAGTTCTTTCAGTACCTTTTGTTAAGTCTTATTCTGATAGGCATGTCTAAGTATGATTACTAACAAATATGTCAGGCTGGGACTTCCTGAGTGGCCCAAGAGCCTTCTTCCAGCTTCTTGGAGCACTCCAGTTGGTTGTCTGTGATGTGCCATTCCAAATGGTGCACTGGCCACACAACCCATGCACCTGCCATTTGCACAGAGGTTGGGGAGAGTCTTGTGTGATCTGTGCCTACCTCTTTCTTCAAAGCTTTGAGTTTTGGTCACTACCTTTGCATTTCATCTATCTTGCAATGTTGCAGAAAAACTGACTTTCTGTTGGTTTTGGGGGTTTTTCTAACACACTTAAAGTTTGTGTTAAAAAAATGAGAGAAGGTTTTAGAATACCTATACAAGTTTTAGGGTAGCACTAACCCTAAAACCCAAATGACTGTAAACTGGCAATGTGAAAATTTATACTGAAAACTCAGAAAAGGTTCCTAATCATGGGAGTGGGCAAACAGGAGTGTGGCACATCCCTGAGGACATGGCAAAGCAGTTCGCACAGGGAGGGCAGGCAGGGCTGCCGGTTTCTTCCTGCTAGTGGGGTTTTTAGTTTGTTGTTTGTTGTGTTTTGTTAGTTGGTTGGTTTTGGATTTTTTGTTAGTTATGGTTTTTACATGATGAACGACTGCAGTTTGTAAAAATGTGCATAACAAAATAGAACCCTCCAAAAAGGATCCATCTGTCCAGACCCTTGTCTGTGGCGGAGTGTTTGAGCCTGTCTGTGGTACCAGGGGGCATTGCAGGAGAAGCCTGCCTGAGGTGTGAACAGGTGAATGATCTCCTTTCACTGGTGGCTGAGTTTAGGGAGGAAGCTGAAAGACTAAGGTGTAATAGAGAAATTTAAACAGAAATAGATGGGTGGAGTTCAGCCCTTCCATCCTTGAGGGAGGTCCACCAGGAGTCAGAGGACTCCCATGCCTCCCACTGTCAGGCAGTAGAACACCTTGTGGATGGAGGGGATTGGAAACAGGTCCCTACTCTGGAGGTAATAAAACCAACCCAGGTGCCACTTCAGAATAGGTATGAGCTCCTGAATCCAGAGGGTCAGCCAGATGATGGAGAAGAAAATGATCTGCCCAGTGAGCCTCCCAATTATGCTTCAATCTCTAACATCAAAAAGAAAAGAAGGGTGGTTGTAGTGGGTGACTCCCTTCTGAAAGGAGCAGGGGGCCCCATATGTCGAGGGTCTGCTGCTTCCCTGGGGTCAGGTTATGGGATATTACCAAGAGACTCCCTGGGCTGATTCAATCCTCTGATTATTGCCCACTGCTGAAACTCCAGGCTGGCAGTGATGAGATTGAAAAGAGGAGCATCAGGGCAATTAAAAGGGACTTTAGGGCACTGGGTCAAGTGGTTGATAGGGCAGGAGCACAGGTAGTGTTCTGCTCAGTCCCTTTGGTGGCAGAGAAAAACTATGAAAGGAATAGGACAGCTCACATTATCAGCAAGTGGCTCAAGGATCAGTGTCATAAGTGGACTTTTGTGTTCTTTGATCGTGGGGCAACTTTTTTGGCACCTGGCCTGCTGGAACTGGATGGGCTCAATCTCTCTGTTAAGGGCAGAAGGATTTTAGCTCATAAACTGGTGGAACTCATTGAGAGGGCTTTAAACTAGGTTTGAAGGGGAAAGGAGATGCAGCTGGGCTGTCTGGAAGCAAGCCCAAGGGTGGTAAGCCTGGTTTAGGGGTGAAATCAGTACCCCAGCTGAGGTGTGTGTATACCAATGCATGCAGCATGGGTGACAAAAAAGAGGAGCTGGAAGCCATGGTCACCCTCACAGAAATATGGTGGGATGACTCACATAGCTGTTGTGCTGCACTGGATGGCTACAAGCTCTTCGGGACAGACAGGAAAAGGAGAAGAGTTGGAGGGGTAGCCCTTTATTTAGGGGCATTTTGATGCCATGGGTATTAAAACTGGATGGAGTGCCTATGGGTAAGAATTAAGGGGAAGGCCAACAATGCTGGCATGCTGCTGGGAGTTTGTAATCGTCCACCCAACCAGGAAGAAGTGGATAGCTTATTCCATAAGGTGGAGAGTGCTGGAGAATGTTTCAGGATCACCAGCCCTTGGTTCTTGTTGGTGACTTTAACCTACCAGACATCTGCTGGGAACTTAATGCAGCAAAAAATAGGCAGTCCAGGAAGTTCTTAGGGTGTGTGGAGGACACCTTTTTGTTACAGCTGGTGAGTGAACCCACCAGGGGAGGGACAACAAATAGAGATGGGCTGATGGGAGATGTTGTGGTTGGAGACCACTTGGGGCATAGTGATCATGAAATTACAGAGTTCTCAATATTTAGTGAAATCAGGAGGAAGATCAATAAGATTTTTACATTGGACTTCTGGAGGGCAGACTTTGGCCTATTTAGGAGACTTATTCAGAGTTCCTTGGGAAGCAGCCCTTAGAAACAAAGGAGTCCAGGAAAAGTGGGCATGCTTCAAAACAGAGATCTTGAGAGCATAGGAGCAGACTGTCCCTGTGTGCTGAAAGATGAGTTGATGAGGCAAACGTCCAGCCTGGATGGGCAATGAAGTTTCAAAGGAACTTAGGAATAAAAAGAGGGACCTGACCCTCCTTCCAATTGTCTTTGGAAGGAGGGTCAGGTCTCTCAGGAAATATTTAAGGGGATTGCTAGGGTATGTAGGAAAAAAATCAGGGAGGCCAAAGCTCAGTTTGAACTTAATTTGGAAACTTTTGTAAAAGATAATAAAAAATGTTTATACAAATGTATTAATGGCAAAAGGAAGGGTAAGACCAGCCTTTGTTTTCTACTGAATGGGAGGGAACTGGAGATGAGAAGGCAGAAGTGCTTAACACCTTCTTTGCCTCAGTCTTTAGTGGGAAGATGGCTTGTCCTCAGGACAGCTGTCCTCCTGGGTTGGTGGATGGTGCCAGGGAGCAGAATGGTCCCCCTGTTATCCAAGAGGAGGCAGGCAGAGACGCTTGGATGTTCATAAATCTATAGGCCCAGATGGGATCCATCCCAGAGTGATGAGGGAGCTGGCAGATGAGCTTGTTAAGCCACTCTCCATCATTTACCAACAGTCATGGCTCACTGGTGAGGTTCAAGGTGACTGGAAGCTGGCCGGTGTGACGCCCATTCACAAAAAAGGTGGGAAGGAGGATCCTGGTAATTATAGGCCTGTCAGCCTGCCCTCAGTACTGGGTAAGGTTATGGAACAGTTTATACTGAGTGTAATCACACAGCACTTACAGGATGGCCAGGGTGTCAGACACAGCCAGCATGGTGGGTTTAGGAGGGGTAGGTCGTGTTTGACCAACCTGATCTCCTTTTGTGACCAAGTGACCCACCCGGTGGATGCGGGGAAGGCTGTGGATGTTGTCTGGACTTCAGCAAGGCCTTTGACACTGTCTCCCACAGCACACTCCTGGAAAAGCTGCAGCCCAGGGCTTGGACAGGAGCACTCTGTACTGGGTTAGGAACTGGCTGGATGGCCAGAGGGTGGTGGTGAATGGTGCTGCAGCCAGCTGGGGGCCAGTCACGAGGGGTGTCCCTCAGGGGTCTGTGCTGGGGCCTGTTCTGTTCAATATTTTTGTTGATGACATGGATGAGGGTATTGAGTCTGTCATCGTAAATTTGCAGATGACACTGAGCTGGGAGCGTGTGTTGATCTGTTGCAGGGTACAATGGCTCTGCAGAGAGACCGGGAACAGTTGCATAGATGGGCAGATGAAGTTTAATAAGTGCAAGTGCCAAGTCCTGCATTTTGGCCACAATAACCCCCTGTAATGTTATAGGCTGGGGACGGTGTGTCTGGACAGTGCCCAGACAGAAAGAGACCTGGGGGTGCTGGTTGACAGCCAGCTGAAAATGAGCCAGCAGTGTGCCCTGGTGGCCAAGAAGGCCAAGGGCATCCTGGCCTGTGTCAGGAATGGTGTGGCCAGCAGGAGCAGGGAGCTCATCCTTCCCCGTACTCGGCACTGGTGAGGCAGCACCTCAAGTGCTGTGTCCAGTTCTGGCCCCTTCCCTCCTTTGGGAAGGACGTTGAGACACTGGAGCACATCCAGAGGAGGCCACAAGGCTGGAGAGGGGCTGGGAACACAAACCCTGTGAGGAATGACTGAGGGAGCTGGGGGTGTTAGTCTGGAGAAAAGGAGGCTCAGGGGTGACCTCATCACTGTCTGCAACTCCCTGAAAGGTGGCTGTAGCCAGGTGGGGTTGGTCTCTTTCTCCAGGCAGCAGCTGACAGAATGAGAGGACACAGTCTCAAGCTGTGCCAAGGGAAATAGAGGTTGGATATTAGGAAAAAGTTATTTACAGAAAGAGTGATAAAGTTCTGGAATGGCCTGCCCAGGGAGGTGGTGGAGTCTGGACTCACCATCCCTGGATGTGTTTTAAAAAGACTGGATGTGGCACTCAGTGCCGTGGTTTAGTTGAGGTGTTAGGGCGTGGGTTGGACTCTATGACCTTGAAGGTGTCTTCCAATCTAGTGATTCTGTGATTCTGTGATTACAATAGTGGAATCCTGAAAAATGTTTCCAATGTGGGAGCAAAAGGCCAACCTATTTTTCTGGTGGTTTTTACTTTCTTTTTAATTGTAGAGTACTATGTTTTTTATAAGAGCCCGTGGCACCTGAAGCAGGAGAGAGCCCTGTCAATGATCTAGCAGTTCCTGTCAGTGAGTAGCACAGCACAGTTTCAAACTGTGCAAAAAAAAGCAGAGTTCATCTGGCTGTGCCAGCCAGCTGCCCACCAAAACAACATAAACCAGTCATTCCTCATGATGGACTGGTACATTTGTAAGCTGAGGTACTGAGTGCTCATTTAGCATCTCAAGTACCTCTCAGCATTTCAAAATACGTACAGTAAAAGAAAGAAAAATATAAATAGGAGGCTATATATCATAAATACAATATAAAACCATGAGACTTAAAAATTTACATTTTGAGTTTGATTATTGTGTTTAGAGGCTGTTGACCATTTGCTATTTTAAATACGATTACTTGTAGAAGTATAAGGTAAGAAACCTCCTTTAAAGGAAAGTTTTGAAATTGCTCGTGTGGTTGTGTGACATCAGGGGCTAGAGGTAGAATTAAAATATTAGCCAAATCTTGGAGATCTGGCATTGTTCTCACTCCTACACCCGATGCAACCATAGGAGATTTCAGTTCGTTTTATTTCAGTGTCAGATTTTGCATTGGCTGAATTCTGAGAGTATTCTCAGGCTCATCTGCCCATTGCTCATTAATCCTCTTCATGTCCACCTCTCATATTCTCGTATAAGTGGTTTGGCCTCTCTGTCAGCCCCATTTCTCATTACATGCACATTTTGCCAAAGAAACAGGCAGTTACATGGTAGTTTACTCATGTAAAATTACTCCAGCAGCTTTGTCAGGGTTCTGCTTGACTGGTTTCTGCACTCCTTTTAAAGCATAATTCTTACATACCTGATGTAATTCTTTTCCCCTGTTTGTTCCTCCTCCTTTATTTGGCATGAAGAAAAAGGGATTTCTGTTTTGCTTAGTGCTTTCTCTGTATAATTAAAAATTAAGGACACATAAATCAATATGTATTAGAACTAACCAAACATCGGTTAAAAATGTGAATTCCTTATTTTGTTTCTCTTTGAGTTTTATTTTCTGCACTGTTGCCTAATCAGCTTCAAAGGTTTATTTTTTGGTATGTCTTTATGAGAGACAGAAAAGATTTCTGTGTTTAGAAGTTATGTATGTATTTGACCAGTGTCAAGACAGTATTACATTCAAGACAATTCATTCAAGAATACTTAAACTAGAAATTATTCTTTTAATCCATTAGTGAAAAATACCTCCATGAAAAATTCCTAAGGATTATGCAAAGATATCCTTTAATCTGAGTCTTTTTCAGTATTTTCTGGTTTTTGCTATCCACTGTGGGATTTTTAATGCATGAATCAGCAGACAAAGTATGTTTCCATGTGGCAGTAGTCATCTCTCTCTGTATGGGAAGTTCCAAACTTTTTGTGTGAGTGGCAAGACTGTAACACAAAATCTTCTAATGATTTATCTGAGCAGTGGCTGTCCTCATGAAAACAGGGTTTAGATTAGATATTATAAAAAATGTCTTCACTGAAAGGGTGGTCAGGCATTGAAACAGGCTGCCCAGGGTAGTTGTGGAGTCACTGTCCCTGGAAGTGTTGAAAAAAATGTGGAGGTGGCACTAGGGGATGTGATAAAGTGATGGACTTCATGGCTGGACCTGATCAGCTTAGAGGTCTTTTCCAGCCTTAAGGATTCTGTGATTCTGTGAAAAATGACAGCAGGAGCAGATATGCCCTATTGTTAGGAATATGTGTGAGTCTTACATGACCTGATTAGCTTTTGCAACTATATGTTTGTTGTAGAAAAAGAGATTCAGCATAGTAAAACATATTGCAAGTGCACTTTAGAGCAGATTAAAAATATCCTTATTGCCCTGCTGAATGGAAGAAGACAGGTTCAGCTAAATCTGCTGAAGGCAATAAGACAGTGATGAAAAAGAAATAGTTTCAGGTTACGTGTAGTCAAGTGAAATACAGGAAAATGTATATGGAGCAACCAGAAAATCAAGTCCTGTTTTTGGTGAATAAGGTAATATGAGGTAATCAGCTTTTTCTAATATGATCTACGTGTTCTATCACAATTGTAAAGAGTGCATTTGAACAAAACTGTAATACAGGTTTTCACGGTTTGCTTCATTAGTTAAATAATTCCTTGGATGTGCAAGAGCTTTCCAAAACACATGCAGCCCTGAAATCTGTTGTTCACTTGAAAGAAACAGGAAATTCAACCTACTCTGAGTATGATTAAATCAAAGAGGTTTCATCATCTTGCAGTGGAACTCAAAATGCTGGGTGTGCATAGACTGGGACTCACAGCAGCCAGCATGCACTTTACTGGGACATGCAAGCTTGGGTGGCAAAATAAAGATCAGTGTAGATAGCAAAATGTGAAAAGAATAACTAACTGGGATATGCCTCTCAGGGACACATATTGGGAATAATTATGCTGACACATCTTGTTTAGCTGGCTAGATACATGGAATTCTCAACTGTTGATCTTACTACCCCTAAACCAGCTATATGATGCTGATACTGGACACTTTGCATCATCATCTAATAATACAATATTTGCCAAAGAAACGGGAGATGGCAATCCTAAACACTTCCCACATCCTGGGATTTGAACCACAGCTGTGGAGGGCAATGTGCTCCACAGTATGACAGGGCACAGCAGCTGGGGATGTGGACGCTGCTGATGTGTACCAGGCTGAAGGTGGGAATTGTAGAGAAGTTTGAAAGAGAAAGCCTAACTATCCAGTCCAATGGGTGGGATAAGGTGGTTCAGTGCATCATTTCCAGGTGCTAGACTAGATCTTTGCCCTCCCTTCTTCACTGCAGCCCTGCTGCCCTGCTCCAGAGCAGCAGCTGCTGCTGTGTGTGAGCAGCAAATCCCAAGCAGCAAATCCCTGGTCTCTTCCTTCTGCTGTGGCTCCCTACCATCTCCCCCTGTACACCCCCACAGCACTGTCACTCTGTGGCTGCAGTAGGGATCTCTCTATGGAATGGACACCACAGATGTGCATTTGGCAGCCTGTACTGCTGGAAGGGCTGCTGTGCAATGGGCAGTGGGCAGGAAAGTACATTCTGTAGCTTGGTTCAAAGCCTTGGGTCAGCAGTTGGCCCATGCTGGGTTGTGTCTGTCATAAAAGTAGTGATACATAGAATTTCAGATGCTGTCTCTTATCTAGCTGCTATCCAGTGTAAAACCAGCAGGATTTCTATTGTCTCCTGTAGTTTTGAAACCTGATTAAGAATGTTGCTGTTATCCCCTGGTCAGGTGCTCAGTCTGGTACTTATCTAGGTCTTCTGGGTATCTCTGAATAGTCACCTGCTTACCCTGCACCCATGAAGTCCCTGCATCTTTTGGTCTTGGACCAGGTGCTGATTTGTTTGTGTTGCAGAAGGTGAACCAGTTAGACACAAAAGTGCATTGTAACTCTCCCAGAAAAGTGTGTAGCTGTATCATTAGTCTGTGTAAGAAGCGTATGCATTTGCACACCCCTGTTGGAATAACAGGAGGTTTTTCTGCCACAGGCAGGTATGGCAGCTGAATGAGCAACTGTGCAGTGCCCTGGAAGAAAATACAGCATGTGCTCCTTTTTGTAGCAAATCAGGTGCTTTAGATGGCATAGAGACACCAGATGCATTTCCCCAGTGAGTCACTGAGTTTCCCTAAAGCCCTGCATCTCCAAGGCTTTCAGCGGAGGTGAAGCATGTTATGCTGCTCCCAGTACAGTCAAACCTTGAAGGCTTAGTCAAACCTATAATTAATTAATGCTTGTGTTAGGCTTAGAAGATATCTCACTAGATGAGCACTAAGTCTGTTGCTAATGATTTTAAATCTATGAAGCAACTTCCTAAAACCCTTTGAAATTGGCAATTATAATGTTCTGTCTTACATGGGAAAGCTTTGATCACTCCAGAGCAGGAAATAAATGCATGACTTAAACTGGAGAGATTCAGTGACAGAACAGCAACAAACTGTGAAGTACAGTGGCACGGCAGAGAGCCAGAAGAAGATTTGCTGTTGCTCCTTCCAAAACTCAATTTGAAGTAATTTCAGTATTTCTGTGTTGCATAAATGACTGTGAAAGTCCTAGGAGGTCTGCAGTTGCATGTGCTTACAGTCTGAAGATAAAACTTAATTGAAGAATTTTTGCTTTCATGTCTTGTTCATTTTTTTTTAATTCCTATGCAATTACAAGGCTGCATTCTGACACAGCTCTAGAAGTGAACCTAATGAAAATCTCACTTGTTCTGTCACAGGTTCTTAAATGTGATTTTTTAGAAAAGGTGTTAAATATGTGTGAAAGCCTGTTGTTTTCTGTTCAACAGCAGGAATAATTTGCAGAGAAACTAACTAAACTAACTAGCTCCAGTCTAGAAGCTTCATTTTTGCTGTGGTGTTTTCTGAGAGAGAGCTATCTTCTGTGCTTGACTAATGCTTGTTGTGGCTTTAGCAATGCCATCCACGAAACTATTTTCCTAACTTTTTCAATCTTTAATGAAATCATTAAAATTAAACAGGTTCTTAGGTATAAAACAGTCTGGTATTTGCTTGTAAACTTTTTACTCTTCCTCAAATAACTCAGTTATTAATGTGTAGAAGAGAGAAAATAAGAATATTTTAAGAAAATAAAAATGCATTCTAAAAAGACTGCTTTTAAGGATGTATGGGGTCTTTTTAAGCTACTGTACTGCTGTTACCTGCATATAATAAGTACCTGTTGGAGGCATCTTAAGAAACATTTTACTTACTATGATTAATTGCATAATAAATCCTTCCTAGTGGCTGTTTGATTAAGTGAAAAATACTGCAAGTTGCTTCTTGAAAGAGCAAATATTATTGTAATGGAATATAAATTTACATTCAAGTAGAATGAGGGGGAAAAGCCTCTCTCTCTAATTGCTCATAAGCTTTCCACTGAGGGATTAAATGTCAGCACTGTGCCTATTGATGCAGTACTAGTACACTTCAGACATTTTACAAACATTTGGGAAATTTATAACTGGTCATTGGAAATACAGCCATTTAAAATACACTATGTATTTATTTCATTGCATGCAATATATTTATTTCATTGCATGCACAGATGAATCCTTTAACTGGGCTTTTATTTGTGTTGGATATTTATAATAAAAATGAGATCTCAGGTTACACTGACATGTGGAGATGCTGCGTAATCAGGGAATTGCTACCATTTATTATTTATGTATTGACAACATTTACATGCACCTGTCAGTGACCAGGGTTTCATTGCATAAGGTACCATGTGAACACAGAGCAGTACTATGACCCCTGCTCTAAGGAATTTAGAAATAAAATAACTTACAGAAAGAGAAGCTGCGAGGACAGAGAAAATGGGTGTTACTGTGAAGAAAAAGTCCTATATTAGTATAAAAAGCAGTTGAGTTGATGAAGCAGCAATTTGCCATCTTTTCTAGCTGTTCCTGTGAGTACCAGTTTTCAAAGAGGTGTTGAGGGGGTCTCTCTCAGTTCTACATCTCTAAGGTAGAGGTAGTAATGCTCAAAGGTATTTTGGGTGAACCATGATTATGTTCACATTTCTGAAACTCTTTCAAGAGTGAAAAGGTTGGCTTGAAGTCCCAGGTGACAGGGCAGTGTCCCACTGTGAGGAGGTTGTGCAGGGAGCCTCCGCAGCCTCTGAGCACTGAGGCGCGTGTGGAGGCAGCTCCTTTTGCAGGTCCCTGGTGTCCCTGCTTCTCCTCCCATGCTGTGTCAGCCCCAGGCAGCACTTTGAGGTGAGGAGAAGGATTCACCTGGAGACCTGCTGTATCCTGATGGTTCAGTAGGAAGCTGAAAATCATGAGACCTTGGAACTGAACCTGGCAGTATCAACTCAAGCATGTCATTTTACCTTCTTTGCTTGTTTGCCTTCTGCAAAGCTGAGATGATAAAAGCTGAGATCCTTTCTGACATCGGTTCAGGAACAAAATACTGCATATGTACAAGGTGCAGACATAGTACAGTGTGCACATGGTCATGGGAGCAGCTGAGGTGTGCTGCTTTGGGTGAGAAAGGGAGCACTTCCAGCCTGTGCACAGCCTTCCTAATGGTGTGTGACTTCACTTAGGGGAGACTGGATGGACATTTCAACCTGAACACATGAGTCAAAACAGCTGATCTGAACATTTATCTTGTGGTGGATTGTCTCTGATCGTAATCCTAAATGGGGGTTCTCACCCTGTGTGACCTGCTGCTACCCAGAAACTATGGGCTCCAACAAGATCTCATACCTCATGGTCCCTGAATGTCAGCATGGAGAAATGTGGGCGTATCAGGTAAGCATTTGCTGTGTAAAACAAAGCTCTAACATCTCACAAAAGGGATAATTGTACTGAATGGGGATGCCCCTGATGTTATTTTATCTAATTGCTGTGTTCATATGAAACATGGTAGTACACTGAAGCACACTGAAAGTTTGATTTTCCTCCTGTGTAGCAGTCAGTAAAGCTTGGGTCCATGTGTCATGTTAGATGATAATAAAAATAAGGATGCTCTTTAACCTGTGTGATTTTTCTTCATGTATCATTCTCCATGCTACAAAGGTAGCATGTGAGCACAGGTAGAGAGAAGGATGGTGGCTGTTGGCAGCTGTTTCCCATTAGCTGCCACTTCAGTTCCACAAGGTCTTGCAACCCCCATTTTTCAGGTGGTCCCTGGTGCTAAATGAATGGGTACAGCTTTTCACTCTAATGCCCTCCATTCTGCCTCCTCATGGGTCACCCTGCCTGCCTCTGTGTTTGCTGCCAGTTGCCACACTGCAGTGTCCTGACACATTCCTGTCTGCAGTTCTGGCTTCAGGGAGGTGATGCTCTGTACCCATTAGTTACTTGTACTTCAGAAATAAATGTTGACTTCTAAGTTGTTACCATAAGGCCAAATACTGACATAGACAGAAGTTTTAAATTGCACAGGTGCAGTGGGTAAAATACTACATTTCTTTGTATTCTCTCTCCAAAAATAGCATATGTTAAAAAATTAATTGAAGGACCATTCCAGATTTCTGATGTCTTCTGGCAAATGATATCTTGTGAGGGGAAAGACAGTAAGAAAAGTGGTGGGTCCTATTAATAAGAGGAAGAGATTTAATGGTAGTTTGCAGAATCTTTAGTCTTTTCCAGTTTGTGGAAATCCCAGAGAGATTGAGAGAGTAAATGAAAGAAATGCATGGCAAAGGGAAAAAAAAAAAAAGAAAGGGAAAGGGAGAATCAGGAAGAAGGCAGTGAAGAAGAGAGGGCGAAATGAAGGAGGAGTAGTGATGGGTTTAGGGAAGGAAGAGACACCACTCCCTGCCCACTTACCTGCACTTCCACACTGCCTTGGCCTTTGAGGTTGGCCTTCAGCCCCTCCTCTCTTCTCCCTCCTCACAGGGAACCCCATGCACTCCCATTCCTCTCCTTCTCTTTCCAGCTCCACATCTGGATGTGAACCAGATTCCCTCCAGAAAATCCTACTCTTCTAGAACAGTTCTTGTCTGGGGGTAGGAGGGAATATTGCAAAGCAGATTCTGGGTAATTGCCACTCACTGCCTGTGGCAAGCATCCATATCTAAGATTATCATATAAATTCTACTTGTGCTACATACAGTGTCAATGCAGCTCAAGTTCTGTGGATTTACTGGCAATATTACAAGTAAATTATTGAAATAGTTGTTAAACAGTGAGTGTTGACAGTACTGTTCAGGCTGTAATGACCACTGTAATCTAAAAACTTCCAAGGAGCTTTATTGTTTTATTGTTTTCAAAGAGAAATGTGTGTTCTTGGGCTGAAAGGTAATTTGGTTAGAGTAATACATTTCATTTATAATGAATACATCCTAATGAAGCCTCCTTGAACATTATGTAAACCCAGGATTTGAGGGTAAAACTCACTTCCTAAGGATGGCACATTGCTGCCTCTATGGACAGGACATTGGTGTGTGTTACAGATTAAACAGGGAATACTGGTTTTCACCAAAATGTATAGACCTTTGGTAGTAACTCTTTGTGAAGAAACATTTGAAGGAGAGTTAAAAGCCTTGGACTTGTAAGGACCATGTTGGGAAGAGTTTTAACATGCAACAGGGAACAGACAGGCTGGCATCGAAGTAAGTTCTGTAAATTTTTTTCAGGGAAACAATATTTAGAAATAAGTTTCAGCTAAATCACACAATTATTTTAATTGGAGAAAACAGCTCTAAATTCTTTTTGATGCAATAACTGAGTACTATTTTAAGAATCCACCCAAGGCTCTAGTCATGAAAGAACATGTGCTTGACTGGGTTGCATTCACTCTGTAAAATAAAACTGATGTTCTACTTGCAGCTCTAAAGAGAAAATCTCCATTTGTTTTCCTCCATGCCAGAATTCCATGATGGCTCTGATGAGTATCCTAGTTTTCCATGGGAAAAAAATCAAAAGAGAAAAAAGCTGTAATTACCTATGGAAAACCAAAATTAAGTAAAGAAAGAATTTGTCAGGAGAAAAGGCATACTAGTGAAAATCTTGATTAAAAAAAATTCTTCTGCTCAGTTCTAAAGTGCGTTCATAGCATTTTATGAATGCTGTGTTAGGTGTTATTATTTTCTGATGTACCTTGTACAACAAATAAGTTTCTAAGAGCAGGGCAATATTGGGGTGCTGTGGTTTAACCCCAGCCAGCACTAAGCCCCAGGCAGACACTTGCTCACTCCCCCATCAGCAGGATCATGGAGAGAATCAGAAGGATACAAGTGAGAAAGGTTCATGGGTTGAGATAAAGAGAAACTAATAAGGAAAGCAAAAGCCCTACTCACAAGTGAGGTTAAAAATTGAATTTTTCCCACCTTTTCCATGGGCTGGCAAATGTTCAGCCATCCCCAGGAGAGCAGGGCTCTGTCATACATAATGGTAACTTGGGAAAACAAATGCCATCACTCCAAACATTCCTCCCTTCTTTCTTCTCCACTTGGTGTACTGAGCATGGTGTCATAGGGTCTGGAACATCCCTTTGGTCAGCTGGGATCACCTGCTCTGACTGTTTCTCCTCCCAACCTCCCATGCACCCCCAACTTCCTTACAAGCCTGGCAGTACAAATAGCAGAAAAGGCCATAGCTCTGTGCAAGCCCTGTCCAGCAACAATAAAACACCTCTGTGTTATCAACCCTGTGTTCAGCACAAATCCAAAACACAGCCCCATGCCAGCCACTGGGAAAAAAATCAGCTGTACCCCAGCCAAAACCAGGACATAGGGTAAGAACTGGTATCCAAGAGCTACTCCTGCATTTAAGTGACTTGCATGCTTAGAAAGAAATTAGAAAAAAGTTAACTTATGCAAGTTACCATATAGCAAGCTAAATTTTAAGAGGATTGATTCCAATTACAGATGATCATCTGCTTTCTTTGATGTAGAAAAATAGCCAAAACACAGCCAAAATGTGACGTAGTCAGTGTTTGCATGAGAATGACCTCTTGAGCATACCCCAATGTAGCCTCTCAAGAACCGTAAACATAGTAAATATTGAGATACCAATAAAATCAAAAAACCCTTTTTCCTACAGTTATATTCTGTTATTACTTTTCCTTTGAGTGCAAATAAGGAGTTCATAAGAAACCATAGGCATTTCAGTGAACTAATAAAATTTGATCCTAATATAAATGTATAGTATATTGCCTGTATAAGAGCAGTAAGCCCATTGTTTTGGCAATAAGCCAGGCATTGCTGGATAAATTAAAATGCAACCCTTTCATCACTGCTTGATTTAGCAATTAGTTGACATCAAACTAGGAAACATGCACTAGGCAGAGTACAGAATGTGATTTCTCCATATTAATACTCTAAATTCTTTTGTTGCATATCTATATAGGAGGCAGGATTAATACTGATAGGATTTCCTCTATTACAAAAAAAAAAAAGAAAAAAAACCCTGGTCATGTTAAAGTGTTATTTTGCAATTGCATTCTGCATAGATAAGATATTCCTTCAGCCTTAGTACAATTATGACAAAATTAATAATGACAAGCCTTGAGAAAATAAGTGTGTGACAATTAATAAAAAAGTGAGTTAGATATGAGGGTTAGATGATGATGACAGGGCTCAGCCTATAAATCACCAGTGTAAGAGGAGTATGCTGAGAAAAGACAACCATAAAGGCAAATTACAAAATCTAAATGAGACCCTGGGGACTGGGAAGATAATGATGTAAATTTAATCTGAGATGTGGGCTAAGGCACAAATGTATAGGTGAAAAGTGAAGCTTCGATTTGATACAAGAGAAAGGAAATATTTGAGAAATGATCTATGAGTTATATGTGACCTCAGAGAACAATTCATCCATCATTCAGTTAACTGCTGACAGCTTGCTTTCCCTGGGGAGTTAATTTGATGGCAACCGCCTGCCCTCAGCTGTCATTTTTATGGGAGCTGAGAAGCTTATTCCTACCACCATCAGGCTTTTGGCACTCACCTGACACCCAGCACTCACAGAGATGGGTGACTGCCACTCTGGGGCAGAGAGGCCACCAAGAGTGACCAGAGAAATCAATGTGGCCATTCAGGAAGCTCAGGAAGGGCATCTGAGCGCTCTGACAGCTGCGCCATCCCTCAGCCCCTGCCAGCGTTGGTTCATCTGTGGCACAGCAGCACGTGAAGGTGTGGAGCCCCTGCACCACGCTGGCCTTTGTGTGGCAGGTGCATGGGAGCAGCTTATGAAGTATATATAACTAAACACTAGGAATCTGGAAATAGGTGCATATGAAGTAAAAGATGGCAGGAGGGTTAAATGGACAGCTTAAACTTCCAAGCTGCAAAATACAGCAAAACTAACAGGAAGAATTAGGAATGAAAGGAAGAGAAGAAGAAAATGAACTAGAAGAAAGCAAAATGAACTTTATTCTGATTTGTCAAAGAACTTCTTTTAGAAGACTTCTGGGGTTTTTTTTACAAAAGCTCTGGGGGTTTTTTATATTTTAAGCTTCACATACGTGCTAGAGTTCTGATTCCATTTGTTCTGGAAAGAGAGATGAAACACTTGTGTCCCTTCATGAAAAAGTATGATTATTTTGTTTTGATCTTCAGTTCAGAAGTAAGTTTTATCAATGAAGAAATAAAAATGAGCAGATACACACTCTCTGGTTTTCTGCATGTTGGAATCAAAAGTGAATTGGTTCAGGTATTACTAAAAGGCCACAATCCTTTCATAGTGCTTCAGTCGCCTAAGAAAGCCAAGATACATATATGTAAAATCTGGGATTTACAGTAGAAGGCTAGACCTTATTTAGATTTTTTCTTTCTAATCTCAGCTGTAAGATGTGTTTGATTGATGCTGTGATGGGCCCTTTCCCCTGTTGTGCTTCAGAGTACAAGAAAAGGGAGAGTTAATGCTGATCCATATACTCTAACCGTTCAAGACCAAAGATGCTCCTTTGGGATGAGGATTAGAACTTCTTTTCAAGGCAGACTTTGATACAGTTATCTGTTTCTTGTTGAATTCAGTTACCTATAATATATGCCTCCTGAGAACTTTAAAAAGGCTCTTCTTGCACAGGTTTTATGTAGCCTCCACACTCATTACTTTTCTAGAGAGTGTTTACTTCCTGCTTCTTCCTTATGCCAGTTCTCTTAGAGTGGGTGGTGGGTGGGGGAAATTTAATTACTCATTTTCTTTTCTTATTTTGCTTTGGTATACTTATGCAGCAGCCTATGCTTTGGAAAGGGACAGTACTCTTCATCACAAATTATATATAACTTCAACTAATCAACATTTGCTTGGAAAATTTGCATTTCCTATATATGAAACCATATATATCTTATATAATTCTTTTTCAAAGAAAAGCTATTTTCTTTTTATGGAAAGACTCACTCTGATGTAAGTCCCTTGAAGCTGATGGTAAAACTGAAGTTATAAGTTAATGATACATAGTACCAGAGAATATTGTGTGAAGTAGGATATAGGAAATTTATTTGTTGTTAGTGATATGGTATTTATGAAAAAAGATCATCTTTTTCAGATGAGTGTCAAGATACTTGATTTCTTTCCAGATTAATTTTCAGAGTAGAATTTAAGGTACAACTTCAAGATTACCACTGAAGCCCCAGACAGATGTTACTACATATATATGCATGCATGACTATTGATGTCAGTTTAAGAATTCTAGAATTCTCTCACACACAGAATAAAGGGTTGAACACCAATGCCTCTTACTACATTCCCTATTTTTCTTTGCTAAGAAATGTATTTTGTTGTTTGGAAATCATTCTTATACCCTGTATCAGGATAAGCAGATAACTTAGAGCATTAGAGGTGCTTTGCTTTAAAGGAGAATAGGGTAAGAGAAAAATTTCTTTCAGTTCACTTGTGAAAATTGTGTTCAATGTATTTGAAGACATTTTAGATAATGAATTTTTGTGTTCTCTCAGATCATACCTGAACTTGATCCCATCAAAATCTGTGGCAACACTTCCTATTCCTATAATGGAGCTACAGTTTCTTGTAGAGAAGCTTGGGTATGTAAGGGAGACAAGAAGGAGCTTTGCATTAAAACTGTTACATGGTAGTCTGACTTTAAAGTATTCAGGGCTAGTCAAAGAAACTAGCAATTAACTCTGAACTCTGTAAAATTTCAATCCTTAAATACAAAAGAGAGATCTCTTCCATTTGTAATTATCTTTGTGGGCTTTAAAAAAAATAGGTTCCAGATAAAGAAAAGTATTTACTTGAATTAAACCCCATGAGTAGTGTTAGATGGAAAGATCATTATTATGAAAATATTGTTCCATTTAAAACGTCAGTGTGATTCTGTTAGGAAAAAACTCAAAAATATATAATTTATTATTGAAAATTCCCCCACTTGTGCATAGCAGAGTCATAGGAAAGGTTTTTTAGGAGCAGAAGCTGATGAAAAAGACTTGGAAACCAGAAGAGAGAGGTTTTTGGGGAGGGAAGACATGATGTCAGTTAGCCTTGGATGGATTCAGAGGTGTGGAAGACTGAAGATTAGATGATAATAAACTCAGAAATAGTTTATTATGTCCAAACTGAAGCATTTTGGACAGACTGTGCATTCCTCAGTGCCTTTGGAGTAAGAGACTGTTCAGGTGAGACACTGATCCTCATGCTGTAACATACCTTGACCAGAAGGTTAGCCCAACAAAGAATCCAGATTCCTCCTAAAAATCTGATTTTCTCCTCAGAGGTATGTGAAGCCAGCAGGTGTATTGCTGCTTTACAGGGAAACATTTTAGAAAGAATGTCATTTAAGTGCACAATATCCTACAGTAGGAGCATTTTAATTTGGAAGTCTTCAATCTCCCAACATCTTTTTTTTTTTTTAAATAATTCCCAATAATGATATATTAACATAGTTACAATAAATCCAGTATCTGGGAGGCCTTTTCGTGGCCTCTTCTCTTTCAGAGTTCTTGAATGCAAAATTGCAGTGATGTCTTATAGACCAAAACTGATTTCAGTGGTGTGTTTTAAACAAAAAACAAAAAACATAAAACAAAAAAACAAAACAAAAAAAAAAAAAAGGGTCTGAGGAGAACAGAATGTAATTCTAGTTATGGCAAGGTCAGCCAAGCCAGACTGCATTCAGGAAACCTTATTGGTCAAATAAAGAGATTGCATCTTCATTTTGGTTTATGTCTGACAGATGTACTGCTGTGACTTGTAGAGTAATTTTTTGACATAAAAAGTTCACTATTATGGCATAACAGAGTAGCATTTTATTGTTCATAGGATATTCCAAACTGTTTAAATTTTGCAGCTACTTAGTCTAAGGTAGTTGGATAATGGTTTTTTATTTTAGAGGATCATTTTAAACAGTTACCCAAAATATTAATTTTCCTTATTCTTTAACTAATTTGCAGGTTTTTTTACTGTAAACTGTATTTTAGGAGATAAAAGTAGGTATTGTTTGAAACTCTCATCACAATATTCATGTCACTGAAAGCTTGGCTGCCCGTTTTCTCTGCAGACTTATGTAAATTTTCAGGGACCTTGTGTGAATGGAAGGAGTCTGAATTTGTGTCCATGGTAATCTGTTCAATGTGTAGAGGAAGTTACAATGGCCTTAGCCCATGAAAAGGATCAGTTGTTTTCATGGAAAGCAGTCAAGACATGCTTTGAATTCAGATAGTCAACTTAATCAGAGCTGGACTTTGTTTCATAAGGGTTTCTCTTTGAAAGAGCTGAATGCTGGTCACCTGCTACAATCAAAATACATCATTCATCTGCAAAGGGGCATAAAAATTTAACAGTTAGCTGAAGAATGGATACATCCCTGAAACAAAGGGAAGAAAGTCCTGCAGTAATTTAGAATCTCTACATGGGCATGTAGAAGCATGAAAATGCCTCAGCTATTGGGGCTCATTACCTGCCTTCAGCCATGGGCAGCTGAGCTCATTCTCACTGTGCTTCTTTGGGAATGGGAATCCAGCAGTGCTTGTCCTCACTGCCTTCCTGGCTGTGCTGGGGGCCCTGCCTGGGCAGGACTGGCCAGCCCCAAATGTGGGAATTCAGAGTTGTATCAGCCATCAGAGGACATAACAACAATTCAATCTAGTCCTCCACCTCAGACAAAATGGTTTTGCATGGTACAGCCCTGGTAAGAATAAAATGATTGAAACTATATTTCTCTTTTGTCTTTACTAAAACAAATCCTGTAACATTTGGTGAGTTTTCCCTGCATTTAAATGAAATCACAGTACAAATATTAGAATTATCATTAGGCAACCTATATTTATTTGGCTATTCAGCAAAAATTTAATTTGAAAGACTGACTAATACTTGTCTCAGCTTCATCTGTTTCAGCTAGTGAAAGATCCTTCTGCTTCATATCTTAAATAATCTGCTGCAGAATATTTCCAGAGATTAATGGTAGATTTGTAGGAGGGATGGCTTGCTTCTGCTGATGAGAAGGATGACAAGGTTCAAAACAGTAAATACAATAATGTAAGAAAATAAACAGTTCAGTGTCTGTTATTCATGCAAATTCTTTTTGCAATACCTATCAAGTGCTACTCGAATATTTTCCACATTACCAATGTTAGCTAAATAAATTTCCCTTATTGTTGCATGAAGCTGCATTTAGAGAGCATTGTAACTACATTTCTTGGCCTTCCATGAAAATGGCATTACCCAACAGCTTTACAGTGGGAGGAGGCAGATTTTTTAATGCAGAGCTCTGAATTGGGACAGCAAGGACACCGAGTAATTACCCCTAATCCAGTTTAAGAGCTGTAAATTCACAAAATTATTTTCATAAGAACTAATGTGCCCTGTGTGTCCAAACATCTCCAAACAGTGGGGATGTTTGGACATTAAAACATGGTAGCTGCTCAAGGTGTAAGAGAGAAGACCTTTTCTTTCTCCATGGGAGCAGAAAATAGCAGCAAGGATTTCCTTAAAAGTTGCAACAAAAGATAGGAGCATAGGCAGAGGTATACTGTTAGGGAGTATCTCAGATGTTTTTACAGAGGAAATAGAGATCAATGGCCAGATCAGGCTATTCTGTTGGTTCCCCACATCAAACACCATTGGATAAAGCAGAACTTCTGGAAACTGTGTGGAGGAAAAAGCAACATTAACAATAATAGTCACTTAAATAAAACTTTGTAGAGTAATTGAGTTGAACTGTACAGTGAGGAATCACAGAATTGGAACATTGGAAAATGCTCTTGTCCACAACATAAAGGGACAAACTCTGCAGTATAAGTTAGGCCAAAATCTGCTCTACCCCATTCTTTTATTAGGGTAGTGAAAAACAATATTGTCTAAAACCAGCATTTTCTCTTTGAAGAAAGATTGCAACACAGAAGTAAGCATCATGTGATCCCTGTTCTATAAGGTAGCTGCAGCTGATGGATCTGAGATTTTTCCTCTTATTAAATATATCACTTTACAGTCATGTTTGTCTTCCTTCATCAGAGATCTAAGGGGCACAGTGCTAAAGAGCATCTAGGGACATATTCCTGTGAATTGAAGCAAGGGAAGAGTCAGTCATATCACTTTCTCCAGCAATCCTCTCAAAGTTAATTCCATTGTTTACCTGGACAAAAGTAAATTGTCTATCACAGAACAGTAAGTGATATTTATTTTAAGTTTAAATAGTACTTGTATTTTATTGAGGCAAAATGCTGCCACTGTTTCAAACACCATGGATCATTTCATGTGTGGTATGCAAGTAATCGGAATGGCCATGTTGGGTCATCCCTGAATTCAGTGACAGAAGCCAATGAATTGTGTGACAGAGGCCAGTGCAGATGTTTCAGAAGAATGGGCATGAAATCAGTAGGTAGAAGTTAAATACTCCCCAATCTTTTCTCATATTTCTCATCCATGCTAGGTACCTTTCACAATGTGTTGTGGTAAGACCTAGTATTCCTGATATCCTTACAGTTATTTCAGTCTTCGTTTAACTGTTATCCTGAGCAGTTTCTTGCAGATGTGCATAAAGTGAATCCTTTCTCTGCTTTTCTTACTTTCAGCCTCCTCGTTAATGCCCCCAGGTGTTCTTGTTCTCCCAAAGAGAGGGGAACAGAAGTTCCCAGTCTTCATCTTAGCAACATTCATTACTCTTTATATTTGTTTTCTTTCCAAAACAAACATTCTTAACTTTTTCCATCTCCTTATCTAGAACTTTTCCGTGGCCACTTTCATCAATGCTCCCTCTCACCCATGTTATTGTGCTTTGCTGTTTTCAAGAAGGCAAGTTCAGTACAGAAAGCATTTTTCCAGATGGAGCCATATTGATGATTTTTTGGGGGGATGTTTTAAGGGGCAATAATATTTTTTCTTCACCATTTCTCAAATATTTCCAAATTTAGGCTTGGACTCCAGCTGTACATTGAATGAAGAACTTGATTTAGCTGTCCAGGGATGCCCTGGTCTATCCTATCAGCTGATAAAATTAATTATTTTAATTAAACTAACAAAGTAAGAGCAGAAGTTTGTTTCTGTGCTTTTTTTCAATTACTTTTTGCTGCTACTTTTGTCACAGTTAATCATCATTTGGCATTGTTACACATTTTCCTTGCTTGTTACAGCTCTTTGAATTTCTTGAAACCATAGTCTTACCTAATCTGATTAAATGAAACCTTGGTGCATCACATCATTTTGCCATGTCCTCTTGGATCTTATAACCATTTTGCTGTCTGGAAAATCAGTAGGCATTTTGAAGAAATGTTGCATTGCTATTTAAACTGGAAATATTTTTATTTTGGGGAACTCTTTAAAAAGCTTGTGCATTTAATTACTAAATGTAGGTGTCATTGTACTGTTTTGCCACCCATGCTGTCCCTTGAATGTCAATTTGAATTATGGTGCCATCATCTCTCTTTAATGACTCATCTGACTCATCTGTTCACTGGGTAACCTGTCTGCTGTGCATATTAGAAGAAAGGCTTTGGCTTGTTTGTGTTCAAGAGGTGCTTTTCAGATTTGCACCGGCAGTGTTACTCTAAGCTTTGTCCTGCTGGGCCATTTACCCATTTTAAATGTGGCCATTGATGTCATACTGGCTTGATACATTGTGCTGATTGTTTCATCCTGCTCCTCCTTAGGAATTCAATTTGCTTTTCTTTGCCAGCCTTTGTGACATAGCCACATATATACATGCATTTAAAAAGTACATTTATACACACACACACAGTCTATCTGTTCTTAAGGCTCAGACTTGTTCTTTTAGAGTCAGCTGCATGTTCCTCTCCTCTCAGCAGTTTTATTTTCCACAAGGCAGTCTCCAGTGCCTAGAAGTTTAAACCTTCCTTGCTCACTCAGAGTGAGTTTTAGCACTCTGTTCATTTTGTCTGTTTGGGCCGGCACCCTTAAATTGAAGCATTTGTAAGAAAGCAGGCAGAGAGAGAGTTTCTTCTAAGGCTATAGGTAAACGTCCAGGCTGTTCCCTATTCACAGCTCTGCATTGCTAGGCGGGATATGTAAGTCAGGCTTCCTCCCCAGCACAATGGCAGAAGTGTCTAAATGGCCCTGGGACAAAGCGCCCCAATTATGTGCCCGAGGAGTGCTCACAGCAGACACTCTGAATCCAGCCTATTGAAGTTCTTCTGTACCATAAAACCTCCATATAAATATTCATAAGAGAGAGGGGGACAGGCAGACATGCTTCACAAGCTGCTAATTAATGCCTTTACCCATGGTTTTATTGCTCTACACCTAAACCGAGGACAGGATGTGTTTATCAAGGGCTTTTGAGGATTTGGGGAGCCTGCAGTGGGAGTTCAGTGTTAAAATCCTCTTCTGGTACTTATTCTTTATCACTGAAGAGCCAAAACCTCTTCGTTCTGTTGGAAGTTGAGATCTGTACCAGCAAAGAGTTTAGGCAGCTGAATTCCCAATGAAGGAGTGACTTTATCTGTCCTGATGTAAATTCACAAGCCTCTTTAGTGCATTGAAACCTAAGTACAAGATTCAAGCATGCTCATGCTACTAACTTACCATACATTTTTAGATAATGTTTCCCTGATTCTGGTTGCTGTTAATTAATGGAGCAATTAATTAATTTATTTATTGGCTATAAAAATAATTCAATCCTGGTACATAAGTAATTGCAGGTTCTTCTAGTTAGGTACATTGTATTTAACTCCTAATGTTTCAGTGTTTAGTTTGTAATACAAATTTGTCTATGAATCACAGTGACATTCCCAGGCTTTCAGATTTTCATTTCAAAGATTTCTCACTATTAGAAAGTCACAGTCAATTTGCAGTTGGTTATTGAGTGTTGACAGCCGACTGCCGCAAGTTTGAACTTTCAGTTGCACTGAACTAATGGGAGCCAAGGAGGAGTTCTGCAATTGGAGTCTCAGCTCAAACTGTGTTACACACTCAGTGTAGGATTGCAAGTAACAAGAGGTCAGAACCTCCATTTTGTGGTTCAGTGCACAAATTAAGGCTTTTCATGGAGTGCCACCAGCACCTGAGACCTGTGAAAATGCTTTTTACTGCCTTAGAGAAAGATTGGATTATCTGGGGAGATGGTTACTGCAGGAAGGTGAAATTTCATGTTTACAGTGATTTTTCAAACCATGTTTCTATTATCTTATGGGGCTATTATTTCCACATTTTGGGTCAAATCTTGCTTAACTCATTTTATGGCTCCTGACAGAGCTGAAACAATATGAACTAACAAAATGATGTTGTGGGGTTTTTTGTCTGAAATCACAAATCTGCATTGTCTGCTATTACTGTTATGTAAAATGTGCATAAAGTAAACTTTAGGAGGATGGGTAGGTGATGGTTGTATGCCACTGTATAGTGGTTTTGTGCTCTGTCTGCATTCATATGGGCCTTATATTACTTCTCGTAAGATTTATCGTCCCACTCCAAGATGAACAACACATTGATTAAATACCCATGAGCAAGATACATTGACTATATAGATCGTGCAAAATATCTGATCAAAACATCTCTCTACTTCCCAATATTGTTAGTATCTGAATTCCAAAATTGTCTTGGAAGTTCCAGTTTTGTAGGTGATTGGAACAGGACTAGGATGAGATTCCTATTTCCTTCATGGTACTGTCTTGGAAATACATAAACCACGAGGCAGACTTTGACCCTAAAACTATGTCAAATGGTCACTACAGAGTCGATCACAAGTAACTGAAGAGAATTAAAAACAAATTTAAAAAAAAATTGTGAAGAAAATAGGTTTTTAATTGGCCTGCCTGACCTTATTTTATTTGATATCGTCCCTCTTTTTTTTTTTTTTTATTAAATCTGTATCAGAAAAGAAAAAATCAAGTGTCAATATTGCTGTAGTTAGGTACAATAAACAATTTCATCCAGGAGAAATCAATACACCATTGTTGTTTTCAGCAATCTGTGAAAGTAAAAAAATTGTTCTGTAGAACAATACACCATATTTGTGTATGTTTGATGAAGTAGGGGAGCAGATATTGAGCATTTGCTTTTTGAAACATGAGTAAAACATGCTGATCAGCAAAAGTCTAGTGTGAGCTCTCAGTGCCTGGATTGTATGAGAGTACAGCAGTGGTGCAGCACCCTACCTGCATGGTGCAGGAGTTGGCACAGCACTGAGGAAAGCCCAGACCATCCTCAGGAACCTCAAGCCATCCCCCTTTTTCTGGTACTCTTATTTTATGTGACTTCCCAAAGTAATAAGAAGAAGCTAAAACAATGTCATTTAATCTGTCCGTATTGACTTTAAAATTTTTTGAATGAACTTCTGAATAGCTGAAGTGAAATGATAGAATGATATCCCACCAAAAGCAGAGGCCATATTGATTAAATCTGGGACTCTGTGTCGTTGGTAGCTGTAAAATCTGGATGAGAATTATGGGAACCTCAGCCCCACCCAACAGCACCACACACTACTCATCAGTCAACCCCTTCCAATTGCTGCCATCACTGAGCAAAGCTCCAAGATCTGGGAAAAATTATGGCTGAGTGCACTATTAATTTTTTTTCTGACCTATGTGGCATGTGCTTCTTTTTTTCCAGCAATTTCCTGGTTTAGGTTGTGCCATAGAGGTTAAATTCAATATACATTTCAAATATATTGTAGTGAAATCTCATTTAGAGACAGTACTTGGAGTGTACTTAGAGTCAACAGGTAAGGTTTGGCTTATTCAATGGTGAGTTTCAAAAGGATTTTGTAATTTTATACAGCAGGAGTCAGACTGAAAAGTGACACTCAGGCAAAAGACAGTCACCCAGGTCCAAAGTTACCCAAGTCCTGAAAATGCTGAGAAATACCTGACTTTACAGATACTTCACTTCTTTCCCTGAAAGTCTCCTGACTGCTCAAAATTCTGCTTTAGTGTTTGCTAAAAATTTTTTTAATCGGGATGGCAAGGAGCTGCCTGGAGTGTTTTTCATACCTAACACATATTTGATTTTAAAAATTAATGATCTTTCAGGCATCCTTTAAAAATTAAACATTATCAGAATAGGTTAAAATACACATTTGTAATGTTAAGCTCCATGTAAGCTATTGCCGATTCTAATTCTCCTTTTCACTGCATCCTGCTGGCTTGAAAACTCCATGACTGTCAGGGGACAGGTTCTTCTTCCTCTGCCTGGGGAGAGGTGACTCTGTGGGGCAATTGCTCCTTAAATGCACACGAAAGGCAAGGACAAGGCATCTGCAGGGGCAGACGGTAACTTGTGCTCATGGCAAGGGGAACTGTGGAACTGAAGGGTAAAAGGCAGCCTAGATTATGTATCAATATCAAGTGTATTGTTAAATATCGTATCATGAATGAGTTTTAAAGTAATTGCATTATTCTGATTATTTTCTCTGCAATCTCCCTTATGCCATTATATTAATAATTCTGCTGAAGTCTAGTAAAAATAGAAAATTATTAAAAAATCATAACACAAACCCATAATTACATGTCTTTGTTTTGACTTTGGTTTGTGTTTCTGGTGTGCCAGTGTTTGTCACATTTTTCTCTGTTATCTCTATCAATCATGAGACAGTTTTCTTTTACAAATGATGTGTTTCAGTGATGAGTTGCAATAAGGAAATGACTAAAGGGAAAGAGTAAACATGAGATTTAAAACATGATGTTATCATAAGGGAGAACAATATGTGTGTGTATGTATTTATGGACCCATTTTTGACAAATCCTTGTAGATGAACATTTACACGGACATACTGATGCACATATATAATATAGTTGTTAGGATTTGTCAAAAATGGTAGGTTGTATATTGGTTTACATGTTTTATTTGTTTTGTTTTCATATTGTTCATATATTGGTTATGAAATAGAGACATATTTTAGAGATATACAGCTGCTACTGGGTTTTCATGATGAGCTTTGGAATTTTTCAGTCTTGATGTTGTGGTGTGTAGTTCCCTCAAGGGAGTAGAATGATGTTGGTATTGTTTTATAAAAGGTATGTGGCATAATCCCTAGAGTTATTTGAATACTTATGAGAAAATCATCCACTGCAACCTCTCTATTCCCCATGGTTATTGAAAAATAATTTCATTGGGACTGTAATATGACTGGAGGGATAATGGTTGAGTAGAATTCGCAATTCTTGCATCAAATAAATGGGAAAGGAAAATATATAATAATTAAAGACTTCCTCCAGTAAGGAATAGCTTTCTCTCAATACCCCCTTCACCAGCATCTTCAAAGTATCCAGTCTAAGGCTGTTCATTCAGGTCCCCAAGATGATTTTAGCCACTGAAATATTTTGCAAAAGACAAAAATTTTAACAGCTTGACTTCACAATCCCTACTGTGCTAAAAATGTGTTTATTTCAGTAAATGCTCATTTGAGGCAGCTTGCATATGGTTTACTCTTGAGAGTTCCAGATAAATATTGCCAAAGATTTAGAGCTTTTCTGGTTGGTAGCTGCTAATATTAACAGACAGAGAGTCATTGAAGAAGCATAGTATTTAAAAAAAATCCGACAACGTTCCAAAAGCCAGTTAAATGTGGACTCTGGGATTTTGGATACAGGAGTTAAATTTGTTCTATTTTTCATTGCACTTTTATCACAGCATTTCCTGTTTGCTGGAAAGAGAATTGTAAAAGGTTTTACACTTAGGTGTACAATATAAGAAGCAGTGCTCATATTCTTCACTCTTAATTATATTTATTACAGTACTTGACACATTGTTTTACTAGAAATTGTGATCATTTGAGTTATTAGAATACCTAGAATGTTGAAGAGGATTATGCAAATAAAATTATATTACCTTTACTATAAGAGGATTATGCAAATAAAATTATATTACATTTACTGTTTATGTTTAAAGAAAGTTCAGTTGTTTTTATCTCATTTCTTGTTTGTTCATGTCTGGTCTGGATTTACTTTTTATTTGTACGATTCCATGAATTTACATGTGGTGTTGTGCTAAAAGACTCTCCAGGCATGGGGGAAAGAATCCTGATAGCAACAGAGTTATAAAAGGCTATGTGTTAGAAATCACTCCTTGGTACGTGCTTTCTTTTCAGTATCAATTCCAATATCTATCATAAACACCACCTTGCCTCAGTTCATACATGGGACAATGGTGTAACGTTTTTGGGGAACTACAGTCTTCCTAAGTCCCTCCTGGTTTTGGCTTTGGACATGTTTTAGGTGCTTCAGCAGCAATCTTGTCCTGTAGTTTTGCAAGGCTATCTCATTCTGCAGGTCTTAAAATTATTGATAAATCTTTGTGCCCAGCCCAAGGGGTTCACAGGCACTTAATTTCATTTACCTGTGCCTCTTCAAAGATAAGCACTGGTAAGTACCACTCTCCCATCTAAAAGCTGTCTTGTTACCTTGGTTTCAGTGAGCAGACACTTCAATACTAAGTTGGTGACCAGAGAAGCCCTAAAGTTTGCTCTAGATAATGCTTTATCTGTTGGGAAACGGCTGTGTGGGAGGCTGAACTCTGTCAGACCATTTGGGTGTACAAGATCCCAAGGGGAAGGAGACATCTGACATTTCCTACTGCTTTGCCTGGAGTCAGAGTGAAGGTGGCAGCCCATAATTTAACCATGTTGAGTCATACCCCAGAGTGTCCCTCCCAGTTTCCACTGGCTGCTTGGGAAATTCAGAGCTACTCTAAACCTCAGCATGTAAAATTCCAGAGGAGTAGAACCTAAATTGGTCAAACTGGAGTCCATATTGCCTTTGCATGTACAAATGTGTTGGAAAATTGTGATTAAATGAGATTTATCAACCTTATTTGAATCCATAAGTATTATATTTTTAATTTATGGCTATTCACTGTAAAGTTGTGACAGGTGGACTAAGCAGTGTGCCACTCTGGTGCTTAATAATAACTACTTTTAAATTAAAACAGTCAGTCTTTTTCTTCTACTTTTTCTTCTAATTTTTTTAACTAAACCACAATTTGTGTTAGTAAATAAACACAACAGTGGCCAAATTGTAAGATTTTTATTTTGGCTTTATATTTAGTGTAGAAAAAGTCTCACTTGTCAATGTGTATTGGGATGAGCAGCCTGCACTCAGGTGTGATGGAGGGGACTGACTCTCTTTATACGTACCTGATCACGTACCAAAGCCTGAAATAAGCCTACACACAAGAAACTGTGGGTAAAAAAAGATTTTTAAATTTCACTAAGGGTGGGACAGTTCTCAAGACAGGTCTTTACAGAAGACTTAGACACTTTGTTGTTTAGAGAAAAATACATGACATTGTAGAGGAGGGTTATTAAAGTATTTTTGTGTTGTTAAGAATTTTACAGATGGCATTACAGAATGAAATACATTCATAAGAAAAGGGAGGCCTTACTCTGGCAAATGTAGATCATTCTGCTAACAGGATTTATAGTTAGCTACTGTCTTTTAAAACTTCAAGACTGTTACCAAGTTGGGTTCTGAATCTTCTCATTTCCTCTGTCTGTATAAATTAGAGTTATTTCAGTTGAGGCAATGAAGCTGCAGCATCGTAAGATTGATGAAAGATATAGAAGTGGATTCTGTGACAATCCTGTCAAGGAAAGAGGCTAAAATAAGTAAATTAAAATTGTGTAAGAAGCAATCCATTTATCATCAGATGTGATATTGTTTTACCTCTGTTTAGCACTCTCAGAAGCAGAACCTGTATAATGAAACTCCATCCAATAATCTATTTAATTGCATTCTTCTCATATTTGACAAGCACTGAGCATCTCTTTTTTTAATTACATTTAACTTCTTTTTTAAAATTTTGTTATTGTGCCATTTTTGCTGTTTGTCTTCTCTGTGACTTCTTTGCAGCAATTTTTTCTGGTGTCTCACTTCTTAGCCACTAGCCATGCACAGATTCTCTTTCAGCTTCCCTGTATAAGCATTGCTGGTACCCCACCATTTAAGTTTGTTCTACAATTCCTAATTCTTCTCCAGTGAAGATATGTGTATCTTAATCTTCAAATAAGCTACTTGCCTGATAACCTGTCTTTGTTAATAACCAGTGCCAACTGACAAGGCAAGTGGATTAAAAGAGGGCAAATATGCAATGAGAATTTGCTAGTATAATCCTCCCAATTTCATCAATAGACTCAGTGAGCCAAAAGTGGTGTCACTGTGTTTAAGAAGTGTTTGTGGATTTCTCCTTCACAGATTTTAAAATCATTTCCAAACCGGTGTAATCCTCTGATATTCATAGCTTTCCACTTCTGCAGTCAGTAATACCAGTGTACATAGCTGAGCTCTCGTGAGGCACAATTGGCTTGAAACAGGAGCCTCTGTGTTCCTCAAAGAGAAGATTATCTCAGTTTTCAGTGATTGCTCATCCTTGCTGCTATTCCGAGAGTTTCTGTGCACTTCCTTGGCCTAAGAACCATGCACTGAATCTTCCCCATGTAAATTGGAATTTTAATACAGACAAAGCCTTTATCTCCATGACTATGCTGCATTGCCATGATCCACTTATACCAGATGAACGCTTATGACTTTAGAATCTATCCTCTTTGCTGTCAAATTAGATCTTAGGAGGAAAACATTGAATGGACCATGTACTCCAGGACCAAATCTTGTTTGTAATCTAAATGCATAGTTCATAATGTCTACCCATTCTGCACATGCAGAACACCAGTGTCCTATTTGTAGATCTCACTAATGCTGACATTACTTAATGTGTCCCAGTTCCCATAAATAAGTCATTCTGGTGTCAGAACCTCATAAATGCCAGCTCCACTGCAGGTGCAACTCACAGGTTCAGGGTGAATGGAGGTAAAACCACAAGGAGGTTGTGCCTTTTTCCTCTTGAGTCTGACAGCTGGTGTGTCTTGACACTGCTGTGGCACAAAGGACATAATGGGTAAAATTACAGTATTCTGGGTGTAAATGTCAGTCCCAGATTATGCCTGAGCTTGTATCCTTTGTAGCAAAGCAGCATGTGGAGTGCAGCATCCCCAGACTCTCGAGGACTGTCCTTAGAAACCCTTTTATACCAAGGCTTAGGAGAGGGATCTCTGCTGGATACTTGGAGCTTGTTGCCTCAGCATCTCTGAGAGGAATTTCTCCAATAGAATTCAGAGGTTTAAGGTCCCATTTCCTCTATGTTGGCTCTTTTTTTCTGGTGCTGAGTGTCAAATCCACAGGATCTCCCTCACAGAAAATTCTGTTAATCATTAAAGCTGATAATTTTTCACCTTTAGATATACCTGTTGAGGATTAGAATGTTTCATTCACGGCACTAAATCAAAAAAAACTCAGCTGAGGCCAGTAAGTACAAAAGGAATATCAGACTCATGTCAGAAAGAAGAAAATCTGGTTATTTATACTTTTTAGACAGGAAAACGTATCTCCAAGATCTTATTACTCCTAGCACTGTGCTTTAACCAGAGCTCATGTTCTCTCTTTGCCCTTGTGGCTGAACATGAGACAGGGTCAGTCACAAATCAGTCTGTCCTGCTACCCATGAATAGCAGGGGAGCACTTGCCACCATTATTTCTGATTTCATGGGCCTTGGGCACTGGGGCACACACTGTTTCAACAGAATATAAAAAGAAACAAGTCTTACAGCCTCAGACAGAAACATTTGACTTTGAAGTAGGGTAGTAAAATGGGGAGAAAAAGCATTTAATACCTTGCATATTTCCTTAATAGGCATAGAAGGATAACCATGAAACTGTTTAAAACATGATCCCAAAACCAAGATTCCCTGTTCTGTGAATAAAGCAACAATTTATATAAACATGTTCAATCGCTTCCTGGAAACAAATATAATATTTGGTATTTTTTGCTTCATAAAGCAGCACCTCATCCAATAAAATTCTAACTATTTTAGGCACTGGCTGTAGACGTCAGTGTCACAGGAGTCATGCAGACTGTCAAGCTGATCAAACTCAATCAGTATCATGGATTTACGCATAAAAACACAAACTTGACATCAGTTTTGCCTTTTTTTTTGGTGAAGATGTTCTTCCCATCTTCATTTAAATCAAATGCAAGGAATTTAAATACAGTATGTAAACAGAAGTACCTGCTGTCATATATCATCAACAAAAGGGATGTTGATTTGTTAGCTTTAAATAAAATAAAACTAAAAAATAAAATAATTTCTTTCCAGCTGGTCTCTACACTGTTAGCTGTTTAACCTGATGGTTTCCACAGTAATAGAATGCATGGTTGTGTTTCCCAGGGGAATTTACACCAGCAGCTCAAAGGAACAATTGCTGCATGGCTCTACCTCACACTCACACAGCACTTTCCTCCACCACTCATGCTAGCTATGAATCTTCAGTCCCAGGTGAAATTTGCTTTTCTTCCCTAGTTTTGCCACATATTTAAAGTGCAAAGAGACAAGACCAAGCCACTGAAAGTCTCTGCAGATGCAAGAAGGTTCATGGCTGTGGGTATGCTGTGGAGGGGCTGTGGACACACAGCTGGTGAATAACAGAGGAAGGAAGGAAGGAAGGTGTATCAACTTCTGACACCTCCTGGAATATTTAAAAATTTTCTGTAAGATTTACTGGGTCTATAAGTGTATAATGCACCAAACAAGTGAACCTTGCCCATTTTTTTCTTATTCATTGAAACTATCACTCCTTGTTCATCAGAACTCCCTATGAAATTTAAAAAGTAGTGGGAAACTCTCATGCCCAGGCCCTGCTTAGTTTGCATGTGACTTCAGGAAGTAAAAATTAGGAAGACAATGGATAAAGGAGGAAAGTGGAGACATTAACTGACAGCTGTGAATCACAACTTACACAGCTTTCTTTTCCATAATTAATTGAATGACCAGGCACAATGCACATTGACTTGGAAATGTGGTCCAAAGACACCTTTGGTGAATGTAAATCCGTTTCCACTGCCCTTACTTACCTGTGAGATTTGAGCTTAGTCAGGAGTGAAAGCTGTGTACTGTTACAAGGGATAGTTTGGTATTTTTGCAAGAGAGGGAGAAGGAGAAGAGAAAAATATTAAATGACAATCACGTCACATGGAGGAGGTAGAAATCTGGTTAAGTTAATAAAACATGGGCTTCATTTAGGTAGCAGAATGTCACTGTAAGACACATAAACATGTAAACTTGCAAATAGGAATTATGATTTAACATCCTGTAACCAGTACTGCATTTCTGCATGAGAGAAAAAGAAATTAATGTTATGAAATTGTTTCATTAAATTATTTATTGCAGAGTATGAACAAAATTCTGTGGCATTTTCTCAAGGAAGCAATCCGTATATGTGTTCAACATGCTTGAGGGCAAATATTTGTTAGATGAGTTGCATTGTACTTCTCTAGAACAGTAATGCCAGTTTATATTATGGCTCTAGAAATGATGATCTCAAAAACCATGTATCTGCAATTTACATGCTTTAGTAATTATTAGGGGGCATAGTCATCTATTTGCCCATATCACTCTGTTGCTAGAATTGCCCTAGGACTGGCATAAAAAGAATAACAGTGAAGATTATTCAGTAGTCAGAGTAAGTCAATGAGCATTTATACACTTAGATATTTCTCTCTAGACAAAATTAACATCATTTAAAAGTAACTAGTACTTAACCTTCTCTTGCCATCAAATTAATTGGTATATAAGTAATATTTTAACTATAATTGTGCCGATGATAGAACGCCATGAAAAGTATTTGAATATTTTAGAATATTGATATTCAAATGCTGAATAATTTTAGAATATTTTATTCATTATCTTTAACATTTATCTTGTATCAACAGTACAAACATGTATCTTGTATCAGTAGTACTAAGTTACAGAAGTCATGTGAAGTCATAACCACACTGAAGCAAAAATTTAACTGTCATTGACATCCTGGTTATCTAGAATGGTTCTTTCAAATGACACAACAAAACAGGATTTCTTCATGGGAGAGTTGTATAAATTTTAGAAGAGGATAAATTGTTGTGGGAAGGAAGGAAGTGGTGGAAGGAAGTGGCGGAAGGAAGTGGCGGAAGGAAGGAAGGAAGGAAGTGGCGGAAGGAAGGAAGTGGCGGAAGGAAGTGGCGGAAGGAAGTGGCGGAAGGAAGTGGCGAAGGAAGGAAGGAAGGAAGGAAGGAAGGAAGGAAGGAAGGAAGGAAGGAAGGAAGGAAGGAAGGAAGGAAGGAAGGAAGGAAGGAAGGAAGGAAGGAAGGAAGGAAGGAAGGAAGGAAGGAAGGAAGGAAGGAAGGAAGGAAGGAAGGAAGGAAGGAAGGAAGGAAGGAAGGAAGGAAGGAAGGAAGTGGCGGAAGGAAGTGGCGAAGGAAGGAAGGAAGGAAGGAAGGAAGGAAGGAAGGAAGGAAGGAAGGAAGGAAGGAAGGAAGGAAGGAAGGAAGGAAGGAAGGAAGGACGGAAGTGGCGGAAGGAAGGAAGTGGCGGAAGGAAGTGGCGGAAGTGGCGGAAGTGGCGGAAGGAAGGAAGGAAGGAAGGAAGGAAGGAAGGAAGGAAGGAAGGAAGGAAGGAAGGAAGGAAGGAAGGAAGGAAGGAAGGAAGGAAGGAAGGAAGGAAGGAAGGAAGGAAGGAAGGAAGGAAGGAAGTATTGGAAATCTTCTGTTTGCTTTGCTTGTGCCCTTAATATGCTACAATTTTAATGATCTTTAAATTCTGTTTAACCAGTACTTATCATTTGAGGTCTAAGATAAGAAAAAAGTAAATTTTTCATCATTAATTAAAACAGTGATTATCTTGTTTGGGGGGATGTCATCAAGACTTCAAGGTCCTGTTAGACTTCTGGTTTTAATATTGTAAATTATGACTATTTTGCAGATTTGGTGTACGGATACTATAGACAACAGCGGAAACTGATTGAAGAGATTGATTGGTCATACACAGGTAAGCAAAGCTGTCTACTGAATGATTTATTTCACTTTGATATTTTTATGTTCATTGTTACAATTTTAGGAGGCTCATGTGTCTGTATACCACTTACCATATGCCTAAGTAACTGCTAAAGTGTAGGAAAGAGAATCTGAAAAATACAGGAACTTTACAATCGGAGAGTATTTTCATCTATTTGGATTCATATTTTAATCTACTTAGTAATAGATTACATCTATTACTTTTGGAAAGAGAAAGTCCGCAACATTAAAACCTCAACCTGAGACCTGACTTATTTGATGAAGGCTGGGCCAATAAATTGTTAGGTGCTTGTTAATCATCTCAACATTATTGTTCTAGCAAATCTGAAAAGCAGTCAGAAAGGCTGAAACAAGGCACATTATGAGGGAAAGAACCTATCCATACACTGCACATGAACTTCTACCCTATGCTTGTGAGCACTAGAGCATCCTTGCCAAGTCCCACCCTGACTCTCCTAAAACTCAGTCACTTTGTCTCTCTCATTTGCATGACTAGGAAAGATATATCCTGAAATTTTTCATGCCTTATTAAAGAAGAACAATGGAAAATCCACAATTATCTTCTTATGTTCTTGCATATAAGTCCAGTGATTTCAGTAATACTAAGAAGGTAATTTTGTCCTAGGTCTCTTTTGCCCAACATGTAGGAAGTGAGTTCTTATGGATGTGTGTAGGCTCCTACATTTTAAATTTCTTAAGCTACTGTTTCAAAAATACCAAACTATGAAAAATAAGGACTGTCAAATTTAAGTTTTTCATAAATTTTATTCAAAACATATTCCTGTAGTTAAGGAAAATTACACCATTCTTTTTATTTCTCTCACTCTCTTTTTCATTTTCAAGACAATTTTTATCTTCTAGTGTAAAACATATCTAACAAGTTTTAAGCCTAGAGAGAATTGAAACAGGCTAGTCATAAAGCCTTCAAAATGAGATTTATAATGAAAACTCCCACTTACACAGATTGTAGTGCAAAATTCAAGCATAAAATCAATCCATACAGTATTTCATGTTCAAAGTTGGTCCATTTTTTAATATTGTAGTTAGATGACAGCAGGGATAAACCTCCTGGATTCCTGGTGACCAGAGGGCAATCTTTAAAGGATAGCAAATAGGGTTTGTTTAGGATATCAGAGGATAGAGCTCTTTCCTAGGCTGCACATAGCACCCATGTACTGTGCATGGGTGATGCTGCTGCAGCATCAATGGATGGATGGATATTTTGTATGGAAAAATAGCACAGAATTGGCATGTCAGCTGATCCATACCTGCTGTTCCTCTCCCTTAACCTGTGAGATACCTGTGTGTAGTCATCTCAATTCATGTGCTTTGCTCCAGTGATTCCCCAGCTGGCAAAGCCTTTCTCTCCATTCAGACCTGTTCAGGAGCCCTGGCTAAAATCCTGCTGCTCCTGCAGCCACCTGCCCCAGCTGCATCCTGCCCTGCCACAGCTGCATCCTGCCCTGCCCCTGCTCCTGCCCTGCTCCTGCTCCTGCTCCTGCCCTGCTCCTGCCCTGCCACAGCTGCATCCTGCCCTGCTCCTGCCCCAGCTGCATCCTGCCCTGCTCCTGCTCCTGCTCCTGCTCCTGCTCCTGCTCCTGCTCCTGCCCTGCTCCTGCCCTGCCACAGCTGCATCCTGCCCTGCTCCTGCTCCTGCCCTGCTCCTGCCCTGCTCCTGCCCTGCTCCTGCTGCATCCTGCCCTGCTCCTGCCCCAGCTGCATCCTGCCCTGCTCCTGCTCCTGCTCCTGCTCCTGCTCCTGCCCTGCTCCTGCCCTGCCACAGCTGCATCCTGCCCTGCTCCTGCTCCTGCTCCTGCTCCTGCCCTGCTCCTGCCCTGCCACAGCTGCATCCTGCCCTGCCCCTGCTCCTGCCCTGCTCCTGCTGCATCCTGCCCTGCCCCTGCCCTGCCCCAGCTGCATCCTGCCCTGCTCCTGCCCTGCTCCTGCCCTGCTCCTGCTGCATCCTGCCCTGCTCCTGCCCTGCTCCTGTCTCAGCTGCATCCTGCCCTGCCCCAGCCCTGCTCCTGCCCTGCCCCAGCTGCATCCTGCCCTGCTCCTGCTGCATCCTGCCCTCTCCTGCCCTGCTCCTGCCCTGCTCCTGCCCCTGCCCTGCTCCTGCCCTGCCCCAGCTGCATCCTGTCCTCTCCTGCCCTGCTCCTGCTGCCTCTCCGAGCCCTCTGCTGCACAAGCTCCGTGTGCCCCCAGCATTCTTAAACAGCTGACTGCATGTGGGGTCAAAAATTGATATTCAAAGCTTTTGGGGAAGGCTGCATGTAAATCAGGAGCTTAGGGCTCGCAACTGTTTGCAAGCTGAGTATTATGGGATGCTTTGCTGAAATACCAGGTAATTGGTTCTTGGCATAAAGTGGAATACACATACCCAGCTTTCACTAACAAAAAGACAGCCTTTCTGAACGCGAAAAAAGTTTCCAGATTTTAACATTGTGATTTGGAGGCACAGAGGTCTAGAGCCTGAAGCATATGGGTTTTGATCTCCTTCATTTATAATAATTTAAATTATTTTATTCCTGAGGCAAGTGATATCGGGTACTGTATGTATAAGTGCTGTACCTAGCACAGGCTTATGGTTGTGAGGCATAGACCAACATCCACGCCTCTGAATGGATGAATGCTTTGCCAGTACTTTTTTTTCCTCAGACACCAGTTATATTCTACTGTCTTATAACCTTCTCACTGGAAGAGTGAAAGTGAAAAATTTCATTGAAAGTGAAAAATTAGACTCAATGTGCCAATGAAGTGTTTTGAATGAGCCTGGGGATCCTGAAACCATAGAGTCTAATGCACCATGGGTAAGAGAGATCCAACTGGCTTGGTAAATTAACCTGAGTCTGAGCAATGTAATTCTCTGTATCAAGTAAGAAATTTCAGATGTATTATCCACATTGGGTCAATATTCTCCTTAACTGGGATGGTGCTGTAAGATGAAAGTAAAATGGAGCTAGAGAGTTTTACCTGCTAAAATCAGCCGATTTCTGAATGTGAAGTTTCATAATAAAGCAATTTCACATGCTGGAAATTAATGAGTCACCATCAGGTTTTGACTCTTGGATAAGCGTATAATGAAGTCATAAATGCTACTGGAAAGATTTTGTAATACTTCTAAGAGCTCTGTTTTAAGCCACGAATAAAATCTGCATTTGCATGCATTAATTTAATCTTTTGTGTCCTGACTTTGCATGTATTTGCATAAACAAATACCATGTTAAAGAACTGGAAGGTACAAGTTCTTGTTACAGATGCATCCAATGTTTCCTGGTGTGAGGGGATGCTGAAGCTAGCCTGTTTGTAAAAATCACCTTATTTTAACAACCTTTGATTATATTTTTCATTAAAGCAGTCATAGAAATTTTTAAAAATGTCATGAATACTTTCATATGGTGTCATACAGCAAAAAGTGAATCCAACCATTTTTTGTTGCAGAAAAACTCTGGTGTACTGTGAAAATTCAATTTCCTTAAATCAGTTACATACTAATTGATAAACAAAGGTAATTTACACAATATTTATCTGTACCACTAACTTTAGTCTTTCACATATTACTTCAAAGCATAAAGCAAGTAATATGAGCTTTGGTTACTTTGTGTCATAGAAGTGAAAGATTAATTTCTTTTTTTTGATGCTTTGCTTATCTGAATTGTTTTTGACAGAAGGAATGATATAATGTTGTTTTCTGGTTCTGATGTTTGGTTTGTTTTTTTTTAACATGGCTGGTTGATAGCAGTCCATCAAAGTCCAAGTCTATAAGTTCACATGTAAAACTGGCAAGTGATATCACAAAAATTTTTTTTGTTTTTGTCCCCAGTGAAATGTCTTTCTGTTGGGTTTCACTCCTGGGATTTTGGTTCTTGTTCACAACAAACCAGTTATGTGTTTTAGGGGGAAAAAAACACAGCTGAAATTTGTTAAAAACAAGAGATTCTAAACAGTCTTCAAGGAATTAGCAAAGCCAAGGGTTTCAAACATTTTTAAAAATTGAATGTTCTATGTAAATAAATACCATAATCAGATCAATGTTCTTTGTCTCACCGTGTAGGAGTGTTATGTTCAGCTTGTGCTGAACATTTATTATGTGATACGCTGTTACACGTTTGCTTTACAAATATTGGCAAATCTGATCTTGAGGAAAGCATAATTTTGGCATAAACTGATTGGTCTCCAGGTATTCAAAAAACATTTTTATTATTTGCAAGCAGAATCTGAATAATATTTCCCTTTTCTCTGGGGAAAAGCATCATGAATCATAGAATCACAGTGTGATTTAGGTTTGGAGGGGCCCTTGGAGATGATGTGATTCCACCTCAGCTCAAAGCAAAATGATCTTCAAAGCTGAAAGAGGAAAAGTTTGGAAAATCTCCAAAGAAGGAGGTGCTGCAGTTTGGTCAATGTGTTCTGCTGCTATTTTGAAAACATTTCTTTTCTTTTACTCAGCTTCAATATGTCTTATTGCAACCTGTGGCCGTTGCTTCTCGCCCTTTCCTTGTGCACTGCTCAGTACATTGCCTTTACAGAGCAGTAGGCTTCAGCTGAGTTCCCTCTCAGCTTAAGCTTTGGCAAACTCAGGTCCCTCAGCCTCTCCTCACACATGATGTACTCCAGCCTCCAGACCACCTCAGCAGCCCTTAGTTTGTAAACATCCATCTCATACTGGGTTCAGGAGGAAATCCAAACCGGACCCTGCATTCTCGATGTCACCTCACTGGTGTGCAGTAGAGGGATGGAGTCACTTCCCTCACGCTCCGCTCTTGCTAAGGTAGCCCAGAACAGTGTTTGTCCTCCTGACTGCAAAGGCACACTGCTGACACACACAGAACTCATTCCATCAGGATTATTAATTAAGATATTCAGATTATTTTTAATATCTGATGTTTTTCAGTAGTAATGTATAGTGATGGTGCTCTTTTGGCACTCGCACCAATACTTCTTTCAGTAGCAATGCCTAAATGTAATGATTTCTTTGTTTTGCTCCCTTGTTGAACTAATTTAACTAATCTTGTTAAACCTGGAATTGTTACCTTTTTGTGTCTGACTCAACAGCCTCCTGGAGATATTGCCCTTGTTTATTATTCCTGTTACTGTTGCTACACAGACAAAACTTTAGTTGTTGTTTGAAAGGCTAGGTTTGCCGCCCCAAGTCTTATAAATGTGCTGTGATTGCTTCAAATGTTCATTCCTCTAGTTTGGCTCAGAAATTAAGATGGCCTTTGTTTTCAGTGGTACTGAGAAAGCACAATTTTCTTTCTTGCCCAAACAAGAGCTAATATTTTAATTTCAAATGTTCCATCATATTTCAGTACTGAGGAGATTTAATTTCAAAGTCACTTCTCATTAAGTTTATGGAAAAGCATGTTGTTGCTTATGTCCATAACAATGCATGGGTGTTTTTGCTTTTCACTCAGCCTAAAAAGTGAGCAAGGCTCTACTAGCTGATCCACTATCTCAGCTGTGGCCCAACAGAATGATTTTAACACTGGTAGCTAACTGCTTATTCTGTAAAATGTCTGCTGCCTCTGTTACCCAGCAGTTCAGTCCAGGTAAAGTGGAAAATTTGAGTCTTTCCCCTCATGCTCACCCTGTGTCTGTTCAGCAGCCATCTGCTGGAGCATGGACAAGGTGGGGCATGCAGGTGCTGCTCCCTGCCCTGCAGCCAAGGTGAAGGAGAGGCTGTGCTGCTGCGTTGTGCGAGCGTGGGCACGGTGCTCGCTCCTGTGAGACAGCTCCAGCCCAGGGCAAGGGGAGTCTGCAGGGAAGAGCAGGGGCCTGGCTCTGGGCCATCACCTCCCAGGGTGCAGCATGATGGATGGGCCATTTGGTGAGCCAAATCCTGACAGTCAGCCTGTGTGTGAGAGGGGGATGCACCAGCAGGAGCCTGCTGCAAGTGGGAGCAGGGAGCTGCCTGCAGACTGACTGCTTTAATGGACTGCTCTGCCAGACCAGACTGAAAGGTCTCCAAGAGAGCCTGGCCAAGAGCTGATGAAACCTTCTGCTTTCAGTGGCTGGATAAAACTGTGTTCTGCGGAGATGATGCATACCAAATTAAGTTCATTTTTTTTTCCTTGTGAAGTAACTACCATAGCAGTATCAGCATCACTTCATGAGAAGATCTTGTCTTTTTATGACCTCCTGCCAATTACATAATTTTGTGCTTTGTGTTTACTAGGTATAGTCATAACTGATATGCTGTATCAGTTGTGGGTAATAAAGAAAAGCCTATGCTCTTGGGCTGTGTGGGTTCCTTCAATAAAGGGTCAGCTTAAGAAATGAAAAAACATACTTTCTTTTATTAACTCATAAAATGGTTCTGCAGGGGTCTTTTCTTTTTTAGTAGATTTTGTACTTCAGAGGCTGTCATTCCTTTTCTTGCATGACAGCTGATTACCTGTATTCCTAACCCCCAGATCACACAGCCACTTGTGCTTCCAGTCTTTTGTCACTAAATTCACAGCATCACTAATTAAAAGCCTATTACACTGTTAATGGTTTTTGAAAGCTTATGATTCCACAGCAGAAATTACATAGTTATGCATCTGTTTGCATCAAAGGGACAAGGTATCCTCAAGTGAAAAGCCACATGCTGGCATTTCTGGCCATCAAGAAATTCATTTTAAGATATCTCATTGATCTGAATCAACAGCACGAAGCACATTTTTCAACAGAAAGAAGATGTCTATTCAGTATATTTGTGGATTTTGAATCCATATAAAATTATATGGTTCAGAAGTCTGTTTGCATTAAGCTTTCTTTTCAATGAAGAAAGCTGATCTTTGAGCAGTAGAAAGCTATTAGCAGCAAAGTGGAATTTGTTTAGCTTTTATTCAGTAATATTTCTAGGGTAAACTGAGTGGAAAAGTTTTCAAGGGATTTTGGGGAAGGAAGTAAGAGAATTGGATCCCAAATTCATGGAATTTTCAAAGTTGGATTCTCGTGGGACAGGTCTGAAGAACAGCATATTGGTATTCATATTTGTCTCACCACTGCTAAATTATAGCATTTTCATTTCAAATAATATTAAAGTGATCAATTTGCCAAAGTTTGCTTTGAAGGAACTCAGATTAGACTGTTCCTTCCTCCATTTCAGTTCCTTAATGCTATAAACAAAGAAAACCATTTTCACAAAGTGCACAGCAAGTTCTGAGCATCATCAGATTTTTCAAATGAAAAGTTGGCTTCTGAAGTACAGAAGTCTAAGTGTGAGACATTTGCATAGTGTGGCACTGCTGTTTTGCCAAGATCTGTTCAGGGGTCAGAAAGATGTAGAAACTTCCCATTAAGTAAATCCATTTGGAAATTAAAAGCTTTTTTAAGAGTGCTATCTTTGGGAATATACCAAATTCAAATGAAAAAAAAAAATGAATATCTCACAACAGACTGCAGCCTCTAGTTAAGCCTCTTTACCTTTCAAAATGATCATAAAAGAATACTTTTGCACATACTACTGAGTGAATTCTCATTTACAAGTGCATTCAATCTATGCTGCAGTAGGAAGGTTGTGTTCTTGGGGACTACTTGCTTACCAAATGCACAGATGATTACTTTGAGGTCATCAAAATGATCTGTGAGTTTGTGAGGTTTAGAGCCAGCGGATAATTCTCCCATTGCTTGTGTTTACAGAAGGCCATATTTTATTATTTGCTCCATCCAATAAGTTTTGGACTTCCTTACTGACATTTTTACTCAAAGGCTATTCTGCTGTATTTATAACAGGTTTTGGTTTTTCCTGAAGAGTTCAAACCCCACTCATTTCAGTATGCACAGTTTGATAATACCCAATAAATAATTCTGTGGATTTTACTCACAAATTTGAAGCCATTTCTGATCTTGCTGTATCTCATTAATTCAATAGATATCAAACCCTTCTGGGTAGATATTCCGTGTAATGTTCTTTAACCCATAAGAATTAAAGCAGTCCCCCAAAGGGCAGACTTAGAAAAGTCTGTGAGAGAAGGAAGATAAAGGGTACAGTGAAGAATCCTGAGCAAGAGGGGGACCGTGGAATGTTATAAGTTCTTTTCCCACCAAAAAAAAAAAAAAAATTCAAAACTTTTCAATTTGAGAAACTAGGGAAACCCATCAATATTTCTGTCTTGGAATAATCAGCATTTGCCACTAGATTTATCAGTTCATGAACTGTTCCCTCAATCATTCCAATGCCAGAATCACAGAATTTCAGTTCTGAGCATCTCTTCCACCTGTGAAAGTGCACAAGCCCTTTTTTTTTTGAGAAGCTGGGTCTCTCTGCATACATATTTAGCTGGTTCTTGCTATGCTTGAAGAGTTGTGCTTCCAACAAACTCTGTAGACATGCTGTGGTGGCCTCTTTCTGCTCCCTTCCAAGAGCTTTCTTTATAGGAGAGACTGTGCCTTGATCTGATATTGCCTGGCATTGATCCTGTTTTAGGAGCCACAGAAACAATTGACTTATCTTCTTTCAGCTTTTATCATAGATGCTGCATTTGAAACCTAAGCTGTTTTCCCTCTGTCAGTGGCTCCTCTGTCAGTGCACTTTATCTGATGAAAACTGTGTTAACAAGAGACGTTTTCAAAGGGTAGTTACGAAAATTAAGGTATTAAAAATGTAAAAGCAGAGAGAGGAATAATGTGTTGAATGCTAGAAAAAGGAAAGAATCATTTACATGTAAGGACTTGGAATTTATTTTTTTTTCCCAACTTCTGATAATTCCTTACATGTGTAAGGAGCCAGTTCAGGGCTTGAATGCATGGCTGTAAACTGATTGCAATTACTTTTACTCCATTAGTGGTATAAACAAGCCCAGAACAAAAAATACCCAATTTTTTTTATTACCTCGCATGAGTAACTGAAAGGGAAAATTGAAAAAAATTGTTGCTGGAGTATTTACAAATACTGGGACAATGGTTAATAAATTCTCCTGTTTCGGAACAGAGTGGATTTTCTGCCTGCTTGTACATGTTTTGACCACTTTGCATATACACAATATGATCAATCTCGGTTATATTTCTTCCTGTTGTTTTTCAGGAAAGCAAATATTTATGGTTAAAGTTCTAGTGAGTGAAAAATTACAAACTAAAAGGTTTTTTTTCATTATTATTATTATTCATTTGTAATTTCTTGAAAGCTAGCTTCAAAGTAGGGCTGTGGTGTGTGTGAACAGACGAAGACTAGCACATTACCTGTTTAATCTGTATCTCACTTGCTTTCCAAGTATACAAAAGAGATGCAAAGTGGCCAGCACAAACAGGCAACAGACAATATGTAATATACATTCTTAAGGAGCGGGAACATACTTTAAAAAAGGTAAGCATTCATTTTTTTCAGCTGTAAGTACATACCCACTTCACACAGATTCATTGTCATGGCTAATCTTTACCAACACATTTAGCCACCAAGATGAGATCTGTACACCTGCCAGTCCTAATGTGATGTGCATTGGATCAAAATGAGAGCACTACTTGTTCTCCTCTGTGTGAAAGCAACTGATGATAATCTGTTGCAGTGGCTTGATCACACATCTGAAGTTCCCTTTGAAATCATTTGTTTTTTCCTTAGAGGAGCTGTGGAGCATGTGCTAAAAAGAGCTTTTCTGGATGACTTCCTGTGTCTCCTCACTTCATCCCATTCTCAAAAGAATTTTTTCTATCCTTTCCATTTTACACTTTTTGTCATATTGCTTTAGCTCTTCTCTTAGAGTGCAGCCATTACTTATTTCCCTTTTGCATTACAAAATTCTCCTTTTTCCCGCTATCAAACAATAATGCAGGGTTTTGTTGCCTACTTCTCCCTGACATTTCTAATGGCTCCATGAAGTAACTGTCAGTTTGCCACTTTATCTCCTGTGTTTCCAGGAAAAGCTTCCCTCCCAAGTAACTAACGGAGAGAGAGCTGGCTGAGTGTTTCCATGACTATCCTGCAGTCTCTCCCAGCTGCCTTTCCCTAAATGTCAGAGCCCCTCTCCAGCCTGGTTACCATGGTGCCTTCAGCTGGCATGCCTGCCAGGGTTCACCGAGCCAGCACACCCACGGCACCTGTTATGGCAACGTACCAGGAGGGAGGGCTCCTACCTGCTGTGCCACAGCTAAATAGAACATGTCAAAAGGTGCTTCTTGGTGCATATTCTGTGTAAGACTGGCTCCAATTTAGTGGCATAAAGCCCATTCAATCAATTAAGGGTATTCTCTGTGTCCCTCCGTTTGTGAGGGTAGTGGTACATCTGTGGATGTGTTACAAGTTACATACATAAACCTGCTGGTGAGTGGCCAGCTCAACAGGTCATGAATGTAAGTGCTGCTGGAGAACAGTGAGGTTTGTACTGTGCTATATTCATTAACTATCTTCAATAAAAAGATTTTAAGGTGTTTTCTTTTTCCTTATAATTTATTATTCAATTTCAAATACTGTTATTAGCAAAAGAAACTTTTCATCAATATGGGTTCTTGAGGTGAAAGTCAATACAACTAAAGTATATTCTTTATCCCATTATTGGAAAACACGATTTTTTAAACCTCAGGTTCATAACTAGCAATCTGTTGATAGATTAGTAGCTGAAATAACAAAATCCTTTTTAAAATGACAATGGATTTTAAAGTTTACTTTAAAATTCCATGCAACTGAGTCATATTGTTGTTTCTAAAATTTGCCTTTGTTCTAAATAATAAGCTACTAGTAAGTTTTGTTCAGTCAATTGTTTCAGGTTCAGTTGGTCATATACTCTTAAACAAATGGTTAGGTAGACTGCAAGCACATTTCAGGTGATCATAAAATAAGAGCTCTGAACTACAGTGTACTTTGATCTTTCTCCTCCATAAATGTTTTATAGAAACAAAATATTCTTCTCCCAGTTGCTCAGCTTTAGTTGTTGTGAATGAAGTGGTATTTTCCAGTCCTTTAATTGAATGTTCAGGGTTTTGTTATTGGTACCATGTATGAACCCCCCAACTCCCAACACTGCTGCTACAGGCAATCATGCCATCTAACTCTTAAACAAAATTAATTGAAATCTGTTTTAAGAATATGTGGAATATTTTGCTTCATAGTTTCACTGAAAGACTATCTCAGAAACCCATTCTTGACTTTTCATAAAATCATAGATTCATTTACATTGGAAAAGACCCTTAAGATCATTGAGACCAGCTGTTGACCCAACACTGCCAAGTCCCCCACTAAAACATGTCCCTTAAGCAACACATCTTTTAAATACAGCCAGGGATGGTAACTCAGCCACTTCCCTGAGTAGCCTTTTCCAGTACTGGATAACTCCAATGATGAGGAATCTTTTTCTAAAAGCCAGTTTGAATGTCCCCTGATGCAACTTGAGGCTATTTCATCTTGTCCTGTCACTTGTTACCTGGGAGAAGAGACTGACCCATACCTGGCTACAGACTGCTTTCAGGGACTTGAAGAGTGAGGATTTCTACCTTCAGCCTCCTTTTGTCCAGAATAAACACACTCAACTCCCTCAGTTGCTTCTCATCAGACTTGTGGTCCGGACCATTCAGCAGCTTCATTGCCCTTCTCTGGATACACTCCAGCACCTCAATGTTTTTCTTGTACTGAGGGGCTCAAAACTGGACACAGGATTCCAGCTGTGCCCTCTCCAGTGCCAAATACCAGAGGCCACTCCCTCACCTGGTCCTGACTACAGTATTTCTGAGGCAGGCCAGGATGCCATTGCCCCTCCTGGCCACCTGGGCACATGCTGGATCATGTTCAGATGGCTGTCAACCAGCACGCCCAGGTCCTTTTCCACTGGGCCACAGCCTGGAATATTGCAGGGTTGTTGTGACCCAGGGGCAGAATTTGGCATTTTGCCTTGTTGAACCTCATCCAGTTGCCCTCAGCCCTTTGATCCAGCCTGTCCAAATCTCTCTGAGAGCCTTCCTGACCCTCAGCAGATCAGTAATCTGGCCCAGCTTGGTGTCATCTGCAAACTGGCTGAGGGTGCACTTGAGCCCTTCATTCAGATGATTGGTTAAGATGTTAAATGGAACTGGCCCCAGTAGTGAACCCTAGGAAACCCCACTTATGACTGGCTGCCAACTGGGTTTTCCTTCTTTCAGCACCACTCTTTGTACTTGGCCCTCCAGCCAAATTGATTTGGATTTCCAAGCTAGCTGTATTAGTGGACTGTTGAGATAATCTGGTTCTTCTGGTAGAATTGATTGTTTTATTTGTTTATTCTTTGGCAGTATTTGTTTATTCTATTGGCAGTATTTACCTGCATTGATATCCATTTCCTGTTAGTTTTTTAAGTTAAACCACAATAATCTGGTCTCTTGTCCCCCTTTGATTGTTGCACTAGCTTTTTCTGCTCAATTATGTTTCATCTAAAATTATTTTATCTTCAACCAGAAGCTCATGCAATTATCCTACATGAACTGTTCCCAGGACTTTTTGCAGAGACATTAATGCTTCATTATCTTTACTAGGAGTTGCATGATTAGAACTTCAGTACGCACTTGCCTTTCCATCAGTTTACAGCCCTCTGAGACTGTCAGACATGGTCTGATTCTCCTCCTCCCCCATGTTTTTCCTATGTTGAGATTCTTATTAGTAACAAAAACTCCAACTACTGTCTCAATGTATCACTATACTAATTTCATTGTTGAATTTCATGCCATATTTAATACTGTTTTTCTCAAGGTCAGCTGTTCATCCCATATGCTGTACTGGACAACCTTGTGATGGTGCGTTTTCACATGTCATGTCATCAGTAGGTGAAATTAGCAAAACTGACAATCTCTAGAGCTTCTGCACACACAGAGCCTAATACTTCCTATTTACTGCTGCTAACTATTTTTCTTCTTTTCTCATTGAAAAGTACTGAGTTGTTAGTGCTGGGTGATAACAGTGACATGATAATATGGTAACATTTTGGTGTATTTACTGATCTATTCAGCACAATTTAGAAATTACAGATTTTCTGCTTTTCCAGACCCTTTTTGTTCTCTCCTTCCTTCCTTCCTTCCTTCCTTCCTTCCTTCCTTCCTTCCTTCCTTCCTTCCTTCCTTCCTTCCTTCCTTCCTTCCTTCCTTCCTTCCTTCCTTCCTTCCTTCCTTCCTTCCTTCCTTCCTTCCGCCACTTCCTTCCGCCACTTCCTTCCGCCACTTCCTTCCGCCACTTCCTTCCGCCACTTCCTTCCGCCACTTCCTTCCGCCACTTCCTTCCGCCACTTCCTTCCTTCCGCCACTTCCTTCCTTCCGCCACTTCCTTCCTTCCTTCCGCCACTTCCTTCCGCCACTTCCTTCCGCCACTTCCTTCCGCCACTTCCTTCCGCCACTTCCTTCCGCCACTTCCTTCCGCCACTTCCGCCACTTCCTTCCTTCCTTCCGCCACTTCCTTCTTCCGCCACTTCCTTCCTTCCTTCCTTCCTTCCTTCCTTCCTTCCTTCCTTCCGCCACTTCCTTCCGCCACTTCCTTCCGCCACTTCCTTCCGCCACTTCCTTCCGCCACTTCCTTCCGCCACTTCCTTCCGCCACTTCCTTCCTTCCGCCACTTCCTTCCTTCCTTCCGCCACTTCCTTCCTTCCGCCACTTCCTTCCTTCCGCCACTTCCTTCCTTCCGCCACTTCCTTCCTTCCTTCCTTCCTTCCTTCCTTCCTTCCTTCCTTCCTTCCTTCCTTCCTTCCTTCCTTCCTTCCTTCCTTCCTTCCGCCACTTCCTTCCTTCCGCCACTTCCTTCCTTCCGCCACTTCCTTCCTTCCGCCACTTCCTTCCTTCCGCCACTTCCTTCCTTCCGCCACTTCCTTCCGCCACTTCCTTCCGCCACTTCCTTCCGCCACTTCCTTCCTTCCGCCACTTCCTTCCGCCACTTCCTTCCGCCACTTCCTTCCTTCCGCCACTTCCTTCCTTCCGCCACTTCCTTCCGCCACTTCCTTCCGCCCTTCCGCCACTTCCTTCCGCCACTTCCTTCCGCCACTTCCTTCCGCCACTTCCTTCCTTCCTTCCGCCACTTCCTTCCGCCACTTCCTTCCTCCACTTCCTTCCTTCCTCCACTTCCTTTTCTTTATTTCCTTTCCTTCTTCCATGATATCTCAATTTTGAAATCACCTAAACAGTCATCTGTGTTCTCATTCAGATTCTACAGGCACATTCAGTCTCACTCTAACTCCACTACCTTCATGATCATGAGTCAATATAAAGAAGTTGGCTTATAAAATGTTCTATATCCTAGGTGAAATATCACCTATGTTGCAAGTTTATTTCCTGTTGAAGCATCACAAAATTTCAATGATTTATAGTCTAAAAATAAACGGCTACATGAATACTTAATATACAGTTAGTACCTTTATTATGCTATCACTCACAGATAAATCTCTTTGATAAATTCCTGTGTAAAAAAAAATTATTATTTACACAGGAATAATTAAAATTATTGCTACGTAGGTACAAAATTCTACTAAAACTGCTACTAATTACCTACACTCAGATTTCAAACTTCATTCTTACTGCCTGAACTGAAGCCAACTGAAATCAGTGAAAAAGATATCCCTTAACATGAACTTAAACTACAGTTCAGTCCTCACCAATAGTTATGACCAATTTTAATCACATTAACAGTGGAGTATGTTTCTAAACATAATTTTTATGTGCTGATCTTAGCAATGATGGAGCTGGTAGGAAAAATACTGAGAAATTGAGTGCAAATATTTATTCTACTTTCATTTTGTAAAAAATTACCAAATTAATTTAAAAATTATCGTAGCAAAACTAGGAATATTTGGCAATTCGGTGAGGAATCTCTTCATAAGACCCAGTGACAATTAGCTGTTGCCATGCAGGCCCTCATTATTTTACATTCCAAGAAAAATTACAAGGTTATTACCTTTATTCTGCAAAGTCAATCATCAGTGAAAATTGACATTGAGGTTAAATTGCCATGAAAATTCATATTTGGCACGTGTCTAAGATGAACATCTAAGTTTGTACTTTCCAAAGCTATTGTTTTAGAGCATGGTAGTACGAGATTCGAGATAATGCAAGCAGATACAGCTTTTTCTACACAATCAAGAATGATGGAGATTTTTACAACGTTTATGGTAATGTGAGAATCGAAAACAGTTTCATGAATCCTCTCAAGACATATGCAAGAAATCCCCTTAGATGTGATCTTCTCCACTATTTTCACTAACATCTCAGGTAACAGAAAGGAGGGCATTTGCAAATTCATGGGAGACACCATGCTTGAAGTTGCAAGAATTTTGGGTGACATAGTAAGAATTCAAAATGTAGTTGAGAAATAGTCTGAAATGAATCAAGTAGAATTTTTCAATAAATTGATAACAGCAAGCACAAATTACTCCCACCAGGAAAAAAAAATCAAAGATGTAGATGCAAAATGGGTACTGCTCGTTAGGTGGCTGTATGGCAGTTAGCCATAATTGCATCTGAATTAACAATATGTTGTCATTGCAGAAAAGGCAGTCCCATTTTGAGGTGAATTAACAGGAATGATGTATAAGGCATGGGAGGCAATTATTCTGCTCTAATTGTCGCTAGGAATATCTCAGCTGTACTTCTGTATTTATCCTTGGGCTGCACACTTGTATAAAAGACAGTGACAAATTGAGAGAAGGTGCAGAGAAGAACCAAAAAGGATGATTGGTGTCTAAGGAAGCCCAAAATCCTTGGAAGATAACTGAAGGAAATAAGTCAGTGTAGAAAAGGGAGTTAGGATAATATTTTTTAAATATTTAAAAGCTGTCAGTTGTTCTCGATTCCACTGAAGTGACAAGGTTGAATCAGTTTAATCTGCAGATGAAAAGGCTGAGGTGGAATAATAGGCAAATATAACTGTAAGAATAGCTCCATTCAGGTTGCTTAGGAAGGCTGTGAAATCCCTCTTATTGAAGTCCTTGCAAAAAATGGGGAAGACAAGCATTAGTGAGAGATTATTGAAACTGATTAAACCTGATCCTGTAATGAAGGAAAGGACTCAGATGACCTTTCAGTCTTGCACATCTGTGATGCTTTGGGGCAATGTAAAACCCAATTTAATCATCTTCCAAACAGCACCTCACGTCTACGTCACTGCTTAGACAAAGAGAATCTACCAACCATTCCTGAAATTACCCAGATTTTCAAACCTTCACGACATTGTTAATCATTAAACATTTGTCTAAGAAAGTTGTTTTCTATGCTGGGTGATTTCCTCAATTTTTACATTTTGAGGCTGTGGGAGGAGGGGCTGCAGGGAGTATTCCCCACAAAATTATCGGGTTTTTTATAAAGAGACACAGAAAAACGTGCAAGTTTTCTCTTCTGGGGAAAAAAAAAAGGCACAATATTTCTCTGAAATCCTGACATGTCCTTATTTTGGATCTGGATTCTGGAAGGATGAGGTAGTTTTTATTTTATCAATTCAGTTTCTGTATAAGGCAAGTTTTTCTTGGGCAAGCTCTTGACATCTTGCCCTGACATAAAATATTTGTCGAAATAATTTAATGTTACCTGGGTGATTTAGACTACTGTAATTCTTTTTAATGGAATTGCAGTAGAATCCAGTAGGATGGAAACCTCTGTCTGAGAAAAGTAAATTTTTAAGTCACTCAGATTTGTTTCTGGGGCTTGCCTGATTTGCACCTACAATTCAAATTTAACATTGAAGATTTCATGTAACTCTAAATTAATAACTTTTTGTGGGTTTTATCAATCGCTTACTCTTCCAAAACTTTTGGATGCCTCTTTGAAATCCAAAATAATTTGCTTTTCTTTGGACATTTTTTGCAGACAATTTGAGATTAAATAGATTTAATTTAATTTGATTTCATTTTCTATCTCTTGGAGTACTGCAAGCCTGCAGTCAGAGCACTGAAGGCAGGCCGTATTTCCTTTCTTGTGCCACTGAGCAGTTCAGATCATCTGGACTGTCAGCAGCTGGAATGTACTGACTTCACTTTTAGAGGAGCCCGAGGGTTGAGTAGTCTGCATTTGTACTGCTTTTATCCTGTTCTGCATTTGTGAGCTCTGTGGACTGGCAGGGCCCTATTTCACAGAGCCCACAAACAGTTGAGTCACCTGTTCACTCAGCTAGTAGTTTCTAGTGGCTGCTTTGTATTTGCTCTAGCATTCACATTTAATCTTAATGAGACAAAATGAGAAATCAGCTTTTCCAGCCTGCTGCCTCAGAACACCTCCAACAGCTCCCTTCAGCAGTACCACTGTGCATCTCTGGTGCTCACACATTTGCTGTTGGTGAATCACTTTCTTTTATGTCACTCTCTTTTGCTGTCTGCCTAGCTGAAACATTCCTTATCATATTCCCAGAGGTAACTGCACTGGGGTGTAGGATGAATCCATGTCCCTATGAGGATAATGTTAGGTTTCTTTTTTGTGTCATAATGATACTGCATAATGGAGCCAGAAATTTTACCTAGAGATAGAGTAGTTACAAACAAAACCAACCCTGCAATAGCAGATCTAGAAAATACAACTGTAGTCACTTTTTTAAATGTCAGGCTTGCATCCACATAACCTTGCAAAATTTTGAATATGTTCTTTAAAAAACAAAAACCACTTTCTGTTTTCTGAGCAGCCCAGAGCACTGACATGACCCTGTAAATTTTTTGCATGTTTTTATTGTAAACTGGTACATTATAGGAGTACGTGTACGCCGATGCTCCTTTAGCCTAAGATACATTTATATGCAAATTTAGGACCTGATTCCAGCTATGCAATCTCTTGAGGTTACTGGGAACTTAAGACACTGTAATTTACAGGCCTATGCACTTTGCTGATTTGAAGGAAGAGGTGCAGTCAGGAAAAAATGTCTCTGTCTCTTCCAAAACATCTTTCTTCTTCCTCTGATGTATTTTTATAACCCATGGAGTGACTGTTCTCGTTGTCAGGAATCACTGGGGTACTTTCTGTCAGCAGAGCACAGAAGTGCTGGTGTGTATGAGCAGGGTTGTCTGTCTCTGCATAAGGGCATCATGTTCATCAGGCTCAAGTATCACTTGTCCCCTTCTTTATTTTCAAATGAAGCATCCACTGCTATTAATTAGTTAAAGTGAAATGAAATACACAATTAAGCAATAGTTTTCCATTAGAAATGCCCCTCAGGGATACATTTGGTTTTCTTTTTACATATTTGTGCTCTCCATGTTGCACATTTCACATAAATTTGCAGCTTAGAGTCTGCAAAGTGTCAGGCTCTTACATGAACTGAAACTAGTCTTATCTAACCTTTTACAGCTCCTTTCTTCTTCTCACAGAATGGTGCAATTTTCCTCGAAATCAGCACAGCTCACTGGAACTGAGGTTCCGGATGAAGCTTCCTCATCTCTCAGATTATATAATCTCTGAGTAAAAGGCAAAAACAAGACCTAAATACAAAGACAGAACCTCAGATTGTTCCCTTGTCCTCCTTCCCCTACCCTAAATGCTGAAACCACAAGGTGAAGTCAGGCTTCTTTTCAGCTTGAGAGCAGAGGGCTTTTGCTGCCCAGAGGCCTCAGCAGCACAGCTTTCTTGGAAAGGTTGGGTACTTCTCTCTTTTACTGGTTAGGCCTTTTCTCATTATCTTGGCATAACTCTTTCAGGAAGAATAAACCCAAAAATTCAAGTCACTGCTTCCTCATCCAGTGCTCTAATCCCTAGTGCACTTGCATGGAATATGGTCTGTGGCCATCATTCCCATTGCCATTAAGAGAAAATTGATTGGACATTTGGACTGACCTTTGAAAGGTGCCTGCCTTCAATACAGCCAGTGAAGAGAGAAAGGCAATTAATTTATGAGCACTGGCTCTACCCTTCAAGTCCTTTTGCCTTGGGCTGTGTGGGATATTTTACCAGATGCGTTGGATACATTGCATTGTGCCTGTGCACTGCTGCAGAGAGATGGCCAAACTTCTGCCCATGTTACCCCTCAGTTTCTTCTTTTTTTTTTTTTGAGTAAAACAATGGCATATGGATGCTCATGAGAAAGCATCCTCTAAAAATAGACAGTGTGATGTCAAATGACAAATGTGCTCCTCCGAACCAAGAAATCTGATTTTCTTGGAAATGACTGACCAGGTTTTGATTTTGCAATGAGCATCCTCTAAATGCTCTGCAGGGCAGCAAACCTGCAGTTTAAAACCCAACATCTTAAGCAGAAATGCAGCTTATGCAATCTTGAAATTACTAAATATTTCTCAGAATGTATTTGTATACTCACTTTTTGTTTTTCCTCCTCTGCTTGAATGAAGGTTGTTTTTATATTCCACAGCTCATGTAGGAGGCTATTCAAGAAGTTAGTAATAAAATATTAATGTTGTCATCCCACAGGACATATTGTTTATACCATCACAGATGCAGTTTACATCTCAGATCAATAGAGCAATTTTTAAAAACCTCTTTTGAAAGCAGCAATTGGAGTATGATTATAGTTGTCCACAGTAGTTATATCATACAGCAAATTAGGAAATATATGTCAGGACCCATTATGCTAATGGGAGTCTTGTAAGATTTTTAAACAATGTAAGTAGATGCCAGATTTGCAAAGGGATGTCCCTTTTTGATACAATACTCTCAGTAGGGAGGAGAGAACAAAAATATTGTTGACTTGAATATGGCTGTCAAGTTAATGCTTCACAGCAACCCACAACACTAATCACCCTTCCTGAATGCAAGTTCTCCCTTTCTTTAGCTCTCTCATAAGTTATCCCTTAAGCACTCATTAGCCACCGCAGCTGAAAGTTGGCAAATTTGTTTTCAGTGTCAGCTACCACCATTTCAGTCCTGGCCAGATACAAATGAGACAACAGTACACTGCCAATGACACTTTGTTTCCTGCAGGATTTGTAAAGAAACATTTTGTTTTAAAAACCAGTTAAAATGGAGTAAGTTCTTACATATTTGTGCTCCATAAAATGCCCACTGTGTAGCGGGTGAGAACTGTAAAAATTATAATGCAGAGGATTGGAAATTCTCAATCCTAAATGGCTATTTAAATAGCACATCTGGAGAAGGACATCAGCCAAATTTTTAGCCATCAGCAGCAGCATCATTAACAAGGGAACCATTATGGTATGTGTAATGGTAATATTTATCTTAGCAACTGAGAGTTTGTGCTGATATGAAATTAAATTATGTACCAAATTAAAGGTTAGATCAAGCTTTACAATTTTTCAATGGGCTCTACTTATTATCAAAGAGGGAGTTGTCAGACCTAATCTGAAGGGGGGAGTTTATGCAGATATACAGCTGCAGCCAAGTCAAAGGACATGGGAATGCAGAGTGGGCAAGGGCAGGGAGTAAAGCTCCCTTAGTGCTCTGTGTCTGCAAGCTGAGGATTATTTGAACAGTGATCAAGTGTTCTCAGGAGACAGGTTTTAATTAAATTCTGCTCAGCTAAGAAGTTGGACAAGGACACAATTGTCAACAAAAATCCTTCCTTGATGAGACTGAATGCCGGCATCATGAGACCCTCAGAGTGTCCCTCAGTGTTTCAGTTTGGTGGAATAGCAGTGATATTACTGGCTGACAGTGCAGAAGCAAGAACAGTGCTCTTCAGGCTGTGCCTACTGATGTTGCCAATGTGCCTATGGAATATGATTTTCCAAGCTGTGGAGTAGTGTGCTCAACTCATGTCACAAATGAGAGGGGCCCAGGATGGCTGTGCAGAGTACTTGTAATACCTCAGGAGCTCTTAGCTCTGATAGAGTTTATGTAGTTCTGGTGAAGACATTTTCTTTCTGACTTGATTTAACAAGTTTGTATTATTTTTTTCTTTACAAGGTTCAGTGTAATGGGAAAAGAGTAATACTGGAAAAGAGTTATTACTCTGTCTCTCTTGGTCAGTGATTTGGATGATGGGGCAGAGCAGACCCTCAGCAAGATAGCTGATGATGTACAACTCCAAGGAGTGCTGAGGGACCTCATCAGACTGGAGAAGTGGGCTGACGGGAACCTCATGAAGTTGAACATAGGAAAGTACAAAGTTCTGCACTTGGGAAGGAAGTTCCTTAGGCACTAGCACATGCTGGAGACAGCCAGCATTAAAGCAGCTCTGTAGGAAAGGACCTGGGAGTCTTGGTGGTCATGAGTCAACAATGTGTCCTTGCAGCACAAAAAAAAAGGTTAATGTTGACTTGGGCTGCACCAGGTCGGGTGATGCCAGCAGGAAGGGGGAGGTGATCCTTCCCCTGTTCTCATCCCTGGTCAGGCCACACCTGGAGTACTGCTCTGGACTCCTCAGTACAGGAGTCATGGATGTATGGATGGTGCTCTGTGCAATGTGCTCTGGGAAAGGTGCCCCAGTCCATGGTAGAGGGGTTGGAACTAGATGATTCTGAGGTGCCCTCTAACCCAACCCAATCTGTGATTCTATGATTCTGTGATTAGAGAAATCAGTGAAAACAACAGGAAGAATCTGAAACACAGGAGGTTCCCTTTAAACTTTGGGAAGCACTTTTTTTCCTGTGACAGGAACTGAGCACTGACTCAGGTTGCCCAGAATTATGGAATCTGCATGCCTGGAGATATTCAAAAGCCTGGTCCCAGGCAACTGGCTTTAGATGACCTGATTTGAGCAGGGAGTTGTAAAATGAACCTCAGAGATCCATGCCACTCTCAACTGTTTTGTGGTTCTGTGATTCCAAGCAAGAATCTCACACAAAAGGCAGATGATTACAAAACCAGAGAAGGAAGGAAATGAACATGGCAAGCTAAGAGATGATAAAGGTGAGTGAGTCTCAATACAAGTTTGCAATGGTAAATCTCCACAGAATAAGAGTTTCAAAGACAACAATGAGTCAAAGAACTATTTATCAGAACTGCAGTGTGACAGGATATTAGCAAAAGTACAGGCAATATAGAAAAAAAATGGTTTTCACCAGATCTCCTGTGACTCACAGTCACAAACTGGCACTATTTTCTGTGAAGTCAAAAACATCTGTTCTTTGCAGAAACAATTCCATGGAAACTCTGCTCACTGAATCTTCTAGATTTGATGTTACCCCACAGGGAGGTAGGCTGTACTGGAAACAAAAGATTCTGGGTATTGTTCCAAGATAGAGCTTTTTCTCATGAAGGGAAAAGTTGCTGTTGCCTACAGCAGAGAGAAATTATTTTCAAAGACTTCACAATTACATATGCAAGAATCTGTCTCTGCATTTTCTCAGAAACTTTCATTTACATAGTTCTTTTGCCTTGCTTTCCCACCCCCAATCTCCCACCTTCTTCTAATGTAATATGTTATTCACTATTTTAGAATTGATGCAGAAGAATCATATAATTTACCTACAGGGTTTTTTTGATCAGTCCTTTAGACTGAAATCTCTGTGTAAATGTTGTGCAAGTTCTTCAAGAATGAGATTAACCTTTTCATACCTTCAAAACTATACCAAGAGCTGAAGATTCAGTACTTGGGCTTCTCTGTCTTGCCTGTATGATATGCCTTAGGTGGAAAATCAGGTGTTCTATCTTCTCTTTAATGATCATAACCTTTTGCTACTTTTCCCTCCCCAATTGTAATCAATGCCTACATTAGTCATCCACAGCTGCCCTAATTAGGGAGAATCATACACAGGTCCTCAAAGAATTAGAGAGAGAGGAGAGACTTATACATTGTGGTGTAGAGTGCACATGGTAAGCAAAAGAGAAATTCTTACAGAAAAATAATATTTCAATAGTATTTCAATATTCAGTAAGTGGTTGGTTTATGCTTTGCATGAACTAGGTGAGGCTTCTTCTCTAATTTTCTCAATTATCTTTCATGTGTCCTGGTTTTGGCTTGGATATAGTTAAGTTTCTGCTTCTTAGCTGCTACAGTGCTGTGTTTTGAATTTAGTGTGAGAATAATGTTAATAACACCCTGTTTTTTCAATTGTTGCACAGTAGTGCTTGCCTTAAGTCAAGGGCTTTTCAGTTTCTAATGCTCTGCCAGTGAGGAGGCCAAGGAACCTGTGAGGGAGCACAGCTAGAGCAGGTGACCCAAACTGGCCGAAGTGGTATTCCCTGCAGAGCATCAGACTCAGTCTATAAACTCAGGGGAGCTGGCTGGGAGCCACTTGCTGCTGGGGAATGGGGTCAGTGGGTGATGGCAAGTTTATTGTGCATCACTTGTTTCTCTTGGGTTTTATTCCTCTCTCTTTTTCTCTCCTTTGTCATTACTGTTATTATTAGTATATTACTTTTGTAATTTACTGTAATTTTCAATTAATCTGTTCATATCTCAACCCATCAGGGTGTTAGCAACATTACTCTTTTTCTGATTATCTTTCCCATCCCACTGGCGTGTGGGGAGTGGGCAAACATCTGCAGGGTATTTAGTTGTTGGTTGGGTTAAATTATGACAATATGCAATCTGAGTTTCTTGTTTGAGAATATAGTAATTAGGCATCATAATTTGATGCAAATTTAGGTCAATAGAGGTTTTGTAACTTTGGTCACAAGAGGAAGATTTTTCAGAATGAGAACAGTCAGACATTGAAATAATCTCCCCAGGGAAGTGATGGACTTCCCATCCTGGACACTTGTAAGATTCAGCTGGACAGGGTGCTGGGCCATCTTTTCTACACTGTGCTTTTGCTAGGAAAGGTTGAACAAGATGATCACTGAGGTCCCTTCAAACCTGGCATTCTATTGTTCTATGATTAAATACTTACAGAACCGTGTCAGAAAACTTTAAATGTGTTCAGTGCTATTTGTTGCCATATTGCATAGCCATTGAGCTGGAATGGCAACTGTAAAACAACTAGAAATTGATTATATTTAATAATTTTTAAGAATTTCTTGCTCTAATTGGAGTTTGATTTGCTACAGAAATATGATCTATTTATATGAACAGACTAATGATACACACACAAGGTGTTTTGTGGCCATCAGTATGTTCTGTGACCAGAATAGCTGACTGTGCACATCGATCTGGTTGTGAGGCTGAGACCTAACTCAAATGAGAACCAAAACACCAGAGAAATACTACAGAAGAAATGGACACTGATTTAGGGTTTATGTGTGCCAGTTTAAGCAACATGAGGTATTTTGCAGTAAGTTCTGTGTAGACTTCTCAAGAGCACAAAGGTTTAGTGTGTCCCATTGTAATAGTGTTGATGGTAGAGAAGGTATACCTTCTTAAACTTCACAATCCAAAGTTAGGCACCTGCATTAGGCACATAAATAGCACAAGGGGGAGTTATTTTCTTCAGAATACACCGGTTAGCAGAAGGGTGCCTGCTTCAGCCCATTTGTGTCATCCCTGCTCTTTCCCTGCTGAATGCTCCAGCTGCTGGGCTACAAAATCAGCCATCCCTTTCCTTATCTTCTTGAGGCCCAATGATGCTTGAATTTTTGGCCTCTCCATGTCACTCCACTAGCAGAATGAGTGAAGATGACTTGTTCTGCTTCCCTGTTAACTATTCTCAGGCCTTATCATGGAAAATGTGAAATATGGGTGGTGAATAATTTTCTTTTGGCTGAGGAGTGAACCACATTGTGCCAAATACACTGCCTGGCTGTAACTGCTGGGATATTGTGGTAAAATGGGCATTGCCTTGAGTGTCCCTGAAGGGCAGGAGGCACAGCTGCAGGGCTTTGCTTTCCCCTTGGTGCTGTTGGCTGTGTGCTCTGAGGGTCTCTGGGCCCACACCAGCCAGATCTCTGCCTTGGGAAACTGTGGCAAGGGATGATGATCCAAAATGGGCTTTGATTTTGGTTGCTCAGCTTAGTAAAATTGACAGTGTCTTAGGGTACAAACAGTGATAGAATATTTAGGGGAGCTTTTGATGAAAATTTGGCTATCTATGAACTGTAATGTGGCTTAGTCTCTTTACCTTGATTAATTGCAGTTCAGTTAGGTACACAGTGGACATCTACTGGGGAGATTTTGTCCTAACAGCGGACAGACCTGTTTCAGTTATGGCTGTCCAACTCTTTGCAGACTGAATGGACATGATTCTTGTCTGAAAATTTTTATTCTGGAGTAATTCAGTAAATGTGTGTTTTCAAAATATTTAAATTCAAGAGAAGATGTTTCAGGTAGTACAATAATTTTCTTCCTGAGTATAAAAGTGATACTATCCAACAAGCGCAAAAATAAAAGGAGAAGCAGCAATAAATAAAATTTCATTAAAATTTAATCTCCCCCTACAAATCAAGAAGTGTTTGGATTCTTCAGTACTGAAGTTACTTGTATGCATTCCCTCTGGGGACTCACTAATATACTTTTTGTGAGTGATAGCATAACTCTGTGTAGAAGAAAATTACTGCTCTGCACTGGGGAGACACCTGATGGTTAGGTGATGTTAGTGGGTCAGGAATACCATGTGTTACTCTTGATCCTGCCATAATAACTTCTTGATTAAAATAGATAAACAGACAAAGAGTCATTCCTTAAATTTATTCCACTGGGATAAAGTATGCTAGATCTCTTCCTGCTTAATGGTTTCTTTAGTAAAAACTAAAAATGCAATATTTGCAGGTGTAAAAAGTCTACCTTATATATTTGAACCGTAGGTAATAACGGGACAAAAATAAGAAACATGATCTTCAGGTCCTCTCACTTTCCTATATGTATATTAAAAAATATTTTCTTCATGGAGAAATGACAAAGAAAAATTATTATACCAATCTTCATGGAAGAAGATTTTATATTAGATTGTGTAGTTCTGTGTATTAGCCATGGATTTGAAAAAAAAAAAAAAATAACCAAGTACTAAGCTGTTTAAGAGTTCAGTGAATTTAAATCTAATATTAATAAGGAAATTTCCCTACTCTGAACTTTTGTCATAGGTGGAGTAGGTAGGTGACAGTTTTTATTTGTGTCTGAACACAAGCAATGCAATGAATTCTTCATTTCAGAAAATGTGAACTAAAAAGCTGTGCTCCTAAAAGCAGCCAGACTTTTTAGGTAAGTTTTATCACAAGAAATTACAAGAACCTTCTGGCTGATAGAGATACATGTGAGACCACAACTGTCTAAAGATGCATGAGTTGTGTACCTCTGTCCAGCTGGTGCTGCTGCCATCCTCATTTCAAACATTTTCCATTGTAGTAGAGAATGCAGAAGTTGTGAGGGAAAATCCTGTCAATGGCAGCAAGTTCCAAATCTGAGGTGGATTGCACCTACTGCTGAATAGCTTCCAGCTCTGCGCTCTGGAGAATAACTACTCAGCATTGAAGGTGACTTTGGGAGTTCTCAGTACTGAAAGGTTTTAAAAGATGGTTAGGATTTTTTATACATTTTCAAAGGAAAAACAGAGATCTGCACAACTTGTTTATGTAAAAAGTACTTGAAAGAATTATCAGCTGTGTCATTTACATAATGCCATTATTGCATCAAGACTGGGTAAGATATTTCTCAGTGAAAGAGTTTAGAAGGAGTGTTTTTGAGGATATGATAATCTCAAAAAAGTCCAATCAGGTTATAGTATTATTTAAACTTAACATGAATTATCAGAGGAGCAGTTCTGTATATTCACTGGCTTTACTATGGCAGTTATGAAACTGTACAAAGTTTTTCAACAAAATGTAAAAATAATGAAATTATATTTAGTCCAAATGAAATAATGCCATTAGTGAAGGAAGGTTTGTGTAATGTTAGGAGGGGTTTGATTTTTAACATTTTTCAAAGGATTTTCTTTTATTTTGGGGAGGTAAAGGAAAGAGAATTAAAGTTTTTAGTCATTGTAGTCAAAAACCCTTGCCAAAAAGGATTTTAATTATGAACTATAAATGTCTTTCTAATGCAGAAAATAAAATATGAGGAGCAATTGTGGAGATAAACATGCGTAAGCCATGGCTTATGCATTTAAGAAATCGATATAGCTCAATATAGCTCTGTATAACACATTTCTGCCCATCACCTCATTTTATCCTTACCATTATGCAAACAGAATGTGTATTGAAATTCCCATGGAAGTGTGATATGAAATCTTGCTAAAATATGCTAAAAGTGATCCAAATTTCCTATAGTATTATGTTCTAGAGATATTTAGGAGCTTCATTTTATAAAAATTGAAACTGTGAATATGAGAACCTAGGGAGCAAAGAACCAGAATTAGTGCTATGTCCTTTTGGACATTAGGGTGATTTTTCTGCAGACAGCTTCTGGGACTCCCTGATCAGTGATGCAGTCCAATAGTCTTTTATACTTATATTTGTTTTGCTTTGGTCTATATCTATCTAGGTCTTTGCTTTTTATGATCTTTATGTTATTTTTTACAGCCGAAATAAATGCCTTTTTGCTATTCAGAGTTAAATGCTGACCTTTTTGATGGCTATTTGTGGGAGTTCTGCATTCACAGTTCCACTACTGTTGTTCAATAGTGATGTTTTATATGCTCACAGTCAATCTGATTCAAAGCCCAGAGAACATACTTCTGAATTATTTTTATAATTCAGCAGGCTTTGGATCAGAACTGACGACTGTGGTCTTTATGAAATGTATTATTCTTCTACATAGGCTTGTCCTGACCCAAGTTATTTTCCTAGGGGGTAGCAACATAGTAATGCATGTGTTTGATAACAGGAAAAAGTGCCCCTGTGCTCTACCACAACAGGACTTCTCATGGAGCTAAACAGACTGCTTGTTAACATTTAATGGTCCAAGAGAGAGGGAGGATAGGGGGAAGAAAGCAGGGGAAAGAAAAAAAGAAAGAGAACAGGAGGGAGGTCATACCAGAATAGAAGGGAAAAGGAGACTATATTGATTTTCTCAGTGAAAGCCAATATTGTTAGACCCGCTGAGCTGAGAAGTAGATTATATACTCTATTCTAAAATTCATCATTGCATTTTGTTTCTTTACAACAGTGTGCCTGGAGTGCCTGGTTCTGTCACGCAAGATAATTTCTAAAATACAGTAGAGTCTACTTTGTAATAATGAGGAGAGAAAAGTGAAGACCATCACAGTGCCATAATGCGAGTCATTAGACTTAGATGGTGATCTGTACTCCAGCAAAAATGAGGTTTATTGCTGCTGAAGATGAGTTTCATTGTGCTCATCTCCTGGGACTGCATGAACTATCACTTGTCAGACAGGTGCTAAATGCTGTGCTTGAAGTAGGTTATAGCTTTCTCTTCCTTTGCTCCAGCTGAGAGTCCTTTAAAGTGCATTTTTTAGGCCTGTTAAAAATTGGCACAACCTTTGTGTCTACACGATTTCTTTCATAAACAGCCTTTCCATTTCTCATAAAATGGCACTTGAACGATATGGGGAAGAGGGAGATACCACCATAAGCTTAATTTATGCCCATGTTCACCAACAGAGAGACAATAAACATCCACCTGTCCTTTGTACAGTAGTCATATGTTTAGGAGTAAGCTCTAATTCTAGGAAGTACAGATGAATTGCTCATAGGGCCTCACCATGTTTCAAAAATGTTGCTTTTATGTTCCAAATTAGGGACAGTTTGAGAGGCCTAAGCCTGTGATTGTCCCATTTTATTCTCCCTTCCCTGCTAGCAGCATGTGAAACAGCTGAAAAACAGGTGGGGAGTTGTCTTCTTGTGGAAGACCAAACACTCTCACATGGGAGACCAAATGTTGCCATGACGCATTGACAGCTAATTAAAATCTGTGTATGTTATAGGAAAATAAGCCACAGGCCATGTTTCTTGGTGCTTATTTCTTAGTCTTAAAGTGAGTCAGTTCCATGTATTCCAGTTCTGTTTTCAGTTCTGGTTATTTGTGGTCTTGAAATTATCCTTGTCACTCAACAGTGTTGTATTCAGTTTCCTGCTTTAAAGTATTACTGAAAGTGAAGGAAATAACTGCTACAATCGGAATTCCTTGGAACAAGGTTAGAAGTTACGAAGCCCAGTTAGGGCTTCATATATTGTCAAGAATTAAATAAAGCAGGAAGAAGAATGTGTCACTTTTTATTGGACATTTTCTCATTTGGCATGGTACCAAACTTCCTTCCTTAATACTTTGTTGAAGATATTGCTTAGATCATAACACTACTGTAATTATAAAAAAATAAGTTTTCATTATATATAACTACATGATTCTCTAGCTGCAGCTATATGCAGATTCAGCAGCAATGACATGAGAATAATGAAAAAGAGCTACCTTAAAAGGTTGACTGAATTTCTCCCATAATCCTTCTCCTAGTCTGAACAGCTGTCCCACTGAGTGCCCTGCAGATGGATCATCTGTGATAATCTGTATTTCTCTAGCACAGAAGTATTTGATTGTATATTTCTAATTAGCCTGCAATGGCCAGATCTTTTAGGCAATGAAAGAAGAGGAACAGCAAACAGTTGCCATTATGAAAGAAAGCTGTCCACTGGCATTCATCCTGCTATGCATTTTGCTCAGTAATTCACTTAGTCTGACTATGAATCATCAGGCTGAGTCCCAGGAAGAAAAAATAACAGATAGCCACTGTATTAATAGGGCTGATTAGTTTTCCACTGTATCTCAACAACTGTAGCTTATTCTATCTGGGGATAATGTGGGGAAAACAAAGCATTTTTTCTTACTTGCTTGGTTTTTGACTGCTTTATTGAGCAATGTCTGTGACTGTGGATATGAAGAAAGCATATAGTTTATGCTCAAAAAACAAGCAAACAAAAATGGAAGAAATAGTCTGAAGATAACAAAATGTTTCACCAGTATTTTCCTGACACAACTTCTGTGACAGATTTTAATAAGAGGTAAGTGGTCTAGGGCATTTTAAATGAGTAGAAGGAAAGATTGAAATGAGAGGGTTCAGCTGACTACAGGTTAGTCCTGTGCTATCTTTCAGGGTATTCTCACAGATAATCCATGTTGATGTGCACGTAGACACAATGCACAAGATACAGTCTAGGTAAGCTGATATTTAGATACAAAAATGATTAATAAGGTGCTAAATGGAATAAGAGATTAGATTATTTGATTTGTATGAATGTGTCTGGTTTCAAAGCAACTAGTATTTTCTATTGATTCTGTTTGCTTCATCTGAGATATTACACCCCACAGTAAGAAAATGTGTTGAATTAATTTCTTTGTCACTGTATGAGTAACAGAAAAAGTCCATGGGATAAATACTAATTTGACTTCTGCTCATTTATAAGCAAGTTACTCTATCTGTGTTGATCTTTGATGTTTTAAGTGCTATTAAATTTTTCTAGATCTAGTCTGTGGGCTGACTCTCTTCAACCAAACCAGCCCAATTTTATTTTTGAAAGCTTGACTGAGATGTTGGCAAGAAATCCAGTGTTGGAAAACCTCCGAGCAACTGCACCACTGAGACAGGCATAATAAATGGCTAAGCCCAAACCTGTAAGCCAAAACTCCTCCTTTGTAGTTACAACTCTGTCTGGACAAGTAATTTCATCTATTAAATTTTCCAATTTTAAGAATTTGTATAAACTTATGAGACTGATCGTGATCAGGTTGTGGGAGTAGTTGGGGCTTTTGGAGGGGAAAAACCCAAAACTCTAAAACCATTCCAATGAAGATCAAGATAACACAGAAGCATTGCCTTCTACTCAGTAATATGTGAAACTAAGTCATCTATTTTTTGATGACCATATTGTTTCCCTAGAATGCAAAGTGTCGTGTTATAGCCTTTGGAATACGAGCTGTCATAACATTCCCAAGACCCATATTGGCAGAATTTCTCTTTGGGCCAGTAGTGATCTCATCCAGACTGAGAACTAAAATCATTCTTCTGCCTTGGAGAATTACAGAGTGCATTGTGCAGCTTTTGTTATAATGATTCTATATTTTAGAGTTCAGAGCAATATTGATTTGGCATCTAAATTACACTTTGTCCCAGTGTAAGTATGCATATCTTTGTGTGGCCTTATTTCTAGTTCTTCATATCTTAGATAAAACATGTTTGCTAAAAATAAATAATTGAAATCACTTAACATTTCAAAGTGATAAGTCAATAACATTTTTTGATAAGGCAAATCCATTATTAACAGTCCACACAAAGGGGTTATCTTTAATCTCCTATGTGTGTCCAATCTATATTTATAGAAGTAATTTTAACATCCTGAAAGCAAATGCTGATGAAAAACACAGAGGAAGAAATTAAGTAGAGGTAAAGAATCCATCTATTTTCTGCTGTCCTTCATCTAGAAAATAAACCCTAGGATTCACATCCATTTTATTAAAGGTCTTCACTAAAGAGCTTCCTTTTCTCCATGCTAAACAGCCCCAGCTCCCTCAGCTGCTCCTCATAAGATTTGGACTCCAGACCCTTCCCCTGCTCTGTTGCCCTTCTCTGGACACACTGCAGCACCTCTATTTCTTTCTTTCAGTGAGAGCTGAAGTAGAAGCCAAAAGGAGAACTGGATGCTCATTGTAGGAGTGAAATCATAGGGACTAAGGTTGAGGAGCAGAGTTAGATATGAACATTTCCTGGAAAGAAAGGCTGGGAAAATTTTCTTCATTCTGCCCTGGACAAGAGTGGTAAAGGTTATGGTATAGCAGGCCTCCATTTAATCTACTTTGTTCGGTTTTATTTCCATTCTTTGTGAATTGCCAGTTACTTTTTCAGATCTGACACCTTTGACAAACATTCTTCCTCTGTGCACTCTTGAAGATATATTGTGCGTATTTTTGTTCTCAGGTTTCCAAAGCACAGTTTGGGAGAAGTCATTTTCAAAGCTCAATTTCAGCAATATTTTTCAAAATGGCTGGCACAGCTTTGATTTATGGTTTCCATCATAACACCTATAGTAAAACAATCTGCTCTTGTTTAAAAACATTCAGTTCTTTCATTTTTACTTTGGTTTTCAGCAAGTTATATAAACTGCAGCAGTTCCACCACCTGCTGCCTAGACCAGATGCATTTATGTTAGCATTTTAGTTCATATCAGGAGTGGACTTTTGAAGCAAATCTCCTGTCTGCACCCCACTTACTAAGCTTTGGTTTGCAGGGTAGAGTTGTCTCACAGTGTGTGGCATGGGTTCATCTCTACTGGTACCAAACAGGGATTGTGTTGCAGAAGTGTACCTTACACCCTTCAGCAGGCAATGGGCATTCAGCCCAGGGCACCAGACAGAGCTAGACTGAGGTAAAACCTTCTGAAAAACATCTGGTATGGACATCTGGTCCTCAACCTCAGCTGTTTCCCTCTATAATGCTACTTGTATTGTTCAGCACTGTTTGCTAATATACACAATCAATATGTGCTCCAGCATTTGCAGAATTTATACATAAATGTGTATTTTGCTGCTCAAATGTTATTTGGGTTATCATGACCAGACTCCAATTCTCCATTCCTTCTCAGACTCCATTCCTCAGGGGATTCCCCTTGTTCCTGCCCCAGATCCGACCCTGACATTGATTTCCTGTACATTTTATTCCATAGTTTTTATCAATGCTGTAGCTACACACTGTCTTCTGGGAAGAGCAAAGATTGCAAATTTTATCATGAGATGTATGTTTGGACTTTATTACACACTGAGTCACAAGTAATGACTACCAAGTTGTAGAACTTAAGTTCTACATACAAAACCACAAAATCAAAAACTATGGAAGTTGGAAGGAGATTATAGTTTCTCTAGTTTTAATTCACTTGTTTTTACTGAACATAATAGTAGACAGTAGAGAATTTAAAGACAAGATGACAAATGCAATGATGTCTTTCATCAAAAGAATCATGGAAGAAATTTTCCAAAAGCACCATAGTGGGAAAAAGAAAATAGTGGTTTTAGTCAGCTCTAATGTCAGTGATGGACAGAGCAGAATAACAGAAATGCATGTTGGAAAAAAAAGATGGTGTTCTGAAGGAGAGACTGCAGGTGGGCTATGGGATTTGGTATGTCAGTGGAAAGAGAATGGAAATTTCTACTGCCTTGGGGCAACTGCAGGAGTCTGAGGAAGTGTTGGGCTTTGCCAAAAGGAGCAAAAGAAATAGAGCATGGAGTAGGGAGTGCAGCTTAAATCCAAGGGACGGCCATGGGCAGTTGTCTCAACCCAAACTGACAGAAACATGTGAGAGAGAGCTTTAAAGAGTTTCCTGCAGCTTGGAAAATCACTGAGCTGTCTGAAATCAGACCTGGAAACTGAAGCCTGTTTGCAACGATGCACAGGGCAAGCTGAGAGTTATTTGTGTTCTTCCTGACCCTGCTTGGAGGCTTTTCTGCTTAAAAGTTAACTATTCTAATTTATTTCTTTTTATTTCTTTCTTGATGTTAAAAGCCTTCAACATTTGTTAGAAAATTCTCTATAGAAGACTTGAGCAGATTAATATCCAAGTGTTGGTTCACTTGAGCTGAGAATATCTTAAGGGACACTTTTGAAAGAGATGAAATATTAGCCACTCTTTTCCTGTGGAAGTGCATTACAAATCAGGATATTGCATTATTTTTCCAGGTGATAAATTAAAATTGACAACTAAAGGACAAGTCTGACTCAAGGAGGACCTGAAAGTTTACCCAATGTGCTGTTTCCAAAGGGACCAGTGCTTGCTTGGTACGGGGCTCAGGTCTCCACCTGTAGGGTGCTGACATTCATCAGCCTGTGGCTTGACCTCCCTTTGGGTTGTTTGACTGTTGTTCCTGCCAGTTCCTTCTGTTGCTACTTGCAGGCAGTAAATGTGTTTGCATACCATCTGCAGTAATTCTGATGCAGCAAGCTGGTAACTGGCTTGACTTGTACTTGTTCAATAATTTAGTTCAGGTTTCTTTCTAGCTGGCTGTCCAGGTGAGCATCTTGTCTGACTGGCTATTGTCATGGTTACAGGACTGGCTGCATATCTTCTTCCCCCTATGGTTTTCTAAGTGCAATAGGAGAGCTGTCCTTGCCTAGAGTACCAGATAGCAAATCTTCACTGACAGACTTGGATGTGGCACACTGGCCTGTAAATGAGCACTGGTTTATTTCAACATATCTGGTAGAATTCAAATATACGCACTGTGTACACTAATATTAGCTCTTATCTGCTACTAAGTGGGAAGTTAACTGAAGTCATTCCATTTTCTTGAATCTCTATCGTTAACTCTTGGTTTTAATTAGCATTTTGAAGAATTGCCAGAAATCCCTGTCAGGAAAAATATCTATATGTTTTCAAACACATTAACATACACAAAATATCGTTCCATTTATATTAGCATGTTATATAAACAAAAGATTGTCAGAGCTGATGCTACTCCGTCATACTGATTTGTGGAGTACTTGTCCGTTTCCTGAAAACAACCAATTCTTTGGTGAAGGACATGCTGTCTGTGTCCCCGATGTGTGTCTGGGCTGGCCCCAGTGAGATGGCACACAGCCCCTGTGCCCTGGAGAAGGCTCTTGCTGCAGCACAGGAGCTCCTCTCTGCCGGGCAGCTGCAGAGGGGACAGATGGCAGGAGTGGGAGTGCACAGCCCTCCACAGGCACAGCGGGGCCATGCAGCCCCCCTCCCAGACACAGCATCACTCATGGTCTTTCCTTTTCCAGGGTAAAATCAGTTTACCTTTCCCACTCTGTGTAAGAAATTCTTAAAACATCTCACTGCTTCTTTATATTTAAAAACCTTACTGGACAGATGACTTCATTGGCCAAAAGGAGCATTGACATTGGAATGATTAAAAGTTATTTGGGTAGGATAGTTTTCCAGTAGTTCCCATGGTTTTTTGCATGCTGATTCCGTTCATCTGAAAGCTTTTGTTTTTGCTTCATGTACGTTGTTCATGAGGGTTTTGTTGTTGCTTTATGATTTCCTTGGAAGTTCATAAGAATGTATGTGTGGATATCTAGAGTGCTCAGAGTGTGACTTTACTGCTGAAGGTTGGAATCAGTGGTAGGTGTGCTAAATATTGCTACAGACAAAATCTAAAAATAAGGGCCAGTACTCTGATCTCAGATTGCAAACTGTGTTTTAACATTACCACAATAAAAAATGTATGGATGCCAGTTTGTATTTAAATGTATTTACCCCACATGTTTTGATTTCTAGGAACTTTGAACCAAAAGAACTGGGGCAAGAAATATTCTGCCTGTAATGGTGCCAAACAATCGCCTATTAATATAGATGAAGACCTTACCCAAGTTAATGTGAATCTGAAGAAACTTAAATTCCATGGATGGGAAAAGGAAACTTTGGAAGATACTTTCATCCGCAACACTGGCAAAACAGGTAAAAAAGTCAGATTTCATGTTTTAAGAGGTCTGAAAAGTGATACAGGACAACCAACCAACCAACCAACCAACCAAGGACTTTTACCGAATCATTTTCATTTCACTTAGCTGGTGCATTCTGAATTTATCTATTAAATAAATAAACAAAACAACAGTGATGACAGTAGCTAAATGAAACAGAAATCACACAAACAAAAATTTTTATGTGTGTGGACAGATACAGCCAAAGCAATCACATCGTGACTATCATCCCATCATGGGCATGTCATTAAATCTAAACAGTAAGCTGGCATTTGCTATGAAATTGTGGTAATTATTACTATATATCTAGAGTCTGTAGTGGGTAGGCAAAAATGATTTTTTAAAAGTACGAATAAATTACCTACTCATCTGAAAGCACTTCATGGATGAGTTGGAATTACAAAAAGCTCCGCTTGGGATTTATCTCACCTACACATAGACACATAAAATGTAGAAACTTTCATCTGAATTACTCACATAGATGCTTCCTAACAGTCAAAGAAGAGAAATGTGTGCTTTTGTGTTCTGATTTGTTTTACCAATCTTAAAAATACATTTTAGAAAGAAGTGATTTATACCCACAAGTGCATATTTTTCCCAGCCATGAAAAAAGCTTATGGTGTCATCTAAATTGTCAGAGAAATATTTTTACTACCACTTATAAGTCCAGGAATGCAGTAACTAAAAGCTGCTTGTTAGAAGAACTGTTCCTTGTTTTGGGCTTGGGTGTGGAGGAAGGTATCTCTTAACAACTCTCTTTGACCTTCTACCAGTTCCAGTGGGACCCCAAGATCAGCCTTTTTGGTTTAGTTTAGTTTTGTTTTGTTTTGTTTGATTTAGTTCAGTTCAGTTTAGCACCATCGTTCCTAATTTCTGTTCTTTCTTTCATATACTTTCTACATACCACTACACAAATCACTTACTTCCCTCCTGCCCAGCTGGCTCAGATAAATATTCCTTTGACTTTTCAAAATGCCCCTGAGAAAATGTTCCTTCAAGCCTTTAAAAGTGGACTGAAATTTTTCTCATCTACAGCAATCTGGATATTATATGAGGAACTGCTAAGCTTGTTTAAATGGTCTTCAAAGTTTTGAGGAAAGGAATGTGGGGAAAATGAACTCATTAGTGCTGTTTTATCAAGACGTCAAGCAGTTCACAGTTGCTGGAGATGGGAAAGACAAAATATGGGGCTCCAGTCTATCCCATTCTGCTCGTTCTCTCCAGAAGTCAAATGCTCTGTCCCATCTACAGTTTGTGTACAGCTATGCCCAGCTGAAAACCTGTCATTGCTTTTTCCCAGGGGAGATAGCTCCACAGCTAAGGCCATCGAGACAGTCCTCCTAAGAGCTGGTTAAAATATTCTTTTGTCATGTTGCCTCATGATTTGTATATAGAATTGTGGTAAAAATAGGGGGCATGTGTCTATTTTCCTTTTTGTTAGAAACACAGACCCTTTCAGGAAGGTAGGTACTTCCGGAATTTATTTTCTTAGACAGCCAGCTGGTGGCTAGACCAGCTTACTGAGCTTTTAATGTAGTTCTGTGTCTAGTTTCAGATAACAGGAAACGAAGTACACTTCATTAAATCACTATTTTATGAACTAAAGCATGAAATGAAACATATTCTCCATGCTAATAGTGAATTACCACACTTGTTACTTAGTTTAAGTAACCAATTTCCTGTCAAATTGCTTATGAAATATAGAGAAATAAGCATATCATATTTAAATTCTGGCACCTAAAACTGAAATATGAGAGTTGTAGATGCCTTGGCTGGATTTTATATTCACACTCCTTTTTTTCCCTCTTTCTCCATTTTTTCAGTGGAAATTAACCTGACAAGTGATTATTATGTGAGTGGAGGTGGGTTAGACACCATATTCAAAGCAAGCAAGATCACTTTTCACTGGGGAAAATGCAACGCATCATCAGACGGATCAGAGCACAGTCTAGAAGGACAAAAATATCCTCTTGAGGTAAAGTATAGAATAGATTTTGATGATTTCAACAATTTGACATTCTGCGACATTACTACTCTACAAAGTTCCTTTGTTTATCTCTTAAATCTATTTGCAAATATAATCATTCACTTAACTCCAAATTAAGAATAAATGATGCATTTTAGATGGGCAGTGTAATGTGTTAGTGGCATGTTGAGAATGTCTAAACTGCATTTTTTCCCATCCTGTAAGACAGTATTAGATGTCAGTTCTGCCTATCTGACAAAGCTCCCACTAAATGTTAAGCTCCTATGAATTTGGCCCATGTGTTCCACATCAGTTCATTGTTTAAAGTGTAAATGGACTTTTCAAAGTCAGGGCTTTGCTGAGAGCCCATGGCAACTGCTGGGCCTTACAGATACAAAGTGTGGGCTGGAAGGAGCTGGCAGTGGTGTGCCAAGATCCACGTGAGCAGGTCCTGGGTGCAGCCACATTCACAGGCAGCCAGGCCAGTGTTCCTGAGGGAGTGGGCTGGAGGAGAGGAGCAGCTCTTCCTGGGATGCACAAAGGCCAAACTCTTCCCTCAACAGGACGTTGTGTCATCTTCCAGTTCAAAAGAGGCAGTTGTGGCAGGCAACTGTGCTGTTCATCACTCCAAACATTTGGAACTTCAATGTGAAAGCAAAGCAGTAGTGCCAGGGCTGGAGCAGTTCCTGGGCAGTGTCATTTCTTTTGCCTCACCAGCCACCTAAAAATTCCCAACTCTATCTGACAAGTCATCACAGAGAATGCTCTCTTCCATCACCATCTCATAGAAAGCCAGTAGGAGCAGTCACTCCCCCAGACACGTTGGTCACCCAGCACTGGAGGAGATTTTCCAGCTGCATCTGGAGAAAGAGAGAAAGGAGTGCAACAAAACCAATGCTCATGGCAGCAGTCAGATGTGGGTTCAAAGTGCCTGGTAATCTTATTTCACCAATGGTTTTCTACACTTACTGCAAGGCAGATGCAGTAGGGACATCTTGACATATTATTCATGTTTATCACTGATGGACAGACTGATTTCACCAAGTACTCTAGGTCAGGTGTCCACTTAGCTTATTGTATTATCAATGGAAAGCATTGTGCTCCTTGAAAGGGTAATTCCTGCAACTTTAAGTTCTCCAGGAGAGGTTGCTTTTACCTAGCTAATTATTGATGAACTCCATTCTGCATCCTCAGTTAACAGAAAGGAGAGAGGTAAAAAATCCCTACGTTTATTTAAAATATTTTGTTTGGATGTTTCTTCCCTCAAAATGGGAATATAAGCAATTGCATTACTGAATGTTTACAATTTTTTATATATAACATTTGAATATATTTTTAATTGCAGATGCAAATCTACTGCTATGACGCAGATCAGTTTACAGATTTTGAAGAGGCAGTTAAAGGAAGTGGAAAGTTAAGAGCTTTATCAATTTTGTTTGAGGTAAACAAAATATATCTTTGTGTCATTTAATAAGCCTTAAAACACAGCAGATGTTCAAACTGAATTTCTAACTGGTTCCAATGTGTGATCACTGAGTTAAAAAATTTCATCTATCTTTCTAATTTATTCTTGCAGAAAAGCAAATGGGCAAAATAAGTTTGTTTGGCTTTAAATAATCTATAATTTTGGTGGTAAACTGTAGCTTGCAATCCTTTTTCATTAAGCCTGTTAAAATATGCAATTTCTTTTCAACAGATTGGACTAGAAGATAATCCGGATTATAATCCAATCATTAATGGAGTAGATAGTGTTAGTCGTTTTGGTAAGCTTGCCTCCATTTTTTATTGATTACTGATTAACTCAATTCCACTTCAGTGTGATTATGAAACCTTGAAGACATTGAGGAGCATGGTTCTCTATTGCTCAGTCGTGTCTATTTTCTTAGAAATTACAGAAGTCATCTGGACAGATGAGAAATGGACAATCACCAATCACATGAAATCCAACATAAGCAAGTGCCAGATTCTGCTCCTGGGAAGGGTAATGCTGGTTATGTATACAAACCAGAGAGGGACAGTCTGAAGAGCACCCCTTTGGAAAAAGGTTTGGGGTGCTGTTTAATGGCAAGTTGAATGTGAGCCAGCAGTGCCCTGGCAGCCAGGAGGGCCAGCCCTGTCCTGGGGGGCATCAGGCACAGCATCCCCAGCCAGGCAAGGCAGGGGATTGTCCTGCTCTGCTCTGAGCTGGGGCAGCCTCACCTTCAGGGCTGGGGGCAGGTCTGGGTGCCACAGTGTAAGAAGGACATCAGCCTATTAGTGCGCATCCAGAGAAGGGCAGCCAAGATTGTGAAAGGTCTTGAAGACAAGGAGTGTCTGAGGTCTCTTTGTTCAGCTTGGAGGAGGGTGCCTCCATCACAGCCAACAACTTCTTTAAGTCGGGTGACAGAGAAGCGTTTGCTGACCAGTGGTAGGACATGAAGAAATGGGATGAAGCTGTGTCAGAAGTTCAGATTGGGCATTAGAAAAGGCCCTTCACTGAGATGGTGATCAGTGACAGCCTGGGAACAAGCTCCCCAGAGAAGTAAGTGATTATGGCACCAAGTATCTGGATGACGCTCTTAGTCATATTGTTTAGTTTTAGGTCATCCTGTGAGGAGCAAGACTTGGACTTGACGATCCTCACATGTTTCTTCCAACCTGAGATATTTTATGTTTCTCTGATTAATTTACCCCAAGAATATTTGTAACAACAGATATGTAAATGAATAAATAGAACTATCATGAGAAATTTGTAACTGTTTAAATGCTAAATCCAGATAAATCTGATTTATTATCTAAGTCTTCTTAATCATACATGTCAGGGTTTTTGTATTGGGTTGGAAGCCAGGTAAGACTGTTGTAACTATCTAAGAAGGGTCTTACAAGAGCAAGACTGCCACTGTTCAGTAGACTCAGAGGAGAGAAATTTTTTTTCAGTAGCTCCTGTGTAAATCCAAAATAGTCCAAATATATTGTATTAGTAATGGTTGCTAATCAAGACAACTTCAGTGTGCACAAAGAGATCTGGGCTATGTTTCTGACTCAGTTTCTGGTGTCTTTGCAGATGAATAAATATGAATGAGCACTGTCTTGGACAGGGATATATTCTTACATCATTCCCATAACTTTAAGGAAACCTTGTCTAAGTTTTCCTTTATGCAATGGTGCTTGAATATAAAAAGCTGTTTTAAAAGCCTTCAAAAGTGTGACATTGAAATCAAGATTTCTTTTTTCCCTCTGGAAAACAAACTCTATTCAACAAATTTAAAAGGGAACACCTTTCATAAGTTACAAAGACATAGGGGGTGGAAATATGAAGTAGTTAAGATTCATTACTTTTGTGTGTCATCTTCTGTGAAACAAAAAGGAGAACTAGTAATACATCAAGACAGATGCTGTCCTACAGCCTTGGAAGGAGCTGTAAAGCTATCAGAGCAAGATTCAAGATACAGCCACTACATGGCACTTCAACAATGCTTAGAATACAATTTTCCTGAATAAAATGCAGATGAGCTCAGGAAATTCAGGTCATAACCAAATCAAGTTGTTTCTTCTGAAGAAAAGCACACAATCTCTCCTTGTCTGTGTCCTTGTCACTCATATCTCTATTGTGCTTATTTGAATCACAGTTGCTGAGTTCTCAAGCTCTGCAGAGGAGCACTCCTGTTCCTTCTAGACAAACTTTCTGGTTTTTATCATTCTTTGTAGGTGTTTGATTTTCAGAATCTAGGCTGTGAGTCTCATTAAAGAGTATTTTAAAGTCCAAAGTTGCAAAATGCGTGGCAGGATTCTTGTTACAAATGAGAAGTTTTATGTCCCCAGGCATCTACATAAAATGGACTTCATTTTTGCTGAGGGACAAATGTGTTAACTAGACACATACCAGATAGCAATGATAGCGTCTGTCTGAGGGCTGATTAGCATTTTGACAGGAGAAATGGAAGGATGTGCTTTGCTCTACACTGCTAAATGTTCCCTCTTCATGAGAAATGAATGAGAGGGGGGGCAAGTCATCTCTTCAACCCTAACTCAGCAGAGAGTCACTGCAGAGAAGAAAAGCATCAATCCCTTGTAGTCAACTGTTAATGCAATTTGCTGTTCTCACCAAATTTGTAAGGAATTATGCAGACAAAGAGCAGAAATCTGTACAGAGCTGAATAAGTAACATACCTGTAAAAGCAGGAGTTAATGTACAGTATGAAAAGTCATTAGATATTCAGAAGCAAGTACTTACCAATTAGGGAGGAACTTGAAATGAGTAACTTTAGATTGAAGTAAGTTGTATAAGGATCTACACTATGACAAGGTGTGAAAAGCAGCATTATTTTGGATGCACCAGACAGTAAAGCAGATAATTCTCACAGACTGAAAAGTCTGCCTTGCTGAAGTTGTTACCATTTATGCCAATTGCTGTTGCTGGACCCTACTGCCAAACGAGCAGGCACAGCTTTCTGTGGATGGACTTCCAGCAATCCCTCATGCTTACTCCCAGCTGAAAAGGTAGCCAGTAAACTTCTGGCCTGAAAGATGTGATATTATTTTCACAGAACTTGTTCTCTTGGAGGAGGTCTTTGCATTGTTTGCTGATTTGTGTAAAGCTGTTGCAGTTTTTCACTATATTATCACCATTTTAAAAAGAATCCTGATCCACAGAAATTTTGCTTCTGCTATCATGAGTAATATTAACCTTTAGACCTAGCATGGCAACTGTTCCCCAGGCAGTGATTTTCTGCAAAAACTCAACAATTTGATTAAATTTGGGGGAGAGTTTGAAGCCATATCATGAGACCTAGAAAAAAGATTTAATAAACTGTTTTATTTGAAATTCAAGAGGGAGACAAAGGTTTGGCACCTTGTATGTAAGCTTACAGTGAGAAAATTCTTCTGAACTAATATACTAAAAATTAGTCCATTTGTTACTGGAATAACTTACTACACCTTCCCAAGTAAACAAAGTTGGGCTTGAGCTATACTTTTTCAAATGAAATGGAAGGCTTCATGATTTATTTGTATTTTAGTCTGTCTGGAAATTAAATTTTGAAAAGCCTCTAAATTATCATGTTCCGATAATGGTAGTTCTTTTGGAGAGTGTGATTTGTATTTATTAATTGCTTTTGTAGTATTTTAACTATCTGACTCTATTTTTCTATTTTTTCAGGAAAACAGGCTGCCTTAGAACCATTCATTTTGCTGAATCTCTTGCCGAATGCAACAGACAAATATTACACTTACAATGGATCTCTGTCAGCTCCTCCATGCTCTGAAACAGTTGAATGGATTGTGTTTAAAGATACCATAAGTATTTCTGAAAACCAGGTAATTTCTTTAAAGTAGTGAAACCAAACAATTGAAATTGCCATGTGTATGGTAGAAGCTCATGGCATTCATTGCCAGCCCAACAACAAAGCTTTTCTTTTATCTAGTCAGAAGTTTTTCATCAGCTGTTAAATTAGAAAGCATCTCTATTAATTGTGTTATCTTTTACATTTTTCATAGTTTAGTACTATAATCTGAGCAATTTCTTGTCTTAAAATAGGATAAGAACATATCCCAGGCTGTCTGGACTTCGAGCTCAGATAAAAGGGAGTACAAAACACTTTTTGGATATTCCACCAGACACATGGCGATGCTGAGCAGAGCATAGCTCCAACAGCTGAGTGGTTTAAAAATACTTGTGAAGTAAAACATTAGATATACTAATAGAATGGAAGAAAAGTTCAGTGTTATGCAGGATAATTCAAATGTGAGACTTTATCCAGCATCTTCTCCCCAGAGCTTTTGCCTGTTAGCAGAATCTAGTCAAGTTTTGTGGCTTCTAACTTATTTTTTTCCTCTCGTCTTCTAGTTAGCTGTATTCTGTGAAGTGCTTACAATGCAGCAGTCTGGCTATGTTATGCTGATGGACTACCTGCAAAACAACTTCAGAGAACAGCAATATAAGTTCTATGGGCAAGTGTTTTCCTCTTACACTGGACAAGAAGAAATTCATGAAGCAGGTACTTAACTGAATAGTCATTCCTCTCTTTGCAAGTTAAAAGACAATTTTCAGTGAAAGATTCATCCAAGTATGCAGTTACTCATTTTAAATCGTGTAGAAAGTAGCACACTGTGTTATTAGTCATAAATCTATCACTTTGGAGAAAAAAAACAGCAATCATAAAACATGTCAGATTAAATGGAGTGGAAAATTAAATGCTTGTCTTGACCAGGCATTCAGTGAAAATCACATCAGTTCAAGCTTCCTTACAGTGCCCTTTTAATGTGTTTCAGACTTCAAACAAGCTGCCTTTTCAGAGAGTGCAAGAATATTTTGTTTTACAAACCTATTTGGTTCTTTATTGTGTAGTGTGGATGCTTTTTCAATGGAGACTGAAGGGTTGTCACCAAATTAATATCAAGCAGTTTGCTTAGGAAGTGATAGATGGAGAGAATTACAGAAGCCAGATTCTGTTCTCAGTCTTACCTTAAACTTCAGGGAGGTTTGAGAAGGTTCTTTGGCCAAAATAGTACATAAAGCAGTGGGAAACAGGATTTGGCACAAAATATAGGAGTCAATTATTCCTATACTAACAAGCATAAAAGAATATATAGGAAACTTCTAAACTGGAAGCACTGTGTTACTACTTGGATGAGAATACCTGTAGATTCTTTAACTCAATTTCACTGAACTGTGTTTAATTAGACATGAACAGATGACTTAAGCACAGGCTACAGGAGTTCTGCAGATTAGAAATGTGGTTTCATACATGTAATTTTACATATTTATGTGGCCATGTATGTAGACGCACACAAATGCAAACTATGGCATTTGTTTAATGTAGAACATTAGAGAAGCATTTATATTTCTGCCTCCATTTTAAGATAGAATTTAAAAACTCTAGGAATCATTAAAGTTAAATGTTCAGATGTAAGAGCTGTAACACAAATGCCAAAGTCTCTAAGAGTCAATAGGCTTATTCATGTTTAATATTGCATAGTAGTCAACAGAAAAAAACTAATCTTTTTAATCCCTTTAGAGGATGTATGAGAAATGCCAAGACTGATTATTACTCAGGTAGATAACTGAAAAATTATTTTGTGTTTTGAAACCTAGAATCCCAATTTTCTCCTGTTGCGTTCAGTGTAGATTCTCATTAGGGAGTTGGATTAAATGCTTGATTTATTGCTGTAATTAATACATGACATTTCATAAATAGAACTAAGTTTTCTTAGGAAAGCTAGAAGTATCTTATAATTCCATTTTAAACTAATTTCAGGAATTTTCAAAATATTTTCAGGAATTTTCTCACAGTAACATCCCCAACATTTTTGGTGTACAAGCACAGTCCTACTAAGGGCATGGGAGATGGCTCATTCCCCAAACCTGCCCAGTGATATACATAATTTCCCTATGCAATATGTATGTAGCAATTTAAGAAGATTAAAATAGGTGATCCTTACAGCCATGCTTGAGGATTCATCTAAAAAAAATGTTTTGAAATTGTAATGCTTAATCTCCACCAACCTCAGCTGGCATGCAAATCCATTTATAATAAAAATCATAGTTTATTCCTGTAAACCTGAAAACCATTGTGGTGGCTGCTGGGCACATTTGGGTGACTTTCCATCCTCTCCAGCCTTCTGGTAAGGCCTTGGAAATAAGTGCTGAAACTTAACTCTTATCTATCTTCCTGGGTTTAGTAAGGTATAAAAAACAATGGGTTCTTAAAATTCAAGACTGACAATATATATTGATAAAAAGTACTAGCCAGCCTGTTTTCCCATGAGAAACACAACCACATAAAGTTCAGTGGCTGTCTCAGTTAAATTCTCTTGTGAGACATGGGGTCAGGACTCGTGCGTTTGTCCTTTCACGTTCCTCAGTGCACGTCACTTCATTGTGAATGCTGAGATTCCCAGCTGTGTGTGGGACACCTCCACTGGCACAGAGTGTGGGGTGCAGGTGCCCGGGCATTGGCAGTGGGGGATACAGGGGGTCTCTGTGGGGAGAGCCCGGGGCTGCCCCGAGTCAGACCCAGGCAGTTCCAGCTGGCCCCAGCCCACCCCTCTCAGGGAGCCGTGGTGGTGTCACCTGCAGGAAAACAAAGCTGCACAGCAGTGAGGAGAGGGGGAGACTGAGAAACTGCTCTGTCACTCCAGGTGAGAGAAGGAGGAAGGAGAGGAGGTGTTCCAGTAGCAGAGCAGAGATTCCCCTGCAGCCCACAGTGAAGATTATGGTCAGGCAGCCTGTCCTGTGGCAGACTGTGCAAGCTCCATGCAGGAGCAGGCTGCTGGCTGTGGCTTGTGGAGGGAGCCCATGCAGGAACAGATTATCTGTCAGGTCTCTGACCTTAGGGAGGACCCACAGTGTAGCAGTCTATTTCCAAAAGACTGTCCAGAGGCTGGAAAAATTAATGAAAGGCTGTATCCTGTGGATGGGACTCCACAGTGGAGCAGAGGAACAGCACAAGGAAGGAGCAGCAGAGGCAAAGTGTTATAAGCTGACCACAATTCCCATTCCATATTCCCCTGTGCCACTGAGAGTGGGGAGGTGGAAGAATCAGGAGTGAAGCTGAGCCTGTGAAGAAGCAAAAGGTGGGGAGGTTGAATTGATTTGTTTTTGTTTCTCACTATCCTACTCTATTTTTATTGGTGATAAATTTCCCCAAGTCTAATCTGTTTTGCCCATGATGGTGGTTGGTGACCAATCTCTGTCTTTATCTTGACCCACCAGCTTTATCATCTTACTTTCTCCCCCTGCCTTGCTGAGGAGGGGGAGTGGGCAAGTGTCTGGGTGGGCACCTGGTGGCCAGCCAAGGTCAGCCCAGCAGACACCTGTTGTGCTGCCCCACCTCCATTACAGAGAGAGTGCAGATCTAGAATATATTAAAAATTGCTTTTTGCCACACACTGTAGGGGCCCTGAATATCTGAATGTAAATGAAGTGATTTCATGGCTTCAACCATTGAAAAGTTGAATTGAAAAAATAATCTCAAACATAGATTTAGCTAAAGTAGAAGGTGGGGGGAAAAGCCAAATTTGGGCAAGTTATAAAGGCCCTCTGGTCAAAAACAGCCCAGGCAGCTTTTGGCAATGATTTGGCTGATGTACCCCAGGGATTCCCCATGATGCAATTAAGTTCAGATGAAAATTTCTTAAGTTACATGGGTAGCATTTTATTCCACTGGAGAATAAGCAAAGGGAGATGCATTACTGCAACATGATGTGATATGAAAAAACAGAATCTAAGTATTCACCTGGAGAAAGCAGAGACTTGGCTTCAAGTTTAGCAGGAGTTTGAGTAGGCCTCTGACTTTCTGTGAAATTTTTGCAAATTTTTCTGTGAATTGGTCCTTCAGACTAGTAACAGACTCAAGAACTCCCTTTCTTGCAGTCTCTTTGCTCAGATTTTTCTGGAAGTTGGTATCACAGCAGAGGTACTCAATTAGAGAAGTTGTTATGTGGTCTCCTTTCTAGCCTCTGGAGAAGGAAAATGAGATAAGAGAGAGTGAAGTACTTCTGTGTTACTGACTGGTAGGAAAGAAAAGGGACCAGCAGGATGATTTACAAAGTGACATCAGAAGAAGGGAAGAGAAAACATTTTGGGAAGAAATGGATGTGAAATAATAAGTAAATGATTGTCATGTAGTAATATTGTCAGTCATTGCTGAGATGAATATCAAAAGGAGGAGAACAAAAAGGAAGACGTTTTTCTTGGGAAAAAATAGAAGAACTATTTGGAAAGGGAAAAAAGAAAACAAAGAAATACCACTGGAAGCACCAACCTTGTACCTTTAAAAGTTTTATAATACTGCTCTATGAGTCTGAATACAGACTGAGATTTCAGAACCAAATTCACTCATAAGCAAAAAAGATGAAGGGAGGAAAAAGACTGTAGAGAAGAATTTGGAATATAGAGAAGCATTTTGACAAGAATTTTAAACACCTTTGAAAAGAAATAGCTGAGGAGTGCTTAGATTCATTGAAAAAGAAGGAAATCAGTTTAAATCACCTGTGTTCATACTCAGAATTGAGAAGGACTAGTCTAATGATTTCTCCTTGCCATCTGGTGGAAATGGGAAGGAATGACAAATTTTAGGAATGCAATGGAATGGAATGGAATGTACACAACATTGATTTTTTTTAAAACTTGCTCTTTTTTTGCATCAATTAAAATAATTAGGTGTAATTAATAAAATTATGTATCAATTATATAGCAGAGTAGATCCAAAACACAGAAAGGGAACGCACCTAAATTACAAAAATTAACACTGCCTCTGCTATTAGCTTACACACACAAACACAGAAATTAGGAAAGCCTTGCTGCTTGTTTTCCATTTACTGTCAGACAGAAGCTGCTCAGAACTTCCCACCTTCCTTGGAGAAATGCCTTTGACAAATATTTCGATGGAGTTTGAGTGTCCCCTTGTGTTCAAGTGGCAAAATGCAAAGCTGAAGGACTTTCAAAATGCAGCATTGTCTGCCAAAGCCTTGGGGCATCTTGGTGTTCACTTCTTTTTAGAGAACTCCAAAGGATCTGCACCTGTTTTCTTAGTGAGCTAAAAGGGTTTTTGCTTTCTTTTTCTAGACACTGATATATTGCTCTAAGCACATTACGAGACGTAAAAAATGTTTCCTTGTTTATTCCAATTTAAGCTAAAAATATAATAACAAGCCTTAAAATATAATAACATTAAATGACTGCTGCTAATGCAATACTTAGTTTCTTATTATTTACCTTTTCACTCTTCTTTAGTACTATAAAAAGATTAAAACAGCCTTGAGGGGCAATTCAGGTGATAGGTTTACCTTTAACCATTAAACACAATCTAATGTAGATTAGTCTATTACAGCTAGTGTGAGAGTATGCAGATCTTCTAGCGCTAATTTCATGGAGCCATAAAAATTGAGATTTTTTGATTCCCAGGACAGATATAAGAATCTTTATGTTTAATCATTTATATTTTATTTCTTAGGAACTGGATACTGGTATTTCACAAAATATGTTATAGGAGGCAGAGAGAGGAAATTCAACTCAACTTTACTTGCTTTTAGAAATCTAGCATTTAAATACTGGTTCTGTTTACAATGGCATGGCATTTCAAATGTTTTAGTAGAAGGCTAAAATTGAGGCATACAAAAAGACTTTCATTCGTTTTCTCAGGAAGTATCTCAAGATTTTAGTAGAGTTACTTGTACCATTTGATAATTACCATATTCTTTCCTCTTTTCTTTCTTCCAGTTTGCAGCTCTGAACCTGAAAATGTTCAATCTGATCCAAAGAATTATACCAGTCTCCTTGTTACATGGGAAAGACCTCGTGTTGTATACGACACCACAATTGAGAGATTTGCTGTCTTTTATCAACAACTGGATGGAGAAGATCAGACTAAGCATGAGTTTCTGACAGATGGGTATCAGGACTTGGTAACTGTAAACTCTTCAAGTTTCATAAAAAGGGATGATGGTGTAACAACCCACTGTTAATTATTGTGATGGATTAAACCGTAGCTGGGAGCTGATTGAAGAGAAATTTTTTGGCTGTAAAGCCACAAAGACAACTTAAAACAAAAGAAAAAAACTTGTCTAGAGCAGGAAAAAACTCTACAGATTGCTGCTTTGATTTGCCTATACTTGCTGTGAGCATGTCAATCACAGAGCTCCCTAGCCATAAAACCCAATTGTCAGTTAATAATAACCTGTAAATCATTGGTCATGGATGTGAAAGAATGACCTACACAAGCAACTAGTGAGATTCAATTCAATTGTACTGCTATAAATCCTAAGTTACTGATTACAGCTTCATGATATTTTACCAATGAGATCTGTTCCTCTAACCCTCTTTAAAGACTCGTCTGATATAGTGTTACCTAAACTTGTGTTCAGTGCTAAAGTTATATGGTTTATTATCCTCCATGTAAAAAGTCACAAGTTTGGGGTTTTTTTATTTGACTGAAAACCGTTTGTGACAATAAAATAAAAAGGCACACATTATAATACTAGAAGAAAGGAGCTTTGTGCTTCATAACAAAAATGTGTCATAAAAAATTAACATTTTCAAATTCTTGATACTTATTTGCAAGTAAATGATTAAATGTGTTTTTTTTCTTTTAGGGGGCTATTCTAAACAATCTGCTGCCCAATACAAGTTATGTTCTTCAGATAGTTGCTGTTTGCTCTAATGGTCTGTATGGAAAATACAGCGACCAAGTCATTGTTGATATGCCTTTAGAGGATGCAGGTAAGTGGTCTTTTGAGTTTAGAGATCCCTTTTAGCTGAAAAACCTGTATTTCAAGTAGTTTGTTTGCAAACCAGTTAAAATGCATGACTTCAGAATCATGCCAAAATGAAATTTCAAAATCACTGCAGTTAACCTTCAGCATGTCCCTTGCTAATGGTATTTTACATGACATAATTCCTTATAAGCATTACCTATAAAAAACTGCATGTTAATTTTTTTAATTCTAAGCCTATTGTGAAAAGCCCCTGCTTGATTTCAAATCTCACACAAATCTCACAAGTGTATCTTTTAGATATGTAGGGAAATAAAACCATGTTTGGTATTATTTCTCTATGGTTCAACCATCCTCTCAAAATTAATCCACACCACCAAAGTATTAAGGAATCAAGCAATACAACCCCACTATATGATTTATAAGTCTATATTAATGATTTTGAAATTTGATTTCCTATGAATACTTGGAGTTTGATTTCAAAGACTTGTGATGATGGAATTCCCTTGCTTCTTAATGCTGCCTCGCAAAAGAATCAAAAGGCTAACAAACAAATCTTAATGATTTCACAGCCAGATTTGCTTCTTCTGTCTGCTGGTAAATATGGAATAACTTGAAACTGTAGCATGAAGCTTGATCTTATCCTAATAATTCCTTAAATTTAGTGTAAGTTTTAGCATCAGATTCAGTTCCTATGAAAGTGAGTGAGGGCTTTGTTTTTAATTAAGAACACTGTAATTAATAGTAGAAAAAATCAAATGTTTTTTGATCATGTTAGGAGCTTTTTTATTTTTAATCTAAGAGCCTGTATTTTTTTGTTTGTTTATGCATTCTGTAAATACAGTTTTATACTTATGTGTGTCTGTTTAGCTACAGCAAGGTCATTAGTGATCTTGTGGTGAACTTGGGAAAACAGGCCAGTTTTTCATTTCAAGGGAGCCACGTTCCGTTACAGTGAGAGAGAGTGTGATTCTCAACAATCTCTACCACATGAATTCTGGACTAATAAGTGTAGTAGGCTTATAATAAGGTGGGTTTCTCTGTAGGAAGAGGATACAGTATCAGGTATAGTACATACACATTTTTAATAAAGATTTAACTTGTCTTTCAAACACAGTGTATAATAATGTATTTTGGGGTCTTAAGTTAGTATCTACTGGAATTTTCATATTTCTCTTTAGTTTTCTAAAAAGTCCACAGCAAGGTTCTGACATTCTGCCTGACATTTCACTTTTCTGTCTACCTTTTATTCATTTCTTAGTATATTCTTCCACTTACTTTCCAGAATTTACTGGGTTTGTGTTTGAAGAGTTTTCTCAGATGAGAGTTCATCTACATACCCCACATCCATTTCTACATGGAATGACAAATAAGCAGCATAGTGTTATCATTTAACAACAAATCAAGTCAGTACTGTGCTGCCATTCACAGCTATAAAACCTCTGAAAACACATATTGCAAAACAAAGCCCAGTGTAGGTGATATCCAGAGATAAACCATCCTCCTCTTGCTACTGCTGTGTCCCTGCTGTAAGTTTTAAAATAAAAATTTTAAATATATTTATTTTAAAATAATTTTAAAATAAAAATTAAATACTGAAATGAATATTTGCCTGTTTAAAAAAAACGTTTCACTGACATGCTTCTTATCTGAAATGGACACAAAGTTATTAACTCTAATTTGGTTCTTTTCTTTTGGCACTTCCACAGTGATACCTCTGAAAGCATTGCATAAAGAATATTCAGGGAAAAATTCCTCTCATGTAATTAGTATGATTTCTAAGAGTGAACATTGCTCTATAAGTAAGTTTTTTACATGCTGAGTCAACTCTGGATAAAATTTTAAAATAGGAAAAAATCTTCCATTAATTTCTAACATTAATGTTTATTTGCATAATTAATTTTACTAATAATTTACACCTGAATTAACTTTTGCAAATATTTCAAATATTTTCATATTTAATTATAATATACCTAATATTAGAAAACAGATATATGGGAATGTAGATATCTAATAAGAAAGATTTCTTCAGAGCAGCTTGCTGATTACAACTATAACATCAAATTGATTTTGTGATCTGCTTTATAGATCTTGAGGCAAAAGGGGATTTCTTGGAGCTCCTGCTTGGGAATTTATGAAAGAAAAGTTATCTTCACCGTGAAGACATGAAATAAAGTTGACACACATAAAGCATAAATTAAATATTTCATTTTCAAGAATTACTCTGAGTAATCCAGTTTAATTAAGATGAAATTCACTACAGTCACCTCCAGATCAGTCTTCCTGTTAAGAGCTAGAGCAAGGTGTGAGTTGTGTGGAGCCATTAGATGGGCCCTTTTCCAGGAAGAATTCTGTCCTTGGAGTGGCCACTTCTAATGAGCTGTGGAATTCAAAAAGCTCAAGACTGTTGGTTTAGACTTTCCTTTTGAGATACTTGCAAGAGAGTGTTTCTCATGCCTTCTCCCCACCCAGTCTGGTGCATCCCATATGGTCAGTGAGGGCTCTGCAGGCTCTGCTGATCCACAGATCCAAGGCTCTTTTCTCAGCGATGTTTTGTAAGATGAAGGACCTCTTTGGGGTCTCTGCTTCGGTTTGTGGAAGCCTCAGGAGCTGTGGTGTAATGACACTGGGCAAGGCACCACAGTGGAGACCTCTGCTCTCTGGGTTTTTCCTGAACTCTTCAGAATTGCAACCCTTCTTCTTGTAATACACTGTGTGTGAAGGTTAAAATTTTTTCCAGTTAGTTTCACTGGAAAAAGTTTCACTTAGTAAAAGCCAACAAGTGCACAAATGATGTAGCCACAAAATTGCCACAAAATTTAGGGAATTGTGTACAGCACATTTTAATCAGCTTTGATAACAATCCAACCTTTATTTACAAATTTTTCATTTGTTATTAAAATTGGATTTTGAATAACTATGTAAATGTGTGCTTCAACTCTCTAGATAACATCTGTATAAGAGCTGAGGGTTGTGCAGTAGTTTGTTGTGTAGCTAATACTGGTGGTACTTACATGCTTTTGCTGACACAGGAAAGGAAAAATATGTAACTTCCCATTCCTGTTCCTTTGTTGGTGTTTGTCAAAAAAAAACCCTGGCATGCTGGGACATATCTCTCAAATGCTGTCTCCTGCCTGGCAGCTCGTGCTGTCAGCAATGCTTTGTGAGGGTCTAACTGTGCAACTTTTTGTAACTCATCCTTGAGATTTTTGTCCTGAAAATCACTAAACATCTATTAAATGTCTGATTTAGGGGATGCTTTTTTCTAATTTTGTACTGATAAAAGTAGAAATCTGAAAACTAATTGAATCAAAAGAAACAGGCTTTACTTTTGTTCTTGCCATGCCATTTATGTCATGTCAGTACAAAAATGAAAAGAGTTTATATTGTGCGCCTTATTCTATGATTATAAATCACATTGTTTAAAGAGATTTTTTTAATATTTCCATTGAAAAAATGTAGGGAAATGGTTACATCTCTGTATTTGTTCTACTGTTTCTTAACCTGTCATTAAAATGGACTAGGAAAAGACCTCTACAGAACTCTAACTAATTATTTAATAATTTTAAATTGTATACTATAGAATAATCAATATGTAGTTTCAGAAAAAATAAACAAGCTTGTTCATCAACCTTATGGAGGGTGTGGCTGTTCACCTTGGCTGGGGATGTTATTATGTTTCTGTAATCTCCTGTCAAATCAAAAGCTCAGCAGTAGGATTAACAGAACTTCTGTAAGTGTGTGTCTCTAATACTTTTGACAAATAAATTTTATATTAAATCTAAATTTAAATATTCTTTATAAAGTTCCTGGAGATTTACTGGTTTTGTTAATAAAGAGGTTCTTTTATATATATATATATATATGCATTTATATATAATGTATGTATATTAAAGCCTCTTCCTTGAGAAAACAGCAAGAAACTGTAGTTTCCTGCTGGTGGAATTTGAGAGCATGTATCCTACTGTATACTCTAGCACAATCACTACAGTTTGTTTTTCTGACTGAGTCTGATTAAATCTCAACTCAAGAATACTAACCACAGAAAAGTATGGATAGAATTCCTCTGTAATAAAAACACGTTTCAGACAAGTCTGTTAAACACCTCGTACATGGTGTGGATCTATTATGGGGAAGCATTCAGACTAAATTCAATATTTGATTTGTGTCATTGAGAAGCCAGGGAATATCATTATCTCATCCACCCCTTCCTCCCCTGCACTCCCCTCCCCACCCTCCCAGAGCCTCCTAGGCCTCAGGAGCCAGAGGTAAGATAATTTTTTTATCTATCTAGCTAAAGAAAGGTCAGTTCTGTGTTTGGTAATTTATAGATGTTTGTTACTAAAGGATAATTTGTGAAGATTTTGTGCAGCATTTCTTAGTGGAAATTTGTTTGCATGCTATAACCTACAGATAATGCTGTTTGATCTTATTAGTTTGATAAACTTCATCTGGTGTATGTTGCATATAGCACATCTTAATTTGTTTTGAAAGGTAGATATGGATAGACCAAAGAGAATACAAGTCATAGATCTCCATCTGACTTTGCAAAAAAGAGAAATACAGAGATGGAATCTTCATCCTCGTGTATTGAACAAACTACATTTGGGCATTGTGGAGAAAATGCAGACATGGAGCTGTGTGTGATGGTATTGTTAGAATTGCTCTCCAGGCTAAGAGATTGGCATTTTCACCTAGTGCAAATCAGCCCTCAGAATATGTGCTAGCACTTGTGCGCAGATAGAGTGCTAGAACATGGCTTAGGAGAAAGCCTTAGAAAGGAATGGATACCTTATCCACCTTTGTGGACCAAAGGTGCAATAAGGTGCATTAGTGCTCTGGAAGGGGTGTTAGATTTCCTCACTGAAGAGCTGAGCCAGTTCCTAGCAGAGAGGTCAATGTTCTTTCAACCTGCTTTGAAGCCTCTCTTGCTGACCACCATCAGAAGTATAACACTGCATTTGGCTGAGAGGAGAGAAAGAAGGCAAGAGACTACTTCTAAATTTGGAGAGATGGATTTTCAGCTGGGTTGTAGGAAATTAATTTCTTCAACCTGTTTCAACTGGTTTTTTATTTTTGAAAATTTGGTAGGCCTCAAAAGCCTCTAGAGTAGTTCTTCACAGAGCATGCAATACCTGTTTATTAGGGACTGTTTCTGGGATGTGATACAACTGGCTTTATGTCTGTACATTAAATCAAGTAGGGTGGGGGATTGAAAAAGGCTGTAAGCACTGGGAAGGGTGAATCTGTTTGGTCTGCCTTGCTGGAAGCATGCAGCCTGCTGAATACTGACTATGATGGCCTTGCTGTTGCTCTAGCACCTAAGCCCAAGCCTGGGTGTGCAAATGGGGAATTTTCTATATGAAAATTATAGAATAGATTATTTACAAGAATATCTTCAGAGCTTTCAGATTTAATGTAGAGAAATAGTTGATCCCCAGACTTACTGTTTTTCTCACTTCTGTATTTCTGCATTAAACTGTATTTTGCATGAAAATGTTTTTGTAAACTTGGCTTTCCCCAGCCAACATGTGGTTCCTCCAAAAGTGCAAATCCAGTGGTATCAAAATAGAGCCAGACAGAACTGTTGTGGCTGAAAGAATGTGTCCTGTGTAGATAAGTGAGCATTGCTACCCTTAGTCCTTATTCCAGGGGGTTGGCCACTTCTCCAAACACAGTCCTACAAAAAATCTTTGACATTGTCTCCATAACCATATTAATTAGGCAGTTGAGTCCTTGCAGAATTTAGAATTCTGTCTGTTTAAAATTGTGGATGATACGGTGTGTATTTTTGTTTTATAGAGGCTGACCTCATTCCTGAACTGAGTGAAGCTGAAGAATATGAGGTATAGCATTCATTTGTTTTTTAAGGATGTATTTAAGATAAATACATTTCAACTAGACTGAAATTATATTCTGTGAAAATTGACAAAACTATGTCACCAAATGAGTATATTATCTGCATTTATGTATACATATGTACGTAGCCTTTGAGCTATATTTCTCCCTGGATAACTCTGGAGATACCTCAGTATTTCTCTGGGGTTGGAGGTACATGGTGAAGTAAAGGATATCACTGAATATTCCTAAATATTTTTCATATGGGGCACCAGTTTACAATCACCCCTCTGTGAAGTCTGACAGAATTGTTCATCAAAGAATCAAAGCTGCCATCCAGTGTTAGGCTTTTTAGTTAAAGAGAAGTTTGATTTCTCCTTACTTGTGATGGTTTTATCATGTAGTAAATTAAAGTAAGGGAGGACAATAGTTGTGCTGAAGAGTGAGATTCAAGTGTGTCTGCCATCAGTGCGCTGTTGGTTTAACTGTTACTCAAAAATTCTTGGAGGTTCATTTGCTTCCTGAACTCAAGTGAGACTTTAAAGTATGGCTCTGTTTTACAAAATTTTTAATGATCCTATGATAACCTTTGAAGGCTTCATATTCAGTAACTAGGTCTCTGGAGTCTCAGGAAGGAGAGATGTACAAATGCCATGATTAAGTTTTTAACAGTCTCTAATACCAATTGTGTAACAGACAGTTACTTCAGTAGGACAATTATCAAGTAATCCCTCAGAATTTTTAATTTATAGTTTCAGTCTATGACCACAATATTCTCACTGCAGGACAAATCCTTTTAGTTAAATAGCACAGCCTGTGCTCACCTGTCTATTTACCCTCCCTTGCATTTGTGGACACTGAGTAACCAGTAGCACAGTCATTTCTCTGTTCTAGTGTATCTAGATTATTATATTGCATCTGTTTCATGCCAGTGAACATCAACTGATTTTTACTTGAACCGAAAAAGTTTGAAAGCTCATACACTGCCTTGCAGAAATAGAAACATGGGCCTGTCCAGTCTAGCCCAAGTTTGAAGGCGATTAGTTGTGGTGTGCTGTCCCTACATTTTGGATATTTAGTTCTTCAAATGAAATCCAAACCTGAGAGTGACATCTGAGGCACCTTATGTTAAGTGCATGAGGGGTTCCTGGTTCAAAGAGGGACTGCAGTGTGAAGCCCAGCTCTAGCCTAGTGGGTAAAGCCCTCTGGTGAGACTGGGTGAAGGCTCACAACTCCTGTTTGTTGAGTGCCTCAGGCAAAAACATACTCAGCAGCTCTTTATCTTGGGTGTATTCCTTCAAAGGCTGTTGCTTTTTTACATTACTCTCCCTGCTGTGCCCTGCTCAATGCAGGAATGGGAGATCTACTCAACCTAAACTATAGTGGAAACTGAGGAGTTGTTAGATTGATGACTGTGCCTATCTCCTGTCTACTGGGTGTTTTCTCTCAGCATTATGCTTTTGAACAACAAACAGTGGCATTTCCACCACATTGGCAAGCCAGATCTTTAAAAAAAAAACAAAAAAACAAAACTATTTTGCAAGAGGCCCTGTGCTGCTCTCTCTCTTAGGGCTATGTGTGCCTGTCAAATCAGGTCCTTTCAGAAACTGAAAGTGTACCTCAATCTAGATGGCAGAGTTGGGCTGGGACAGGTTCGATTCTGGTGCAGCACTAGATGATGACACAGCACAGAACTGCAGGGACTGCTGTGTTTAAGTCAAAACAAAAATGCTTGCTGAGTGAGTTAGGTGCTTCAATGATAATTTTTTTTTTTTTATTTTGTGCAGGGAAAGCTGTAGAAGGGATGAAAAGATTTGACCTTAGATCCTCCAGCACTGCCTAAATGCTGATTGCATTCAGGCACATTTTTTTTTTCTTTTGGATATGTCCTTAAAAGGCAAAACTCTAACACAGATTTTGTGCAAAGTATTGTTATTCATCGTCATTCATATTCAGAAAACAAAGGGTCATAACAGGACTAGGGCACATGGATCACAACACTTGTGAAATGCTGACAGTCTTGATGAGGATCGTGAACTCTTCCAGAATACTCTAATAATTCAGCAGAATTGAGGTCATAAATATATTTTACAAATTATCTTGTTGTTATTACCGTTTAATTACCATCAGGATATTAGTGCAAACCTCTAATGCATTCTGATAGCAAAAACATTTTTTCATTGCAGTGTATACAATCTAAGCTCTATATATTGCATATACAATTGCATTTTATTAGGAAAGAGATTGAGCCTTCTTAATAAAGTAAATAGATATTGTGAGTGATTTTTGCCTCTCAAACACAATTTAAGTAATGCAATATTGAAGAAGTTATTGGGACACAGCATTTTAATGTTTTTATTGCAAATAAGTAATATTTTTCAAGATAAAAGAGGATATCTCTTCTTGCAGTTAATGCTTTAGTTTATGACAAACAGTCTTCTCAAGTGTGTTTTGCTTTACCCCTCTTGATTTAACTATCCAGGAAAATGTATTATTACAGTTCAGTTTTCTTTCATGTTCAAAGTCTATAAACATTTTTAATTGTCTTCGGCTATGATATTTTTTCAAAGGATGAAGTTGATGAAAAGGAAACAGAGGTGGATGAAGAAACTGCAGTAGCTCCTAGCACTGACAGTACAATGAACCAATTGAGGAGAGATTTTCAGGTGATTACATCCAGCTACAGTCAAGAAAAAGTGCGAACAAAACCCAGTGAAGCCAAAACAAATACATATCTAACAAGAGAAGAATTGCATGGTAAGGATAATGTTTTCAAAGCAGTTTATTATGCTACTTCTCCACCTATTGGTGAAAATTCTGAAGAGGAAGATCCTTTTTTGGAATCCCAAACAATTACTGGAATTCCTCCTCAACTCATTGACTCCACCAAAAGCAGAGAAGACGAGTTTATATATCTTTCTTCAGGCACTGAGCCAACAAGAATAACCACCTCTGGCCACAGTGACGAAGATTTCTTATTGCCTCCTTTTAAACCTCATCAGGAATCTGATGACTTTTGGAGTTCAGTTCCTACCACTTCTTCATCCCAGCTGGTTACAGAGGAGGCCTCCCAAGAAGATGCCCTTCCTTCAGGAAGCCCAGATATCAGTGTGCATGATGTCTTTTCCCAAGGCTCCATTAGATATGTTTCAGAAGTTGTAGCACCCTCAAGCTCCGATGAGCCTCCAAAGCATACTTCTTCCCCTGGTGGAAATTTATGGTTTCGTAACGCTACAGATCCAACAACTCAGTCTGTTGATACATCACCTAGCGGGCAGCTGTCTCAAACCAGTTACACTGATGCTTATGTAGAGGGATTAAAGCCGACTACAGTGCCCTATACCAGCAGCCCAGTGGTTTTACAAGGCACCTCAGATGCGGATTTAGAATTGCCACATTACTCTACCTTTGCTTTCTCCTCTGCTGAATTATCACCTCACTCTATCTCTTCAAGCTCTGGAGAATATGGTTCTGCTTCTGCTGCCAGTGAGGTACTCTCTCAGACAACTCAGCCAGTCTATAATGGTGAGATACCTCTTCAACCTTCCTACAGTAGTGAAGTGTTTCCTCTAGTCACCCCTTTATTGTTTGACTCTCAGATGCTCGACACTACCCCTGCTACATCAGATAGTGATGTGATCTTGCATGCTACACCTGTATTTCCCAGTGTTGATGTGTCATTTGAACCCACCCTGTCTTCCTATGATGATGTACCTTTGCTTACATTTTCCTCTGCTTCCTCCAGTAGTAAAATGTTTCACCGTTTGTATACAGTTTCTCAAATGTTTCCACAAAGTGCTACTCCAGCTGTTGCAAGCGATAAGGTGTCCCTGCATGCTTCTTTGACGTTGGCAGTGGGTGATCCATTAATACAGCCAAGCCTTGCTCAATTTGCTGATGTGGTGTCACATCAGACCACTCATGCTGCTTTGGAGACACTGATGTTTGGTCATAATAGAACTCATATATTTTCTCAAGTTGAACCATCCAGCAGTGATTTAAATATGCATGTACTATCTACAATGTCTGAACTTACTTATGCTTTGTCTGGTAATGTGGGCTCCCTCCAAAGCTTTACTGTTTCCTATGACTCTGCAGAATTTGTGCATGATTCTGTTGACGTATTTCATCAAGATCCTTTATTTAGCAGCTATAACAATGTACTGGTGCATAAGCCTTCCTCTGTAATATCACAAGCTGATACTTTGCTGCAGCCTACGAGCTCTCTATCTAGTGACACGGATTGGTCTGAAGCATACTCTGGTAGTGAGTCCCTTTTGCCTGATACAGATACTTTGACAGTACTTAACGTTTCTTCCTCTGATTTTGTTGATGAGATTCCATATGAATCATCCGGGTTTAGTGATGTTAATAAGATGCTTCAAAAAGGTGATGTTATATATGGAGATGAGAGACAACTGAAAATTTCCTCTTTTTTAAGTGAAATGGCTTCCAGTGCTGAAAGTAAAGTGATACATGAACTTTCTACATCTGTTTCTAATAATGTTGTAATTGAGCAGAATATGACTCTGCAAGAAAGCCCACTTCCTGTTTCTAGCACAAAGGGAATCCTTCCAGTCTCTCTTGCTTTTTCCACTACTAAGATATTTGATCATGATATTAGTAAACTTACAGAAAAGCACCTTTCTGTTCAGCCTTTGCATGTTACAACTCCAGCCTTTGATGACACTTTGCTTAAACCTATGCTTAGTGCAAGCTCAGATCAAGCTCTCTCTGTCCCTGCTTATAGCGAAATGTTATCCTCGACTCAGCTGTACTTTCATGAGACCTCAGCTACATTAAATAACGAAGCATTACTGCAGTCCTCCTTCCAATCTTCTGGCGATGGCACTCTGCTTAACACAGCTGCAGTTGTGCCTAGTGATCCCATATTGGCTGAAAGCTCAAGGGTTCGAAAAGATAGTTCTACATTTGACCAAATATTGCATCAAATGGCACCAGTTACTGCTACAACTGAAAGCAAGCTGCATTCTACATCTGCACCTTCTGTTGCTGATACGATGTCAAACACTTTTAGTAAGCCCACAGCGTCACTTCAAGGTTTATCTTTTTCTTATGAAAGTGAGAGATACGTTTCATCCAGTTTATTTAACAGTGAAGATGTTCAGAAGGTCATGCCTTCGTTGTACAGTAGCGATGCTTCATTCCAGCTGACCAGTTTAGAAAATACAAATGCCTTTCCATCCCCGGCAGCGAATGCTGCAACAACTCCCTTCCTAACAGGTGACACATCATCACATGTAGCTACTCCTACAGACAGCCATATCTCTTCAAGTGCTTTTGAAAGAATTGAGGCTGACAGTGTCTCTTCAAGTTCCACACTTGGTTTTGATCCTGTTCCTATGCCTGCAGTTGTTTCTGGTTCTGATGTGTCCGTTCATCACACTCTTCCTTTACCAAATACACTTACTTCAGTTACGGCTGTTCCTTCCAAAAGTGAGATCCCTGTAACTTTGAATAGGTTCCTGGTTCCTTCTGGAGAATCCTCTGGGTTGTCTCCCAGTGTCATGTCCAGTACTGATCTTTGGTCTTCTGTAGTTGAGGATGACTACGATGAATATGATGATGCCTTCCCTGTAAGTAACTGCATCTCATGCACTTCCCATAGAGAAGATCAGGATATGATAGTAGAGGATGAAAATACAAAGGTAAATAATAACAAGGATCAGAGTAACCTAATTATAAGTTCACATTCTGAGAAACCTGAAGAAGAGAAGTTTTCTACTGCTGCATCTGACAGTCAGATAAACCGTGCCATGGACAGACGTAATTATACATCCATACCAACTTTGACAGCAAATGCGATACCTGAGAAGCACAACAACCTGAAAATTTTGGAGAACCATATTCAGACCTCTAGTGTCCAGTTGCAAAACACATCAGAATCTAAGTCTTGGGCTGTTTTGACAAGTGACGAAGAAAGTGGTTCTGGCCAAGGTACCTCAGATAGCCTTAATGATAATGAAACTTCAACAGATTTCAGTTTTCCTGACCATAATGAGAGAGACACTGAAGGGGCAGTTGAAGCAGGTAATTCAGAATTAACTCCTGGATCATCACAATCATCAGCCTCATCTGTTACTAGTGATCACTCATCAGTGTTCAACATCTCTGAGGCAGGTTAGTTATGGATAAGTCTAATGAATACCCTGGGAAGCTGTGAGGGGATACTTTTGTGCCATAGAGAATGAGAAGGTTTATCTACAGATAATAAAGGGAGAACATAACAGTGCCAATGGGTGTGATTAAGGAAGCATTGGGGAACAGGGTTTCATACTGAGCTGGCTATCTTGTGAATGCTACTTCTGGCTACTTAAAACTGCACCTGAAATATTCTTTTGTAAGATGATTATGGTCTGCTTTTGGATAGATGCATACTGTCAGCAGAAGTTGAGTCATGCAAAATCTGATAGCAGAATTGTTTCAGTGCTAATTTTTGCTTTTAGTTTTAAAAGTTTGAGAGGGACTTAGGCTCTCTGTTGAGTTCTTTGTACAGAGACTAGTGCTGCCTGTATGGAAATACCACCAGAGGAAATATGCCTCTGATATTCTCTTCTAAACTTACAGCAGCACATTTTTTTGTGTTTTCTAAGAGGACGAACAAGGAAGAAGATGCTGGTCTTATTCTGATTCATAAAAACATTCATTTTTACTCTGTGTATGCCACTTTCAGATTTCAGTGAGATGCAGATTTTTTGTGCCAGATTTGCATATTCCCAATGTAGAGTCAGATTATCCTCTAGATGTTTATGTTTAATGCGATTTTCTTATTTATTCCTCTTAAATTCAGTGAGAGTATTTGCAACCCATGATTCCAAGGATAAAGTCAGAAGTCAAAATTCATAACACATTTCCTTTGTATTTAAAAATGCACTTTGGAAAATTTGAAGTATTCAGGCACATAATTTTCATTCCTTCTTGTGCTAGAGAATTGAAAATCAAAGAATCAAGCCAAAAATAATCTATGATCTTTGAAAAAAAAACAAACAAGGTTGAATTGGTGTTTTAGAAAATGAAGTGAACTTCTGTTATGTACTTGCATCATCTATAGAGGGCAGTATCATTCAACTAAACCCATTAAGGAATGGCATTCACAAAGCCTGGGAAGGTTTCAGCCCAGTCCTACAAACAAATAAACAGTTGAATTACATAAGGTTGTATTTCTCGTGAGCCACAGAATACTCATATGAAAAGGTAAATTAACACTCTATATAGTTGAGGCTAGAACAATATGAAAAATAAAAAATAAAATTAAAAGAGAATAAAGAACATTGAAATTACTGAGAGTCCTAACAAGGTAGGTGTTACAAAACTGAATTAATAAGTGAATTAGTTCACTGGTAAGTAGCTACCACTTTGAGTAAAATGCATAACATTCCTCCAAAAATAACCAAAAATAGCATTAATATTTCAAAAACTATGTTATTAGTATGACTGAGTGTTGCCAGAAGATACTAGAGTTTACATAATGGGTGTCATTTGAATTTTTATCAATAGTGACTCAAAAAGGATTATACAGTACTGGAGGAGGAGTACAACGGACTTAGTTTGTCTTCTAGATATTATTGAAAGACTCTGCAGTATCATTTCATGTTCATTACTTTTTTTCCAACACACAATGCCAATATTGACTTTAAATAAGCTGAACATTCAATTTCAGCATGTCTAACATGTTCTCCTGTAAATCAAAGACATATTTGCTTAATTAAATTACAAAGAAATGCAGCAAACACAAAAATTAACCTCTCACCTGAGAACTTACTTATACATTGCAATGGATTTTGCAGAAATTGGTGAAATGTCTTTTCATTGCGACCATTACAGAAAAACATTGTCATTTAAACTTTTCTCAGTCTTGTAGCTGTTGATGCATAACTATGCTTGTTCTGAACTAGGATTTTCTCCATAAGTCCTCTGTGGCTACCCAAATTTTCAACTTCTGCTGAAAAACTAAGACAAATTAATAGAAAGAAATGTGCAAAGGATCTAAACACATCAGTTATTAGAAATCAAAGAAATCTGCTATAGCTGAGACTACCTTTTCAGCTGCCATCATTGGAGTGAATGAAGTAGGCAAGAAACCCCCTGTTACAGGAGAAGCCTGCACTTCATTCCCCATAGGAACAATCCTAATAGGATACGGTCATGAAGTTTGAAGGAGCACTGTCATCACACAGATAGGATTGGATTTTATGCTGTGAATTAGTCCAGAGTTGGATAAGCAAGTCTGACTGTTTCAAAGGGATCATATTGTGCTTTCTCATGCATACACATAGTTTTTCTCTGGAATCAATAGGAAGCACCAATTTTAACCTACTCAACAGAAACTTGGAGATTTTTCAGAAGCAATTTCAATTACTTTGCCCATTGAGCTGCAGAATTTAAAGAGAAGTGGTTTATATGGGTGTTAAAGAGTATTTTGAATTTAAACCAAGAAGACATCTGCAAAATTAGAGCCTAGACCTTTTTGCACATAAAGTCCTGAAAGCCTCTAAACTCAAGAAAATGGAAGAAAATAGAGCTGCCTGGAATTCTGTACTGTGTGAAGCCATTTGTTTTTGACATCCTATTTAGAGCATGTAATTTGCTGTCTTTTTTTTTTCCCCCAGATTCAACTCCATTCCTTCCTCTCTTTGTGTAAAAGCTTTTCATTCATGTAGAATTGGTCTCTTGAAATCCCAATGGAGTGCAGATGTTTTCTGTACAGCAAAATTCTGCTCTTATACAGAAAATTCATTGCATTAGGACTGTTCGCAAAAGCAGAAAACATTCTAGGGGTTTAATTCTAAAAAGCACAAAAGTGCTTATTTCTGCATTTTCACTCAAATAATGCTTACAGTAAACTGCACAAATTGAAATAAGTCAGTTATTTTACATCAAAGTAACAACTTTGAAATACTTATTTCTTGAGGTATGACCAAGGCTAAAAATAAAGTATTGGTGTTGTCCACCATTGTGTTTCCTTCTTTAATAGAATTATAAAATATCTTGTTTTAATCTTCATACAGATTCCCATGTCCAAATAGTTCTCTCATCCAACAGTATATGGCTCACAGAAATATGAAACCAAAGCAATATCTAAATAATAGTTTGAGCACCTGTAAAGATGGAGGTGGGACGTTTAAGTGTGGCTCCAGTATAGTTGAGAGAGGCAATTGGATTCAAAGGAAGTGGGATGTATCTATAAGGGCAGAATGGGCAATGGACAAAAATACAGAAAGCTAAACTGCAATTCAGCAAGCACATAAAGACTTTTGAAAGATAATTTTTATATTAACCTGTTAGCCAGAGAAGTGATTTGCATTATATGACTGACAGTTTAATATCAATTCCAATGCACATTCCAATATTATGTATTCAGATTTCTTAACTCATTTGGCTTTCAGCTAATAAAATAGATTAAAATAAAAAAAACTTTCTTCTGAATTTTAACAACAGTCTGCTATTCTTACAAAGAGAAGTTTCCACTGCTGGAGGGCTGAGTCACATAAGCTTGAACACTTTGCTTTGCCTTCTATCTGCTTATCTTCTGTAAGCTGGTTTGCAAATGTATAAACTTTCTGCGGTACATAGTAAAAAACAGAGGTAAGTGATATTAAGTAGGCTCATTATAAGACACATTCAACTGTGCTGTGCTTTTCTCAGAATTTAAACTTGGACTGTTTCAATTTTCTCTGACTGCAGAGGCAAGTAATATTAGCCATGAGTCTCGTATTGGTCTAGCTGAGAGTCTGGAATCAGAGAAGAAGACAGTTATACCACTTGTGGTCGTATCAGCCCTGACTTTTATCTGTCTAGTGATTCTTGTGGGTATTCTCATTTACTGGAGGTAAGTTGTATTTTGGTTGATCTTTTTTTCAGTCCTAAAGAGGTATGATTTGAAAAATGTGATGGGCATTATTGAGCTGATTTACAAGAGGGAGACTGGATCATGTCTCTTACCTTGCCTTCATATTGCTCAGTGTCTTAAAAATGACAAAATAAAATGGTTTCTGTCCAAAATACTCAGATGCTTTTTTTTTTTTTTTTGCAGAGGGTTTAAACACTACAAATAGTTTATTCCCATATTGATAGACCTTAGTAAACAATAACTCATGATCCATGCCTAGAAACCAAGTGACTAAACAGAGCACTAGGAAAAACCAGAGGGAAAAGAAAAATAGACATCATGGCATGGGACTGTTTACTATCTTTGCAATCCTTTACCCATTAAAAAGGTAGTTATCAATTTAGAATGAGAATCTATTGTCCTCAACAGGACTATGTAAATAAGCAATTCATATGGCACTGTAGGAGTGTGCTGACGCTCTGTGGAAGGCGGAAAGGGGTTAGTTTAATGATACTATAATAGTGTAACTGTTTGAAGATCACTTCCTGAGTAGCTCTCAGGATGCTCTGTGATTAAAAAGTCATTCTACTTTGTATTCTGACAAACTAAAATTAGCTCTGGTCTTTCAAAGCTTTAGTGGATAACTACAGATGTGTTTCATGTGTACATGTGCTCAGGTTTCCTCATGGATGTGTTTCTTTGTGACTTGATGATTTGATAAGCCAGTAAAAAAAAAAAAAAGTAGGATAAAGGGAATTGATGGTTATTAGAAGTCATTATAACATAATCAGTAAAAGGAAAAACCTTTGTCCACACTGTAAAATAAAACAGATCAGCTAGCATGGCACAGATCTCTTCCATACAGCTGAAATTACTTCCCTCAGAGAGGATAAAAAGAGTGGCTGCATTCACATTGCTAACTGGGGATGGCCTCTGCCTTATGCTAACCCCAAACTGTGTCTAGCATTGTGTGAAATACTGCAAGTTGGTCTGAACTAAAAATGTAACGGGAACCCTGTCAGCCATATGGCAGTATGTGGCACTGCTCAAGGCTTTGGCACTCTCCCACTGGTTCTAGGTAAAGTCACTCTTCCTAGGGACATGCCTGCTCAAGCTCTCAAAACCCTTGCACAGCCCCAAGACTTTCTGTATAGATTGTCAGGGAGGAAATGCCGTGGTGGGGCCAGAAGGGGGAAATAATTGCAAAAACTTCTATTTCAGGGATTGTCAGGAACCTGATCCTGCTTCCACCGTGCTAACACATAAACTAGCAGCCAGGAACAGGATTTGGCTCTTACAGGGACTGTACAAAGAATTGGGAAGACAGGCCCAAAGATCTTCTTTCAGATGCCTCCAGAACTTGTTTCTTCTTCCTTCATCCCAAATAACCCTGGTTAATCTAAAATGAAAAAAAAAAATGGTGAAGAACCATTAACTTTGGCCCTTTCCAAACTGCTGACTACTGTAATCTCTAGGCTGTGATGTCAGGATTATGCTTACTGACTTTTCTGCTAGTCTCCTGACACTAGTTTTATGTTGGCCTATCAGGGTGTGTCCCACATGGGGACAGAACTCATTCCATCCCTGAACAGACTAGGCTGGAGAAATAGAGTTCAAGCATCCTTTGTTCCAGGCAAGTGTGCTAGCCTTTGCCATGATTAAAGACACTTGATTGATGAACCTTGAGAAAGATTTCTTCTGCTTTTCAAGGTAGTAGTTAATTGCCATAATAATGGCAAAAGTAATTTCTTAGTTTATACTTAGTTGGATAACTCTATTCTCCATCCCAGGATTTCCAGCTAACCACCTGCATTCTGAGAATCTTTTTTTGTCATTCATGTTATGCAACATGATTGTTCACATTCAACTTTCAAGGGATTTCATCCCTGATGCTGAGCAGTATTTGAAATCTCTTCTATTTGCTAAAGAAGGCCATGCATTTAAAGACCCAGATTGTACAATGCAGTTCTAGTAATCCTACACGTTACAAGCTTGTTTTTGTCAAATAACATTGTGTTCATTTTGTATTCTTTCTCTGGGAATGAACAATTCTGTAAAACAGGTCTTTCAAAATGAAACAAAAATCCCATTAGCAAGAATATCTTCTTGCCTTGAATCTAATCTTTTCTGTATTTCTTGTGTACTACAAAATAAAATATGGAGCTCTTTTATTGTTAATCCTCAAACTTCTCTTGTCATTATGATAACACCAGTAACTATTTCTTATTTCAGGGGAATGTAACATAAAGACTATGCATCGTAGATAGGACTTTACAGCCCTCTTTCAAAGTTGCTAAAACATTCACCTCTTATTAAAGACTGGAAAAAAATCAAAATATTGAGTTCATTGCTATGTAGATTTCATTAAGCCTGGAAAATATTAGTAGAAACTCTTTAAGATTTTTCTAATGGATTTCATTTGTTTTGAAATAACTGCTCTTAGATGTTAATGTTTCTTTTTATTTTGCACTTTTTTCCCCCTAATTTGGACCTATTATTTTCACTTATTAAAGTTCATAAAAAACACTTACGTTTACAAGAAGCTATTCTATAATTCTTTTGCAATGGTAGTCCAGAAAAACCATTGGTCTATCTCAGCTGGTCACATAAATGAATAATGCTTTGTGTTGTTCCCACTATTAGCTCCTTATTAGAATATTCAAAAGGTGTGTTATTTGGTTTAAAACCAAATAACTACCAAGAGCAACAAGTTCCAGTCTCTCAAGGTTAAAGAAAGACAAAATTATTTATTTCTTCACTTTAGTGATTTGTATCAGAAAAATAATTCTGTACCATCTGTTGTTTGGGTTTTGGTTTTGGGGGTTTTTTAAATGAAATTGTTAATCAGCGCTTGAGGAAATTCCTCAATCTCTTCACTATCTCATTAGGCACAATTTAAATCTTTTTTTTATAGATATTTATTTCTCTGACAGGGATTAAAACTTCTAATGGCAATATTGTCTAAAGATTGAATAATTACCAGTAGGAAAATACGCCATTTTTAGCTACTCTGGTTTTGTGTATCTTTTTTAATTCAAGCAATTTTCAAGCAATGTAATTTTCCTTTCATTTCTTCAGCATGATTAAGATTACAGTGGAATAAACAAGGAGATTCTTTGCCCTGTTTAGTGGCCTTGCTGTTCAGATAGACTTTTTAAAATAGCATTAGAAAGAATTTTCTGTCCACATCTAGAGTCTATCCATTTCTTTCAGTATCTGTCTATTTTCTGAGTTCTTGCAGCAGAGATGTGGTGGGAATACCTGAATGTACTTGCTCTCTTCTTTTCTTAACAGCTTCATTATTACTATTTTGCCTAATTATTCATATTTGTGCAGATCAGCTTTTGTAATGTTTATTGTAGGAAGAGCTTGGAGAATAGTAACATGGTTACAGCTATCAGTGGGCCTTGTACCATTCAAAGTTCTTTTTCAACAAACATATGTGAATTGTGGTAAAAGACCAGCTCTGATGACACGAACCACAAACTGCTAATGCACTTCCAGGTCCATTTGCATCTGTAGACACACTGAGTATCAGCTGCTTGAATGCAGCCTGTTAGACATCTCATGATAACAACACTTCAGAAATTACCAAGCTGATGACAGACAACACCCTGAGTAGTTATTTGCATTTTAAATTTCCTCTACCACCTTGTATAATTTGAACCATACCTGTCAGAGAATGTTCATTTTCTTAGCCATGATTTGAACTAATGCCTTGGGTCCTGTGATAAGTTTGTGGGAACAGAGTTGAGAACCTTCTCTGAGGATCATTAAACTTGGACATGCAGAAACACTTTAACCAGATTTAACTATACAGAGACCACACTCATCCATCCATAAAGGAAAAACTTTTCAACAGTGTGCCATGTCATAAATGAAAGTCTTAATAAAATATGACAATGAAAATTCCACTTGACAAACACATAAAATTAATTGCAGCTATTTAAAAAATGAATAATTAATATCCATTGAGGATCCACTTATAGATCCTTTGGTTTCACCACATCTTTAAATTATCTGTAAATTTAAAAAAAAATCTAGTAAGTGTTTGAGAATACCTACTGGCAGATAATCCTTGAGCTCAAAAGACACTGAAGTTTTCACAGAAAGAATGATCATGCCTCTAAGACCACTGTGCATGAGCAGGAGAAGCACAAACACATCAGTCCCAGGTGGCTCTGGCTGGCAGAGCTCAGCTCCCTGCTGGGTCCCTGGGCAGGATCTCTCTGCACCCACAGGCAGCCCCATGGGCACAGGGTGCTGTGCTCCCTGCCAGCCGCAGCCCCAGCACCAGCCCCGCTCCAGCCCTCCCTGCCCAGGGCAGAAACCAGGGCACCTTTGGTCCAGGGGCCCAAATGCTTGGAAATCTGTGTCCCCCACAGTCTGAGGCCTGGTTGTGTAGTCTCATGTAGCTGCCATTGAAGCGTTCATTCAGATCCAGTATCCCTCCTGTCAGACTGAAGTGCTGCTGCTGCTGCTGCTGTACAGATCCAGACACTGTAATTAATTCAGTGGTTTAGCACTGCCCCCATATATAAAGTGTGTGTTTGAACAAGTGCAGTGTCTAAATTACAAATTACAGTTTTAGGTTGGAGATCTAAGTGCTGAGATGAAAGGTGTAAATTAAATAATCAGGTTATTGAGTGATGGGACCTTTGTCTGGAAGTTTGAAATAGTCATCACTTTTTTCATTAACAACAAGTGATAATTAACAAGATGTGAGTATTAACGTTAGGTTTAGTCATGAAGGCTTTCAGTGCCGATGCAGAAGCAGATGGAGTGCCTATTTATGAGTCTTATTACAGGTTAAGTCAACTGCTATGAATTTGTCTCCTGAATGTGCTAAGGGTGTAATTTATTTTCAGCCACAATTAATTTTTAAAGATTAAAAATACATTGGCTCAGTGAGGGATAATGAGTGTATGGCATAATATGAGGACATTGTAAGTGCAGCTTTAGATGTGAAAGTCATTATGCTAATTAAATTCTTTACAGCTCAATCTTTTCTCAAGCAAGTAGGTGACGTTAATCCATAAACGTTACATGTGATGGTTGTTCACAAGCAGTAGATGTTTGGGGGGAAAGACAATTTTTGGGTTTGGAGCTTTCACATCAGACTGTTTGGCATGTTTGGTTGGTCAGTTTTTAATAAACACAACACAGCATTTGCTGTGCCCAGCAGACAGGGCCAGACTTTCCAAAGTGTTTCATGATTTGAAGACTTGGAGACTTGCCTGCATCTCACAGATATTTCACACACACAGTTCTGATACTAACTCTCGAGTTTTGTGCTAGCATGGAGACAGGCTCTCTCACCTCAGCAGCCACTAACTCTGATGCTAGAGACTCTAAAATTTAGAAGGGTGTTCCCAGGTTCCTGCAGAGTGGGTTCTTGGTCTGCATCCAAAATTGCCATTTCTAAGTGAAACCGCGTACATAACAGATAGTATTGCTCCAGATATCTCATGCAAAGTCAAAGTTTCTCTCAAAGTCACAAATACACTTTTAGAGAATTCTAGCTGGACTTCAGATTTCATTGTCATGTGAGTTACCAGAACTATTCTGCATGTCTCAGTTTTCTTTTAGGTAGGTGTCTGCTTTTTCTTGTGTTTTAAGAGAATCTGTATTGTACACTGATAGAAAATTCTCAACACATTCTGAGAATATGGGTATGTTTCCCAGAGGCTTAATTCAAATAAGTTTACCAAAGTCTTTATTATCTATATTAATGGTTCTGGAAAGAATTACAACATCCACATATTCCCTATCTGTTTCTCAAAGTATCTTCAAAATTTATTTCTGTTTATAACAATTATATGAGGGTTTTTATGACTGCAGCGATACAGGAGCAGAATTATGCAGTTTTTATGACTGCAGTGATACAGAATTTAAAATAACAGTGATTACACAAAGTAACAATCATACAATGGCTGCAGCCAACAGATCTGAAGAAGCAGAATCTTGTAAATATAAAATGAGATTAGTATTTTCATGAGGCATATATTTATTTTGGAATTTAAGGATTATGAATAATATTTCAGAGAGATTAAATAACCCAAAGTTAAGATTGTTATTAGCATGTCTAATCATATGGAGATTTTTTAATTAAAGAGGCTTTGCAATGCTTACAGCAGCAGTTAGTTATTCATTCCTTTGAATAGCTTGAATTCTTAACAGATGCTATTCCTATTATCTTCACATCTGGATTATAGCACAGATACAAATAACGTTGTGAGTCATAGTTAAGGTTGGTTCCATTTGCATTCATACTCCAATGTTTTTTGCAACAAAGCTAGCATCTCCTGGAGTTAGAAATCCCCCTGTTTCTGTCTGTCAGCTTAGGGAAGTCCTCCTTGGTTAAGGTGTCCCTCAGTGTTGTGATTACATTATGAAAAGTTGTTTAGCCCCAGTCACAGCAGTTCTAGAGCCACTGTTTTGGCAGTTACATGTTGCTTTTATTGCATTCCCATGTCTGAAGTAGCATCTGTCAATGAATTGCCAGAACTGATCTCAAACATTGCTCCATCTTCAGGCTAGCATCATCACCTGAAAGGGAACAGTAATTATTTAAGGGAATTTGGATAAGTAAGGAAGACAGTGATGTTTTATGTACTTGGAGTTACACAGCATCTACAGTAGCTCCTGATGCAGAGTTTTTCCTTTAGCTGTCACTATGTCTGATGTGTGCTCTATCTTCTGCTTCTGGTATAGGTAAAGATGCATGAACTATGTATTATGCTGAGGTAATGTAGTATCCTCATGTTGTATGCATAATTTGGTGATGTGCTGGGAGAATATTTATATTATAGCAGTTGTATTTGACACTCCATGAAAATTGGTTTTCAAAACCATGATTTTTCTTTCTGACTCAATAATGCCAGAATTCTAAATCATCTCAGCTAATGTTTTGTTGGTTTCTCTTTTTTTCAATTTTTTTGTATATTTATTCCTTTCTAGGAAATGTTTCCAGACTGCTCATTTTTATTTAGAAGATAATACATCACCTCGAGTGATTTCTGGTCCCCCAGCTCCAATCTTCCCAGTCTCAGGTATTTCTGGCAACTGTTCTGTGGATCAGTGTTAACTGTTGGAAGGTGCTGCTTTATATGTGTCAGTAAGAATTCTTCAAATACTATAACAATATATGTAATACAATAACTATAAACCAGAGATTTGTAACCTCTTGTACAAATCTGTGTAAACAGGTACACTTGATATTGGCAGACTTGTGTTATTAATGGTCTCTTCTGTAGGTAACTCAGAAGAGAAATATCTTCATTTTGCAGTGTTGCCTCAAGGATGCTGTGTGCTTTGTAGCCATCCCAAGTGCAGCCTCCCTAGAGTGGCTGCTCATGTAGCCATCTGAGCTGCACTAAATAGCTCTAGAGACTTACACCAGCAACAGACTCTGTTGTATTTCTGCCTCTAATTGGATTTGTCACCTGTGTATAGAACATGTCCTATTCTTTTTACCAGCAGGATGAGGATGTGCCTCATCTGTCTGCATTTCACTTGCAATTACAGCGTGTTCTTATACTTATGTATTTTACTAGCATAATTACTATGGTATAGCTATGTGAACCTCTCATTAAAATAATACAGAAGTTCAGAATATTATTAGCATCTTCTGATTCTACAGCCACCACATTTATTTGGGGAAACTGTTTCCTTTCTTTTCTCAAAGAGTATCACAGGAGCACATGCAGCCTTCCAATTTTTTCAGTCTGTAGAATGAAATAAATTAATTTCATTCATCTACTTAAACCCAAAATCAATTAATTCTGAAGCAGATCCTAAGCCACATTCTCACCTATGAGACAAAATTATCTTGTTCCACAAGTAATATTTTTGCAAACTATGCTATTACACAAGATGGATTTTCATGGAATGACTAAAGGAAGAAAATCAACCTTTGTGTGAACAAGCAGTAAACACAAATAAATCCCAAACATTGGGCTTCCATTGTAACTGCATTGTAGACATCTTTAAATGCATCTTGTATGGATTGATGCTATTAGGAAATGCATAACCTATTACTAAATGGTTAAAAAGCAGAGCTATGGCTTGATTTCAGAAAACATGATTATATAAGAATAAGCAGGAATCATAGGAAATCTCTGCTTTAACTCTCCATCATTAACTGTATTGAACCACAACTGTATCATTTTCTTACAATTTTTTCTGAGCAATTCACCTTCGGGGGAAAGTGTTTTCCATTTCATAATTGCACTTACAGTTATTCTGAGTGCCTAAAATGCATGTTTTGAAACTGGAGGTTTTTCTTCTGAAATGGTGATAAATACTAAAGAGAATTTTTTTTTTTCTCAGTGACTGAAGATAGACAACATATTTTATGGAAAAAGCTACAAGCACTGAGGAAATAGTTTTATTTTGCATGCAACAGATATCAAGTGAACAGTTATTGTGTTTTCTATTGCATAGATGTTTCAACAGTATAATTTTAAAATTGCATCTAATTACAGTGTAATACTAGAAAAGAGTGTAAGGCAGGAAGAGTGTTTTGCAACTGCTAAGTTTAATTCTTATGGCTGTGACCAAAAGGACACTCCACAGATCTCATTATATATTTTTTCCTTCCATAGAATTATATGTCAAGTTTTCCTTCCTTTCATTGGCATAGATAGGAGATCTGCAGTTATTCGCAGAAAATGCCATGGCTCTTCACAGCACAATTCAAAGATGCATTTAAATAGTAATGAATTACAGGGTAGGATTCAGATCCACTCTCAAACTCTAAGTAGTTTGAAGTGATATTTGCCATCCAGATATAAAATACATTCATGGGTCCAGAAGTGATTGAATTGGGAGATTTGCACAGGCAAGGAAACAAAACCTAAGATTTGTTTCTCCATTATTGTACTCACTCTTTGCGTCATTTACCTTCCCTTTGGGTTTGTGTTTGCATACCGTTAGGATAAACACTTCATGCCAGGTTTAATCTCCAAAGTGTGAAGATTATGTTACACATTTGTTCAGCTTCTCTTAGGCTTGACTGGATAAATTCACTTTTTGTATTCTGATCCAGTCATATAAGTGGGAGACCAGATGGATCTTAGTACAAATCAACAAATTCTTGGTAACTGAAAGCTAAAATTATTAGGTGTGCTAAATACTGAACATCTGTTGATGTGAATAGCAGGGCCTTGTTCAATGTTTCTGACATTTTGTTCACATATGAAATGATGATGAAATTACAGATTGTGAAATAAACATATTTTTAAACCATGAAAGGCTTTAAAAAAAAATCCAACAAAATTATTATTCGGAACCAAATCTCAGTGAAATAATGTCATCCTTTAGCAGATAATTAGCAAACAGATGACTTTGTTTACACAGCGTATTTGCAGTAAAGAGAAGATTAAAAGTCTCAAAGGTTTCTGATGTTATTTCTGATGCATATTCTACACAAGTGTTTTTTGTATTTGTCTAAAGTAAAATGGAGATGTTACATTAATCATATTTATTCCTCAAGAGTATAGATGTTTTCTTTGCGAGTAGCCAAAAAGTCTTAAACATAAAACTTTCATTTAAAACTTGAAGTATGAATCCTGATGTGGAAATCTGTGGTCAGTACTACCGTGATCAGACATAAGATTATTACCAAGAGGTAATCATAGAATCACAAGGAGAGCTGGGAGAAAATTCTGTATGGAAAGTAGTCACTAATGCAGTAAAAGATGAAAATTTATTCCTGTTTCTTTTGGATGCCAATGCAAACATGCAAGTGTCAGTTAATGTGAAAATACTGGCTTAATGCTGCTTTAATTGAGTAGGCTTGGGACTCAAAGTTCCAGTGCAACACTGATCAGCGTGGAGCACCCAGACAACTCTGCCTCATCACTCCTACTTTGTCAGTATTATTCAGAGCTGTGCTCTCTCCTTTTGAACATCTTGCAGCAAAGAGCTAATCCTCCCATGTCTCCTTCAATTCACAGGGAATTTTGTGCATTCTTCTATTTACAGACAAGCTCAGCATCTTGCAGAATCAGCTCCTTGATTTGGGGGGCTTACAGACAGAGCAAGACCTAGCAAGGCATTTTCATTATCTTCTTTCCAAATAATAATTTAGAAATGTACAAGTGTTAGGTAACTGTTTCAGAAATGTTAATGGCATCAAAGGATGTTGTATTTTTTTGGGAGTTGTGTATACAAAGTTCATGCCAAGAATTTTATTTCAGGATGTTTTGTGGATTGCCTACATATAAACTTAATTATATGTCACTGGCTTTTTATTCTACATAAATATATTTTTTGTCTTTTCCCACCCCTAAGATGATGTTGGAGCAATTCCAATAAAGCATTTTCCCAAACATGTTGCAGATTTACATGCAAGTAATGGTTTTTCTGAAGAATTTGAGGTATGGCTCTATGATGTCATCTTTTTATTAGCACGTTCAAATAATGTTAAGTTTAAATGCCTGCAAACAAAACCAGGGACATTACATTCTGACTTGGGCACCAATTTCATGAATGCGTGTAAATGTGAGTGATTTGATGACAGTACAGAGTTGATGCATAAAGCCTAGGGAGATTCCTAAAATCAGGACTGGAATACAAATGGGAATGTTTATTATTGTGATAAAATACTGAATAACAGTGTGAATAAACTGTGCAAAGGCAGTGCAATGTATATGGTTTATCAGATAGATCTAAAGCTTTTCCAATACTAATGAAAATTGAATTTTGCAGAGGCTACTCATATTTGCTTGTTCCATTTACAGAGAAAATAAAATGGAAGTAATAATGAGTACAAGTGGCAAGACTTCTGATTAACAGGGGAGCTAATGTAGTCTTCATATGTGGTAGTGAAAGTTTTACAGTTCCTTTCCTAAATTATATGGTTCACAAGAGGTATTTCAAAATGTTGAAACATATGCTGTAATCTATAATGTTACTATCACCATATGTAATTAATGATCTTCACTGTTTTTCCCACTCGGGTATTGCAATCATTTTAAATATGGATATGTTCTAACTTAATTTACATAAGCATTAAAACTCCAAATACCTAATTAAAACTGTGCCATTAGCAATTTTTACAAGAGATTTGTAATAAAATCAGTCAGTTGGGATAGAAACAACTATTTTAGTAGATCTATATTAAGGTAAAATACGATGGCAATGTTCCTGTTGCAAAAACAATAATGAAAGTAAAAATTCAGAGTTTTGCATCTTCAGGTTTTACTTTTGTTTCCCCGGCCAATGTATTGTGATACAGTGAACCAAAAATTCCATGTCCTTCACATAACCCTCTTCATCAGCATTTCTTCTTGAATTCATTTAACATCCAGAATATCCATTTGACTGTGGGACCAAATTTGTAAATACTTGTGAATGTCCAGTACATATTCATACATTACACATGTGCATATGCACTGATGGAACTGGACTCCAGCTTGGCCAGCTGTTAATAAGAGCAGATGTTGAAGGACTGTAGGTAAATACAGTGGATACAAAGTTCTTTCAGCATTAGTCAGTGCAGCAATACAGAAATCAGATTGTTCATTCTAAATGGATCTTTCCCTACAATTTTACTTTTCCTAAATTACAGCAGTGATCTAAAGACCAAATATAGTGCATGTCTCTGAGCTACAGCTGCAGCATCTGAAATATTTCTGAAAAAAAAACACTAGCATCTGAAATGCTAGTTTTGATTATAACCAAAAAAAATCAGTGTCCTCATAATTTGTTGGAGATCTTTTTTGCCTTTATGGACTACTCCAGAGCTAGTGTTCAGTTATTTTCTCTACTGATAGAGAACTTAGAAGAGGAAAGAACTGAAAATATTGTCTTTACAGAGTTAGCATATATTTGAAGAGTACAAGGGTGGTTCAGATTTTTTTTTTTGTTGGGGTAGCAAGTTTTTTTTTCTATTACTACAAAATAACTCATTTAATATCTATTTTTTAAACCGAGAACAATATTTCATATATGTATTTAAATAGATTAAGGTGATTGACATTAAAATGAATTCTGAAGAGTGTTGGGAGACACCATTAGTACTTTTAGTGATGGCAATGTATTTGCTCTTTAAAAATGTGAACCTTATAAATGCTTGAGTTTCCTGTCAGCTAAAGCAATCAATAAAATGAATTAATTAGTGAGTCTTACAGACTTTGTGCCTGTCTTGTCCAGCCTGTCCCTCTCTTTGCAGAATTGTTGGCTTCACTGTGAGACCGCAGGCAGCCTGAGCGAGGGCTGTAGCTCTGTCTCTCCCCAGAGTGCTGTGAGCCTGTCTGAACTGCACACAGTCCTGCTCCAGGGGAGGTTTTGCAGCTGAATGCAAAGAGAGCAAAAGCATTCCTCAGGGAAACTAATGCATTTATAAGGACACATAAAAATTCCAGTGAACTGTTACATATATAGATAATCTGGCTAAAGTCTGTGATGTTGCTCACATGTACAAGCTTTCATTGGCTTAAGGTCTAACATTAAAGATAGGAAAAGAGATTCCAGTATTTTAATTGGGAAAATTACCTCTTGTTCCCTTTAGGAGTTATGTCAAAATATTCAGTTTTGTTGTTATTATGGATATATTGCATGACCATAACTGTTTTCCATATAGTAAATGTAATTTATATAAACACTTATCCATTTGTTCTGTGCTGTGGAATTTGATTTTTTTTACTTTTTTTGCATTCATTCCCTCATTAGACACTGAAAGAGTTTTATCAGGTAAGGAATTATTTCACTGCAATTTTTTTTAGCAATGAAGTAGTTGTAAAATATCATAGATAATTGGGTATAAGGTTGTGGTTATTTTCATGCTTGCCTATAGTATTTAAAGACATTTTATATATCTTAATAGTCACTAAAGTGTGACATACTTTTTTTTCAGGAAATCCAGAGCTGTACTGTAGATCTAGGTATTACATCAGACAGCTCTAATCACCCTGACAACAAGAATAAGAATCGATACATTAACATTGTTGCTTGTAAGTAAAGGCATCACTTGTTTTGTGTGAGAAATCATTATAAACAAGTACAGATTTATATGTTATTAGCAGGAGCAAAAATACCTCTGCACTGAAATCTCCAGCTATTGATCAGCAAAGTGCTCCTTGGAGAGGAGCTGGTATCAGATTTCACATTTCTTTAAGTTAGTCCTCTGACATTCTGCTGCTTTGGTGAGCATGTGTTAGCAAGATACATTTGTCTTCTGTAATGACCCAAAGGGAATTGGGAGATTTCATGATAATGCCATTAGAAAGCCAAAGAAGCTTTTATTGTCAAAATTAATCCATCTCTGCTTTAGAATAATGGTGATTTATTGTCTCTATGAGCTTCAAAATCCCTGGATATATTTACTGTCAAATATAAACATAAATGTTCTGGCTTTATGTTGTGTTGTGCCTGGCAACAATGTAATACAACAGCTTCATTAGCCAGTACACTTGTTTGCCCATTGCATCACTCTCCCAGATTTTTCTTCTCTGTAACACATCTATTCAGTTTTGTTAATCTCTTTTTCAAGCCATTTCCTCTGGGTTTTTGATCATTTGGTGGCTCAATACTTTTTTTTTAACTCTCTACAGCATTTCAACTTTGTTCTGATTACAAGAAAGCTCTAAATTAAATTTATCTTCAGAATTCAGTGTCACTAAAGCTTAATTTAAAAAGTCAGAACTGGGTCAGCTGTTGGGCAGAAGAAGATGTAAACCAGCAACAAGAAATGCCAATCTCTCTGGCTAATGTCTCTAAAGCAACAAAAACTCAGGGATTTTCCTCTGCCGCTGTGTTTCATACCTGGTCATACAAAAGGTGCTAGCCCAGGAGTTGTTTTATTAAAAAACGGTGCAGAGGCAGCTTAGGGCAGCTGAAGTAGCAAGAATTGTCCTCTATGAGAGACTCAAGTGTAGTTCAGACAATCAGTGCAGGCTACAGAACACTTCATCTCCCCCTGATGTAGTTACTGCTGACTCTCCAAATGGCCAGCATTTTCAAAGCCCATTGCTCTCCAGAGTCCACTCTTTTAACTTGGAATTAAAGTTCCTCAACGCTGGTGCCTGCTGTCATTCTGAGACATCCCACTGTGCAGATTTGGCAGTCATGACACAGGACTTATGGAAGACCTGGACACCTTTACAAGCAGCAGCTAGAGGCCATAGGGGAAGCGTGTCATAGTGGCTAAAATGACCCCTGGTACTGCTCTCAGGCCACTAGATTCTGGATCCCTTCAAACTTTGGGTTAATTCATTTTTCCACAAATTAGAATTTTTAATCTGATTCATATCCAAGGAGAGTATGTTTGCATATGTGATTGTTAGTGTATTGGTCTTGTGTATTGTAAAAATGCATTTCATTATTTTTATGAGAAAGAATATAATTCTTACCAAAAAATACTTATTTTCTCCCTTGTTTTACTGCAGATGATCATACTAGGGTTAAATTAGCACAGCTTGCTGAAAAGGATGGAAAACTGACTGATTACATCAATGCAAACTACGTTGATGTAAGTGCCTTTTTCTATCTATTGGCCTATTGATCTGTCAGCCTTTTCTGTAAAAAAAATATGTATGGAGAGGAATAGATTTAATTCCACAAAAGTATCACAATACTACAGATTCTGTTAAAAAAAACTTTTGCAGTTTAAGTTAAGCCTAAAAAGTTAAAGCAAAGGTAAAATGCCAATTCTTTCTTGAATCCATCTTGGTATTGTAGCAGCAGCAGCTTAACAAGGGGCATTTTTAAAGAAAAAATGTCCTTCACATCTGAGCCATTTTAGAAGTATCTGAGTGGTTAATTCTCCCATCTGAGGTAATCTCATGAGAGGAAGATGCCATTTGGCTCAGAGTCTCACCAAGATACCATTAACAGTTTTCATTACATAATTATTTACATGTGAATGATCGTAATTCATCTTTTAAACCACTTTTGCAATGCATGTCTGTGTGTGTCTCCTAATCACTTTCATGTCAATGTTCTGCCTAAGCATGGACATTTGAACATACAGATCCTATTTGTTGGACTGATAAACACTGGCATGACCATTGTATTCCTATGTCATTTGATACCACAGGGTTTCCACAAAGTCAACAGTTAAAAATTTAAAAGCACTTTAAAGTTTTGCAGAGTCTTCAAAAAATACATGAAATATCGTGTACAGCTCCCAGACTCCTTTTGCTCATGGACAGTGATTTGACAAGTGTCATTTCTGTTATTTCAATTTAGGGCTACAACAAGCCAAAAGCCTACATTGCAGCTCAAGGGCCTCTAAAATCAACAGCAGAAGATTTCTGGAGAATGATATGGGAACATAACGTGGAAGTTATTGTGATGATAACTAATCTCATTGAGAAAGGAAGGGTATGAGTACTCTTGTCCAGTTTTTACTTCTCTAATGTTGGTAAATCTACCTGTAGCAAATTCCCATCTTTCTTTTTAAAATCTGGTTCAGTCAATTATTGAGCAAAAAGCAAAAGTTTGTAGTAGTTGCCTGTACCTGGATTGTATACTTCTGGCTACAGAAGTATACAGTTGAGGATTTATAGAATGAAACTAAAGAAAATATTCAATAAATCTTGAAAATACCGTGTTCTAACCACAAAAATAAAAAACATCTTATACTGAAAGAAAGAATACTTGTATATACTACTGTGGGCCTTGTGCCCACATTCTGCTACCAATCTGCTTATGTCCTTGCCATCATGCACTTTGTCAGGGTTGCCTTGGACCCTGACAAGGAGAAGAATGTAGTTCAAGTGAACTTTGCTGGATATTCACTGTCTGCTCCCTGTTAACATCCCATGGTACTCACAGTTCCTTTCCTACTACATGACTGGACACACATTTGTCCAGTGAGACCAAATGAGGTCGAATCCCACCACAGGGTGTGTTTCTCTGGTTATGTGATGGGAGTTCACATGAGGGGACATTGCATCTCCCGTGCCACACACTGGCAGCAATGCCTAAAATGAATGCAAATCTTATCATAAAATCTGTAAGGCATTTCTCAGGTGATATAGACACAGTAATTTCAGATGAGGGCTGACTGGGACTACCACTTCATTTGTAACACCATGCTATAAACAAGCACACTTCTAATCCTCTTAGAGAAGGCTGTATGACTACCCAGCCGAAAGGCTGGACATATCACAGCTCTCTCCTGTATATTCTAGCCTTACACAGACTCACTCTTACCCTCTCCTCCATATATACTCTGCTCATACTATAAACTAATCAGAAGCCACATACGACTCTACTGACTTGGATGTATTCCTATATGTCCTATAGATCATGGTTTTTTCTTTAGGTTTTAGAGTGTCTATAGAATGGAAAATTCCACAATATTGGACCCTTTTAACTCTGATTGTATGATTTAAACCTCTTTTTTTGAGTTTTCCAAATAAAGAGCATCTTTGAACTGCTATCCCTCTACAGCACAAAATAATTGTTATTTGTTCTCCTGCACAGAAGATCATGTCTACTATAAACTGGGTATATTGACAGTCCCAATACAGTTTCATGTTTTATTCTGCTCTTAAATTTGAACATTTCAGCTTACTAGTTTGACATTTTACAGTTTTTTTCTCTATTACTTATAGAGAAATTTTCTAACAGAGAAAATTTCTTTCTAACAGAGAAAATGTGACCAGTACTGGCCTGCTGAAGGTAGTGAAGAATATGGGAACTTCTTGGTTACTCAGAAGAGTGTTCATGTACTTGCCTATTACACTGTGAGGAATTTTACTCTTAGAAACACCAAGATAAAAAAGGTTTGTGGCATCCTAAAAATACAAGTAGGCAAAAGGAAGTGTTAAAAGATGCTCAGAATATTTTTAAGGCAGTTGACAACTCTTTTCTGCTGTATATGTCAAGATGAATCCTTTACATCTCAGCCAGCCAAGATGCTTGTGAACTTTAGTTAATTTGACCAGATAAACAAACTCAGAAATTGTAGGACCATCAGGGAAAAAGCAGTGACCACAGTGGAGAGCTGATGTGGACTTTGACTGCCTGGGTAGCAGGATGATACATTTTCAGAAAGAGATCAACTTGAAGAAAATGTGGGATGAGTTAAATTATCTGCTTCATCTCTCCATTTTCCTTTTTAAAGACATGTGAATACACACTTTGTTTTATTGTAACCAGAACCAGCATGATCTCAGCTCAGCAGGGTGATGTTAGCTACTTTGAGGAGAATTCTGAAAACTTAATTTATTCCAGCCACATAAATGTCTGAGACATCTAGTCTCTCATCCTCTCTGCATAATTAATACATAATATTTGGCATTTACTATCAATTAATTTATTCTGCCTATTTTAGGAACCAGTCTCTGAATGAGATGACCTGCTTTCTGAAGGCATCCCTGCCTCTGAGTTGCCATGGAGGAAGGGAGCTTAGAAAAGCAGCCTACACAAGGCTCCTTACCTTGTAGATCACTAAAGCTGGGTGAGATGGATCCTACTCTCCCTGTTCACTCTGCAGAGATGGGGCAGAGTGGCAGCAAGAGCTGGTGACTCTTGGGAGCAGCTGTAATTTGTTACCCTCCAGTGCTCTTAATCTTTCTCTACGGCTCTCTGAGACAGTGTCAGGTCATTTTCCCACTCAGTGGGCAAGCTGGTAAGACAGAACCACAGGTAATTCCTTCCCCTTCTCTTTGAAGGCTGGGATATTCAGAGCCAGATGTCATGCTTTGAACTAAACAGGGATAGCACTAGTTCAGCAACCATCAGGTATGGAAATAAAATAAAGGAAGATATGGGCTGCTTACATGTGCAATTATTTTTTTGTTGCAGGGCTCCCAGAAAGGGAGGTCCAGTGGCCGCATAGTGACTCAGTACCACTATACCCAGTGGCCTGACATGGGTGTTCCAGAATATTCCCTGCCCGTTCTCACCTTCGTGCGGAAGGCGTCGCAGGCGAAGCGCCACGCTGTGGGGCCTGTTGTGGTTCATTGCAGGTGTGCTTTCTAGTGCTGTAAGGTTCACTCCACTTTTCTTTTGCAGAAGAAAATAATTTCTCAGTGGTGGGTTAAGCAAAATTTCACCCTTTTATTTAACAATTCCTGATGGAGTAAGATTAACTTCTTAGCTGATATTCTTATCTGATATTTCTCTCCTTCATAAGGCCAACTAATCAATTGTGCCACTTCTGTAAGTCTGTAAATCTCCATAAACAAGATGATGCTGCTTCTCTGCACTATGTTCTATTTTTTTTTTTTTCTTTTGGCTAAACTGCTTTTACTTCTATTTTCTTCACATTTCTGTACTGCTGTCTTGAATGCTATGAGCTTACCAGATACACGTGTGGGGATAATGTTTCATTTCTGCAAATGTATTGTTAGGATGCTTTTGGCTCATGCTTTCTTTGGTGCAGGGATACTCTGTAATCTTAAGAGGAGCTCTGTGCACAAGAGAAGACTCTCTCTATTCCTGGCTGAACTACAACTGTGCTGTTTTTAACATTTTCTGGGCTCTAGGAGTCATGTGCAAAGGAGGAGCGTTCTGGGGAGCGGTTGAGGTCTGCATGTGCCGCAGTGTGCAGGCAGGCGCTCTGTCAGGGCTCTCTGGAACTGGCAGCTCAGGGAAAATTGGTTAAAAAGGGCTTGTAGGGCCTGGAATGACTTCACAATGCCCATGAAGGACCGGGTTATTGTAAAATATATAAGCAGGTTCTGGTTTTCCACTGTAGTACCTCACCTTTGATGGAACATTTGGAAAGAGAACCTCCTCATGAATTCTGTCCTTCTGGAGCTGACACTGAGAAAGCCAACAGGTAAAGTCACCTCACAAATGCTGCAAATGAAGATTTTTTATTTGTGGGACGATCTAATCTGACTGACATCTGTTTTTAGCTTGGAAAATGAAAATTCCATATCTTGTTATTCTGCTGCTATTTACATCCTGGCTGTTGTTGGGAAATTCAAAATTTCAAGTCTGATATTACTGAGATATTGGCAATACATTAGGAGTCAATTGAGTTTTTAAGAAGTGAACGGTGGTAAGTTGTGTGGCTTCAGTCAGACCTCTCACTTGGGTCACAGGTATAACTCACCTCTGTCTGTAGGCAGTTTTGTGGTCATAGTGCATGACCACATGCACTATGGAATTTCAAAGGAATCATCTCATGTTTGAAATATAAATTTTATTTATATTTACAGGCTGTATGGAAGACACAAATGATGAGATTGATAAAATTTATTTTAGCTATTTTTATTTGGTACTTTTCATGTTTTGTCTTTCATAACAAGTACAGATGGTGTCTGGTAATCTTTGTACTTCTTTGTGTCTAACAGGGTATTAACAACCTGGACCTTTGGGTTTCATATCATACTTATTTAGACAGTTTATTACAGCAATCTGATCTCAGTCTACCTGTGCTCTGTGCCCCCTCTGTGGCAGAAATGAGATGACTGAATTAGCATGTATGGCTGAGCTGGATCTGCCCACAGGGGACCATGCAGACCCAGCACAGTGCTGCTCTCAAGTTACATGTACAGTATACATAATGTTCCTTCATATCTTAGAGGGGAATTACAATTTCCCATATATTGCTAGATAACAAAGACTGACCTCTTGACCTTGTACTTCCTACCCAGATATTTTATAAATTAAAACGTTTTTCTATAGTTTTATGATACAGCTGATTTTATACTATGTAAATCAGAGTTCATAACAGAAATGAGTTGATTAACACTTTCTTCTCCATTTCCCATTGTTAAAAAGGTTTTCAAACATTGCTTGCCATCTTAACTTTGTCTAAGGAGCACTAAGCTTTTTTCTTTTACAGATACACTCTCAACAGTTCTGCCATTTCCTGGGGTTTATCTTTGAAATCTCCTGTACTGTAGTGGGTTGCAGAATGCAACTTTTGCTTTAAAGTGGGGTTTCAACTTAGAAGAATTTGAACATACTAACTGTGCCTAAGTGCTGACATATACCACCTTATGTAGATATACTTGGCAAAGCATCCTAAGGAGTATCAAGGCTCAAAATTGCAGACCTGCAGGAAATCCCTTAGTTCTGTTTCAGCCAATAATGTAAAAATCACTAGAGAAAATTATCTTTAGGTCTATTCTTGCACAAAGAAAAAGATTACTATCTTGAAGATTACTAGCCTCAAACCTTTAACAAAGTATATCGTATAATAAATTCATTTTGTAGAGGAAAATTTTCCGTATGCAGCAGTTTGTTGAAAAAAATATGTGTATGGAAAAGTTCTATACATCAGTGTTTTATTTCAGGCTCAAGACCATTTTTTTGTTTTATAGCGCTGGTGTTGGAAGGACAGGCACATACATAGTGTTAGACAGCATGCTGCAGCAAATTCAGCATGAAGGGACAGTCAACATATTTGGATTCTTAAAGCACATACGTACCCAAAGGAACTACTTGGTGCAGACTGAGGTAAGAATAAAATATAAATAGCATGAGATTATTACAAACTTTCTGTTAGCAGGAGGAGAGATAATACAATCCTCTTGCTGGCACCACCAGACAGACAGAAACCAGTCATCAGACTAGATTTTCCCTTTTGCTTCCCTTGGTTTTATAGACATCCTTCTAGGCACACCGAGAGCAGTGCATTAGAAATTACCTTTCCTTGGGCTCTTGTCTATTTATTAAGGAGGACTCAGAAGGAAGCCTGTATAAATCATGCTTCCTGCAGCAGTGCTTTCTTGGCAGGACTTGTATTTTTGTCATGGAGCTTTGTGAGGAAGCACCATTGTCAGGCATTCAGATCTTCGTTGAACCTCATCAAATAGTTTATATTAGGCAATAAAATATGCTGAAAAAGCTATTTCACACAGAAAATTATATATAGGTGCTTTAAACTGAAGATTATATATAAAATATTGAAAGACCAAGAAAAAAACAATAAGGGCAACAGCAGGGCATTTGAAAGTCTATTTCAGGTTTCAAGAACAGGTGGTTAGATTCCCCAGTGCCTTTCAATAGAAAAAAAAAGTTAATCAACAGCTAGGGCACTTGTTCCAAAGGATGTGAGAGAGAAAATAGAGAATAGCAGTAGGAACCTGGGGTAGGACTGGCTTGAAAATTTTCCTCAAGGCTGTGCTTGCATTTTTACCTCTATTCTGTTAACATAAGATATCACAGGTAGTGAGGATTTGGTATTAAATTGTACATATATAGATGTGTATGTATGTATTGCAAGTGTAATTGTCAATTGTGCTTGTAATGTGTGTACTGCCACTGCAGAGGGACAGCCTTTGCTATAGGGGATCACATTTGAGAAAAACCCTGTGAAAAAATACTGACCACATCAGAAGTGGCAGCTAAACCAGAGGAATCCAGGGGAATCTGAAGGTCATGAGAGCTCAGATGTTTGGTTGTGTTTTCCTAGGAGCAGTACATCTTCATTCATGATGCCTTGGTGGAAGCCATACTCAGTAAAGAAACAGAAGTCCCTGAGACTCACATTCATGCCTACGTTAATGCTCTCTTGATACCCGGACCAACAGGAAAGACCAGGCTGGAGAAACAATTCAAGGTGAGCTCTCTGAGACAATAGTGTGAAAATCTTTAGGTTTGTAAACCTGAATGACTTAAAAGTAGGTATCTCAACACAACTTTCATCAGCTTTCTCTACCTAAAATTGAACTGCTGAGCCTAAATTAAGATTAAATTTATGAAATTAATGCAGTCAATTGGGACAGAATTATTGGCATACTCTTTAACAAGGAATCTACCAAAAAAAATCCACAGAAAAGAGATCATGAGAAATAGGACAGTAAGTAGATTTTGGAAAATTTAATTACATGCCTTTGCAGGTAGATCTCAAAGGTAAAAACAGCAGTCTGGAAAGATACCATTCTGGCAGATATGTCAGACTTCACCTTCAAAGATATGGCTATGGATCTAGGGTTCAAGAATAATTTGAACTGCTAAGAACAGTGAAGAAAAAATATTCTGGTGATGTGTTAAGTAGTTTAGACAGATAACTAGATAACTAAAGTTTAGAGAGACAACAAACCTGCAATATAGGCACCCTTCTGTTTAATGCAGCTTATGAAGGAATGGCTTTTCTGCAGTTACCTGACCTTTTTTTAACTTCATTGTTTCAGTTACTGAGCCAGTCTAACACACAGCAGTGTGATTATTCAACTGCACTCAAACAGTGTAACAGAGAAAAGAACCGAACCTCATCTATCATTCCTGGTAAGCTTCTTCAAATCCTCAACAAGAACTGAAGACATCTGCATTAGTTTGGAGCAATGTTCTGTAGAGAACATTACAGCCAAGAAGTGAATTATGAATTTCACATAAATTCATAATTTATGTGAAAAGAAAAAGAAAATAGATGGCTGGATAGCATTTTGTCCCAATTGATGGAGCCCAGTGTTATAATTACTGTGAGATAATTGCTGTAAGAGTCATTGCAACATGCTTGTGAATTCATAACTTTTTTTACAGTGGAAAGATCTAGAGTGGGTATCTCATCACTGTCTGGTGAAGGCACAGACTACATCAATGCTTCCTATATTATGGTAAGTGAGTAAATATATTGGTGAAAAACAATGAACAGCTGTTTTCAGAGCTGCCATTTGGCTGATTTAGGGTGGTGCAGTCCTGATTTTGAAAGCTCCTTTCTTCCATTATCACTCTGCCTGAAAGAGTTACTTCCCCCAGAAGTACTCATACCATTATTGCTGGCTTTAAGTTTGGTTAAGTGCATTGCATCTTAACAATCTGTAGAAACAGAAATCACATCATAGTTTTAAAAATTGGTAAAGCTAAATGCTTTATGGAAAGATTTTTTGAGATGAACTAAAAGTCTTAATGTGTTTAGTAGCAAGTTAGTTTTTAATGGCTTTATTGTGGTTTGTCTTCCTACCTGCTCATCTTACAGTGCTTTTGCAGCTGGCATAGCCTAAGATACCATAGCTCACCAGCTTTCCATTATGTTTTTGCTCTCTGGGTTTTCTTCAACTCTTTCCCCCTTCAATAGCTGAGAGGGAGGAGTAAATGCCTCCTGGACAGGCAGGAAAGAGATGGCAAATCTCTGTGCTGTGATCTTTTAGGTGCACTACTGCATAGGAACGCTCTTTCATGGTGAGAGATTGACCTGAGATATCTGTACAAAATATCTTGCTTGGGAATTTTGCAGATCTTTCAAAAATTCTTTTATTTGGTTAGGTATTCAGTTCTTCTGGAATTATGGATAATATATTTTTATTCTGAGTTGGCTGTTTGAGTCTCCTCTGATGCCTTTTCTCCTTTTTTTATTAATTTTTTTTAAGTTTTAAAAATGTTTTCAATGTAATTAAATCTATCATTTTCACAAAGAAAATATTTCAGTGGAACTTTTATATTTTTCTACTACTTGCAGGGAGCCAACAAAGGAACAAGTGTGCAATGCATTTTCTAGATTCTTGTTCAGTCCACTAGAAGCTTCCTTTAAGCATTAATACTTGGGCAGCAATTCCAAATCTGTCAATTTTTTTTTTTTTCAGGGTTATTATCAAAGTAATGAATTCATTATTACTCAGCATCCCTTACTACACACTATCAAGGATTTCTGGAGAATGATATGGGACCATAATGCCCAGTTAATAGTCATGCTTCCTGATAGCCAGAATATGGTGAGTTCTGTGGCTGATTGTTACGAGTTTATGTATGAATTTTATTAGTATTACCATTTTGAAATATGCAGGATATGAGAAAATGTCTTGGATTCTGCAAAAAACAGTTAAAATTAATAATACCAAGCTGAGTGTAAAATCTCGAAGTCATCTAGCAGAAATCTAGAGATCCTTGTCTAGGCAGATTGTGATTGGAATGAAAACATATTGAATCACTCCTCTACAATTTATACAAGGAGGCAAACAGCAGTGTTTGTTTCAGTGTTATCTCACTGAAAAATTGATTTGTCAATTTAAATCTAGATGGTTGGATTTAATATATATATGACACATTATTTATTATGTTGGATTTTGTATTTTAAGAGCTTAACCTTTATTATTTACCTTTATGACTCCAATTTTGGTTTTTTTTTTTCCTGGAGGCTGAAGATGAATTTGTGTACTGGCCAAACAAAGATGAGCCTATAAACTGTGAGAGTTTCAAAGTCACTATGATTGCTGAGGAACACAAGTGTCTGTCTAACGAGGAGAAGCTCATAATCCAAGACTTTATTTTAGAAGCTACACAGGTAACACTTGCATAAACATGTAACTCAGGACTTGATTTTTTAAAGGTAATGCCCACATTTTTTACATTTTCAATGCTAAATTACTGATAAAATATCCATGTCCTAGAAACATCTATGGAGGGAGTAATGTCTATAAGGCAATATGATGACATGATGAATAGAGTGGTCCAACCTCCACAGCAGTGGGGTTCTGCCCCTGAAGGCTGGAGCTGGAACAAGGTGAAGGAAAAGAATAAAGAAAGTCAATCTTTTACAAAATTGATTTATGGAGTTTTTTGTTTGTTTGTTTTTTTAATCATTTAGGATGACTATGTACTTGAAGTGAGGCATTTTCAGTGTCCAAAATGGCCAAATCCTGATAGTCCCATTAGTAAAACTTTTGAACTGATCAGCATCATCAAAGAGGAAGCTTCCAGCCGTGATGGGCCCATGATTGTACATGATGAGTAAGAACTGCATCCTTCTGTTTGCTCTGATGTTTTTCTGTAGAACCATCCTTTCACTGCCTGAAAGCAGCTCAAACAAGGCACAAAGTCTGCACTGAACAGTAGTGGTGATGCCTCTGTTCCAGATGCATCAACAAGAGAAACAGTTTTATTTGATCATACTTCATTTCAGTTTTATCATTTTGATACTCTAGATGGTTATGGAAATCAGTTAAGATTTCATTGCCTTTTACTGAAAGGCTTAACTATTTAGATGAGGCACCATACCATTCTCCAGGTGTTCAATAATGGCAAAAAATAACAAAATGTTGAAACACTGAAGGACCCAAAGCATTTGATTATTAGAGGGTTGAAGAGAAATAAATCTAAGAAGTTGTAGCCAGGTGGTGTGAAAGTTTTTTTAAGCTAGTGCTGGGCAGACTTGTTTCAGATATTGTAAATACCACATGACAGAGATTCATCTTACCATTTTGCCCCAGAATTTTTATTTTTTCCAGCTGTAAAACCTGACCCAGTTTCTAAAGTTTTGTTTTGTTTTACTTTACAAAGGCATGGAGGGGTGACAGCAGGCACTTTCTGTGCATTAACAACTCTGATGCATCAACTGGAAAACGAGAATTCAGTGGATGTTTACCATGTAGCAAAGATGATAAATCTGATGAGGCCTGGAATCTTTACGGACATTGTAAGTAATAAGCAAAATGTGCACTTTTTTACCCTGTGTGTGACATTAGATCTTAGGGCAATATTACTGAAGAATTTTGCATCTTAATTTATGCATGAATTAATCAAAATTGTCTTCCAGAGGTGTTGTAGAAAAAGAAATCTTCCTGGAAAGAATTCAGATGACAAAAAATTGAGAAAAAAGCCAACAGACAAATAGTAACTCTAATCCTGCCCCCAAATTTGCGATTGACTTCAACAAGGATCCGAGTCAGCATATAATATTTCTTTTAAAATACAGTTTTCTCCCCTACCTTTACTGTGCTCCCTATTGCTGTGCTTTACATTGTGTACAGGGGGAGCCATTAGTCAGAAAATAATAAAGCTGCTAAGTAACACAAAAAATTCTGGAGCACAGTGCATTTTCAGCCTGACACATCAGCTGTTAATTAATATTGAGCAACCGTGCCACAAAATAACCATTTGTGCCAACATCCTGAGTGTGCCCTCTTTTCTCCTCCAGGAGCAGTACCAGTTTCTGTACAAAGCTATTCTCAGCCTTGTCAGCACAAGACAAGAAGAAAACCCTTCAGCATCCATGGACAGTAATGGCTCAGCTTTACCTGATGGAAACGCAGCTGAAAGTTTAGAATCCTTAGTTTAATTAGCACATCAAATCAAGCATACACATCACTGCACCACACCAATCACACCTGGAGTTTACCATTATTATTTTCAGTTTTATACTTTGGGTGGGGAAAGTCTGTCCAGTCATTATATAAATAATCAGACCCCAACCGTTGCTCAAACCAAGTCATTTCTGTTATCTGCAACTTTACTGTGGAACTTTTATCATTAACAATGTGTGCCTTTTCTTGAAAGATTTCTTGTAATACATGGTTACATTTGGGCTAACTTGATTGACTTTTACAGTGTTTCTAATAATTGAATTGTGGTATGTTTTTTCAGTATTAGGTTTTTTGATTTATCTGGCTTTACTTTTAACTTAAAATTACCATATTTATAGATGTTAGGGAATCCTCAATTACAAACATGTCATGGGTTTAGTATTTGGTTTATTCGCTGTATTTATAACAATTTACATTTGCTAGAAATGCAACTTTTAATATAGTAGAATGTAAATAAGATACTGTTCTACATAACATTCAACGTTTTAAGACTTCAATTAGACATTTAGAATAGTAATCTGATACTTACTGTAAATACTGCTACTTCTGTAGTGATCCATGGACCAAATTTATATTTATAATTGTAGATTTTTATATTTTACTACAGAGTCAGTTTTCTAGTTCTGTGTAATTGCCTTGTTAAAATGATGTAGTCAGTATGTTTTTACTTTAACAAAGTCTTCTGATATATAATTGTGCATCTTAAGCAATTTACCTTCATATAGCTGCATGTGATTTTAACTTTTTGTGGGAACTAGAAATCATATGTTTTGAAATGAAAACTTTTTATGAGACTAACACTGTACTTGGCATTGTTAAATTGTTTTTACCCTGGTATTGCAAAAATAAATATAAATATTCCAGTCTGTGCTTAGTAGTCTTCCACACAGAGTAAACAGTCTGCACTGTCATGCAGGAGAGCTTTTACTTACAAGAACAAGGACTTAAGGCTGATCTGCAGACAGCTGCTCTTCCTATGGAATCCATAAGTTCAGGAGACATATTTACAGAAAACTTTTATGGTTTTTAATCTCTGGTCCTACCCATGCCTACAGTGTCCACATTAGCTCCTTCTTTAGCGTTTCCTCCCACATCTCCCAGTCTGTAAATGGGCTGTCCCAGGTGTCCCAATCTCCTCTGCTAAGACACCTCTGTGCTTTCTTGGCTTCTGATCCTTCATTCAGCTGCTGAGCCCTTTGCTGCCTCCTTTGGCAAGGCAACAGCCAAACTTTGGGAGCAATAAAGCAAGCAGTCTGTGCAAGAACAAAACCAAAATGTTTCAAATTGACCTCAATAATTTTCTGCAACCTTCAGAACTGGCAAGAAAAGATACTGATTGTACCAAGGGGCTGGAAGAGCTTGGAGTAAAATGTTCATTTAAAACTATTGTGGGCAGCAAGACCAACTATCTTCTCACTTTGTATAGCATATATATAGAAATTTTGAAAGCAGAAATACTGTTCTGGAGTAGAATGCACAGAAAATAATGGACCCTGTCTGAGATGAAAACTAAGCATGGCAAAAGACAGGCCTGATGTGAGATGTTAGTTGACTGATTCCTAGATAGGCATGTGTAAGGGAGTTCATTGTGTCAGCAGATAGATCTAGACCCCTCAGCAGTGTGGGACTGAGGATAGGTGGAGCTGCAACAAAGCCAAAATAAATTTAGATTTAGAGGAATCTAAACAGCAGAATCTTTAAAGAATCCTCATACTATTGATACATGAATTGAGCCTGAAGGTCCTAGACAAGGAGATAGACTGGCACAGAATGTCAAAATAGCTAGCGAGGGAAACATTTTCATGCTCTTACCCTCTTTTATTACAAGAAAAATAATCATATAGACAAAACTATGTATCACCAAATCACAGGGATGGTGTAAGATTGGAAGGGACTACTGAAGGTCATCTAGACCATCTAACATAGTGGGGTTCATAAAACTGTGTTAAAATATTAGTGTGCTTGAATTCTCTTTTACCTTTAACCACTTCTGTTTATAGCCACAGCAGTGCAGCCCCAGAGGTTATGTAGTGTTGAATCCATTTTACTCAGGACCCTGGATGTTTCCCTTTCCCCATCCAGCAGAGCTGCGTGCAGGATGATTGCCCTGCCATTCCCAATGGCCACGTGCAGGGGAATGTCCAGCCAGGGAATGTGCAGTGCACATGTTCCACACAGGGAGACACACAGGATGGTAGAAACAGGATTCATGACACAGAGAATAGGGCTAGGATTTAAGAAGGGGGCAGGACAGAAGGCCATGGTCAGACACAGGGCATGAATGGGTGAAGGTACTGGCCAGCAGCCAGCACATACACATGCAAGCACCTTTTACCCTTTTCTCTCCTTGTTCTTGTGCCTTTTACTTCCCTATTCTCCTTAGTGCCTGTTTCTCCAGCCTTGTCTATTTCTTTTCAGGTAAAAAAGGTTCTTACCTAATTATTTTCATGGGTCTTAGCTTTGCTACCCCATACCCAAATGTGAAACCTCAGATGCTGCTGCTTAGATCATCTTAGCCACAATGGTGTTATCAGGTTCCCTGGTACTTCTTAACTCACAAGCTTTTCTTTCCCAAAGGTCTCCACCAGAGCTTGCCCTTCCCTTACATAACTTCCCATGAGCTGCCTGTGTAGCACCACAGGACTTTATGGCACTCCTCCTGTCAGCTGCTCATCCCTGCTCTCTCCAGCAGCTTTCTCAGGATCTGGGCAGGTAGCTCAGCCTTGGGCCAGGGGTGCCAGCCACGTGCCTGCAGATACAAATATTCATTTCTTTAGTTCAAAGATATAATTAGTTCATTAAATAATTCAGAGGGAACCTACTTTTCTGGGCTAAAAGATTCAGGTTTTACATTTTTTTTTTTTTTTTAAATCCTGTGGTTCTTGCCATGGTTGCAATATTGGTAATTCTGAAGTTCAGGAAGAACAGGAATGAGATAGAACTCCTAAGTGCAAGGAAAAATGCAATATATCCCTTATGGAGTTAAGTGCTGTGAACAAATAGGATCTAGAGCTATTTTAAATTGCAGAGTTTGGGGGTTGACCGGAGTTCAAAATGTAAACAGAGGGTGCATTGCCCCAAAAGATGCACTTTTTTAAAGAATTACATATACATGTTTTTCACAGTGTTCAGGCAAAACTTTGGTGCATACAAAGGTATGTAATGGTTGTGCTTTGCAAAATGGATTATTTTCTTTCTCAGGTGTCCTGAGGGTTCCTTATTATTTCTTCTAAAGCACTCAGATTTGCTGACAGACTCCATTTGCACATCTAGGCTAACAAGGACAGCAATATTTTGTATTCTTCTTATTAAAAAATTATAGAAAAAAATTTTGATATCCTAATCTCTAGGGGTGCACATACCAGAAAGGTTAATTGTGATTTTATGGCCAATTGCAAACCATATTCCATAACCTTATTAGCAGATACTGTACTTCTGCACTTCACCACATTAGCATCTCGTGTGCTACTTATTTAGCCTTTTCTTCTGGAAAACTGGCTTGTTGCCTCACATATCAAATAACAAGCATGAAGTTACTTTCTGCTAATGTATTTACACTTTCATATAGCTGTATATTAAAAGTAATTTTTTGACCAATAATTCTGTTATGTTTTTTCATCAAGCATCTGTGGACCAAAAGCAAAAAAGGAATCCTCCTTTCTAAAATCCCATCTTGACATAACTGTTCCTTTCAACCTAAATTTTTTGCAGACATTTTAAAATTGTAATCCAAGGAATCAGCTGTCATTCAAAGTTTCTTGCAGAGATGTTTGTAATCACATTCATCATCTTAGCATGCTGACAAGTTATTTAAAACATAAGTGCTTAACATAATCTCTTTACTCACACATATTGGGTCTGATCTAGAAAAAAAATAAGAATCATAAAAAAATCTTCTATAATCTTCAACTGTGATGGATTATAGATTTTAATAAATGCGTGTCAGTTCCTCTCTCAGACAAAGGCCATATTCTAATTAATTTTTTTCTTATAATCCAAGCCACAGACTCAAAAGACATATAGCCTGCCTATTCAAACTGGGTCAAGTGTGGAGAAGATGTTATGTATCTCTGGCAAAAAGTAAGATATTAATAAACAACATCAGGTTAAGCTTTTTTCTTTACAAAGCTGTAAGTCCAATGTGTGACAGGGAGAACTTGATTAGTGATCTTCCTCCTAAGAATTATAGAAGAGTTGAGAATTTAGAAAAAAAGAAAACAAGTCATTTACTATCACCAACTTTTTAGTGATTGTGATTTAGAGATTTAATACCTATGGAAAAGCTTTACAAGGATCAGCAGTAAGTGGTGAACAGAAGTCATAAAAATGCATCACTATCAGTACAACAACAAATCAGATAAAAGACTTCAAAAAATTGTTGGACTTCAAAAATCAGTTGACAAAACTTGCTAGCAATGTTTTATCACAATGCTTTGCCTGGCTTTACAATTCTTTGCTGTGTCCTAGGATAATGTGAGTAATTTCAGACAGGTTGAAATTCTCTGTGGTAAATGCTAACTGCAAGGTGAGTTCAGCAAAGTTAAACTCCTTTCTCATTCTGAAGCATAAACAAAGCACAGCTGGGAAGGAGAGGAGCAATATTGTCTTGTTGGGATTAAAAACAGAAACAAAGGCCCCACTGCTCCCCTGGGTCTGAGGTATCATAGGTTACAGCCTTAGTTTTCACTACTTCCCTGCAGCAAGGCCCATGTCTGGCCATCCACTTCTCACAGTTTGTGCTTTGCTGGAGTAGGGTTTCAAAGGCACAAGAAGGAAGAGAAGTGTCTGTCACATTATTTAGCCACATCGTGTCTGACTCCCCTCCATTTCAAATTGCATTCTTTCTTTTTGAAGCCTAAACAAGTCAGGGGGAAAAAAAACCCTCTTATGGAATTCTTATGGCTTATGGAATTAGTTTCTTTGTTTCTGGAAAGTCACCACCTGTACACACTAGGTTAGTAGGAATGTATTTGAGATGGTCTGATTTGCACTGATAAATTTTGCCAGACACTCACAGCTGAATTTTTCTCTCTCTGTCTTCTTAGTTTTCCAGCCTAATCACAACCACTATAGCCCATTTTTTCCCCTCCCATAAAGAGCTATTTTGCTATGAGCTTACACCCTTTTCCAGCAGTGTCACTTTTGTACTCCAGTCCCTCCAAGGGATATAATTCTCATCTGTAGGAAAATCTGGGGCTGAGAGAGTGTGAAACACAGAGGCAAAGAAGCCAGTCTGAGGGTAATGGGGCTCAAGCACCTTCATCTCAAAAAGAAACTGTGATTTTATATGTCATGAAGATCTGGCATTAGCATAAACTCCAAAATGAAAAAATGAGAGACACACAGTGAAACAATCTGTTCCTTGAAGCCTGATGTGAACAAAGAGTTTAAAAGCCTTTCAGCACAGTGATAGCAGAAGCAATGTGTTCAGCTGAGCAAGGTCCTCAAGCTGAGACAGGCTGTGAGACACCAAGGTTCCATGCTTTCCTGGGGCACAGGGAGATATCACACATCTGCTGTTCTGCAGCTTACCACTTCAGTAGCTGTCCTTGTGCCCAAGATCAAAACATGCTGGGAAAAAATATTTCTTTGGATTATAGCTGAAAATTATCTAGATACAGACATACCTATGTATCTGCATTTATTTATGTGTATATAAATATATAGATGGGCATGTTTAAACAATCCTTGAAGATTCTTCTCCTGTGAGTCTAGCAAGAAGTATGCAGAGGTATTTCATGCACATAGAAAAGTCCATGTGTAGGCATCCTTTCAATGTAACCATCTATGTGAAAAACAAAATCCCATTCAGGTACATCCTATCATTAGACTGTAAAGACAACATGACAACAAAACAATGGAGTTCAGATTTATTTTTCAAGCAATTTCATGTATAAGATAAAATTATCTTTCCAGTAATATGCAAAGAGAACCGAGAAGTATAATCTTCATACAAAAAGATGAGCAATAAATTCATTTGAGTCTAAACATAGAAAACAAAATGCAGCATTGCACTAGGAATTAGAAATATATTGCAATATAAAATGTTTCAAAAATAGTAGCTGTGTTTCTTGATGAAAACACTGGAGTTCTCATTCTTTAGTGCTCCACAAATATTAGATATTTGTAAAAAAATCTGATTTTCATCCCATACTGCATTTCCAAGGCAGAAAAGCAAGTATGGTGCATGCATATATACAGAGGAACAACTCTGTGGTTGTGTATTTGTGGGCTAAGGGAGGGAACAGAATTCTCAAGTAAAATCCTGGTCCCACCAAGCACTGGACTGGAAGGGACCAGCAGGTACAAACATAACTTAACCCTTAGTTGTAGGCCATTAATCTACCTGGAGAAGGAGGAGGCAGCAGAGAGCAGAACATTGCAGGCTCCATCCTTACCCCAGCTGCATCTACCAGCCACACAACAGACCAACAGCCTGTAAGGTCAGTGGGAAGGAAAAGAACTCAGTGGAGACAGGATTTTGTGTGATATATGCATGGAACTGTAACAAAATCCAAATATGACATTACATTAAAAAAGCATTGGTTCAGTAGAAAAAGTCCTTCCCTTTCACAGTAACACCTGCCCTTCATTCTCCCTTTGGCTCCTTTCAGCTAACTCCCTAGCAGCTGCTACTTCATTGCATCTGCACAGAGAAAATCCAAATCCTGAGCAGCAAAACCTGAAGATCAAAACTTAAATTACTGTTATGGCTGCTTTTCCTACCGTGCAAAACAACATCTGGAATTCCAGCCTCTTGGAACTGTGATTACAGCATTGGTTCTCAGGAAGGAAAAGGCATTTATCAGCAAAGTGCATTTGTGAGCGAAGCTGAAAGCAGACAGCTTCCTGCATCAGTATTCAGCTTTAGAAAAGGGAAGCTCTAGGCAGGTGCACAGGTACCAGTGCAAATACAACCTGCCCACAGCATTGCACCTCACAGACCTGACTGGTGAAGTTTAAGCCATGCTTAGTTTCAAGGTGGTATAGAAATCCCTAAGCAAAAGCCACAGAAGCAGGCCTGAAACGAAAGGATGCAATTGGTACTATGTTAAGGAGAACCTGCACTTGGGCTAAAGTTCAGTTGTGGACTGATGTGGCTGAACTGCAGCTAGAGCAGGGCTGACACATGTGACAGCAGAGCACTCAGCAGCAAATGAGCTGGCAAACTCCATCAGGCTAAAGTGACACAGTACTGAGTAGTAGGCATAGGTTCCCAAGTGAACGCTTCAAAACCATGCTAGCACAACAGGAGCTAACTCAAAAAGTGGCAATTTAAACCTCTAAACCTAGTGCATTCCAAAGCTGCATACACTACACAATGTATTCCCTTTGTAACAGTACTTAACTTGGATGAGGCACACAGTGTAAGTGGGAAGAGTAAACATGTCATTTGGAACATCTAAGCACGGTAACTGTGTTGTATTTCAGACTGCCCTTCGCAGCTGCAGAGCTAAATGTTAATGTGCTCTCTCCGCAGCACAAGGCAACACGTAACAGCAGGTATTTCAATATACTGCAACCAGCTTCCACTCTGTAACAAGAAAGGGTATGGGGGGAAGCCTGCTTTAAATTTTCTTCCTCCTCCAATAAATTTAAATTTACATTCATTATGAAGTGATTAAAAATATTAAGATCTAGGTTTCAAATATTTAAGAACTGAACATTTTCAAGATGTAACAGGAACTTATTTGCTAGTAGTGCAGAATTTCTAAACTATTTTTTGCATATTGTTATTGTGAAAACATTCATGAATACTGCTAAAGTGAAAGGGACAACCTGACTTAGAATTTAAGTATCATGTCCATCTCCATTTTTCTGAAAAATAATTTTTACCACATGAACAATTAAACTTCATCAATGGAGTTCATTACCCAGACTTTTCCACCACAAAATAATCCACTAATAGATTTTTCTTTCAGCTTAAATTTGTCGCAATAATAACCCTATACACTTAGAAGATAAACTCTAATAACAAAAAACAAAAACCTTCTGAGATATTTTAGAAAAGATATAAGGAAAGATCTGATTGATGCTGAAACATGTACATGAAAGCTCAACAATTTTAAGAGGAAAATATCACAACCTGTGAGTATTGACAGTTTCTGCATCAAGCCTGGTGGCAGCTTTTACCGAAGGCAACATTTGCCTATGAAATGGCAGGTGCTGCCTTTAGCTGGTCCAACTGAGATTCTAAAAGGGGAGGTGGGGGAACCAAAAAAAGCCAAAACCTGATTAGATCCACTGCTTTCAGTTACTGTTTGATAATGCTGCGAGTACTGTACATAATGCCTTCTGCCCGAACACGTTCAAGTATTGGCCCATAAACATTCTTTGTCAAAGGCATGACCATGCCTTTAGCAGTTATTTCACCTGAAATAAAGGCATTAAAAAAACAGTGTTAGTCCTCTACCAGGTTTATTTGAGAAAGCTTTGGCAGCTTCACAGAGGGGTTTTTGTGGGGGTTGCTGTGCTGGACACAGCCAGATGGAGGTGCAGGGAGCTGCTGAGTCATTCAGCCCTGTCACATCATCAATTATAATGTATCATGCTAAAGGTTTTGTCTATACTAGTGTAACATTTAATATTAAAGGACTTAAAAGATCTTTGTGGATTAAGCAGTAAATTAAGAGTTGTCACTGAACATCTGATTTATGTGCATCCAAACATGCAGATAAAAAACTGATGTACAGTAGACAGGAAGCATCTGACAAATTAAAAAAATACACATAAATGTACTTAAGAGACACTATATATTTACTTTCTACAGGCAGGAAGATAAAGAGGACTGAAATACTGTTACTGAAGTTGGAATAGCCACTTACCATCTAGAACCATTTTAGCAGCTATGGCTGCAGGGTATCCTACTGTTTTAGCCATTGCAGAATATCCTTTGTTATCCCCATAGACAACCAGATCAATAAATTTGTCTTCCAAATGGCCAGAAGGATGCCTGAGACCTATTTCACTTCTCATAACAATCATATCTCTCTCTCCAGTGCCTAAGAGAAAAGCACACAAACTATCCATTACTTGTATTTCAGTCACATCAAGATGAGGTTCCTGAATAGCCAGGCACTACACACACACAGCATGTATATCAGGGAAGTGACTGAAGGCAACAGAGAAGGACAGAACACTAAGATCAAACTAAAAGTGTAACAGGAAAAGAAAAGGATAAATTGGGGAGGTAGGGAACATCACAATATATTAGAAAACATATCATGAATGTTTATTAATGAAGGTGAGCAAACTAGTCCAATTAAGGCTAATAAAAGATATTGCCTTGAAATATTCAAACCCATGAAAAAGAATTTTTCACATACCAAAGGGCAGCTTCATCTCCATGTGCTTTGCAAGAGCCCCTACAATGGAATCTGCTGCTGGAACCGGTTCATCTCCCAATAAACCTAACCTGGCACAAGAAATGAGGAAGTCTTACATCATTGCCTATCAGCAGTTTCATCTCATTTTTTTAATTTCCAGTTGTTCAGCATACCAGTTTAACAGTGTTAACATGAACCAAAATGACTAGAATTGCAAACATTTCTTTTTTAATTTCTAAACTTTCAAAATCATTGGAACATTTTACCATTCCACTGCTTCCAGCTGACTTTTGTCCTTGTCCAGTTTGCTAAATACAGCTTCTTTAAGAACATGGTGCTCAGCAGGTGACTTAATTCCAACCAGTTTGCACATGAGCTCTTTCTGTTTGAAAACAAAAGGTTCATGAAAGTCTGACATCTGTTCCTACTCCATCTCAATCAAGTTTTGAGAAACAATTACTCTACTAAGATCAGTTAAAATCCAGGACTTCAGAGAAGTCAGGTTATGTGAACTGGGAAAGTGAGAAAGTTTGAGAATTTTAATCACAATAGGTGAAAATAGAGTTTATCTTTTCCTAAAAGACTTTGTACCCCACCTCTCCACTGCTTCCCCCCATATTTTAGTCTTATCCCTTCCTCTGGCAGCAAAGAAAGACCATAGAAACCTGCATAAAGAAGGAACACTAGGAGAATATTAGGATGAAAGAGAAGCCCCCTGGAAAATGACAGAGTGAAAATTTAGAGATAGGATATCTTTCAGTTGGTGTAGAAATGGAGAATGTCCCTTTCAAAAGGAAGGAAACAGACCAATAAGATGAACAAAGCTCTGGCAAAATCCTGTGAGTGTTACCAAAGAGATTTCTCATGATACTTGTGCATATCTGAAGGCCATTCTGTGCCACCTAGGTGCTAATTATTGCTTGCTTCATTCACAGCAAGGTGGATAATGAAAAGAACTATGAGCAACATACGAAATAAGCAAGAACTGCAGAGTCTACAAGCTCATGTTAGCCTTTCTCTTCTACTTCCCTGACAGAGTAGATGTAAAAACATTGCTAAATGTTTGCAGTGAGAATAATGAGTTTATAGCTATTTTTACAGATTACATAACATTTAATACTTATTTACTGAGACTAGAAGAACGGGAAATTCCAGTCGTCTTTGCAAAGAAAACTTGAAACTATCAACTCTAAAACTGAAAGTAGACAAAAAATTATCACAAAATTTAAAAAAAAATTTAAAAGGAAAAAAAAAAAAGCAATTCCTATATGGCCACCCAAAAAACTCCTGGAGTTTGCTCATCTTCCCAATACTAAATGTTAGTCAGAGACAAGCAAGCCTGTGGCCTCCTCACCTTCTGCTTTCTTGGTTCTGAGAACACTCAAGACATTCTTCAGCTCTTTCCACCCCATACTGAAATATGAAATACCCAGTCTCTACAGAGGCAACAAAAATTCTGATTGCCAAATGTAAGAGCAGCACATCAGAGTCATGTCTTGGCTGAGATAAAGATGAAGTAAGGCACCCAAACTCAAGACAGAAAAGATGCATAACAGAAGATCTAAAAAATGCTTGTACAGAATTTCAATAGAAAAAAACATCAATATCCTTTATGCACAAGCTCTTACTTCTTGATGCCCTGAAAAATACTTTTACAGTGACAATCATGAGCCAGTAATAATTTGGACACTGCAAACTCTGAGCACTGAGGACTAGACTGTGACTAACAAAAAGCATAAGACAATTCATAAAAATATGGCCCTGGCTTTGCCTAGCTGAGGCCTGAAAGCCTCCAATGTCAGACACCCCAACCTGTTCCAGCACCTTATTCCATTCCTGCTGAAGAAAGTTCTCCAAATTTCCAGGAAAAAAAAATCAAAGATCGGGATGCAATAGAAGATTCTCATTGCTAAGTACACCCAAGTCTAGCAATAAGAAAACCATCAATAAACCAGAGGAAAGAAGGCAGAGTAAGCAGAGTAACTCACCCAGGTTAGAGGTGGTGTAGTTGAGCTTAGCAAAGGATAAGGGTCTGGGTTAATTAATCCTAGTTTTACAAAGCCCCCCATGGTTCTGGAGTACCCCTGAAATAAAAGAATAACACCATTAAATATATTAATTGCTTGAAACTGAGGTATTTCTCCTTGGTTTGAATGCAGTGATAGACATAACCACCATTATTCCCTGGGAAGCTAGGCACAATAACCTGTTGTCAGTGAGGTTACTGCCACAGAGCAGGGTCTTCCCCAGCCCCTCTCCACCCTTCCCCACTTTTCAATACTTTTTTTTAATGCTTTATTCTGTCATCAATACTTCCATGGCAAGTACCATTGGTTGCTGAGATCAAAGGGCTCAGCTGGCCAGCACTGGTTGAAATCCCAGCCCATCACTGCAGGGTTGTATCAGCCAGGTGGCCCATAAACAAACTACTGAATACACAGAGCACAAGGCTGAACTCTGCTCACCCAGTTCACACCACTGGGATTGTGTGGACATCACGTGGACTGCTTTTAAAGGTAAGAATCCTGTGTGCTTACTTTTCATCTTCAGGAATATCAGACAGACAAAGCAGAATGGTTTAAAAGGAACTGCAAAGGTTGCATTAGGCTGCACACTAAAAGAAGTCCCGACTGATTTCTGCTTACTTCAGTTTGTATCCCATTAACATTCCCACACAGCTGCTGAATACCTGAGAGCACTTACATGCAAGTGACTAGAAACACAAAAAAGGCAGAATGGAGGAAATAAAGCACCCTGAAAGAAGACTAATTAAATTAGGAGTCACTTATTAGGAGCACTATGTTATCAGCTCAGATGGCCTTGCAGTGAGATCCTTCTGTATGACACCTCTTTTAAACTGACTCCATTAGCTATCTAAACTTAATCTCTAAAAGGCACTTTCAGGAGATGACTGGCTCCTCAGTGAACAGCCTGGCTCCTGCTCTGCAGCACAGCAGCACATGCAAAGGGCCAACACTAACTTCTGTCCTGCTCAGTACTCTGTGCAGGCAGAGGTATGGAAACCCTTCCCCAAGCCCTGCCAACCCCAGCCCAGCCCAAAGTGCTGGCCCTGCTGTGGGATAAGGGAACAGCACTAACCACAGGAGCAGCATTCCTGCAGCGCACTGACATCCACCTGGCATGGCACCCTGACACTTCTGCAGTTCCTTGCACAAGCCCATACTACAGAAGAAAGTTTTACCAGGCACCAAATGGAATAGATATTGCCATATTAGGATTCCATTATGAGATAGACATGTCCCACATATTTTTACAATCTCTTCTGAGAAAGAGATTGTATCTAGACTGACAGAAAGAAAGCTATTGCAATTTATAACCCTTTATCCCCCATATTGGCCTTCCTTCTTCCATCTCTTTATCTAAGCAAGCTTCCCTCCCAGAAATAAAGAAAAAAATCCTGTTGTATTGCAACAGAGGAATTAAGACAAAAAGGATATACAACTTCCTCAGGCTATGGACAAATAACAACAACTTAAACCCTAGCATAAACCTTAACAGACATAACACAACATCCATAAAAGCTTTTTCAAACCTTCAATATGGTTCTAGGTTTATTCCATCTTAATGTATATTGACTGAAAAAAATAATCTGACAGAAAAACATCAAAACATTTTGATTCTGCATTGAACATTTAACAAATTAAAGGAAAAGACTCGATCAATTAGAAGGGAAGCACATTTATCTCTCAACATTTTACTTAGCTGACCAAAATTATAAAGCTTCTCAAATTTAAGATTATTAGTTACTTAATGTAAAACTTCTCAGATTAATGGAAAATCATAATTTTCTGTAATACTTTTACACTGTGTTTTCCATGGGAATATAAGAAAACAGAATTATTTAATTTTTTTAAATCTTCTATTGATCTGACACCAGATACAGAGCCAGAATAAAAAGAGGAAACACAGACTATGCAAGAGAACTGGCCAACTGTCTAAAACAAATAAAATTATTTTTCCATTTTGCAGCAAATACCTGTTAAATACACCAGGTAAAGTTACATTAAAAAAAAAAATAACTGCTTTGAATTGTCTCAACTGGGATAATGGGGAGCTCATAAACAGCAAGTGCAAACCTATAAAAGACTTAAATACACATTTTTATTGAAATTGCAACATTCATAGCTTGAGGAAAACAATAATTACTAATACTAACACCAACAACTTACTTTGTATCTTAAGGTGCCTCTCAGTAAAGTACGAGCTGTCTGAATACCATATGGCTCTGCATATTTTGTACTGTCTCTGTTGGGAAAACCTTCAAGGTTTAATCCTGGGAAAAAATCCATTGGAGTAACAGAATCCAGTAACGCTCCTCCAGCTGGAATATTGATAATCTAAAGTTTGTGAAAGAACAGCAAATATTATTTTTGTGCAGTTGTATTCAACTTATTTTAGAACAGAAAAGATAAAGTATGCTCAAAAGCAGGAAAAACAAGTTTGGCATTCAAGTGCAAACAAAGGCCCAATCTAAATAAAGCAGTTGCCCAAGCCATTTAATCATACCTGGTGCAGGCAGAGCATGCAATGTGTCAGCCATCAAAGGGCTAAAACAAGCCATGTTCTTCTCACACACAGTTGGTTCCTGCTGCACTTATATTAAAATGGCAGGTTCCCATTTCACTTACATTAAGGCTGTTTTGGAGCATGTTTCTAACTGCACCAGTGTGATGGGAGATTCCACCCATGAGCTCTCTGTTTTTTGGTCAAATAATTTATTATCTTGTTTAGGTTTTGTTTGGTAGTTTTTATATGGGAGAGAAAGCAGATATAAAGAAAATGATGGATGCTTGTTCATTTTTTAAAAAAAATATTAAAATAAATCAAGTGGTATCACATGGATATAAAATTACTGCCCATGTGTGCCTTTACTTGAAGCTACAAAGCACCATGGAAGGAAAAAAAAAAAAAAACTCCAAAATGGATGAGTAGTTCTCTTACCACTCTCTTCCCAACCACAGCCCTGAATCCTGTTTTCTTCAAGCAGCTAAAGCCCAGATCTGCTATGTAGCATCAATACAAACTCGTTTTCTGACTTCTGAGCAAAGGGCCAAGGTTTACTTACAGAAGAAATACTCAAGCAGTGAAGCCTGCAGCAATGCCAAAAGATACTCTTGTGTTTGCCAGGCAAGACAGGTGTGTGAAAGAATCCCACACAATGGTCAAAGACATAAGTATTTAGAGGCAAGGAGGGAAAATTGCAGAATTTACTGACAAGCTCATCTAGTGCTGGCATAATGACTCATTCATATGCATGATCTAATTGCTCCTAGCAATGGGTGAACCAGATCAGAAATAGAAATATTTCAACATTTTCCAAGAACCCTTTTCATCTGAAACTTATACTTCATTGCTTTTTAAATAATGATCCAACATACAATCCCTGCATTTCTCCTTTCTTACTTCCATAAAAAGAGTAGAGCACCAAAATGTCATAGGTAACTAGCTAAACTTTACAGTGGTTATACAAGGCAGTCTCCTTGACAATTTCAGTAACTACTCTGAGCAAGTGACAGTGGAAATAGATAGTGCTGGAAAGCAGAAATGTGATAATGGCTTGCAATAGCTTTGCACAAATCAATTACAATGTTTACACAACACAGAAGCAGTGACATTTGTAAGGTTAAGTCTAATGACTCCTGCACAAACAGCAAAACAGAGCTTCTATAAAATAGACCAAAAAGCATTTCACAAAACCCACTCAGTGGGTGATTGGTATTACACATTGCACCAAAAGAGAAAGGAATTCAGAGTTCTACTATCCATTGTGCAAGTACAAAATGAAGCTATTTGATTTATTAACACAACTAGATAGACAAGCATTCCCACCTTTGTTTCACAGGACGAAAGACAGGGCAATTAAATAGCAAAAGCAACATCCAACAGGAATGGAAGTTGTGTCCAGAAAAATCAACTCCAATCCATTGCTTTTGTCTTTAAAATAAATTCCTTCCTGGCCACCAGTTTCCACATAGTAAGTAAGTGTTAAGCTAGCAGCAGCTAGGTATCATCATGCTCCAAATATAGTCCTAAGTGATTTATGCAACTGGCTTAGGCAACTGGCTGCCACCAGCTTGAAAGTAAATGCAGCATCTTACAAGTCCCAGTTTCTTCCTTAGCCAAATACCACAGTTTTTATCTGTTTTTAAATGAAAATTTTCCCATTACTTCACCTCTCCATCTTTTAAATACGTAGCAGACTGAACTGTATTCAGCAGCACCCCTTGTGGACTCCAGCTGAACTTGTACCTCAGAGGATTGTCAGAGTGCTCTGGAGCTGGCAGGCCACCGCAGAAAGAGGTGTACGATATAACCTGTCAGATTTATCCACAGGAAAGAAGCAGTGAAGAGAAAATATATCAGGATGCATAGAGATGTACCCATCAGTTCTTAAAATTTCTGGTTTTCCTCAAATGGTCAGATGAGAAGGATCTACAGTGGGGAGGGAAAAACTACAGGCACTGCCCATAAGGGAGAGGAAAAGATACACTGGGGCAGGGCCATCTTAGTTGATGTTCTCACCAAGTGAGTTAGTAGCTATGAAATTCAAAGCATCAGAAAAAGTAAAATGTCCAGAGTCTGTTACACGTCAGTGACAAGCTCAAACCTGCATGGTGTTAGAAGAACTTTACTAACATAATCTTGGCAGAACTACACTCCCCACCAACCTTACCGTAGCACCAACTTCTTTCGCCTTGTCAATACATTCCATCGCCAACATGTGATCAAGACCAGGATCCAAGCCCATTTCACTGACAACTGTAATACCAGCAGCTTCTACACTAAAAATAACAGAAACACAGAGCCATCAGAATATTCACTATTGCTGGCTTTTTATTCCATAAATCTGTCCAATCTGCCCAGTGAACCTTCCCCAACACAGGAAATTCTGGGCTCTGTCTGTAGCTAGTGGGAATAAAGAAACAAAAGCAGATATTAAACCCTGAAAAGTGACAACCATCTAAGAGCCTTCTAACCTTTTTTCTTCTCTTACTTCTCTGCACCTAGGTACTGGTGGAAAAAGAATTTTCTACCAGCTATTCCATATCCCACAATCTCCTGGACAGTGCTATAATGCAGGAAGGTAGTAATGCAGAGAGCAGCACAAAGCTAGTCATAATTGTCCTGAAGAGCTCCGACAAGGAAGAGAGACTAAAATGCCTGCTATCCAAAATTACAAGTATTTGGGTTTTTTTTTCCTAACAGTTGCCTACAGTCCCAGAGGAGTTCACATATCACCACAAACTGAGGATTTATTTTATTTTCAAAATCAGTTTGTCTTTTGACAAATGAGAAGCGTCCTTTTTATTCTTTTTTCCTGAGCACATGCTATATTCCCAGTACGAATGGTAGGAGAGGCCCCTAAATATCCCTCACTTTCTGCAACACTTAGAATCTACACTGGTAGATTCTCTACCAGTCTACTTTTTCTGTTTTATCTTTTGTAAAGACACAGCATATACAATTCTTCACTTGAATGCACTTCAGATTTTCCAATATTGTGACTCAGAGGAGCACCTAGATTAAGCATCATGCTCGAAACAACTTCCAAGCATATAGTTAGTAGGACAACAGAAACATTAGTTAGAGTTGTCACAAGTTTGAAAATTATACAGTGGGGGTATCCAAAAGAAGAGCATGAAGGAGATTAAGTGTAGATACAATAAACCAAGAAATGAGTTTTTATTATGGGAAGGCAAAGGATGACGAACAAGCTTGCTGGTGGAATATGACAGTACAGCTACTCAGCTTGAATATCAGCCCAGCTCAAACATCTTAACAGGTCTGAGGGAAGAGGAAAAGGCACATTAACATGAAATAGGATGAGGCAGGCAGAAAAATAAATTCCATTATTTAGAGCATTAGCCTAACCAGGTTGTGGTATGCACTCATTGCAACATGCACCTTTGGGAAAGTTACTTGGTCCTCCATCACAGAAAGAGAAGCAGAAAGAATTTGGAAAGCAGTAATTCACAAGTGTTGCAGGTGCAACAGACTACAAAATATTCAGATAATGCACTAAAGAAGGAAGCAACACCAGGGAGATTCTACTTCCACACCTACCTTTCCTGAAGTTCTTTCATGGCTGGTGTTAAGTAGCTGGCTGTTACCAAGTTCACTTTGTGGTCAATACATTTCTTAGCAACAAAAGGATGTGCTGAATAAGGCAGCAAACTACAAAGGAAGGAGAATCATGCAACATCAAAATTCAACTAGTTATTTATCTTGTCACTGGAAAGGCACTCAAATGTTTTTTGAATGCCTACAAAAGAGCTCAAGTAATAGCTCAAAAAAACAGTCACACCTGCCTTGCCCTGAGCAGTTCCATACCAATGGAAGTGAAACAGTACCCTAGCAGGACAGCGTTGTTGTATGCACTCAGAACAGGGCACTGAACAATAGGGAAGTCATTCTTGAGAGAGCATCACACTTCTCTGTGAACCACAAACCACTGACCTCTTTCCAAAGACATCTTCTAAACAAGCCTGCTGGATGTTTAGAAGATGCAAAACTGTCCTTGAGAAAGCTTGCATTACAAAGATCTTGGTGAACTACTTTGTGAAAAGCACACTCTACATAGAACAGAAGCAACATTCATGACAGCTGTGGCAAAAGAAACAAAATGGCAAGGACAATGAAGTTCCTTCCCTGTATCAATATCTGGAATGAGTTCTTTCTTAATGGGATATTCAGAAGAAATTACCAAGATGCCAGAATTTTGCCTCCTCTTGTGAACATGAAAATTTGATCCCAGAGACACATAAGCTTGTAGATGCAACTGGCCCTTCACATTAACAAGGAAATCCACATAACTGATGAACACTTCTGAAGAAGTCAAAACCCCTTTTAAAGTTCTGATGCCCTGCTACATGAGAAGGCAGCAGCCAGTTACAACTACTTACATACACAAATACCACCCCAAATCTTGGCCATTAAAAATAAGTTTATGTGTTGATTTAGGTCAAGCAGCTAAGGGAAAGAAGCAGCATGACTTAAGGTTGAGCCATCATGTTTTACACAGAAATCTAACCTGATCACAAGGTCATGGTTTTTCACCAAAGAGGACAGCTTTTCCTCATGCTTAAGGACATCCATATGAACTGGAGTAACATTTCTGTACTTCTCTGTCAGTTGTTCAAGTTGCTCCTTCATGACAGATACTGTTTTAAAAATAAAACAATAAACCATTACCTACAGATGAACCTAAGTCTAAAGCACAGCCACGTATAATTGTGCCATATTTCCCAAAGAGAAAGATTTGCATGCATGTTTTCCTTCACTAACAGTTGAAGAAAAATCAGGCATTTAGTAAACAAACATGTTCAGAAAAATTTACTCAATCCCTCATTCCACATGTTTAAAAAGAAATATTTTGAAACTCTTTCAACACACTTCAATAGAATTCCAATTTACAGTCAAGAACAGTTTAATAGCTTAAAGCAAAAACTAATTCACATCAATCACAATTTTAAAAATGACAAAGATAGAAACAATAAGCTTCAGCTTAGGTCAAGTGTGAGCAAAAGGTTCAAACTGACTACTTTTAATATTTACATATGGCTTATTCCTCCCAATCCCAAATACCATATTTTAACTAAATGGGATAAACCCAGTCTCTGTCTGCCCTCACTTAACTACCATTATAAAGAAAGCAGAACTGAAAGAGATCCACACTAACACCACCAGTATTTGCCACTTTTGACTGGTTTCCCTTCCAGCTCACCATGCTGTCAGCACAAGCCAGAGAGAACAAAAAAGGAGTGGCCAAAGAAGACAGCACATGGGGCACAAGCTCCTGGGGAATTAAAAGGCATCAGCACTTACCATTATAAGGAAAGCAGCACTGAAAAAGAGAACGACAGTAACACAACCAGTATTTGCTACATCTGACTAATTTCCTTTCCCAGCTCACCATGCTGCCAGCACAAACCAGAGAACACAGCCAGGAAAAAGGAACAGTCAAAGAAGGCAGCAGGAAGGGCACAAGGTTATGGAGAATTAAAAGCATCTGTGCCTCTGAGTTAGGGCCTTATTCCCTTATGGCCTTTCCACAGTCAGTGGGAAATAAACATTACCAGAAGGTGTTTCTCTATACCCTACAAATCAAATTGTGCTGAAGGAAAAGAGCTAGGCAAAATCATCCACAAATTCAAACTAAAAATATTTGATTACATGAAGGTTTCCCAATTAAAGTTTTCATCATCTGGACGTGAAGTGGTGTAGCCTAACACTACAAAACCGAACATGGCACTTGGACGTGCATTTTGTTTTCTGCACCTACTTGCCTGCTATCAAAACATTAAACAAGTAATATCTTCATGTCCCTTTCCTTCTGTGCTATTTTTGTGCATGTGTGCTGTAGAAACTGCATGTTTTTAAGCTACCCAGATAAGAGGCTATGTTTGTTCAGTGCCTGGCAAAACAGATCTTCCAGTTCACCTGGTTTCCCTTCCTGCTACTGCACAGCAGGGAGAGGATGGAACCTGTGTAGTGACAAGGGGATGGGCACTGCACATTGCTGTAATCCTTCCTTCTTCACCACCTCAGGCAGTGCTCACAACAAGGGTGCAGCTTTCCTAGATTTCCCCTCTTCCTCCCAGTAAATCTTTTCCCAGGGGTTAAAAGTACTATGGTTGTCACCATAAAGGGTAGAAAAGCAGCCAAGAGCCAAGTATGAAAATAGCATGACGAAAAAAAAAATCAATGCAATAACAACAACAATCAACAGCAATTAAACTTGAAGTTCTAAGGGAAACCACTTGCCAGCAAAGTATCTTTCAGGCAATAAGGCAATAGAGCCTGAGTTTTAAATCTGAAGTCCCAGAATCAGGGTAAAGTCATCATTAAGGGTACAAAAAAGAATTATTGAGATGCCCAGCCTGAAATATGCTACAGATAAAACCAAAACAGAGGAATAAACAAGTAGGCATTTGGTGCTCATGGGAAAGTCAGTCTGAAGTTTTACCATCAAGACACTCATTTTAAGGAAAGCAGTTAATTAACTCATACAGATGTCTATAAAAACATTTTCATATTATTGTTGTGTGAGGATGAAAACACAGCCAAAGACCAACAAAGTGACTGACTATCTACAAAACCAATCCTGAGCCCAAAGTGGGTTAGAAGGAAAAATTCTTCCAATTTCCCTATAGGTTACACATGCACACAGTTAATTTCTAACATGGCTATGTCATTTTCAAATCAATTATTTAAATTCAAAGTGCTCACAAAGCTACAAAATCCTTTTCTGCTGTGCACAATAACAAAGATTTCCTTTATCTCTTCTCAGAACCACATCCATTTATTATTTATGAGAAGGGTTCTGCCACATGCTTCAGTAAGACATAATACTGTAATAAAAACAAATTCTTACATACCAACTGTGATGCCAATGTTGCAATCTCTAGTGAGATATTCAAGCACAGGGCCAGAAACATAGCCAGATCCAAGCAATAAAACTCTCTTCTCACCACTCATCTTCAGTAACTGAGCCTGCTCCCTAGAAGGTGTTACAGGCAAAATTTAAAATCACACAGAAGGAAACTGTAATCTGCCCAGGTTAACAGAAGAAGTATGTTTTAGTAAGTCTACAAAGCACGAGCTCTATTCAGACCAAGAGTCAAGTACCCAGCTCCCCAATCCAGGGCTATCTAGTGCTGCTCCCATTCTTCTGCTGCATAACTTCTAGTTCCATTCCTCCAACATAAACATGATCAAATCCATCAACATTCCCACTGCTTCTCTGATTTCTTCTAGCTGTTCATCAAAACTTTCCTCAGTTGTATTTTTCCCAATGGCCAAATTACTGTAACCTGATAACTTGAGGGCCACCAATGTCATGCTGGGCTGTCAGAAAGGGATTCCAGGCTCTGCCTTGCTCCCTTTACATCACAGTAACTCTTAAAAGACACAAAATCATGCTGGTGAAAGAATGTTTCTGTAAATATACTAGGTTCATATTAGTCCATCACAGAAACATGACAGTCAATAAAAGTCAAATAAAAGTTAATGCCCAACCAAGAAATCATTATTGCAGACAAGGACTCAGATTTGGAAACCATCACAGTGTTTCAACCTAACTACTACTACTCTCATAAATAAATTTAAGTTGATCTCCTGTTGACTTTCAATATATGATGTACTCACATTAGATTTTGCATTTCTTTCTGTCAACAGAATTATGCACTCAGCAGTTGTTTAAATATGCTCTCAGAAACTCAGAAATCATAGCAGGAATACACATTTTGGCTGTTTATAATTAGTTTTCCCTTTAGGTTAAATTTGCACTAAATTGTAAAATCAGGATTGTGAAACTGTCTAACATATGACTACACAGATAAAAATTATTTAGCGAAAGAAAAAATTCTTAAAGGACTTCTTATTTTTGAGAAAGTTGTTCACTGCCCTACTGTTTAATCTAATTAAAGGAGATTGAGGCTTGGCTTTTCTTATCCCATGCCCTGAAAATACATGTCAACAATAGGTCGGACTTTCAAAGATACAGTCTCATGGGAATCTTCATAAGCATCTAAGCAAGATCCTCAGTTTCCCCTTTGTCCACTAAAGAGTTTATAGCAGCATTGCAGATTATGCCTCAGACAGAATCCTGACCTGTAGCTGACAAGATTATGTCCACTCTGCTGAAACCTGCTGACCTTAGAAGGGGACCAACCACATGTCTACTAAATAATATTTGGTTCAGATGTTTTTGAGGCTTCTCATGGCAGCCAAAAGTCAGTATTTTGGTTGTGATTTTTCATTTCAAAAATTGCCATAACAATGACAGATGATGTAGAAGTCTGCCAGAGCAACACCTAATAGCAAGACAAACCAGAGCACTATTGCCCAACCTAAAGCATGGCAGGAAGTGTCTGACCATCTTTAGGGGCACAAGGCCTCCAATAATACAACTGAAAAACTACTGTGAGTGAAGAGAGTTAAATCAATGCCAACTGCATCTATATCATATGTCTGAAGCACATTCCAGCTTACTGTATCAGTACTGTAAAGCTTGAATTACTCTCCAAAATTTCAGATGTTCCATCCTCCTTTACTCCTATTTCAGAGCTTTTTTAAAAGTCATTCTTTTCAGATAATTAAATGTGAATGGTATGTACCAATGTATCAACTCTCTAACCTAAATTATTACTATAGATTACTGTAAATTTTGACCTTCATAAAGTTTTGCAGATTTGATATTTCTAAAAAAAATGTTAAATCATTATTTAATACATTCACAGAAATTCTCCTAAGCCTGTGATATCCTTTTATATTGCAGGGATTACATACAAGGATTTTCCTTGTCTTCCTCCTATCAGAACATCTTCCACAACTGTACTCTTATGGGCAGTGAAAGAGAAAAATTTCTCTCCATCCAAGCTTTAGGGAACTGAAGTGGTAGGTAGCTTGGAGTGTTGATGAAGGAGAAGTTCTTATATGAAAGCAAGCTGGATTTTGAAATCCAACTTATCATATTTACTAAATATTTTCTAGTGTATAGAATTAAGTCACACTTGGATCAAATACAGTATGTTTACTCTAGGACAGGCAAAAACATGAGCTGCCAAATGACTCATCAAGCATGAGAACAGAATCTACACAGCTCCAGATTATGCCTACTCTCTATAAATGAGTTTTAATAATTCAGTTACAAATAACATCTACATTGTTAATGTGATGTGCCTTTACAGCTGTGGGTGAGAAACCAGTAAGAGCTAAGAAGCAAGTAAGGGTGCAAAGATGTAGATGAGTTTGTTTGGCAAATCTAATGGCACCCAAGGCAGTTCAGCTCATACAGTCTGGCTGTCCTACATCTGAAATGTTCACAGACTTGAAGGAGTATTAGCAATTAGTCTAAATAGAACCCTCAGAAACTAAACTAGATGTAGCATAATACTTTTCTAGAGAGGAAACAAGCCACATAATTCCCATAGGGCCTGAACAAGAGCGCATCTCTATCTAAACATCACACCCTAAGCACTAAAACCCTTCTTTCACTTGCATCACCTCTGAAGTTTGCAAAATAAAGGACAGTATTGTTAGCAGGTGCTGCTTTTCTGACAGCTAAGTTACCAACACCACTGAACCAATGAACATCACATGCAGCACACAGATCTGCAGAAATATCAAAAATCTACCCAAAAAAACCACCCTTGGAAATTAAGTCTCCATGGCAGTTCACAAACGACCATGCAAGTAATTAGGGAGGAAGCTAAAAAAATATCAGATCCTTGCACTGTGTGATGAATAAAAAAAATTATTATTGAGACAGCCTCTCGAAGGGCACAAGTATCGAAGAGCACATAACAAAAATCACTGTGAGCTGAAGCCTCTGAGAGGCAAATAGCACATTACTTAGTGTGAAAAATTCACCCACAGTTCATCATGCACAAGTTCATAACCAGAAGTCCCAAAGAAAATTGGAGGGGTTTGAGATGCAGAAGTCAACACACTGGTTTTAGTGCATAGTGCATGCAGTGCTTATGGTCAGACCAAATTAAATGTTTTTAAGATGTACAGTGTAGCTGTCACTGACCAGGAACATGAACCCACTTACTGTGAAATTAACATTTTTCATGTGTAAACTATAGATATTTGTTAATAGTAAGGGGGCAAGGGGAATGGAAGGGATGGACAGGTTATTTATACTTTTGTTATCTTAATTCACCCTAGGCTACCACTGCACATAACTGCTGTGACAGGGTGGGAGGAAGTGGTAGCTGAAGCTGTAGGTGATGAATATAACAAAATGTCTGAGAGTCTCAGAGTCTCCTCAATACATCCAGCCACAGAACAATGCCACACAGCACAGCACTTGAGCCATACAAGAAGTAACTAGATTCAAGGAATATTCAAGAGCCTTTTGCTTTCAGCCATTCCTTTTAAATGACTGTATGCTACATCCTTTTCAAAAGGGCAAGGAGTAACAGAGTAAATCTAGCATGTGGCTGTTCTCTGCCTCTGGTAAAACAGTTTTCATAATGCAAGACAGAGAAAAATGACCACTTTCTCAACTTCGATGTAAGTTACTAACAACACATGTTAATGATTTAGGCAATGTGCATGAAGAAATAAGACCATCAACCTGGTAGACATTTAGATACAGTGCAGCATAGATGCATTCCACCAAGACACAAGAATAAGTGAATGTAAAAGGGGAGACAGAATGCAGACAGGGTGGCTTTTTAAATCCTGAATCAAATAAATTTCAAGAGCCTACATTACCTGCTCTCTCTCAGTTTCTGGATATATTGATACTTAGGTGTCAGTGAGCCATTGGATGCGATCACTGCCTGGAAACATATGAAACAGATTTTGAGGGCTTTATGTGTCTGTATATTTCAAAGCAGAGGAAGACAAGAAGGGTGCAAAATTGCAAAACTTACATCTCGAACAACAGGCGAGTAATTCTGTTTCTCAAGAGGTTCTGAGCCTTCTGATACCAGCTGTGGAGATAAGTTATTTCAAATCAGGTCATTTTATTATCAAATATTTCTCAAAGTAAAACATGAAGATTTTGAGCAACATTTAAATGCATGCAACAATACCAATATCTTGTATATTTGAAATACTTATGGCTGCAATCAGCATCACTTGACTTTTAGGAAAATACAGGAATTTGAACAGCAGTCTGACTGTGAGGGATTGTTGAGTGCCCAAGAAAATCAGATGTTTACATCTGGTGCAGGGTCCAGAAGCAATGAATTACCTGCCAGAGCCTGTTTTCTGCCTACAGAAAGTGTTCTTGACAAATCCCTGAGACATCCAGGTCACTCATGTCTCGTTCACATGTTTCCTTTTCAAAGGATTGCCTCAAGACTTCAAAAGTTTTTTTTCTTTTTCTGAAGTACAAAGTCAGTTATGTTCTACAGCAGATTCCTTTTGAATGTATACAGGAGACCAGAAAAGCAACAAACAAGCAGACCAAATTCTGAGCCTTTTACCTTCCTGTCAGACACATAAGCTCTTACCATCTCTTCAATGTAAGGGAAAAGCATATCCCCAAAGTACTCTGTTGCTTCTATAGGAAGCTGAGCTGGCAGATTGTCAATGGAACACATCAGAATCCCCGAGCCTTCAACACTGAAAGAGAGAAAAAAGCTCTTCTAAACTACCTCTTACTACCTGAAAGGCATCACCTTTCACAAGATTTTTTCAATTCAATGTTTCACTCTATAAGTTCCAATGGAAAACAGTACAAAGTAAGGGCTCTCCCACCTGTCATGAGTAATATGCTGGTCAGCATCATACATACAAAATGGGTTGTCAATTGTTGTACACTCAGTCATAAATTCTATAGATCCTCCAGTATCTGCTGAAATGTCACATATGGCCAGAAGCCTAAAGCAATTAAAATAAAAAGGCAGCATTATACAAAGAGAGCATTATACAAATTACTAAGAAACACAGGTATTAAAGGTCACAAGTGAACAGGAGATAAAAGAAATGTGAGAAGATCTATGCAACTTGTAGCCTTCTTCATCTCAACCAATTTAGAAGTCAACAAAACACAAAAAATGGTATCCAGAAATATAATGGAAATTTGGCCCTACTGTAGTCATCAGGTTTGAATTCCTATCAAGAGCATCCAGTTTCATGGAAAGACTGACAGAATCCATTCACCCATGATATTTTCTCTCTATGCCATGTGTGGCCAACACCTCCCATTCATTTTCCACCTACCAATTCCCTCAGGCCATGCCTATGCAGTCCTGCTTTAAACTAACTTCCCATCCTAAAGGGAAGCCTGAAGAGGCAGCTGCCTCCTACCAGTTCACAGATAGCAGGTACAGGTGGAGCATTCATTGGCCTAATGCACAGCCTCTGGCTCCACTGAAGGTTAACTCTTCAACTCTTTATTTGTCATGTGAGAGAAAGAAAGGTGTCAAGAGCTGGCAGAGAAGAGACAAAGACCTGACTCCTCACTAGGATGTATTTTCATGTCCTCCCCAAATCTGTGTCAGGGCTATTAGAGAAAGTGTAGCTCCCATCCCCACTGAAAGGAGACAAACCCTTGATTTGCCCCCTACACTCTATCCTTAAAACTATTCAGGGCTGTGAAGCATTTCCAGTACCTGCTGCAGAAATAAGAGGTGCTAAAGAACAGTTATTGAACTTGTACATGCCAAATGACATGGTAGGAAGAACTTTCCCTGAAACTCTGCTCAGGCATAGAAACTTCTCCCAATACTGGTGCAGCAGGTACATTCCCAAATACCACACTTTTGTTTGTATGAGATTCTGTATGAAAATCAGTGGCAGAACTACCTCTGCAGAAAGACAGCTGATACCTGCTAATCATTTCTACTGTAATGTTTTCAAAAACTCCAAACTGTGAAAATAGGACTGCAAAGCACAAAAGAACAAGAGTGAAATCAATGGGGCACAGTAAAACATGCCACAGGAACAATGTAAAATAAACCGAATTATTTACTATGTACTGAGATGAAACTACCTAGCATTACAAGTTAATCATCGTGCTGCAAAATTGTTACAAGTGAAATGAGTGCCTTACCTGTGTGGTAATTCAGGACAGCCATCCGTTGCACCAGTAGCAGATTTAACAGGCACCAGCAGCTTCTGAGTGTCCTGCCGACTCAGCAAGCGAGGACTATTTTGTTCCCAGTATATGCCATTAATTAAACAAGTTGTGTAGGGTGCAACCTGCAGGGAAAGTTACAGATGCCTGATGTTTTCACCTAGTACTTCAAGAAGGACCTGGTCTAGCATTTTAGGTTAATGCTCTCTCAAATGATGAATATGCAAAAGTGTAGTAAGTACAAACACTCTGTAGAAAACCCCTCATAAAAGAGCAGAAAAGATGCTCACATCAATGTGAAAGCGAGAAATGTAATTTTCTGGATGTTTATCATAGTCTGCTGGATCATACTGTCCATCACGTTTCCTCACAAGATGATGGTGACGACTTAGCACTGTTCCATAGACTTTCCTGAGGTCTGAAGTAAAAAAGAAAAATCAGCTCTTATACTTGGACAAAAAGGATTTCAGTGTTTTTAATCACTATTGTCACTGCATACCTCCAGATCTGGAAACTTCCTTTAACTCATGGGGCTCCACAAACTCACATGGGAGAGCACTGAACATTTCTTGAGCACCCTGAAATCACAAAGAAGGATTTAGAATAAGCAGACCATAAATGTCATGTAACACTGCTCACTTGGTGTTTGAAAACAAATATAAAATTTCACACACAATTTGACAGCCCTGCCAGAGAACAGCTCCAGAGATGTACACATTGTTTCACACATACTCCTGCTTACCCAAAACTAAGCAGCTTGGGCATTATGTGCAAGGAATTTACATCATTCCCCACTACCACAAAATGCCTAAACCACAATCCAGTGCCTGGTTCTTATTTCTAATGGCTGAGCAGGAAACCTCAACTCAGTCACAAGAGGGTTTTGCTGCCACTCTGAGGAACAGTTTCTCTTTAGGAAAGATCCCTGAAGCCACTCCTCATCAACCAGGCTGTTCTAAAAGCCAGGAACTACAAGATGACTTCCCCAATGAGGTATGATCACAACCAGAAGATTTTCAGACACATCATCCTTTTGGCTAGAATGAACATACTTGTGCAGGCAGTGATTTTGTTTTATAGCTGGAGCCTTGTTAACTGATAGTTATTGCCAAAACCAGGGGTAAGTCTTTTCCCTATGTCACAAAAAATAGCCCTAAAGTCAAGAACTTGTAAGCCAAGCCAACAATATCCAGACATAAAAACTCAGCAGGTGTTGGAAAAAATAATTCTTTCCTCCATACTTTAATGGAGTGATTAATTTACCTTATGAGCACAGAGTCAACAGTGGAGAGAGAGGGGGAGAGAAATCATGCAGGATGGAAAGGAGAGAGAATTAGTAAGATTTAATCCATGTTCATTGATAAGAAGTTAGCACATCAGCCTGGTTAGGCATGACCTCATATTAAACATCTTAGTTTGTGGTAGTTAAAAATTGTTACTGGCAAAGGAAAATGTGAAGCTCAAGCAAACAAAATGAACCCATCAACCATTTAACCTGATAGAGATCAAATGCCAAGAATTTCTATTAACAATTATATAGCATTTCATTTTGAAGACAATTCTTACCTTAGAAACATTACCAGTGCCCGTAAACACAAATGTTAAGGGCCCCACTGACTTTGGCATCAGTCCCAGAGAAATTTCATACCCGGCATCCCGAACTGCCTGCACAGCCTGACTGCTATTCCTGTAGTTATGTGCCATCCCAATGTGCTGAAATGAAAGGCACAGATCCATCAAGATATTCTCTATATTCAAATACAGATAACTAGCAGATTCCAAAATTTATTTAACTAAAGAAAAATACATAAAAAATACTCTTACCATGAAGGGAGTGTGATGACCCAGAGCTAAAAATCGCAAACCCAATCCATGCAGAATGTTGATCATTCCTGTTGTTAAAAAAAAAAAATAGAAAATTGTGCCATCAGTCCATCTGTCTTAATTACAAATATGCATAGTTAGAAATTGCAGAGATTGACTGAAGCCTCAAATAATCCCAGGTATTTTTCCCATGTTTTTATATTAATACTTTACTTCTAAAGAAAGTCTACATAAAATCAGAGAAGGAGAAAATTAATAGCAGTCCATGACCTTAAACTTGCTCTTGGCCCATTATGCAATAAGGCACCATTTAATATTCAGATATCCTTTTATGAGGTGTATCCACATCACCGGATTCCAAAGAAGGAAATAAAAGAGTCTCCTGAAGAAACAGTGTTAAAGTTCAGTAGAAAGAAATGAGAACCACGCCATACAAGAATCAGATTAAATGCAAACAGTGACAAACAGATATTGTTCAAGCTCTTGGGACTGACAGCAGCCTCTTTTTTATCAAAAGCCTAATCAGTTGATCTCTTGATATTTAGTCTGCTCCAGATAGTTCAATGGACAAACAGGACTTCAAGACAACAGCATAAAATATTAGATTTGTCAGGAATCCACATGACTACTTGACATGTCGTCTCATGAAAGCAGGAGGCACAAACCAGAATGGAAAAAAGCTGTTAAAAGCGAGAATTCAAAATGCAGTTAAAAACACATTGCAAGCCTCAACTTCCAGGAAGGACAGACAACCAGAAGTATTACAGGAAGTCACTTGTTGCAAGCCTGCCTTTACTTTATACACTATACCTGCTACACCAGCCCACTTTCCAAAGGCCACAACTCGCATTCCTTTATGATCAACCATTTTTTCATAGTCAAACAGTCGAATTTCCTGAAAATACACAGCAAACTGAGTATTAAAACTTTCAGTGAATGCAGTCTGTGGCACGTTGCTCTCCCAGGAACTACCTTTTCACATGCCTTTGTCATTCTTTATTGATAGAGCCTGATGGGTTTATATACGGTAAGAAGACAAAGTATAAAAATAAAAACATAACAGCAGCACTGAACTCTTGTTTGAAAGAGTGTCTGCACTGCCCATGCCCTCTTTGCACAGGGCTCCCCAATGTGCCACTCCAGCTGCTGCAGGCCCATTCACATCCTCTGGCAAGAGGCTGCTCATTTCTGCATGAACTGGCTGCTTTCCTCTGAAATGGCCAGACTGCACTCCAGCTTAGTAACTTCCCAACTCTTTGTGCTCAGAGAGAAAGAGCCTCCCTTGAGCACACCATGCTCACAACTTATTTGCCTCATGCACATGAAGAGAGTAACACTGCAAACACAAGATCCTCTGAGCAAGAAATACTCAGTTTCAGGAAAAGATACTGAAAACTGTCCTTGTTAGCCTCGTTTACAAATATGTCTGCTGGAAGTAACCATACTAGGCAGCAAGCTCTTGATCATACTCAAGCATTAAGTTCATTTTCCATCCCATGTTAATTGACAATGATCTTTAACATGACACAATTTACCTGTTTTAAGATCTCATCCAAAAGGGGCATGTTTGCCTCTTGGGCTTTAATAGTGTGAGAGAAGAAGGCATAGTTCTTTTTTGGGATTAATTTGTCCTCTGGAGGTCTCTTCACACCTATTATTAGTGAAGCCTCAGAAATATCTTCTTGAATAATGGCACCTGCTTTGATGTACTCCTATGAAAGAGAAAAATCAAAGAAAATTTTTCTGTGTTTTTTCTTAATCAGATCTCAGCATATTAGCATCTAGAACAGAGGAAAAATAAATAATTCTACCAAGCAGAAACAAGCTACTGCATGTGATACATTCACAAAATTCTTTGATAAAGAGGTATCAAGTATCAAATTGAATTACTATGCTATTATCCTATTATACAAGGCCAAATTATATATTTGTGTGAGTCAAGTACTTCATCTTACATTTACAGACTACAAAAAGGATATTTAACTAAATTTGAAACATCTTGCAGCATTGCAATAATGAACACCTTGTAAGATATTCAAAGACTTGGAAATAAGTTTAGAGAAATCTGAAAAATTCAAAAATATGAAGCCTGGTAACATGCAATTTTATAAAATTGTGTACGTGCAAGTCCAAGATGATGAGCAATTTGTAAGGAAATGCAATAGTATGATCTGCACTTTGATGAAAAAAGCATTGTCTTAATTAAAAGGTGGTATCTGCAAGTAATGACTAATTCCCAACTTTTGTTTCAATTTGCATGTTTTCTCAGTTATCTTACAGCAGAGTACTACTGCTGCTACAAAAATTGTAAAAGCTCTCTGTCCTGAAGCTCACAGCATTAAAGAAAAATCTCCTCATTTCACATGAGGAATAGGTTTGAAGCAAGAGTGGAATTCACCAGATTCATCTTTCCTGCTCTTTTAAAAAATAGTGTTTCTAAGAGTTCTTGCATTCTCGCAAACAGAAGACAAAAACACCAATTTTAAGAAATTCCCAAGCTTCTATTTCAAGAGAACCTAGAACTTCCAGGGAGAGTAATGACAGGACATGAAACTAATAAAAACAACTCCAAAAAAACACCATGATGCCAAGATTACATTACAAGGGTAATAGAACTATTCCCTTTCCTTTCCACTAGCACGACTCCTCATTTAGCAGCAAAATTTACATGTTTCTGGGGGTTTTATATGTTTCCTCATGAATAACCTTTGAATATTATTTTTCCTGTACTACGGTGAACAACTGCACTATGATTTTGCTTGTGTCTCCAAATGGGACCTTACCTTTTCGTGGATGGCTCTCCGGTTTGAAGGCTGCACCAAGACCTTGTATCCCATCTTTGTCAACTCCTTAACGTGCTTTGGTGCCAGAGGAGCTCTTCTCTCCCACGCATTGACATCCTCCCTCCTGATGGCCAGCACGGACTTACGGTGCTGCCAGCGCTTAGCGTGGTGGAGCACACACCTACCCTTTGTGTGACTAAAGGCTCGGAGCATGGTAAAGCCTGATGGCAGCAAAGACAAAGTAATAAAACAATACAGGTACATACTCAATTCAGACACTGTTGGTACAAAAGTTCTGGTCTCCTCTAGCATCTGCTGTAAAACACAAACCAGACACTTCATACTCTAGTTCTTCATACTGTTGTGAGACATGAATTCAATTTCAGTGAATTTTGTTGCATCTTGGTCTGATGAAGTGTCTTTCGAGACAAATTTTCAATTTTAGTAATTGTTTTGATTACTGTAAAGGAAGGGTTTTAATGTGTTCTATGCAGCTACTTTTAACTGCAGGGCTTAAAAAGAATTCTGGAAACTTAAATTTTCCAATTATATTCATTTGCCACCATAAACCAGGCAAAGACCATCAAAACTTGCATCAAGAACAGTCAGAACTAACAAACATACAGAAAGAAAGCAGAACACAGGCTGTATGGCAGGCAGTTGATTAAAAGAGAAGGACCAGCACTAAGTATACAACTAATGCTTACACAGCCCAACAATGGAAGATAAGATCAAGATCAAGACCTTAACTACTGAGTAGCAGTGAGCATATGTGTGACCAGGAACAACAGGTTTTGCCCTAATACAAATTTTCTGCAAAATGGAAAATCTTCACTAGAACAGATTCCCACTGCAGAGAAAAACCCCTTTATCTTTTATCTCGGTCTCTTCACTCCCAGTGAAGCCTACATGCCACTGCTTATTTCTGCAGGGACACTGCAGGGACACTGCAGTCCAGCATCAGGAGCCTAAGGCCGTCAGATACATATACAATTAAAAGATGTGAATCTCAGAGATAGGCTTCAAAAATGTGAACTTTGCTTCCAACGCAATTTTAACTGATAATAAATGAATCTCTGTATCTGAATCATTTGGAAAATCCTGTTTGTCCTCATGCCTCAAACTTGTAATATCTCCATATACCTAAAGACTTCAGAGGTCCTGTTTAACTCTAGGCTTGGTGAAACAGAGGGACTAGCACACGAAGGATAGCACGAAGGGAAGCACACTGTCATCTGCAACAGCTCCAAGTGTGGTCTTCCTACCATGACTACATCTGTCCACCAGCAAAGGTTACTGAACTAAAGTTGCAGGTATTTTGATGCTTCTCTTCAGCATGCTGAGAGGATTCTCAAAGCACATAACGATCCCTCTCAAAAAACAAGAAGCCTTGTCACACCATGTCATTATCTCGGCACAGTAAAACCTAACGATGAGAGCAGTTTGTACTAAAACACCGCACCTCATACCCAAGCCTGCAGTGAAGCAAATTTCCCTCATAGAAGATTTGCACAAGGAGAGAAGCGGCGCCTTCCTGAGGGAGTGCACCGCGATCGCGGGTGTCCGGGCAGGGAGCAAACAGCCGGGTGACCTCTGGCAGGCTCAAGTTCGCCCGCCTGCATGCTTCCCTGTGTGCTCAGGCTCAGCCACAGCGATATCCACATCCCGTTGTAAAAGTGAAACTAACTTCAGCATTCCAAGCCTGAGCGCTGGGAACCCTCCCCGGCCCCCCCTCCAGCAGCCGAGTGACCGCGGGGCCGCCACCGCCCCGGTCCTGCTGGGAGCGGGTCACATCCCCGCCAGCATCCCTGGGGCTGGGACAGTGCCCGGCAGCACAGCGAGGGGCCTGCCGCCCGCAGGGGCGACGGGCGGAGGGGAAAAATCCCTGGGGAGGAGCAGGGCAAGGCAGAGGGGCGGCGGCGGGCAGGGGAGAAGCGCTGTGAGCGGGCGGGCGGAGGGCGGAGGGCATCGGGCAGCGCTCGCTGACGCCCGGAGCGCCGGGCAGCGCGAACCCGAAGCGCAGGGCAGCGCGGACCTACCTCGGGCAGCGGGGTAGCGGAGGCACGGCCGGGAGGCTCCGGCCCCTCCTCCGGCCGAGGTCCGGCGGCGCCGCCGCCCCGCGCCGCAGCCAACCGCGAGGCGGCGGCGGGAAACACCTCCCGGGCCGCCAATGGCCGCCCGCGCCCCCCGCGCTTCGGAGAAATGCACCGGTTATGGGAACTGGGCAGGAAACATGCCGGCCACCCAGCGGGGCAGGCCAGGAGGAAGCACTTGCCTGAACCTAATGCTGACCGGACAGGAGAGGAGAGGACTGTCTTTGTCAAGAGCTCTCAGCTGTGAATATTCCTTGGGAGTTTGGAACCTTTACCAGGCCACGAGCCTTTCCAATGGAGACGTTACAGAGATAACATACGTGTCCCTGGGTCGTCTCCTATGTTCCATGTTCTGCTTTGGCCACGAGCCTAGTGCTTAGAACACTCTGCTCGAAAGTTGAGGGCTGTTTTCGAAGTCGCAGTGTAATTTGAAACGCTGACTTGAAAACATGTGTCGAAAGCATAAGCGCAAGCAAACTCGGGTTTCCAGGGCGAGCCTCCTTCAGCTTTTTACATTGGAAGATACTTTCTGTATATGGCTCCTTGTAACTGAAGGGTAGCACATTCGAGCCACCCCTGAATGCCCTAACTGCTGTGATGGTGGTAAGAAATGTTTTAAAAGTTCTTGCTGTCTTTTGTGAGGCCCGGGACATGATCTATGTAATATATGATATTAAATAATTCATGCTTAAAGAGAAAATGTGTTTTTTAAGATTGTAAAATCCAAACGAGTCTCTGACCACAAGCAGCTCAGAGACAGACGTCTAGCTCGGAATGTCGAAATTCCTGAAGGCAGCAAGAGAACAATGCCCCGTTTACCTATCACTAGATGTGGCCAGCGCGATGATGTCGTCTTCCGGGGTAATCAGGCGACACTCCAGAGTAATCATCGCTCGACTGATACCATCGATCGAGATAACAGAAGTCGCCAGAAAGATACATCTGAATACGCAACTTCCCCTGATGTGATCAGCGCCTGCCACTACTCAGGAAACAGCAATTGTCCAGCCCAGCACAGGGAAAGAAACTCTCATGCATGTGCGGGGTTACAAAGGAAAGCGGGGCACCTCTGCCTCAGGCATAAAAAACTGTATAAAATAGCCTCGGGCATGTGTGAACAGAGGGAGTCCGATGCGATAGACCTCGGATCTGTGTTCGCCCGGCGCCGATCCCGGGCTCGACGCTGTCTCTTTGGCTCTGGTGATTTGAGGACCATATTTTGGTCGCAGAAAAAGATAAATAAAATCTTTTCACATTTTTGATAATTTGGCTTTTCGATTGATCATTTATAACAGTCTAGACACCAGTAGGGTCGACTCCTGTACATAAGAAGGAAAGGCTGATTCCTAATGATAGAGAATGCATGGATATATGTAGGGCTGTAGCTCTGGTCAGCTCTGCAAAACTATTTTACAGAACAGCAGCTAAAAATTTTACCACCAAACCATTTCACTTTTAACATATTTCTCTTTGCAAGAACGTTTAGAGATTTCTTCATGCATATATAAAAAAGACTTCACTTTTAGCTAGAACTCTATGAGGTCAAAGTATATGTTGTGTCATTTGAAATGATTGAGTGCCACGGTACCAGATTTCTGCCCGGCCAGCTCCCGGCACCGACAGGCCGGGTGGGCTGCCCCAGAAAGCCCATATGTATTATACTGTCGGATCCGGGGTGCAGCTGCAGGGTACACCGGCTCTATGGCTCAGGTGGACTGTGCTGAGGGTAGGGACAAGGATCAGGGAGAGGCCTTCTGCATGGTTTCCAAAAAAGCTTACTCCTGGAGGTCCAGAGAGAGAAAACGCAAACTCAGCAGCATACATCAGCCTATAAGGGGGAGGAGGTCCCAGGAGAGGATACAGTCTTTGACCAATTGGGAGAAACTGGGGGTGGAACACAAGGTGGGGAATACAATGTTTAAGCCAATAGGGGACTGCAGGGGAGGAGAATAACTTCAACAAACCAATGGGGTTTCGAAGGATACAAAATTGATAGGGAAGTTTCCAGAGAAAGAGGCAGGCTTGGGGAAGGATTGGCATTCAATAAGAGGAGGAACAGGGAACAGACGGGCAGATCTTTGGGGAGATGGACAGCTAGGGCCAAACAATGCAGGGGGAAAAGGAGCAATCCGTCAATAATAAAATATGCTATAACAGTACAAAATAAGACTGACTGCTAGAAATGCATTACAATTAAAAAACACACTGTGACAATTGAGGTTTGTACATTTTAGTGTACTGATGCTTTCAGAATGTTCTTCTAGGAAATGAAGTTGCAGGCTGGGCCAAAATAGTCAGCACACCAAAGATCATCCTTCTTTAGTCGCAGAGATATATTTGGTGACTCTGGCTTTACCCAGCAGCAAAACCCTGTGTGCAAGCAGGAAGAGCATATCAAATAAGGACGTGGCTGAGATACTGCCAAAATGCCATTTGGAGAGTTGATTTCTGCCACAGATTTGTCATCCCTCTGAATGGAGATTGAGAATTTTATCAGCACCATTTGAATCTCTTCCTGCATCCAAAATAGACCAGGAGAATTGTTTTATATTTGAAACATAATGAGCCCTCCAAAAGTTCCCAGTATGCTTCAAAGAGAAAAAGGCAGCCTAAGGAGCCAGCATGGAGTCATGCTGTGACAATGTAAAGCCAGGTAAGGTGAATCCCACCTGCACTGTGCTGTGTTCCAGGTATGGAAGACTGAATGGCTTAAAAGGAAAAAAAAAATCTGGAATTCTGTCTTTACAAAACATGCTAATTTGGAATTAGAGCTGTTTTCTGTAATAAATACCTTCTGGTCTGTGTGGATTGTGATTCCATTTGTCTGAAAAACCCTAATTATAAGTTCTAATTCTTACTCAGCTGGAATGCTTTTTACTCAGCACTGTGGGGGAAGTGCTGACTTCCATTATGGTAACAATAAACTCCCAGAACACATAGAGAGAGGTGGGCTTCATAGATTTTGTTCTTAGACTGTCACATATAATTCTTGAATCTGTTGAAGTCAATGAAAAACTCACACCAACTTCTGCTGGAATAGGGCTTCTCCCTAGGTCTCAAGTGAAAAAAGGATGTGGTGTCCTGAAGACATTATTGCAGACTGTGTACCTACTCTTGCTTCTGCTTTAATTCTGGTTTTATACTGCAGAGATCAAGAAGTTCCAAGAAGCTTTCAGGCTTTCAGTCAGAATGAGGCTATTGAAAAACATGACCTTTTATTCAAAAGCCACTACCTGCAGTGGCTGTTGGCTGCCACTGTGAACACTGACCTCCCAGCAGAGTACTAGACGTCACTGAACAGCACAGTGTTGTGTTCTCTACAATCACGTAGAGAGTATATTTACATTCCTATTGCCCAGTGGGGAAAATTGCCTTCTCAGCATCCCCAAAGACCTTCTAATTTTAGTAACACACAAGATGTAGGATATATGTGTTCTCATTTGTAAACACTAGAATTCACAGTGGCATCATTTATGTTCCTGTTCACTGTAAAACTTTGGTTTTTGCATTCACAGTGCATACTCAGACTGCTGCATCGAATTGAGGTGCTTTTTTAAGCTGTTCTCATAATCCTTGAGACACCATGTAAGTATTTTTAAATGGCTCTGTAAATAAACCTAAACGCAGAAGAAAATTATAGGCTGTGATGTCAAGTTAGTCAGCAAATTAGTGAATTGGCTGATTAGAAGACAAGTACCAGGTTCACTGCAAGAAACCACAGCAGGTCAGCTAAAATACCCTGACATACTTTCATTAAAATCTTCATTTAATCTATTAATTAGACTTACTGATGCTCACACCAGTAGGGCATTCAAGTCAATAACAATCTACCATTCATTATAGGTCCACTGAATGAATAAAATCAAAACTGGGGCCTTGTTTTGAGAGAATCAGGGGTTACTGCTTGAAGAGTCCGTTAAAGCAATTATGCTGTAGCTGCGTTAAAAGTGCAAACCTGCTTCTTAGGCTCCTTCAGCAAACAATGGTTATCACTGCCCCAGCTCCTGCAAGGGAGGTTTGTCAGAGAGAGCTGAAGTTCACCTGAAAAAAGATCACAACAAAACTCAATTTTTTAAATTTTTGTACCATTAGTGTCTTTATTAATTGAGTTGTAGGAGAATGTGTATTGTTCACATTTTAAAACTGATAAAAATTACACAAAATTATGGTCCAGCCTACAATTCACATTCAGACCAGTGTCAGACCAGATGTTCAGCACTTCTTCACTGAAGTTTTTTTTGCAAGAGTTCCTTATTCTTTGTGGACTTTTAAAATCAGAGATATAAAAATTATTTGAACACAACCGTGAAAATAGTAGGAAATACGCAACATGTGTAGCGACAGGTTCTAGATCAGCAAAACTATTTCTAAAGCATGAAATAAAACAGAACTGAACTGCCTTTAAAAAATAGCTATTTCTTTAATAAGAATACTACTCATTCTTCAGTACAAGTCAGCAGACTTAAACAACACAAGTTGTGTGCAGGCACAAGAACAAAGTGTATAGGGATGGGAAGAGTAAAAGGAGATGTCTGCTTAAGCCTCAACTGCTGATTAAAAAAAATGTGTGCTAGACTATTGTCTCAGTATGGTCGGTTTTGACATCCATTGAGAAGTACATGTTGGAGCAGGTCCTGAAACACAGGATGTAAGAAAAATTTTACCAAGAAAAACAACCAGATGGCCCAAAATAGATCCTCAACGTACTCCTGCACGTGATCAGAGTGACAGTATATCCAAGGGCCAGCTGGCTTTCAGATCACATCTAGGTAACTTTCTGGGTGTTACAGTAAGTGTTCTGACACCATTGTTAACTGCAAACTAATATACATCGGGGTGAGATAACCCTAATTGTCCTGTAAGTGTGACAAGGCTTGCCTTGCCTTCCCGTCAATGTATCCATACAGATTCCTTTCACTCCACCATCTGTAAGAGTGCAGCGGAGACAAAACAGCTTTCCACAGAGAGAATATGAACTAGAACTAGACTAAAAATGTAATGCCATGAAGATTTTCCTATCTTGTTAATCCACCTGTTTTACTATGTGAATTTTATGGCCCAGTTCCTTTCCCCTTGCACTCAATTCCATCTGCCCAGGACCCTGAGACAAAAACTGCTGCTCTTGTGTTACCCTTTAAAAATTACTTTTGTATGACAAAAATACATCATAAAACACACCATTTACTGAGGTACATCATCTTTCTGTGTAATTTTCAATATTTAGATCATTAATCTATTGTGGTTAAAAACACTATAGAGAAAATGATACACCCAGTGCATGACTATATGTGAGCATGTTTATATGTGCATATAACCACATGCATGTATATCTACTCATGCTTAGTGTCTTCATCTTCTTTGGGAAACCATTTAAACTACATCCAGTGGACGCAATTGGACAATAAAAAATATACTGAAAGCTACTGTGTCACTTAAGTTGTTTAATAAGGATGAAAGGATTAAAAACTTTATATTGTGTTTATGAAATCAAATCTTTGTGTCTCACGCTTGTACATCCCATATCATAAGGTAACAAATAGGACCATAGCAATTAAAGTTTACCATTAAACCATTACCTGCATTTCAATTCCAACAACAACAACAATGAAATTTTTAAAAAGCACGAAAACCCCAAACCAAAACAAATACTAGCCCACAGGCCCTTGAGGCTGTAGCATGACTTAAATAGGTTGTTTCTGAGTAGCTCTTTAAAGAGAAAAAGTAAATGTTTATCATTTAATCATTTAAAAGAAGAACATGAGAGTGAATCAAGACTTCCTTTGAGTTCACGAATTAAATATTTTTTGTCTTTGAGCAACCTCAGCAATTTTTAGTGATTGGGGTACTGTTTTAACATAGATATAGTGCTGAGATTCATAAAGTTAGAGAGTTTTGAGAAAATGGTTAAAAAAGGCAGACCTTTGAGAGAAGTTTTATGAAGATTGCTAATACAGCGAAAATGTAATGTGTTACTAATGTGTCTGACTTTATTTGGTAAATGGAAGAAAACACTCACTTATTAGGGTGATGAGCATGGAGACCAGCAGCATGAATGACATTTACTAACTTGTTAGGAAATCTTTTTGCCACTAAAAGAGATTCTACTAAACAATCAAAAGCAAGGTGCAGAATGCAACTTCACTTGTTAATGGGCAATAACAAAGTAAAAAATTCTTAGGAACCATTTTCTCTCTCTCTTTCAAATATTAGAAAGCAAACCACATTTCCAGAGAATTAAACACAAACTTCACAATCCTTTTTAACAAGAGTGCATTGTTCTTCTTATGTAAGGACCTACAGCTTACATATTTGTTACTGTATGCATGAAAAAAACTTTGCATGCTTTCCTTATAGCAATGCCCCTGGAGACTTCAACCTGTAAGACCCTGAAGGTGAGGATATATAACAAATACACAGTTAAATATACTTCATATGAGCTCTTTGAAGCATTTAACCACGTCCAATCTCCTCCCTTTCCTGAAATACCTACAGACATAATATAGTTAGTCTCTCCTCCACATAAAACACTCAAAAATGCTTCAGTAAATTAGTGTATCAAGTACAGTCATACTGTTCCCTTGAGATCCAAGGGGCACGATTCTCAGTTATATCTGCATCCTTTTAACCACTCTGGAATGTAGTGGGCTTCTAAAACCCTTCAAATGTATAGAAACAGCCCCTCTGAAAATAACCTTTGTTTAAGGAGTTTCTTTTCCTGATGCACTACTGCAATAGAGCTCCAGAGCATCCCTCTGCCCAGAGCCTGTGCGGGGAGACAGAGCAGCAGGTGGGAAGTGGCACAGGAGCGTGACAGGATCTCACATGGCATCTGGTGATCTAGGACTCTGCTCTGGTTTCCAGGCCTCATGCAGAGTGCTTTATACATTTGCATAATGATCATGGAGGGAAAAAAAAAAAAAAAAAAGGCAAAAAAAAAAAAAAAAGCAGGAGCCAAACCTAATGGTGAGAAAGCATCAGTGACACCTCATGACAAGCATCAGTGGGTGACAAGCATCAGTGGGACCCTGTCCCTATGTACCAGAAGGGACGAAAACAGGGCATGAGACACTAGAGTTTGTTTTCCAAAAGAAAGTATAATATAATATTTTGGTCTACAACTGAATATTGTAATGATTTAGGAGAGTACTTTGCCAGACTTGAGAAACTGTGGAGAGTAGGTGTTTTTGTAAATACATGCACATGTGTGTGGGTGTACAGTGTGTGCATGCAGAGAGTCCATCTTCTGAATTTTATTAAAGTAACACAATCCACCAATTTTGCTTTCCTGAAGGAAATCATGATAATTAATAACAGAGAATTTAGCTGGAAATGATTAGAAGAATCATTTAGTTGGAAAAGGTTTGTGATGATACATTATAGTTTATGTGTGATAACTGACAAGGGTGGCCTTCCTGAATATAGCAGAAAAAATTGTTGTAATAACTGTTCAGAAATAGAAGGGAAAAAATAAATTACCAAAGCGAAGGGTTTTCCTATTTTTTTCCAATGTTCTCAAGAGAATACTTCAAAGATTTTGATAATTCAATTTGAAATAATCTTGCTTCAGAAAAAATTAAATTTTGTTGTTTATTTAGAATTATTATTATCATTCCAAAATAAAATTACTTTGTTTTATAAGCAAAGGTTTTTAGAGTAAGAAATACCTAAATTTTTAGGTTTTTTAAAAATCTGGGATAGCCATGAAAAAACTCAGTAAAAATAACACCAAATCTGAGTTATTCAGGTTGATCCAGATGTCTTAATATTGAAAAAGTAGTCTCTAGAGGGCAGGGAATATTTTATTTAAGTGACAGGTCTTCAGTTCTGCTGAACTGAAGTTTATTCCATGCAATTCCTCCCTAACATAAAGCCAAGGAATTTAATTGACTTTCAGTGAACAAGCAGCTGAGGCAGTGTCAAGCATTACCAAGGGATGTTATGCTCTGCCAATTCCAGTGAGAAAGCAAGGTACTCCAAGAAAAGAGGTAAAACACAAAGGACCACTGCAAAAGAACTTATTGGAGTGAGTTTCAACTCTATCAGGTTATTCTGCCTTAAGAAAAAAAATATTACTTGAGAAATTTAGAAATACAAAGGAATGTGACTTTTAATCCCTGCATTGGAACAAATTCAATACATAGCATTGGCTGCTGGCTGGCTCTGGTGAAGAGCTCCCTCAAAGGGACCACTGTGCTCTGGAATGAGGATTTGGCAATAGGCAAAATTCTTGCCAGCAGCACACTGCTACATTCCTAGCAAGGTAATTACAGATTGTCTTTAGTGGCAGCCATAAATAGGATTTGTCAAAAACCAAGAAATGCTTTCCATGTGTAAGAGAGAAGGATGCTAGTTCTCAAAACATGTTGACAGATGGGATTTATTGCCCATTTTCAACCAGGATATAATGTGTATGCTGGGGAAAACATTTCCATTGCAATAGCTGAAAGTGCTGGTATGTATAGCTAATAAAATCCGTGTGCTGCCACTTTGCCAGCCCTTCTCAGCAATACAGAATATTTCCACTTGATGGCACCAAATTTTTTTTAACCTTAGCTGAAAATAATTCTCTAATGAGATTTTGAATTCTGAGGAGATAATCTGGAAAAAAAAATTATTTTATGCTTTGTTCTGAGCACATTTCTTAAAATCTGGACTTGTTTATAAAAATTGTATTGAATTTCTTAGAGTGGCTTTTACTCTTCTATGTGAAGAGTCATTCAAACTATGTATTTTTACCCCCCAGTACTTAGAGAGTATCTTCTTTTAGTGAAGAAGGGGTTATGTTATAATATTGTTATAGGCCAGCTTCTGAATGTGGATGAATAATGTATTTTAAGATAAGTTTTTTTTCTGGCCCAATCCTGGAAACTCCACATGCATTTTCTTGTTTCAAGAAAGAAAGGCACCTATTCAGATCATAGCAAAATAACAGGCAATTCTTTAAGGGCTAAGTACCAACTTCAATTCTTACTCTAAATTACCAGTTGCTTATTATTATTAATTACTGACTAGTGATTCTCCAATAGCCTTAAATACTTTAAAACTGTTTTTAAGCTCTGCTTAGTTGTTCTGTTTAGGCACTAGGAATGTAAATAAACAAAAATGTTGTTTCAATCGTTGTCCAGTCCTTGGGGATTTCACAATCTTCAGGCAATGGTCAGAATCATGTACAAGGTACCAGACAGCAATAGACAGTATATTGGATAACATTACAGCAAACATCCATTTCTTGTTTCTCATCTCCTCTTGCAACAGTAAGGTGGGAGAGGCAGGGCTGAGTCCTCTGTCTGTGCAACACCTGCAAGGGGAAGGGAGGATGAAGTGGTCCATGACTAAACCTCCCAGGTGCTACAGTGGCATGAATGATGTACAGAACCATCCATTCAGGTTCTACAACTGCAAACAAGTATTTTAGCCATGTATAATTATATCTGTAATATTTCTGTCTATAAAACAGAGAATGTGGTACAGCATTTGGGGTTTTGAAGGATGAGGGGCACAGTTCTCTCTAGGGAGAGAACAGGGAAGGAGGGGCAGAACAGCTTTGTCCTGTTATCCTTATCCATGATAAGGACATGCCCTAAGCATGTCCTTATCCAAATTTAGGGTATAGGTAAAGGTAATTCCAGAGGCTGCATTTTATGTCTTGTAGGAGCAACTCTGCAATGTGTACTCTGCACAGACATTGTGCACATGTGTAGTAGAAGAGCCCTTGGGATGTGCTGTATTTATTGCTCAGGTGCAAATTGACCGCTTAGTGTGTAAAGCAGGGCTGACACTTCCCAGATACATCCCATTTACCAAGCGCCTGTGACACAGCTTCTCTGTGCATACACTAGTATGTACTGTCACTTAGATGTTCAGATACACAGCATGATTGAAGCTACTGTCACTGGCACAAACAGGCTGCCAGATATCCAAAGGTCTCGCTTAATTTATAGGGAAGAGTACTTCTATATAAAAGCCTAGGTAGAGGCTGCTTTCATCTACAAATCTCCCTTCCCTTCTGCTGCCTGCTTTCTTTCCCTGCTTTCAAGGTTCAGACTTTTCTGAGTTGACCTCTGAATTGCTCTTCTGAGCTATAAGATTTAAAAGATTATCCAATAAAACTTGATCATCTACTGCCAGCTCACAAATCTATAATGAGACTGATTTCCTATCTTCAGAAGTAACTTTCAATTTTAATTTCCACAAGATTTCTTTCTCTACTGTGAGAAAGTAAGCCACTTGCCCAGTCCTGGATGTTAAGATTTCCACACAATCTTAGCTACATTTGAGAACTGCTTTTGAAGTAAAACCCCTCTCTTTGAGAACATGAATATTTCATGTAACTGGTGTTCTTGGATCAGGAACTGAACTCAGTCACTAAAACAAATATCTGTCATGGTCTCCTTTTCCTCCTTTTCATTCTAGAAGAGCAGCATGGAAGAAAGCTCAGTCCTACAAACATGTAAGGACAGCACTATTCATTAACATTCAGTTATTATTTTAAGCAAGTGTTCTTTTATAATTTCTGTCTAATAACAGAAATCAGTCATTTCAACTAACTAAAAAAAACCCCAAGCCTTTCACTTTTTCATTTTACTTTATGCTCTTCTGTGTTTTCTTCCCTGCCCATTACTGTTACTCAGTTACTACATGACATTTCTGGTGTTTCATTTTCTGTTAGAACCTGAAAAAATTGGTGAGGAAATCTAAGAGCCTGTGAAAAGAGCATGAGCCTCTTTTCTGTTTCTGGGAAATACTAATAGCAATCATTACAAGCAAGAGCTTTATTAGAGATGAAAAATAGCAGCTGTGAGCAGTATTTCTCTTTCCCTCACACAGAGGAAGAAAACTGCTGGCACCATAGCGCCTTTCCAAGCCACTCCAGCTATCTTGCATCCAGCCCATAGCAGCTTCCCTGGGAGCAGAGATCCTGGCAGGGCACATCAGACCCAGCACACACTCCAGTGCTGCCATTCGGATTAACTATGTGGGGTTTAACTAACAGATGAACTACCCCTGGGACAGGGGTCTGACAGCCAAACTCATTTTCCATGGCTAATTAATCTCACTTACACCCTTCATTTCCTCTGGTTTTTAGGGACCAGCCTTTGTTGGTCATGTTAGTCTTAACTCACAATTAAACCAGAAGTTATTAACATCACACAAAAAGAAACCAAACTCAAAATTACGTTTTTGCCTCCCATATTCAAACTACATTTGCCTGAGTAGTGTCCTGACAACATACTCATGAGTTAGCTCTCATGTCTTAGCAATCATTTACTTCTACTCCACACAAATTCTGCATCATATCATTTTTATTACTAAAAATTATTTTAAATTAGAAATGGAGTCGTGGAGCAAAGAGAAAATTAGCATGCCAATGCCAAATAGTTTTGCAAGTATCCTATGCCCAGCTTCTTTTTGTCACACATACTTTGTGTTTAATTCTTGTTATGAAGTTACTAGGAAATTCTGCCTCTGCTTAGATTCTGTGTTATTCTGGTGTAAGACGCTGCTTGCCTCACTTTTTGTTAACAGATATTTCTGATGTTGTTTTAGTAACCACACTTAAATCTAGGTGCCAAATGCCAGTCTAAGTTTAGAGACATGGTCTGGGCCATTTTGCATCCATATTAATTATAGTGGAAAGCTCAGTAATGACCAGGATACCCCCATATTTTACCTTTCCCAGGTGGGAAGCTAGCTGACCCTGTCCAAAGCAGGTGTAGAAGATGCCCAACATGTGAGCAGTAGGGATAAGCTGAGACCTTGGGCTCCAGTAGGAGTTAAAGCCCCGAATTATGAGCCAAGGCATGAACTCAGGTCCAGGAAAACATATTTTTAACTGTTGGAACTCAGTGATCTTACAGTTCTTTCCAACCTTATATGATATTCAAGTTTCTAGTTATTCACAGGCCTTTCAGAGTATCTGTCTACAACTCTCCATTGCTCTAAGTGATCTCATCAAGATGTCATAGCATCAGTAGAAAAAAAAAATTAACTGACCATGGGTCTTGTGCAGACTAGTGCCAGCAATGTGTTCTTCAAGGACTTATGAAAACAGAAGCTGAAGAGACGTGAAGTGGAAAGAGTTAATGATGTTAATCTGTGCAGGCTCTGAAGCACCTAAGTGGTCAGCAATCCAGGAAGCTGCTCATTTCTGAAGAGTGTTGGGCAAAAAGACAGAGATATTGGCAGAGCAACGGGCTCAAGTGGCAAGCTCACTGAAGCAGAAAGGGAAAAAATCAGATAAGTTGTTTTTGCCATTTGAGTTTTATTGTTTTGTCCAGAAAAGGCCTTTCATACAAAGAAATGTGCTGTGTGAGAGAAACAGGAACCCACAGAGGCAGCTAGTGAGTGGGTAACCCCGTTATACCTACTAAAACCAAATATATATTTCACTGATAAATGTGACATGATGATGATAAAGATCACAGGAGGATGACACTCAAAAGAAATACAAAAGAAAGCACTATCATAAGACAACTTCATATTAGAAAAAACAATAATTGGAAAGCCATAAAAAGCTATTCAGAAGAGCAGAGAGAAATACTAGCACCAGTTGAATACATAGTATAAACAGAAAGGTCGTATCTGCAAATAATTATACAGATAAAAATGGAGCTGTATGGCACCAGACATTTTAATGTAGAAACAGAACCAAGTAGAAAGGGCAAAGGCATTGCAAATTTTTTAATCAGATGTGGGTTACATCTTGAAGGAAAGAAACATACCGTTAGGGAAGCTATGTACAAATCAACACAAAGCAAAGCATTTTATATTTGCACCCATCACAGACAAAGAGAAAAACATGTCAAAAGCACAAGGCAGTGATTTGTGGTAAAGCATATGCAAATATCTAAACAGATCTGGGGAAAAAAAAGACATTTAAAATAGATGTTTAAATGAAAATAAGATGCATCTGTTGAGAAATAAAGTAGATAAAGTTTAGCTCATGCCATGAGATTATTATATTTTGTAAAGTTTGATTAAGAGGATATACAACACAGAGGGCATAGAAAGAAAATTCTGCCAAAGGAAGTATCTGGTTTTCCATACAGGAGGATATGCTTGCAAACAGAGCACACAAAGGTTGATGTGTTTGCTGAAACACCTACTGGTAAAGGACATCTCACAGCTGGAAGAAAAAAATTTAAAAGAGAGGGTATTGCTGTTATTAGCAAGAGTAATTAGTCATAACATTTCTGGGTGTCATCTATTTTCTGAAGAATGCAGAGTATGTGGGTGCAATTGGGTAACTGGTGACTCTGTGCCTACCACAAAGGCACAGGAAGGTGTTACTCAGCCAGCTTAGCCCTGGGTTCTTTCAGCTACAGGCACGTAACCCAAGTGATTATCACTACTCCTGCTATATACAATTGTAAAAAAAGAAAAAAAATAAAAAGCACATCTAAAGTAAAGTTCATGAAATCAGTTTTAGAGGAGATGGATCATGCTCTGGAAATGTTTATTTCTCTTCAGTGACTTTGAGAGGAGTCTGGACAATTAAACTGTGAACAGTTTCTGTTAGGAAATATTAATGCCAGACAAAGCATCAGAAGAAATGCTTTGGAATTATTTTTTGTATCTGTTAGACAAAATAGCCCAAAAAATTAATGTATTTTGAAGTCTTGTTTGTAACACTTGCTTAGTTTGAATGTTTCTAAGTTATTTTCCCTTGCTGCAAGCACTTTTACTCAGAACAGTATATTAAGTCAGGCCCATCACTTTTTATAGGATTAACTAAATGTGACACTAAATACTGAGAAGTGAAGATACTGAAAAATAAATATAGCAATCTTCTAGAAGCTGCTTCGGGCCTGGGTTATCACACCAGATAGCATTAAGAACATGGTCCTGTGTCTAAGTGGACTGTATTGTTGAAGATGTCCAAGCTACTTGCTACTTCTTTAAATTTCCACCCAGTCTTCTCTTCAGCACTTCTCAGAAAAATAGGGAGTGGACTGCAGCCTTGGGTATGCTCTATACACCCAGCACAGGATTTTTTCCTGCAGTTGTGCAATACATCCAACCCTTCCATAGAAACACCACCTAAATTGCATAAGCACATGTGTGCACACTAGCTGCCTCTATATTAGTGAATAAAACATGCACTGAACTTCTTTGCAAGCACTTAACCTAACTTGCAAGAAAACCACAAAAAAACCTGTATTTAAATTATTAAATTTTCTTTCTCTCCAAAATAGAGTAGTTGCATCCAACCTGCCCAGTGGGAATGGTTTCTGATAAATATTAATCCTTAACTGTGTTTGGGAATTGTTTGTCTGGCCCTTATGCTAGTGACTGGACTAACAATTGAGTTTCAGAGCCCAAGAGGGCTCCCCTACATCTATTCAACTGTTTTGGAGCTTGCCAGTATTCATGGTTCTGTACAAAACCTGTACAGAGTTTTCCTTTTGCTAAAGGAGGGTCTTTGGCTGCATGACAGTGTTGTTTATGAGCAGTTTCTGTTCTGATGCAGCATGGAGAAGGAGAGCTGAGGGCTCATGTGCAAGAGCACCTGACAGAAGCAGGGACTCAGGCTGGGTAGTGAGGGAGACACAGGTCTCTACAGGAATGCACAGAGCTCCACACCAAGCATCCAGAAAGGACTGTATGGCTACAGACTTGAATGAGTGTACACAGAGTACTTTTTTCCTCTACATGTTTTGTGTGAGGGAGAAAGGGGGTGGGGAGTAAAAATCACCTACTTACGTAAAGGAAAATTATGAGAAAAACAAATTTTTAATCTCGGGTTTTCCCAAAAACCTCCTGCTAAATTTCCACTGTTTGCTTTCAATTACCAGCCACAGAAAACAATTGCTTAAATCTCTGCCCTTCACATCTAAATCAACAAGCGAAGGTTTAGTTCAATTGGATTTCACAGAGATGACAGGATCTGTCAATAACTTTAACAATGAAGATTTTCTCCTGTGTCTAGTCTTACATGCCAAGTTTCTCTCTGCTTAGCTACAGCCTTAGACATGATCTGTGTAATTCCAGTGCAAAAGCCTAACACAGACTGTTCCTCCAGAGCAGGGAGGGGTCTGTTTTGTATTACAGTTTTATAGCTAGAACAGGTGTTCTAGTCCCCCAGCTCATCATCATGAGGAGCATGCTCCTCTTAATTAAGATGGTCTAGCATTCAGGGATATCTTGTTATGACCCACTTTTGTCTTTAATATGGACAAGTAGAAAATGATAGCATTAGGGGTCAGAATGGGATTTAAAAATCAACCCACAGTTTTGGATTCCATCTGTCTTCCTTGACAACAGGTTACTTCACTGGTGTGGTGAAGCTTCAGGTCAGAAGAAACCAATAACAAAATAGCTTCTCAACTCATAGATACTGAATTCTTGTATATTTTTATATGTCAAAGACCAGGAAAATCTCCTGGCTTGGGAAAGCAAAGAAACAAAACAAAAGGAAATTATACTCTCTCCCAAGAATCACATGCACACCAAAAAACTTGAATACTGAGGAATCTTTCAGCAGAAAGCTCAAAGATTACCTGAGTCAGATTCCTAAGTATCAACTCACATTTCAAACACTCCCTTTTACTGGATAATAGCATGTACAATATGCCCCAAGAAAATTAGCAATTCCTTTACGGTGTTATTAGTGTTAATAGCTAATGAACTATAAAAGCAAGAGACAGTTGTGGAATTGGGATATTTTTTACAATTGATTCATTCAATCTTAATTTGTTTCTGTTTCACTAAGAAGCTGCTACCTTATTCTGAGCTATGACTGTGGCAATTAGCAGCAGTATCCCACTGTGACTGTGAGGCTGATTGCATGGTACATCTGCAGTGGAATGACACTGCCCAAATATCTACTGAAGAGATCAGACTGCTAACATTGAAAATGAAGAATTAGCAATAAATATTTATTTGGCAGCACATTCTGAAATAGACTAGATAATGGCAACATTTTATGGGTGAGAAACACTGTGTCCCTTACTTGTTATACCCACAGTTGTTGATGCCCATTTTAGCTCAGTTGGTCACAGCACAGTGCTAATAGTGCCAAGGTTGTGAGTTCAATCAAAAGGGCCATTCTTTTAAGAGCCAGACCTGGTGCTCCTTGTCCAGCTCAAGTTATTCTGTGATTTTTACCAATATAAATAGAATATTTAGATTTTTGAAACACACTTTCATCTTTCTCTTTTTCTATCTTCAGAATAGATATTCTTTATATTTGAATAGTAACATAACATCTTCCCCAAACTATTACATACCAAAGTGGATAATATTTCAGCATATTCATATTATCATCTTTCCAATACCCATGTCCCACACTGATTCAGATGGAGTTGATGGCAAAATGTAAATTCCATGAAGCTTCTGTCTGAAGTTTTAATAAAAGTAAGTTATTTTATTTAAAAAATGCACAGCAGTTTTCATTATCATATACAAGTGTATATACTTTAAATAAAATAACTATACTATATTTTATTTTTAAAATGCACAGCCGTTTTTATTATCATCTACAATTGTATATACTTGTATATACAGTTGTATATAATACAATTGTATATGCAAGTATATACAATTTAAGAAGTGGATTTAAAAAATCTGTATCTAAATTTTGAAGGTTTTCTGCTGCTCATTCTGAATAATTCATTTTGCAATAGCAGAGAATAGTGCAGTGTGTCACCAGGTTTTTAGAAAGAGTAATAGAGTAAAAGCTATAAGATACTTGGGAACATCCAGATCAATTTGGATATGGTGTTCCTGACAACTTGGAGAGCCCTTTGGAAATGGAAAATTATTAGTTACAAAGTATGGTATCATTTTTTACTTTTTTAGATTCCTGATAACACAGGATAATTGTCTTCCAAAATTTTTTATCCAACTAGTTGGGCTCAAAGGAGAGAAGGGTTGGGATTTTTTTTTCATTCCATTTAATAGGATTTAAATTCCAATCTCAGGGGGAAAAAAAAAAAAAAGCCAATCTTCAGCAAAAAAAAACCCAAAAGCTTTCCCAAGCCCCAGAAACCCTCAGTGGGCTGGCAGAAGCCTCAGTGCTTGAGATGAAGGGTCTCCAAATACAGCACGCAGCCTACAAGTGCAGCTGCCACCCTGAGGAGGTGTCAGATGACTTACAGTGAGTTCACCCGGCACATGGGCTGCCAGTTAATTCAGGTTCCTCAGTGCAGGCAAGAGACAAGAAAGCAGGAGTGAGTGTGTCTGCAGTCATCACCACCATCTCATCTCGCTCTCAACTCCACATCTGATCAGCCCCAGCCGTCCTGAGATCACGTTGACTCCTCTTGTCTTCCTGGGATGGATATAAGGGTATGGTGGCTCTCAAATATTTGAAGAAATTGATAGGTAGCCAAGTGTGAAAAAGGCTCTCTGCACTTGTTGCAAATATTTCACGTATAAAGCAAGAAGCGTTCCCTTTTATGCAAATGCATAAAATCCAAAGTATCATATGTTGAGTGGGAAATATGGGGAACTTTATAAAGTTACATTTTCCTATGCTAGTCTTTACTGGGTAAGTACCTTCACTGGTAACAGTACTTATAGTCCAGTACTGTTACTTTCAAATACTAATTTTTGATGAAAAGATACACATATCCAAAAGAAATTCCTCTCCAAGGAAGATACTTTTTGAAAGCAAACCAAGAACAGGTTTCCTGATTATCCCAAACAGTTGTAAAGTTTTAACAATTCAATAAAAGCAAAATAATTTTGGGATATTTTTTAAAGAGATGAGAGAAGTCTCCTATGCACTTAATTTTTTTGCACTGAAAACTCCAGAACTTTTCTGTTCCCTCAGCTGTGCTAGCTATTAGAAATTACAACTGTTCTGACATGACCTGCAGCAGGTACAGCCCATCTGCCTGGGCACTTCACTAGGCTGGAAAGTCTTCACAGGAGAATACAGACACAACCATGGACTCCAGAAAAAGTCATTCCAGCCTTCATTTATGGGAGCTCAAGGTTTCTTAAAATCTACCTGGTGCAAGCAAAAATGGCATTTGGCATTGAAACCTTACAATTGTAAGAATTCAGCTCATCCAGCAGGAAGAAGTTCTTAATCTGCACAACACAAGATGGACTATACACAGATCCAAGGGAAAAGCTGAAAGCAAGAAAGCCACACAATATTTCACATGACAGTATTTTTCCTCTCTCTAAAATGAGATACTGGGCAGCCAGGAATGCAAGACCAGAGCTGCCAACGATTACACCACATACTCACTAGGCAGCAGGACTGGGATTTCATCCCTGCTTCCAAAGCTGCTCAAAAACTGTATGTGTGCTCCACAGCACTCAGCTGGAACTGCTGCTCTGCTCCCTCTGACTGCCTGACCCAGGAGGGCAGGGGAAGGAGTCCTTTGTGCTCACTGTTCTGCCAGCCACATCAGAGTTTTCATGTCAGCTACAGAGCAAACTAGGAGGCTTGGAGAGTGCTTTCACTCCACATACTCCATGGCCAAAGGACCAGGATGGTCTGCTACAATGCAGGTGTTGGTCAGGCATGTGAGTCTGGCATGCAGAGCCTCTGGCCATGTGGATAAGTAACTTTACCACCAAATTACTGTACAAAAAGTGGTCACTATCACCAAATGCTGGGATTTCACCTTGTTCACCCAGAAGACACCATAGAGAATGATGCTTCAGCAACTGGATTGTTTGAGGAGGCTGCTAGAACTGCAGACTATCTGCACTAAAGGTAGCATCTAACACTGATCTAACACTCAGTAGGGACTGAGTCTCTTTTTCGTGCTGCTAGAGGCACCTGTGTCCCTCAATTGATGGTATAGAAAATACATTTATGTTCATTTACTTCCTATTAAGATGCCCAAAGCCCATAAGCATTGCCCAAAGTAGACAGGCTGGTTTGAACTCATACCTTGAGCAAGATTTTTCTGAATTGAACTTTGCTAACAAGAAAAAAAAATCTGAAAAACAAAATTATTCATAACCTAATTACTCCATGTGGCATGAGGCAACCACTTGATTATAAAAAGTGGTGAGGGGGTAACTGTATCTAAACCTTGGATGAGACAGTGGGACACTTTATGAGTTGGTGCTGCATGCTCCTTAGGAAATGGAGACAAAAAAGCCAGAGAGATCTGTAAAAGAAGCAGGTGGCTTGAACAAAGAACATGACCAAAAAACCAGCTGGGGAAGCAGGAATGCTGGTTAGCAAATAATCTCATAATTCCAGAAATTACCTTCATTTGTGCACTAGGGCAAAACCAAGCTCTTTCAAAAGTATTGCAGCCCCACTCTGAGTAACCAACAGTCCTTTTCGGATACTTAAATCCCAGAATCAGGAATATCAAAAACCTGGGGACTGGGGAAGGCTCCTGAGATGTTTGACACCTGCATTAAATTAAATTAAATTATTCACACCTGCCTATGAGTTGCTTAAGCATAGTAAGATAATTTTTAATTAAGCCACTTCTAAAAAGGCATTTATCTTGCAAACTAGACACTGAACACTTGTCACAACCAATCACTTGCTCCAGATTTGGGACCCCCATCCAATGTCCAACTCCCTCCTGATCTTACAACTTTTTGATACTCATGCAGAGAGAAGCAGTCCAAGGAAAGCAGTGATAGGTACTCTGATTTAGTAATACAGGACAGGTGCTCCTGAAGTGCTTGAAACCGTGTGAAACAGAAGGGGTGTTTGAATGTGAGAATGACTCTCACAGGCAAGAACCCAACCCAGCAGTCTCTTCCTTGCCCTTAAGCAGGTTATCTCTGGTTTGGAGAAAATTCCTCCCAATAGTGAAAGGTTTTGTATTTATGTTTTGTCATCATCTACTTGTAAACTTCTACAGCAATATATAAATGCTGATTTGTCAAAGAAATTTTTCCAAAAAATTATTTTTAAAAATCTTATAAAGTACCACCCTCTGTAATTAGTATAGAGAGAGATGTAAGTTAAATTTAGTAAATGCAATTTGGCTGTGTTGTACTCCTTTGCTTGCACAAATTAAAGTAGCTCTTTGCACACTGTAACTTTCACAAGTCAGTCTGCAGTGCAACAACGTTCAGCATCAGGCAGGATTTAGAACAATTGCTGACTGCTTTTTCAATAAACATGAGTTTTGCATTGATGAGAACTCAGCTGCCTGTCTTGTGGCAGTTTTGTTTTGGGGTAACTCAGTTTCTGCTCTAGTTATAACCCTTACATATTTTTACAAAGAAAATGTAACTGCACGCTGCATTTCTAAAGGTATGTGAGAATCAGCACACTCCACAGAACAGAAGAAACACTGTTTGTAGCAAAGGGTGTCTCTGCTTCTTAGAACTTGCAGATCAAAACAGTCCATTACTTAATTATAGGAAATCATAATAATTACACGTTGCCCACAAAAGTAATTAAGCATTTGTTTTGGTCTTTACCTAAAGGTTCTAGCCAGTGCTACTGCATCTTTTCAAACTGGATAAATTTGAAATGTGTGCCATGAATTTGAAAATGTCATCTAAATTAAATTCACTGTCTCTCTTGCACTGCTTCATGCCATGCAGTAGCATTACTGGACATAAGCAACCATGGGCCCTCAGCTTTTAGTACTCACTTAAAGCAGCCAAAAGTGGTTTCTAAAAAACGTATTTTTGTTTATGAGATGCAGATTAATGTATTTGCTGCCAAAAAAAAAAAAAAAAAGAGCAAATGCTTATGTGATTCCCGAATTCCTAGTTTTAAGAGAAAATATATTGTTCCTTTTAAAATACACTAGGTTAGAAAATAAGATTTCCATTTCTTTCTTATTTTCTGGTGAACATAGGAAAAAAACACAATTTATTGAGGTGTTTCTTATATAAAGCTAAATATTTTTCTAAATAAATTGTGGTTCAGATTTTGTTTAACTTATTCAGCAGACATTGTTTTACAAATTCTTGCTTGCTCAGAAAAAAATTCACTTGAACTCATTTATCATCCAAGATTTTTTCATTATTTTTGTTTAGAAAGAAAACTCTCGTTTAAGGTTATTTTTATAAAATCTGAGTTAGACAAGGTTTTTTAAGTGGAGATATACACTCTTCAGATGTTTCATGGTAATATCAAGAGGTTGACAGGGAGTTTAGAAATATTTTGAAAAGGTTTCTTTTTGTGCCATCTGTTGTATTTAATCCCTATAAGCTAAAGTACTGTGAATCAAAGTTTCTCTTTCATGTTGCGTCAGTCTGCAACTAAATCTTATAGTCCCATCCCTGAAAATAAAAACTTACCTGTATTGTTGCAGATAAATGCTCAGGCTTACATTTGCAACATATAGCTCTTCCATTTGCCACACCAGATAAAACATACTGTGTGTAAATTTGTCATTTAATTATTAAAAAAAAAAAGTCAGAGAAGCAACTTCTCTATATATTTTAATTCATTGGTAACTGAAGATGATTTTTTAGAATTCACAGAATAATGGTGGTGAAATACTAACCATCCCAAATACAAAAAGGGAGGAGTTTTTTTTGTATTTCCATGGGCATGGTTATTGGATTTAATACCGTGCCTAATCAAATAGGCAAGGATTTCACTACAACAGTGACTGAACAGTGAAGCTATTAAATAACTTCCATGGAAGTTTCAAAGGAGGACAAAAGGTAGACACAGCTTGTACTTCATAATTCAATGAGAAGTTTTAAAAAGAGAACTTTTGTATTGTTTCAGGAGTTGCAGATTACTGAAGGAAAAGACTTTGTGCAAACTCACAGGACTAAGGGTGAGTACAGCCATGTGCTGCAGAGGGTCACAGCGTGCTGTGCAGCCCCGGAGTGGTCACACAAAAGTCATGCAGCCTGAACCCTTGGGCCAGGAAGAGAAGGGGACCCAGCATGGAGTGGGGCTGGAGCTACCACTACTACTTTCATGGGAGATATGGGAGTTACCATTAAATAGTTACTGCTACAGTTCCCAGCAGGGTACTGCACAATTCTCCCTCCATAAGGATTGTACCTGAGCAAACTGGCAGCTAAACAGAGCATGGGTGGAAAGATTTACATAATTAAAGAGTTATAACTATCTGGTATCAACATATCAAAACCCCAAGAGCAAATTAGGTCCCTTTTTCCTGTACCAAGCTCCAAAGAACAAAATGGTGACTGTCCCATTCTAAGTATGGCAGAGGAGGTATGGAGAGCTAGGAGCATTTTCTAATTGCTAGTTGTCAAGCACTGTCCAAATAAACTGTTCTGGTACTAAGCTGTGACCAACATGCCTTCATTTGAGATGGCTCTGGATGAATTTGTTGAATTTTGTTTAATCTCTCAATTTTCACCACTGTATTTGTAAAGACTGGGAGCAAAAAGTGATTAAAAATCATAAAAAATATTTTAAAAATACTTCCTTGACTAATACTGTCCAGTATTCATTTTGGGTACTTTGAGATATGCTGGATTTCTATATAATTTCCCATGAAGCAGAGAATTATTTTGGAAGCTATTAAAAAGCTGTGATTTAATTTACATTTTGGCATGCATGGATTTTTTTTGTAAAAAACAAAAACACACAGTCACACCTCCCTAAGCCCCCACCCCAACAAGAAAAACCCACAAACATTTTTACTAATATCTTTGTCCTTTTTTTCCTTTTTTTTGTGGGGGGTAGGGGGAGATTTTTTTCTGCTGTTGAGAAATGTCTGATCATTAATAGAGCACTAGCAAAACAAAGTCAATACCATTTCAGCTTCAGAAGGAACTTGGATGCTGTGAGAAGATCCTGCCGTGCTCTATTTTATTTCCACAACAATATACAACAGCTTTGGTAATTCTGGTAGCTCTTTCAGATACATAACACTTTCAGTATTGGCACACGCTGACAAAACAGTAGTATCTGAGAAGCACAGAAGAAATTCAGTCCCATCTGAGAAGTCCTGGGTGGGGATGAAGGTGGAGGGCAACAGCTCCTCCTCCTCGAGGGCTTTCTGCTCCAGGGTCCCATAGGACCAGCCTTGCCTGCCTTTCATTCAGCGTGCAGTGAAGCTGCTGTGGTTGGTGCGAGGTGGGCATCACTGGTGTCAAGATGCCAATGCTCAGCTCTGCACTCTGGATTTGAGCAGATCCAGACACACCAAGGCTCTTCTCCCAGCATCCATGAGGGACTGGTAGAATGGGGCTGACCAGTTGTCACAAAGAATACAGATCATATGGCAGTGATGCTGATTGGCACAGAAATGGGAACATATAAACTTTCCTTTAGGCACAGATGGCTCCATTTCTCCTGTCAAAATTATTCACATTTTTAAAAAAAATTGTCTGTAGTAAGGAGAGCTGTTAATAGTTCTACACTTTGGATATACATAAAATTATAGCTTTTGCCTCTCATGATGATTTCACCAGCTTTGAATTGCCTCTGACCATTAACTAGAAATTTGCTTGACCTGAGATTAATCTTGAAAGAGAGGAAATGAAAGGTAATTCTGTGCAGGCCTTCCAAGACATGAATTGATACCAGTCTTTGACACAAACAATGTTCTATACAGTGAAATAACAAATGAGCTGTCCTCATCTCCCTGTGAAGTCCCACATCAGTAGTGTTTACTCTGAGATATCTAGGAAGAGAAATGCTTACCTATGCTCATCACTGGCTTTCTCTGCTTCACCTTGTAATAAAGCTAGAGTGCCTCATTTCTACTCCATGTCAAAACATGCCACCCCTGCATGCAATGCGTGTTCCTTAGCAAAATATTGTTCTTCACCAGGAAGACACAGAAGAATCCAGATTATGCAGTGACTGAAGATCTTTTAAGGGAGAAAAGGCAAACAAATCCAATTATTTTTTATAAACATGCAAATGGTTTGTGGTAAAGCAACACTGGAAATTCTCTCTCCTCTACTGATAAAAATGGGAGAAAATACAGCTTCTGCATGGGGAGGACTGAGCCCTCACTTCTCCTAGCATCTGGAAAATAATCTGAAGAAACAAAATTGAGCACAGACATCTGGGTAACCAATGCTCATAATCTCCAGTAGTATCTTCAGGCCTCATGTATGTGTTTGATTTGAAACTGCTGTTATGTGCTTATCACAATGTGGATAAATTAAATTTTCCTTTTGTTTCACTATATATTTACATTCATATCCCTTTGTCATGATTAAAATACTTTTAGGATTACTTCAATATTTCTATGATGCTTGAATAGTTTTGAACTAGTTTAAATATTAGTAAAATTATGATATTTAGCAAGGTTTCAGTACCTTGGACTATCACACTTGCTCAGCAATAAGAAAGGCAAGTTGGACTTCTGCTCAGATAAGAAAGCAAACTGGGCTTCTGCTTTGAAATACTTCCTTCAAGCTGAGCCTCAGAGCAATGGCACACCAGCATCAAATCAGTGGGATCTTTGGGACTCCTTGCCTTTCATTACATGTCACAAAAGTTTTCCTTTGAACTAGCAACACACTGCAGCCACCTGATCTAGGAGGAATTTATCTGTGTGGAAGCCAGAATGACTCTGTTCTAGTCCCGGGATCCGAGCCGAGCTGAAGAGAGCTGTCCATAGGGCCAGATCCTCAAAGGACACTTGCTCTATCTGCAGGAGCCTCTCCTCCCCGCCCTGCTTCATCCCGAATTCTAGTTTACCCGGGGTCACTTCAAGGCTGTCTCAACTCCCCTTCTTCCTGCCCCTGCTGCCGCAGTCCCCTGGGAAAATTGGGGTTTCCCCAATTTCTCCGAAGTTCTCCCCAAGGTTTCCCCAAAGTCTCCGAAGGGGAGACGCGCAGAGGGAGGCCCGCGCCTCTGCAGCCAGCGCTTGTTGCGGCTGTACCGAGAACCCCGCGCCCAAATCATGGGACACTTCTCCCCTGGAGCGGGGGAAAAGCGGCGCCCCGAGGGGCCGAGCCGTGCCGGGTGCCGCAGGTCTGCCCGCGCCGTGGCTCTGACCTGTTGCTTTGCTTTGTACACGCAGAGCCGCCTGCCCGGGAGTTTACCGCGGTAATCTGACACGTGTGAAAGGAGAGGGATGCGCTTCCCCTCTCAGCGCTTTCAAAGGCGCCCGGTGCTGGCAGAGCCGCCGGGCCCAGCCCGGGGACCGCACCTGCTGGATGCGGGCACTCCCGGGGGGGCGGCGGGAGCGCCGCCCGTAAGGCGATATCCCTTTCTTGGTGTAACGCGTTAGCTACGACTGTCACCACGGCGTCTCGCCCCTCGCCAAAAGCCGAAAGCCTGGGAGAGCTCCAGGTGTACAGGATCTGGGCGAGACCTGGGATGTCACACCACCCGTTCTCGCAGGGCTCACCCTGGGGCAGACCCGCAGGCGCTCCCGAAAGGTTCCCCGAGCGGGGCAAATCCCCAGGGGCCGTGGGACAGCCTCCGCTTGTCCCTGGACCGCCCCGCCTGGCCGTCCTCGGCCCGACCCCGGAGTGGAGCACGGCCCGGCCCCTGTCCGAAGAGAAGCCCCGAGCCTGAAGGGGGGCGGTGGGCACAGCCCTGAGAGGGCAGAGGGAGCCGAGCGGGCCTGCCTGCCCTGCTCGGGGGGTAGCACCCATCTTCCGTGCCCGGTCCGGTTACCCCGGGAGCGGGATAATCCCAGACCCCCTCCCGCCGCTCCTCAGGCCCCCACCGACGGGCGGGCTTCGCTTTCAAGGCTCGGCTTGGCAGAGGCTGCTGAGCAGCTAATAACATAACAACCCTGCTTTGATCAATTCGAACTAATTACCCCTCTTAATTAAAGTCTTTAGCGATTGCCTCAGTGTTTTGGCAAGGGCGAGGAGAGCTTTGCCGTGCGGCAGCGCCAACGCCGCGCTCCCCGCCCGCCCGTCCGCGCCGCAGCCCCCGCCGCCGCAGTCACTCCTTGGCAAAGGTTTATTTCCATCAGGTCAACGAATTCTTTTTTTTTTTTTTTTTTTTTTCTCTCCACGTGCAAGAATCAATGCGAAATTCAAATCCGTACATAGAGAACAGTTGTGTCCATATAGATACGATATTCAGGGGGAGAGGGAGAGGAGGGAACCAAGAAGGGTAGGATAACCAGCAGACAGCGGAGGCAGGGCAGGATCAACACAAGGGGAATATATATATACATCGAAATAATTAAAGTGGTGCAGCATTCCCGGCTCGAGTAATACAGTTTCCCAAATAAATACAGCAGAAATTGGCTTGGCGCTTTTTGTTTTTGTTTTGTTTTGTTTTTAACCATCTCTCCACCTGAGATGCAACGACAACATAAAAAGTAGTCTGTAAAGAACAAAGGAAAAAGTAAAAAAAAAAAAAAAATAGGAAACAATCTGTCCCATTAACGTTAGTGGCGATATAGAGCATAATACACAAAACCGCTTATAACAGGTGCATGCAAGGAGGCGCCGGGGCTCGCTCGGCGGGGCCGGGGCCGCCCCTCACGGCTGCAGCGGCGGCGGGCCCTGCAGCAGCGCCCCGGGCGGGGCCGGCGGCTCCGGCCCCCCCAGCTCGGCGGGGGCCCGGGGCAGTCCCAGGGCGCTGTCATGCAGCTTACGGACGTGCTTCTTGAGGTCAAAGTTCCTGCAGAAGCCTTTGCCGCAGGTGGGGCAGGTGAAGGGCTTCTTGTCGTTGTGGGTGTGCATGTGGAAGGTCAGATTGTACACCTGGTGAAAAGCCTTGTTGCAGATATTGCACTTGAACTGCTTCTCCCCGCTGTGAGTCAGCTTGTGGTTTTTGTAATTGCCTGGGAATGAGAAAAGAAAGGCAAATGGACCTGGATTTCAAAGACGGACAATGAAAAGACAAGAAAAATAAAAAAAACCCCACCCGAACTCTGTCCCATCACCAGAGTTCGGCTTTAGGATGAAACGACCGCAAACCTCCTGCCTTCTCTCCATCCTCCCCGCGGCTGTTACACTTAGCAGACGACAAAGAAAGGATCGAATAAACCAAAATCACGACAATTGCGGAAATACAACCACGGGGTTTAGACTTCACAGCAACCCAGGAAGAAAAAGTAGCTAAATTCTTGTATTTGGAAGGGGAAATAAGAGGAGAATTCGTTTGCCGAACCGCGCTGGAAGCTTCATGTTGTGGTGAAGGGAGAACAGACACTTCCAGCCGAACGACTGCCCTGCCGTTCCCCCGAACAGAGACCTCTGCCCCGCGTCGTGGGGCAAGACATGTGTCGGGGCTAGCGAAACTTAAAATTACCCTCAATATCTAATAATAAAACTTGAACACAAAATTAACTCTCCACCACTCTCCCTGTCGCAAATTGTCCCGACACTTGACCTGGCTTGGGGAAGGGGAAGCCGGGGAGGAGAGAGGGTGCTGGAGACTGGTACCTTTCTGGTGAAATCCTTTGCCACAAAATTCACAGACAAATGGTTTATAGCCGGCGTGTATTCGCGTGTGCGTGTTCAGGGTCGAGCTCCGGTTAAAAGCTTTGCCGCACTGGTTGCACTTGTGTGGCTTTTCCTGGAAGGAAACAAACACCAAGTCACGGCTTGTTGGCTGTCCTGAGGGTTCTGTGTTCTGTTTAGCGGGATTTTATGAGCTGATTTGCGCAGTTCTATGTGTTCAGCTGACGGCTCGCTGGTGCCGGTGCGGGCATCCCGCCGAACCCACCGCGCTCGGGACAAACGAAACGTGCCCGCGGCTGCGGGCTGGCCGCCCCCCGCGCCGCTGCTTCGGAGCTCGCCCAAAAACGTGAGTGGAAACTCTCGGGCAGGGAGGAAGGGACAGGGGATGGGCTCACCTGGGTGTGGATGATCTTGTGCCGGCAGAGCGTGCTCGCCTGTCTGAAGCCCTTCCCGCAAACTTTGCAAACAAAGGGTCTGGCTCCCGTGTGCACCGGCATATGGCGCGTTAAATTATAATGTGCATTAAATACCTTGAAAGAGAAAGGAGACAATAAAATAAAATGAAATTGCGATTAGAAGACGAGAGTGCCAAGGGGGAGCCGTCGTTTAAAAATCAAGCAAGCGACAAGACAGCCGGCGGGAAGACGGATAGGGACAGGAGGCTGGGGAAGGGAGGAGGCTACGGTGCTACTTGCCTTTCCACAAACTTCACACGTGAAAACTTTGGGCTTGCTGCTCGGGGAGCCGCGGCTGAACTCCGACGTCTTATAGGCGATTTTTTCCGTGAGGATCTGAGCACTTTCTTTCATGTAGTGCTGCAACTGAGCCTGCGATAAGTCCTTGAAGGCCACCCCCGCCGGGTACTTGTCCACGGTCGGTAGCACCAGCTTGTTCCGCTCCGCCAGGTAAGCCTTGGGCTGCGGGTGCAAGGGAGAGCTGAGGAAATAAGAAGCCACCGGGTGGATGTTGACACTGGAGGACGGGTGACAGGGGCTGTCGCCTCGGTTGAAATAGCACAGGGCTCCCATGGCGTGGAAGGAGGAGTGATTGACCACTCGGGGTCTTACCAGTTTGTACTGCTGCAAGGGCAGGGCATCGCGGGGGAAATCTCCTTTCAAGCTCAGGGCACAGTTCAAGAGATCGCCGCAGCTAAAGGAGGGCGAGGAAGAGGACTCTAAGTGAGCCTTCCTGGGTTCCGCTCCAGCCACCGCTGCTTTGGGCAGGGTATCGTACGCCACCGGGACAAAGGGGATCATGCAGGGGATGGAGGAGTTGAGGTGCAGCGGATGCTTGGGGTCGCCTTTGGCCACGGAGCCATGGAGGAGCTGCGGGACGGGGATGGAGCGGGGCTCTGGAGTCCGCGCCATGATGCGCTCAATGGAGAAGGCGAGTGGCTTGGGCGTGCTGATCATGTTGCTCCTGGCAGACAGGCTTTCTCTGGACGGAGGAGTCGCTAGGATTTTGGTCGCCGTGTGGTTGCCACTATTGTCCATGGCTGAACTGCATTTGTTCTCCCGGTTTGAGCCGCTCTGGTAGACGCCTCTTTTTTTTTTTTTTTTTTCCCTTTTTTTTTTTTTTCTTTTCCTTTCTCCCCTCTCTCTCTCTCTTTCACTTTCTCTGCCTCTTTTCTTGTTACTGATCTGCGAGGAGGGAGACCAGCATTGCCGCCGCCACCATCACCACAGCCTCCGCCGGCGGAACCAGCCTTCTCAGTCCAGTGGACTCATGCCAGCCCATCACAGTTTACTTTGGCGCACCAATGACTCGGGACAATCGCTACTTATTTCTATCAATAGAAAGTGTTGTGTCAATAACGCAGCCAAGATCTCGCCAATCGTTAACTTCCAAGAGGAGAAGGTAAACTAGATAATTGCTCAATTCGCTTCCAACAGTCAACAGGAAAAGTTTTTCCCCCCCAGCAAGCGGCTACTTTTCATTGGCGCCCGCGCCTCCCCCGCCCAGGGAAGGAGGTGGCCCTCCCTCCTTCTCGCCTCTCTCCCCTCTGCCTCCCTCCCTCTCGCTTTTTATTATTATTATTTGCAATCTGCTTAACCAGGCTTTAGAGGCCAAGCAAATCCGAGATCAATTTTCTTGTTTGGCTTTAAATGACATCATCTAAAATCATTGTCCAAGTGCTAAATGGGGATGTGAAACCCAATTCAAGGGCAAGCGCCAGGGTGTTTGTCAAACAAGGTGCTGCAGAAGAAGCGGCTGGAGGGGAAGCTGTTTGTTTCCTTGCCACTTTCCAGCCCGAGCTCTCTTTGTGCGTGCGTACGTGTGTGTGTCTGAGGCAGGGAGGGAAATGGCTGCTCTGCTCCTGGGACTGCTCCTGGGACTGCTCACTGCTTTAAAGAACAAGGTCAGGTGGCGGTGAGCTTTTGGAAAACACGGTAGACAAATAAGCGGGGGACTTGCAACAAGCAGACGGCGAGACCAGCGCGTGGGGATGCAGGAACATCCCGGGCCAAATGGAGCGAGTGCTTGGGAGCAAAAGGATGATTCAAAACCTGGGGCGGGGGAAGAGAAGAAAAAGGAGGTAGGAAGAAGGGGTGCCTTTTGAATCCGAAGCATTATTGATATATCTCTGTATTTTTGTGTATATATATACATATGCAGCCTGCATATGCACTAAATATAGCTTCTGTGTCCTTACAGAATACACTCACAACACAAATACCGAAAACTCAGGGCTGGCACAGATACACGAAGAAATATACAGCTCACACACTGTTTGTAGATACATATGCACCTAAACAGATGCAATCTCCATGTATTTAATAGAAGCTTGACGGCCCTGTTCGGGTGTTCGTCCTGTCAGCGAAGGGGGTGCCTGGGGAGATGAGAGGGGCAGCAGTGGCTACGGGGCCCTCTGTGTTCCCGCCCACCCCACCACGGGACAGTTCGGGTCAGGACAGGGTCCCGTTCCTCCCGCCGGCCTGGGGCTCACTCGGCTGGTGGCTGAGGGGTCGCTACCGCAATAACAGCCAGGAGACACCGAGGGTCCCTCCGTCCCCGCCGCCCCCGGCAGCGAGCGGCCAGGCCGCGGCCTCAGCGCAGGGACCCGTGCAGCTGCTCCCGTATCAGAGGTCTCGCACTGCCCTTCTCGGGGCAGCGGGAGAGAGGCGGGAGGCCTCGGGTTTGCTGATGGAGAGAAGGCTCCAGCGAGGCAGGGAGGCCCGACCCCACAGCTCGGGTTCCAGCCCTGGAACCGGCACATGGCAGTGTCTGCCCCGCAGCCGCCGGCCCGGGACAGCCGTCCTACGAGGAGTGAGAGCAGGGAGGAAGGGCTGGGGCTCAGGGGGAAAGGGAGAGAGACATGGGGAGACGGAAGGAGGGATGGAGGGAGGCATCCTTGCCCCCGGAGCTGTGACCTGTCTGTTGCGGCCTCAAGCCACCGCGGCTCCTTTTGAGGAGAGCAAGGCAACGGCTGTTCCACGACGGTACCTCCGCAGCCGGGAGCTCCGTGCGGGGCACGGAGGAAGAGAATGTCCTGCGGTCCCCAGGACACACGTCGAACGACGGGCAGTGGCCCGGGCACCTCTCCCTGCGACCTCCGTGTCCGGCCCGTCCCTCCCGTGTCCGGAGCTTAGGCGGGGACAGGAGCAGGGGCTGGCCTCGGGATGGACACAGCCGTGCGGGCAAGCGTGAGGATCCGCGATGCCTCTCCGGCCCTGCTCCCTGCTTTCCCCTGCCCGGGGAACCGCTGACCGGGGCTGCACCGCTCACGTTCTTCTCCCCCGCAATTCCCCGCGGCAGATGGGTCGGGGCGCTCAGACCGTCATTGCTGTCCCGGATCGGGTTGCTGCAGCCGCCCGCCTTTCACCTGGAGGAAGGAAGGAAGGAAGGATCGTGCACCGGCGGGGGGACGCAGGCGGCCCCCCAGAGCCGTGAGGGGCAGCTGCCTCGGGCTGCCCCCTTCTCCGCACTGTCGGTGTCTCTCTCTCTTACTTTGTGTCAGCCAGAGGAGATTTTCCTCCTTCAGAGCAATTTACATTTAATTCAATCTAGGCAAATTTCCTCTTGATTGGTGCTGAAGAAGGGAATTATTGTTGAGTGGGTTTTAGAGGGTTCAAATCTCATATACTTAATATGTTAACAGCTTGTTCTTAACTGGTCTTTTTGGGATTGACTTTTTGACAAGTGTTTAAAAGTAAAATATGTAGTGTCATTTGAGCAGGGTAAATATCCCAAAGCAGCAATTACAGCCCTGCCATTGCAATTATACTGGTCTACTCAATATTGAGATGCACTTTTGAAGAAGCGATAGCTTTATTATTCAGTACTTCCCTACGAATATATCTCCCTTTCTTTCGGTACCTCTCACGATAATTTATGTAAGTGCCAAATTTTCCTTAGCGATCTAAAAGCAAAATTTTTTGGGGGCGGGGGGGCGGGGGGACGTCATCGTCTTCTGTCTCAGAGATGGAGCCTTGCTAGGTGTTGCTGTTGCCGGCAATATCGATAAAGTCACTAAAATCAACCTCGATTTATCCTTTTAGTCCTGTCTGAGTTTTGCCTTGCTCTCCGACCGCATATTTTTTTTTTAAGTTTTACATATCTGCCGAGCGGCAAATATCCCGCACTCGTGCTGGCGTTTTTCCCGAGGCAGAGACATTTACAGCCTCTGAAAGGGGCAGTAAGGAACCTCTCGGCCGGTTTCTATCTGGGAAGCACGGCGGGCCCGGGCTCCCTCCAGGCTGGCAGCACGTACCGAGTCCCAGTGGAAGGGGCTGAAGAAGCCTGCCCGCCGGCCTCCCGCAGTTATAAACCATCGCAGAAATTAAGGGCAAAAGTTTTGCCTCGAGTTGATTTTGTGCTCTGCCCGGGAAAGCTGCTGTTCTCTTTTTCCCCGTAATCGGCTTTGTGTTTCATTCGTTCCTAAGGTATGTTCTTGATATTGCTCACTTGCATTATTATCATAACGTATCTCTACATGCACTCAAAATCCGAGTCACCAGCGAATTCATCTCTTCGTCAGGATTACTTCAATCCGATCCCAGAGGCGATTAGAGGGAGGTAAAATACCGCCTTAGACCCTAATCTTTAATTTCTTCCTCCTTAATAAAATGAATAATTCCATTGCGTTTTTAAGTAAAAAATGAATTGAAAAGGATAATAACTCCGCTAACCTTCTGTTGCTTGTATTAATATTTTCCTGGGAGTATTTTACCGTAACCCTCCTGCCCGAGGGAGCTGCTCCCTCCGTGCGCCCGGAGCCGGCTCCCCACGGCCGGGTACGGGCGGGGACGGCAGCATCCCTCCTGGCTCCGGGACGCCTCTGGGCAGCCCGAGCGTGCAGGGAACCAGGGAGGTCACAAAACATCCTTCTGGCCACGACATCAGCGGGCTCGATGGCGGCTGGACAGACCCTGATAACTGTTATTACTGTTGTGATAGTCGTCATTAATAGTGACACTGTCGGGATCCTCTGCTAAAGCTTGGGTTTGCTCTCGCTATGCATCAGTCCAAGACGGTCCCTCCCGAGCCGCCGGAATTTTGAAGAGGTGATTTACCCCGACACGAGGGACACCGCGCTCCCCCAGCCGCAACGCCGCCGCCCGCACACCCCGGATCGCGGAACGCGTTTGCCCTGGCTTGGTACAGTTCGGAACCAGCCCCTGGCTGCCGCGGTGCTGGAGGGATGCCGCTGTTCATTCCTACTCAGAACTTGTCCTTTACTGTATGTTTGAAGGGAAGTAAAAAATACGAACGGGAGAGTTACAGCTGGGGGAAGTGGACCAGCCGCCCTCACAGTTTATCACCACCTGGCGCTGGGGGAGATCCGACCCCATCCTTTATGGTGGGAATCTGCTGCTACCGCCCCCCGCCCGGCTGCTGGGGTGGCCGCGGCTCCCTGGCCCACCCGGCCCCGGCCCCGGCCCCGGCTCCCGTTCTGCTCGGCGGAGGTCGGCCCAGAGCCCGAGCACACCTCGCAGCAGCCCCAGGTTCTGGAGCGTGGGCAAAGGCGCTTGGCCTTTCCCAGCTTTAAAGTTGTAACACTTCGGCGTTTTCTCCACTGATCATTTTTCCAGTGGAAGAAAGTAAGAGAAATATGTGCGTGCGTGTGTGTATATATACCTTCCGAGACTAAGTGTAATCTTCCCATACAGTGACGGCGTGTTGGCGTCCTTCTATAGCAGTTCCACCGCAAGCAAAATAATAAAGTATTGCTATTTGTAACCGAATCCATCACAAAAGAAAAACATTTAACGCTGACCCGCAAAATACAAGTGCTCCCGGAGGTAAAACAAAGTTTGGCAGTACAGTACATTTCGTACAGACCCCCCTAAATGGAAAACCAAACTGGTGCAAATTAAGCCTTTTCATGTATAAAGCCTTTAATCACATATAAACGAAATTACAAGTGACCCTCTAAGGCAGCGCTTCCGGCCCTCCCGTAATTCATGCGAGCGATTTGACTAAGTGTGCCAGCTCCGAACGTGGGCTGCAGCTATCACGTCTAATCTAATCAGTCCGCCTGTGAGGGGACCCGGCGGTGTCATCAACTCCAAAGGGCCCTTGGTGGAAGTGGCTGGGAGAGGCCAGCGGCAGCTGGAGCCATGAATGACACTTTCTCATTTGTTCCTTTCCCAGTTCAACAAATGTTTAGTCCCGTTACTGCTAAATGAACGCCTTGCGCTCTTTGGCTGGGGGAAGCTATTTATTTTTAAGATTCCTGAATAGGATCAGGAGCAATTAACTTATTTTTTGTTTCCATTTTCTGTCGGTGTATTGGGAGGTAACCTGGAGCAAAGCGAAGAGCCGGTCGCTGTGTGGGCGCCCGTGTGCAGTATTCCCGGCACCGGGATTCGCCGGGCTCGCCATGGCGACAGGAAGGTGTCCGCCGGACACGGAGCGGGACAAAACCCCGCTCGTTTATGGCGGGACGCGTTTCGATGTGCCGCTGCTGAAAGAGGGGGAGAAGCCGAGTGAGAAAGGTGAACATAAGAGCGAAAGTAGCAGTCGTGCTCTGTCTCAGCGGACGGAGCTCGGCGCCCCTACCCGGGAGCAGACACAGGGGACAACTGAGCCACCCTCGGAAGTGAGGGGGGAGGAGGAAGAGATGGGCGCGACACGACAATACACCTGCTAAGGCCGAAAACAAACTTTCGGCGTGCGTGCGATTGATTTTTCTGTTTGTTTAGCTGCATTTTCCCCCCAGTCGCTGTTAAAGCCAAGTCCGGCCGTGCCGGAGGGAGGCCGGCCGTGGTGTCTCTGCGGCTCCCGGAGGCGTCCCGGGTTCCGTCCCTTTGGCACAGAGGGAGCCCCGCTCCCGCCCGCTCCCCGACCGCCCCGCCGCTGCCGTGCGGCTCCCATGCTGACAGTCAGACATCTGACTCAGCCCCCCTGGGGTGCCTGAGGGGCATTCCCTGGGCAGGAACCCGCCCCACAGCCTTACACTCGCTCCCCGGCCCCCGCGCTCATCGCCTCGTCTCTCGTGGAGCCGCACTTGCTGCCCACGCCGAAGCTGACGCTGGCGCCCCGCCCGCCCTCTGCGCCGGGGTCTGGGGGTCTCAGGAGGAGTTTCCCAAAACCTGGAAACACCCGGCACCTGACCAAGACCCCTCGGGAGCCCAGGAAGCGCTGTTGTGGGTGCCGTGTCCACAGGGCCAAGGAGGGAGGGAGGGAGGGCGCTCCGCTGGGCGCCTTCCATGAGCAGCGGTGCCCGGGAGCCACTCGCCCTCTCCCTCGGCTGCTCCTCCAAAGCCGCTCCGGTTCCTGCGCCGGGGGCTGCGCTCCGCTCCGGGTCGGGGTTAAAGGGAGGGGTCGCTCTACGAGCGGCGGTCTCGGCGGCCGGACCCGGTGCGGGCTCAAAGGGCGCGGCCCGGGCCGGCGGCTGTGCTCATCCGGAGCTGGGAGGCTCAGTGCCCCAGCATCCCCCTGCTGCCGCGGGGCTGCCCCAGCCGCTGCCTTGCCTATCGCCTCCTTGTCTGGGGTAAGCGACAGCCGAGGGCAGCGAGCTCTTGGCTCCAGCACCCTTTGCCCGGCGGCGGGAGAGCTGCAAGCATCGCTCCCCGGTCCCGGCCCCGAGCAGCGCTCGCAGCGGCGGCTCGCACCTGGTCGTGACTTCAGATTCGGCTGCTAAAACCCCGTTTGTACCACTGAGACTCAGGGGAAATGAATTAAACGAGGCCTCTCCTGCCCCTTTCCGAAGGGCTCCCTGCACACCCCGCGCCCGCGTAGGAAGAGCGGAGGTGCCCGCGGCGCCCCGGGAGAGCGCGGCGCTGTTTGCCTCGCCCGAAGGCTCACAGCGAGCGGGGATGCTGCCCGCTCGGGACGGGCACACAGCCGCGCTTAAACACGGCCCAAGTTGGGATGTAGAGGCGGCCCCTACGCCCTCCCTCACCGGGCACTGCTGGAGGCGACGGTGCCTAACGCTGGAGCTGCCACGCTGTACTCACTGGTACTCTCAAGCATCGTGTTGGTTCACGGTTTCACAAATCTAGGTACTAAAAAAATGAGTTGCATTTGGAAGAAATTAAAGGACATCTGAAGCACTGTCTTTTCTGTACCTGTCATCCATTGATGTCTGCTGTGCTGTGTCTTTAACAATCCTGTACTTTGTGACTGAGCTAATTTGTTTCCCAAACATCTTAAACTTCTTCATGGTTACATAATCTGTTTTTTTTTTTTTTTTTTTTTTTTTTTTTAAATTCTCATCATCTTTGTTTTGTTTTTTTTGTTTGTTCGTTTAGCATTTCCTTACTCATCTCTCTCTTTCTGACAAATATATCTTGCAAGTACTGCAAGCAGAAGAAATTGCATAGCAAAGTGCTTGACATATGGGGTGTCTGGGTATAATACTTTTTGAAATTTGAGTAACTCGGGCCCACTTCAAGCCACAAAAAGTCATAGTCCTGTCTTGTTCAGGTGGGTTTTTCCTTATTTTTTAAAAAAATTATGTCAGGATGTAGACAGGATTAACTGCTCCCTAAGGCATAGGGAGCTGGGGGGACTCCCCTGGGTGCCTGGACAAGGTCTCACCAGTCAGGGCCAGTCCCACCACACCCAGCCAGGGAGCAGAGCAGGGGAAGAGCTGGTGGCAACTCAGAGATCATTAACATGTTTGTGATGGTCAGAAAGCTCTGAAGTCAATCTCTGGATCAGGTTCTAGACAAACAGGGCCCATGAACAAGCACACGGGGGCTGTAGCTGAGGTGAGAATCCAGCATTCTTCCATCACTGGGGAAGAGGCTGGCAGCCCTGAACAGAGCAGAGATTGAGTCCCTGGACAGAGGCTGTGGGTCTCATGGTCCTTATCAGGACCATGATGGCCTACAGTCTCTTGAGGATCTGACAGGTGAAATTAATATAACCTACTCTGTAATCATCCAAGTTGATAGGAAGAGTTGTTTGCCTCATCAGGAAATCCTTCTTGGCATGGGGGCAGCCTGGGACAGAGGAAAAGCCCCAAGGGGAGGTAAGTGGCAATCACTGTTTCCCCAGGGCTTTTGGATAGCAGGGCTGGGCAGAGAGGATAATGCCAGGTCATTCTCTGTGGAAGGAGACAGACCCATCACATACCTCCTGGGTTGTGCTGGTGACAGGCACTTCTGTCCTGGTGTTCCTAGGTCCCACTCCAGCTCTATACTCTGTTAGTGGCTTGATAAGGATAGTGTTCAATTTAGATGTTGCTTCCTACTCTTGTGTCACCTTGGAAGCTCAAAAATCGAATGCCTTCTGGTGAAAGTCCTGCACAGACCTGGCACTATGGCAGCAGGAGGCCTTGGCAAGCACTGCAGGGCCACTGAAGTGATACCTGCCTTTACCTCTTTACACCTGGCTTCTCCACAGGTACCTCTGCTGGGTCTAAGGAATGCCAGGATGGGGAGAGGAGAAGCAGGGAGACTTTTGCAGAGCTGAAACTCCCTCTGTGCCTGACACTGATCTCTCTGCTTCACTGGGTTTAGGAAATGGGTGTTACATTGGACAGCCTGGCTTCCTCAGACCCTGCTGTCTGCGCCAGCCAGGCTGGGGCTGAGGCTGCAGCTCCTGCCCAGGTTATCCTTTACCAAGGCTGGGTCTCAGCCAGAGCCCCAGATGGCCCTCCAAGCATCTTCAGCTTCCACACACCAGCACAACTAGGAAAAATGACAGGAAAGGAATATACAATTATTTTACTGCTGTCAAAACCTGAATCAGCCATCTAGCAGCCTGGCAATAGGGAAAAATAATGCTTGGCTTCCCTGTGCCTCCTTCAGACCAGCAGAGATGGTGATGAAAAGCTGAGCAGAATGGTCTACCTTACCAGCTCCCAGCTCTTCCTTGTAGCTGAATTCACCTCAGCTCATGGGATGATTAGGCTGGTTTGCCACAGAAAGAAGTTGTCACTTAGGCTTTCTCTGTAGACACCTAGGAGAAGTATAACTTGCCCTTCCCTGCCTGGCTGAGCTTCCAAGTGTGCTGAAAGCCACTTTTCCCTGCAGCTCTCATCCTCAGTTCCTGCAGCCCTGCCTGCTTGCAATAGACCCCTGAAATCCTACAGACTGTTCTTGCACAGAAACCTCACATCAACCTTGTAAACCCACACCAGTTCCTCAGTGAAGTCCCTCAGGTATAATGCTATGGCTCAACAAGGACCTTGGTAACCTATTATAACTTCTCTGGGTGTCATCTGTGTTCTTTCTGGTTTTGTGTGCATAAACTCAGGAATTAGTCACACTTCCACAAAACAAACAACATCAAAAAAAGGCTGCTGTGTTTTTATAAGCTGTGTGAGTTTTGACTGATGAAAATTTGAGTTCTTTCTAGTTCATCCTGAGGGCATCAAAAAGCAGGCAGTGGGTCCTGTCTGTTCATCTGCTACTGAGAGATTTTTGATTGCTTTTTTCCTTTATCAAGGCATTGTGTCCTTGGGTACTTTTTTTGCTATATATATCTGCCCTGTAAAAGAAATGTATTTGCTACAAATCACTATGTAAATGAAATAATTCAAAATCCTCATTCTCATGAGGAATCATACAATGGTTCAAATAGTTTGAAATACTGAAAACATCTTTTAATTGTAGAATTCTATACAAACTTGGGTAGATACATAAATGGCCACAATAAAATGTGTTCTTATTGCCTGAAAATGTTCACAGAAATACAAACGTAGATGGCAAGCTTACTGACATCCAACAGGATGAGATATCTTTAAACTTGCAAAATGAATAGACATGACACTCCTAAGCAGTTTGTATGTGTTTGGCTGTCCTTGAAGTTCTTCTGCTTATATACCAACCTCAATATACAAAGAACCAAGATTAAATTTTTAATGCACATCACATAATAATGAAAAATTAAGCACAAAAAAAGGTGAACAAATTGTAATCCTGAAAATACTTTTTTTTTTTTTTTTTTAACCTAGGGCATTGACTCATTCCAAGTATGATTTCCTGTATAGTTATGTTTTAAGTAAGACATACACCTTGTTTCTGCACAGGACATCAATATCAGATGGAGATACAAGAATGAACAGTAGCAAACATAAGGGAAAGAAATGTAATCACAAGTGGAACTCAAACTCCATGCCAGTGTTCTTGCAGCCCTAAGCAAAGCTATACATAAAAATATGCTACAACCATTAGTCTCAAAAAGTCCTTGGCACTTTTCCTCTGATAATCTTACTTTCTTTTTTTTTAATGGAGCAAATTACATTTCTGCACCGATATCATAAGGCAAAACTATAAAAGCAATTACAAGGACAAGTTGCCAAAAAACCCCAAGGCAAAGATAAACCCCACCCTCAGACCATCAGCCCCCAGCTCTGAAGGCTTTGTGAAATAAAATCATCCCTCCTCCTCATCACTGTCTTTCATTGTAATGCCCTGAAGTCCTCCTGTATCCGTGACCGAGACCGTGGCTTCCTCCACGGTCAGCCGGCTGTGCACGGCGTCGTAGGTTTTGCTGTTCAGCGTCCCCTCCATCACGCCTTGCAGCCTGAAGTCTCGGTAGGTTTTCTGTGGCAAAAGCAAAACACCCTCAATTGGACTCCAGCAAGTCTCTCCAGCAAGTACTCTCTCAGTACTCTTTCACTAAACACTGGCCATTTCTAGCATGCCAGGGCACAGGTTTATTCCTCCTGCAGGTTAAGGACCTCCCTTGGTAACGATTTTGCGGTCTTAGTTTTGTTTCTGAGATTTCTACAAACTCTAAAGATTCTAATTTTATGGTCATTCCTTTAAGAGATTCTATTTTGTTCTGCAGCATACTATAACTGCTGATTTCTCAGTAACTTCCATTTCTTTCATTAATTCAATAAGACACCAGCTGAGAATTTTTCTAAATACCTATTGAAATGTGAATGTGGCTACAGGTAGTTCAGTTCTGTCATTTCACAGAAAATGTAAATGCCTAACTTCTTCCCCATAGTGCAATTTTATTTATATTTCTCTATACATTTCTATGCCAAATGTGGGAAAGTAATGATTATAATTACATTATAATATATATACTCTAAAAATGAATGCAGATTATGATCTATACTATGCAGTGTCAGAATTTCTGAGGTGACTACCTAGTTAATTTATATTCTAAGTCTCTACATCTTGATTTGCATCTACTCTTTTTTTTCATTTCAAACGATTTTCTTTCCCTGGTATTCATCCTTTCTTTGTTTGTTTTTCCATCATGTAAGAATTCTGAGTGGAATTGTTTTATTCATCAATGCTATGTTCAAGTAAGCACATGGAAAAATCACCTAGGTTATTCTTAAATTGTAACACATTTGAAATAATCTTTCCTGATGTTACCCTTAAAGGCTTAAAAAGGACAAGTTGATCTAGGTAGTTTCTTATTTTGTGTATGCTATCACTACAAATTCTCAATGTTTTGGAAGAGAATATGGGGAAAAGAAAATGGAAGATAATTAAGGGCTATCAGGCCCATTCCTTTGCCTGAGGAGGAGACCACGTACAACCCTTAGAGAAAGAAAAGATTTCACGCAAAACTTCACAGAACTGCAAAAGACCACTTTCAAAATGGGTAACATTTCAGTTGGGAGATTTTTTTTCTGCTACTATGATGATTATTTAAACCTTGTTTGAATCCCTGTGACAGATTTATTTGACTTTCACAGGTCAACGTCAGAGTCAATGGATGCAGCTTATGTTTTGCTCATACACTCCTGAGAGTACCCTGCCTGGTCTTTTTCAAGTGTCACCATTGCATTCCCTTTTTATAACACTGTGCATTCAATTTGCTTTGATGCTGTGAACAGGTCCTACAGCAATTTCCTTCACTTTTACATTGTATTCTTCCCATTCTCAGGCCAGCACTCTGGGGTTCAGACATTGCTCTTCTCTTGACATAGTTTTGCAGGATAATAATGTTCACTTCCAAGCTTAATTTTTCATTTCTGCCTAACTTTCTTGGTCCTTGACCCTTCTTTAGTCACATCCCTCTGCACGTGTCTCAGACATCTAATGAAACCTTTATGCCATCATAAGCCTTTAAAGAGAATAAAGGGAACAATGTTTCTTCTTCTAGGCTTTCTTTATGAGGCCACTACTCTTGTTGCATCCAGATCTGAAAGAATTATATTTCTCTTACTCATCCCGTGTCCTTCAAAAATGACCTCCTACTTATTTGGGGTTTTATTGCTGTTTTTATTCTTTTTTTTTTTTTTTTTTTAATATTTTTAAGAGGCAACAGGAGCAAAATAGCTTTGTATGGGGTTTTTTGTGTGTTTTTTTTCCTTGGTTTCATTTGTTTGTTTATTTTTTTTTCCTAAAGCAAACACAAAAATGCATTCATTCACTCTATTTTGGAGGAACTGTGCTTCCCCACATCTCTCTGCATCTGGGCTACAGCAGGAAAAGTTTCTTACAATACTCTTCTTGAACCACTGTTTTGTATTTCCCAGCAGATTCCTGTCTGCTGAGTTCCTGTTTTACCAGTTCTATCTTCACCCACCAAAATTTTCTGTTTTCCAGAACCAATATGATTGACATAATCTTCTTCAGTCTTTAATATCCACAGAAGGTGCCATGGAATAACACAGTTGGAATTTACACGCAGAGCAAACCAGGTACACGTATGGCACAGAAAGGCCACTGCCAGCAGCAGTGTCCCCACCTCCAGCAGGAGCCTCCCCCTTTTGAACAAGGCTAAACCAGTGTGCCAGGTGGCAGAGGGAAGGTAGGTTGGCAGTGCTGCCCATTCACTTGAAATTCAGTTTTGTAGGAGTTTCCTTTAATCTGCTTGGTGGTATTTCTCTTGTACAATTTAGCTTGCCCATTCTCAGATCTCATGGGGCACCGGTTTTAGATCCTCTAACAGCTATCTTCTTCCTCAGAGGATGATAGCTACCTCGGAAAGGGACTTTTTACAAGGGCATGGAGTGAGAACAAAAGGGAATGGATTCAAACTGAGAGTATGTTTAGATTTGACATTTGTAAAAGTGTTTCCTGTGAGGGTGGTGAGGCACTGGAACAGGCTGCCCAGATTAAGTTACAGATGCCCCATCCCTGGAAGTCTTCAAGGCCAGGCTGGGTGGAGCTTTGAGCAGCCTGGTCTAGTGAGAGGTTGTCCCTGCCCATGGCAGAGGGGTTGGAACTAGGTATTATTTAAAGACCCTTCCAACCCAAACCATTTTATGATTCTGTGATTCATTTGAGAATAGCTTTAAACTTTTCCCAAGAGCCATTCATTTTAACAAGGAACAGCAAACTGCTTCTGCCATTTGGGCACACAGTCAAGAGAAGAGCCAAATCCTGCTCCCAGAGAAATCAGTTAAGGTCAAAACCAGCAAAGCTAAGCTTGGGTGTTCCAGGGAGCCATCATTATTGTGACTGTTTTCTTGCATTTCTCTCTGTTCCATTCCTTTTTGCTAGTGAATCCTGAAGGCTGCAGTTGCAATTCCAGTGACCAAGAATTAAAAGGCTTCTGACTTTATAGTCTTGCATGAACTTAATGAGAAATTTTTTTAAGAAATCAAGGTCACCACTGACAACAGGTGTTTCTTATTCCACATTTGTACAGATAACAAGAATGTCCAAAGTTAAACAAGACAGAATTAAAAGGAAAAAAATCTGAAATGGTTTTCTGCCTCTTCCCTAAGGGTATCAACTACGATCTGAAAGGGAGTTAGGAGCAAACTTTCTTTTATGGTAGGCTAACCCATAATTGCCTATTGCAAGGCATGTTACACTCTGCTTGGAAGCTTTTGACGTTGGCCAATGTAAATGAGTGAGGACTGAAGAGAAGGGATTTGTATTTCTATTATTACTTATCCCTGAGTATGAAACATTAGAAAATGTTATTTAATACATTGAAAACTGTTTTTAATTAAGCCCAGTAATTACATGTGCATAAAAAACAAAATAGTTCCTATTTTTAGGAGAAGTGGGAAAATGGAGAAGGAACGCTATTAAAATTATTCAGGTACAACAAAAAATCAGTAACAAGACAAATAATAATTTAGTAAGAATAATCATACAGCAATGCTGTACAGCTAGCTGCAAAAATCCTTGGAACTATCTTAATTGTTCCTAAATCTAGAATATATAACAAATCCAATTGCACACATAATTAACATTAGGGGTTTCAGTAAGTTATTTTACTCCTGGAATTTGCTACAACTGTGGGGGGAAAAAAATCCCAACCTAAACCCACGCATTTTTTAAGTTTTGGGTTGATCATCCATGTTCTTACTTTACTACTTTTCTCTCTGTACTATGCAGTCTAATGCAAACATATTTTATTTACCTTCACTATCTTGATGAGAGTCTTCAGCTGGTAGATGTGAAGCTGAACATCTAATCTGTCAGCCAACCACATGCTTATGACTTTCATGGAGTTGCTATACCATTGCTGAAAAGAAGGATAAAAAAAACCAACAACAAACACCACTAAATAACCCCGCAGTATTCATTTAACAGATTTGGTAATGAGAGGTAATGAAACACTTTGAAATGATCACAGATCAGCACTTGAAGTCAACAATGATATAATTTCCTGTTATGAGAATTGCATGGGTCAGTAGGAAATAACTTGACCTAAACCATTCTTTACATGAATTAGCACCTGCCATTTTATCTTTCAGTTGCAACATATTCAAGCAAAATAGCGTTATGCACTTTGTTATCTGTCAGTGAGAATGGATATTAAAGACACAATTACAGGAGAGAATTGACAGCTGAAACAGCCAGGATAGAAGCAGGTAGGCTATCTTGAGAGAGAATTTACAATAACTAGATTTTTCAATCCAGACAAGAAAACAGTACCAGAGAATAAGAAATGTTTTATTTTCTTTCTTTTATTTTTTTTATTACTTCATCATTAAATAAAAAATATCAAAAATCCCTGGAAACTGTTTTTAAATATGATCAAAACACTACTCCACCCTTCTCAAAATAACCATATTAAGGTTTTGATTTACATTAATTACTAATTATAATTACAGCCTACCTTATTTCCTTTTTATGTCTTAGGCATGGGTATGTTTTCACTCAACACTTCACAAATGGATGGGTTAAGAATAAGCCCTCTGCTGTTGGAGTCTATGTTACTGTAAAAAAATGCTCAGTTCCAAATAGCTACTGTAATAGTTCTTTCACATTAACTGGATTAGAAGAGATTTTACTAAATAAAGTTGTTGCATTTTCCCCCCTCCTGTAGAATTCAACCAGATGTCATTTAGTCAAACTGTAAAAAAGAAGGGATTTTTTTTCCATTTTAACAGTGAGAGATTAAAAGAGTTTGTGTCATAGCTGTTTCTAGTCTCTTTTCCCTCAAGAAAGAGGCTTAAATTCTTTTCTAATATAATTTCCTGTGTCTTTGCAAAATACAGAGATATGCAAAGAGAGGAAATCCTGCATATTTAAAAATGCAGCATGTTAGGCAAGGTATATTTTGTGAGAGTAATTCAAAGGAAGTATCTAACATGTCTCATTATCCACCTCCACATGAAAAAATAAAATAAAATATATACTGAAAATATGAAGACAAATTATTTGCTAATGGATGTAACAAAAGAAAGAAATAGAATTCTTCCATCAAAATGTAGCTCTCTGTAAAAAGCTTGGAATACATATAGTAAATAACTACAAATGCCTTTTCCTTACAGGGAACAGTCTCATCACATTATAACTATCAGTTTTAAGAGGAGTTTGAAATTAGATATTCATATAATAGTTCTTCTGGGTTTTTTTGGTATGTGTTAAATTCTATTTTAATTATAAGTCACTGAAAAGAAATTACTTTTACTTTTTAGAGTTTCTCCTATTAATTTACTATTTTACAGACGGGAAAAAATGCAGCACAGAAAAGACAGACAGCTACAAATTTCATAAAAGTAATTTGATTTATTCACTAAATTGTGGGACTGATTAGATATTCATAAAATACTGGTTTTAGATCACTGAATGACATTCTTATTCTATTTACATTATTTCATCCCTAACATGCATGCTGGTATTGATTTCCTTTGTAAGTACCTGCAAAATATTTTTAATGTGACAGATTTGTTGCTAAGTGGTAAATTATATGACAGGTGTTGTATCTATACAGATGTCCAGAAAATTAAATGCAATTGTGCTTATTAATTGGGGAACTCTACTGATCTAAATAAACATAAAAATTCCTACATGAAACATTCTACCCAAATGCAATAAGATAAGCCAAGAAATTATATTATCATTCAGACCCTACTGTTTTTAATTGTAAACACAATCCTGAAAAAGAGAACTATTTTGCTAGGGGAGCTTGTTGAAAACTGATATTTTCCAGTAATGCATCTGTTATGTATTTTGTTTGTATCAAGTAGAACACAGAACGGGCTCAAACTTGCGCAGACAAGCAACCTACAGACAGGACTGAAAATTCTGAGACTGATTTTCCCATGCAACAGCACTGAACAGTGACAGATTACTGACAATAGACTGTTCCAGTTTTCTGGCAAAATGTTTTAAAGCCCATCCAGGAAACTTATTTAAGATGGATGCAAAAAAACTGACTTTACATACCTGTGATATTCTTACATACACTGAAAACAAAGCTAAAACATTGAAGGAAATGAATTCTCTACTCAACGTTATGAATGAAAGCAATATAATATGTTGTCCTGACTAGCTTTGATGCATTAAACTTTCAGTACAAATGTTTAATTTAGTGATTGTGAAATAATACTACAATACTTGCTCTTCTGTCAACACCTCTTGTTCAGAAAAAATATGATTGCTGTATTATTAAAAAAAAGTATTTTTATTTTTTAACAGTATTTTTAATAAAAATCACATGCAGTATATTTGTAGAATTCTCCCAGAGGTACTTGTAGGTAGGACTCTTGTTAATGATTGGTCTTGTATCCACTAGTTTTGAGGACTTAGTATAGGCTGAAGCTGCATAAACTTAAATCTACTGGACTCTATAACAAGAAAATAAATATTTCCCTATAACTTCTTTTTGAGTCTGTTAAAAAGCACGGCACTGCAAATTCCTCTCAGAGAATTCAAGGCCATACAATTTTAACAACCATGAGCAGGTTAGAGAGGCAGGGATGGATCTTTTGTGACTGATGGAAACCTATTGCAAACCCCAAAACTTCAGTGATTGGATAATTGTCCTGAGATTACCCAGTTAAAACAGCAGCAGCAGCAACAACAACAACAACAATCGCTTTTAACCAGTTTTAAGAAAAAGTAACTTTCCCATTAGTAACAATAGCAGTGAAAGGACAATGCATCTCTTGCAGATCTCATTATTTGGTACTACTGCCACATTCTTTGCTGGTGTCTATGCAAGAGTAAAGCAGTAAGTGTTTATTATACATTTTTTCCAAATCAGCAGATAACAGCAGCCAACCACTTTAACAAAAATGTTTGCCTCGCTATTTCCTCCTGTCTCCTTATTCACAGCCCATCCAGCTCCTGTAAGGGCATGCATTACTCACTTCATTTTCCTGAGATACCTCTTTCAAAGTAAAAAATAAGAGAAAAGGAAAGGCTGGGGTTGACTCTGTGAGACCCTTGTATTTATTCACACTTATTGTGCATGACTGTACACTGGTAAATCATATTAGCAGCCCGTCTCCCCATCAAGCTGCTACTTGCTTTCCAGCCCTGGGAAGGTTCAACAAATCAACAGGAGCACGGAAAACAGAACATCAGTCTAATCTAGTGTTTAAGGTGAAGTTTTCAAACCCAATCTAAGAAGATCTTTAGAGCAAGCAACAAGCTGAAGGGCTCAGAAGGTGGTATTGACAATGAAAGAGTGTTGAAATATTGAGAAGCGCAGCACTTGCGCATTTTTAATAACAAGAGGGTCAACAAGGACACAGCTCCCTCAGTGCCAATAGTTGCCACACCAGGGCTATAAACGCTCTCAGTTCATCAGATTTCTTAAACAGTTCATCAGCTTTCTTAAACACCCTAAACCCCCTCAGCAGACCTTTAGTCTTAAATTAACAAACCAAAGCAATGAAAGAGGGTGCAGCTTGAATGGCCAGCATTGATCCCCAACGGGGCTCGGCGCAGCTACAGGCACTGAAAAACTCGTTCCATTGTGAGGAGGAATTGACAAACCTCCTGGCCTAAATAGTCCAGCTCAGACGGGCTGGAGGCACGCAGCTGTAAAGGGCTCCCCTCGCCCCGCTCCCAGCGCTCACAATGCGCCAGGCATGAGCTCTTTGTCAGGCCCAGACTCTGCAATTTTCTAACAAGGATTAAAGTTGTTTCTCGGCAGGGCTAGTGAAAAGCGATTTAGCAACATACCGTGCTTTCTTCAGGCAAGTTAAAGAGAAGTAGTTAAGGAATTTCATTATTCTGCTGACTGGTGGAAACACAAAACAAATATAATAAATATTCACCACCTTTCTGGGTGTCTGAGCTATAACATTCGCAGAATGGTTCAATTAAATATAACACTTATTGGCTGAAAGCAAGCACTTCAAATTTATTTTTGAAGATTTATAAAAAGGTGCAGCTGTTTGCCACCTGGAAGGAGGCTCAATACATAGCAATACACAATGGCTTAGTCCTTCTAGGGCTGGTATCCCTAACGCCTAAGCCACAAGACCCCATTGAGTTTCTATACCTTGACTGCTCCTGATAAATGGGCATTGTCAGAATGCTTTCTCCACTGAGTATGGCAGGGGAACAGCTTTTCTAGGAACTGCATTTTATGTTCCTGGGGAAGCCTTTATCGCACTATTGATCAGGAATTTAGTAGCTCAGACAACAACAGGATGTTTCTACTTCCTTCAGCTTTCCTTGCCCTACCAGAAACAGTAACAATAAGTACACTTCTCACTAAAGACACTGTACTCTAAATGCAGCATAAGCTAAAATGAGAAAACAATAATGACCTAATATAAGACAAAACATGAGCATGTTAAAATTTAAGTGCTAAAATGCCTAGTTTTTATTAAAGGTCAATGCTATTATATTGCTTCAAGTTTATGACAGCACTACAAGTAGACCATGGAACTTTTAAGACATTTAAAAAAAATTAATTATTTCTTAAAAATGCAAACAGAAAAAGCTGAAAAAAAGGACCTGATAGAAGTTTCATAATTTATTTCCCTTTTTGCAAAATATCAGTAGTCATACTGATTGCCTTTGTTGAATGCTAAAGATAAATGAGGGACACAAATGTCATTTGTAGTGCTTTTGAAAATACTCAGAGGTTTAGAAGTTATAGCTTTATTTTCAAGTTAGGTAGATTTTTCAAATTAGATAGATATCATCCAATTAAATGAGGATTTTTATCTCAGCAATGATAAGTTCATACACTCTTCTGAAAGCTGGGAAGTCTTGGTAACTCTGAAAGTACCCCCCAAGTCATGGGGGTCATCATGATGCCACCACATTTATTCCTTTTGCATCTTTTTTTCCCCTAGGAACTTCTATTTAAGATAAACTGAAAGGAATTACAATTAAAGTAAGTATGAGTGGAAAATCCATGGAGTTGGCCTTGTTGGAACCACAGGATTAGCAGGAAGGACAAACAAATGAAGCTTTTCCCTATGCAAAAAAAAATCAGATATTTAAAAGCCCTTGATCTGGAAAATGCCAAAGACTAAATCAATATTGTATCAAGTGCAGAAACTCTATCTCTATTCCCCATTTCGCTGAAGTCCCTTCCTGCATTTTCATTCAAGGACTTGTCCAGAAGTCTTCCCATTCCTGTGTCACTTATTTCTGCTGCAATGCTCCTGTGTTTCCTGAACTTCTGACACATTCCTCTTTCACCTCACCAGCGTCTTACCCTCCCAATGCTTGGCACCATTTATCCAGGAACCTTCCTGGAAACATCTCAGGCTTTCATCCAGCTTCCATGTTTTGCTTCCTCCTCTGGGCCTGGAATGCTAAGTCATGTTTTGAACTTTATCTTAGGAATGTGCAAAAATGCTAGCCTAAGTCATAGGCATATGTATCAGGAAAGGAGAGGTGAGAAAGGAATCAGACACCACTGTCTGCCTCAACACTCAAACTTCTGATACAAGATTTCCTAAGTTTAGTGATTTGAAATTACAAACTGTTTGGGTACTTGCACACCCCCCGCCTTTAATTTTTTCCTACCCTTTCCACCCTCCAACCTCCATTTTTTGTTTTTGCTTTTGTTTTTTTAATCTAGTAGATTTAAGAACTTGCTTCTTGCACACTACTTGACCAAGGAAGAGAGCTTTTCTTTCTTCCAGTGGGATGCTTCCTTTGGCTTTCTTTTGCCTTTCCTTTTTTTGTGCCATTACTCCAGCCTCCCAGGAAGCTCAGAAAGCATTTTGTTTTTCTTAAGAACAAATACTTTAGTCTCTAGCCAGTCTCTTTTCTGCCTATTTGAATGAAGGATTCCCACTGCCACTCCCAAAGCCATTGGGGAAAGGGAAAGGAGCTCACAGGAAAAGTCACCTAAACCTTGATGGAAAGACCTTGTTCAGAAAGACTTTTGACAACAAACAAGTGAGCAGTTGTTGGATGAGATACTTTGATGATAAAAGGAAACAAAATTAATTTTCAGAAATCATTAATGAGAAGAAAAGAAAAACCATGTCTCATTAAAAAACATATTAAGCATCTTTGAAATTCTTGATCAAAAAGAATATATAGTTCTGAAAAACCAAAGCACATCTAACGTATGAAAAGCTTATCTTTTAGAAGGAAAGTTATTTTTTTATATTTTTGGCTTCTAATTAGAAGATGGCCAGTTGTTATAGAGTTGCTGCCAAATGACAAATAAATATACACTTTTAATGCAAAATATACTCATATTTGTCTGTAGTTCATATTAGTTGTTAAACAGCAATTTACAATATATGCTACTTTATAATGTTTGTGACCTTTTTTGTTTTTCTGGCTTCTTCACATATGGCAGATAAGCTGAAAAACTGTAAGTTTGCAAAATTAGCCACATGTAACTTCCTTCCATATCTGGAGATGTGTAATGTTACTGTTCTGATTTGAAACAGTAGGTACTGGCATGATGCTCCTGACTGTGAGAGACTAACAGCATAAACAGCTCCACTCTGGATACACACTGCATCTGTGAACAAAACTTCCATAGGTTATTCTGGTGCTAAACTCCGTGGAGCAAACACTGTCAGTCTTGCTACACTGTGTTGTGTTGCAATTTGGCTATATCCACAAACATCCTCCAAGGCACAGAACTGAAAACATCACTTGAGTGACCCTGAAATGAAAGCCAGCTTGGATCCTCAAAATAAACAAATTAACATAATGCAAAATGACCAAGTTTTACTCTATATAACACTTGCCTCTTGCTATCAGGCTCTAGTTTCAAAAGCCCTACAAATGTATTTAGCTGTACAAATGCTAAGCAGTCATCCTAAGTGAATGCCTAACATTATAGAATCATAGAATGGTTTGAGTTGGAAAAGGCATTAAAGATAATTTAGTTCCAATCCTCCTGCCAATCCACTAGACCAAGCTGCTCAAGGTCCCATCCAACCATACCTTCCACACTTTCAGGGATGGGGCATCTCCAGTCTCTCTGGGCAACTTGTTCCAATGCCTCACCACCCTCTGAGTAAGTACTTTCTTTCTAACACCTAATCTAAACCTACACTCTTTCAGTTTAAAACCACTGTCCCTTGTTGTGCCACTACATACCCCAATAAAAAGTCTATCTCCCTTTTTATAAGCCTCCTTGTTGTACTGGAAGGCTGCTCTAAGGTCTCCCTGGAGCCTTCTCCTCCCCGGGCTGAACAACCCCGGCTCTCCCGGCCAGTCCTCACAGGAGAGATGCTCCAGCCCTTGTATGATCTTTGTGGCCCTCAGTAAGACTAAAGGTCTGGGTTCACTCTGCCTGCAAGGTATGCAATCAGGACACCCATCTCTCCTTTAGCCCACTCATCCAGAACTCCCTGGGGACTTCTCACTCCCTGGAATGAGATATCATCAAAGGGACCACAGGAGATCTCCTGTTAGCTTCTCCCTTAAGTAAGAATATTCTTCATCTCAGTACCAAAATTGAGATAGGTTGAAACTGGGCCAGAATCTGTGCTGTAGCTTTTACACTCACGTTAGTACCTTTTGTCCTAGAATCTTCTGCTTAAGACTCCCTGCTCCCTGTGGAGTGAGGTCAAGTACATATTTTTTATTACAGTATTTAAACCGTTCTGAGTGAATATTTACAGGCAGCTCATTTCTTTCCACCTCATCAATCTTGACTCCTCCATTGACTCTTTATGTTACTGCAGTGCCATGTGGCAGAGCTGGATGTAGCTGTGAAGCTGACAGGGAGGTGCACACTGCTGCAGCTCTTACACCACAGCAACTGGGCACTACACTGCTCTAATGTGGAGCAGAGGTCCAGCCTCCTACCTCCCTCCTGCTTCTCTCCTCCCCATTCTCTTTGGATGAAATGTCCTTGGACTGGCAGGTGCCTGGTTTGCTCCTTTCCATCCCACACCCTGTTGCCCATGAACACTCTTTCAGCTATGTAAATTTTACAGCTGTGTTGGGGTGGTTTTTTGAGCTGATTTTTATCTGTATTATTTTTACTTTTTTTCCCTTGCTCTTTAAGTGCAGTATAATGCAAAAGAAAGTCAATGCAATGTAAATTAAGAAAATATACCTTGAAACACCTGAAAATTATTTAAAGAAAATTATATCTGTACAGTTCAACACTTCTGCACATTTAAACCACCATTAAAGCTTTGGTTTCCCATGACTGAAGAGGTGAAGAAGCTCTTTCCACCGACAAATCTGTGTCAGAGCACTCTGCAGCATCCTTATCTATTCTGATTTGTAACATAGCAACCTCTTTGTGTTATACCTGACTCGTTATAGTAAAACCAGATTATTCTTATGGTTTCTGGTAGTATTTTCCTTGTAATGTGATCAACGATGTGGCTGTTTGTCTATTTGTGAACACTTATGAAGAGTTTTGTTTTACCTTCCTTTTTCAAATAAGCTTGACCCAAATGAAATACAAGTATAAACATCAAATCTGCAAGTAAGGTTTGAGAAGCCACAAGGTTCTCCTGCTGTTTTTACATGTGTGAATTACAGTACATCAAGAAATCAATATTCCCTAGATGGTGCTTGTGCCTGGCACTTCATGGTGAACAAACATTAGGTAAGACAATACAAATGGTACAATCCTTATTGATTTCTCTTGACTGTGTAGAATGTGAAAGCTGCAGCCACAGTTAACACTTACTGACAGCCTCATCTGAAGTTTCAGTGCTATTTTATATTTTTATAGTCGTCCATGCTCAATTGATTCTATTAAGTTGCTAGACACATTTCAAGCCATCTAGGTAAGAAGAAAAAGTGCAGTGCCTGGAATGAGATGCTGCTACTTTATGCCTAAGTGGGATAAAAAGGTTAAAGGACTAAATTGGGCCTGGATGTTGGAAGGAGGTCTCCTTTATTAGATAGAATTGTTATTGTTTTTAGTGAATGGATATTGTGAGTGATGGATAGATCCATAATAACTAAGTTAATAAATGAATGAACAGTATATACCAGGAATGCATATGAGGAAACTGTACTGGAAACTCCCAGTATTATAGACACTCCCCAAAGAAACAAGCAAAAACCCCTTGTGGTTCTATTTGATTGAAAAACTTCCCTCAGGGAAAAAAAAATCAGATGGGTTTTAGAATATTAAGTTTAGGATTTTTTTTCCCCTCATTTTTCCTGTTGTGACTTGTAACACCCATTTAAAATTTCTTTTTATGAGGAATTTATTCATTGTTCTTTATTTCCTTTCTAAAAATGTGAGCTTCTCACACAAGTCAGGGAACTTAGGGGGTGGTGGAGTATAAGGAATTCCGAATATCAGGCTATGAGTTTTAGTGCCCTAAAAATAATCTTCTATTTTCCTTTTATACCCAGAGAGCACTTTTAGCAAGATATCAAAATATCCATTTCATAGTTTCTTACTTCCCAGCTGGAAAAATTTAATATGATTGAATTGGTGTGAAAAAGGTGTCAGACATCCATTCCATGAATACTAAATGCAGACTGGACTATGGGATATTTAATGTCTTGGGAAAATAATTTTTGTATATTTTTGGGTTGTGTGGTACACAAAAAAATGGAAATTCAAGAATTAAGAATGGCATGAAGAATGAAGACATGTGAAAGTGTATCATATCAAAGCCATATAAATACAGTCATATTATGTCATTGTGCTGCTCTAGAGAAAACACTATCAGCTGCAGTATAAAACAGCTTTCAAAGTGCTGAATATTCTGATCCTGAAGCAGGAAACTCTGAAGCACATGCTTTACTTTAAGTATGTTGTGGTTGTACTGATTTCAACAGAACTGAGCTTTGCTGCAGTCATAGCAGCATAATCAGCACCCTCTAAGAGTGGGCACTCTTTTTCTCAGCATAATCCAGAAAAAAAAAATCAAAGAAAACTTCTACACTAAATGAAAACAGAGGGAGGCTACATTTTTCAGATTTCAAATGAACTTTTTTTTCTTTTATAGAGATTGCTACCTTGAAAAAATGAGGTGTCTATTTGAAAACATCAGGAATAATTTAGTGAACTTTAAAAAGACTTTGAACAGTAACTTTGCAAGATGTTGCTTCTATCTTGCAGAAGAGTTTCCTACATTTGATCATGTCAATATAACTTACTTTTTCAGTGACACTGCCTACAGTTTTCTTTAAAATTCTTTTACAAAAGAGAAAAAACTGTTTCAAAATGACAAAAAATTCTGTTAGATCACAAGACAACTACAGAGTGGTTTTCATATCACGAGCTTTCTATTTCCCCTATAAAGTAAGAGACGTAATTAAAGATGAGTTAAGACTTTGGTGAAAATCTAAAGAGCATCGGCAAATCTGAGCACTGCTCAGCTTTTCAATTGCTTTTCTACTTCTCGGTTCTTTTAAATGGTTTTCTATGGCAGGAACATTTTTCTTAATTAGTCACAGCTAATTACTGTTCTGGCATAGACAAGTAATCAGAAATGTCAGAGCTGCAAGGCTACATCTCCCTAATCCTTTGATAATAATTTAGCCTCCTGGGAGGGCCTCAAGCTGCGGTAAGTAGTGGCTGACAATAAGGCAAAATTAGGTGGGCAGCAGACCATTAGGATAGAAAAATAAAAAGCACTACCAAATCCTGCTGAGCACCATCAGGCAACTAACTACACTGCCAGATGAGGTGCCTGTTTAAGCCTGTGTTGTTAATTAGCTGATTCTACCAGACCTGCCACATATGTCCAGGTGCATCATGCAAAGATGTGTATTTCTGGGTTTGCGCCAAAGGACAATTTTGCACTGTGATCAAATTTCAAGAATCTGAGAAAGAAGCCCACATATTTCTTGAAGATTACTCTGAGTTATCAAAGAAATAAGAAGATCAACAAGCTACAATCCATTTTAGTTGAGTATTTTTTTAAGTAATTAGGCACGGTCCTCTCATGTTTCGCAGAGGTTAATACAAACACAGCTTTTGATTCAAATGTGGCCTTTAACCAAGTAGACCTTTTGTCAAATCACACACTTGCAAATAATTACATAACAACAAAAGTGAAGATTACTTATTAAAACTAGTGTGACAGGAAGTAATTTGAGAATAAGGAAAAAAAAATCCACAATTGAAATTTTCTAGAAAAACATTGTTGACTACTAAATACTACAAAAATAGTGCTTCTGAGTTAGCCATAAGCAGCAGAAGGAGTTGCTACTACTGAAAACTCAATTTAAATTAAGTGTTCCTCTTAGCTCTGTAACACCACAATTTGCACATTTTTAAACACTTTTTTTGTAATAGGTCAGAAAATCTATAGAAATTAGGCAATTGAATAAAGCATTTGGCAAACAGAAATTAGTCAGATGAGTACTTCATATCTCCATTTAGCCAATGAGCAGAGCACGTATCATAATAACCTTTGAAGAATAATTAAGACCTCAAATAATCTCAAGTACATCATTGAACTTGAATTGTTCCATCCCTGCTACTAATGGAAAATGAAAATAATGGTTGGAATATGGGAACACCACTAGCATTTAATAAACATTCCAGGCAAAATACAAGCAGTTTTTCAACAGAAAAAGAATATCCCATTACATCTGAACTTTTGAAATACAAAAGCCAAAACCAGCAATGTAAATATGGAGTGCTTAATCTTTTAAATGCGTTATGAAGACGCTCAGTCTTTCTGCACTCCAAAGAGAGTTGTATGAGTTCCCTGCCATATACAACTCTTGCACAGCTTGTTAATTGCTACCATAAACAAGGGCACACCCTGCAGGAATTCCTCCCACATGGGCAGTCCCTGCAAAGTCAGCAGGAATACTGCATCCCACCACACCAGTTTAGCACCAGAGGACATGGACAACATCTGCTCACAGGTGCCATCTGGTACAAGATAACTCTGGGTATCACTTTGCCAGTGCTCACCTGTCCAGGATGTGCACTCCAACTATTTTATGTGTTTATGGTACACTTGGGAAGAGGTTTCCCAGAAATTATTGGAAGCCCTTTCAGTTGTATCAATGGCTGAACATTGATGCATTAAAGCTGTTCTCTGAAACTATTTTTTATTTCTCAAAGCAGCAATCACTAATTGCATAAAGATTTCATTGCACATACAGACTTAATAAAACTGTAATCACACATCTGTTTACACCATCAGTTTTCCACAACAGACAGAAAATAACCTGTTAGATAATGCTCTCAATGGCAAACACACCAAGAAGGAATCTGAAGCAAAAGTGTCCGTAATGACTCTTTTTGAATAGCCATACTTCACATGCAAATCACAGGTACAAGAAAATGAGAATCTACCCAGGTGGCACTTAGGAACTAGACATTACTACAGAAAGTAAGTATTGCATTGATCTTTTACAAGAGCTGTATGCAAAATTAAAAAAATGCTTTTCCAAGAGGTTTGTCAACAAAATCCAATTTTGTTTAAAGGAAGTAGTTTTTAATTTACAAGTCTGATATATATTAAAATCCTTAAGATTTATTAGTCCCATCTTAAAAATTCTAGTAGAAACATGAATCTAAGTCCAGCCAATGGAAAAAACCTGGCATGTTTATGGACACAGCACTCATTTATTAAAGTTAATGGTAAAAGGCCTATTGATTTTGAAAAGGTAGAACCAGATCCCACGGGAACTTCATAGTTGGATATTTTTAAAATCTGATAATTTTGTGATCAGATATATAGCACTGTTTTTTGGTAGGCTGCACAGATGCTATTACATTATCCATGAAATGGATTGTCTTTATAGATAAGAGAGGCATTAATAATAATTAATAATATTCTCTATTTATTCTAGTTTTGTACAATTATATTCTAAATATTTAATTTTTCCATTCACCAACTTGATTTACTGCCTTTTCTGAAAACAAATATTTAAAAAATTATTACAAAAAATTAAAACTAATGTTAAATACTGTTTCTAAAACATTAACCCAGAGCTACTGCAGAGCTTAATCACAGGCAATAGATTATAAACGTTTCAAGTGCTCTTTAAGAATTGTGATGTTAAAAACAAATAAACACTACTCTCCATCCCTCCTGTGCCCTCAGCTATAAGCTGTTACTGCATGACAGTAGGAGACAAATGTCCTGAATCCCTGTGACAGAAGGAATTTGACAAGCAAACTTCTCAGCAGCTGATTTTAGGAAGAAGACCATATCCCATACTGCAAAGGGAGGCAAAAATTCCCATGTCTTTGGTAAACTGACCAAGTGAAAAATCTTTGTGCCTTCAAACCTGGTGCCTGGTTTTGAGAAGAGGAAGGCAGCACACCAACCTGGGAGAGACCAGTGCTACCAGGAGCACCTGGACATATTACTCTGCCTGCTGTCTGTACTCCTTCTGGAGGAGGTAATAATGAAATGTGTCCAGGAGCTGGGTTTTTCAGTGGAAATGAAGGAAAAAAAAAATCCACATTGGTTCTGCTGCATGATCAGCAGATACACTGAAGCACAAGATTTAAATGGTTTAAAAATGGTGCTGAAAAAACTACCAGCCCATTCAAAATCAGCATAGATTTGAACCTCTTTCATATTGAAGGGTTCATATAACAAGCTGAAGTTCCATTCTCCTCATTTTCATATTTTGTATAGCAGGGCACTGCATTTATAGGCTTACCAAACACTGCCATAAAACACCACATATTTTTTAGTCTTCTCTCCAGTTTGAAACTACTCAGCTGGATTAAAAATGTTACAACTCCTAGCTTTAACATATTGTGACTCACTGTCAGGCACTTGTACTTGTATCAATATTATTCCTAAATTTAAATTATCTTTGTTGTGCACATAACTTGTGTGACAGACAAGCTGTTCACTCGGTCACCCTAATAGCTGTTAGCATATAGCAGCCCGGATCAAGTCAGTGATATCTGGAAATAAACAGTTTGCAATTATACATCTTTGTGGGGTTAAAATCGTGTCTCAGGCCTGATCTTCTCTTATTTATAACTAAGAACTCTAGCACACAGAAAAGTCAGGGATTTTTGTTATTCTGGATGAGGTATTTCCCTGGCTGGAGCAGAGGAAAGTGTACTTTTCCTCTTTCAATATGCTGATGATTACTTAGCTGATACTAATTCAATGTGTTTTAAGAGGAAAGCAGCTGTGATCTACAGCTCTAGCCAGTCCAATGGCTTCAAGTACATTTACATAAAAAAAGTTCATATATTTTATTCTTTTTATTGAAATATAACTTGACAGATTTGAATTTATAAAAAGAGTACCTAGGCTTTCCTAAATAATAATAATAACAATAATCTAAAAAAAACTTCAAAAATAATTTGCAAAATCTTGCTCAGTCATAATGTTCTAAATCTGAATTAATGTCAGGAAAGGTGAATTAACAGACTGAGATTACTTTGTTTTACATTTCTGCATGCTATGAGCTTCCCTATTTGTTAATGCTTTTTTAATGCTGCATCTGTCCATTCAATAATATCTCCAAGTGTGATGTTACACAGAAATGTGATACCAGCATGTAGAAAGAAAAATAAAGACACAAATAGATATCTGATACAAAAAATACACATTATGTATATATTTTTTCTTTTCTTAGAGATACTAGCATTGGTCACAGCAGCATACAATGTATACCACTGAGTAAAAGGGGATAGAGAAGGATTTGCAAACTCAAAGGCAAGTGCTGTATCAGAACTTGTGTCCATACAGGAGATGTCTTCTAGTGCTGAAAAGCTTAATTGCTGAAATGAAATTCAGAAGAGGTCCTGAACCCATATTAACTCAGCCCAACTGAAGCCCTGTCCGTGTGCTAGTGCTGAGCCAAAATCATGCCAGGAACTGTGCTGGATCCCTTGACAGTTCCCAGACCATGCCCAGGCCTTGGCCAGTGCCCCACATTGGCACAGCGAAATCAGTCCCATCCCACTACCTCAAAAAAGTCAATGTGGTCCCTCCGGTGAGAGTTAGATTTGGCCTTAGGCAGATAATTTTATTAACATTCAGGAAATGACAACATAAGCAAAAATAACCCCAAAGAAAAACAAAAAATTAGAAACTTGAAAATGAAACATATGCTTGCAGATTCATTGCAAAAGCAAACTGAAGCAGAAGTTGCTAATACGGTTTTAGTACTTTGTGAAGGTGCCAGCTGGATGGATGATAATTTTTCTACCCCTGCAGGGCATCAAAGCTTTTATAAAATCATTCTTTTCACACATATTAGCACTTAGCTTATTAAAACAGATGATACTTTTTTTTTTTTTGTTTTGTAAAGATGCCTGGGAGTGTCTGGAAATATAAAATCTGAGAGTTAAGTCTTATTTTGACCAGCCAGCCTAACAAACAACAAACACTGACATGACATACCATGGCTGAGAGTCTATGTTATGGGACCTTCTGTGACTGCCACAACTGCAGTGTCACAGTAAAGGCTGTGAATTGCTGTTATGAAAACATTTGCTGTAACTTGCATAATTAAATTAAACTGCCAGCAAAGCTTCCTAAAATACTTAGGAGATGACACAAATAAATACATTTCAAAGCCTATATTATGTTCCAGAATTAGTTTTGTAATAAATTCCATTTCACAGTGCTAGAGATGACTTCTTTTCCTGTTCAAATTCCTATGTAATTGTGACTGAGATAATTGTCATGTAAACTGAGCCCAGCTTTTATTTTACATATATTTTACATGTGTAGTGCTTTAAATTTATACAGAAGGTACTATTTCAGCTGCCTACAGTCTCCCCTTCAGCCAATTAAGAAAAGGACATAATAGACATAAATTAGTAGTCAGAACTTGAATGAACTGAAATGTGATCATTTCTAACAAAAAGATGAGGAATCAGGGCAAAGGAATGAATGGAACAAGGCTGCAGAAGTTATCAAAGCTGAAGAAAATGACTGCGTGTACCTTGAGGATGAGGATTACTCTAAACTTGCAGAAGTCAGATTAGAAATTTGAAAATGAGTTTGAAAATTCAGTAATTGTTTATAAATGTCAACTTCAAGAAATTAGACGTCTTACACTGGAAATCCATAAAACAAAATTCTGAAAGTCATTCTGCAGAAGTACCAGCCAAACCCACAGATGTACCTGGCATCTGTGTACTCCTTCTATATACCAGCAGGCAGGGATATGTAATTAATTCTTAATTTTCTTAATTTAGCAAAATTTGGTCGGCAGTGCAATCCACAAACCACACCAATCCAATCCTCTCCATTAACAAATTAAAATCAAAAGATGGAATATAATTGGACTACTCACAGTGGGAAAAATTACTGTTTCAAATAATAATATTAGACCAATTTTATTTATCCTCTAGCACTTAAGTTTCACACAGAAAATATGAGCAAAAAAAAATTATCAACAGAGAAGAATATCTAAACAGCTTGCTGAACACCATCAAAGTCCAGCTTATCCCTCCTGATGTAGTAGTGATACAAGCACACCTTGCAAGGCTAGTTACTTACATCAAATAACTTCTCTATGTACATTTCCTCATTGACCTTTTCTCGAAGGATATCCTGGTTTTGCCGAACAAACATAATGTAGGTGTCTGCTAGATCCATTCCTGGTTTCTGTGAAGAAAAAAAGTGAGGGGAGAAAGTAATGGGAACAGAAGAACAAACCCCTCAAAAACTGAGACTTAAGCATAATGAAAACAAATGTTACAACGTTCATAGATGTACAAACTGCATTAACAATACCTTCTGTGAATTCTGGTTAGTTAACATGTTAACGAACTTTCACTATCAAGGTAGTTCTACATGTTTTAATTTATGGAAGCTCTGAGTCATAAATCTACATTGCCATATGCAGTTGAATCAAGTCTTGGCTCTGGAAACATCAGTGCCAAACTCGGACATCTTCCCCTGTTTTTGATAGTGAGGCTTTCATAGATAGCTACTCCAGCCCAAGTGTGGAGATCCAAATCCTGCTATCACATTCATAAAATACTTAAAAAAGCATTCAGCTTCTTTTTCACTGCCTAAGATTTCTTCTAATTTACTTCCAGTGTACAGCTGAATTTTGTGTTTGACATTAGCTTCAACTAACTGCAATTCAAACTAAGCTCAAGCACATCCCTGAGAGCAATGGCATAAAAAGGCAGTTTTGAGTGTAGTCCTGCTTATATTTTGTAAACTGTTGCATTGGTGCAGTCAGCCCAGAGGATGGCTAGGGGAGGAGCAAGGACCAAAATTTTTCCCTTCCTGTACCAATGGAAGTTCTGTGTGAATATCAGAGCAGGCATAATTTCTATACCACACCCCCTAGGACATGGTGTGTGTGTGTGGCACTACAGCTGTGCGGGCACAGCGGTGGCTGAAACTGCTCTCTCCTCTGAACCGCTCCAGAATCCAGCTGGGATTTCTGGATCTCTGTACTCACGAAAAGTTGTTCCACAATAACACTCCTAACAGCCTGCAACGTGCCCTTTCCTGGCAGTGTATGCAAAGCTGCTAAGGAGTTCACTTTCTTCTAACGGGAACCAAGAATGCACACAGGCACTCTGAGAAGTCTTCTGCAAATGCCCTCTATATGAACGAGCTTGTTAAAGTATTACTTACTCCCAAACAGTAGTTTATAATGTTCTTGGCATGCAAAAGAATGTTAAATTCTGTAATACTTTATAGTATCAGTTTTATAGTATTATAGTATATAGTATAGTATTATAGTTTTAACATGGGCCTTAAAATTTGTAGAGGATGTAGATTTTGCTAAGATAGAATAATTAATAGTTCTAAGGAAGAAGGACAAAAGCAGTTATACTCAGCCCCTGAATTCCCAAGCATAAGACATGTCTATTTCTTAGAAACTGTTATTGTCTGAAAATAGGACATGAACAACACAGTAAAATATTTAGCATACTTTAAAAGCATGTATGCATGAACATGCTCATATAGTTAAAATATTAATATATTATTTTATATTTAGGCTTCCTTTCTAGTCTGCAAGTGAGTATTCAACTGTTTTTCTTATTTCTTATTATCTTGTATGTAATATTTTGTTATTTATATGAACAGGTCTGAGCACAAGAGGGAAGGAGAGGTGCAACATGTCCATACTAAAACTAGTCCAGAAACTGCTGTCATCTTATTACAGTAACAGGATGACAACATTCTTTCTTCAATGCTGCAGTGAGTGAAACCTCCTGGCTTATGAGGTTCAACTCTTTTTACCCTGAATCTACCACCGAAATATAGAGGAATATGTTCCAAAATAAAAAGATTTTCTTTTTCATTTATACACGTGCATATATGGCAGTTTCATTTTTCAAAAGTAGCCATTAAATGTAGAATCATGGCCAGCTTAGATGCTTGTAGCATTTCCAAAACTCAGAGTGAAAAACTGAAATATCTCCTACATTTGGACTGGTCATTCCAGAGGCAATGAAAGCTTATTGCAAAAACTTATCCCATCTATATATGTTTAGATAAAACTCTTAAGAGGAAAGCAGGACCACTGATATTTATATCTGCATTACACACCTAAATCCTAAGCATAGAATAAAAAATCTAAGACTTCAATAGACAAAACATTTTCTGTTGGAAAACCTGATTTGCAGAAATTAATAAATCTTCTTCATAAAAAAGTACCTTCACTATAATGTGATAGAAATTCTTAAGATAAATTAGAAAATGAAGCAGATTTAAAACAGAAAACTCCATATTTTGCCTTAGCATACTCTTTGTGATGGCACAAGAGAATACAATCAGTGTTGAAACCTTATGAACTTTCTTAAACCTGATACAGAATTTATAGGAATTAGACTAGAAATAACTTGGAGGAATAATGGAAAGATATTTTGAAATATTTTTAAAATATTTAAATGTTTTGAAATCTCCAGAGATAGGTGAAGGAGATAATCTAGTAAATGAAAGGCTCTCTGTAGTTCTTGAAGATATACATTCAAGTGTATTAATGAATCTTCCACTGAATTCTAAAACTTAGTGGTTCTGCAATTAATACAATATTTTCTTTTACTAAGTTCAATAAAAAATGTTCATCTTGCAGACAGCCAAAGCAAAAAAAAGTAACATTTCCCATCAGCATTAACTCCCTTATCTTTGAGATGTTTACCTAGTCTTGAAGCTGTGACATATGGGAATTTCACACCTAGTGAATATATTTTCATGTAGCTTGTGGTACAGGAGTGTAATCATTAAAAGAATATACACAAGTAAGAGTAACTGCAACAGCTGGTGACATTTACCAATTAGAATTACAGTTCTTTTAAACACTTCATCCTTCTTAATGTGTGCAGGATAATTATCTTTGAAATTGCTGTGGAAAAAAAAATTAATTTTCCTTTTAAACAGTGTCTGACTTCAGTAGAAGTAAGTCTGGGTAAGGCAGATTATCAATATTCTGAAGTATGTCTGTTTAAACCTTACCAAAATCACTGAAGGTTAATCATCTTTGCTCATAGTGGGCAAAGGACTCATGCATGAATTGAATATATTTGTTTTCTCCAAACATGGGGAAAAAGAAAAGAAAACTATTATAAAAATCAAAATAGCTTTAATGCTGTATATTTAATGTTCTAACTTTTTTTAATAGGGATTATGTAATATTTGGTAACCTTTGATAACACTATTCTTTATTGATCTGCTTTAAATTATTAAGCATCAGAAAAAACCCAAGTTAACACAGAATTAAACAAACAAACAAACAACAAGAAGTTTCATGTGCCTTAGAAAACAAACAAATAGAAACAGAGATATATTTTAAATAACTGTCACAGGGGGCATTTAATTGAAAAGACTAAAGCATTCCAGTCTCCACAGCCATACTCCATAAAAAAATCTTCTCTGAATCTCTGGCAGAACATCTGCTGAAGTTAATGAGAGTTATTTACACATCTTTGGGAGAAAAATGTAACCTGGTATGTTATCCAGGTAAATATAAAAAAAATATTGTGTGAAAGTTTCCCCAAGAAAAAAGGTGGGTTTTTTATGATAGAAAGTTATTTTAAGTTTGTTTTATTCAGAACAGCAGACAAGCTGTTTTGCCTATCTGAAAATGAAAGAGAACCAGACAAAGAGATGAATAGAGAAACTGGAAACACAAAGACATCAAATAAAATACCAGGAAATTAAGAGTTGTAAATAGGGTTACTTTGTCGCTGGTTACACAAGTAACTGAATACGCTGGCGAGTGAATGAGTTTAAACAAGGGTGTAGGCTTCAGCACATTCTTTTTTAGGGTTAATCACTAGTTAACCTGGCAAGATGAACATGCTGTTTGGGGAAAAAAAAATTTAAAATCCTTGTTAATTATATACTGCAAGTGCTCTTACTTCCTGCTGCTGCACCTAATCCCACAGGTGCAGGTTGTCCCTTACTATTCACTGGTAGGTGGGTCCTACTGCCAGGCTCTTTTACATAGCAATAAATTCAGATAAAGAAGAAACAGCCTTGTTTTCCCCACTTGAACAGGAAAACAGTATCACAGTGTCTATTTAACATGGTGGCAAATGTTAAATGTTAAAATATATTATTTGTTTCCAAGATGATGTAGAAGCTGTTTTATGAATGACATGCATGGCTCCCACAGGCAATATTTGCCTGAAGCACTTAGTGAAATTGCCTTAATTTGCAGTGATTTAAATATTTTGCTGCTGAAAGATTGCAGTGGGTTTAATGTTGCCACTAATATTAGGCATTTTCCTACAGGCAAGATACACCTAAGTTTCCGAACAGCATTTTGCAACACAACAGTTTGGCATAAATCTCAGTGAAAATCAGTACATTTGTAATACTTGAGTTATGTTTATTCTCACTTTGGCTTTTGTCACAGAACATTTCTTAGCATTAGGGAGTATTAAATGAACTTACTTAATACAAAAACTAGAAACCAGCCTCAACCCACTACACTAGTTTTACTGAGTTGCTGTCCTGCCAAGGCATTAATGTTTCAAAGATGAGAACAGATGCTAGACTAACCATACAATAACAAAATCCATCCAGTTTTCTGTTTGCTCTCCTCTCCACCTCTTTCCCCTCCCTTGCATCCTGGAGGGAGTCATTTCAACTACAGCATGGTTGTAACAATGCAATGAAAAGGAGAGATGAGCTGGAGGGGGCTATTGTGAGGAACACAGGAGCTCCTTATTCAGTGGCCACCACAAAATGAAAAAGCATGTTGGAAAATTTCACTGCCTGTAAGTTCTTCTCTAAATACTGCAAGGCTCATCACTGGGGTATGGAATTACAAAATTAAAATATCATTAAAATACTTTTGGAATAAAAACTACTTGTATCCATGGCTAGATCATCATCCCCATATTTTCTTAGAAAATTAAATACATAAGCCAGGGAGGAAGGTGCACCATTTGCATAATCAGTCTATTATAGAGGTAACATTTTAATTTCACATGGTTATAAAGAAATTATTTTGTTTAAATGAAAAAAATGCAAAGCATTTTGTCTCCCTTAAAAAAATCTTCTTTAAAAGAAACAGCAAATTTGGCAAGGAGGAGATTGTGTATTTTGAGAAGTCTCATGGAAAATTTAAACTGGTTCTGCAAGCATTTACAAAAACACCTTTTCATATACATATAGTTTCATTGCATTCATGGGGAAACACAGGCATGCAAATGTCTGCACCAGGATTTTGACTCTTAGTGAAAAAACCACTAAAGCTCCTATGAAAAAAATTTGGTATTAAAATATGCTTTTTTTCCTCCATAAAGTTGTATTTTACCATGCTATATTAGCTTTCCTACTGATTAGTAGTCATCCTTCTGATTGCTATTTAAGAGGTATCTCAAAAGTAATGTTGACTTAAAACAGATGCTGCAGGGCTTTCCCTCCAATTCTACAATAGCTTGTTTCCACAGACTGGAAAACAGAAGGGCCAGTTCTCAGGTCTGGGTATACAGAGGAGGAGGAAGCCAGGAGAAGCCCTAAGTGTAAGGATAATACCCTTTCTGTGGTCTTTTTATAAAAATAGAGTTCTAAAAGAAAATCCAGCTTAAAAATGACTAGCATCGTATGGCCACACCTGAAAAAACAATTATTCCTCTCAAAAAGATTTTTTGCTTCTTAAAATCAGCTAGATGAGGCCATGCAGTACAAGTGTGATATCTGAAAATGAAGGTATCTGGAAGGTCCCCATGTGTGTCTGCCTGGTAGGGGGCAGAGTTCCTTCTCTGGCTTCTGCAAGACCCCATAAGTCAAATGCTGGCACATGTGTGAGGCCCCTTTTCGTACCTTTGATCCCCACATAAAGGCAGGGAGAGGGCTGGCATTGTGTGAGCTGTGCACTGCTGTCAGCCCTGGCTCCCTCCAATGGCCCCTCTGCACTGGCTATGACAGGTGGCCCATAGGAAGAGAGGGAGGATTAGGTTCCTTCTGTGCCCTCTGAGTAACTGGCATAGATTACTGGCTCCTACAAAGGGATTCAAACATACCTTTCTGAACAAAAAGCACTATATACATGAGCATGTAACTGGATGCTCAATTTGTATGAGTAATTGCTCTGGTTGTATTTGTCAATGCAGCAAATGTGTGTGGAAATGACCAGCCAAAGACACGATTGTTTGTATGCAAAACTGACTTACATGATGAGAAATTGAACACAATGAAATTATCTACATGATTAAGGAATAATAATCATTTGAGATTAACAACATACTTTTTTTTTATCCTCAATTTTACTGCATTCTTTCCCTATTCTCATTAATTAACTGGCTTTGTGAACAGAATATTAAAAAAAGGAAATATATTAGGTTGTACTTCTACATCTCCTATGGATTGCTTAGACTTTAAGAGAAACTAACAAAGGATTACAGTGGATTTAGATGAATTGTCTATTTAAATCAGCTTCTGCATTCCCAGTTATCAAAACATAGCATGAAAAAGAGAACCAACGTCATCCCTCGAGCACTACTTGTAACATTTGTGTTATTTTCCTCCAAACATTTGGTTTCTTCCATTTGCACAGCAGCCACATTTTTTTCCACTGCAGAGCCTTGCATACTGTGACAATTACCAATAAGCTGAGCATAACAGCAACTAGATTTTTTCATTATTATTTTTAGGAAATCACAGGATATCATTGTTGTTCTTCCTAGTCTGGGTAATTCTGCACTGTTGCTATTATTTCTGTTGGGGTTTCAATTGCCAAAACATACGTAGTGTCCATACAGCCCTCTATGCAGAGCTGGGGAAAGCAATGAGAGCTCCTTGGCCCTTCATATGTCCCACTTCTTGAAGGGCATTCTGAAAAATTGAGGCTTACGTTCAATGTTTTCTTAAACAGTTAAAAAACCCCATAAAACCACTTTTTTCATCTTCACTTGGTTGTAATTAACCATAATTCTCTAGCAAGAATAATGAATTGAGGGGTAGACAGCAAGGGTAGGTAGCATTTTTACCAACCTATCTGCCAAATGAACCACAAGTCTGTGTCTATCTTTCCAACCCTGGTCCTGAGAGATTGACAGATGCTGTCTAGGGAATGTGCACCTTTGCGTCCAACTATTTACTGTCTAAAGCCTCTCTCAACATTAACAGAATTAACCTGTACCTCAAAATGACTAAAAATCCAGGAATGCCTTCCCTACTTTTGAATAATTTACTATTTTTATTTAGTTTTATTTAACTTTTTTATCCCCTTTACCTCTTATCCTCCCTCTAAAACATTTTGCTCAGTACTACCTTCATTTCTCCTGACATCTTTTTTGCCTAGTTAGCTTCTTTTTATTTCAGTACAAACCAGCACATTTTTCACTCTTTGCAAAATCCTGGTATTCAAAGATGAAAAACTCTGTCAAATCCTCACACTCAAACAACCCCCCCAAACACCTTGTCCCCCCCAGCCCCCCTGCTTTCTCCCCCAGATGCACCAAGGGGTCTCACCCTGATGGAGGTGGGGCACAGGGGCAGAATGCCATTGTCTAACACGTGCAAGTCTGCACTTATTTGCAACTACATCAAAAGAAAGGGCTGACTGTGGTCAGTTTAAGTAACTTTCACACAGGCAGCTATATGGTGAGAAAGAAGAAGAAGAAGAAAGAAGACAAGAAGAAATTTTACAACATATTAGGTCAAAATAAAACCATGAGGCATTTAATTAGCTTCAGTGCAGGCTTGCTAGGTCACTGTCACACTAGCAAGAGCTCAGGGTACATTCCTCCCTGTGGCTGCCCCTCACTCCACTTCTCACTTCAGCTGTGAGCCCAGGTGATGACCTTGTGATGTGACGGCTTTCAGCCTCCTCTTACAGCTGGGATTTTTTGCTTTGACATCTGGAGATTTTAGGCCCTATTCAGACTGGACAGCTGCTGTCAGTAAGGGCTCTTGGCCTCAACTGCATCTTCACAACAAAAGAATGTGAAGAAGGAAAACTAACCCCCAGCCTATGAAAACCTTTCAGTCCAGGTAAAAAGACCTCCAGAATTTGAAAATCTTTGCCTGGTCAGATCCACAGCTTCCCTGAAGCACAGTTTACATTTGTAGTTTACAGCTGTGGAGCTACAGTGCCGTTGAAGTGCTTGGGGAAAGGTGTGTGAGAAAGCTGGGAAGTGAAGATATTGTAACAATGCAAGGATCTTGATAGCCTGTCAATAAAGTGGTGCTTTCTTCAAGCCACACCATCCAGTGAATGTGAGAAGGGCAGTGGGGCTCCAGCAACCTCTCCCTGCTCGTCTCCCTCTTCCTCTGGAACAGTGGGTGCATCCCTGTGGGACTGATTTGCAATATTCCACAGAGCTAGTGGCAAACGTATTTTTCAGTCCCCTTTTTCTGGTGAGCTTCAACATCAGTGTATCCAGGCCAATAGTAAAAGATTTCGATGTCTCCTCCTCATAGATATGTAATTTGGAGAGTTTTCCATATTACCTGAAAGAAGCCAATGAATTTCTACTCTGTCCACTAATTTTTTCTTTAGGTCTTTGAGTTTTAGGTTACTCAACAAGGACCTTTTGACCTTTTGTGGCAGCTACACAGCACAATATATTAACTAAAGGTAAACTAAACTGTATTTGATATGAGGCCACTCCTTTGAATGAAAGACAGCCTGCTTTTATCTTTTTTATAAAACAAAAGAGCACTTACAAAGGTAAAAAAAAACCTAGGCAAAAAAAAAAATCTGAAAACATTATCTGAAAAGAACAGAAATGTTGCAATTTATCTTATGAATAAAACAAATATAAAGACAGCAAAATAACAAATTTCAGAAACAGAGATTTTTCCTTTTATTTAACATGCATGGACTGAAAAATAATTCAGTCAAAAAATAATTATTTAAGCTTGGATTTTTCAGGAGAGAAGTGCTGAAGGTTTTGCTGGTCACCACACAGTTTAGCAGATCTGGCATTTATCTATATTTTAATTTAGCATTTTCCATTTAAAAAATAATTTTCACTTATGTAATAATTGTAGTCGTTTTTGCTGTGCTTGAAAAACAAGATTTTTTTAGAACTGCATTAAAAAGGGATGAGAATGCAGACTTATGAGAGAACAAGTGACATTGACAGGGAAAATGACAGTATTACATAACTTTGCTTATTTAAAGAAAAGATATTCTACTCCATACTCTAATTAAAATATTTTAACAGTCGAATTTTGCCTTTATGTATAAAAAAGCTCCAAAAATTTCCCCTTTATATTTTACTTATTGCACAACCAATGGTAAATCAAATAGGGATTAAGTAAGCAAGGGGTTAAACAAGCAGACCTGAGTCGTGAAGTAAGAAATCAAGAAATAATGGATATTCAAGTATGATGCTTTTACTTGTTGCTTATACCACATATTTGAACAATTTATCACCACAAAAGAGTATCTAAGTTACAATCCTCACTCTTCCACAACTGGAAATGTGCATTGAGAATAACCTTTCCACAGTTTGCTTTGAGAGTTACTTATTGCACAAGGGAAATGAAACGTCCTCTCAGGGTTGGAGTGGCTGTTTAAATACTCTATGTAAAGCTGTAATGAATCTCTGTAGGAAAGCAAAATGTCAACAATAAAAAATGTGAGCTAAAGCCCCCCTAATTTCTGAATTAGTATGAGCAATAGAATAAATAAATCTAAAAGGGTTACACTTACCGGAACATCAACATATTTGGCAGCTGCTTTTACCTTTAGAAAATTAAGCATAAAAAACACAGTAAGTACTCATTACTACAAATTGCACACAATTTCAGAATTATGGACAGAAAGAATAACAGAACCTTTGAGAATCCAAACACTTACAGTGAATGAAACTAATGATGAGAAGAAAGTACCTTCATCATATCTTGACAATTTAGACAGCACACCTTCTAACACTGAAACAACCTGGAGGAAAAGCACAGAGGAAAATCTAAATGAACAGTGTGAAAATTAAATATTTGGAGTGAGAATGTGAATTTTTCTTCCTCATATTTGTCTCGATCAGCAGGGCAACATGAACTGTAAATGTGATCACTTTGTCCACCTCACAAAGTGCTGAAATCAAGGATAACCTTCTTTCTGCAGCTTCACTTATTGATCAAACAGATGGAAACTGCTACACCACAGCAGAAATAGAAACCCAACCCAAAGTGTCTCCTGACGCAAGCCTGCTTCCAATAAAACATTGCTGCCTCTAGAACTTGGTTGAATATAGCAGTGTGTGTACCCAGCATGTATTTTGGGTAGAAATCATGTTATTTTCTAGGACCACAGTTTCAAAGATGATGGAGCACAATTGCTAAAGGTGGTGATTGTGATACCATGTTTCTTTCATTTTTGCTATTAAACAGAAAACCAGCTCTGATTTCAGCTGAAAGTGTAATAGCACTGGTTTTCTGTCAGCAGCATGAGCTGTTGAGCTGCTATTCCGTGGCCAAGAAGGTGGCAAGAAAATGTATGCCCAAAGTCTCTGGTGTGATGTGGTTTCTCTCCCCTGGACTTTCACCTGCTATTGTCTGAGTAGTGTGACTCCTCAGTAAGAGGTATGAATAGGTGTTTTTGACAAAATTTTTGTTCTGACCAAAAAAAAAAATCTTATTAATTGCATTAACGACAGCTTTAATGTTTAAACTCCCCAAAATTCGCCTTAAAGCAAACAAATTCCCTTTTCACATCCCTCTGTAATGTTACTTTGCTCAAGTAATTCACAGTATATAACATAAAATATCTGTCAGCCATTGTATTCATGCACATTTATTTTACACATATAAATTGCTTTCCAGTTTATAAAAAGATTGTTTTAAAAGTCATCCCTTGCTCCCAAAACAGTCATTCCTCAACCAAGAGTATCATTTTATGAGTGTGAGGACAGAACAAAATTCCATCTGGCATGCTGTTAATGGGCCCTGTAACAGTGTCACAACAGTGTCACCTCCAGAGGAACTGAGATCATCACTTTACAATAAGCCCTGCTCTTAACAGTTCAAGGAGCAGGAGCAAGTGCAAACCTACATTTGTCATTTATCAATCTAACCTGTCATATTTACAGTGATTAATTAAGACACTGGTACATAGGTGCCAATCAAAGAATAAATCCCCATCACAAGAGAGACTGGCAGTTGTTTCCTCACCCGCTTTATTAGACCAAATATCAGCTTTCTGCTTTGCAGTTGCATGCCTGTGAGAAGCTGCTGTTCATACTTTAACTAATTTTATCTGATTGACAAGGATTCCTTCTGCTGAAAAGTGCTCAACTTTATTGTGCAAAGATTGGCTAAGGAAAAGGCTGATTTCATAAACAATGTGGTATCCACAGTGCCAGCATACGAATCCAATACAAGTGGGACAAAAAATAACAGACAGCAAAACATGTCAGCATCCAGGATGTCTGTTTAAACAAAAGGCTCAGTTATGTAGCTGCAAACTTGTTTTCTGAGATGTCAGTGTATGGACTTGTGAAACTGTAAAAGCATTTCTGCACATGCCTCACATGCTATGAATTGGTTACCCTGAGACACACTGTGCTTTGCCTCACTGTTTTGTGCTATTCCTGTGAATTCCTGAGTGCTTTAGACTGATGTGTCTTGTGTAAAAACTGCCCAGTACAGCTCTTAACAAGTAAAACCTCACTGAAGGAAAAGAATTATTTTCAGTTTCATAAGTGACTTGCAGCTAAAAACAATGATTGAAACCCTTATTCCACTGAGACACAAAGGAGTCAATAAAGAGGTAAAGGCTGGAAAATAAGGAAAATATATTAGATGCAAAAGATGAATACATATGGGTTATCATGCACGCTGATGTGCATTATTTTGGCCAAAACCAAGATCTAAACCTCAGTCTTCCTTTGTACCCTCAGAAGCTTTCTGCCCTGAAACAGAAGCAATCAGGATGTCACTGGTATTTCACATCTCAAGTGAGGAGACACTGGTTAAGCTTCCAGTGATGAGCCAATGACACAGAATATTTGCTTTCTGTATTGAGATTTCAGCTTCTAGTATTACTGTGGTAACTAATAATCCAAATCCCTCTGTATTGACAGCAGTTTTCCCTAGAATTTCTTGCACATACATCCAGAGGGAATATGACTATATTCCTCCTTTTTTATAATCTCAGATATTAAGGAAAAAAATCAAAAACTTTAACCTTTAATAGCACGATTTTTTCTGATCAAATTCCCCTTTCTTCCTATCCCTTTTCAATAACACTAAAACCATAAACTGGAAGATTACTTGGGAGCTATGATAGGTAACATGTAAAACTTGAAACCATTGAATTGAACTGCTTATAATTATGTTTACACCAAAACTTCACTTTAGACCAAATATGGTTTAAATGCTTCTACACAGTTATCAATAAATGGACACATTTATTTTAAACTTCTATAATGATTCTACAAAGCCTTTCTCTTCAAGCAGGTGTCAGTCCAAAAGCAGATTCCCACCCTCCATCCCCCTCAGCAAGCTGTGACAAGCAAAAATAAAAGCATGATGAAAGTTCTGACCAGAGTCTCATTTTTTGTCACTAACTCACAAATTGTGACTATATGGCTTATTTATCCTGCTTTGAAAACCAAATATTTCTGGGTAGTTTGCAATGTATAGATAACAAAATTTCTTATAAAATCTTTCTTTTGTGTCATTATTTGCTGTTTTCTTCAAACTATTCAGGATGGAAAGTTTTTTTTGTATGAATCACCTAAAACTTTTACTGGAATAGAGGTGCTTCAGAAAGACAAGACATTGTTTAAGTTTTATTCACTTCATCTCCAGTCCTTATATCACGTCAAAACACATTTTATTTTTAAATATAAAATCCTAAAAAATCAATTTCAAGAAACAACAACTTATAAAATATTTTTAATTAAATGCTTTGTGGACCAAAATGTAATTAAAAAGTTAAATTGAAACTCTGGATATTGTTCACCTCCAAACACAAAATTTAAATACTAAATGATAGGATGAAAGTTCTCATGTAAGAAATTAAACAAAAAATAACACATGGCATTATGTAAGACAATATTGACAAAATTTAGTCCTACCAGTTCTACTAGCTTCTAGCAATTCCTATCTACAGCAGAAACACAGAAGACAAACTTAATTTCAATAGCAGGCTGCACAGAAATTGTTTACTCAATTGTTATAAAATTTAATTTTGTAAATTCAGTATTAGTTGTACAAATAGTATTTACAAATCATGTTGTCTCCTAAAATTTTCCTGCATATAGAAAACTGTGTGATATTTGAATACAGCTCCAAAGTTCATCCATTTTCTGCTGCATTATAAATGAAAATGTAAATAGTTTTACCTTTGAAACAAGAAGTGAAATAATTTCTTTAACAGTTTCTTCAACCAAGTCATCTATTTTTGAATGGTATTGTTGCTGTAATTCAAAAGATAAAAAAGCATTAGCATGTATATGAACACACACTTTTGTCATAAGTCATAAATGGTGCAAAGCTGATAACCCTACCAGATCAGATTTACTTAAAATTATCATTTTGAACATCAGAAGAACAAACCCTTGAAAATGATCCACCCAAGCAACAGTTTCTTACATTCTGTGTTGAAAATTTTCCCATGTACACTGTTGAGTTAAGCAGCTAATGGGGTTATTATTTAGATGAATTGAGTTCTTATACTTATTCAGGCAAAGGAATGTGAAGGATAGTTTTTGTCTTCTCCTATATAATTAAGGTGGCCATGTATTTTTTTCTAAAGAGTTGGTTTAGCTGGAGAAGCGAAAAGACTAGAATAAGATTTAATTAATACAGCATTTCATGTCTGACAACTCTCATTCATAAGTTATTTTAAATGTCCTCTAGAAATAAAATGAGCTCCAATTGTTCATCCTGAAAGAGCCTTTCTGTTACCACAGTGAGCTTCAGTTTATACAAATCTTACAATATGCTCAAGCAAGGGCAAAATTAAAATTTCATCAACAAAGCAGAATAGATGGTAACAAATTAATAGGCCATAGAAGGCATAATAAAACAGACTTCATTCTCCATAGACTTTTTCTTTTGATTTTTAATAAAGAAGGTGCCTTTAAGTAAATGCTTTTAAAATAAATCCTAAAGACTTTTTAGATAATCCTACCGAGCTCCCTTCTGAAATTAACGAGAACTAGGGATCCCATTCTGTCAAGGAGGCACATCAATTTAAACAGTAATTCTTCCTTTAGAAACATTTATCTGACAGCAAAGATTGTCCCCAATAGCCACTTCACAGAAAATGTGACTTGTAAAGACTAACCCTATCTTCCTAGTTCAAGGCTACTTGGAGCAGCTAACAGCATAATGCTCGGAGTAAAAGTACTGAGGTCAGTGTAAACATCAGCCTAACTTAGCAGCTGCCAGCTGAATAGTTTTCAGAGTTCTGTGTTTTTAAAGGCATTTGTCATTTGTTTCAGAGCTGCCATACAGATCAAAACATTAATTCTAATCTGCTGAATATTTTTAGGAATGATTTTCCAAAAAGCACAGATATTGAACTTGGATTAAATTAAGAGAGAATAAAACTATGAGATGTGTTTGCCCACATAGATGTGGTCTGCTACAGGTACTAACACCAAACATCACTTTTTGCTTCTAATTTCTTTTCATGTTTAAGAACACTTGAAAAATGTAAATACACAACTCAGACAAACAGCTGAGGTCACACTGGAACAGTAAAAGAGCATATTAGAAATATATCAAAGAGCTTTCTACATTTTCATATTTATTACATTCCAAGCATATTAATGTCTTGATCAATAAAATATTGTCTTGATCTGCTAAGGGGACTAATCACCCCAAACAGTGTGTAATATCTGTTGCTTACAAGCCTTCAGAAGGCATTGCTTTATTACTCTCTGGAAACAAAAAACAATTATTCTCCCACTGATGAATGTCAAAACTGTATATATTCCTGTGATCCATAAAAAATCAGTTGTCCCTCCCAGAAAGTGTCTGCAAGTTTATCTCCACAGTGCATTAATTAAAGGATTTATGTATGTAAGATCAGTTCCTATTTTTTTGTGAGTTTTTTTTTTCTTGTATTTTTTTTCTTTCTTTCCTTTTTTCTTATTCTTTTTTCTCACCATAAAGCAAATATAATTTTGTAGAAATGGCATATAAAGAGTGACTTCACTTCTGGACAAGGCAAAAAAAAAAAACTGAATCAAGCTTTTAAAAAAACCACAAGGTTGCAAAACCATGACATTTCTTTAGAAATAATTTTAAAATCACATTAGTCTGATTTTATTTTCATGGTTTATTTTGAAATCCATGAGATCATAAATACTCTAACCCACTCCTCTTCAGTGCTAATTTCCACTAAAAGGTCACCCTCAGCAAAACAAAACCTGAGGTCCTTGTGGAAGATGATTTGACTCTGGGCTTTATGAAGGTGGCTGAACTTTGGCTGACAGTGCAGGAGGATGACCCAGAGCAGGCAGGAGGAATGGCACACCCTGGAGAAGGGGTCACTCTGTCTGTCTGCAGGGCAGCACAGAGCTACTGGCACTGCCTGTCCCCAAAGTGCAGGACAGTGCAGGAGGATGACTCAGGGCAGGCAGGGGGAATGGCACACCTTGGAGAAGGGGTCACTCTGTCTGTCTGCAGGGCAGCACAGAGCTACTGGCACTGCCTGTCCCCAAAGCAGCGCGTGCTCGCGGGTGTTTGCAGGTTACTGCTCACACACATGAAAGGTGAAATGGCAGCATCAGCTCAGGGCAAGAGCTGACAGCTGGGGTTTATTTCTGGTGAGCCTCATCACTGAAAGATGGAAGAATCCAAAACTTTGTAACCTGGTAAGACAGGACTCTGAGTCTGAAAAGCAAAAAAGTGAAGAGTTCATCTGGAATGCCCTGAAGGATGAACAAGGAAAGAACTGAGAAGCTGATGTTCTGATGTTCTGTTGCACAGTCAGACTGTGAAGGAATTCTGAGGGCCTGGCTAACAAAAAGCAACATTACCATTTAAAATAAAAAGTAGCTCTTAATATTCTATGAAAAAAATGCAAATTAAAAAACAATGAAAAGACACTTACCCATTGACTAGCAAACTGGTTCGTGTCACGGAAAACCAAAAGGAAAAATAAAGACGACAGGGTGGAACAGGAAAATGATGAATGTCTCATTGAATTAGGAAAAAAAAAGACAATTACATCGAATATGCTCACTTGAAAAGATCAGTCAATGAAATGAAGAACATAATATAGAAACGCAAAAATCAACTGAAAAAAATATGTCCAAATAGTGTAATTGTGAAGATGCCTAAAGCAGACCTACATTTTTTGTTGCCAAATTCCGAAAAATGTTTTTACTGTCTCTTCAAAACCAAATCAAAAAAATTACAAAGCAAATTACATGCTAATTAATGCATTAGCACAAATGCAAGAAGGACCAGTTTCAATTTTTGCTGGTGGTCTCACCAACCTACATAACATACTCTTTTCATCTTACAGATTAATCCTGCTGACAGTGACAACACAGGAGTGACGGAAGTCAGGGAAGTTTACATTTCCTTCAAAAGCACATCAGTGCTCCACTGTGGAGTACCTACAGTCCTGGCAGCAGACTACTGCCAAAATGGTCCCTGTCCTTGAAGACCAAATTAAAAAACCCCATTAAACTGCCTGATTATTTGTTTCCTCTATTTTCAGCATATTCCTAGGCATGAATGCTGGGTCTATAATCCATTTAAAACCAAACCTCACTAAATTAAAACCTGTCTGCAAAGCACAATATTTTGGCTCTATTTTACAATTACAAAGGAGTCCTGAAGTGGGCTCTTTTTCTGTTGCAGCCCGAGAGAAATTCCTGGAGGGGCTGTGAGTCAAGAAATCCTCTGAATGTTCAACACACTCACAGGTCAAAGCAAGCAAATTACAGAGGCACTCTGTGTGCTCTCTGGTGGGAGATGAGGGGCTGTGTCTTTGCATGATGCTGCTAGGGATCAGCTGATGCACACTTCTATACCAACAGAACTATGTGATGCATCCCAGTTAGTCTGAAATTAATCTAAGGACAGTCTGCAGCATGAAATGTTTCAGATCAACCAAACACGGGATTTAAACACACAAAATTCCACTTACCTCTTGCCCCCCCTCCAGTATGCAGAGTTTAGCTGTCTGTTTCTTGGCGTCAACCAAGACGTTAAACATTGTGCACAGGTAAGAAGGTATACGCAGGTCTGTTGACTTGTTTGTCTTTTGCAGCTTCAGCTCAAATGCAATTCTTGTTCTGTTTATTAAAACGCAATTTGTAATATGAGTATCACTGATAATTCTGAACAACCACAGTAAACATAAACATGTTATTAAACATGTTGGCTTAAAAATATACATATGCATGAGAACACTTTAGAATTAAAATTCTGTACATTCAGAATGTCAGCCTTTCAATAAGCAATTGCACTGATGGTAATCTCAAGGTTCTGTATTTCTTTAGTGAATTCAGTTGAACAATAAAAGTATTATCTTCTTGCTTTCTAGATAACAATATGTTTCCTTGTGTTTAATATAAAGCAATGAAAATACCCCTTACTGTCCAGCTTTTCTATGCTAAAATGCAGTTTATTGTATAAAATGCTTGCTTCTAAGAAATATAATGAGAAATTCCTCTTCTAGCTTTCACGGAAAGAGAATTTTAATAAAGAAAATGAGTTCAATATTAAGAAAATACTAACATTTATAATGAAAATTACAACATTTTAGGAGATGCATATTATAAAATCCCTATTTTCTTCTCAAAACAGTGTAAATAAGGAGCAATGTCACTAAAATGAACTGTAAATCAACATACCTGAAGATAAAATGTTTTATTTTCACCCTTATTTTTATATGTGGATACCAGAAATTCACACAGTATTTTTAGAAGATGGGAACAGAAGAATCCTATTCCCATTTAAATTTTTTTTAAGATCATATTAATATCACAAGAAGAGTTATAATAGAAGAATTCCATCATTTTATTCTGCGTTGCTACTCTAATCTTTATTACCTAGCATACAGTTTTGACCACACAAAAAACATAATTAGTGTATTAAGACTGGTATGTTATGTATTAAGTCTAAAACATTAATATAGTCTATAGTCCTGTTGATAAGACAGTAAAAGCTTTTTTTCTTTGTCCAGCTCAAAATCAAAATAATCCATGTATTAGTAGCACTGAATCTCTTTGCTACTCTATGTTTTTTTAGACTATGATTATACTAACACTCTTCTAGTTCTTTAAGATTTCACCATTTTTCTAAGGTTTCTTAAATAACTGTAATTGACTGAGCTTCTATGCCAAATTCTTTAGAACAGATGGATTGCTTTAATTTTAGTGTTTCCTACCTTTCTTTATTAGAGCTTTAACTTTAATTCTATTCCCTGTATCGTTGCCCTTTCATAATAACATAGAAAAGTTCTTTTAAGTGTTTCTGGTTGTTTAATCATGATTTCATCACTCCAGCTCTAGGAACAGGCTCATATCCTTAGCCTGACGCTCTACTTTTTCCTACTGTGTTTAGAGAAAATAATGCAATACTATGTCATCTGTAAAGATTCTCCGCTTGTTTAGCCTTTCATATCAATATTGTACATTTTATGATTAACAAAAATTATCTATGAAATTTATTTCCCCCATTCTATTACTTTTTTTAAATCTGCATTTTTATATGTCCAGATTAAGCTTTCTGAAGCACCTAGGTCTATTCATAACAGATAGAGAAATTCTCCTTGGTATTTCCTGGATGTTGCCAAATTGTTGATTGCCAGATACTCGAAATAAACAGAAGTCATGATCCCTTTAGAACTGCCCTGATTCCAGTGACAGGATTCTGGTATAGGTGTACCTCTGCAAGCCAGCATGAGCCCTCCTGTGCTAATTTTCAAATCTCTCCCAGTTTTAAGTGATCATTTCAACTGTACCTTTTAACGCAGGCTTCTATCATGTCAGTGGCCATGAGTTTAAGTCTCTGCTCTAAATGGTGGGCAAATTCTGGTTCTGGCCAGTGAAGATCAAAAACAAACATCTGCAGAGCATCCAGTTTCCAGAAAAGATCTTCTGATGTAGCTGATCCATTGCTATAAGAAACAAAACAAGCCCCCAAGAAACAGAAGATAAGTATATGGATGTCTATCCCAGTTGCCACATAATTAAGGTAATAAGATTTCCTTATCACACCACCTTCTTCCTTCATTTCCCTGTATCTTTTATCACAGTAGCTTTTATTTAAAAAAATGTGAAAATGGTAGTGGGAAGCTTAAAATATATACCCTTAGGGTGAAAAAAGTGAATGATTTCTCACTTGTTAGCTGAGAAATATGGCCAGATGGGAGGTAGATGGGATGTTGGGGAGCATGGAAAATGAAATAGCTCAAGTTTGAGATCAAGATAGGAAAAATATAGAGTACAGGAATAGTATGGATATTTTCAATACAGTGAAGATTTTGTGCATATATTTTCTTGCCTTCATAACTCTGGTAGATAAGTCTACCAAAGGAATGAGGATGCTAGTAGTAATATTGTAAAAGAGATAACCAGAAAAATAGCCCCTTGATAAATGCTCATGAATTCTAACGGAGGGAATAGCATCAGATCTGGGTGGGGAAAAAAAAAGAGAAGTGAAACTATTCAAGAAAATTTGTGTACAAAAAAACCCAGCAGATTAATAAGGCTCTATGCCATCTCAGATTGCCCATAATGTTTTAAAGTTCTCCCACCCTGATTTGATTGCTAAATCAATCGCTTGTGATAAAATGCAACAACTTAAACTAAGCAGTAAGTTGATTTACACTTCCACTGTCAATAGAGATTAATTACATTTTCATAATGTGTTGTATTTCAATGCCTGCATTACCATTTAAGATTAGAGTATACTATGCAACATGGAATTCCAGGATGTGAGCGACACAAGCAACCAAAACTCAGCCTGACAGACCCAATTCAGATCCAAACAGTTTAAATGATTCAGATCCAAACAGTTTAATGACAGTCTCTGCTATAATTTTGTTTCTTCTGCCTTATGACTGAAGAAGAGAATTATCAAAGTGTTAAGTGACCCCAGCTCTCATGGAAGGAATCAGCGAGCACTGACTGTGCTCAGGACAGAGCAGGGTCAGATTCAGAATGAAACAACCAAGAAGGAGCTCTAATATCTGCCCACCTAAGGCACCCCTCAGCCAGGGGCACCCCACGGGTCCCACGGGGGCAGTGGGCAGGGAGGTGAATCTCAGCCCAGCCCATGCTCAGGGGCAGTGGGCAGGGAGGTGAATCTCAGTTCAGGGGCAGTGGGCAGGGAGGTGAATCTCAGCCCAGTCCATGTTCAGGGGCAGTGGGCAGAGGTGAATCTCAGTTCAGGGGCAGTGGGCAGAGGTGAATCTCAGCCCAGCCCATGCTCAGGGGTGAATCTCAGCCCAGCCCACCTTCAGGGCCCTGAAGTGCAGCAGGGTTGCAGCAGGTGCTGCATCAGTCTCACACCTGCATCCATCGCCTGGCAGACACACCCACGTGCCCCTTGCTCCCCTGCCACCACAGCCAGCCCTGTCACCCGAGGCAATGGTGCCGCAGTGCCCAGCGCAGCCCCGGGCCAGGCGAGGGGACAGCCAGGCAGTGACAAGCTGGCAGCAGGGCATCCTGCCTAAGGGAAACGCTGCCTCTGAGCAACCAGCTCTGCCTCTGGCTCTCATGGTGCAGGTTTTGATCCCATCATGGTGCACAGTAGGATATTCCACAGCCCCAACACACTTTTTATTTAGGCTTTTTCGATATTACGCATATTTTCCCCACTTGTGTTACACAGCTACTGTTAATTTTGAATTGTATTGTGGTCCTGAAAGAAAACAGCAAAAACAGGAAAAAGGCCCATGGGACTGCTAAGGTTACAACTTGCACAGGGGTTCTACCTGCTGAGGGACCCCAGCTAAGTTTCATACAGCACTAAGTTTAATTAAGGAACAGAAAGAAAAAAACAACCAAAGCTTCTGGAAAATTTATAATCCCGTTAGACTGTTTTTAAGTTATATGACAAGCAAATATTGAAGATCCATTGCATCTGCTGTGTACACTGGCAGTGAGTGAACTGTAGATGCTTTGTTTAGACCTTATCTGATTCAAAAGTGACTAAATCAAGTTTTGAGATGATTGGGGTAAAAGAATAAGACAAATCATATGGCGACAGAAATGGGATAATCTCAGTATTTTTATAACTGTTGATAAAAACACATATTTTCTAGAAAACAAACCAAACTTTCTCAAGAAACAAAACTAATAATTTTCATCATCAGATCATAAAATTAACCATTTTTACTCTCCCATAGTTGTTTCTTTTTCACCTGATGGAATTCCAAAGGAAACTCTTTAGGACTCAGGAGGACTGATGAATTCATAACACCATAAATGTATTCTTATGTACATTTACTATTTTGTTTACCACTACATTGTAGTAGCCACTTAATTTTGTTTAATTAGACTACCAAATGAAACTTCACAATTATAATAAAAGTAACAACAGGCACAGGTTCATGGAAGAATTAATTCTGTGAGAAACACTAATTCATTTGTTTTCTTTCCAAATAATTTTGAGTTTTCATCTCTCAACTTTTATTCAGCATTGTCTGATGACCTTTGAATTTGACTAACATATTGTACTAAGACGAAGAAAGAAAATAAAGTGCTACAACAGAAATTGTTTGCTCATGGTTCACACATCCTAACACAAATGTCTAATTTGTTTGCTGAATGCTTCAAAAGAAGAGCTAAACTCAGACTTTACATCTTCCTGGCACAGGAGTAATTCCTGCATTCAACTCAAGACTGAATCTGTACCCATTATCTGAGAACCTTGGTTTTTTTTCTTGAGACAGGACACATTCTTGACTATTGAAAAGTTTTTATTTGAATGTGCATGGTAAAGCTACTTCAGTCTAAAGAAAGGAATAACATTGCTCTACCAGGAAACTGAACTGACATTCTTTCTTTAAAAATTATAATAGTTATCCATGGTTTTAAAATTAAGCACAAATTCTACTGCTTTGCTGTCCAAAACTTAACGTTTCAGCCACTGTCTAGTTGCTCATTCCTATTAATCAGCTCATGGCAGTAAGAGAAGATTACCAGGGATTAAAAGAGGCAAATATTCTGCACATTGTATTCAGATTTATTTTAATGGGAATTTAACTTTGCAATTGGTCACACTTTGACTCGGAAAGCAAACCAGGTATCTCCAGGGGTACTTTTAAAATTATTTTATGTCTTTATGCCTTGCATCATACTGAAAAGAGCACAAAAATAAGATCCCAGACATAATGTTTCTCCAAGAACCTGCAGCATATCAAATCTAGGAATTGCATGCAGCCTTAATTCACTTATCCACTGACAGCTGAAAGAGGCAGCTTCCCACTGGGCTTGCCAGGTACCTAAGCAGTAGCAATTAGTCAAAGAGTACACTAATAAAGTACACTGGCTGCAAGATACTCCCACACATGACTTCAGAGTAGATGCAGAATGAATAATTTCTGGCTACATATGAAACTCCATAGGGTGGCTTGGGATATGAAAATGTAAGTATTAAATATCTAAGAATATTATCAATAAACCCAAAGATTCAAAAGCAGCTGGTTTCATTTATGCTATAATCTACCAAGGACAGGGATGGTCATTTTACAAATTACTGTGATTTTTTTTTAAGGTTACTACTGAGATACTACCCACTAGCATTTTGTGAGGACCATTTAGAAAACATGGCACAAGCACTGCATCTATTGTGAGCCCCCAGCTTGTGAACTCCAGCTTTTCATTCTTTATGCTGCCTCAAAATACATGCTCAGGGCTCAGAAAATCAATTGAGAATTCCTTTAACAGAACAGGATTTTCAATAATTTCAATGCCAGTTGCACTCAGCCCCATCTCTCTACTTTTCACCAGCAGATGAGGCAGAAGGATGGAGCAGAACCTTTGCAAGCATCAGTTAGTGTAAAGTCCCTCAAAGACACTGGGGACAGAGCTACTCCATGACTTCTCTTAGCTCAAGGCTGAGGCAACCTAAGGATCAAGCAACTAAAACAAGTTTCTCAAGTCTTCTTTCTACTGCATATTAATATTTTCAGAAGAAATTTGCCCCACAATATAAATTGTCTTCCAGAATGCTCAATAGGACCTAGCTATTCAAAATTCCTTATTCTATAGAGAGCAGATCAGCCACATTTCCCCATGCCATCAGTCCTAGGGCTATACTTTTAAATACTCATCCTTGGAAATGCAGGCCATGGCCTCCTAGCACTTTGCTGGAGGAAAGCTCTACGACAGGAATTTATGTGGCACTGCAGACACAACCCCTCAGAACAGAGATGAAAGATGGTCTCCTGACTCCCTCAGCACTCACAAACACACAGAGAGCTCCAGCACAGGAGCTCAGACACGTTCAGACCTACTCCCTCTACATCACTATTGGGGCACCGTGACTGCCCCAGCCTTTGTCTCTTTCATCATCCATTACAGCTGAGCCTTAGCAGGAAGAATAGAAATGACACATCTCCTTTGATGTTTCTTCTGGGTAGAAGAAAAGACGGGACAATTCTCCTATAAGCAAATATCTTATTCCAGGTTTCCCCAGCCCTGAATTTTCCTGAGGATGATGTTTTAGACTGGCACCAGATAGCAACAACCTCGGGTGTGTATCTACAATATTTCTGGTTAGTGACACTATGTTATGTCTGCACTGAAAAGAATAATCATAAATTAAACCATAAACAATTAAAATCACCCACATATCTAACTTAAAGCCCAGGTCCAGTAGATACACACAAAAAAAATAAAGTATGAAGAGCCATTTAAAATAGTGTATTTGAATGAATGAATAAGAAAGGAAAAACTCCTCATTGTGGCTGATTGAAAGCTTTTACAGAATACTCAAACATTTCTGCTCTTTAAGATTACCTTCAGCCAAATGGAAGAGTAATTCACAGTGCTCTGCATGTCTAGCCAGTGTGCCCTCTGAGTTATCTTCTCCAGAGACCAATCAAGAAGAACAGACTGCTACTCATAACAATTTCCCCTTTTCATATCTCACTTTCCAATGCCCAAAAAGAAGTGGAAAAAAGGTAATGATCTTTCTAGATGCGGTTATAAGTAGCATATATTTATTGCTTCAAACAAATTATCAAGGACAAAAAAGGAAAAAAATAATTAAAAATATAAACAATCTTTGCTAGTAATGTTCAAGAGAATTGTAGCAACTTTAAAGTGAAAATGGGGAAAGTCTATTTTCATCAGTAAAGCATACAAATGGATGTCCACTGTAAATATATTTTCACTTCTTTCTCTTCAGCAAAATTCTTAGGTAGGCACATAATAGCTCTATTGAATATGAATATACTTAAATGTGAGCTTGAGAGCATGGACACAAACATTAGTAAAGTTTGGAGAATAATAAATCTCTTTGTGTTACAGATAAAAGAGACACAGGACTGCAGCAAACCTTTAACACAGTTGGCCCACAGACTACTCATTCTCATTCTGACTCCCGATTCTACATTGTGCAATTCAAATTGATAATGATTAACTAGCCAAAATCATCACTTTTTGGTTAAAGAGGAAAGTCCCACAGATCTTTGTGATATACATTGTCACCTTCTTGCCAAATTATCAGTTTTGTGGCCAGAAGGAGGGAGCAGAGTGAACTGGGAAAGAAAGACTTGGGGAGGCTGTGAGGAGGAGTCCACTTGCATTCTGAATTAGATGACTCTGCTGACTGTATGTGTAATTCAGTGTACCCTTCTAATCCATCTAAACTGGGGTGTTCATCACATTGAAAGGGAAAACTGCCAGGAAGCTCTGGGTTGTGCTTAGCAGATATTGGAGCAAAAGTATTGGGTTACTCCTTGTTGAAGAACTTAACTAGTAAGTGTCTTCTTCCTGAAAAAGATGGGATGGGAGAAGAGGGAGAAAATAAAACCCTCCTCCTTTCTATGACATAACAGTGAAAGTGACCCACTTCCTCTGCCAGAAACTGAGCCACCATTACCAGGAGGAAAAAGGAAACTCCTTGGCATGGGAGGAGGGACAAGTGACTTGCAGTGCTTTTGCTGGCTTTTTTTTTTTTTTTTTACCCAAACACATGACCATTCTGAGAATTCACTTGGCTCTTCAGTAGAATTAAGATAGGCTGATTCTTAAAATACTGCCTGAATACCAAAGTATTACAAAGGTAACAATGCTGCCTGCAATCGAGACTGTCAATTCATACAAACTTTATAAATATAACATCAAAGCTCTATGTTTTGGGGAAAGAACATAAAGAGGTGCCTCCATCAGAGCCAGCACCATGGCAGATCTCATCTAGAATGCAGTGTAGGGTGGCTGAGAGGGGGTGATGGCCTTACAGAGGTCACAACCCCAGTAAGAGACACTGCTCACCCCCACTTCTCCCCAAAAGCAGCAGAATGGTGGCTACTTCTGGCAAGTGTTCACAGCATGCCAACCTCACTGCTCACCAAAGGCTATGAAAACCTCACTGGTTGGTTTAGCATTTTATGCATGTGTCATGTACACCATGAAACTGTATACAAGAACATATGCAAGGGGGATGAGCCCATGGCTGAATTTTACTTTGCTTGTACATGTTTTGACCACAGAGTCCAGATATATTGCTGCACAAACCCCTTCATTCAGGAAAGATCTACCACTATAATCCTCCAACCAAAATCTGTATTTATTATAAATTCAGTATTCAAAATACATGAAATTTCATCTACACAATTTATTTTTACTGGATGGGGGTGGTAGAGAGCAGACTACAAGAGCACATCCAAGATTAGCAACTCTTAACTGTGAAAGCTATTCTTTAAAAAAAAAGTGACCTTTGAAAACCTGGGGATAACAGAAAGGAATTTGAGTTCCAGAAGGCCAATTAGTTTGTATTCAAAGCTGAAATGACTTGCATAAGCACATCAGGAGAAACCTAGCATTACTATAGTAAACACAAAAGGTACCAAAGCCAAGGATTAAGAGGAATTCTGTCACTTTTTAGGGGAATTAACAGCAGAACAACAATGATAATACTCCCTTTTTTACAAGGAGTCACATGAAAAAGACAAGGGATAATGGGTTTGAGTTACTTCTGGAGAGTTTCTGATTAGAAAGCAAAGGAAATTTTTCACAATTAAGACAATCTGCCATTGGAATAATCCCCCCAGAGGAAATGATGGGTTCCCCAACATTGCAGATTTTAAAAATTCATCTGGACATGGCACTAGGCCATCCTACACCATGGTTTTGCCAAGAAAAGTTGATGAGAGATCCTTGAGGTCCCTTTTAACATGGTATTCTATGATTGCATTAACTCTTGCAGAAATAAATCTAATGCTATTTAGGAGTCTGTAATGTACTTGAGAAGTCAACACTTGTCTTGAAATGATATTATCAACGTATGTGTTTTGAATGTGTGTTTTTTGAAGTTTTTCACTTTCATGCTTCCCTAATATAACTTTTGCTAAAATAAGGTTAATGAGACTTTCTTTGACATAAATGGATGTGTCTTCACACAGAAATCAGACCCATAACTATGGGAATATTTCCACTGAGCACTGAAATGTTGGGGGAAAATCAAAAAGAAATAATTTTTTTTCAAGCAGACAAAGAAAGGGATGTACTTCTCCCTTTGGCACTTATTAACATTTTACTATTTTCCTGTAACATGGATATTTAATCTGATGACAATATTTACAATCAATGACTTTCTGAGCCAATATAAAATGAGTTAATCAAACCCATGCAAAAAATATAATGGGCTGCCTCATTTTACAAAACCACAATAGAAAATCAATCATCCAAAAGGTTCCCCACTGCTTATTAATTCAAAAGAGTCATTAGGATGTTTAGAGTATTAAACATCATTCCTGCTATGACAGACCTTTGCAAAGTTGATTTTCTGACTTACCACGTTTAAGACTGCTACATTTTAATGCACTAGAAAGCGCAACTCACTAACAGTCCATGCTGGGCTCACTCCCAAGAAACAACAATTTCCAACTAAGAGAGGATAAACACCATGCAATCCAAATACAGCTGCACAGAACACTAGCAAGGCCATGCAGAGCTGACATACAGTCAGAAAGTTATTGAAGAATACACACGTGGAGTCATACAAAGAAGCCATCCAGGTTGGTGTAGTAAAGCTAGGTATTTGTGGAAGATTAACAGGCAAACTTGGAACTTTTGGAAGAGCTACATTAGGAAGACTGTTGGTGATGCTCCTGTGAAGAAATAACAATGTAGGAATACAATAAAAAATAGAATATTTAGAGGACAACAGGGGAGAACCCCTTATTAGACAGAAAGCTATAAGCAGGTGCTTTGTTCAGATTTTGTAAAAAGCACTTACTTGACAGGTTGCCATGACTCTTGTTCAAGACCTCTGTGAATGGACTGAGCAATTGATGATTCCATGAGATCAATGTAGCGGACGACCATGGGAACAAAAATTTCTTGCAAGTGCTTGTGAAACTTTCCATTGCACAAAAGTGCTTTGAAAAATAAACAAGAGACAAAAATGTCAGACCTTTTGTTACAGGAAGAAGTGTATCTTAAAATGTTTTGGTACACAAAGACATTATAAGAATAAGATCTAGCTTATAAGATCTAGTAGGAAATACAGTTCAGAAAAGATAAATGAAGTGTTCCATAAGGACAGTGTAGTCCATTTCAAATTGTCAGTGTAATGAAAAGTAGGTACATACAGAAATTCTTTACTGAACCAGAACTTTTTGCATCTTAAAATTAATAATATGCTTTGCTCAATCTAAAGATTAGCAATTTTGTTCATTACTTCTACACCAAGACAGGACAAAAATACCTGAACAACAAAAAAAAAGTATTTGAATGCCATTCATAAGCAGTAGAATATTACCTACGTCATAGATGGGACTTACTACATTCTGAAAACCTGCATACACATGCAAACTGAACATGCTCAAAATCTGAAAATTAGTTTGCCATCACCCCTGCTTGTCCCTGTATTTGCTGAAGTGCTCTCTCAGCAAATGCTAACTCTTAGCACACTAATGTCCTGTCCCACCAAGACAATATATGTTTAATGTTTTGAATGTGTCTGTGTTCACCCTTTAATCTAGCACTGTTATAAGAACCCATGAGAGTATTCCCATGTGCATATGGAAATCATAGAAGCTCAGACACAGAGAAGAATTTTCATGACCTTGCCAACCTTTGTTTTCTTTTGTCTGTGCTCTGTTGTTTTAAATTATTTTGTGGGTTTCTCCTCCCATTATTCTAGCATACAGGCTTCCTGTATAATTGGATGGGCACCAAAACCACATTTTGAGGAGGCTTCCTCCTCTTCCAAGGAAGAAAATCCTGGATCACAGAGCTCACCATGGACACAATCTTTTAAAATTACAATCCCTTTTTGTTCTACTATCAATGCCACTCCATGTCTAACATGCTAAAATAATTTCTATAACTTCCAGAAACTACTTTGCCTTCCATTCCTGAATGATGTCCAGCCCAAACTGAACTTGGGAGAGATGGAGACTGTAGGGAAAAAGTGCTGTCAAATTTCTGTTCCCTGTCGCTATTTGTACAGCAAGGAGTGCCCTTGTTGCTGAATGTCTGGACACCATTTTACTTTTTTCCTTGAATAAAATGATCTGAAAGCAAAAAATTATTTTCTTGAAAACATCCTTGTAGAGCAATAGGAAATACTGTATCAATCAGCTTTACCTGAGGAATCAATATTATGTGATCAGCTCTCTGGTTTTGTGTAATTGCCTATCTTGCTAAGAATTTTGAAACTTTCAGCTAATTTCTAATCACTTTAGACACAGGGGTGGAGATATCAGATACATTAAGTTTTATAAAAACAGGCAGCTAGGTAGCAGGCAGAGATTATTAGGGTTTCCACTGAGAAAAAGGCAGAGGTGTAGGATCATCTCTTTATTAAACACTTGAGAATCCACCCTTGAGGGTACCTGTGAGTCCATTACAAACATGATCCATTATTTACACTGCTCCTCAAAATAATTGTTAACTAGTTAGTTCTGGCTTATTATTTCTATATCAGAAATTCAAAACAGTGTTATTTTCCTCTATTTATAATTGTCTTATATATATCCTAAAACTACAGCAGCTTTCACAAGCAGCAAAAATGACTGAGGAGGATTTGGATATTATAAAAGTTGCACAGTAAACAGCTGATGAGCACTGCCTTTGAGAAACAAAAGGTTGCTGGTATCCATTTGCATATTAGACTGAGTTTTCAAGGCAACTTTGAGCTGAAAAATAACAGCAAGAATACAACTGTGCCAATTAAATCAATCTTGCTGCTTTATAGTGCACCAGTGAAGAACTGTAATTAATCAGGCAATCACAGTTACTTGAAGGTATAAGCCTGTAGTTCAGTGTTTTCTGAGCTTACTGCAGAAATGCTCTGCTACAAGCACTGCTCTGGGAATTACAGTAATGAAGCCTCATGGGCAGGAAGGTGACTTGTTATTTTGAAGCCAGCATGAAAATTTAAGAAGTCACAGTCAATAAAGGTGTTCAAAAGCTGAATAATTTTCCTAACATCATGACACCAGTCTTTACAGGGAAGTGAAATTTTCCAAAATTATGCCAAGACTTATTGTCACTTCACCTCCACGGAATTCTCTCTGTATGTGGGTACACACCCACAAGAGAACTGCCGTGGATCAACAGCTCCATGAGCATTCTGTTCTCCCAGGGTTAAGGACTTGGCAGCTCTGATTTACCCATCTGGAGATCTCCATCAAGGATTAATGCAGGGCAGGGAAAGAACTCAGAGCACAGAGATAAGTGATATAGCTGAGTATCATCATCAGACTCATGGCACTCTACCCTATGATTAAAACTGATCTTGCCAAAAAGTACCAAAGGTGCATCAAAGCAGATGGGAAACAAGAGATCCTTGAGGAAATGCCACGCTTCAGATCCCTCAACTACCACTTGTCTTCAAAGCTATGTAGCTTAATTCTCCATTGTCTTTTAAATATAGACACCTCACACCCTCTTCATATGAGCCATCATATGAGCCATCATATTCACACAAGCAACGATAAAATGAAAGCCTATGCCAGAGCAAGGTAATGTATAGGCAATATTAAAGGAAAACACATTATGGGAATAGAAACAGAAACCTGAACTAGATATTCTTGAAATATTGAAGTTGAAGAAGAAAACTATTACATTTTTTCCATATTAGGAAACATATTAGCTGAAATATATTAAAATATTACAAGAAAATATCAGAGATGAATCTAAAGTCTAGTTATTCAGTACTGGAATGAGGTTTCCCTCTAACAGTAGGAAATGAATCTGCTGTGCCCATGTACCACAGAAGCGGAGAGGTTTCTATTGCTTTTTCTAATACAGGCACATCTCAGGGGCTTTCCTGGAGTCAGCATGCTATGCTGTCCTCAAGAGCTTCTGCAGAATACAAGGCAGGCAAGCATGACACAGATTAACATGAGTCTCCTTTCCCTTGACAAAATTATTGCTCTGTCAGAGAGTCTGTAATTATTCTGCTCTTAATTGGATCCTACTGAAAAGATAACTGGAATTTTCTGGAATATTTTAAAATCAAAAATAAGAAAGAGTATATTTCAAGAAGGAAATATCCAGATTATATTTCTAGCAATTGAAACTCAACCAATGACATGTGAAAAGAAAGTTTATATTCCTGTTCATTTGCTGTTTATATTCTGCCTCCACAGAGAATTTCTTAATCAGCTAGTTAAATTGCAGTAAAAATTGCAAGTGTTCCAATTTAAATGGAAATTATCTTGTATTTTTAGATACAAGACATATTTTAAAAGTGAAATTTAGAGGTTTGCTTTGTGAAAGCAAGGTTAAAATTTATTTGAACTTTACAAGATAGAGTGACATAAACAGGTTATAGCACAATTTACCTTCATGTAAAAGTCCAATTAGGAAAAATTATTATTGAATATTCTGTAAAGGAATAATGCAGCTTAACTCTCAGTATCATTAACCAAGACAGGTAGCTGTATATCTATTTATGATTTCAAAGCAGTTCCTAATAGGACTGAGCCCTGATGTGAGAAAAGATACCCTCTACAATGAATGAGAAGTGTAAGGTTTAAGGTATTGGGGTGGGCATACAGTTTGCTCTGATTACCTTAAATCCAAGTTGTTTTCTAACTCTACCCTCTCGTTTAAGAGAGGGCACAATGTTATACATAAATTCTAGTCCAGAAGTGGTACACAGTCTGTAACAAAGCAGGAAGGTGATGATTCTGTCTTTGGTGGTGCTTGCCACTCTGCTACTAACAACAATAGTGGAAAAAAGTGTATCAGAGAATTCCTGTTGAGGTCAATAACCATAATTATGGCAATGGCTTTCAAAAGGCTAACACTCAACATGCTGGTTTTTCTGAATCAGCTTCATCAGACTCTGCCCTTTAGAGCAGGTGCACAGACATTCCACTGAGTAATACTTGAAGGAGAATGAAGATTATGAGTCACCTTTATAACACCCCTGGTTTTGACTGGTTCATGCCAAGGTAGCAATGCAACAATGCTGAGCAATAGCACAGGACAAAGTGTCAGGAAGTGACACTTGCAGAGAAAACTTGTTAAGAAAATGATCAGAATACTGAATATAGAGTTGGAAAACTTCTATAACCAAAATATATAGACACTTCATCCAACTAGGCATATGCCACTAAAAATATCTCTCACACCAGGTTAAATGAAGAGGAATTAATAGGTCTGTCTTTTGGGCACTAAAAACCTGATTAATCTGAATAATTAAACAACTACAGAATGTAAATTGTCCTCTAAAGCAGGCCTCTTCAAACACAATTTATAGGCTCTGTGGAAGAAAAGTAACATAGTCATTACAGAAAATAAGATACAATCCTGGGACAACTATGTTCTTATTCCCTTTATGAATATCTAATTTTGGAAAAAATAATTTTGCTGTTCTAGAGAGATGTTGAGTACTCTATTGGTGGACAGTCTGCAAAGCTTAGCAGAGTCAGGCATAATTGTGTGTGGACAATAGCAATTCTGGAGATCATTAAAATGTATACTATAAAAGCAGCTATAATATTTTTTTCAAATATTTACAATTTGAAAAAACACAAGGAATTTATCTTCAATCTATTATTCATCTCCACAGCGAATATAATTTTTTAATTCACTTTTTGTAGTTAGCAGAGAGATGTGAGATGTTAGCAGTTAGATGTTCTCATGAGAGCTGTTCTCTCAAGAGAACAGCTGAAATATTTTACAAGATGGGAAGATCATCCTACTCCTTCCCTCCCTCTGTTCTTTACAGTTTTTCAGTTAGACAAAATGGGAATGCAATGGCTGATGTACTCTTCCTTGTGGAATAAGATCAGAAAAAATGGAGAGTCTTAAGGTGACACAAAATGGACTCTCATGAAAGAAATGAGAAGCTTCAGTCAGGACTTCCCCATCCTCCCCTCTCTTCATAAAAAAATAATACACCATATTGGAAAATGCATTTTTTCTCATTGTTAATTGAATGCTGACTTTGAAGTATTCGCCTTGAATCTTGTACAATGTTTTTACACAGTTTAAAATAGCACCTTCAGTATTATTTGAATATGAATTTTCATTATCTCAGAGTTTTTTTATTATACTTTAGTTATGTAGTTGTAAAAATAGTTTTACATGCAAGTTTTCTTTAATGCTGTAAAATGTAAGATTGTTTCTTTATTGTTAGGAGTTCTCTCATGTCAGGTTTATGTGAAAACTGATTAATGCACCAAAGATTTAGAGCTCATTTAATGCTCTCAAGACAGAATAACATGCAGGTGTCAGTCCTCCAAATTTCAGTGAAGATTAACCTAATATGCAATATGGTGACCTAACTGTTCTTCATTTGAAAGAAGTCTGAAAAGTAATCTCTGATATAGCCAGAGAGTGAGAATAACCCAGTGGGATTTCCACCTCTTCATTTCCTAATGAGTTTTTTGATAATGAGAGGTGACTTTGCCAGTCACTGTGGGCGCTATTATGGCTAATTTACTCCACTTCACTCTCCTTGTTAATTATTAACACTAGCCTTTTTATCCTCATGAGACCACATTCCAGTTTTTCTCTTTTTAGATTTTTTTTCTAAATATATCTTTATGAAGGTGATAGTTTTCAGGAGAAGATTTTCACTTAGGGTAAAGTCAGAATTATTTATTTTATCTTGGAAGACTGTAAATTTTATTATATAAGCATGGGAAGCTCTTGCTAATGCTTTTAATGCAGTTAAAAGGTGAAAAGGCTGTTAATTAAAGAATGAGCACTGAGGTATGTTCCACTTGGGAATCACTTCTTGGTAGAATGGTCACTTGCCACTTGCTAACATGTCCACTGATTAACAGGTGACTAATTTCCATAGTTTCTTTCCAGTAGTTCTGGAAAAAGAAAAAGTGTGTAATTTTCCAGATGGTTTTCACCTGCCAGAAACTGTCATTTAATATATCTATTACCATTAGGGAATTACTGAAATTGGTATACAGGTGTGATATTTCATACAACAGTTGTTTCATGTCCTTCAGTTAAAGTTTTACAATATTTGTAAGAGTTGCTTTAACATGGAAGTTTTAATAAAATGTCTTTCTTAAGCCTATTCTAGTAATTTAGCATTATTGTCCCTTTAATCTTTTAAGGAAAGAAAAATCAGCAGCCTATTAGCAATCTCTTGCATGTGAGGACAACCCTTGTTTGTTCCTAACACTTCTCTCAGGTTGGAACCACAGCTCAAAGGAACACAAATGACACAACAATAAAGTTAAAACTGGTGTCATAAATCCTTCTTGTAAGACTGCTTTAAAATATATACACAGTTTTCAGAAACCAAAGAATTGTTTTAAGTGCATGGTAACATCACAACTAGAAATGTGCTTCCTTAACTGAAAATGTATGATGGTAGGAAAATAGGCTGAATATCCCATCTTAATACAGGCTTCAGATTTTTAATCTGGATTTTAGATGATTTGACATCACTTAAAGTAGTGCACAATCCACCTTTCAGGAGCCCAGCTCTTCTGAGATCTGCAGCAGGACTGAAAAATTCCTGTATCCTCTTCAGCAACCTCAATTGCCATCATGGTGATTTTAATAAGTTTCTGAAATTGCAGTTTGCCCAACAATGGATCCAAATAGAAAATTTGTTGAGTGTATTTTTTTCCATTCATGCTGACACTACTATAGCTTTATAGACATAACTAGCGTGAAAGAAGTTTAGAAGGCTTAGAAAGAAATATAAACTACAACTTTATTTAAGCAATATAGATTAAATGTAAGCTATCAATACCTCTTTTACTACTTGTACATAATTGATTCAAAACTGAGTAATCTGTGAATACCAAGTGGTTAATGCACTGCCAGAATAAGGAGTGAAATGGTGCAAGGATAGAGAGAAACTGCTCAGCTTGCAGGAAATGGAACACCAGGGCATGTATCATAAAAACAGGCACTGTCACTTTTATTTTGAGCATTATCCTGTTTGGAAACACATTTCTAAGGTGTGGGTACATTGAAAAATCTTAAATTAACAGTATGTAAAAAAAAATAAGATCTTACTGTCATTTCTGAGGGCATTATTCAGCAGCTGGAAAAGTGGGAAGCTGTCCCAGGAGTCTTGTGGCTGTGCCTCAAGTGCTGAATCCATGTCAACAGAATACAGAGACAAAAACTTCTCTGCATGCTCAGCCAACAGTTCTGGCCACCAAGCGAATGCCTGCAAACATGACAAAATAAAATTACTAAACATGAGCCAAAGCCAAGAGATGTGCTCTGTCTGTGGCAGAACACATCTGAGTATGTCATGTCATGTCATGTCATGTCCTGTCTCATTTGGGGAGGAAGAATGGGCCAAGTGAAAAATGTGAAAATGTTTTATGAAACTTTGCATCAAAAAAAGGAAAAAATCAAACCGATTATTGTGGGAAAGGTGATATGATCAGAATAAAAATATAACAGCAAAAAAAAAAGAGAAAATATAAACACTTTTTTTTTCAGAGAGCAAAGAAAAGCATGAAGGCCTTACTCTTGAAAAAATGACTCTATATGTTTCTTTTGATTTCATTAAATTCTAGACCAGATGAATTTATTTTTAAAATAAATCTTTTTGAAAACATTTTACATTCACTTGGTAATAAAAAAGGATGCTTTATAGTAAAATTTTATTCCTTGAAGTCTGAGGGTGTTTTTTAACAGCTAGAGAGTGATTTTACTTCCTATTTTTGCCTTAAAGAGGTCAGCTTCTTCTGAGGAGGACATCCAATTTTCCTTGTGCAAATGCTATAAATCTTTAGAAGTTCACTAATGTCTATACTCATTTTCAGTAACTTAACATGTTGGAACCGTTTTCTCTGTCAAAAGAATTATATTCTTAGGCAATCCTTAAAGAAGAGAAGAAATCTGTGAAAAATATTATCAGCAAGTAAATCCAGTTCTTCATTAAAGACATGTAACTATTGTACCTTTTTACCAGCACATAAACCTAGGCTTTAGAATGCCAGTATTGGAGCTGAGCACTGGATCAGGGGAGTTCTCTGATCCTGGAGTTAAAGAAGAAGGTGGAAGGAGTTTGTGAAACAGGATGAGCATTGAATCCTGCTGAGAGTGTTTTGTTCAGGGTTTATAAGAACATATCACAGCGAGAAATGCCTACACATGCAACACAGGAAGATATTGTTGCTTTCAAACTTATGCCACTCATTTTGAATATATAATTTTGAATATTTTTGAGTTGCCAGCATGGAACATAGGTAGCTTGATCTACACAAGAGCTGAGTCCCCCCAGCTTCAAATAAATTCAGATAAATCTTCACTTGCATTTATGAAATGTAGGCCCTGGGTGGTGCAGACTTATGTAGTCAGGTCTAAATGGCATAAAATAAAAGACAACTTCTGTAAAGTGGTCTACAAATGTGGTTTTGCATCATGGACTTTCTGATGACTACCTATAGTTCCTTCTGACATGGGGCAAATGGAGAGATGATGAATTGACAAAAGTCTGAAAGAAATGCTGAGCATCTCCTGCTATTACTGAAAAGTACTTTGTGTGTTCCAGTGGTAGGACTGAAGGATGACAACTGGCACCACAGTGAGGAGGAGAGATGAGGCTGTAAAAACTTGGGCAAGAGTTTGAAATGGAGTCTCTCAGTTTCAGCAAAGTGGAAGAAATTTCTTATTAATGAACCCGTTTAAGTAGGAGTTAATTAAAGGAACAGGCTGCTTGCTCTAGAAACTAACTTCATGAAAATAAAATATGTATACAGGCACTGGCAGGGGACCCTTCTAAGCAAGCAAAACTCTATTCAGAAAATATTGCCAAAACTTCAAAACAAATCAACATCAAAACTAGAAAATGAGCCCATTTTCTCTCCATTTTCTTCCTTGTTGTAAATGACACTTTGAACCCAGACAGAAATTCTTCTGACTCTCTCTCAAGAGCTATGCATCATTACTTGGGCAGCAAGAGAGAATAGGAAAAAAAAAAGTTAAAGCTAAATGTAACAGCACAGTTGCTATGAATAATAATAGGCTAAAAGCAATTAGCAATTGGTGACACGCATTCTAGGAGAACAGAAACATTGCCTGCATTAAAGGAGGAATGGAGTTCTGAGATTCTAGAAGGCACATAAATGTGGCCATGCAACACCACAAATCATCAAAACATTTTATGCTACATGTTCAATGTACAGTTCCATGCTGTGAGCAATGCAAAACAATGCTTAGTTCATCAGGAATCACATACCTCTCTTCCCTTTGGGAATCCCCGAAATTTGTAAATGTTATGAATTAAAAAAAAAGAAAAAAAATCTAGTGTTAAAAATGTGATATATTATTTTACAGATTACTGATCCTTTTTGTTAACTGTAGCATCAAACACTGAATATTCACATAACATTAAGATGTGAAGTCACCAGACTTAATTATCTTTTTTGAGTAGGGAATGTATAATTTGGCAATCTTTTTCTCAGATATACTTTAATACTGAAATTCTGAATGCCCTATAAATTTCAGTGAAATTGAACATGCATTACATGAATGAAGGAAAGGGAAAATAACCTTAGCATTACCTTCTTTCTTTTCAAGGTACCTTAGATTAGATTGCAAACTTTTGCTGAATAAATTTTTCTGAAGGCACGTGCAATATATTTATCCTTCTGAAAAACACCACATCTCTGACTGCAAATAAGTAGTATAGAATGCAATCTTTCAACAGAGATGCTTAATCATATATGTATGATTTGATCTGGCATTTGTTTCTGTGTTCTTTTCCACAGAAGTCCAATTTTCTTACAGTAGTGCAGGTCCTCAAAAGACAAAGACTACAATATATACATTTTATTAAGTAATCATTACACTGTAACACAGTGGCAACAGTAGTGTAGAACAGGACCTCCAGGGAATTAATTTCAAATCATCAAAACAGCTGTTTCTTCAGTATATGATAAAACATCTATAACAAGTTCACACATGACAGATGTAAGCTAAAAACCAGATTCCATAGTGTGATATAAAACCAGATGTTTTGAATGATCATATTTTATAACTATACATACTAGATAATGTTTATCCATTTGCATATTTAAAAAAATATTTATTGAGTTTTTTGAGAACATTTTAAAAACAATTTCCTGAACCTTAGAAAACTGTATTTATTAATTAAATTTCAATAATATATACCAGTGTTTCCGGGCAAGTTAGGTTTTGTAATTCCTTGACATAAGAGGTGCTAGAATTCTAGCTGTTGTGGTTTCTGTATCACGAAGAAAAGATGTGAAAGTAACAAACATAAAATTGTTTTATTTCATTTCTTCTACCTTACAATGCCATTTTTAAAAGCAAAAGTTTAAGAGCATACTTTTCCAATCAACAGAAGAGCAATGGAAATGAGATTATTATACCTACCATTATTTTCTTATACATAATTAGATCTATACATCATGATGAAAACTAGCATTCAGTTATATTTCTTTCTATTTTGAACATCAGGTGAAAAGTTGGAAGGAAAAACTGTATAAGGCTATGAATGTTTTCCATACCATTTCAGCACCTCCAGCACAAAGATGCTTTCTCTTTTTTATGCTCTTTAATTTTCACTTCTAAACCTACAGTTCATTCAAGTGAATTGAAGTAGGGTTTTATTTCACTTCACTTTACATAAGCTTCAAGTCTCTTATTCCTCTGTAAACGTGAACTGCCTTAAACATATGTCAGAAAGGAAAACTAAAATGTTTCTTGACAGACTTGCTTTGCATCAGAGGAGCAAAAATGCAGGAGCAAACCATTCTGTGCAGCAAATGCAATTACAGCCTCACCTCTGAATGATGCTCTTCATTTTGCTGCAATACTTCGATACAGAGTTCTGCAAGGTGGAGAACCTCTTCCAGTTTTCTTGCAGGTGTTGCTTGATTCATAGTCTCTATATGAATATAAAATGTAAACCAAAATTGTTTTAGTTACAAATATTATTTACAGTAAGAGAAAATTATGTCAGAAACTAATGGGAATGCTGCAAACTGACAAATTTCTAAAGTAAAAGAAATTTCAAGTGTTAAGGATAATGATTTAATACACATAAACAGAGCTGAATGTCCAGATTACAAAAAAGAGAAAATAATTCACAAGAGCATCAGTGGTCACTGTAAACATTATCTGATTTAAGATGTGAGAAATAACAGGTGCATCAGTGTATTAGATGCTCAACTTTTGCAATAAGGAAGTTCTTTTTCTCTTCAAGGCCATATATACAAAGACAGCAGATAGTGGAGACCTTTTTTGTTATTATCAGTATGTCTTCTCACCAGTTGACTCATTACTGTCATCAGCAAAATTCATACCTTTTGCAGCAGTCAAAAATTCCAAATGTTTAATCAAAAGAAGACATTCCATTTTAGTTATATTTAAAAATAAGAAAATGCAAACTAAAATAATTCATACAACTAATTTCTAGTAACTACTTATTCAAATAACTAATTTTCTACCTGCTGTTCATCAGTAAAGGCGAATCTGAATTCTTTTCAATACCATACCATGAAAAATAGCATTATGAAATAAGAATCTTATAACAGAATTAACACAAGTCTACTAAAAATTCCACCTAGAAGAAGTACAAATGCAAAAGTTACAAATTACATGAGGCTCACTTATTCTACCCAGAAGACTTCAAAAAGAAAGGAAACAACAAAGGTAAACCAAATGTAACTAAAATACTTACAGGGAAATTAAACAAAAATTAGCTTGCAATTAAAAAAATCATAGCACTATATTTCAGGAAGAATCAGAGGAGATAAGGGAAGAGTCCAACAGAAATTTTACAAACATTTTAGTCAGTAAAAGTAACTTGTCTGAGTACATAATCTGCATCGGTAGGGATAACTTCAGCATTAGCTATTAGAGCTTGTTTGCTTAAAAATGTTCTTGTTGCTAAGCATAAATGTATGGTCACATTCACCAGGTTTGCAGAGAACTCATAAAGCTGATAATAAGGTAAAGTGGATTTCAGGAATTCTGTTCTCTCATTTTTTGTGCAAGTTTATGGATAGCAAATCATGTGAATACACATCTTCATATGCAGAAAATTCTGTGACATTTCCTTCCCACTTTGCATTCATCATTACACAGACCATTAGCAGATTAATGAAACAATTCACATAATCTCCTTGGTTTTAGTAAGAATATCAATCTGCATGCAATAAATATTTTTAGCACTTGACATTTATAGCAAGTCAAAGCAACATTGCAGACATTTTGAGGCAGGTGACCTTGTCCAGTTCTCCAGCACTCACACATTAATGCATATTACAGCAATGAAATAAAGAGCTTTGATGCAATTTTGAAGAAACACTGGATTAGAATCTCCAGCAAACACCTACTTCAAAGTGACTAATACCCCACGTTGTTTGCATGCAAAAACCAAGCAGGAAAACTAGTTATTGAAGCAACTACAAAGAATTTTTTCAAATCTTATTAGAAGAGACCACATAACCAGATATGTTGAAATACTTTTTTTTTCTAAAATCAGAATTTAGCTCAAGAAAGAGTTAGTGTAGGAACATGGGTCAAGCACAAAGCACACACAAGGCACAAAAATACATTCATAATGCCAAGATCACTGTTTTTAATACTGTACTGTATTGCCTTTACAATTCTTATATTGTACAATGATTATATGAATACAACAACAAACATATTGAATCAAAAGAGATTAGCAAGGATCAGCCAAGTGCCTATTATTCAGGTTTTATATTATAAAGATTACTAATGGATTCAGACTAAACCAGTGGTTTCTACACTTATCCTGGACTGAAATTGCTCTTTCTCCTAGTGGTCAGTGTCCTCCCCTCCCTGAACACATGGCAAGTACAATTCATACAGACAACATACATCACTAGCAGTGTCACTGATGTTGATGAGTCTTAGGAATAAACCAGTGATATTAATAGAGAGCATGACTGGAACATCTGATTTCAGCATAAACAACTCATTTTATTGCTAACTCAGCCTGATCTTCATTACCTCACCACTTACCAAGTAAACAAAATAATTGCATGCATAATTGCATATCCTGCTAATGAAGCTAAATAAGCTGTAAAATATTCAGAATTTCTATCCTATAAGGGCTCCTCTACATTATTAAGAAAGTAATTCTAATAATTATGTTGAATCTCATGTTGCATTTTTGCTCCGGAATAAATTCACTTATTCCACACTTGCAATTAGCTCAAGATGGCCTAAAAATGGCTGTTGAACAGATATCATTATCACTAGGGAGAGCAGGAGAAAAAGAGATTTACCACCTAACTGTGAGATTATCTCGCTCCACCACTGTGATAAGATCACAGTGAAGAGAAATATGGTCTTGGGAAAGTACCAATTACATTGAACAAGGCATTAAGGAAATACAGTTGTTCTGGTCATCTGTGCTGAAGTGATGGATTTTGATCAGGTGTTTTTTTTTTTTTTTTTTTTTTTTTGTTTGTCTGAAAGGCATCATAAACCTAATAAAATGAAGGATGGAAGTGAGGATCAGAAATGTGCACACATTCCAGGCAATGAAGGAATTCAGTGTTCCCGAAGTGGAAACACTAGGGAAGGACAGGACCTACCTTTGATCAAGGATGATGCTGGCAGAAGAAGTCATGACAAATGATTTAAACTAGACATTTTAAAGTTTTCAGTTATTGTGGGACTAATGCTCAGGAACAGTTATTTTTCAATAGGATTAGCATGTTTAGGAGGAAAAAGAGTATGAAAACTGTAAATACACCTTTGAGTTGAGTATGGCAGGTTTCCAATTGATATTTAATGGCAGGAATGACTAAAAGTGTGGGCTATACTAGACTGAATCAATTCCAGTTCCATGTTTCCATAAAACTCAGCATACTATTTACTAGTTTACACTGAAACTATTTATTACTAGCCAAATATATGCAAATTACCCTTAATATTTCTAGCTTTTCACAATAATTTAAAAATAAATATCTTCTTAGAATATCTGTTCTTAAGAAAAGGTGGCAGAGAACTGTACTCAGTCTGTATCCTTGGACTGTATCTGTATCAGTCTGTATTCTTGGGAAAATCCCTCTTAATTTTTTTTTGTTTACTTATTCACAGAATAAATCAGTACATGCTATTTCTTTTGCACGATATAGACTTCCCTATATTTCACTTAAGCTTCATGTAAAGCCTCCTTCTCCACATGTAAGTTACCACACCACCTAGCCATTTTTCTCTGTAACTAAACACCTTTCAAATTCTAGGGAATATATCTTATGGATATCCACCAGTTACATGTGTCTATATATAAGGGGCTACGAAGTAATTTGAGAAATAAAGAAAGAATTTTTTTTAGCCAAGCAAGTAGTGTATATGAAATATGAGTAGCAATAAATTCTTATTTGGAAGTTTTAGACCCTCCAAAACACCTGAGCCAAATACTGTGCTTGTCTTTGTAAGCGTAAAGGAATTACAGGAATGGAAATCAGTGCTGTCAGTTTTCATTATATTCATGATGTCTTTCTTCCCACAATTACTAAAGGTTGTTAAGATGTGTTTACACTGTTCAAACTAACAAGTTGCAGCAGGAGTCAAGTCAGTAAATATGCTACTTGACATCTTTTAGAAAATAAACAGAAAAAGCCATCAATCATCTGTTTCCAGCTTCACATCCTGCCAAAATGAAAAAGCAAACGAGGCTTTGCAAATAATGGATGCTTTCTCAAGTATGCATTACCAGTGAGTCACACAGGTACCCAGCAATATTGTTAAATGAGCTAAGTTAACTGAGTGAAGCACTGCTGAAATGAAAAAGTGACTGCTTCGTGAACCAGCGGAGCCTCGGGCCACAGGGGACTGTCAGATCATCCAGCCTCACCTCCTGCATCTCACAGGTCAGGGAACTTCTCCCCAGTCCTCCTTGCTGAGACAATCAGGATGTCTAAAACCTAACATCAGTGTGTCTAAAACCCACCTTAAGCGTTCTTCCCACAAGAGAGTTGAAGACATCCTTGAAGACAAATGCACAATTCACCTCTCTCATTTTCTCCCCAGCATGTAAGTTGTTAAACATGTGTGATTAATTTCTCATTGCCATTTGCTGCACACAGGAATCTGCTCATTAGAGAGGCATTTTTTTTCTTGGTTATGAATAAAATGCAACAAGGGGACTCCTGACTCTGGCCTGCCAGTCTCACCCTCAGTGACACAGCACATATCCCTTGCTGGTTTTCCCTGCCTCGTATTTCATCCTTCCCCTTCTCTTCCAACAAGCATGTCCAGAACCAGTGTCTCAGGAAAGCCAGCCCATCTCCAGCCAGAGGCATTGGAAAAAGGGCAAGTATGCTGAGAAGCTCCCAAATTCACAGCCTCAGTGGGCTTACAGTAAAGCAAGACACAATATAATTGACAATACAGACACAGCATAATTTGAGCTTTATGGAGCCAACTCTGCTCCAGCAGGGCCCATTCATTTGGTCTTTTTAACATGTGAAACCTGCAATTTTGTTTGAAGCTAGTTTGCTACTAAACCTGAACGGACTCTGAAGAGTTAACCCAAAACTGGTATAATCGACCCCACAGATAATTTAGATTTCACTGTGCTAAATTTTTGTGCAATTTCTCACAGAATTAATTCTGCATGAAAAAGTAAGGAGGTAGATCTGGAAGGACATTCTATATTTTTCACATTAGAAACAAAATCCAGCCTTATACAAATAGTGGAATTTAGCTTTAATTATGAAGCTGAAACCAGTCATTCCATGATTGCTTTCTATGACTTCAACAGCATTTTAAATCCTAGGGGGAAAAATTAGAATTAATTACCATTGTTAACTAAATACAGCAAGATTGTGATATTGGTAAAAAGTTAGAGTACACATCTCCTACTCCATGACCTACCATTTTATTAAGTGCGTCACGTTCCAATATTTTCTGGTTTTTAAAATTTATCATAGTATTGAATGTTATTACCTTCATGAGGCAATCACATGTTTTGGTTTTGTTTTGTTTTGTTTTCTGAAGGGAATCTTGACTCATTGAAAAGCATAAAAATAACAAACTCAAAAAGGCAAAAGTGGAAGAAAAATCTCATTCTTTGCCAGCTGATCATCAAAGCATTTAATGTAAGATTTTTTTTGTATTCTGATTTTGGCGACACAGATATAAGCAGTTGGTATTTTCTTTCTTTTTCTCACTTCTAATTTCACTTCAAAGGGGGAAAGAACTAATATTCTCAGCACTTCCTGATACTGTAGAATAAAACTCAGAGATAACAAACATGCTAAACTGCAAGGCTCCATGAATAAAGAGAACTGGATAGATTAATAACTCATCTATCAGACGGAGAGAAAACTGGCGCTTGAAAATGCAGACTTAGAAAAAAGTATTAAAAAAAACCCAGAATATTTTAAGATTCTAAATTGTGGAGCCTTACTGAAAAATGAAAACAAAAAATCTAATGCTGGCAGGCAAGGGGAAGGGAAAAGAGATGTTTAAAATTATTAACTGAAACAAAATGTGAAGAAATTACTAATTGAGAACACAAAATGAACAGAAAACAAAATAAAATATAACACAGATTTGCAAAGATAGATTGAACTATACTCGTGCATTTTTAGATAAGATATTTTTGTATAAAAGAAATTCAGTAGATCTTATTTATTCTGACTTTAATGAAGCATTTGATACTGTGCCTCATGGGAAAACTACCAGTTAAGCTGAAGAAAGTGAGGATTAAAAAAAGAAACTGTGTGGGGTATAAAGAAGATGCCTCAAGTGAAAGGGAATAAGCAGTGCTGAGAAAGTGCAAGAAAAGGATTCTTGAGAGATTTCTTGAAGATTCATCTTAGCTTCCTTAATATTTTCACCAGGGACTTTAGAATAAATATCAGAAGCACAATGACGATGTGTAAAACATGGGAGATAGAAAGATGCAGTAACAAGAATTTGATAATTCCAAAGAATGGGAGAAAGAAACATTTGAAAATACCTTCAAGAGTTAAAGAAGGGACAATATATTTTGACACATGAACAGCAATAAAAATTTCCTATAAACTGGGAACATGTCAGCTCAAAATGATCAAAACTGTAAGACTGGGTTGAATTAGCTTTTCACAGAAGGGTTGTGTGACACAAGCATGATACAGACATCAGACCCTTCCTATATCAGATAAAATGTTTCTGCTATAAGAGCGCTGCTCATACTGTGCAAGGCATCTAATGGGGATGACTTTGCACAGTTCTTGTCACCAATGCTCAACAAGATGGAATTCACATTTTAATAGAGAAAGACTCCTGAATGATAGAAATGAAGAACAGGCAGCTACTCTGAGACAAGGTGATGAAAGCCTGGGCCGCATGAGTACTAAACTCTTGTCTAAAAATGCATCATAGGGCATGGAGGAACTGGAGATGGTGAAATGCTAATGAAGGATGGAACTACCCCTCCCTCATTTGGGAGACAGGATAAGGTTGGCATGCTTAATTTTGGGAATTAATTTAACTGTACAGGTGATGATACACCTGTACAGAACACAGGACTTGAAATGACCTTCCTGTGGGTGAAGCAGGGGACTGAAAAGGGGAAGCACAGTGACAAAGGCTGACTCAGCCCCTACTGTTAAAGGAGGATGTGGGTATGTTTACAAAGGAGTATCAGGATCCAGTCTGGGGATTATTTTACAGGTCCAAAACTGAAATCAGGGATGTTTGCCCATATCCTCATTTCCATTTAGTTGCACAACAGAGACCAAGAAGGTGCTATGCTGCTGTGCAACCCACTTCTGTTTGTTCAGTGAAATGAACATGCATGGAGAGCTTAAATCAAGTCCTCTCCATGTACAATGACTCTCTCCACTTGCCTTCTCAGCTTCAATAATGTTTGTAGTGTTCTTCTTTTTTAAGCCAGACAGATCCTTCTGAGCCTTGAAGGCATTTACATACTATCCTTCCTTTAGAAACTTGAATGTAAATGAGTATGTTAATGATTGATGTCCTAAACCCCAGCAAACTTCTGAGTTTCTCCTGACCTTCTCTTGTATGGAGTTAACATTTATTCAGCCTTTGGCGGTCTTTCTGATAGAAACAAATTTTGGCATCACAACTGATTTGTCTTTGAACAATTGTACGCTTCAGAGTAACTATTTGCTCCAATTTTAATGAAATTTATTCTTATTTCTTTTATTCAAACTGTTTGGCAGAAAGAGCCCAGTATTCTGAGTTACTACAGAATTTAAAAAATTGAGTTAAAAGACAACTGAACTTATAATTCAAATGTTTACAATCTGTCTATTGCTTCAGAAATTAATATCCATGGACAATGATAAATACTGCCCTGTTTGCTTTACAGACATTTACCACTTCAATCCCTTTTCTATCTGCACAGCAAAGGAATGCCCCTGTGCTGAAAAATGCATTTATGTGTAACTTTCTGTCTTTTCACAGGCAATAACAGCAGCAATAGCAGAATTAATTAGTCCTCAGCCATTCAGATTTCTAATAAATTTAAGAGGCAAACCCATTAATTTATGAGAAAGAACAAATAATGCATTTTATTACTTTGTGTGTATGGATGTTCATTAAATATAAGTAAAAAATAAGAAGTCTGTGTAAGGAAGGCCATCTTTTTTAGGGAGAGAAAACAGCTGATGGGACCATGCAAATTTCTATAGGCTCTCCACACGAAGTGTGCAAAATGCATATGAACAATACTGTTTGTCTCTGGCTTCAGAATCTGGCAGGTCCATTTATGTTCAACATTATCTATAGGAAGAGTTAATATAAGTTAAATACTGAATAAGACAGGAATACATGCCATACACAAAATGAAAGTCTTCTCAGGTAGTGAAATCTCAAAGGCAGCATATGCTGAAATGAAAATGGGTCATACTTAAGAGATTTTCATGTATTGATGCTGTGATTCATATCCTTGACAAATTATAAACCCCTGCTGCAAACTACCAGGACATTATTTAAGAGTTCTTAGATATAGTTCAAAATTATAATAGTAGGTTTCCTGCTATTCTCTTCATAATGGTAATTACACTGACTGAGCAGATTAGCTACTCCATGAGAAATTCAGCTGTACATGTAATAAAGAATGACATGCTGAACCCTATATAATTTTCATGGCAAATGTAATTTTTGTTAAAAAAATCTATTCTATATTCATAACAGTACAATGATGAAGGATGCTCAATAAAATGTCATCCTGACAGTAAACAAATATTTTTGATGGAAGTGCAGCTTATGCCACCATGTTTGCCATTAAGAAAGTAACCACTGTCTTTGGGAAAACATTCAGAGACTTGCTCAGCTGAGACTGTGAAAATGAGAGCACTTGGGGAATAGACCTGGGAACCTGGCAACCACGCTGCCAAGAAAAGGCTCTCACAACAAGAAGAATCTGCATATTCACCTCTGTATTACCTAACAAGGACACTCCTGAAATTCAAGCTTCATTATCAGTATATAGTGCACAAGTTAAAGGGTAAATAACAGTTATCTAGACATAGTTTTTTTCATTTTCCACAAAAGTACAATATATGGTATTAGGGCTAAGCATATTGTACATCAAGTTCATTATGAAATCTGTAGGAGTCCAGCTAGAGACAACAACAGGAGCAGGATTTGGCCCTAAAATGTACTGGGATTCATCTCAGTGGCTTTGTCTTTTGCATCAGAGAAATATGTCCAGTGCTTCACAAAACTCCAGTGGATACAGTCTATTTACTCCTTTCAAAACAACATTTTTTTTTTTGAGTTTTTGATTAATTTTCATTTGCATTTTTAGTCAGAACTGGTATTTAATTAAGCAACTAAATTATAAATGCAGCCTATAAACCTCTAGCTTCAGCTAACTCAGCCAGTGAACTTACTCACTATATGTGATAGGCTTTCCTCTCATCCATTCTCTAATCTAGTTATTTGCCAGGTCACTTAAGGGACAACTTTGCTATCCTGTGTTGAGAAGAGCTATGGTTTCTTTCAAAGCGTGGTGAAACCTAATGTAAAATATTTAAAAACAGGTACAGCAATTTATGTATTTATTTATTTATTTATTTATTTATTTATGTGTCTGTAACTATGCCATTGATGCTTAATGGTTTTGGGCTTCCCTCACAAACACCCTGAGAAAAAACAAAAATTGGCAAGCGTGTGGCACAAGAAGATTGGTACTTCAGGTGATACATAGTGTATAAAAGTCAGTGCATTGCATAAAGGTGTATATATAGTATAAAAGTGCACAGGCGAGGTGTTGGAGCGCCAAATTGAAAGGAAAAAATCTCTACAATTTGCCAAATAATTTTCAATTAACTTCAATTAATTGTTTCTGAATTTCTAATTTCAATAGATATTTTCTTTAATACCTACAGGCATAAAAGCATTAAACAGATTATTTGTGCTATCTAGCTTTGGGTATTTAATGCAGAAGGGAAAGTTTTTTTAGGGTGTTTTGCATTTGATGCTGTGAGATTGTCCTTGCACAGAGAAGCTGCTCAAGGACCTTCAGAGCACTCGGAGTCCCCAGCCTAAGGAACCTCTCCTGTTGATGGAAGGGGTCAGCAGATGATCTGAGCATTGTGGGCTCCCCCCAGCCCACCCTGACTGACTGTGGCACGAATATCCATTCCACCAGTGCATTGCCCGATCTCTTCTTTAACAATTCCAAAAGACCTTCTATTTACCTTCTATTTATTTAAAGCTTTAAAAAAAACCACTGGAAGTCTTGGAAATCAGCGGAATTTTTTTTACTTCAGTTATGGACACAGTTGTTAAAAAAAGCAGTCTTAATAATTTCCTAGTAATTTTAAAGCCCCTCATCGGCAAGGAGCTTCTCTTTGAACTACCTTCATGCAACTTTGTTATCATCACACCGGTCTGTCTTTCCAGACGGAAAATTAGGTTCATCATGAGAGTACTACCAGCTCAATGCCCCTTCCCATAACTGTGTTTGATATTGTTGGTGAAACCCCAAAATGCACCACAATCAATCTTTGGGTATGTATTTCAGGTAAGACAAAGCAGTGCACAGCTCTATTTCACAGTCCAGATATGCACAATCCCTCATATTTCTATGCAGCCAGTTTTACTCAGCTGCAAATACTACTTCAGCTGTGCTCTTTGTATGATGACTTTTAAATATTGGGATATAAGAACTCAAAATCCCCTCCCTGTATGACTGGAGAAGATACACCATATCATCATGAAATTGGGAAAAAAAAGAACTACCTTCTATGTAACCCTCAGCTATACCTAGAAAAAGAAATGTATCACTAAACAAAGCCATATGAGAGAAATGTAAAACCAGTTTTACAAAATTAGTTTTCATAGCAATATCTTCATTAATAAATTGAACAATTCTCTTTTGAAACACAGAGTTTTTGCAGAGGACTGTGAAATTACATTTCTCTAAATACACAAACTGTTTTTGAATTTAACAAAATTAAACTTTTCTGCATCATTTAGTTATACCCCTTTCACAGAAAATACAACTTCATCATATTCCAAAACAGAAAGCTAAACTCCTAATAAATAGGTACATCATAATTAAGTATCAGTGTAAATACATGGACTAAACTACACCAAAATTAATTTTAATATTTAAAAATGTTCTGGTACATAGGTGTTGTTCAAATCAAGAAAAATATTAACAACAGACACAAACACACTACATCGGTAATACATGCAGACATGCACACAAATAGTAATCACCTGGGTCCTTTTCCGTTGTTGCTGAATAAAAAAAATAGGGAAAGAAAAACATCATTACAGAAATAAAACTCATATAATTAGAGAAGAATAAATACCACATAAGGAGTTAATAGCTTCTTAACATCTTGAGTACATCACACAAGTGATGGGATTTTTCATGTGAGGGAGAAATGGTGCATATTTCTGAGTAATATATTTGCATTTACTAGTCCTATATAGTCTTTATTTCAAGCTCAGGCACTAAGCTTGCATCCATACTGTGCATGGGAATTCAGAAACATATATGAGAATATTATTTGTATTAGAACCTTCTTTTTATCGCTACGTTTTAGGTATTTGCTATTGGTCTATAGCTGATATTATCTTGTAATATTTACCTTTTGACCAACTAATATGATGTTATTCAGTAAATAAATAGTCAAAGGACAAAATTCTCCAAAAGATGTGCCAGCCACATTTGAGGACATCAGTGATAAGGACACTATGCTTCCTGTATGCAGTTTGAGGAGTAAGCATTTAATGCAAACACTAACATAAATTACTTTCAAGAGAAGAATGTAACTTCAGTGCACAGATACAACAATGCTCCTATAAACCTAAAGGAGCAGAATGAAACCCATTGCTGAAAAATATTACATTTATATTGGTAAAAAATTAGGATGTTTGTAATGACCAGAGTATGAAAAGACATCAATACAGGTCTCATTGCCATTGAAATCCAGTGCATTGAATTTTCTGATGTTACAATGCTGGAGTCCTTCACTTTCAACAGTACTTTATTCTCACAAAAGTACTTCACCTATTTCTCTTTATATATGCATATATATATATATATGATGTGCTGTGCTTTGGGTTTATATCTACATGAGTGTAAAACTACTTAAATAAATCTAGTTGGGTTCCAACCAAAAGGCAATAAATCCAAAAAAGAAAATTGCAAGTCGAAATATGGGAGTCAGTTTCATGTTCTGTTCCAGCTTACTTGGTGTTAACAGTGTGAATATCTTAAAGTGCAAACTTTGCTACTTCAGGGGAGGTCCCACAATTCTCTAGGATACAGTAAAAAATCTTGGGAAAAGATTTATTTACATCATGACAAAAACCTTTCCAATCCATTTTAGTGTCAGGTATCTTTTACAAGCTTTTTTTCAAATCATAAAAAATGTTTCTATTTTTATACTCATTGTTTCAACAGGTTTGATACATGACTTAAATACAGAACATTAACATTTCCCTTTATGAATACAGAAATATAAAAAAACTAAGGAAAACATTCTTTTTTTCGCTTTCATTTTCCAGAACAGGTTTAATATTCATCCTTTTTCTCTTTAACACAACATGATATCATAATTAATTATGATAAACTGGTTACTAGGATGGTTTCATGTTGTTACTTCCATGATATAATACTGGTTGCTATAGTGATGAGATGGATCTTTTGTTAATCACTTGTGAGATCGGTTAACTCATGTTTTTCAGAGAATTTGAGCAGAGATACAAATGGGAAAAAAGTTGGCTTTATAACATTGCTAAATATTTGAGGCTTCTTCAATTTGTTCCTAAGCTTGCTCTGTTTCTTCTGGTGTATTGCTAGAAATATATGCTATTTAAAAAATTAATATGCATAAAATTTGCATTTTAAAAAAACCAGAATTAATCCTACAATATTTTCCTGAGAATAATTCTAGCTCCAAAAATCCAGTGCATACAGCTTTCTGTTCTTGAATACATTTGGACAGGAGTATCTCTAGCTTTTTGTACTTCATGGAGAATAAAAGTTTGTCTTGAGAAGGCATTTGACTATTATGACTTCCTTTTTGTTCTCCATAAGATTTACAAATAGTAAAATGATATTGTGCATCCTGGCCATTTTTTAAAGCAGAATTTTAGTTAACTTCATGATATACTTTATAGAACATACCAAACTTTCAGAAAAACTCCTGATTATCTTCAAACTTAGTATTATGTTCCCTTAATTCATTAAATCAGTATGTAATTAGGGTTTTAATGATCAGATTATTGTTATACATCTGATCACACAGTAGCAAAAATAAATAGCATTTATCTATTTGTCTGCCTTATAAATACTTCAGAAAAGAATCCATACAGAGTTTTCAAATTTCAAGGCAGCGACACTGCTGTTAAGGAAAGAATTTCCTGTCAGTAGTTTAATCACTAGAAATAGCTAGAGAAATAAAAAATAACCCATAAACAACCTCTTAATTTTATGAAGAACTCAAAAGTAAGAACAAAGGGCTACTTAAATTAGGAAGTCCTAGTCTTTTATTCAAACAGGGTCCCAGGAGGCATATTAAAGCAATGAATAGGAAAAAGCTCCACAGTTCACCAGCTGAGATTTTAATGAGACATTTCCCCTTGCTGTGGAAGGGGTTTGTTCTGGAAAGGGAAAAGGCTGCTCACTGAATATGCAGTTAATGGGCATTGTTGGCTTTTACAGCCACCTCGGCAGTTGATTGCTGTACTAACCTTCTATTTTGGCATATTCTGTAAGTCGCGTGTAATTGATCAAGGCAGCCTTCTCCAGACATTTTCTAACCACTTTCTTCACCTCTTCTGCTGGTATAGGAGTGGCAATATCTTTCATTAAAACCTGTGTCAGAGACAATTATACCACTTCATTACAATTACCCAAACCCCACAGGAAAAGGACAAAAGTATACTAAAGTTACCACAGATCTGATAATGATTAAAGGCAGAAGTCAAAAAGGAACTATTTCAGCTTGGTGGACCTTCATCTTTGAAGGTTTCTGTTCAGCCCTGATTTGACTGCCTGTACAGTATTTATCCCTCCTGTTTGCCATCTCGCAGCATGCCAATCAGTCTTTGGGTGATACTGAAAGCAGTAGAACAAGAGCATTCTGTGGATGGGCTGGATCACGGTTACCACTAAAGATGTGATTATGGAAATTGGCTTGGTTCTCAGCTTCCACCATTGCAGTACCATGGACTCTTCAACAGGGTAAGGTTATTCAACTTCAACACGTCCTTGCTGTGAAAAAAATGTCATCTATATAGTGGGAAGGGAAAACATTGAACTTCCAGCAGAATATTTTATTATGGACAAGTAGAAGAACAGTCCATATAAATGTTTTCAAAACATGTGAGTTGTTACCTCACCTATTGCAAGTGAGGTGAACCAAGAATCCATACCTCTTTATATGAAGGCAGCATAATATACTCTGGATTACAGTGTTAAAAAAATGTTGATAATTCACTTGCATTTAAAATTTAATTCTGCACTCCATTAACTTTCAACAGGTAAGTGTAAACAAAACTCAACATAGTTTTATCACATTTTCATGTAAATAATAACATTTTTGATAACTCACAACCTTAAAAAAATGCTTCAAATGCTTCTCAAGTGGATCTCTGGACAAGATACACCCTTATATATCTAAAAGTTACTGCTAAAAGAAGAGAGCGAGAGATGCAGTCTAGGGAAGGACATGGTAGAAAAGAAACAGGTTCAGCAACAGAGATGCTATTAGGAAGACATTGCTGCAAATCAGGCTTCCAGAATAGCTGTACACAAATATGACTCCTCTATCTGTGTTTACTTGATTTTTCAATTAATAACTTCTGAGTTATCAACAAGTGAATTTACAGTATTCAAAACCTTTTGTTCTTGGTCTGAATTTTCCCAAATTTTTCAAAGACAAGTAAAATAAGATGGTTCTAACCTATTGTGCATCCACAAATGTAGGAAAGAACATTTATTCCCAGTCAAAATTGACAGTGGTGCTGCTTGAGCACCAGTTAGAGCACCATTATCATTTGCAACAGCAGGAAAGGGGAGAAGAAATTGATGTTTCAAAAAGCACAAAGGAACCTACACAGCACTGCAATCACTGAGATGCTAAGTGGAATTAAACATATATACCTAGACTCCCTATGTGTCATGTCTGAACATGACAGAGGTTTTCTAAGAGAGAATCTCCATCCCTGAATTGTTCTGCACTGCAGAATAACTAATATTTGCCAGGATCAAACCTCACAAATTTTGGCAAAGCAACACAGCCTGGACCTAAGCCTTTTTCGAATTCATAACTTCATCAGACTCCTGCTGATACAATTCCTTTGGAATCTCTGCTGGAATTTAAAGTCCTTTTTCCACAGAGATGACTGAGATGCTTTTATCATTATGAGATATTCTCCTTTCCAGTCAATACAAGAAGATTTGCTGGGCAGGAGTTGACATTTATGGCTGCCTATGTCAGATTTGCTGTGTATAGCTTTTGCTTCTTAAATTGACTCAGATGATGCATTTATTGAATATTATTTAAATTATAGAGAAGGATTTTAATTACATATGAGTATAGGCAATATCAGCAGCATAGAAGGCATAAACAGCAGAAAGTGGGGGGCTGTAGAGTAGACTTGTACCACTTTAGGGTTAATGCTGGGTAAGTGTTAAATAAAAAAAGGTCCTAATAAAAAAGGACCAGAGTCATTGACTACAATTCAGTGGCTTGAAGTGAAAGTCCAGTAAATAACTCCTGCAGAAAACAGCTGTTTGCCTCTGTGGAAGACAATGAGAGAAAAACCAAACCAACCATCATTCCAGTAAGCAGTTATAACCAGCAGTAAAATTATGAGTATGCTTTCAGCAACCTGAATGCAAAACAAAAATGCAGGATCAGCAGAACTTTTGCTCTCAAACTTACCCTTTCAAGTAATGAAAGTGTGGCTTTTAAAGCTCCTTCAGGACGTCCAAAAGGGAAACAGTATCTTAAAAAGTAAAAAATAAAAAAAAAAAAAAGAAAAAATAAGAGGAACAAAGAGGAACATAAAATCATTAGAATTATAAAAGCTGCTTTATGAATTTACTTTAAGATGTATCTACATACAACTTGTATTATGTTAGCAGAAGACTCCCATACCTGAAGTACTAATAAAAGCAGAAAGCCTCTTCAGTAGTCTACCATGGAGTACATACACATAACAGCAGTATCAGCTCACCAACACTTCATTTTAGGCCTAAGTGCAGAAAAAACCCTAAAAGGCAGAAAGCATCACTTCCAAATTATCAGCTATGAAGGATATTTAAAGGTCTTTGATGAGTTTAATTGTCATCTTCCTGGAAAGAGGCACTATTTCTCATGTAGCCATGACTGCTACTGGACCTGTGAAGCAACATTCTGTATATAATATTTTATTTTAAAATTAGATTAAGACAAGGATAAAATGTCAGCTATTTTAATTTCTAGAGATATCAATGTTGTCAAATATTCTGCGTTTTTTCTATTATATTAAAAATACCTTGGAAAAGCACTTATCATAAATTTTATCAGCTACAACTTAAACCATACCCACTCCTAAAATCATGTAAATTAAAAAGTGATTGCATTCATAGCTTTATGTTTTTATTTTTGTCTGCTGAATGATGCAATATACCAGGTCAATGAGAATACAATTCTCAGGCAACTGTAACCTCTCTTAATCCTGTCTATAAAATCTTACTGGGATATCCCCAATTGGAAAAAGGATTTTTGCTTTGCTGAGATTAATTTTTTTCTTATTATTACTCACCGAGAACAGTAGCCTCCTATTCTAATGTTTTCCACTAGTGAAATCTTTTCTAATGATAAAAGGATTCAGACCAGTGAATTTTATATCTACATTTTGGTCAGCCAAAATAAAGCCCTATAAATGAGGTCAAAACAGGATTTCCTGCAGTGAGAATTCCAGTATTTACTTTTATCTCTGTAAGGACTCCAGAGATAAAATTCACACAGCAGGGCAAGAGGCTAAAGTCCAAGACCTTCATGATAGCTTTCTCAGAAATATTGTCTCTTGCACATTTGGTGCCTGAGAGGCTGGCAGAGACCAGAAGGCTCAGTGGGCAGAGAAGGTGACAGAGAGGAAAGGTGTAAGTGCCTTAAGAACTACTTTAGATGACAGCCACTAGCACAGGATGGGCTGACTGCATGTTGATCAAAATGGAACCAGGCTGATGGCAGTGAAAATGAAAATTAAAAAGGCCATGGAGGGATATTAGAACTGGGAGGTGCAGGTCAGTTGGCAGGCAAGGGAGAGCATCTTTTCCAGATGGGTGTGACCTAGTCACTTAAATGGACACAGCAAAGGTTCAGAGCTGCTCTGAAAAGGCAGGAAGAGACATGCACTCTTCAATTAAACAGCCCATGACAGCTGACCAGTGCACACAACAATAAGCTATGAAGAGAGGGCAAAGCTTAGAATAAGTATCAACATATTCCAGAGGAAAAAAAATGCTGATGATCCTTGAAAGTGTACCACTCATCTGCTAGTTATAATGATCAGTGAGATTACAAAATGTTAAGTGAGATTAGAGGAGCTGCAAATTCAAAATTTCAGCTCTAGACATATACACTTGACTGATATCTTATTAGGACAAGGTATAATGACAATATTTTGGGACACAGGTTTGAATTGCTTTCTTGAACAGCTAATTTAGCCACAAAAAAAATCTTATTCTTGATTCAGTCTCAAATGTGAAGAGAACATAGTTTGAGAGGTGCAGAACAGAAGAGGTGCTCCGTAGTAATAATCACAAGACAATACAATTTAATAATGTAGCAAAAGAGAACAGGCCAGAAAATTCAGTACATGTACATTTAGTACATGTATCTACAACTGCAAGAATGGGATCTATGAAACAAATGAAGAACTTGAAAAACAAAAGCAAAAGATACAATCAAAAAAAGCAAGAAACCTTCAAGCAGCCTGAGGTAAAATTCAAAAAAGTAGGACCCAAATGCACGCCACAATTAAGAACCCAAAGTAGTAACAAACAATCTGACACCCTCTCTGTGATTCCATGAGGAAGATAAAGGGCTTACCATAGAGAATCTGGCATTTAAAAATAATAAAACTTATGTGAAATGGAGGGCATGAAAGTCTCTGAAACATTCTAGGAAATGTAACAAACAAAGCGCATGGGTGCCCAAACTGCCAGCAGAAAGGACAGTGGAAGCAAGAAACCAGCCTGGGAGATGGTGGGATCATCTAATGACAAGGAATACAGGGCATTCAAGGACAGTAAGGCCAAAGAGAGAAATTCAGTGTATACTCTTCATAAATCCTCACTGCTTAATGTATTTTCCCAAATATTTTGCATTTCACAGTTATCATAACAATTTTGAAGGACTGAAATATGGAGTTGTTTTAATACCACATTTTCCTAAGAAAGCAATCTGACAGCCAAGGTTATTCTTTGTTAATTGATGGAGGGGACCATTATACATGTCTTGAGTCAAGGTTTTATTTAAAATATTACTACCAATGCTTTGTCAGGATGTCCTATATTGTGACTTTATAAGCTTTATAAATTCAGATTCTAAAGCACTATCTTTTTTCTTTCCTTCAGTATTATGCCACTATCCTCGTTTAAATCCAGACAGTTCACCTTTTATTTTATTTTATTTCTAATATTTGTTCACAGTAAGAAATAGCAATTACTCCTCACCTGGCAGAGCACAGTTTGTCTGTATTGATCAAACAGGATTTTAAGGCAAACCTTACAGTCCTCTGAAGGATGAAGTCATTCATATTTGAATGACACATTTAACTGCTCTCAAGGAGGAATTTCTAATACTGTTTAAATTTGCTCAAAATCCACCAAGACTGAGGCAGAAATGTTCTATGGTCTCTGTTGCAGCCCAAGCTCATCAATGTAACTCTAATGCGTAGGTCAGCAGACATAATGGGGATGTTTATTTGTTCCAACTCAAAAGATCATTTAGACTTTATTACACATTTTCTAATTAGTCTCATGCATGTGAAGGCCTGAAGTTAGGGAGCACTTTGTATCATTTCTCCTGCAAGAGCTTTTGCTCCCTTGGAAGGGAGGAAAGAGGAAAGGAAAGACTGTTGTTTTTCCCTGAAAGGAATACTCTCCAAGGAGAGCTCTAGCTCTTTTTAGTTTAATATGCATATGAAGTCCCAAGTGAAGGCTGCTATGTCCTCTATGCTCAAAAAAATCCCCAATGACCGACGATGACACTGAATACCAGATATTTACCTCATCAGACCAGAGAGGCATTCAAGAAACTCACAGTCAACCCTGACAAACAAAAGTTCTGATTCACAAAGAACTATTTAAACTGTGGAACTGGTTCTTATGATGTGATACAGAGGCAAAAAAAAATCTATACATACAGTCTAAAAGAATCAGATTGACAGAATAGTGGCAGATAGGTTAGCTTAGTGTGACAAAGTAACAGGTTTGGTGGTCTATCTGCAATTTTTATACTAAGTTTCATAAACCATCAATTGCTGCAAAACAGCAGGAAATCCCATGTTTCCTCTGTTTCTCATACCCCTTCTCTAAACATCTTCTGCTGGTATTGACAGTCCTTAATATGACAAACTCCTCATTGAGCATGATGAACCTTAACTTAAGAAAGACAAGTATATCATGAAACTAAGAAAATTACATTAGACAGCAAGAAAAGTTTTAGCTGCCATCTATTAAAGATGTTCTCTACTCCTATGATTTTCTTGATCCATAGTAATTCAGAAATAGTTATGGCACAGTCACTTTCATTCAGACAATTTTCTTGGTTAGAGTTACACAAAGCTTGAATTTTGAAAAAATCCACAAAATCAAGGCCTGTATTATTGCATAATCTTTTCTATCGTATCTATAAACTCACATATTACACAAACAAATTTCAAGTACAACCGCTTGTGTAAATAAATCATTCAATATTTAAGCTATTCCTTTGTAAGCAGACCATTTTATTTTCACTCCATTCATTCAAGACCATAATTAAACACCATGAGAAAACTCTTCCAGAAAAAATGTAGTATTCATTGAATAAATTATACACTCACCTGAAATGGCTTATTTGGTTTTCCAAAAGGGAGGAGAGTCTCTCCTTAATTTCCTCAAACCTTTCTTTCTCTTCCACAGATACCGTTCCAATTCCATCTGGCCTGTAATATGAAATGTTTAATAATCATTGATATCCCTTCATGCTGATTTGTCTGTGGACAATGATCTTTAATTCTAAAGTTTTCATTTAATGTGAGTGTTAACTCCCCTTTCCTCTTCCTCATTGTCTCCAAGGATAAACAGTTTCTTGTGAATATAGCTAAAGAACAGGCTGGACAAAAATTTCTCTTTTGAGTTGAACTTTTGAATTCAAGTCCTAAGTTTCTAAGTTTCTACATCATCTCAATATGAACACAAGTTTGCATGTAGTTCTCCCAAATCCTTTCAAAAGACAATATCTTTTCTCAAAAAAAATTAGTACTATTGTTAGAGTAGACAGGTCTACTGAAATCTTGTTAAATTTCATCTCCTTGAATCTTCTGTTTATTTTCCTAGAGGCACAATATAGCTAAAAGTGATTTTAAAGTAAAGGTGGGAGGGAAACTGGAATGATAAAAGCCACAGCAGGCAGCACCTAGGAATCCTGCATAGTGAGGACAGAGTTTGATTCCCCATCCTATATTGACAAATAGTATCATGTAATCAAGGCTTCCATATAGATGCAGTATTAAAGATGCAACGAAAAAGTCTTTAAAAACCAAAAGCTTTGGCATTTTTAAGCATCAAATTTGAGTCACAATAATTAAAAATAAGCTTATATTTAGTATGTTAAACATACACTTAGTCTAAAGTCTTAGCCTAAAGGTGTTACTAATGAATTTATATTAAAATTATGAAAAAAGTAAAAACAGAATTATATATACAGCTCCCAAACATTATTTATCCCATGCAGTCATAACTTCCCCACATACAGCATACAGTAAAAAGAAGTATGTGAAATGTTCCTGTTACTTTCTTAACTTCTTGCTCCAAGGTAACAAATAAGCTACTGCTTGTCTCCTGAGTTTGTGAACCTGACACTATGTGTGGCTCTGCCCTGTATCTTCTCCAGAGCCTCCAAAACTATCTCCGTGTTTCTAGAACTGAGAAAATTACAGTAAAATGACATAAAGAAAGACAACATTCTTTTTTGGAACATTCTGAATGCTCCAAGAATCATTCTAGGATTCTATGAGCATATTTTTTCCAAAATTGGTACTTTGACTTTCTGCACTATACTTAAACCTAGAAGGGATAAGTTGCTACCTGGTCATGACTTGAACAATTCTCTCACCATTTAAATCACTTATATTTGTGACCTGTCAAGTCAAGGTGGAAAGAATGCCTGATTTACTTAAATTATTGTGAAGACAACAATAAAAAATCAGATGTGGTGGGGATGGGAGTAGTGAGGCACATCAATGCACCGTTGTATAAATTTGATGTGAAAGAGCAAAAAACTTATCTTCTCTCTTTTGATGGATGCCAGGATACTTTACCTCAGCCTTCTGACAAACAGAATGAGCTCAAATTTAAGTAAATTGCACTGTCTGATTTCATTGTCAGGAGAGATTGTGCTCTGGACTGATAAAGTAAATAGTTCTGTCATATTAAGCCTCGCTGAGGCATGTCATATATGTGTCAGGAAAGACCTAGGGGTGCAGATAACAGTAAGTGAAAAAGGTGAGCCAGTAGGATGTCATATCTGTCATCCTGCACTAAGGCTGGGATCACTATGTACCAGGGACCTGTCACTTCACTGAGTTTGTTGTCATTAGGAACCTTGTAGACAACAACTAAAATTTTCAGAACTGCTAAATATATGTTTGCATAGAAGCAGATGTCCCAGAAAGAGGAGTACACAAAAAAGTTTTGGAAAATGACCACCTATAGCACTGAAAAATTCACCTCTTGAAAACATGCTTCCAGAAAATAGCACAGAGTCTAAACCACAAGTTTGTCTCTTCTTTTTGCAAACTTCATTGCAACAACAATATAAAAATGCATTTTTGCAACAGAGTCCTGAGACATATCATGCTGGTGATAATTTTTCTACTTTGGGGAATATATACCTACTACTGATTAGAAAAGAATCAATGGAAAAAAAACCACCTGTTTCTGAGATAAGCTGAAATATTAAAAATAAATAAATATTTCAGTATTTCCAGTAATTTAATCTTATGGATATTTTTTTCTTTATTTACTTTGAAGACTGCATAAAATAAATAGCATTGTTTTGATCTGGTTACTTTTATTTAAGCAAGGAAAATCAGACTCATACAGTCATTTAGTTTTCAAAGGTTTAGGCCATCCATAAACTATGCCAGACCTATTTTGCAATTAAAAGCAACAACAAATGTGTCATTCCTGCTGTCTCAAATGTAATGGACTTGATTTTTTTCAATGCAAAACTAGTACTAAGCTTTGATATTGCAGCCTGGGAACTCTCTTACAAGAACGCAGCCAGAAAAGTGATGGACTGTCTTTAGAAGAGTTTTCATTTCAACATCATCTTCTCAAGAAGGTAATGGAGAGTGAATTTTCCTTTCCTCCAAACTCTTTTTCCTCCTTATTGTTCACAACGTTTTTTAGAATTAGAGAACTAGGTGAAAGAGTGAACATTCAAAACCTGAGTAGCCTTCTCTCTCTCACTTATGTTAGTTTACCATTTTTTGAGGACTCTGTCAATTGGATTTGGATTGGCTTGTCTCACCTGCTTAGATCACAGTCTAACTGGCACAGATATAATGTTGTCTCTGGCCACAAGTGAAATTGATTAATTCACTCAGACTTAAATATCAGAAGAGATTTGAAATAAATATCTCATGAACTAGAGCTAGTAAATTCAAGTGGAAAGTAGCTGTTCAACCATGAACCACTTAAATAATGAACCAAAAGTAATGGTTGATCAGAATTTCAAAACTTACTTTTTTACTGCAAAAATCTTGCAAGATTATTGTCCTGACAGCAGTTACCCTAGAGAAGCTGACTGGTTAGGCAGTGGATTTTGGTTTTCCTGTTGCAGTGATCTGTTTTTCCTCACATTATATAATCCTTTAAGGCTTAGAGCATCATCTAGAATTATTTTGATCTCTAGAGGTCTTAAAACCTGCAATAATTTGCAGAGGTCACTTGATGAATTGTAGGATTAAATTACTGTGAAGACCTGCAACAGGTAAGATAAAACTGTATTCTTGTTCCAACAGGAATTAGATAAGGACACTGGGTTGGCTGTGGATTGTTCCCAGCCCTCAACTTTGGAAACAGCTTCTCCTAGTGGCCTCTCAGAGAGAGAATTGTTACCTTAAGCAAGGCTGCCTTGGAAATACTAACTGAACATGCCTTTCTTGCAATGGAACATCATTGATACTGGTGAATTTTGCATCTTTACATGTTTTAAAAATTATAAAAGTATCTTCAACGTGTTTTCTTCATTAAAAACACAGATCATCACTTTGGTGTGTCATGAAAAAAAAGGAGTATGAGGAGAGTAATGTACAGATTGATTTTCTAACATACACACAGGTATGAACAGTAAGGCTGACCAAAAAGAATTTGCCATCTTGCTAGATCAAGATGGAAAATCATTATGAAAAACAAAATAATAAAAAAAAAACTACTTCAGTTAAGGTTTTTAAGACATAGAAAAAACAAAACCAAACTTAAAGGCATCTTTCTTCTAGAAATAAATTGTTCTAGAAGACTTCCATGCTTTCTGAAAGCACTTGTTTTTATATCCAGCAGGATGTACAATCAAATGAAAGAACAGTGACAAATTTCAAATTAGCAAGATAAACTGCTTGTTTCAATACTTGTTTCTTAGAAAACCAAAGATTAAATTTTTTAGAATTTGATGTAGAATTTTTATTACCTGTTTATAGGACTTTATATTCAATAACTTAAATACACAAATTTTCCTTTAAAATGCAACTATACTAAGGCTTTTGTAGAGTCCATGGTTTATGTTACAGAAATGTAAGATTGATGATTTCAGTATCAGCTCATAAGAGCACAGAGCAGACGTCTTTTTATCACAGAAAATGAAGACAGTGCATTACTGCATGGCATTCAAACACAGCTTTAACCAGCAGACACTTGAAGACTGAGCATTTTCTTGTTTATATTAACTATTCTTCGAATATTTCTGACACAAAACTGGCACAATAGAGCCTTCTGCTGTATGCAGTTCCCAGGCTGCTCTGACATCTGCTTACAGGTCATGCCCTTTTTTCACAACGGAACGAAAAAGATCAATTCTGAAGGTCACTAAAACAGATTAGATTATACATTGGGTTGATTTTAATAATCTTTTATGCAGTTATATTTTCTACTGAAAAGCAAAGCATGTATTAATATCATGTCATTTATATAAGGTTTATATAGGATTATGTAAAGGCAGGAATTAGTGGAAATTAATAATAAAATATTGTATAATGTTTAGGGATGGTAAGCCTACCTCTGTCTTTCATATACCTTGGACATGATCAGCTTCCAAAAAAAGAAGGATGAACTGGAAGATGCAAGGTGCTCGACACAGGGCCTAGTGCAAAACTTCTATTCTCAACAGTGCCCACAAGCCTCAGAAAAAAGGGAAGATTATGTTCACTTGGAAGAAGAGAGATAGCTTTTTATTGAGAGAATACTGCTTCTCCTTTAGCAGCACAAACTCACATAGCGTATCAATCCTAAAAGGTCATTTTCTCATTCCATTGTTCTGGGCAAATAGTGACTGATACCAAATGACTTCTGAACAAAAACATGGGTTTAAGGATGAGAAATCCACTCTCACAATTTTCATTATAAATGATTGATAGAAAAATGAGACAAACTGCAAAAACAATAGACTCTTGTTACATCTCTAGATGCTGTACCAAAGACGAGAGAGACTCGCAGACTGATGTTACACACTAACTTCCCTAAAGATCCACACTGTAAGGGACCTCAGGCTCCTTCCTCCCGCTGCTGGACAGCCTGGGAACAGATCTAGGATTGAAGCAGAAGGTCCATCTGCCAATAAAAACCAGTAGAAGCAGACCTTGCACCTGCTGTAATTACAACACAGACAGAACATGTAGGATTGATAGTGAATAAGAAACACCACAGGAAGAGGAAGCATTTTCAAGTCCTTAAAACCAAAATGTTCCACAAAATCCTGTTAGCAACATTTTTTTGAGGAAAACCATCTAAGAACAAGTCTACATGATATAAAAATATTTTATATATAAAGCTGCGCATGTGAAAACGTAACACTCCTGGGAAGAGATCAACTGGACAAAACGTTTCATGTCAGATGGAGACCATGTGCAGATAAATGGTGAAACCACTGACTGAAGTTCTGGAATTTTATTTTAAGTCATATTCCATATTGTTTATGAATGACACAAAATTAAGGAGAGCTTATGAAGATACAGACAACCTTACTGTGAAGTTAAGTTAGTCAAAGAATAAAATACCTATTCAGAAGTTCCAGAAAAAAAGTAAGAAGAGATGGAGCAATGTAATGATACTATTTTCTTTATTTTCATGAATTTCCTTGTTCCAGATTTAAAAGGGGTGATTTCTCTGAACATTCTTTTATGACTTGACTTGACACAAAGCGTAAAATTGCAATAATGTTTCTTACCACAAAACACAAAAAATGAAAAGAAATATATGAATGCATAGCACTCTCCAAAGTTTCCATAGTTTCACTTCTCTTGTCAAGTGAAACCCTTTATTCTACTCTATTTCCTCCAAGCATAACCAAAGCAAGAAGCCTATCAGAGAGAAAATCTACACTGCCAAATGATGGCAAGGACCTAAAAGTAGCTTTCAGAGAGGGCAAGGCTACTACAGAACTAGAAGATGATTTTTTTGTACTGGTGTATTATCATGAAGTAAATAATTATGAAGAAGACTTCTATGCTGGAACCCTTCCTTGTCCACAGCATAAGGACACTTCACTTTCAGCATAATACGTTTTAAAAATGAAGACAATGAAAGAAACCCCTTTATGGAACAAATGAGAAAAATAGACAGCAGTAAATTGTCAGGACCACCTGGCGACCTGAATTACCTGCAGGTATGTGAAAGTTCTCATCAAGAACTTCTGGGGAATGGGAGATAAGAATCCGAATGGGAGGATAAATATCAGAAAAAAATCTCCAGGCTGCCAAGGGAAATACTGGCCAGTATAAGTAATACATGCATCCCAGAAAGTCAGAAGGAACTATAACATAAGGATAAGGATAAAAGTAAGGAAATTTGGGTAAATATTAACAATTGCCAAGTCTGCATGGCTTTGAAGCTATAAGACAGAGAAATCCTACCTTCTGATCTTGGAGTTCTCAGAAAGGATTGGAAACAGGTGGATGAGTGTGACCTGATTCATATGAAATACCTGGATTTCCAAAGCTCTTCTGACAGTCCCTAATCAAAGGCTTTAAAGGCAATTATACAGTGTCCCAGTAAAAGTTCCTACATTTACATTTAAAATTAGAGAGGTGAGTACCTGCTATGAAGGTATGTTATCAGTAAAGTTCTGCAGAGATTTGTGCTGGGACTTGAGCTATTTTATAGTATTTAGAAATTACCTGGCTAACAGCTGAGAACTGAGGTGATAGAAAATGTAATTTTAATGATAGTTATGTAGCATAGTGTGGAATTCCAGAAAGACCCCATGAAATCAGGTAGCAATACAACAGAAAACAATGACAAACATAGACAAATGTAAGGAAAACACAGTTGTTGTTCAGAATGGAGATCCTGGTTTTATGATGGATAATTCCATTAAATTGTCCCTGTTCAGTACCAGTCAAAGGAGCAAATGAACACTGGGAAACACCAGAAAAGGATAAGCAACTAGCAGACAACTTCTGTCCAATGCAATCGTTGTATTGTTCACTTCAATTCTTGATTCTTAAATAGCAAAGAGACAGAACAGGATTTTTTTTTTTTCTCCTTTACATCTCCAATAGCAGCAGAGCATGAAATGAGATGTGTAGGAGTCAAGTTCAAAGCAATAGTTCTTCAAGCAAGAGGAGGCTGAGTTGTGGAACTTGCTGCCCAAGGTGCTGAGGGTGAAAAGGGTTCAGGGGGGCAATGGACAAGTATCTGAAATAAAGACTCACTCCAGGTTACCAAACAGGGAATACTCTGAGCTGCAGAGAGCTGGGAGTCAGAAAGAGGAAATATTGCACATGCTTGCTCTTCTTTTACTCCAAGCAGGTCAATGCTGGAGACAAATGACTGACAGGTTTGAAGAGCCCTGACTCAATATGACTGTTCTTCTATGAAACACACCTGTGCTGAAGCTTTTACAATAAAGACAAAAACTCCCAATCTGTTCATCTTCAGTTATATACTGATTTTTGTAGTCTTACTTTCACATTCACTTCTCATGTCTGAACTTCCATTTCATCAGATACCTTTCTGAATAAGAAAAGTTATAACACGGGAATATGTTTGAATTTTGAATTTTTCAATTCAGTCTGTAACTCAGCAGGTGGAAAGAAGTCACTTCACACTTCATGTGATACCCACCAGCATTCATTTCAGACAAGAGGGACTAAATAGAAGTCACAGCATGAAAAGTAGACAAGAGTGAACATGATGGGGAAGAAAACAATAGCTCCTACCTGGACTGTTTAGAATGAAATGTCATCATTCAGGAATGTCCTATCGTTCCCTGTTCTGCCCATTTCACTTTCACCAGCAATAAATTTATGCATAAGTCCAAAGCAAAAAGTTTACTTGTGAAATAACTATATTGGTGAGGACTATATAGAATATTTCATATGAACGACCATGGAATATTTTAAAAGAAAATCATGGTGATGAGAAGCCAAAGGAGATGGTACAGTAAATCCACATAGCACCACAAGTACAGACAATGAAAGATTATTTTATTTACAGAAGAAAATAAAATAGCTGACTCAAAACCAAGGATGTATATTTGTTTAAACACAGCACAGCTATTTTTTTAGTGAAATATTTTCCTTGTTGGCTATTTAGGAAGAGAATGTCTTAAGACTATCATCTACAAAAGCAGAAATACCTTTTCTACATCAGCAGTGTGCTAGCCCAGTTGTAATGGACTAACAAACAGGAAAGGAAAAGAACAAATAAGCTTTTAATTTCTCAGTCTAGGACTCAGCACATTGTGTTTGACCCTGAGTAAACATTTCTGTTCCTAAACCAACAACACTGGCATAAGACACACAAAGTACAAGTATGCTTGATAAATCTAGCAGAAGTTGTTGTCTACCTCTTCATCTCAGGAAAGAATAAAAAGGAGCTGGGGACTGTTCTCTAGTCCTGAGATCAGGAGACAAGGTCTGCTGCATACAGCCTACTCTGGAGCTCAGGTATCTTCTGTTCTCCACACGTCCCTGGAGCTCTGTAAGAACAAAACTTCTGCATGTTTATTTCAGGTGTCTGGAAATAAACCCACGGTACTGTGTTAAAATCTGCAAGATTACAGCCTGCAGCATGAAAGATGCTTCATGTCCTACGGTGCAGAAAACCAGCAGAGGGGACACCTGAAGGTTCAAAAACATGTTGGAAGAATTTTGAAAACATATGAAGGGTGGAAAGAGCCAAAGCTGATTCAGATTTAGATTCTCCTCACCAGAAACAACAGTGAGAGAAACTTGTATCTGATTGTTTGACTGATGTCACTAGATTGCCTGTTATTTTAAAATTCATACATATAAGAAATGGACAATGTGAACTACAGATACAGCTGCATTTCTACATGCCCCTCTGCCACCTGACTTCAAGATCAATCTTGATGATCTTTCTCAGGCTTGGGGAGGGTCTAAGTTCCCTCTGTGAAGCAAAGGTAACATATAAATTAAATACATCATGGCCAGAGTACAAAGCCCTTTGTTCTGTGGTCTTTCTGATTCCCAGACTGACTTACAAAACAAAAATGTGTAACGCCAGGGACCAGCCTAGAACTTTGGCCTGTCATGCATTGTCTGTGAAATTCTCTTTTACCTTTTACTATTTCTCAGTGCTGCAGTAAATGAATGAATGGGTATATTATGTGCCCGTATATCTGTGTCTGTCATTCTGAGTGAGTGTGTCTGCCTCTGTCCTTGACTTACTTTTTTTCTTTCTTCATGTTTCTTTTTTCTTCCTTTTTACAATATCTCAGTTCTAGTCAGACCCTCTCTGTTCAACACTTCTTTTATTCCTAAAACACTCATAATGCTATTCAGTGAATATCTGTACTGTAGGAACAGACAGAATACAGAGTGCTTACCACTGTGTAAATGATGTGCTCTCTGAGATATTTTCATGCACTGTGTGCACGGTTGTCCTTCACTCAAATTATGAAATAAAAAGAAATGTATCTACCTTTCTTTTGAATTCTTGAAATAAGTTTGAGCAATTATCACATATGTTTGTCTGCTTAGGTTGAACCCAATAATAAAAAGGCGAGAAACAACAAAGACTTGGACTCAATAGGAAATACAAATGTGTCAGGTTGTTGAGGAACCGATGAAGAAGCAGGCTTTTACAGAGAATAGGTTACCAAATAAAAGCCAGAAATCTCCTAACTTACTGGTATGAATGTTAAGATTCTTGACAGCGTTTCAAGCACATTCAAAACCATTTCAATTTTGGATATTATTATCATGTATTATATATTGTTAGTCTACCCCAATGAAATCACTCAGGTCACAAATCCCCAGCTCCAGATGAGGCTTTGTCTGAGCCAGTGAAGGAAACAATATCCTTCCTAAGGATTAGCTCTTCTTCTCTGGCTTGAGGACAAGTAAAACAGCCTCTGTGCCTGGCTGGTAGCAAAGCAACTTAAGCATACATCTTGGGACAGAAAATGTCTCTTCCAATACTGATCAAGATTCAGTCTGGGGACTTCCTGAGAGTAATTTCCTTTTGGGATTGTGATGTTTTCCCCTAGTGGCAGGATTGGACCATTGGGAGGATATATTGGGTTTCTCCTTGCTATTTCTGGACTTCTTAAACATATTCCATACAGCAGTCTACAGCTCTAGTGCACAAAATAGACATAAATGCATGTTCTCCTATAATTTGATAGATTGCCTGCCCCACTTCCCACTCAAAGACAGGGAGTGAGTTTGTTGAGTTGCCACTGTGATGGTCAGACACCAGAGCACGTGCTCTGACGTGAGGCTGAGGGAGTTGGGCTTGCTCAGCCTGGAGAAAGGGAGGTGATGGGGTGGACTGAGCCCTCTGGGGTACACACCAGGCATAGAAATAACTACACTGAAATTTGACAGGTTCAAACAGGGTAAAGTCCTGGCTGCAAAAAGCCCTGAGCAACCTGTTCTGACCTCATAACTGACCCTGCCTCATGCAGGAGGTTTGCCTATAGATCTCCTGTAGTCCCTCCTGACCTGAGCTAGTGATCTGCAAGTGGTGCTCTCCAGCAGCAGAGCTTGTCCTCACAGTCTGGAATAAGAGATAGATGAAGCACTGCTTCTTTTAAAGAATGTGCAAAAATAGAAAAGCAACAACTTATTTTTTTTCTAAGTCTTTCACTTGCAAGTGGAATGAAGATATCATCCCAAGACAACCACTGTGGCCAAAAGCTCCTGAAGTAGTCTGCCTGTCTAGTGGAAAGGATTCCAGAAGAGTCCTAGTGCTTCCTGGCTGGGGCTTACAGCTAATTCCCAATACATGTTATGTCTCTCTGTAATAGCACAGAAAGAAGAACACAGTATATAGTATGATTAGTTGCTAAGCTACAGACTGCAGAAAGAGTAAAAATTTCCCTTAAACTGCATAATTATTCAAAATGTTTATTGGAAACACCATTTAGTACCACAATACAAATGCAGAATGAAGAAGATTACCCTTTTAACAGTTTTTTATCTTGAAAACATACTACATGCTTGAAAACATGTACTTGTACTTGAAAACAAGTACATGCTAAAAGATTTCTTTTAACAGTAATCTGTATGGAACCTCAAGTACCCCTGAAGAAACTTTCATGAACTGATTTCTGTTGTGTGCAGTTCCCTGCCTGGTGAATGCAAGAGCCTCTAAATACTTTTATTCGGACTACGCATTTAAATACTATGGATTAAAAAAGGTAAGATTAAATTACCTGTTACCATGAACATGAGAAGCACAAAATGCAAAGCTGTAGTGGAGCAAGGTTGGATCAATGACAGAGCCATTTTCTGAGTACTCAATGAGCTCATCGAGGTAGCAGAGATGGCGGTGGCAGCCGCGCACCCCGTAGCGAGCGCAGTACTCGTCCAGCACGAACACCTGACCCGGGCTAAACCAGCCCTGAAAGGCAAAAACACACACACAACAGTCTGAGATTTATCTTCCCACTCTCAGCTTTAAATCAGACAAAGAATAGAAACATAGATTTTTATATATGCCCATTACATAAACTTTTTATATTAGAATGATTTCCATCTGACTAATGCTGACAGCACTGAAACTAGACCCTACACTAGCCCTCTTACTGAAAGGATGAAATGTCAGGAAACTATTTGCAGTTATAGATACCACTACTATGAAATACCTCATTTACAAAAAACATGCTAATACATCCAAAGATTAAGTCATATATCAAAATCTAAAATAAACTAACATTTAAAATAATTTATTTTATTAATCAATTATAAGATGAAAAATAAAATTTCAGAAATGCTGAAGGACATCAACACAGACATTAAAGCACGTTTTCTGGATGGTCATTTCCCTGTGGCTGCAACTTTAAAATTCTTACCACAATTCTACCCTTTACCCATGTAACATGCATGCACTTCTAACAACTTTAAAACAACTTTTACTAGTAAAGAAATGCAAAGCTAGGTAGCTTGTTAAAAGCCACCTGAGTAAGATCTGACCTTAAATAATTATTAGATATTCTCAAGCTTACTGAGAGATTTCTTGGTCAGAGTCTTGATGAGAACAGCTTAACCCTGACACAGACATGAGCAAAACACACACTCCTTCACATGATAAAAACAGTTCTTGAGTGAGTCCAGAATGTAAAAATATAGTTAAGTCTTGATGCAGAAATATGATAAGAAGTAGCAGAGTGAGCTTCCAAAAAGCAGCATGGAGAAAAACATAAACCTTGGAAAACTAAAAATACTGCACAGCTGTTCTACGTAAGCATTTTTCTTTGTTCATGTTTTGATTATGGTGATATTTCCCTCTCATCACCTCTCATCATTCCATCTCATCAAATGGTTGAGAGGGATTGAGGAATACCTGAACTCAAATATACAAATAACTTGGATAAGCAAAATATTTTGCAAAATAAAGAATTTATAACATCAATATAGCAGCTGGAGACCAATATTTCCCTAATGCTTGTGAATACTTTCACAAGATCCAATGGTTAATATTTGTTCAAAATATCAGCAGAAATACTATTGAACAAAACTTAAAAATATATTCACATCAGTTTTAAAAAATCTGTGGTTTTTTTACTTCACAAAAATACTTGTTTGAGACAAGAATTCCAGCTTTCTATTTTCCTCAAACTCTTCAATTTAACATAATATCTGCAAACAAGAACACCTCAATGGTATTTTATATTTAATAATTTTTGCTCCTAATTAATTTCTTTGAAATCAGTGTTCCCACTGCCTTTAAGGAGCTTCATCTATTTCTAGAGAACACTTAGCTTTAGAACCCAGAACAGTACTCAGCATGTTAATCTGATTATGTTGCAATGCCTCATATAGCTTATACAGTGTTTCATACAAAATATGGTATTCTACTGCAAGAAGAAAGAAAGCGGATTTTTAACTGTACTTTTGCAATAATATGCATGCTAGCCCTAGATATAATTAACAGTGGTTATTGTGATCGATATTCTCCCAAGATGTTGTCATTGTCACCGATCTCTCCCTATGTTTTTATGGAAAACATAACAAAATGTTGCATATCATTGCCTAGCAGTACAAAAGCAAACTATTAAAATTTCTGCTCATTCTCATAAGATATAATTGTGACAAGAATACAAAATTGTAAAGAACTCATTAATTTAACTTCAATCCCTCTTAAAATATCTGTTGGAGCAGTTGTTTTTCATTTAAATGTGTGCTTTCCTTGCCCTTGTTCAATCCCACATCAGGCACAAGTCTCTCAAACACATAATATGTCCTACAAAGTACTGGTATTAGATAACTACAAATTTTTTCATTTTATAATTGAAAAAAAAACCCCAACCCCAAAATTCCCCATCCCCTCAATACTCTCCCTATTCCAAGAAGAATGTAGAATTGGAGAAATTTAGGTTACATAATAATTAACAGATTATTTTTTAAATAACAGAACTTTGCATAATATTAATTCCTATGGTTTAAAATTTTTTCTACAAGTCATATGTGTGGTTACACATATGTGGTATTTGTTGAAATAAGGGATGAATTGTTTCTAAAAGATGATGGGAAATGAGCTGTTAGAGAAAAGAAAAATCACACTTACATGTCCATCTATTCTATTGTTACCTTGACATTCCCAAATTTTTTAAAATAAAAAAATGCAGTTAAATATGCAATTAAAAAAAAATCACCCATTCCACTTATTTAAAGCTGAATTTAAAAAAAGAACGATGAGAAATACATCTGCTTTATGGTTGCTATAGCACTGTGCATTTCACCTAACCTCTTCTAAAAGTTCCTGATTTCAAGGTTATATTAAGTGTCTTACTATATTATTATTATAAAAAAGAGTTTGACCCCAATGCACTGGTAGAAAGCTAACCATTTTCTCTTTGAGTGCCAATTACTTTGTACAGATGTACCTTCAGGCCTCTTTGATACAGTGTGCAACCCACAGACAGAAAATGAATCCTTTAACTTTTCTATACATATGTATCTGGCAGTATTTTAAAAAGGAGGCAACTCTCATCAAATAAAAATTTTCCCCCTTTTTAGCAACTGCAACAATCCTAAAAATTCCAATTATTATCTTTGTGTTACAAGACTAGTCAGAACAATGGAAAAATAAGCAAAAATCCCCATTATATTTTTTTTTTGTTGCTGTTGAGACATTAAAATGAAAAAAAATTTATTTGCTATGAGGCATTTTAGATTCTTAGTGAGAGATCACTATTTCAGGTGTAATATCAGGTGAAAAATAAAGCCTCAGGAAGTTAAAAGGTCTGCCCCATACAAACCTGTTTAACAAGTGTGGATAATCTGATGAACTTCCATGAGATTGCTGCTGGTTTTCTTCCCTAATGAAAACAAAACCTGAAGCAGCCCCATCCTCAACTAGTTTGCAAAGCACAGAACGGATAATGATTGTACAAAAAGGAAACTGCAGCAAGCATCTTGCCTTTTATGATGGTAATGATGGTATTTGAATGTGGAAAACATTCATTCTGATACAGAGATCACATGGTATTTGCTTTTGTCTAATGATTAGACTCCCCTTTGTTACTTGCAGTTCAGGTAATGCACACATGCCCATGTATTGCTTATGGGTCTGCCTCCCTTCTTTGGTGTTTTGCCTTCACAGCAGAGTGGAATGAAGAATTATAAGACAGGTGAAAATCTCTGAGCTGAGGCAACTACATCTGGACCTTGAAATGCCTGTACAGGTGTCCGTAAATTCTACCACAGGAGCTCTTGCTATTGTCAAAACTTTCTGTTTTTATTCAGACCTCCCCAGAGGACATGACAAATTTCAGCTTATGAAATTGAAGACAGTTCGTGTCTCTTTGCTTTCTATTGAGTGGCACAACAGCCGCTTGCAAGTATGTAATTTTCAAATTTAAACCAATCGATTGGACCCTTTATTCCACCTACAACTGCAGTTGTTGAATGAACGAGGAAGAAAGGACTACTTTGTAACAACTATTTCTCACTTCTTTATATCCATCTTTCAGTCAGTACTCACCAAACAAGAATAGGAGTCATTCAATCTGTGATCCAAGGTCTGTCTCTGAAGCAGTCTAAAGAGGGAAGCATGGTCAAATTTGCAGGGATTAGCAGAAATAAACTCATCCATGCCATGTTTCTGGCCACGGTCTGTATCTGTTATACAAAGGAAAAAATGTGCAGAACCATACATGTGAGTGTGTGCTCAGACCTACAAACACCAGTGTATGCATGGCATATAAGTCTCAATATCTAAGCTTTCTTGAAAGTATCTCAAAGAAATAACTCATATACAGAGGAATGCTTGCAGGTGAATTATTACAGAATCTTGATCTTTTAATCTGAAAATATCATTACTGAATTATTTTTCTATCAATCATACCAATTTACGGAGTGTAACAGTGGAAAAAAATTGCTACCCACTGACAGATAAACCAAAATTTAGAAAGGCTGCCAGAAAACACAACACAGTACATGAAAAAAAGTATTAAAGCATTGTTTTCTAGTGGGCTCTGAAAATGTTTCAATGTAAAAACATGTTATGAGTAGAAAGGAAAAATATTCTGTAATTTCCTGGTTTAGTATAGCTCTCCGTCTAATTTTAGCAAAATAACCACAAAATATTAAAAAAAAAAGGAAAAGAAAGAGAAAAAACCAAAAAGAACCCCAAACAGGTTTATGCATTTATTTCTTCAGAAAAGAAAGAGCATCTTTACTGCAGTTCAAAGTACCACTTAATAGAAATATTCATCATGGCTTGAAGCCTACTTCTCAAATGGCAAACTGGAGCAGAAATGAACACACTGGCTTGAGCTAGGTCATTTCCAGCCTTCTTTTTGTACTCAGCTTTTAATGAGACGAACCTTAATGTAGTAATGGCAAAGAGCTCCTTCAACCTTCCAGCAAAGTGTACTGAAAAAGGGAGCAGCATTTTTGTGTAAATACATTGAGAAAGCATACCATCCCAAATGGCACTTCAATCAAAGGCCCAAATTTATTGTTCTTCACAGATTGCATTTTTCAACGCCTTTAAACCCCGCGGGTTTATCAAAAGAGAAGCTCTAGTGATTGCTTTCATTAATGTTATGTTTTGTCAAAGTCCTCAATGTGAATTATCTATCTAGTATGGACAGAAAAGTGCCCAAAAGGACTAGTTACGTATTAGCACATTAGCTGTCTTGGATTCTATAGACTGTACCGGGGTGAACAGTCCTATCAACTTAAAAATTGACTTCCCCTTTCAATAGGGTCTTAGGTCTTTGTTCCTTTAAATTCAAACCTAGGTCTTTTTATATTCGTTACCAGAAAAGTATAGATCTAAGTGTATCCTAAATGCAATTTTGAAAACCTGCATAGCAGAAATCTAAAATTTCTAAAGAAAGGAGACAAAAGTTTATTGATTAAACCCAATTATAGAGTCAGGTTCATAATAAAACTCAATATTGATCTGTGGGCATGATGCTAACATAATCAGTCACATTTAGAAATTTAGCCCCAGATCATATTGATCCATGTCAAGTCCAACTTTCAGCTGTATTTGTGGATGGGAGAATTATTTAATTCAAGCTGAAGGATCTGCAACATCAAATCCTAGAAAGATGCAGAAACTCATTCGTATCACTTGGCTTTGCATTGTCAAAGCAAGAGTCACATCCATGTGACAGATTTCACCAAGGTGGATGTAGCAAATAAACAGTATGACAATATGTCGATGGTGTAAGGTATGAGACCATCACCCCAGACAAGCAGCAGCATGTATTTTAAATGCTTGAAATATCTGTAGCATATGTGATTACACAGATTAGCAATATTTCAATGAGCATTAGACCAGCCTATCACTAATGACAAATCTAGCTCATATTTTTGACATAGGTACAACAAATGCTCTCTCTTAATTAGTGCAATTTAACTGCATTTAAACACATTAATTCAAAGATAAACAACTCACATCAACACAACTACACTACCAAAAGTACTGAAGAACATATGAAGTTATCTGTAGCTTCCAACATGTTCAAACCCAGATAAAACTCTTTTCAAATCCATTATATTTATTGTGAATGATTTCAGCATTTCTTATAAATTTTCCTTCTTATATCAGGTTTATCATATACTATAAACATTTTTCATAGTAAGACATATGACAGAAAAGAAGTTGTACCAATATTTCTTTTTGTCATCACTTAGAAATTATACAGAGCTGAATCATTCTTAAAATAACCTTTTGTTTTTTTCTCTGGTTAACCACATCAATATATTAAAAAAAATCCCCCTTTTTAAGAGAGAAGGTGTAAGTACTGACAAGTAATTTAAGTATTTTGAAATCAGGAGATTGGATGTTGCAAATGAAACAGATCCAGCACACTGATACAGTATCCAGATGATCATAATGAGTAATGTGACCTATTGAACACAATACAGCTTGTGAAAGCAGAATTTGCTATTACATAATTTGGGCAAAATAAGCAAAAGTATTGATTTAAAAGTATAAATATTTGCTAGGTTTAATTCTAAAAGAAAGATCCATGACTGATCATCTTTTTGAGTGAATCAAGTAGTACAAATAACATTGTCTAACAGTCACAGAAGATCTGTTATCAAATATATTTAAGCAACAGAAAAACAACTAAAAACTTACCTTTGCCAGCTGTAGGAAAGCAGGAAATAACAGAAAAATAGATCTAGAGTAATACATTACATTTTTGTTTATTGCTAGGATGTATAAACAAGATAACTGGCAAACATTTTGAAACAAAAAGGAAATAAAACAAATTTAAGAATTTGAGCAAGTATCATGAGCAATTCATAAATGGTATATGACTGTGACTAAAAAATTACTCAAGACTCTACTTTAAAAATTGTTAGTAATTACTTTTTAAAAATTCTTACATAAATGAACTTTAGATGTCCTGTTCAAACAGCAAGCAAATGCAAAAGGCATATAAGGAGCTATATTGTCACAAAGAAAAAAATACAAATTCATTTTTTACTACAGTTTCTCAATCTTGGAAAATATTGGGAAGATATCTGGGGAGAGCATTGAAGCAGTAATTTTTCTTGCTTTTTCACAATTAGTTTTTCTTCCTTCTTAATCAAATTTGTTGCCATGCTTTCCATGTTGCCTTTAACTCAAAATCATTGGCTACTATTTCTATGTTGCACTGCCTGTTTCAAGTTGTATATTTCATTCTTTGGAAACTATCCTTTTTAGGACAAATAAATATATTTTCAAGTAATGTTAAAAACTAACAAAAGCTATTACAGAAGTTTTAGCACATCTTTTGCGTGCTCTTTTAGACAAAGATACTCATTAGGGCAGAAAGCATTCTAAGTATGCCTTGTGCCATCTTTGCAAGAAACTTTAAATTTTAGTCCAGCCGCAAAGGCTTTAAAATCATCACATCCTCAGTGACTCAGATCATGCAGAGTTGAGTGAATTAAGACTACCAAGATTTTCATGTTTATGGCACGCTCTCAAGTAGTTCTAGCATCCCTGCACAACATCTCTGCCTCGTTCCAGCCTAGGAGCAAATACACATTTCTTGCACCATCTGCTCTGCGCTAGGGTGAGCTACAGGTACTGGCCTTGCTGAGTGGTGACCTACTCCTTTTTGTGCCTCTCAGTGACATCCCTCCTTGATTTTAAGTGCCGAAAAAGCAATTTGAACCAGCTCAGGCAAGCAGGAAAGAAGAGAAGGTAGAGGCAAGCAATCTAGTATTGTAGGGATTAAAAAGATTTAAAGACTAAGACTGGTAGGGTAAGAACTATGACTCTGTTCCAGAAGGGGCTGGAACTGGTTGGAAAAGACAGTGGTAAGACATGCATTACATTCCTTCAAGTGCCACTCCAGACAGATGGTGACAGCTTGCACTGGGAACATTTTGACTCCTGATCATTGACCAGGACTCCAAAGTACTACACAGGCCAAAGAGACAATCTGTGACCCCAGAACTTTATAATTTAGGTATCAGGCCATGAAATAACTTCTGCAGAGAAAGTGGCAGAGAATGAGAAAGCAGCTGGCCCGTATGGTCTGACTGCTGGGCTGGGGATACCACACTGACTGATTGCCAGCATTTTGTTGAAGGGCAGATTTGAAGAGGATTGTGGATAGTTTTACATGCTCCTGACTAGTACAGAAGAGAGAACACAGGTGACTTACTCATTGCCTAAGGTGGTGGAGGCTGGTGTAAACATTTTCTTTCTAAAAGGGAGACAGGGATGGCTGGAGGCAAGCAGGAAATGGATGTAAAGGGAATGGGGAAGCATGCAGAGAGGATGGAGTTACTAAAAGGGTATGGTGGACATAAAGCTGCAAAACCTGCCGAGAAAACTATGTCAAAGAAAAAAATACCTTTGACTTGTTTGTTTCTAAAAATGTAATGAATTGCAAGAGATTGCCTCTTCCAATTCTTTACCCCTCTGAACTCATGAGGGTGTAGGTTGAGAATGATGTTTGGCTTTGTATTTCTTCATTAAGACCTGACAATCCCCTCATGTGCTGCTTTTAACTCCTGGGTTATGAACAAGTTATTAGCAGTGCTAAGCACTCCAGCAGCCTTTTCAACTGTATGAATGTATCTCCTAATACATTGCTCATTAAAAAAGGATCACTTCCTGAACCTTTATGTGATTCAAATTAATCTGTTTTTCATTTGTGCTTTCCCTGAAACATTAATGTCCTTGGGAAACTTCTGGCAATTCTACAGTCATGCATCCTTAAAGATTCTATTCTTTCATTCAACATGCTTATGCAGAACAGTGCATCTGAAGGTCAGTCTCCTTTTCTTGATCATTGCTGACATTAGCCTATCTTCACTTTTGTTTTGGAGTCACCAAATACCTCAACACTGCAATACCAAGTTACTTAGAGATGAAAAAATTGACTAGTATACAGTTTAGAAGTTGGACAAGTACAACAGTAGTTTGATTCTGTTAAATACCACTTTCAGATATTTTTCTAGCGACCATGAAAATTTCAGGATGAAAGAAGATTTTCTTCTAAGCACAATATAGGAAAATATTGAAACATTTCTCCTCAAGTTGATTTTTTTTTTACAGCCTGCAGTTTAAAGATATTTAATTTTCTCCAAGTTATTGAAAATTCTTTTGGAACATTTTGTCAGGGTGAATTGATTTTTCATCTTAGAGGATAAAGAAAATGGGGACAGACTTTTGAGGTTTGAATGCCGTTAACTGACATTTGTTTCGCAAAACCCAAGCTGGTTTTCTGCTTCTGTACATGGAGATGTCATTGCATGGTATATTGCAGAAACTAAAACAATGTGATCTCCTGTTGGCTGGAAATGCTTAAATTGTGCATCAATAGGAAACTAAAGATCATAAAAATAGTAACTGAGAAATCATCTGTTCAAAACTGTATTTCCTGATACTAAAAATGTGCCATAGAAGCAAAGAAAAAAATGGAAATTAATTTAATTTCATTTAATACATATGCCAGCTCTCAAGTACGTGCTGTTATATCTTGATTAAAATAAAAGACACTTAGCTTCATGTAAACATTTTTCTAGGGGAAAAGAAAATGAACTTCTTGTGAAACTGAATCTATTTAAATGTGACAAAAGGTCAGCTATAGAGTCTCTTCTTAGGAGTAAAACTATGCCTCAAGAAATTCAGCACAGCATATATTTAAAGGAAGAAGGACTCAGAAAATTATTTAAGGTTATATCTAAAAACCCCAGTTCCTGAAGTCTTTTAAAAACTGATTAATTTGATTTTGCCCATTTCTACCTCAAGTATAAGGGATGAAATAAAAAATTTCCTCATGTAGAGAGTACTGGGATATTACAGAAATCAGTCAAACAATGATTATAAATATCACATTAAATTAATTTCCACAAGTTACTCTACTGTAAAAAAAATTAAGAATTATTATAAGTTATTAATTATTTTGTGAATTATTACAAAATATCAACATTGAAGTGTATTATACCCAAAAGAAAATAATAATTTAAACATGGAATTTTGCTTTATATACAGTTCAGTCATACTAGTTTGTGTAAGTAGATACATAAGCATGACAGAAAAATACACCATGTTCTTGGAGCTTGCCTTAGAACATCTTTAAAATAATCCTTACTTTTTTCTGTGGTTTCCACCTAAGAACTGTAGTACCTCTAAGATAATGTCTAAAATAACATCAGGATGCGACAATATTGCTGTTTAATTCTTTAACACTATCAGTAATTTTATCTTTGAAAACACAGTTTCAGTATATACAAATTTGTGATTGCTTTCTGTACTTTTTTCACTGCCCCATGGTCAGAGTTTTCTAGTTGCTTTCACTTCCAGGTAAGCACTGTGTCCAAAAGCAGGAGCAGGTCCTTGGCTACTGCTGCCAGTGGTCACTTCTCTTGTACTTTCGAATTGATGCCCATGAAGCAGGGACATTAGGCAGGAACACAGTGATCCCACCACTGAGCACAAATCCAGGGAGCTGGCAGGAGGTGAGCAGAAGCACTTCTTGCCTGTTGCGCCACCTTTGCTTTTGCAATGTTGCTTCCGTCCTACTCCTCCTTAATGGCCCCATAATGAAAGATTACTTCACAAAGTGTTTCAGATTATTGCCCTTCCAAATTGTTTCAGATGAAAAACAGATTTCAGTGATTTTGTGAGATTAAACTTTTTTCAATGATCTTGACACTGGAAAGCTCAATGACATTGAGAGCTCCTCAGGATTTTACATAAATATTACTAAGTTTAACAAGCACATTTTACTGTTTTCTAAAAGCAAACTGATATAAGTGTAGAGGATGAATAGAAGTTCATGAGACTGAGTGATAGAAGACTGAGGGAAGAGAATGGGTTTGGATCAACCTGCTACAGACTTCGGACACTAAACCAAGTTTAGTCTAAAACATATGTCTCCCTTCTATCACTATCCATGTACGGTTATGTGATAATAAAGAAGGATAATTGTATAATAATCATATGATATTCCAGAAATTTGATGGCTACTACAAAAGGTCATTGAATTGCATTCAGCCTCTGTAACAACATAAAACAATGAGCTTCCTTTGTGCAGATATCTACGTGACAGTATACTTTCAAAGACATAATCTGAAGATTTAAAATATCTACCTCAATTTCTCTGAAACCATTCTTTCCTCAAAGAAAGGTGATGAAAATTCAAACCTGAATAATTTAAAGAATTTTTTATATGTAATTTAATATTACAGTATGTGCCAAAAAAATCCAGGAGCCCATCTATTGCCTTTCAACTCACGATGTACTGCAATGCCTACATAGCAATTTTTTGGTAACTAATATGTACAATGTATGATAAAGCTGATCTAAATCTACAAAAATTGTGAGAATAGATTGACACTTTTCTATTCAACACTACACTGGCTGGCTAATGAAAAATATAATGCAAACCAAACACCGTCTCCATGGTAATATATGGGTCAGTTGTAAGGAATATGAAGCTAATTGCTGTATTTTCATGGATTATAATAAAAATAATGACCTGCAAGTCAGGATTTCCCTTGTTGTTAATAATAATCTGGGTTAAAGAGCTTCTGGCTAACAATGAACTGCTAGATGCATTTGCCTAGTGAATAAGTTCTGCTTAATTAAACTTCATTGAGGGAACTGCTACATATTTTACCAGCAAAAAACCAAAACCAAAGCCACAAAAGAAAAGAAAAGCCAACTTACAAAGTGGAGATACATCTGTGTTGGCATTGCCTCCCTTAAGGTTCATCTTCTGAGCTTGACTTGCAGGAACAGGCTTGTAGGATTGACCTGTGGCTCTGTACATGGCTTGAACCCAGAGTATTCTATCCTGCTCATCATCACTGGCAAATATCACAGTATCGCCCTCTTTAACAGCATTGAAAAACATCCGACCACCCTGGAGACCTGAAGCAGTAAATAAGAAGGTAATCTTGATAAATACAAGTTACTTCTCAATCACCATCAATGTTTATTACATTACTGGCTTTACTCAGAGTATGTGTGCGTGTGGAGGGGTGTGCTAAAACATTTTATAGGTACTTATAGACCTAGAAATAAGATAAATCTAGAGCTATAAGGATCAAATGGTAATACATAGAAGTAACATAAGTAAAATAAATATAGAAATCGCATGAGAAAATATTTACATTACTCCACTTTAAATTCAGCTCCAAGTTATTTCTTAATAATCTTCTCTCTGCCATATGCTATTTTGCTTTTTTTTTAAACATATTCTCCTTCCTGGTCATATTTTATTAGCTGGAAATCCCTGCCAACTTTATCTCTTATTGAACAGAGACAATTCCATATCCTTTATCAGTGCTGTTCTTCCTTAGCCCTTTTTCTCATTCCAGTGTTTTTCTTTCTGAGAGCATGTAAGGAGAACAGGACACAACAGTCAACGTGGCTGTGCTGGGGATTTCTTTATGACAGAATTGTTTCAGTTTTCCAAATGCCTTCTGAGCATTTTTTGCCTTCTCAATTATTCTGAACATTGACACAACATTTTCAAAGATAAATCTTTAATGTCTCAGAAGTCTCCTAATTCCATAACCGTCCACTGCATAGGCAGAATTGTTTTTCTCAGCATCTGATTTCCCTCTTCCATTTTAATATTAACTTGTGGAGATTTTTCTGTTATGTCAAAATTGATTTTTGATTACTATGAGTAACTTTTCTTTTACAGGCATTGTCATAATTTGTCTTCTTTTCTAAATTATTTATGAATATACTTCACAGTATACTGCCACAGGCCACCACCATCAAAAAGAGAAAAGGGAAGACTAACTAGAATTCACAATTTTCTCCTTGTATTATATGTGATCTTACAATGTTTCAGGAAACTTTTGTGTTAAGTTTATTTTTCATTAGTCTTACAACAAACTTATTTCTAAAAGCATGATTTTTCACATCAGAATGTCCTAGTGGAATAATTGCCAAAGAATCTTGGGATTTTCTTCTGTCAAAGAAACTTGGGAGTTTTTGCCGCTAGATCAAAAGGAGCAAATTGAAACAGCTTTTTTACACAAATACATTGTGCTACTTCAAAATAATGAAAAGTACCTGTGTGGGGAGCTGTGTAATCCACAGTGTATCCTTCCAGTTGCATCAGTTCTTGAGGCTCAGACTTCTTTTCTCTGTAACTGCACATTGCAAATGTGTATTGGCTAACCTGAATAAGAAAGGACTTCTTAATTAATGAATTGCATTTCAGAACTGTACAAGAAATGTACCATGGTTTAAATTAGCTTTCATTTGCACTGAATAAATAAATCCACTTTTTTTTTCCCCTTTCCCAGAAGCATTTACAGTGTAAAATTTTTCCTCCTTTATTTCCCCTTTCTGCCAAAATGAAGGAAAAAAAGCTCTAAAACAAATAACCCACAAACACACATCTCTGCACTTTCCTGAAATAAATTTTGGGCAGGGGCTTTATGAAAAAATGAAGGGAAGCCATTTAGATTCTGGTAGTGAAAACACTTAGTATTGCGGTACTGACCAAATTACTCAGTATACTGTAAGAGGAAAAAACACTATATTCCAAGAAACTGAGAAAACAAGAACTTTTATGTATAAAAGTACTGTTTGCAGAACGAGTGGCACAATTACCATGAAACTGGAAAAAGGAACATATACTCCAGCCAATTCTAGCTAATGATGGCAAGTATCAGAACCTTCAGTTTGATTTTACAGTCTAATTTCTGTGTCTTTTGCATCTGTGTTCTCACCCAGCCCTGTGCTGCTTGGCTCACTAGACAAGGCACCGTGTAGGCCAAGCTGCTTGCAGCTGGCATGGACAACATCAGTCACCTGTCATCAAGTACAATTATCAAAAAACTTATGAAGCAATAAGAAGAGAATCTGTGACCAGGTGGTTTTTGACTCTGTAGACAGAATAGAAAATTATAAGGATAGGTGAGGAAAAGCTGACTGGAAAGATAAGGAATAATAAAGAAAGAAATGTAATATCTGTGAGGAGAAAAGCAATCACTGGAAGAAAAAGGAGGTGTTCCCAGTTTTACATGAAGAGCTGGGAGGATTATAGAAGATGACCAGAAGAAAGACCACATCAATCTGTGAACACTTGAAACTAAAGGGAACTGAATGTATATGCACCTCTGAAACTCTCATCTCCAAGGACTGTAGGATACCTGCCCAACAGACTTGTTTTAAACTACTTGTAAAATAATGCTACGATTTCCAGACAGGTAAGGAGCTCATCTGACATACAGCGGATCATTTTTATTTTGACTGCTGATTGCTCAGCTAGCTTATCTAAATTTATTGGTTTAGCTACAACTTCAGGAATGATCCTTTTTGAAGTAAAAATTGGACAGCTGATTTCAGCTTACTTCATATATTTGCTGGTGTTGTACCTTTACTCTTTCTAAAAGACTGATGCTTTTTGAAAATAAGAATGGAATGTGTGATTATTATCTGGGTAATGCTTGAAAAATATTTCATTATTTTATGTATTGGGCCTTTTTGAAACAGAACTATGCTATCTATGTGTGTGCAGTGCATGGTGACTGAACATCCCTGGCACAGCCTGTACAAGCAAAAGGAACAGGTGTAACAACTCTCTGTAAAATGGCCATCGGCTCTCCAATGCCAAATTGGTATCTCCAGACCCATAGCAGGAGTCTACAGGGGAGAGAAGCTAAACATAGCTCTTCTAGTTTTAATTATTTCTTTAGTTAAGCAAAGACAGTTTTACAAGGATAGGAATTTGAGAGACACTGTCAGGCAACTGAGCGTCAGCTTTCCACATCAGATTTGGTACATTTGTTTAAATGGGCACACCAAGACCACCTTAAATATACATAAACACAAAGGAAAATCTAGTCTACACCAAAATTCAGATTTTCAAAAAATCCTTTTCAGGATTTTTTCAGAAAGGGACTACTACAAGCAGCCAGTCCATCCTCCAGCATGACAGGCACAGCAGAATTGCACTTCACTATTTGTGCATTGAGCTCACAGTTTTGCTTTCATTCATAGAATATTTTAGAAAATTACCATACTTTGGTTTAAATATTTTAAGATATCCTGGGCTGACAGAGCAGGGCCTTGCAGACAGGGTCCAGCTGGAAGCAGGACAACCAGCCCCAGCCCCAGCCCTGGGCACAGGCCAAGGATGGATGTGGGGAACTGGAGACCAGCTCTGCTGTGGCATTTCTGGGGCTGGGATGATGGCCCCAGGAGGCTCAAATGGGAGTCTGGGCTGTGGGCAGAGACAGCCAGGGCTGGTGGTCTCCTTTGGGAGGGGACCCTGACATGGGGCTCATCCCTAAGCTATGCCCTTTGCTCTAAGCCTGGCAGCAGCATCACCTCTGTCACTGCTTGGTACTTCCCTGCTTATTGTCCCACAACCATATTTGTCCTCATGGACAAGCATGGAGGAAGATGTTGGCTAGTCACACAACTCTAAATCCTTTGCAATTAGCATTATGTTTAATGAGAGCGTTCTCCTTTTCTTTTCTTTGTAAACTGAATCTACAATTTTAATTTTTGCTACTTGGCACTGTAGTAAACGATTTTCAATTTATTCCATTTGGTTGAATGAAATAACCTGGCAAGACCCACATTCATCTCTCACATTTTCATGTCAACAATTCCACATAACCACGCTGTATAGGCAATCTGAGCCATCAAAAGGGAAACTTGTAAACACTAATCATGGAAATACATAGGATGCCCATATTTTACAGATTTCTTTAGCCACTGAAAGTTTTTGAAGAAAAACTTGTGTAAGATCTGAGCTATGTATCTTTATTCATTTTTAAACTTACCACTATAACAAGACAGACATTATAATGCTGCTGATTTTATTTTATTGAACATATTGCAAATGTGTTCTCTTATTTTAAAGGAAAAATCAATCACAAACTGTCACTTCATCTTTTTGTTGAAAATGAGACAATTTGAAATTTCTTCACTAAAGAAACAGACAGAAAAAATTCAAGAAATTTTTTTTGGGGAAAAAAGCCTCAACAAAACAAAGAACTACAGAACTTGCCTCATTTATTTACACTTGAAATCTCTTAAACCCTTTTCCTTATGGTCATCAGTGGCTGCTCTCAGTTACTACAAAAAGAATCACCAGCACAGTCTGAAATAACACTTTTAAATATAGATCTATGACTGGATTTAAGAGTACTATTAGTAGTAAATAGAGCTGTAATCAGCTTTGCCTAAGAATTGAGCAAATTAGCATAAATACTTCATATATAATGAGTACTCAAAAGTCAGGACTATGTACAACACATTCTCAGACAAAAACAGAGTCAGTTTGTCCTCTTGAATGGTAATCTTGACAGAATACAAGGCAATCCTCTTCCTACAACTGCATTTACTTGAATTTTGTCCAGATTTTCCAGATGTTTAAACACCTATCAGCTGTTGTGTTTTGTAGCAAGGGGGAAACCCAACAACCTATGCATTTATGACAGACAGATAGGCACAGAAGTGTGATAGCGACTTTTGAGGAATGTCACTAAGGGATGTCCCCACGGGGCACACAGCCTCTGTTTAGTGTGCTGGGAGGAGGTGGCACTGCACACCTGGCAGCTGGCTCTGTGGGGTCTGCTGCAGGCCAGCACTGGGCTGCCCACTCCAGGGTTCAGCAGCAAGAATTACCCTGCGTGGTGTGTGTGTCTGGAAAAAAATTATCTATGAAACAAACGACTGACTTTTCAAACATTTGACCAGGTGAAATTAAAAGGACAGAAGTGGATCTGCATTCCAATTACTGGAGGAAGATATCAGGCAGTAAATTAAGTAAAACACATCAGGTCTGACGGAGGCTTTTTACCAATCATGTTACATCCCTGTCTTTTTCTGGTTTAAATTAATAACCTTTTAGAGAAGAGACTGGATACTAAAGGATAAAAATAAAAAAAATGAAGAGGTTAAAATTTCCAGATACTGTAACCTTTTTATAATGTTGATCTGTTCTTTCAGAAACCACTAACAACTTGTAAAAGGTGCAGCAATAATGAAGGTGCACATTACTCTCATCACACTCGGAAAAAGTCAACATTCTTCATCTAATGTCACAACTGAGTTAAATTTTCAAAGTGTGTTAAACCATACTAGTAGCCTCTGTTCTAGCACTGAATTTCATGTCCTTGATGTTTTACTACTGTAAGCTAAAAGTTAGTACATAGAGGAAGACTTGTCAATATGTCAATAATATATCAATACAACAGACTGGTCCATTACTGAATGCTTATTTCACATGTATTGACTTCAGCTTATTGCCAGTGAATGTATCACAGCAGGACTATATCAATGAGCCAGAGCTGTCAGGACAGTAAATATCGATTTAACATTGTATTTTTTATATAGCTTTATTGAATTGATAGCTGTTTTAAAATGAAATAGATTACTAAATCCCATCACAGTAGGAAAATTCCTGTAATATTCTCCTCCAGTATTTCAATTTCAGCATAGAGAGGAGAAAATAGTTAAAATTAACTTGACTGGAATAAACCAGTCTCCCAGATGATGGTTCCATATTACACACACATGAAGACTGTGTGTCTCTTAGATGTACAATTTAAAAATCAGATGACACCTGTGGCTTAGAGGAAAAGAACAAATTCATTCTTTCTGTGAAAGGAGTGACAAGTAGGATAAGTGTTGAAGAAAAGCATGAAGGACAAGGGAGGGTGCAGTATTATTGTTTTTCTTTGCAACTTGAAATTATTTTCTGTTCACAGCCATGCCTTGACAGCTATCCTATATAGAGATCTTCCCAAAAAATATTAAGAGTCACAAAATGTCCTCATCACTTCACACAGGACCTTGGTAAAATCAGAAAACAAATTAATTATGTAGACTTTACAGAATTTCCTTCAAATATTCTTGGCTTTTAACTTTAACAAAGAACTTGTTCAGTTGGTATTTTTTTTACAACCTTATGATTTTAATCACTTAGGAGTATGAGGAGACCAGGTGAGTGTGACTGATGGAGAAATCAGACTTTCTGTAAAGCAGTTTTAGAAGTTTTTTTTCTTAAAAAGCCTCATTACAGACTTCAATCTTTGTATGATACTTATGGAGACCCAGATTTTAAGAGTTTTCTGTCAATAAAACAAAGGAGACAGAACAGTAACCTCTGAACTTACTGTGAAGAACATCAAATGTAATCTGAAGACAAACACCAACAGAAAACAATGACATTTTTCCAAAGACTCCCTAAAGTCATTAATTTCTCTGTTTTGACCACTCAAAATCTACTTTTCTATTTATCTCAGGTCAATATCACCATTCACTAGCATGTGAAAATACTAACAGTTCAGCTTTGGACAAAAAGTTATAAAATATGAGCACCATTTTTGTGGCCAAGAACAACTACTGCAACAAATTTTATGTAACAATTATATAACTTCACCCAATTTAATGTTGGAAAGGAAAAAAATAGCATTATTTAAAAAAATCAGAAAAAGTTCTTAATATAGGTATTGTTGCTTTAATTTCAAAGGCAGGAAATATTTGCTGAGATAGAATAAATTAAACAGTAAGTACAATCCATTTTGTAATACATGAATTTATGTCAAATTGAGTGCTGTCAAAGCTGTCATCAGACTATTACAAGGTCACAAAAATTTCATCCAGAATTTATAGGTTTCAGTTGAAACATTGCTCAGTGTATGGATCCATTTGTATATGTGTGTATAACTTGGTAACATTTCTGTTTACTAGCTATACAAATTAAAAAAAAAAAAAAAGCTGGGTGTCTCTGTGCTGCAAGTAGTTGGGAGTAGTGCTGCAAGTAGTTGGGAGTAGTCCTGCATGTGCTGCCTGAAGATACTGATTTACAAACTATTCCAGAAATCATACATAATTTACAGTCCAAGAATTATTTTATTGAAATTCCATGGCTGGCTACTAACCTGAACCAGGACAAAATAACGTTTTTTCCACCGCTTCCAAACCTTCTGTCCTAGGGCATACAAGTACCTGCAAAGGAAATAATAAAGGCAGTGGTTTTCCATTAATAAGGAGCATGATATTAGAAGAAGCAAACAAAAATCTGTGTATTAATTTACTCTGTCTACTGAGCTGCTTCTTCAGCGTTGTCATATGTAAAAATCAATTTTTTTTCTATGTACTCAAACCATAAAAATGCAAAGAGACATTCCTTTTCACCCAAAACAAGACAAAAATCAGAAACAAATGATCTCATGTTTGCAAAGATTAACCAGCTTATCATATTCTATTTCACCAATTTTATCTGAAAAATAGAAAAAGTAGCTTAAACTATATACACAGAAATACTTGATGTTATCAAAGCTGATGTTCCTGACAGTTTTTATTCCATTTGGTTTCCACAGATTTGCTAGTGTTTATTTAGTCTGTGAGAACTCAGTCCCAGAGATAGTGTGATAAAATGCTCACATAACACAATGTCAGCAGACACACAATATTAATTTTTTTTTTCAGAGTAAAGTAGAATCTAATTTCCCAAACAGAAGCACTTCACTATAAAGGCTCTTAGATTACAAAAACGCCTTGTCACTTTAGCAATTTCCAGGCTTTGAATCAGAGGACATAATCAGGAGTATCAACCAGTGAGAAGAGAAAACCACAGACGCCGATACTGTTTGGTGGTAGAGAGAGCACACTCATTACCCAAGAACTTGGAGTGAATTTTCTGGCATTATAGTGACACTTTTCCTGTCACTGTGGTCATGTTGCACTGTTGGTAACAAAGACAGCAAGAAGAAAACAATGAGCTGTGAGACTGCAAGCAAGAGCCCATGAGTGGTAACGATTTGCTGCTTAAAATCTGACAGGAGAGCAAAATAAGACATAGGAGATGCCCCTGCAGGCTGGCCAGCTTCTGTCAAGGACAGCTGGTACAGCCAGGGTGGTCACAGGCAGAACTAAAGGTTGTTCAGACCAATGAATCTTGGCTTCACAGGGCACTCTCCAGAGGATGCCAGTACACACATTATGAAGCAGCTAAAATAACTAGGATGGGAGATGGCTGGTCAGATGAACAGGGGCCTCTCTGGTAAGAGAATATGGTCTGCTGTCCTCCACTCACTTCTGTGGCTTTCTGCCTGGTGGTTTGCATCTCAGTGAAAAAACAGAGCAATGAACCAACATCCTATGTGAAATGAGTAAGCAAGATAAAGGCAAAAACTTTTTTATACCATCCTGGGTGTACTCTCAAGAACGCCTTCTCCCACATTAGGCATCGCAAAGGACAAATTTATGTCTAAAATAAATGTTCAGCGTACTGCTTACAATTGTTGTTTTCAGATTATGTAGAGGCTCCATTATTATTATGAAAACAGAACAGAAGTTCTTTGACTTCTGCTACACCTGTATTGAAGGTCTACCTTACTTGGTTACTCTGCTTTTTATTTGTATGAGAAGGAAAAAAATTGGCTTTGTGTACACAATTACCAGTTGATGTGGCCTTTGAATAGTCCAGATCTTGCCACAGTCTTTTTAACGTCTAATTCTGTAACTATTATAAATTCAATGAAAATAAACGAGTAAGGGTTATGTCAGAAAGGGTAAAAAAAAAAGGACCTACTAGAGGTTATTTTTAAATTTATAATTTTTTGCAACTAAGGAAGCATTTACCTCACAGACTTATGGTCACACATTCTCCCACAAAATACAAACTGTTTTCCTTTTCATATATGTTTCAGAGCATTACCTTTCCCCAAAGCACACAACATTGCTCTTGCCTTGCTAATCTCTTTACTATTGTCAGAGGGTGGAGGGGAAATAAATCATGAATTTCACATAACCTTGCAGCTTAATGACCTGAGGGAGAAAAGTAAAAAAGTCCTTGGGTGGCCCTTGGTCTCCCTCAGTCCTAAGACTGCCCTGTTCTTCATGGTGATTCATCCACTGCATCCCCCTGCATCCCTGGGAGTACCATGAAGGTTTTTTTGATATATGTGAGAAGGCAACTGCCCCATTTTGAAACTGTACTTTGAAAACCCAGATGAAAATACACAGTCCTCCAAAGCTACAGTACAAAGATATCCTGACCATGTTCCCACCCTCTTGGCATGTCTTAGACAACTGTAAAGAAACCATAGATTAACAAAGATTTCTTGCCTCTTGCACATCAGAAAATGAGTAACCCAACCTTAGAAACTCTATGCTAATTCTTTCTCATTATTAACTGATCCTGCTCCAGAAATGTGCTTTTAAAATAAGACATCTTAAAAGAACATTTTTAATCAGAGAAAAGGTGATGTTTTCATATAACTTGGCTGCCTTTTAAATTGCTCTTCATGTAAGACATACCACCTATAGTTCTGCAGTATAGGGAGAAATAATATAATATACAATAAATTCAAAAATATAAAATAATAAAGCACACAAAAAGAAATTAAATAGCAATGTGCATTTTTATTGCTCCTATAAATCACTTCTACCTAAGGTGCTAAATAAGAGCTTCCTTGGGAAACAAAAGAGTGGAACATTAACTACCTAACTTTAAAATTCACAGATCTTACATAAGACCAGGTAACAAAGAAAATAATATTCATGACACAAAGCTGGGATTTGGTATAGAAATGCAAAGACATGCTGTCTGGTTTTACAAATCACTATAAACACACAGGTATGTTATTAATCCCTCTTCCAGTGCCATCTCTAATGGTACCAGATTTTTTCTTAAGTTTCAGCCATTTACAAGGGATATATCCTGTGCTCATCTTAAGTGTGTTTGCTCCTGAAAGATAAAGAGATTAATTCTTAGTCAAGAGTCTAACATTTTTAGGTGGAAGAACCCACCTAGGCTTCTACAGTCTTCTTTGAGCCTTTCTTTTGCATTCATTTTCTATTTGGAGAATAAGAAAAAGAAAAAGAAAAAGAAAAAGAAAAAGAAAAAGAAAAAGAAAAAGAAAAAGAAAAAGAAAAAGAAAAAGAAAAAGAAAAAGAAAAAGAAAAAGAAAAAGAAAAAGAAAGGAAGCACAGGACCTAAGAATCTTCAAGAACCTTCCTATATTTAGACAGTAACATCTAGGATCTGTAAAACTGCAGTTGAGGTCTAGAACAGAAAAAATCTACAATAACCAGTTTTCACAATAAGTTACACTTGGGCTTCACAACAGGAGCAGAAAATTAACAGGTTAACAGATTCAGAAGTGAGCTAAGCCTTAGAGCTAAGTTGAACAATGTTCTATTTTTAAGATGGACAAATGTGTAACTTTCCATGAGTCTCAGGTAAAGGCCAGTACTGCAAACCAGAACAGAATCTCAGTCACGAACTCAGATCTGCAGCCTGCTGCTCCTCTACCCATCAGTGTCTCTGCACTCACCCAGAAGCCACAGTCACTCTCTCCATCCTAAATAACGTACACAAAATGCTCAGCATCAGTTGCTCAGACTATTTTAAACATCCTCAGCAGCAACAAGAAACACAGAACAGCCACTCAAACACTGTACCTTTAGGCAAAAGATTTTGTGCAATACAAACAAGAAACTGATATTCAGAAGTGCCAGTTCCATATCTCTAAACACTAAGCACCCCATTTGCTTCAATTTTTCTTGCTCTCATTTGGGTTCCAAAGTTGGGATAATCTAAAATAATCCTTGAATTATTGAAGTTCAGCCATATACAGGGAAAGAAGACACTAAAATACTTCCCCTGTATCTGAACACTATAATAGTAACTGCTTAGATTTGTTTTGAGTTCTCCTTAAGATCATGTTTTGAGAATGTTTAATAAATATTCTGACAAGGACAAAAGATTGGTGTTTTCATGTACACCGAAACATATATAGATGACAGACTTCTATCCTGTAAAAGTATATAATAAATGAGATACATACACATAACACCTGTGTCTCTACATATGCACATTAGAAAGTGTATTTATAGTTACTATGCATGTGTAGTTGCCTTCTTCAGTTTTCTTATATTACTCAAATAATTTCCAGTAACTTAGGACTAATACACCTGCTTGTACTAATCACAAAGAAAATATGATAAGTCATTAAATGTCACTCCAATATGAAGATTTTCTAACATGTTTTGTAGTAACATGAAAATGCAACCAAATGTACAAACCATACAATCACTTTTCTGAGACTTTTTCTTTTAAAAACAATCTTTTGCAATCTTCTTTTCTTCAATATTATTTAATATTGGGGTTTTTTTTCTCTTCACTCACTCTCCAATGAAAAAATAAAAATTGGATTTGTATGAAGTCACAGAATTACACATGATTATACCTCACAATGCTTACAACATGGTACAACCCCCCCCCTTCCCTTAAATATTTAGTTTTCCTGGAAAAGAAATAAAATTACAAGAAATTACATTTCCACTACAAAACACAGAAACACCTGGATAAAAATGTTTTATATATCATCTCATCTCAGTCAGTATCACTTTCCTCTCCAGAAACAGAACAAATAAAATGAGCAAACATTTTCTTGTAAAAGTCTGGGCATAATCATGTTGTAATTACACAAAGTTTGTACATCTCTCAAAGTGCATTTCCTTGTGCTACCAAAATGCAAAACCATGTTGCTAAATATTATAGTTCAGTTTCAGTTCCAGGATGACACACACAGGAGGGAAGATGGCAGCTTATTTGCTTAAAGCCCTCACCTCACTGCGAGGGTGCAGGGTTCTACTTTTTGATGAAAAAAATCAGCACTAATGAATAGCTGAAAAAGCATAATTGTGTGTGGAATACCGGAGCTATTCACTGAGAGAGAAATGAGAATGGACTTACTCCTTCTACAGAGATCATTTTTAGACCAGCCTTTTTATTCTAAGGAATGAAGCAATTTATCTACATTTTGAATGATAAATTCTCTACTTGTAAAAGGCTTCATTTATCACAAACAATGAAAAAAATATAGAAAGAAAAATCAATACGTGTAGCAGTTTAGTCCAGCAAAGGCCTTTCTTAAAGAGAAACCTCAGTCAAGGTTGAAAGAGCAATTAATGCAGTCTCAAAAATCTGGGCCACTCTGATAGAGTTCGGTTAACATGTGGCAGAAGTAATCATCCACTTGTGAAAATGATTTTCAGTTCATTCTCAAACACCTTTCAGACACTCATGATCCCATTTAACTGACAACAATACAGGCTATCCGTGGGCATCACTGCATTCGCTGAGAGAGCCAATGGGGACCAAATGCCCACAGGCACTTTCAGTCATCCCCGCGTCTTGCATAAAAGGAACCTTCCCTGCACTGCATTCCTCCTTTTATTTAACCCTGCAAGATTAAGAAATTTTTTTGTTTTCAGTTGAGGACAAGGAGAAAACTGATTCAAGACAACAATATGACCTGGGTCATAAGAAACCTAGCTGTAAACATTTTCAAATTCATTTTAGTCCTTTCTGTGCTCTTGAGAAAGAGAACTAAATAAGCCTTCAGCAGACGGAATGAAAAACAATCAGCCTAAACTACTGTAATTATGCTTGCTAAGAATAAAGAAACGTGTAAGAATGTCAAGTAATAAAAACATCACAGCCACAGAAAACAGTTCCATTTACTCCAATAAGCAAGATACCATGGCATGAACAGGAAAATGTGTGGCTTTTTTCCCTGCTGTACACTTTTCCCTTACAGTCTAAATGGTTTTAAGACTGCTGGATGACCTGCTATCCCTAGATTCTTTATCAGTGATATCTTACTGCACTCTAGAGCGCTTCACCATTTGTGAATATGCATGCCAGTACTTATGGAACCTGAGAGGTAACTACAATGGCAACTTGAGAATTATTAATCTAATTTATGTCATATCATGAAACCTATCTGGCATGCAAATGTGAGTGTTTGTCAAGACAGAAAAACATTCTGTAGCCTTGAAAGAATTCCAAGCAATAAAAGAATGAAATCCTTCAGATGCAACATAAATGTAGAAAGCACTCCGATTCTAATGTAATCTAATTGCAGTGTAAACAGGTAATGCAGCACTGCTGCAAAACAGCTGGTGCTGAGGAGCTGACACCCACCCTCTGTGCTTTTTGAGGCAGTTCACTTTGGACTGGCTCTGAACTGAACCCATGGACAAAACAGCTACCAGTGTTTTGCAGAATATACGGGTACACCCCTGAAGGTGATCTCTTGGTCTAATTTAATCTAAAAAGATAATAGTCTGTGACCACAAAAGCACAGAAAGAAGAAGCAAAGAGACTGCTTTTCAAAGGGAAAACCCAAATTTAAATTCTGATGTTGAAGTAGTAGAAAAAATTTCAACTGCATTGCTCTCCCTTGAGCATTCACTTTGGCTGTGGAAACAATTCTTAACACTGACAGACCTTGAAGAACTTGCAAGCATCTCGAGCACCCAGAAGCAGCTGGTGCCCAGCCTAAACACCTCTCCATGCCACTGGAAGCACATGGCACTGCAATCAGATAGAAAAGACCAATGACCTTTTTTCCAGCCAGGCAGTGATAGTTTTTGTGATCTAGAAAGCCTAAATTGCTAAGAGCTTGTTTGCATGCAAAATTTACTTTTGTTTTAGGTCATACACATCCACTGACGGAACAGCAAAAGGTGTTGAAAACTTTGGTGATAGAAGACAGCAAGAGCAGAGAGTTCCTTCAGGAATGATACTTGGCTTTGATTATTTCTGACTGGTTATGCACTCCTTTTCACTGCCATTTTTGTATTGATATAATTGAAATTTCATAAAGAATACAGACCTCAGCAGAGTTATTTGTTTAAATAAAACGTTAGAAAAATAAGATACATATATTTTCATTCTAAAGACAGAAACTTTTAAGTATTTTCATAACATTTCTTGTCATTATCATGAGTAAGTATTTTAAAGTACTTATGAATTAGTATAAAGTGGTATATCTAAGCTAGCAAAGGCATGAGAAGGCATGTTTAACTTGGTATCCTATTTGTGATTTGAAAGAAAGGACAGAAATTATGATAATGAATAAGCCTAGCATTTTCCTTTAATTTGTGCTCAAAGAAGATGCTTATTCAGAATGGTAGGATGCTTTCAAACAATTTTAAAAAATTCTTGAGAGATGGATTTTTTTTAAAAAACCCTAAAGGAATTCAATTAAAACACCACTTAAAAACATCACCAAAGCTTTGAAACAAATCAGTTTAGCAAGTTCTCACTTACATAGCATTATTCTCTTAATAGGAGCATTACTTGACACTTAGTCAAGTGCTTTATAAACCAAGCAATTACTCCTCACAACGTGTCCAGTGCAGGAGGTTAGTATTTCCACATTAATTTCTGTTGGGAGAGAAACCGAAGTGGAAAAGAGCAAGACTGTTCAAAACTTGAGGTCCTAGTGCACCAGAAGAAACACTCAGGAAAGCCTTACAACAGTCCTTATCTTCCAGAAGTTGGAAAATGCATTTCAGAAGATTGTAAAGCTGTTCAGCCTTTTAACTGTGTGTCAAAACATGCAACACACTTATGATTAAAAAAAAAAAAAAAGGGGGGAAAGAAAATGTTATAAGGGAAACAGCAAATTAAATGTTTTTGTCTTTGCAACTCCACTCAGCTACTTTCAGTAATCACGTTTCATTTGTATTTTGTAGGGATCCAGTGTAAAGCGCTTGGGGTATATTTCCTCCTCAGAACTTTGCAGATTACCCTTTGGAAGCACCCTTCTGTCTCCATGGGGTCTCCCAGATCCCTACAGTGCAGACTCTTAACTTAGCTGTTGTAATTAGTTGCATGAAAAGAGATGATATGAAGGAGGTTTTCTGTATGTAAGAATCATGAAAAGTCAACCATATGGCATTCGTGGAAAATGATTGTTATTTGCTGCCTGACTAAATTATTCATTTTAAAGCACAATTCAGAAAAATAAACCTGTTTGCTCTTTTCAGCCAATTCTAGGAGGTAAAACTTCTGAGGATGCAATGGCTGAACTTAGCTAATAATGAATAGAGATGACATTGACTATAGAGATTTCAAAATGTTTGGCACACTTGGCAGAAAACAAACCTTATTTGTGCAACTACAGAGCCATCCAGAATGAAAAACACTACAGCACAACTTAAGCAGCAGTGGCAAAAATGCAGTTAACCCTTTTTGGAATTCATACACAATCTTTTAAATAGCAGTCTCTCCCCATGCTGCAGAAATAAAAAGCTTCCCTTTTTACTGGGAACTATATGATTTTCTTCTGGACTGAAATTTTGACAACTCCCTTTTAACTTAGCAGACTTCATGTAAACATTGCATCCAATGAATACCACTTTTCTGTCTACCCAGCACACAACAGCAAGACAAGACAACACTGTTGTGTATCAGACTGACTCCTTCGTGTCTCGAGCACCTCTAAGGAATGTAGGAACAGTGCCAGACATTAATTTCCACTCTTACACAGCAGTGCCACCACTGAGGCTTGTTTCCATGAAGCCAAATCAGTAACATTTCATTGTACATTTTAGGCATTCCTGGACAGGCTGCAAAAGAGAAATTTAATTACAATGAATGTTTGCATGTGCCAAGAGTCATATCTGGCTCAGAAAGTCCTTCATCTGCAGATGGGTCAAGTATGAAAGAATACTGAAATTACTCTTATAAAAATTTTCCAAGTCATCTGATTCTGGACATAGTGGAAGACTGCTTAGATGAACATTTGGTCCAAGACACTAAGGCTAATCTAATATTCTAATAGAGTCATCCTGCCTCAAAAAACCTACTGGTGCAGAATGACACCTGTAGGTGATCTTTTCATCAAAAACTAGATTTAAAAAAGTACTTTTACACTCCTGGTCATCTTTTGATGACAATACAAGGGCAAGAAGAAGGAAGAAGGCTTTCATAGTATGACACAGCAAACCAGTTCTCTGAAAACATCAATTTTTAAAAAACTTTCCCATACAGAATACATTTAGAATTTTAAAGACGCCAGAGAAACAGACTTCTGACTCCATGTCACTTTGGAAGAAACTTCTCCAAAAGAATACAGAAGTGGACACTCAGAAGCACTTTCAGGCCTATGCCTTTTTCTCAACAGGACATGGAAGGAAGCATGCAGGTATATATTCCCACAGATTCCTCATATACCCACACTGATACTGTCCCTAGAAGCTTCTTCATCTGGAAATGGTGTCTCTGTGTTTGAAACTTTTGAATGGGTTTTTGCTTAAATTAATTTCTGTAATGATTTTCTCAACCATTTAAGACGTTTGAAATCTACACCCAGGAGCACAGTTCCACATCTGAACAAGCTGTGCCTGAAAGCAGCTTGTAGGGTTCATACTGAAACTGGCACCCACTAGCACTATTCAGCAATTGTCTTGTGGCACTGGAAGAGACTTCAGTGTACAGAAATTTGTTTTAGAATCATTAACATAACTGGATGTTTATCCTTGAAAATGCCTTACACAAGCAAACTGATTTCTGCAGGACTTATATCAGAAAACAACAGAAATGCATCACTGAAAAATATCTCCCCTTTGAGAAAGTTCCTTATGCATTTCTTCATGTATTTAGGATTTTAAAAATTGATTTATATAATTAGGAAGAAAATTCCTAAGATCGTTTTAGTTTGGGCGTTAGGGAAAAAAAATAAAAAACCTATGCAAGAAAGATATAAGCCTATAAAAAACCAGAATTTCCTATTTGTCAGTACTTCTTTATTATAGCAAATATGTAGAAAACAAAACATTCAAATGCTCTTCTCCCACTAGAGTTGCTAAACTGGAACTGATTTGTGAGTGTAGGAGTTTAGGAATACAGAATCCTGCCTGTGAGGGAGCATCAGAGCCATCTACTGGGGTCAGTCCATTGCTGCTGCACAGCCTTGTCTGACAACTGCCTTCCCAAAACTTCAATGCTACACTGACATTCACCTACAAAATTGCCATTAAATAATTTCTTTTTAAAATCCATAAAATCTCAGAGAAAAGAAGCTGTGGTGCTGATGAATTGGATGAGAGCAGAGGTAAGAAGTAAAGCTTCTCCTCACTTCAAGTTTTAGCAGTACTTTTTGAAAAATAGCATTTATTTGTAAATAACCCAAATTAATAAAATGTCTTCTATGGGCATTTGGGTGATCAATTAAAAAAAATTACAATTAATATTTTTTGTGTTACTCATAATTATTGTTCAACTGTGAGATTGAGATTTTTTAATCTCTTTCCCCAAACAGAATTTTACATGTGTGTGTGTATGTGTATACATATATATATATATATATATGTATATGTGTATTTAGACATGTATATAAAAGGACTCATTTCCTGCTATAGCTCAGTCAAGTATTAGAGGATAGAGCAGTTACTGTGTTCTGTAAATATATGAGAATAGCTGCCTCCACTCTTCAAATATTTTATTTACCACACTGTTGTAACAGAATTTATTGGAATTTAAAGAATTAAATTTTTAACTAGGCTTTAATAACTCCCACACTACATATTTTAAGACCTTCTTCCAAAACGGATCATGTATATACAGAGAAAAACTTAATGTTTATATGTACTAAGAAGCTACACTTTGAAACTTCTAAAATTAACATGCAGTTCTTTTACCTGTCCTGGCCAGGAAAATAAGCACTTTTTTCAATTATAAACACTTTCACAAGATGATATAAACAATCAAAAGTGAGATTAATTTAGCTGCATTATGATCATACTCACATCTTCTCCCTTGATTTAACCATGCTGCCCTCCTGTGGATGTCAGGACATGTAAAATGCCACGGCCCAGACTAAAAAAACTCATTCAAATCGATCCCTGTTACCTGTTTGTGACAGACTTGAAGAGGAAAGAAAATGCTACTGTGTAATCATAAAAAGTGGTTGTGTTAAACTTCAGGGCAAGGAGTGTGAAACTTTTCAAATTAGTTTCAAAATTGTTTTGAAATGAGTATTTTAAATTAGTAGAATTTCTTATTGTTCCACAAATCATGAATCTGTGGGAGCACAATGTCATAAATATTAATAATACATTTATTCTCAAATTAAGGGGAGAACATTCATTGCATAGTGATGAGTTACTTCATCTGCTGAAGTGCCAACACAGTTGAACACATACATTATAAAGATTATCCGACAACTCCAAAAGCATAGAAAAAATCTGCAAAAGTATCAGTATTTGGTAAACCAAAAAATGTTAATTAGTTAAACTGTAATATTTTTTGCCTGGTACAGAGATACTACACACATCTTTAGAAATTATTGAGTAAAAAATATGTTACATCTTCAAAGAAAAACACAAAAGATGGTTTGGAACAGAAGAATCTCAAATTAGGAGAGATCTATTATCAATTACTCAATGAAATTCTCTCAGGCAAAAGAAATCCTTTTAAAATTATATTTATAAATCTCTGTTTTTATAAGGTGTATTAATAATCAATAGGAAGTTAATATTATGCACTAAAATGTTTATGTAACGAGCTCATCAATACTCAACAGCTGTCAGATTTGTTAAATCACTGGCTTAAAACAGAACAGTGCGAAACAGATCCCTAAAACTTAGAGTACAACTACTGGGGTGGCACAGGACTGTTGCTTTTCTTCCAGACTATATTTGTAAATGCTGACAAACTGTGCCTAAAGTCTAAATGACAAAAAATGCTTTAAATTAATTTTCTCTCTGAAGAAAGACTAAAATTTTTAAAAGCTACAGAATTTAGTGTTATTTTCTGAAGGTAAAATACATTAGGAAGTAATCACTTAAGAAGAATATTATTTAACTCAGAAACAAAAATGAAAAGTGAAATGTCAAATTTTAAATCAAGCTGCTCTGTCAAAATATTTTTTATATTGTTGAAAAGACTGTGAAATAAATAAGAAGTCTCAGCAATGTGGAAAAAATATAAGAAATTCTTTTGGACCAAACTAGACAAGACAGTTTAGTCATATGCCATTTTGTGCCAATTAGCAAAGTTTCTGACATGCCATATCAATAAAAAACAAATGACCTAAGCAGTGGGACTAATTAAATGAAATAAGGTAATTAAAAGCTTCTCAATATATAATAAAAAATATGGCTGAAAGCGTTCTATAATGTCATTTTATTTTCCCATTATCTACTTCTCTGCTGAGTTTTAATCAGTATATCTATATGCATAAAACAGAGTGTCCAGATGTTAATGTGTTGATGGCAAGAATCAGGTGTTCAATTAAAATATATTGAGTGTGCAAGGAAAAAAAACAAGCCTTCCATTAAGGAGATTATATACAGCTCAATTAAAAATGAACGTAACATTTGTGATTAAGTTGAACACTCACATTCTATAATGACAATAAAGTTTCACATTACATGATTACTTTATTAACTTAATCATCCAATTCTAATCTAAGGATAACAGCTATTTTCTGTTTGAAAATGGATCCATTGTTCTCTATATAAAAAATAATGGTAAAGCTGTATTTACAGAAATTGTTGGGTTTCCTTCTCTGAAGTTTTATTTTATTTTCATCAGTAATGAATAAAACCCCCCAATTGTAATGCATGTACTATTTGTAGAGATCTTAGCCTAGCAAGTGCTCTCAGCTACTGGGAATATTTGCAATATTTAATACCTGTCCCAGATGTGTTGCTTGCATAACTCCAATTTCATTTGGATGTCTTCATTACTCAGAATGTGTTTCTAAATGGCTTGACTAAAAGATCTGTTAAATGACATCCCATGCCCAGCCTACTGCCCTTAATCTAAAAGGAATCATTCTGTACCCTTAAATATTTAGACCTTTGCTTCAGATCTTACCTTGCCCTTCAAAACTAAGACTTTGAACCAGATGAAAAAGGTTACAGATCTACATTCAGCTTTAGAAAAGATAATTGCTGTCAGCTATCCAGCTATGAGGAGAGTATATTTTTAGGGACACTTCTCTACAGCAAAACTACTAAAATCTGAGCCAAGTTTCTTACTCTCATTTGTTTGGTCTATGACATTGTGCATTCTACTTAAGACTTTCTACATAGTGCATTCTACTTAAGAACCTAAAATGATCTCAAATTTTAAATAAACAGTTAAAATCACAAATGTAATAAACCATGATAAAAATGCTAACTTCTAAGTCACTGATTTACTGAGCAAGGGCAACTAGTAGTGTATTTAGGAGAAGGTACATTTCTCTCATAACAACCATATTGATTTCCATCTTTGGAAAAAACTATGAAGAAAAGAAGACAACAGTTCTGGGCTAGCAATCTTCTAACATTATCAGAGAAGCTCTCCATGTGGAAGAAAAGGGAAGCTGGTCTGACCCCAAGGGAGACTTAGCAGTGGAACCCAAACCTACCCCCACCAGAACACTTCTGCCAATTTGTCCCCAGATTAGTCCATACAAGCAGCAGCATGAGAGGCAGCCTTAGAGGTCTTTGCTGTCCATTGCTCCAAAGACAAACCATGCACAGGATTTACCCACAGCACTGAGTCCACCAACATAAGGACAAGGACCTGCTGGAGGGAGTCTTGAGGAGTGTCCCAAAGATGCTCAGAGGTATGGAGCACCTCTCCTTGAAGAAATGCTGAGAGATTTGGGATTGTTAGCATGGAGAAGAGAAGGCCTTGAGGAGACATTAGAGTAGCTTTCCAGAACCTAAAGGGAACCTTCAAGAAAAGAGAAGAGGGACTTTTTGCAAGGGCATGTTGTGACAGGACAAGAGGGAATGGCTTCTGGCTAAAGGAGGGTAGCTTTAGATTAGATATTAAGAAGAAATTCTTTCCTTGTGGTGAGACACTGGAAAAGACTGCCCAGAGAAGTTGGGGATGCCCCATCCATGGAAGTGTTCAAAGCCAGATTAGATGGGGCAACTTTGAGCAACATTGCTGAGCAGGCACAAAGTTAATTTTAAGATGGGGTTAAATGGTTTGTAATGGTAAGCACACATAAAAGACCATTTTTAGTACGGGATAAGTTGTTCTTTACATTTTTTATTTAAATAAAAGGACCACGTGAGCTAACGGTGCATAACTCTGTATGAAAGCATCATTAACTACACTACATGTCAGCCTTTCAAGGTGATGCCTATTTGGGGATGAGACATACTCAGGCCCCTGACAAAACAGTACAGTATTGATCTGCCAACAGATCAATACTCTGTGTAACAGGACATGGACTATTTAAAGGGAGCTAGCTATGACAAACAAACCATTTGAACAAAACAAGAGTAGTACAGGACCATGGGGCTTTGCTATTATGTGAAAAATAAACGTAATACTTTAATAATTGAAATTATACTACTGTGGAGGAAAAACAAAACCAACAAACCACTTAATTGAATTTATAGAAAGTTACCTCTGCCTTTACATTCAGTATTGTGTTAGAATTATTTTTGCCCATAAAGAATAGGGTATTATCAATTGAAATCCACCCTCAGACCCACGATACCACAAGTGACCCTGCAGTTTCTGAAGCAGCATTCTGACACAGATGGTGGATTAGACTGGCCACATACTTTTAGTTTCTGAAAATAATTTTGCTGCTGTTAAGTACCTCTGATTTTGTGAAGGCTTATATTCCAAAAGACAAAAATTAGGTGAATTTTACCTTCCTAGAAGTAACAGATGGGCAGCACAAGACAGAAGGACCTAAGAGGTAGGTGGCATGCCCCATCCTTGCAGTTAATAGGACTGGCACTTTCAGTATAGAAATAATGCCAGGCCAGGCCAGACCATATGCAGTGTCAATGTATGTCAGGTGAAAATAACTCTCTCTTAAATTTGATGTCACAGATGAAGGTGTGGTATCAAGGAACAGCTCAGATCACCTGATGAGAAAGGCTAATAAATAAACTGCATTTTTCACCTGCATGATATTTGTGATATGCTTATTTGTAGTAGAATAAAGCAATATAAACAAAATCTGAAACAACTATTTAAATGATGATTGGTCCTGCAGTCTGGGAAAATGAGAATATTGCTTAGGTGACTATGTACAGCATAATGTTATGAATATCATAATCAGTTGTGTCCCCATTACTACAGACTCATGCATGTAAGGGAAGTTTCTAGACAAGCTTCAAAAGAAACTTAGATGGCAAAAAGTTAAAAACTTTAATATGAAATAAATAAAAAATATAATATAAAATAACACATGGAGTCTACCATATAAAATTCTGGAATAAGTTATGAAGCAGGAATACCTGCACGTGATTTCATTCTAATGATACTGTCAGCATATTTTGGGTGGATTGAGTTGCAAATTCAAGCAAAACTAAAAGTCAGATTTTGCTCTGAATGATGCTTTTCCAAAGCTAAGGGAACTGTGTAACAATAGCATGAAGAAATTTCAGCAGAAGGCAGCCTGAACTCTCCAGTGAGAGCAGAGACTCCTCAAATACGCCGTAGAGTTACTGTGAAGTTCCCAATATCTGAACTTATTACTGCAAATTGCAGAACACTTCTGATATGATAAATTTCTTCATCATTTATTGTATTAAAAATAAGCAGTCTCCTCTATGCTTTCATTTTAGTAAGATCAATGATGCATAGAAAAAAAAAAAATGTCCTACCTATATTTCACCTCACATCCATGAAATTACTCAGCTCATGATCTTCCTTGTGAGGACATAACAAGGCATGCACTTTTTGCTACAGCATGAAAACAATTAATTTTTTAATACTACCTTCAATCCATATAGCACTGACTGGTCAGCCCATCTAGTCTACTTACTTGGTAGAAAAAACACATGCAATTGAAATTGTAAAGTTATAACTTAGTATTTTAGAAAAAAAATCCCAGTTACAAATCCAAGTTTCTTCTCAATTCCTCCCCTACAATTCAATGAACTTAATGTCTATTTGCAGAAAAATATTAGTGGATCATTTCAGCTTATGAATTACCAACAGCTTTTCTATTTTTAATGAAAATAGAAAAAAAAACAACCCAATTTTTGCACATTAATAACTTTGCAAAGTCCTGATTTGAGAATTTCCAATAACAGGCAAAATTTTTAGATTGAATTCTTTATATTTAAAAAAAAAAATCCAGTAAAGTAAATATTTACAATCACAAATGCAAGACATCACACAACATATATTTCATGTACTTCCAGGACTGAAGCCTTAATGGAACCCTTGACATGGGCATCAGTTGAAGATGTTGCCCAGTTTGGCCCAACCTCTTTCAGGTACTTAAATGAAATATCTAAAGAAAAAAGAATTTATCTACATTGGTTAATTAGTCTTAGTAATGAGTGTGCTTATGAAGAAAATCCCTTCATTGCCCCAAAGCTGCAGCAGTTCACACTGCAGAACTGATCCATGGCAGGTGAACTGGACCTCTCTTGAATTAAATGAAATGACCTGTGGTGCTCAGCCAGTGTACCTCATGTATTCCAGCCACTAAGGTGATGTAAGCCTAGGACAAGACAGGACAGAGACTGAACTACATCACCAGAAATGCATATGAGGTGATTATCAGATCCCCAGCAATCACTGAGTCTCTGTACAGAACTCTTTGGGGACACTTCACACTTGGCTCCCCTTGTAGTCAAGAAGACAAATGCCAAACAGAGATCAGGTCTTTCAGATTTCCCATCTCTTCATATTGGGTAACATAATTTTGGTAGCCATCAGTGACTAAAAATCCTTCACAGGTGCCTCAGATAAGCCCAGTTTATTGCTCTTTGAACAACTAATGCTTTAATTCTTCTCTCTCCATGGTTTATCACATGCAATTTGCCTTCTTGGTGCAGGGCTGAATCTCATCCCACTGCTGCAACAAGTGGCTGCTGCTAGAAGGTACTCAATTGACCAGGCTCTCTCAGCAGTGATTCTGCATTCAAATTTGCCCATATGGAGAGGACATGAATTTGGAGTCAGTCCCATAAACTATGATGACAAGTCCCAAGTGATGCTGCAGCGCAGCTCATCACCATCTTTATGGCCTGGAACTGATCTCTTCTCTTTTGTGACAAGCTGAGAATTGCTGCCAAAGGTTTTCTCACTCGTCTTTTTTTCTAACACATACACACAAAGACCAAGAAGTTGAGATGGGAAGAGCTTTAAAGTTAGGAACTGCAAACTAAAAATTGTCAGTATAAACTAGAAAATCTACCTAGAGTTCCATGGGTCATTGAGATGTTTGGTCATAGGTTCTGAGATGAATGCAAGGCACCATTAAGGTCAACCATAAGAGATAATCCACAGCAAAAGAAGAAGAGTTTATGAAACAGTGAGAATGTGAATAACTGCATTAAAGAAGGCTGAGAAGAGAACAAGGTACAAAACCCAGCATGCAGGAAATGCACAAGTACCACCAGCATGACCACCCAGCCTAACTGCTTGTTTTGTGAGGTTGAATAAGGACTTTAGCAAAGCTGAGCCAAAGAAGGATTTGACACACATGCAGCACTGATCATGGGAAATTTCTATACCTAATCAATTGTGCATACTCCATCCTAGTGAAGGCAAGGAGATATTGAACAAGTGTTGCTCCAGTTATGATCCAAAGAATATATTTATACAACTGAACCTGCATTACTCTGCCTATCAGAGCTGAAGAAAACCCATCTTAACATTTCAAAAGTATGGAGCTTTAAGGTGAAATATAAAAAAAGAAGCACCCTATGTAAACAGTTGTAACAATTTTTTAATGTGAGGGTAGAATCACAATTTAAATATAAATTACATATTAATAAAACCAGATTATTTAATCTACTCTCAATTATTTTACTTCATTTTTAAAGAAGTTATGAGCAAAAGCAAACCAAAATTTTTCATAGGAAAATAAATATTTTAATTTTTACGACCAATCTTGCCTAACCCATAGATATTTTCACATAAAGTCTGTTGTGATTAAGCTAAGTGAGTTTGGATCTAAATTTACATCTCAGCTTTTACAAATATTTCAGATGAATTTCTACGGAATAAATGAAGAATGACACCTTAATTAGTAATGCTTCCCTTGGCAATTAGGATTCTCTTGGCTTCTTTCAGCAATTAAAGTGGCAGTGGCATATCATTAAGATCTTCAGATCCCTGTGCCTCCTCAGAAGCAATTACTGTGTGAAGCACTGAAAATCAGGCTCATAGCTATAATCTGTTCTCTAAGGATCTAGCAGCAGGATAAACACGTTTGCTTCTTCCTTCCATAGTAATTTTGCATTAAGCCATTATCATTATCCAATCAATCATTAATGTAATTTTAATGTGTCATTTTTCATGAAGTTCAATTTGATTTTTAAAAAGTAACTGATTATAGTAAATTGATTTTGCAGAAGTGTGTAATAGCAAAATCATTTAAATGAAGACAGTTATCACATTAGCACTTTTCTCCATGGCAAGATGCTAACATTCATTTAGCACAATGAAATGCCAGCATTAAGCACAAAGTAGCATAACAGAAAATACTCACATGAGACACCTTGGTATAATAATAGTAACACCTTCACACAGCACCAGAAGTGCAGCTTATAACATACATAGGAAATGTTGACCTTGATATATACAAGTGCGTGTTCCTTTATGAATGTTAAAATGAGGACAGGTTTATCAGAATTTAGCAGGTTAAGATAGTTACACCTACATGAAGGACATTTTTGACCCTCTGACAAAATAAGCAAAAAATATACACCATTGCTTTTGAGCCCAGCTTAATTATTTATTAATTATGGGCCAAAATTTGACCAATATTTCTGCAGAAATATAAATCCACTAGCTTAGTTTTTAAATTTTCTGTTACTTTCTCAGTAGCCTCATTCCAAATGTTGGAAGTCCTTGAAATCCTTGGGTTTACTCTGTGCTGGGATTTATGAGTTTTACCTTGCAGAAAGGGATACTCACGTGCTTGTCTTCAGGGTCTCAGGGTCTTGGATCTTCAGAGTCAGCAACTGTCTGTGATTTACTCTTGAAAAGAAAGATTATCCCCTCTTCACAAGCCCTTCAAGAAAAGCTCTTACGGTTTCAAAGGAATCATGTTAACTTCCTGCTGTAGTTAACTTGCAGATCAACCATGCCAGTCTTTTCCAGCAGATGAAATATTATGATTATTCAACGAAGTATTCTGAAGTTTGCAGCCAGGATATTTTCATAGCAGTTTGTGACATATCCTTCTTTAGGATTTTTCACTGAGTAAAGAAAATATGCTCTACACATAGATTTGTGGTGCTGGATGTTAGATAACACTTTGGCAGACCTTGATGTAAAGTAAGGAGCAAGCATTTCTGAATATGCAGTGATATTTGCTGTGCTGCACACTTCAGGTGCTGATTGCATTTTTTTACCAACCCCACATTTTTTCTTCAACAGTCCACCGTGTCTGAAATTCAAATAAAGCCTATTTTGTCAGCCACACAACATATCTTTCATGAATGGTAAAAACCTTGCGTTAATACAGTTTGCCTCAGCACTACAGAGCCACCTACAGCTACAGTGCTTGTCTTGATCAAACCTGAGATTGTCATGCTAGGTCCAGACTGAACATGGATTGGGAAATGAAACTTTTTAGTTCACACCTCTTTTGTCTTTGAAGTCAAATAAACTCAGCTGAAACTCTAATACATCTTTATCCCTTCCTGTCAGAAATGACAATGAAATCTTTTGCCCAGTGTCTCAAAAGTATATGGCAAGTAAAAACATGGTCACATTGTCCATGCATTGAGCCTGAACATGAGCCAACTCAAATTCAAAAGTGTTGTGAACATGTCAGTCACCCCAACAGCTCTGTAGGCAGGTACTGGCATCACTGTGCCAATGTTTGGGTTTTGTGCTGGGTTTTGGCCAACTATTATGGCTCCATATCTTTGCTACCAAGTCCCATGACCTATTCAATAGAGTAAAAGAAATCTCTGCCTCCCTTTTGCTTCATAAATAAGTTTCATTATGAGACAATTGCCTTTGGAAATATACACTTTTGTTCATGTTCTGTATTCCAGACATAAAATTAGCCTATAACGTACTCTTTGGAAAAGAGCTCCTCAGTGTGAGTAGATGAAAATGAGGTTCTTTGGACAACTTGGGCACTAGAGGCCAGCTAGACTGAGCAAACATTGCTGCATCCCATTTGCCAGTAACAGGACAGTCAAGAAAAACTGCACACAATATAAAATCATGGTGAGAGAGAGCAACTAAGTTTTACTTGGACCCAGGTGAGATGAATACACACAATTCTTGTGAGGGGATTATCTTGCAGCAGACTGCTGCATCCCACAGTGCTTCAACATGTAGCAAGATTTCACAAGGCAACAACTGTGACAACAGGAATCAGAAATATTTTTGTTATTTGGTTAGTGAATCAAGAACACATCTTTACTTTGTGGTAATCATCCCTTTACTACACATGAGGAAGACTGGCTGAGGATTATCTTTTCACAGAGGAGTTTTAAATGGCACAAAGCTAGTAGAAAAATCTCCCATTTGTATATGGATTGCTGGTCATCTCAAAAAAACGCTGGCAGTGGGCAATCTCTCAAGCATTTTTAGAAAGATTTACCTTATAAATTTATTTGAAACTAATTAGGAGTAATTGTAGTAGAAATGACAAAAATACTAACTACTGTTCTAAGTACAATATATATAGAGAGAAAAATTTACCTTACTACCTCCAATGCACTTTTTCTGTTTTTCAATTTCCAGTATCTTAGCACTGATAAGCCAAATTGTCAAGGTACCCCACCCTACCTAGCAGCTGCTTTGAGAAAACTCAGAGAATGCTTACATAGCCTAAACACCTAATTTTTTTTTGGCTGCTATACTGAGACCATATGATTAAATGATCAGAAAAGAATTGCAAACTATCTGATGCTATGTAAAGCTTGCAAAATTCAAACAAACCCTATGCTTCCTGGTCTTTAAATTCACAAACCAAAAAGTAAGCATTCCAGCAAAGGACAAGGGAGAACTTTCCTCTTTGAGGCAGTACCTGAAAGTCTTTGCTCTGCTACCCTTTTCTAAGAAATGCAGCAGCAGCAAACAGAAAGCTAGATGGTGCTACTAAGCTGACTTTATGATTACAACCAGATACGCAGCACACAAACTTGGAAAAATGAATCAAATACTATAAAGAGATCCAGAAGAGTTTACATATGTAAATGAAGAAATGCTGTAATTAGGTAAGTATTTGAGTATTTTAACTTTTGGTTCAGGAAATTAGGCTATATTGATACGAAATGAAAAAGCAAAACGGATCTCTCGGATAATCTGCTCTTGCTTTTGAAAGAGAAAAACACTAAGGAGAAACACATTTTCAAGTACTGTTGAAAAGCAATATACAAAGTTTTATCTCACAGAACGTAGTAGTAATTGAAGAAGTCTATGCTTCATATTACCATATAATACCAAGCATTAGTAAGGATTTTCTAAGATGTTGGAAACATCTTAAGTATTATTAGGTTTTTAACACTTTCCTTCACTTTGAAGCAATTCTACACCTAGTCATTTAAGAAAAATTAAACTTGAAGTTTTAAATTAGCAAAAAACTCCTTCTGTCTTATCTGTGACAGGGATCTTGCAGCACTTGCTAAGAGGTGTGATTGTATTCCTGACATCTTACTTTATCTGTACAAGTAACCCAGAGTTGCAATAGAGTAATTTCCATGTAATCACCTTGCATATTTTTCTGAAATAATGAAAGTGGGAGCAGATCTCACCTTCAGATCAAACCCAGATTATCCACCTTTAAGTTGCAAAGGTAATTCTGTTTCTCATCCTGCCCTTCTTTGCCAGGTGACCACAGACAAAGAGTGTGTGTAAGAGCTGGCACCACCCTCATTCTGGCTGACTTCAGTGCCCCCGTGGCTCTGACCAGCTGAGTTATGAGCTCAGTAGCAGCAGTGACTGTGTTTATCCAGGTGACAGGCACACACAACAGCCCTACCACCGAGACCCCAGTGCCATCCTCAGCTTTGTCACCAAATTGTCTGTGACCTTGGGTGATCTCAGTTTACTCCAATGTTTCATTTCACTCTGCTGCAAACCAGATTATACTCATCTTCCTCTCTAAGGATGTGTGACAAGTGTCATATAAAATAGAGGAAAAAATTACTTCTCCTCTAATTCTGCTTCTTAGAAGACTGCTAACCAGAGCATTTGTCTCACAGATTTCCTTTAGTTCTGAAACTACAGCAGCAGGAGAAATGTGATTCTTCAGTCACATTCAGGAATCAGTACCTGTATTTACTATTCATAAATGGTCTCCTAAGAATATCTCAGCTAATTTCAAGTGCAAAAGAGAAAAAAAAGCTATCAAATTAATGGTGATCTTTATATTCTCAAAATACAATTATAAACAAAAAACCACAAAGCAAAACAAAAAACATCAACAAATTGTGACAGAAAAATCATCTTGCACAGATTCTTTATTATTACAGAGATTACAATTTTAAAGAAGTCACCAAAATGCTTTCTTTATAGATGAGAGACAGAGAGAAAATTCTAAGTGCTTGTAGAATGTTTATTCCAAATGCAAAAGTTTAAGAAATTAAATGTATATCAGTTCCATATGCAACATGTCATAGCAGAAAGCAGAACAGAACATGAAGAATTAATTTTGCCCTTCAAATCTTGGCAAAAGTTTAGGGCAAGAGCAAGGCTAAAATGTTTCACTCTGGAAGTCAAACCCAAATACTACCACTTAGTAATATTGTCCTGTTCAGGCTGTTTAGTTAGTAAGAATTTCATTTTACTTTATTATTTATTTTCCTTTTTTTTTTTTTTTTTTTTTCTTTTTTGTGGTAAGACCACAGAGCACTCCTAATAATTTTAAAGCAAGCTTTACAAAACCATCTCTCATTCATTCTTTTTTCATTTCTAGATTGGAAGCAACAGAATAATACCTTTTAGTAACCACTAGGCTATGCTAAGATACAACTCAATCTACTTTTTAAAATAATGTATGATTTACATGCACGCAGATGTGCAAAGGCACATCAAAAAACCCCCATGCATTAGAGAAGATATTTAGAGTAACCCACATATCTTGAGTCAATTAACCTGTCCTGCTGGGGTTTTAAACCCTAATATAATTATGAATTAAGGAGATCCAACTGAGCCTTCCTGAAGCAAACAGTACCTACCTAATGCTGCTGTTGTAACTCAACAGAAATAAACAGGCTTTTAGCATTTTATAGAGGAAGTTTTTAGCTCAAATTTTACTTCTTTCCTCTGATGATTTGCTTTTTATTCAAGATTGGAACTGAAAAAAAAAATGAGAAATGTTAAAAAATCTTTTATATGGATGTTTGCTTTACTAAGTAAAGGAGATTTTAAAAGTATCTGGTATGTGCTCATACTTATAGATAAGGGAAAGGTTACCACATCCTATGAGCAAGTAAATATAATAAAAATTATGAGAAAGGCATCTGTAATGTCATGAATTGTCAATAATTGGAACTGTTCTACAAATCCCCATTAATGAGCTATATTTACCTTGTCACTACTCAGACTAGCTGTGAATGCTTGTAATGTATTGACAGGATTCAGATACAAAAGGATAATTATCTATCAGTCAAGTTAATTCCCACTTTGAGAGCCTTTCATGCAAAAATAAAAATAAAAATGTAAAACAAGTAATAAGATGTTTACTGTAAGATGTATAATAGTGTTCCATTTTGTTAAGCAGGTAACAGAATACATTGAAAAAACATGAATTGTTTCTTTAATAATGTTTTAAGTCAAATTAGTGGAGTAACACTAGATTGACTGTACAAATGCACCAACATAAAAATAAACCTCTTTTTTAGAAAAGTACAAATGAACTGCAATTGAGATTCTCAGTAGTGTTAAGTCATAAAGATTTTTATTTCTTTCTCTTAGAAAGGTTACAATTAATAATTAAAAATCCCAACTTTATAATCTAATTTAAAATATAATTTTTGGTTATGACTGCAGAAATCAAAGTGAGAACGTGACTTGAAGGGGCTGCAGTCCAGAATACTATTTGTGACTTCAGTACAAGACAGTATAATTTGTAGAAGTGAATATTCTTGAAACATAAATGCAAGAGAAATTTTGAAGTCTTCCAACATATCCCCTGTGTTAGTAAGTAAAGTCAGCCTTAAAAAAGAGAAAATGTTCTCAAGAGATAAAATTGAAAACCACCATTAGATTTGGCCTGTGGGTTTTGCCAACCCTGCAGAACCTGAAATATTTGGGCACAGTTCCCATATCTAAAAAAACTGTCTCTTACTGTAATTATCTTAGATAGAGTATTAATCTACTAAAACCCATCTTTCTGCAATTGGCTGTAGGATAAAATTTGAATTCAACTCTGAATAAATTTTGAGACTCTCATCTGAAAAACATTATGTAATGCCAACATTGCCTTCTTTTCCTATGACAGACACCGAATCTTGTATGTTAGTTTGTTAACTCTGACACACAGAAAATATAAGTTGTCTAGTTCAAACGCTGGTTAAGGATAAGGCACGAGATGCCTCTGAAAAATACAATGAAGAATTATAACTTAGCTGGGTTGAACACACTAACTACACTAGAAGTCTGTCATAAAGGTTGTAAAATTCAACTTGCTGATATTATGAAATTCCAGGAGAAAGGATGATCACATTCTGTCATCCTTTTATATCTGTTCCTTTTGTGTACTCTACGACCCTGTATATATATGACAACATTCTAATAAGGAAATAAAATAAAATAAAATAAAATAAAATAAGCATAGACATAGATCTCCTTGTCATTTCCACTATTCAAGATAGCATCAGCTGTCTTTGAGCTCTTCAGCACTTGATTTTATCCTATGGCCTCCTTCATTATGTTTTAAGCAAACCCTGCTTTACAGAGAGACTTGAATTTCCATATTGTGCACGTTTTCCAGGGAATTGCAGATCCTGGCACTGTTATAACCCTTCTCAGCAGAGCACAATCTTTGGCTGAGCAAAGTGACAGTGCCTCCACTCCCACAGCTCCTCCAGAGTGTGGGAACCTTTTCTACCAGATGCTTCCTGGATTCACCCTCATATGTGTATGATCCTGGGAGGTGGTACGGTTTTCCCTTGTAAACAGTACCCTCCTGAAAACAGGACAATTGAAATACTAAAAGTTTTATGCTTCAGATATTAATTTTTAGGATATTTGGACTTGAAGAGCACAATGAATATTTAAAGCCCCATTTCCACTGACTTCAGCTAATAGCTGTTAGTGGTGCGCACCTCTATGAAATCAGATTCCAGATTATCAAACTGGACACAGGAAACAAATAAGATACCATCAGTTACTACAGGGGCAAACATTTCAGTCTGTTACAAGAAGTCCTTCTGTGCAGCACAAATGGGGATAAAAGCCAGTTCCTTTCAATCAACTCTCAACTATTTTAACTCTTAAATATTCCTTTGCCTTTCTGATGATATTTCCCATCATCCATCACAGGTTTCCAGTCTCTTCACAAATGCAGGTTTCCCTGATAACACAGCATCATTTCAGAACCAGAGCAGCTTTAATATGTGTATTGAAGCAGACGGGAATCCCTCTTGAAAAAACAGCAAATGACCACTTAATACTTACACTTACCCAGGAAGTCAAGAGAAGGCTGCAGGGAGTGCCTGGATGATGGCTCTTCATAATATTAACAGTTCCTGACTGTACACACTAACAATTCTGCTAGCAGGTGTTCTTTTCCCTCTAAATAAATAACCTTTTCCTTCCTCTCACTGCAACTCCAGTGTTTCCTACAGTACCACTTCAATCTCTTAAATAGTTATTGAAGGAATTATTAAGTTTTAATTTCATTTTACGTATGTTAATGGGGGAGAAGTCCACACATCTGTTGGTGCCTTAACTTTCCTTAACGTGTGTCTAATAATCATTATAGCTAATAGCTATAAAGAAAAGGAAATGATGACTGACCCAGAGCATTTTTAGTGAGAGGAACTACAGTATCTGCCTAAAGAATAGTCACAGCAATGACCCTGAAGTAAAATGTAGAAGTAAATCACAGTGCCAGGAGACAAGTATTCAAAATCAATCTGAGGAAGCAACCATCAGCAGCAGACAATAGGGATAATGGCTGAACTAAATTATTGACAACAATATTTGATTTGGTTCTTTAATGGTCAGACAAGAAGACTGATATAAACCAGTATGGAAAACTGAACTGGGGAGGTTAGGAAGACCCTCTGAAGACCCCAGAAGAACAGCTCCTTGCCAAGACAGCCTCTGGGGAAACACAGGAGCATGATGAGAGGAAACACTGGAGCCTTCTCCTTGTTGCTGGATCCAGCTGCACATTATACTCTAATTGGGGTTGTAGACAGCATGACCCTGACATTATCAGTGACCTGATCAAAAATAGGAACTTATCCCAGTCATTGCTTGGGATGGATGCATGGCAGCACAACACCCCTGATGTGTTTAGGGTGGAAGTTTGCAATTGAACCAGGTCATGTGCAGATGAATCAGTCGGACATCATTCTTTGCTGATGTGCTCAAGGCAGCCTGCCTGTGTGGCTGCCTTTTGACAAGGCTGCTGAGGAGGGTGGGCAGCAAGCACTGTGCCCTCCTGCACCCTGCAGCAGCTCAACACCCTCCTGCAGCAGGAAACTGAATCCAGGCTAGCGGGCTGGATCCAGACAAAGACGTGCCACCATCACCAAACCATTTCACAGGTGTTTGGTGAGTGCAAATGAATGGGGCAGAAGGTGGGACTCACAGGAGAGCATCATGCTTTAGTACAAACACTTATCTCTGCTCTCTACTCCAACTTATCCATGTCACCCGAGTCCTCCTGCTTTCTCCTGCTACATTATCCCATTTCCCTTATGTATTTGCTGCCCTGCTTGGAAGGTTTCTCATCTCAGTTCCAGTCTCCAAGCACAGTAACTCCAGTCCCCCACTGACTCCATGACTGGATTCCCTCCCTTTCCTCACAGCTCCTGGTCACCAGGAACAGGTCTCCATGCACCAAATCCCATTGTTACAGTCCCAACCATTTGTGTCTAAGTTTCACAAAACCAAAATGAGGGATACAATTGATACCTGGGGAATTTGAGTCCAACTGATTAACACTTTGAAAAAACTTAAGTCAGTTTGGTTGCTTTTTTAAAGAAAGCATAATACATAGGAAATTTTGGCAATTATTGCCTGTGTACAATGGGCAGAATACAAACAGGAGGAGACTAAAAAGAAACCTATATAGCACGGACAGTACATTGATTCTTTTTGATTGCTTTATAAAAAAAGATTCAAACTTTCTTACTGTCAGCAACACTACCTGTTTTTGCAGGTGGGCTGAGGAATAGTGGTGGCAGCTGATTAAAGGAGCTCTCTTTATGAACAATCTATTCCACATAGTTTCAGTGTCAGACAGAAAAACATCCTTAAACTAGCATTCATACATAATTTTTTTCAAGAGAAAGACCATGCAGCTGACAGAGAAAGGAAGGGGAGACTATGTGGCAAATACCACTTTATTAAAGTATTTAATTAATCCTATTGTAAGGAAAAGTATGTTTCTCCTAAATATTTTTAACAAAGTGCCATAAATTGTAACATTCAAGACCAGTATCTAAATGAGACTGTACTCTTAGTTCTCCATTTCAGATGTAGCTCGTCATCTGTATTTACACATCACTGAACATCTGAAATGAACCTTATTCCTGATTAGTCCAAACTTTTTGTATAAAATGAATAACACAAAACCATAGTATAGGTAATCTTTTAGACATTTAAAATATTTTACAAACTTTATGATTTTAGATACTTTGTTAAATACTCGTTAGATACTTTGTTAAAACACAGGCATAGTGACACAAAATACTAAAATAGAGACAGCCAGGAAATGGCCACTTACCCACAGTGCTTCATGTGAGGTGGTTTATCCATTCTCACTGCCAGTTTAATTTTCAGGTCACTGTCCTGGCTGTTTTTGGGAACTATCATTTTATGCAGATCAGGAGACTTTGGACTATTGGATGTTGGATATAACACAACCTGCAAGTCATGAAAAGAAAAATTTCAGCAAGTTGATTAAAAAAACTACTTGTAGTCTTTAATGGAAACATCTAAGCAGTGAAGATCCTTGTTGCATCTCCTCCAATACAAAAGATGACTAAAAAAGATTTCCTGAATCTAATAAACCAGCTGACTCAATCTCATTGTAACAGACCAATTTCAAAAATTAACTCCTTCCTTCTCTCACAAATGGAAATTTTCATATTATGAGTTAATAAAATTTCCTCCTGTTAATACATTTTGAGTTAACTTTTTTTTTTTTTAAAGGAACAGTTGGCATTTCAAAAGGGTCATGTACAATTAAATAGGAACTTAAACTTTTACATTATTCAGTGCTCTGCTGGAAACCCTTTTGAAGTCATTTGCTGTAGTGTTATGCAATGGATCAGCCCTCAGTAGTGGCATTGCTTGAGAGAAAATAACCAAAGTATCTCTTGTTACTGTCTCCAATTTTGATCAATAGCATTAATAAAAGTCAATTTTAGTAAAAAAACACAGAAATTGTAGATGAATTCCAAAGCACCTTTGCTGCAAATGGAATGTAATAGATGTAAAATACTATGTTCAATCCACATGTGATATGACGCAAATCTTTTGTGTAATCCACAGTAATAGACATAAAAACCCCTCTAACCATTGAATTTTAAATATTTAATTTTTAAAACATTTATATAAATTTATTGGAACTTTTATTAATAAGTAATTTTAGATTAGTGTAAGTCACAATAAATAAAATATTATTGTTATTAGTATTGTTAGTTATTTTTAATTATTAGTATTTTAAAATATTTCTTTACCATCTAAAAAAGTGTATCCATTTACAGTCAGTACAATTAAAAATTACTGCTTCATCAAATTCTTACCCAAAGTGACATGTTCAGCAGTTAAATGCTGCTGAAATATAATTTCTTCCATTTTTATTAGAAGCACTACTTTTGAATCTGGATTCTGAAGTATTCTAAAATATTAGAATTTAGACTCTAAAGTATTCTAAACATACTACTTAGGAGACTTTCATAACATTCAGTGAGTTCTGAATTACAACTACTATGAATTACTGTTATCATTTCAAAAGTAACAACACTCTAAAAAGCATCATTTTTCATATCTTTCATTTCTTGAAAAATAAAATGAATCATTATGTTAACCATCAAGTTAATTTCCTACACATAGTAATTGTGTCATATATATAAAATGCAATATTTTGTCCTCTGCGTTACTACAAAGGATAAGTTAAGGATTTGAGCAAAACTGTCCAAGCAACTATAAATCTAACAGATGTTATTAGCCAAAAATATTATAACAGTGTCATTCAGATCTAATCATCTGAAAGATGGTGTAAGTAGAAGGCCTTCAGTTCCTTATCTCAATGCTTTACAGAAGCACATTCTGTTAATATCAGCAGCTGCAGTCAAGCAGAGGAATATGATGCATCACTCCTAATCAAATATGCAACCTTTGTAAGACCAGTGGAAGAATTAACCTGTCAGATCTATTGAGTACATTCAGTACCTTTTAAAGCAATAGCAGAAGAATCAGTACATTCTGATTTTAGCAAACTTGGTTACTTTTTTTTCTTTTTGCAAATGCACAGAAACCACTACTTATAACAGAGTTATTCCTTCTTTCTGGTTCTCATTCTGAGTAAAAGGCATTCCTTAAATAACATTTTAAAACATTATGAGCCTGGAAACCTTTGCATTCTGATGTATCAAGGGGGAAATTATTTTTAGTTTATTTACCCCTTTAACTGCAAGATTATATAAGCAGAATTATTATACATTCCTTGCATTTAATCACTAGGCATTCACATAGGACTGCAGGTGATGCTAAGAATTTTTCTTTTTCTACAGTCTGCAGTTCCTGTTGTCCTGTAACTGCTTATTACAGCTCATGCATCTCAAGTGACACCTTTCTCCTGTCAACTCCCAGAGTTTTTAGAATGCTGATGAAAATAAAAGTAGACAAGAGTATGATTAATTTATATCTGTGGTAGTGACAATTCCTTTTCTGAATTTTAAAAGGAGTATTATGGATCTTCAATTTCAAAGCTCTCACAAAGAATAAGTATCCGCCAGACTATTTGAGTATGTACTGTGCTGGGTTTGTATTATATTTTGTCAAGCCTTCCAGCTTTAAACAACAAGAGCTTGAAAGAACTTTGTAATCAAACTTTTTGTTACACAAAAACACACACAAAGCATTTGACAAGCATGAATTATCTTTGCAAAAATCTTCATACTAATATTGCTCTTAAGGGCATTGATAGCTACTGTGAACCACAGCATCAGGTGGCTGCAAGCTTCAAGCTTCCACAAAATCACTGAAACCAAAACACTTGGCAACTTCTCCTTGATAAGAAAAGTAAAAAATTGCTGAAATTTCTATTAAAAGCATTCTCTCCACTATGGAATGCTGCAGTGTGAAGTCATTGCCATTGTCCATGGAGAAACTTTCTAAGGTTATTCTGTATCAGATTTCCTTAAGGATTTAAATCTTCTGGTTGTTTCATAATCTACTTTAAAAAATGAAAAGGTATCAACTCAAATGTCTCCTCTGGCAGACATAAGAATCACCTAGAGGATACCCTCACTGTGCCTGAAAATTTTATAAATTTAATAGAATTCCTACTGAATCATATGTTTCTGTACTACATCATATATTTCTGAAGTTTATTTTATTTTATTTTAATTTATTTTATTGTTCATACACCTGCAGATATCACCATGGTAGTTTATTCAGCAACAGCACAGAACATGATGAGTTTTTAGTATAGGTAAGTGTTTACCATAATTATACTAGCAGGTAATCAACATTAAAAAGTATAATGAACTATTAATGACTAGAAAGCTACATAGCAAACACAGCTGCTGTGCACTGCATTGCTTCAACTCATTTAAAGCAAATTAATAGTATGAGAACAGCGTGGGTTGAGATAATTCAGTAAATTTAATCATCTCATAATCATTAAAAAATACTTGACCACGTGTTCCAATTACACCTAGCATTACATTTCCTCAGACCACAAAGTAACTAAAAAAAGTGTCAAGTTCCCTTTGTGCCCCTCCACATCTGGATGAAAAATAAACACAAAAATTTTAAATATCATAGAGCATAACTTGTAGGCATTTGTGCAAAGTGATGCTCTGAAAATATTGTTTCTTAGCTGTAAATGACCGAAAATGTTTGTCTCTTGACCTTAAAAGCTGACAGGTAGAAAGACAGGTTGAAGCTAATATCACTTCACAGCTGAACTAACCACCATTTTTGTGATTCCATTATTTATTTAGGTCCCCAGCTAGATCATAATAAAAAAAAGTTAATATAAGTACACCTGAGCCAATCCAGAAAGGCAATTATTAATTCTATTTTTGGCACATTGATCATATCTTCGTTTAAAGGTATGAAAGAAAGGTTGAGTTGTCCAAAGTACTCTAAAACTGGGGGCGTTCTTGCTTTCTCAGAGAAGGTAACTGAGCAAAACATTCAGAGTCAAAAGTTCTGTGCTGAAGTATCTCCTACTGGTACTCCCATGTTGAGATAAAGCTATCAAGCTAACCATTCCAGGCTGCAGTTGTCCTGTTATCAAAAAAATATGCAGCCTTCAAAAGGGACTCACGAAGGCAAGAGGCAAACAGACTAGCAAGACCTCGAGAAAAATCAAGAGTCAAGATATTCTCTACATTTTCCCCCACCTGATGCCTGTGGCTGTGTGTCAGCCAACTTATGTCCTCACATTCTGGATGCTCCCCAGTCCCCCACTTCCACCAAACCCCATGATATTCAACAGCTGAACCCAAGTGATGGAGTCACCCACACTTCTGACCCAAGTATTTGAGATGAGAAAGATTTTTCAAGTAGGGATGATCTAAGAGACATTCTGAGATCTTAGACTCTGGGCACCAGACCTTGGTAATCATGGTAATTCTGAGTCGACTGTGCTGAGTTTTGGCTCACTGTCACAAGCAAAAGAGATGAAAGTGAAGAAGATCTACACCTTAATGCCCTGGCTGAAGAGGCAGGTGATGTTTAGCATGCTATTACAGAAAATTGTTATCTTGCCTTCAGTACAGACAGATCTGTGAAAAAAAGAAAGATGCAGCCTATCCACAGTCTCCTCTTCATAACACAGCCTGGGTCATCTTCAGGAAGCAAACCAAACCTCAGCCTAGCCCCATCCCCAGGGATGCTACCGACGCATGGGGCTGCCCTGGTGTCTCCCAATCCTGCTCTGTGTCCTGATACCCGAGGGAATTGTTCCTGCTTCTGGCATCCAGCTTCCTATCCTTTCTTCAAACTCCATAGTCTCCAACAGGAAAACTGAGACAAAAGTTCTCATGCCTGATGTACTCTTTCAGAATACAAATGGCCCCAACCTCACTTATGGGACATCTGATTTTGAAAGAAATGTCTACTGACTCTTCTCAAGACATCTTCTGCCCTAACTTGAAAGTTTGGAGCAGTTCTGTGTTGTCAGCCCCCTTCCCAAAGACTGGCTGATGCCAGAAAGGCAGAAGCTGCTGTCAGGGTGACAAGAAGCTCAGCTGAATGCCCCAGCAGCAGCCTGCCAAGCACAGCACTGCACTCATTTTCCCTGAGCATTAAGTCATGACTCTCTGCTGCCAGGAGGATGAAGAAAAAGAAGCTAAAGAAGAGACTCAAAATTGGAGGTAGAAGGGGGAAAAGGAGATGTCTCTCTTGAGAATATTTCCCTTACAAAAGTTATCATCTTGGGAACCCCTAAAGAATGGGTTAATAAGAGCTCCCTCAATCACAGAGGGAGTTGATGAGTTTTCTATACAAGCTCCATCATCTCACCTATTGAGTGATCTCTTGCTTCTGGCTATGATTACATTATGGCTGAAACACCAAGACAGGGCTTTGGGAAACAGGTGGTAAAAAAGAAACAAAAAACAAGAGAAATTGTATAGGCACATGGTGAGAGAGGTATCTAGAATACTGCTGATGAAAAAGAACTGGGAAGACTTCACAATTTATACAATCAACCTCTATGGATGGTGCTGCCGGAACACTAACCCTAACAGGCCTTAGCAATTGATGAAAGCAGTCTTTGAGTCCTTCCCAAAGAGGCTCTCCCCCACATCTAAGAGAGACAAGGCCTGAATGCAAAGTATCTCAAGCATTTTCAACGAGAGGCACTCTCAAAGAAGCTACTGAGAACCTCCCTGTTAGAATGGAAACAATAACACTCAGACATCACAGAGTGCTGACAGGCAAACCACTTGTGGAGCAAGAGACAAAGCAGGAGTGGAAGCAATCTCTTATAATTTTCCAGACTTAAAAAAGAAAGACAGAAGAACTCAGGGCTGAGAAACCACAGTAATTTCAAAGTGCGATGGAGAAACACAATCCCCAGGATGGCAGGCTTTAAATTAACAGTCACAGAATGAAACTGTCTCTGCTCAGGGGCTCTTTGAATGTGGCACAGAAGAAAAACAACAACTGCCCAGTGCAGTCAACATTCAGAAACCCATCAATCCTGTGAGTATAGGTACCTAGCCAGTACTGCTATTTTATAATTTTAAATCAAACGCAGACTAACAGCACTAAAGGAAAAAAAAAAAAACAAAAAGCATAGTTGCACAGCTAATTATTGCTGGTTGCAGCAGACTGTGACATGCAGGCTGTGAGACAATAGTTCTCTTTTAATTGAATAGTCAGAGCAACAAGGCTGAAATATTCTTATATTCAAAAAGTATCAGCGATCAAACACCACCTGCTGCTCTCACATTGTAACCACGTGCTAAGCATGCACAAGGGCTGTCACTTTGAATTACTTACTAGGTCTGAACATCTTTATATACAAAGTACTGAACAAGCAAAAGTGGTGTCAGATCCCTGTGTTTCAGAAACCACCAGGCTGATTTTTTTAGACGTAGTTACATCAAACTCTGAAGGCTTCTTCACACTTTCTCAGCTGTTGCACGTACAAATGAAACATCAATTCTGCCTTCTGCATGCACATACAAAAATTATTCAAGTGGCCAGATCAGTATCAGTCACATAAAATCTGTACCACAAATTTCAAAGATCTTTGACTTAAGCAAGTCCTTAACATTTCCTCATTAGAATAAGTTTAGCTTCAAAGATGCAGCCTGCTTCCCTTTCTAGAAGTTAGTCAGGGATTCAATTCACTGTATGTAGAGGTCTGCACAAACAGACACACCACTCCAAAAGCTCATGTTCTGCAGAACCCAAATCCAAATAACATCCTTTCCCCTTTTCTGCAGCGCACATCTCTGTTTTTAATTTCAGTGAAAAACTGAATTTATACAACTGTTCTCCAGTTTGGGTAGAACAGAGAATAAATATTAAGATTTATTTTTGTTTGAAAGTGTTCAGCAGGAAACCAGAATATCCTGCAGCAAGCAATATTTCTCTTGGGATTCACAACTGGATTTATTGGTATTTTTGGAGGAAGACAGCCATATCAGACAAGGGATATAGCAAGTATTACTTACTTCTTTTCAGTTAACCACGTCTTAAATGCTTTGAAGCAAAAAGATGTTAAATACAGACATCAGCCTTTCTATCACTTGGTGCTGACCTGGTGGCTTCCACAGCAGAGGTTGTGAGCCTGAGTTTTCAAACATGGAGTATAAAAAGCTGCAAACATGATCTGTCTCTCTGCTGAAAGCACTGGCCTGCATCCCCTCTGCTCCCCAATGAGCTAATTAATTACTTTTGGAAAAAAGCGGTGACTTCCCTGCAAACGAGGGGCCTGCTGATATCAGCGTCTACATCTTAAGTTCACAAGTTAGAGACATCACCAGCCACTGATGGGTTCAATGGAAATACCTTCTCCTCTACAGTACTGGGGACACCTTTGCTGGCTCCATATTTCATACCTTAGATCTCTTTTTCTAAAAATCTGACCCCTTGGTGGCAGAAGAAACCTTTTGGTATGTGATGGAAGTTCAAAATTCCAATCATGTAACTTGATGCTGCCTTATATTTCTAATTATATATTAAACAGAACAAAACCTTCAGGATAACTGCAAGGTATTGGAAATGCAAGCTTCAGTAATGTAAAAAAGTGGTATCAGGTCAAGACACACACTTTTAAGAAAGTACTTGACAGATGAAAATTAATGTCCACAGTAAGCCTACCTCAGAAGGGGAAGGTTTGAGTTGAATTATTAAGTACAGGAAAAATACCAGTAGGAAGGATCTTCAGACCTTTTCCAAGGATAAGAAACCTGGCTGAATCAGATGGACTCCTGCAAGTCACTGCATTGTAATGACCATGCATAAAGTTGCCAAACTTTACAAAATTAGGCTTATCCAGTGGGATCCCACATATTTTCAAATAATATCTGAAGTGAAAAATCTCAGACCAGAAAACAAAGACATCACCAACAAAAGAAGAGCTTGAAAGCTAAAATGTGTACCACGAGAGTACATAGTACTGCAAATTATTTTGTAAAAGTTATGTCAAACCTTCTCCCAGTCTCCCCTGAAGCTAGCAACCACCTCTCACAAACACTCTGGTTATATCAGAGAAGTGACTTGGAAGATTTCTTTTTCTCCTGAATTAAGGAGAAGTTGTCTGTCAGCAACCACAGGTTTTACCAGACCTGGGAGGTGCAGAAAGACAGACATCCAAACAGGCACAGCCAACATGCCCTTTTTCTGTTACTTTGCACTGCTAAAGACCATGTGCGTGTACATAGGGTCATTGTGGGAGGTTTCTCTTTTACTGCTGTCTTTTTCAGAAAGAATTCTTTGGCAAATCAGGAGTGTATTATACAATAGAAAAACAGTATCCAGGCATCCCATGGATACTCCTGTTTGCTATTCCCAATCTCAGCACAAGCTTTAATGCAAGGGGAAAAAAAGGTAATGGCCTTTATACTTTTTCACAAGGCGAGGAAAAACAGCAAAAAGAAATTATTTTAATAGGCTTATTTTGGTATAAAGTGCCAAATCTCAGAGCATCTGATAAAAGCAAGAAGCAAGCACCAGGAAAGTGAGAATCAGAAATAGAAGATTGCTCTTCCCTATCTCATCTTTTAGAGATCTTGCTTTGTTTCTGGGAAAGCTGGGTCAAACTCCAACAACAGGGCACTGAGGTCACTATCCCCTCTCAATTACTTGTTGTTTTTTCTCTTTCCCCTCACCCCTCCCAACCAAGACACCTTCTTTAAACTGCTTGGACTAGCTGACAAACACAGATGTGTCAGAAGGCAGCCAGGAGTGTGCAGGGAGAGGAAAGACTAAAAAACCTACAAACCAACCCTCTGTGGCCACAGGACACAAGTAAGGAAAAAGCAATACTCAATATTTTACATTTGAAATGCGTTTATTCTTTAAAATTAAATTTGAAATCTTTTTAACTTCCTCTCCTAGAAACTTAGACAAGCTGCAGCGTAAGAAAGCAGACCAAGGTACCTGAACTTTGGCTATTTGAGGTTGCAGAAACAGAGGATCTTGCTAAAACCTGTGATACTTTTAGCCTCTTTATATTGACAATGGTTCTTTTCTTCTCTGACTCCTTGGCAATGAGTATGCTGGTTACTGTTCACAATGGCCACATAGTCCCTCCTCCACTGTCCTTCACCTTGGCACTTGACTTCCCTTCTGCTTCTTTGAAAGGGCTGTGCAAGGAGGGACAGAGACAAACTCCTCTGTGGTTAGTAACACCATGCAATTTCACCCTTTCAGTGTCTCTTTTATTGTTCTGAATCCAGATATTGGTGACTCTGGTTTGCTCAGCTGCACACTGTGGCACCTCTGTGCCTGTCACACTGCCTGCCTGGCTCTTGCCAGGGCATTACCTCTGTGGGAACCTTCTCCATGCAGATCCCACCTACACCTTGACCAAGTGACCCTGGAAGCCCCTTAGAAGGATATGAGATGAGGCAAGAAGTAATCCTGAAGACACAGTCCTGACTTTAACAAGTGACACAATGCATGGGACAACATGTCTGGGCACAACCACCTGTGCTCAGAGGCACAAAGTGCAGAAGAGCCCTGCTCCTTCCAATGAGCTTGCTTGCTTGAATGAGAAACAGCCAGGACTCTGATTGTAGAACTAAGCATTAAAACGTGAGCTATCTTCCATGTGCTACATGGCAGAGGGGAAAATTTCAACAGGAGAAGAGGGGGAGATTTGCAGAGCCTCTATGCCTCATTCACCGTACTGTCTTCTTTCTACGATTCGTTGCACTCGCTAGCTCTTGATTTTGGCCTAAGAAGGATAAATTGACAGAATTTGCAGAATAGTCTGAGTTGGAAGGGACCCAGAAGGATCACTGAAGCCAGCTATTAAGTGGATGGCCCATATGGCAATCGAATCCATGACCTTGGCATTATTAGCACTGTCCTCTGACTAACTGAGCCAATATCAGATTATCCTGCCAAGATAGGGAAACACAGAAACAGAGGAAAAGCACACGGACAAGAATAAGCTCTTATTTTACTCTCCCATATTATCCCTCACTCCTCTCCCATTCTGCTCCATCCTTCTACCACTTAAGTCCTCCCTTTCCTTACCCCCATTGTTTGCTACATTTATTACATGCCAAGTCCTACCCCTCTCCCTTCCACTCCTAATTTGAATAGATAAAAGCATTGATATGTCACGTAGAAATTAATGCTTCAATAAGGCAGAGAGAACCACTGTGGATGTCAGATGTAAGTTTCTGAAAGGTAATTAAAGTCAACCTATCATGTTTTGAACACTGCTAAAAGCCACCCTAACATAAAAAAAACACTGTTTGATAGAGCCACAGCAAAACAGGCTGGTAATGAAGGCCTTATATAATTTTATGGCACATTTTATCAATATTCACACTTCTACCCATCATTTCTCACATATTTCTCTTCTCTGCACATAATACTCACTCTTCCCAGTTCTTTATCTTCAAGTGCCAGCACCCCGGTGCTTTCTGTAAAGAGTTTTACTTTGACAACAGGCCGAGGGTGAGTAGTGGTGAAATCCCCTTGGGTTCCCCATCTGCAACAAAAAAACCAACAAAATTTAACTGGGGCTGAGTACAGGCCTGAGAGTGATAGGACTGTTAATATTTTTGTAGAATATTTATCAATGCACTCTTGGAACTTAATTTTCAAGCTTTAGGAGGAGGAGGGTGGGAAAGAAAAGGGAGGTACATTTTTGAACATCCAAGATCAAATATCTACATAGAAAAAATGGCTTTTCTCTGCCATCAAACAAATCAGGGCTTTTCTGTATGACTTTTGACATAAAATATCAATCCAAAAATTATTAATGGCAAAACTCAAAGAACAGAAATTATATCTTCATAGAGAAAAAAGAATCAAGCAAGAAGGCAAATAAAGAGAGATATATTTTCTATGAAACATATTCACTATCTTCTGCACACCAGTCAAATTAATTTAGCAAAGAGCCATGTCACAATTCACTTCAGGCAACCACAGCATGAATAAATTAGGAGACTTAGGCAGAGAAAATCTTATATTTTATATTATATATTTTACAACTTAGAATGTAGGAAAAACATAAACACAAATGCAAATAATAGGAAAAAAATATTATTGGAGTGACTACAGCTCTGCAAAATAATTATTGCTGCAAGGCTCTGTGCTTTTAGAGAACCTTAATTAGGCAGACAGACTTCTAGTCGTTAATCTCTTATCTCAGTTAAGACACTTGGTTTGCCAGCCTCCCCCTCCTCCTCCCTGTGTGTCAGTGGTACATAAAACAAAAGTTATACAAATTAGGTTGCAATTTCCTTCAATGATCTATTTCATTATCCTGGACAACCACATGGAGCTCATTGCATTAACTGATTAAACCGATTGTGATTCTGCTAGTAGGTACATACAAAATGCAAAAAGTAAGCACAGCTCCAGTTTCTCCTGCTTTTGTCCACTGTGTGAGATAAACTAATAAAATAAAGAAAACAGATGACCTTAAGAGTATGCTCTATAAAAGGATGTATTACATAAGCCAAAATCTTAGGCCCTCATTTAGGAAAAGCAACAATTTTCATTTACATTCAAGAATACACAATCTCTCCAGTATTGCAATGTGAACATAGAATAGCAATTTTCCAGCAAAGGGACCTATTAGGCAAAAGAAAATGCTTCAATTAGCATGAGTTGCAGACTTCAAGACCAAATCTAGAAAGCAATATGCAATCAAAACCAAAAAGCTTTAAGGAAGCAGCAGTTCTGTATAAACCAGTCCTACAGGTGGCTGAACATGCCTGACTCTGAAAGGGAGGGTCACCACAAATTAATTGAATCTTGCACTAAATTCTGTCTTCTTCACTCTGATTAGGTTAGATAGATGCTTAATCTGTCTGTGGTGTGCATAGCTTTAGCCTCAGCAAAGTGGTAATAGAAACAGGAACTCTGACAAATTACCTTCCTGAGTGAGAGAAAACCCGTTTATGATCTGATGATAATGCTGCAAATTCAGAATAAGACAATGACTAGCACTACTGCTTTTCCCAGTGGTGGTGCTAGGGGTAGGTTTAGTCACAATACAGAAATGAAATTTCCAAGGAGAAAGCACCTTTATAAAAGATGAGATAGCTGTATTTTTAGTTTAGCCTCCAGATCCCAGTATTCAGGAAGCATGCTGCCTTGAATTTGGAAACACAATCTAAGCACTTTGATAGCTGCACCTTCTCTCTCAGCCTTCAGGTCTGCTTGTCCCTGAGCTTCCAGAGGCATTAAACTGTGCATGCCATATTGGACAGCACCACAAAAAAAAACAAACAAACCCAAGAGAGACTCCCATTAAAATAACAAAACAAACCCAAACCCTCTCTACAAAAGTCTAGTGCCAGCATCAATTCATACAAAAGAGAAGAGAAGAGAAAGAAGAGGTCATGCTGACTGATGGGAACAGACCCAGCCCATTCAATGAAGAGAACAGCACCTGCTCAGTTGCTGCAAGGTGAGCAGCAGAGTGTGCTTCAGCATCTGCTGGGGTTTGAGCACCCTAGCATCAAGTTCAAAGAACTTCATGGAAAGTGGTGCAGCTTTCTTTGGAGACCCAGGCTCCATCTCTGCAGGACACAGCCCCCAGGGATGGGGCACACATGAGCCTAGCCCAGGAAGCTGACAGAATTTGCTCCTTCTCCAATTTAGAGGCACAGGGATGATGAGAATGGGAGTAATGTGGGGCCACCCACCTGCTGTTGGCACTCACGCAGTACTGGAAATCACCTTTAACATTGAATCTGATCACCAGCCTTGACTGACACCTTTCTCTCATCCCTTGTTTCATCTGCAGCAGTAAGTGAAAATCTTGGGCTGAAAATGAATGGTCTGAATCAATTCCTAAGGCTTAATGTTCATGGTAGAAATATTCCATGCACTTATCTGCATGCTCCTGGATGATTAGGACTTCAGGTGACTCCCATAGCTTCTCAGGAACATTTCTTTGGAAGTGAATTATGTGTCAGAGCTGATGATCACAGAATTTACTGACTAGGTCTTAATATCATTGCTCATGAAAGAGCTCCTGAGAAATCATGTTAAATTAGAAAAGGCAAATCCAAGATTGCATCCCTTACTAACACACTTAACTTGTGGGCATCTGATGTTGCCAATATAACAGTAAAGTACATGTAGATCATCCTTTTGTTCCTTGTGAATTAGTAGAACACAAGTCCTGTTTCTTTGAAGCTTCATGTTTTTGCAGAGGTATGAATTCATACAATTTGAAATCAGCAGCCAAAAGAGTGGTATCATGTTGAATTTAGTTTGCTCCTTCAAAGAAAGAACATAAGAGACCCAATACTGCAAGCAAACTGACTTTATCTAGATAGATTGAGTTCATCTATATGCTGTACATTTAAAAGCACACTATTATGTTATTATGCATCAGGCAACAACTGAAGCAGAAGTCACAAATGACAGCCTAATCCAAACTCCAACTTGTAATCTAACTTGTATGAATGTTTATGTGAATAAAAATTTGCTTTTCTTTTTTGTTGGTATGAAATGAGGTGTAGCAATAAGAATGGCCTTTCTGGCTGTATTTTGCACTGTCAATGTCTCCCAATAAACTTCAGTTCTGTCAGAAATAAAATTCAGATCTGTAAAGATTGTGCCATGAATATAACAAGATACCAGGAACTCAGTATTTATTAAGGATGACCCAAAATAAAGGAAAGACTGAGCAAAGCATGCAGGTGTACATAAGCTAGCCTATTTTGAAATACCCTTTACTGCTCTGAAATTATATAGGTGTTCAAGATCTGTCAGATTTCAACTTTATTTTCTCCCCTGGCTATTTCTTTTAGGACAGCTGGCCAGACTCCAGTCAACAAATCAACAATTTGTTTACTCTTCCTGTTTATGAATAACACTTCATTTTAACCAAATTCCATTTAAATGGATACCACAATTTCAGCTTCTATATCTGAGAGCATAAAAAATTATATCAGATTTTCAGCCTACAGATCAATTTAAAATTCATTACAACATACATGCAAACAATAACTTTGAATAAGGTACTGTCCTATCACCAGCTGTGACTAAGAACTGTGTAATTAAATTGCATCAATCTTCCCTACTATGCCAAGATTGTAAATACAGTATTCCTAGACAATAAATAATATTTTACTGAATCACTTGTTATTTCCACTGCAAAATTCCATCAATTTTCTCCATACTTTTGGATATTTATTCTAGATCTATATATCTGTTCAAGGAGCTGGTGAGTTTAATGGTGAAAATAGGTTAGGAGAATACCTAATAATTAATGAGATCAATACCTGAATAGTAATTATTGTTATGAAAATTTTTATCACCATTACTGTAATTTCTTGTTTCAACTATTAGATTTTAGGTGCTAGTATAATTACATCCACTTTGTTTCTCAAAAATGTCATTATTTTCCTCCAAAACAAATTTGTTGCCTGTAAAATGCATTTTTCGACCCCTATTAAAGCATTAATATTTCTGGTTCCTGCTTTTCTTAATCTTCTGGGAGAGAACACCTCCTTTAAATTTAAAAGCTAAGTTGCTATGTATATGTCAGACAAATCAATGCCAAGTTCGGGTTTGCACCCTGATATTTTTCCTGAAGAAAATACAGTACTTCCCAAAAAATATTTTTTTGCTGAACCACAGACATGGAAGTCAACCACCATACAAAAGACTGTTCACATTATTTGCAAGACAAAAATTTTTAAATTGCTTAACTGAGCTACTTTCTGTTTTAAATAGGAACTAACAATGTGGTCTCCAGAATCTGAATGCTGAATTAAAAAAAAGCTGCTTTTATTTCTATTTTAACTTTCAACATCTACAACTGAAATGTTTTCTGCATGAAAATAAATCTTACAGCTGACTTTTACTTTTCATACAGCTGAACCTGTAGGTTGAAACCTGGCTTTCTGTGAAAAGAGATGCAATTCCTTCATCCCATTTAGATCTTGTTTGAGTCAAAGTATATTGCAGGTAATTTACTTACAGCTTGCTCTGCTATGGAGCTCCTGAAGGAAGGATGGAAGAAAGGATGAAAGATCAAGCAAATTAATTCATCTACCTTATGAAATTGTTATTTGCAAACAGTGTACCTTTAGTAAATCTTAACTACAAAGAAAAATGCAATTATTTGTGTTTGTAATAGCATATGTTTTAACTAGCAAATGTTTCCAAATGATGGAAACAAAAAGCCAACCACCTCCACACCTTTGGAGGAGCCATTGATTTTTGAGTACTGGTCCAATAATGTGAACAATTTTGGTGCTGGAAGTGTTCAGATGGGAAGAACAAAATTTTAGACAAAACAAGTATGTATCTCATGCAATATTTATATTAAATAACTACCCTTATAGTATGGTTGTTTTTTTGTCTGTTTAAATCTTGCTAGATAAACTGCTCGAAGTAACAATAATTTCAACATTAACTGCTGCAGTGAGCGCACAGCACTTTCAGATGCAGCTCATGTAGCATACTGGATACCTCTAAAAGTACCAACTTTAAGTCTAAAAAAAGCCCCTAATTCTGCCTCTTCAGGCTCTCATTTCACCACATAATTTTCCTCTGTTTAAATAATTTTTCTGCTTTTACCTACTCATTCTCCTTACTATAGAAACTGCAGTGATTTGATGTTTGTTCATCTTTAACCATAAGCCACAGCCTTTTCACCATATTTCTCTGCTGCTGTCAGAGGTACGTGGGTTGATATAATAATTAGAGGCAAAATATATTGCCAAAGTTTATTTCCCTTCACTGCAAAAGTACCTACTGCCAGGAAGAAGGTGAATGTTTATTTCAGCTGAAGATTTATCACTGTGTCACAGAAACCCCTCTAAGGGAATTTATTCTTCTACTTCAGTTTGGAATGCATTTCATACACTGGAAACAGCAGCAATTTTCTCTCACAGGTTTTCCATTTAACTCATGGTCTCTGTTAGTCAAAACTTTTTTTATGAGAACATGGGGGTGAATGTAATAAAATTTATTATTCTAAGCAAAGATCTAGAAATTTTATTTTAGCCCTGTTTATTGGAATACTTTATTTCTGATAAAATACCAACTCTACACAATTTTTACACCATTGTTTTGTCCTCAGCAATATGGAAATCTCACTTTTAAAACTAGTATCAGAGTGTATTAGTCTCCTTGGTGCCATCTTTTGCATCGTTCTGGGTTTGACTTTGGATTTAAGTCTTCTGCATAACCTCAATGTGTTTCTTATCTATAAGTTAAATTACCTTAAGAGGCCTTCTGGAAGAGTTTTCTTATTTGCTATCCAAACAGGGATGTGGACAGAGGTGGAATGAGCAGGAAGACCCATCCAAGCCAGTTTGTTAAGCATCGTTCTGCTCCACAGGAGTAAGAGATTTACCAGCCCCTCATCTTTGCATCTTTGGAGCTGGACTGGAAATAGTATGTTGAGGTCTCTGCAATATCTTTGTGTTTCAACCACGTCAAGAACCTATACCAACTCTGCTCTTTCTACTTTGTTTAGAAACCAACTTTAACTGTATAAAACCAGGTATCTTAACCCTCAGGTTAGAAATCACACTCACAGTGCAAGCTGTATGAAATACCAGGAAACTAAAGGAGGGAGGAGGCTCAGCACCCCCTGACACATCCAAGTACACTGATACACTGAAGCACTTCAAATGCAGTACTGAAAAACCTTCTGTTGTTAGTGAAGGATTGTGTGAGTGTGGAATTTATGAAGTGCTGCATATTACTATGTCCAACTGCACAGACACAGAGAGAGAAAATGTGAGACCGCGAGCCAGGCGCTGTACCAGCAGTGCAAGTCACCCCCAAGCAATGTGACAATAAATCTATAATTTGACGAGGAGGCTCCACTCACACAAATAAAAATAGAGTTAAATCCATACTTATCTAATTTTGGTGTTTTTACTGAGACTCCTAAAGAGAGTATTAGTTGGTGCTAATTGCTACTTGTTCTTCCCTGCTGATACTTGGAAAAATATCACAAGCATTTCATTTTCTCTTCTGAGCACAAAATTACTCATCCATTTGTTAATGATTGACACCAGGATGCTACACTGGAAATCACAGATTTAACTCTAACAGCTGTCTCATACAGCCCAAAAGCATGTTTAGTTTTTGTTATGACTACCATACAAAATAATAAGAACATTGAAGCTTTTCCCTTTGAAAAAGGATATTGAAAGGTGCTGCACATGCAACAGAAGCCTATTGTGCACCACTAAGAATTTAACAGGGTAAAGACCATTCCTTATATGCAACATTACAACCACTATTTTTATTTATTTAGTTCTTTAGTTATTTAGGTATGCATTCTCCAGTACATCAGTGAGATCTGGAATTAATGCTTGCAACCCCAAGGGAAAGAGCTTGTATTTCTATAATGCTTAGAATGGGATTTACATTTTTAATGCTTTCCCTGGAAAATATTTTTTTGTTTCTCTATTTAAAAATTACTCATTTATTTTAATGGAAGAACAAGGAGCATAATTTGCTCGCTCAGAGCAAGCACATTAAACTGCAGCTGAAAAGCAAGGCATAAAGAAAGTACTAAACAAATGATAAAAACCTTTCACAGTAGAAGCACAGAAAAGCTCCACACTCAGGCAAACTGAACCAGGAGGTAGCCATGTGTCTGGCCTTTCATTAATGACCTTACCTAATCTTCTGTGACTCTGTTCTTCCCTGTGTTACTATGATGCCACTATTTTAAGCACAAATCTTGAGGTGAGCTACAGATTCATTGTTTTACAATCCCTATTGAAGAAACACTGATACTCTGCATAAATGCTTTCTCTATTTAGCTACTACCTTATGGACTGTCTACTGAAGGAAAATGACAATGGCAACGGTCTTAACCCTGAGGTTCCAATCAAAGTGTTCCTAAAGCCACAAAATGTAGATAGCAGAAAAATAAATTGCTCTACAGAGGTGAGTGACATGAGAAAGGGAAAGTGAAAAGGGAAGTCCTGGTATAAGTATGGAAAGTCACACAATTACTTTTAAATGTCACCTTTGATTCCACCTAAGGTGAGTCTACACTACTGTCTTTTACCCTTTATCATTTATTTCTGTCTATATGGGAACTTTTGACCCAGCACACTAATAGTTTGAAATGCAGACTAACAAACCATCTCTTCAGCACTTGCCTTCCAGAAAATCTGTGTCCAGAACCTGCAGCTGCACACACCAAGCAGCCCATTGCTTAACTTCTCAATGCTTTGCTGAGCCACTACCTAGTGTAGTCACTAAAGGAAAATGTAAAAGTTTGGGTAATTTTTTCTTTTTCTGTGGATTCAGCAGCAAAATTAAGGGGTTTTAGGGTGATTGTTACAAAACACTGGAAATCCCTTCTTGGAACTTTTTTCTCAAGGAACAGAAAGCTCCAAAATGTAATTTCAGCAACAGCAAGGATACACTGTTTAGATGGATATTCTATATTGTAATGCTCCTTTATACAACTAGACTAATACGAAAGGAAAAAAAGAATAATCTGTCAGTATGCAGATTTTTTTTTTCAGGATCTGCTTTTCGTAAAATAACAACTGTTTTAAATAAAAAAATTAACAGACCTCAAAATTACTGTTTATCTGAGAGCTAATAATGATCTCTGCACAATCATGTATTTATTTTTAAGCATAAATAATTTTTAATATATAAAAAAAATTACTTGTAAAAAATCACAAGAAAACTGAGTAGTTTTCTTTTCAAACAAAAAAGTATCTAATAGAAAGCAGAAAAGCAAACCAGAAGAGGGGTCCCGTGCATAATAAGCACCTAAGTAAAAACACTCATTTAGGCTTCCTACACTGAAAAGAAGAAAAGTGCACTCTAACAGTACAGAATGCTATTATGACAAGTATTGTCATTACAAACATACAACAGTATGAATAAATTATTAGTCTTGCTTCCCCATCTCACTTTCAATACAGGCAACCAAGACGCAAGCCAGGGTGAAAATTTTCATGGGTGTGTATCTAGACTGACACTGCCAGGCACTGGTACATACTGAGTGAACAATTCATGAGAGGCATTACCTCCTGTTTCTCAACAAGGTTCAAAACCACCTAGAGACTGGTGATGGGCAAAAGGGCAAGACATGGTCATTTATGCTCTCGAAATTTCTATATGCATATTTATTTCACTATTTCCTTGAAAAAGAGATAATTATGAATCCATAACAATACTGTTAAAAGTTGCAACTTCTATTTACTTCATGTTACTTTGTATTTCTGTGACACTTTAAACCTTCAAAATCTTGTCAAACATTGATAAAAACTCATAGTACTGTGATGAAGAGGTAGATGCTGTCAGGTCAGTCTAAAGACGTGGGAAAACAAATCACAAACTAGACTGACCCACCTGGGCCTGCAGAGTCTATCAGGAAGGAGCCAGGAATAGAATCAGAAAATGTCAGTATCCCAGTTGGCATAAGACCAGTTAGTGTGTTTTATTCTGAAACCCCTGTTATTGCTCTTTCTGACTCATACTGCTCTTATTAGCTGTCCACACCACCCTGCCTTTGTTTTTGCTGTCCTCCTACTCTCAATCCACTGGTATTGCTTTCAAATAGGCACATTAACCTGTGGACACACACCTGAAATTATGTGTAGTTATTAAGAAATTTCAGGACCTATAAATATATTTGTTTCATCTGTTCAGTGGGACATTCTGTATTCTAGAACTCCTGGAACTCACAACACCTCTGAGGATCAATGCACATACTAACACAGTGACAGCAAAGAAGAGCCTGCCCATAGTGGGGTGAAAAACAGTTTTCTGAAGGTCATGAGCATCTGAGATGTATGAAGTATTCTTAGCTTGAACAGGATCCAAAAGCAGAAACTTCTTTGCTTCAAATCCTTTTTCTCAAGATTTCTCTTTGCCGAAAACAACAACCCTAAACTAAATTAGGCTGTAAAGTGTGTTCCAATGAAAACACTGTATCTAATAAAATATTTTCTAATTAATTCGAATGTACCTGTGTCATACTTACAAGACATATAAGCCAATTTTTGAAAGGTCTGTCCAAATCAAGAGACAAGAATAGGATATTTTTAAAACATAAAATTGGTCATTTAGGTCATATCAAAATTTAAGAAGAATTCAAAGGAATTGTTTTCAAGTCAACTATTGCCCACAAACAACAATTGAACTTTTCCAAGATAAGACAGGTCCAGACCACTCTGAAACACAAATTTCAAATTCACTCTACTGAAGTATTCTAGGAGGAGAAGGGAGGTAAAATTTGAGGTAATCCTTCTCCCCCACCTTTTTATTTGACAGACCACAACACTGTAGATGATATTTTACAGGCTGCCCTTGCCTTCAGCTTGAGCCAGCCAGAGACCAGGTAGACAGAATAAGGCTTTCCTCATCAAAACCATTTTGCTTATAAGTAAGATTTAATGGTGAAGATTTGGCTTCACCATGCTATTCACAGCCAAAGCCCTTCCAGGTTTAAACTGGATCACACATCTGCATTTGCTTTAGCACGATGTTATAGAAAGCTTACAGCTGTCTGCAAGATATTAGTTGCAATTTTTGTGGATCAGGTGGGAATGAGAATGGAAACAGACACAACTTGTGCATTAAGCAGTGTGTAAACAGTCTTCCTCCAAGCTCTGATTGTTACAGTGAAAGGCATGGGTGGAACATGCATCTTCAAACCACAAAATTTCCAAAATGCACTGTGAAATAAAACTGGTATCAGTCCTGCAAGAGACATGCAACATAATAATACATTTTAAAAGAAGACAGATACATAGCTATTCTTTCCTTTTCAGTGGTGCCTCTGGATGAGGAGGGTTAATAGTCTCTCTATATGCTATATGTATTATATAGGGTATATATACTATATACCCTAATATATGCCTTAGTGGCATAAGGATTATGTTTATTGTTAACTTTCCAAATAGAGCAGAAAATACAACCAACCTTAATTATCTCCTTTCATCCCAATTTCTTCCATACTATGCTTCTTTATGTGAAAACAGAATATTCCCTTCTAACAAAAGTGGCTTTCACAAGTCCCTCAGATAGAACAGACTATTTTAGGAGTTAATCACAGAATCACCATAAGATTTAGGCTGAAAGGAGCCTCTGGAGGTCACCTAGCTCAAACCTTGTGCAGAGCAAGAGCAGTTAAAATTAGGTTGTTCAGGTTATTATCCAGTGGTGTTTCAAATGTATTTTAATATTAAGTGTCTGTATATAATTCATATTTCTCTGCAATAAGAGAGAGGAAAAATTTCTTCTACAATATAAAATAGTAATGAATGACAGACCATAAAACCAAGGCACCAAGTGAAACTTGGTGAAACTCTTTTATGTGAAACTTTTCCAGCATTAATCCAGAAGACACACTGAGATAAATGTGTATTCTTTTTCTTCTCCATAATTTCCTTTGCAGAACCAAGGAAACATCAGAAACATCCTACTGCTAATTTCTTTTTTTCCCTCTTAACAGCTGGATAACAAACATATACAGTATTTAATCAATGCACCCAATTTTTTGAAAGATTGTTTCTTCACTGTATTCTGTGAATTGCTCCAAACAGAAACACATACTGATACATGACAAGATGAACACAATGATGGAGTTTTTACTTTAGAGACAGAAAAGCGAAATTTAGAGAAAATTATAACAATCCTTACACCACTCAGTCAAGCCTAGTTTAAGAAAGTAGACACACAGTTTCCTGTCATGATCCCCACTATTCCCCTTAAAATTCCAAAATGCTATTAAAGGATCATGCTCATCTTCACCAAGTTTTCAGCATTGCATACATCAGCATAATTATGTCTGTCAAACTTAAGCCTGTGAAATGATATTACTAAAAATACACAGACATTCTCTAACAAATAACCTCACTTTTGTAAATGTTGCCTTAAATGTATTTACGACTCAAAGAAAATAACTCCGTATGCCAAAATTAGAACGAACTACTTTGTACTTGATCTGTGACATCAACACTGGATTTTGCAGCACCTAGCTGCAAGTAGAAATCTTTCAGAGGTAATAAACAGTCAAAAGAACAGGTGAAAGTAAAAAACCCTGATCAAGAAGCTAAATCCTAAATGAAATCTTTCCTCAGAAGATACATTAGGAAGTATATGAACAGAAAAGAAAGCTAAGCACAGTTGTATCAGGTACTATGAAAATGCAGTCTTAGTAGTTCCATGTAGAAAATCCCATGCTCAAATATACCCATTTCAATAAAAAAAGCACCCAAACAAAGAACAGAAAACACTGTAAACACTGTAAGGAGAGTTAATCAGCTTGCCAGCAACCGAAAAGTTTGATTACTGCCTCTCTGCTCAGCCAAAATTTGTCTTTCTGTCCCGCCCTTCTTCCTATGTATATTCTCTCATTTTCTATTTAAGAATCCAAGCAATATAAGGCAAGTAAAACTTCTTCATTTTATCTTTTCTGTTGTGCAAAAGCAAGAACATGAATTCCTACACATGAAAACAATATGAGGAATGACTGCAGAAAACCAACAGTATAATTAAAATATTACTGAATGAAACAAACTTCATTTATGCACATGTATCAGACAGAGAGCAGTAGAATGTGGGAAAGAGGAGTAGGTGTGCTTTCTCTTCCTTTACACACTGGATATCTGTGTTGCCAACCACAAACTAGGTGACAGCTTTAAGTGTCATTGTCCCCTTGTTTCCCTTAATCAAAAATAAAAAACTATAAAGATGCAGGGACTACAATGAAGATGAAGAAAGAAAACTTCCTGATGTTTGAAACATGATTGTCCAACATTATAAACGTTATTTATCTATTTTCCTTTCAGAAATGTCGGCTTAGGCCACATTCTCAAAACATCATATTAAAAAAGTACTATTTTTTATGAGTGATAATGTAATTTAAGGAAGTCTGAAATTTTACAAATTAAGCCTTTTTCTCCATTTTTTAAACTGCTCTATGGAAGGTTTTCTATGCAATCTTTAGCTAATGTATGCACAAGTTCTCATACTTCAAATATTTTATGGAATTAATGATGGTAGAATATGGCATAAAAATAATGTGAGCAGCATTTACTTTATTTGTGCAGTACTGACTGAGGTTCCCTGCCTCCTCTAGCCAGATTTAATTATGCATTCTTCACATACTTCTAACATATAATAGCCCTTTAAAAAAGATTCTACAATCACTGGCAGTAAAATATGGTCATCTTATTTGTCTTGTTCACATGAATAAATATCCTGTCTCTATTAAAGTTTTCTCACCATCAAGATATGATGTTTTCTGATTGCATAAGTATGTGACAAGAAAAAGTCACATGTAGTACTAAATGACAGTATGTTCCCATTTTTTTACTTTTAGGCATGATTTTACATGCCTAAAACATGACACTTTCAAGAAATCACATTATTTAATATTCAGAATGAATAAAAATCAAGGGTAAGAAAGAAATGTGGATACCAGACTCCACAAGACTAAAAACAAGACGACTTCAACAACGTTTGAAAAATGAAATTAGCACTGGATTTCTGCAGATGACCCCCTGTGGCATCACAACAAAGTTATGCAAAGCTTCACACAACTAAAAGGGCCCTCTGAGGGCTCTGCTTACTGATCTCTGGTAGAAAAGGTCACAGGCTATGTTGGAGGGATTTTCAGCAGGGCTAAAAGGCAGGAAACAGTCGGAAGGAATGAAGAAATATTTCACAGGCAGTTATAAAAATTTTATTTGGTTTGCATATTAAGCTCTGTAACTGATCTGTTTGTAAAACTGTACAAGACATAAGCTCAGTAAAACTACATCATTCTATGGCATTTGCATTTTAGAATGACCATAAGTTACTCAGTAAGATGCATATAAGCAGTACTTCATTTTGGTTGCTAAAGAAGAAAATGAAGCACTTAAACATAAACTTACAAAGTCATTATTCAAAGAGAAAGAAAGCATGAGTTAAATGCATTAAAAAACCAGAAAATATTTACTACTGATGAAAACTGAAAGCCCCTTCCAGGGACGTTAATTAGGCATCTTCCCTTTAAGAATGAATATTGTTTCTAGTTTTTGTATTACTCTTAAAATAGCACTCAGGGATTTAGAGGAATACTTATATACATGTATAAAAATACTTGAGAAAATATTCAGCATTTGGAATAGTGGATAAATTGTGAATTAAGTGTGCACTTGACTCATGTTTCCATTAATCTCTCCTCTAAGATCACACTGGCTTGCAATGGCATTTTGAAACATTCATCTGAGTATCTTATTTTCTCCTTTTCACTGTAAAAGCTTTTGAATTGTGAGTAGTAGCATTGCACTGCATATAGAGATGTTCCAAAGATAAAAAAAGTAGGCATAAATAATTCTTTATACTGGTTTTTTTTTCTTTCCATAAGTGTGGCTACCAGTTCAAAATGACTAACTGACTACAGAAAAATATCTCCTGCCAGCAGTCCCCACAGCAGGCTGGTGGTAATCATTCACTTTTCATCACTGTCTCATTCTATGCTTAGTATGAGAGTTTTGGTACCCTTTTTCTAGCTGCACATCCTACTTAAAATCTGAAGTTACGATCTCCTCCAGCCTCACAGATACTTTTCCATCATATCAGAAAGACAGTACCAAAAATCATACCAGTAAAAGGCAGCTCCAGCAGCAGGCAGAGCAGGCGGGCAGTAGCCTCAGGCACCTGACAGCTGTTTTTTCTGCATCAGGAAAGAGAAGGTCTGGCTGTGCTTGCCCACCAGTGCTCTTCCACCACTGTAATTTCTGATTAAACTCTGCTGAGCCCTCTTGGTTGCCTCCACCACCAATCAATAAAAGCAATATTGCTACTGCCAAAAAAACCCGATTTGGCTCTAACAGAAAAACTAAACTATGGAAGAAAGCATGTCCCTTTACATAGGCAGCTTCCTCCATCTTCTTAATGTTTGCTCGTAATTTGCTAATTTCATGCTTGTCTAATTTAATATCTTCCCCCATTGCCTCAAACGAGGTCTCTATCTGTGCTCAAAAGCTAAGTCTCTAAATACTCATAATCATACTGCACGCCAGTGTCTCCTAATCACTCTTGCCAGAAATGGCAAAGAGCACAACTCAGAGCAGCACAAGAACTAGATACTTTTCAGAGCTCTATAATCCTTGCCCATTTAAGTTACACTGTTTTAGAGGTTAGCAGGTCAACAGCACCAGTAACTCCCATTTCTGTTCTTGCAGGCTACAGTTCAGGGCATTTCTCAAAAATTCATCTTCTAATAATTTTTTGCAAACAAATCCATATGACTTGGGTTTGTATGATATCACTTAGATGCAATAGCCCATAATCTGTCTCTCTCCCATATTCAATCAACTCATACCTTTTGAGCCTGAAGTTCATTAAATCAGTTTACAAGCTTTGAGCAGGTCCTAACATTACACTTTTTGCTAGAAACACTTCAGTTCCTGCATTGACTCCATCTTTTTTGGAACTTCCTTTTTACAAAGCTTCCCCTTTTACAAGTAGGAAAATCAATTAACCTCTTGGTAATTTTTACTTGATGACTCTATGTACTTCTGATTGATTTTACAAACTTTACCTTAACCTGCAGTATGAAATAAGTAAGGCATGAACTGATTGTGAGCCATCCCTATCATGTTCTGTTCACCATATCTGGAAATAGCTAGAGAAAACAAAACCCTTAACATCCTCAGACTGTTTTCTGAAAGGAAGATAAACATGTCCAAAATTAAAAAACTTGTGTATGCTAAGTGATTTAAAGACTCATACCAATGACATCAGAGGTTAACCAAGCATCTAAAACAGACCTAAACCAGTTCAAGGGTGAGGAAAAAGACCAATACACCATGAGAAGGAACAAGAACCTTGGCTGTGCCAGTAGGCAAAGGCTGTAGGCGTGTACTGCAGGAAACCATATGAGAGCAACTGTAAGACACAGGACAGTTTGGAGATGTGCCCTCCATAAAAAACCCTAGTGGGTCTCATGGGACCCTGAACCACCAAAAAACACTCCAAAAGGTGAAAAAATTAGCAGATGATGTTGAATACCCACTTAGGACCTTGCTTCAAAGTGTACATCTGTGTGTCTTCTTTATTATCACTCCTTTTAGAAGGCCCTTGCAGTACATGGAAATGATAAGAATAAGCATTCCAATACCCTGGAGAAGGAACACAGCCAGGGACTGTGACAAATTAATTTTACATCTTGTCCCACATACTTAGTGTTCTGCAAAGCTGTTTGAATATGCTGCTGGCTTATTTGCCAAGGAAAGTTGCCACAGCTGGAGTAAAGTCCACCAAATTAGATCTCCTTCTTACTCCCAACTGTAGAAGAGACAGATAAAATTGTGCTTCAAATTTTGTCAAAAAAAATTCTGTCTTTGTGGTCTGAATGGAATAGAAACTACCATTCCAACTCTGCAGAAGATGTTTTATCAGATACTGTAACAACTGCAATTTTTAAATTGTCTTTCACATGGCACACTATGGTGCCAGTAAAACCCCAACATACTGCCTGGAAAGTTATCTACAAAAGATTCCAAATGACATTTTAACAGAGTGAAAAGTGTCTGAAGACAGTGTGTAGGTCAAACAAATCAACCAATTTAATTTCCTACTCTCCGCTACACTAACTGGTTCAACTACAGATGGCATGATGTTATCCCCCTCCAAGCCAGTTTGCTGACTGGCTCCATCAAAAATTAATTGAAAGAACTGGATCCTATAATTTAAAATGAAATAGGCTCAGCAGGTGAGCAAGCTTTGTCAAGATTGATTACTGAGTATTGATTTCCCTCCAATTGTACAAGTTACACTCCACAAGGCCACCTGCACATTAACCTAGAATACATAAAATCACCTCAGGCTAACATCTATCAAGAGGTTTGTATTTTTGGAGGATGTAGTCTCTAGTTCTTTTCCTCACTTGTTCATTCAATGGCTTTCATTTGGACAGCATCCACAGAGTGAACTTACTTCGCCCTAAAAAAGTATTATCTGTATTTTAACTTCTCAGAAAGAATTCAAGATAACTACTCAGGAAAAAAAAAATCCCATAATCTAGCACTAAGCTAATTGTAAAAATTGTAAAGAAAACCAGACAAGTTGCCCCAAGACAAAAAGAGATACTGATGCAGCAACAGCAGAGTGGCTTACTGTGGCCTGGAAGCTTCTGCTTGGTCTGTCTGAAGCTTTTCTCCCCCTTCCACTTCCATGGTGCAGTAGACAATCCGATTGGGAGCGACTGACTTTAAACCTTGTACTTCCATTATAACAATCTGAGGAAAAGAGAGCAAATAGTTTATCCTTCAGAAAAAATTACACAGCATAAATGTTGCAGTACTAAGCTCTGTGAAGATTAAAAAAAAATAAAAAATCCCCAAAATCCCAAAGTCCACTCACTCAAATCTTAAGACAGAGGAAAGTTTTGATTTTTTTCTTCTTTTTCCACTTTCAACAACATCTAAAAGGAATTGAAATTTTTGTTCTGTTTCTACTTGGGCAGTGACTAAAACCTACTCCAATCCCTATTTAAATGCCAATAGCACAATTTGAGACTCATGTCTGAACATAATTCTAAATTTTTGTACATGAGAAACTGTATCCATTAATGAGTCTGATGGTAAACAAGTAAGTACATTGATCATATCTAGACAGGTAAATTATGATGCTGTGTCTCTGGAGGTTGCAACCCTTGAACCTCAGAAGGGATTTGGTGCTGTGCTGAGCAAGAGGCTGGTCAGAGCACTGGTATCAGCTCCTTAAGATTCTCCCCACTATGCACATCCTTTCCTTCTCCCAGTGCAGTACTTGCAGTCAGGTTCAGTATGCATATGGAGAAGAGGAAGAAGAGAAACAGAAAAAGCCACCACTACCAGCTGTGCCCTGAAAGTTTTCCTCACCAGGGAAATTTTCAGCTTGGCAGATCCTGTAGATTTTCACCTCCTCTAGACTACTCTACATTTGCTCAGAAAAGCCAAATGCAGCTCTACTTTAAATGCTCTCTGCCTTTTATAAATCTTGTCACAGTGTGAAATTATTGGAATTTTTGCATTTCAGATGTTTCTAATTCAGAAGATTTGAAAACACAGTCAGGTTCCCCGGGTTTCTTTGGAAAAGCTGCTTTTCTTGACAGTTCTCTTTGGGCCCATGAAAAGAAACTTGGAAAAATGTGCTCTATCAACAGGAACTGCCCTCAACTGAACCTTACATGTAAACCAACATTTGTTTAATTTGTTTTAAGGTGCCAGAAGTAATGACTACTACTGGTCTCATTATAGGCACTAGGCTTCTTACGTCAGCAAGCAACTACTAAAATATGTTGCTACTGAACTTCTTTGCACGTGACACTTTGTTCCAATTCAAGCAAATTAAAACAGACTTTACCCCCAGCCCCTCAGGTATAAAATCCTTTTTTCTCTAAATATCCCAGAGTGTTAGTAATAGGTACATGTCTTGCAAAATTGCCAGTTTGTAAATATTACAGTGAGACAACAGTCATTGATCATTTAGACCATTTTCATATTACCAATAAATAAACAATACTGCCTATTATGGTTCATAAATAATAACAGCAATCCAGGGAGGATGATCAAGTCATCCCTCTTTTCTATCTGTTGTTCAGGAATTCAAGCAGTTAGGCAGCACTAAAGATCCTTCTAGGTAATACTGCCTATGTGGTCTTTCCACATAGCAAATATATGTTCTTGCTGAATACTGACTTCATGTTTACTCATTTTTATGTTGATACTTCTTTTCCTGAGTTTCCAATGTAACTGCACAGTACACTTTTCTCTGGTAACAATTCTGGATTCCAGCACTGAAAAAAAGTTGCATTTCATTCCTTCCAAAGGAAACTGTCACTGGTGGATGTATTAGCTCATTAGCTGATAAACAATTTCCTAAATGCCTGTCTACTTTTGAAACTGTCTAACAGCTGAAGAATATAAATAAGTCCTCTCCTGCTACTATGGGTTTTTAATTTTTTTTTATAAATTTCTACAAACAGGATATTTAAAGAAATATTCAAATTGTAAAATCGTTGGCTGTTGCATGCAGCAAGGAGGCTCAGGAATGTCTCTGACCTTAGTCAGTAAGGTCTACTCCCACTAGAACACTGTTAATATTAGTAACAAGTTCTACTATTTATAATAACAATGCACAGTGACAGCAAGAACCCTGCCCACTTTACCCAGCATCTAGAAATTTTGGGGTTCTTCCACTCTGTCCTACATGATGTAGATTTCCTATTCATTCATGTGCTAGTTCAGCAGCCCCCAATGGGGATTCTGCTGGTTACCCTACAACTGATTCCCCACACAAGGTGTGACACAGATATGTTTATGTGTTATTCAAAAGATGTGAAATCGTGTACATTTGAGCTCACATTTTCAAAGAAGAAAGTACTCTGTCTTCTAGGAAATGCAATCAGCACTTCTTATTTGGCCATTTGCACAGAAAAAGATCACATCTTTCATATTTCAGTCTTCATTAATATCAATTCAACTTTCTTTTTGCCCTTATACCTTCTGAGACTGCTTCTCAAGAGCAAAAGATGCACACACTGTTTGGCGAGACAGTCAACTTATGGGGTTACTATCATGCCTAAAATGAAAATCTGCCCTACTAAAAACTATCTCATGTGGAGTAATACTTTAATTCTTTGCCTTGCATGGGATGAACTGTAGATTAGTTATCTTGCAACAAATCTCTTCATTGCTAATGGGGAAAAGGAAAAAAAAAACTTAGTTCACCAGACCTAATAGTCTACATATCTAGAAGAGTGGTGGAAGAGCAGAGGGGCTATAAACAAAGTAAAGCTGCTATAAATTTACCAGAAATTAGATCTCCTGTCATTTTTCATTTCATGATTGTTTCAAACTTTTACTGTGCTTTTGCCCTAAATACCACATCATTTCTCTCTAGAGGGACAGGGAAGGCTTTTCTTCTTTGGACATCTATCACCAAGCATGCTCTCTTGAAGACCAGAAATATTATTGCCAAACTTTTTACGGTACTTTTTAGATTATTCAGAACTACTCTTGTAAATGCTATTTATGGACCATTCCAGGCTTGGTATTCCCCTTGAGGCAGACATGGCACATGTGATGGAGGCACACAGGATTCAGCACAGGAGTTATAAATACTTCATCTTCTCATATCCTTCAACACTAAAAACTGTACTCCAGTTTTACATGCTTGATGAACTAAAACTTTTTGGCATATAGAATGATGGATCTGAAAGCTGATTGTTGGGCCTTTACATTATTAGTTAGCAACATTAAAATTGCATATATTGGGATAAGTAATTTCTCTTTTATACAAAGAATTGAAACTTCATTGTCCATATTTGATGTTTTTTATTCTGTATCTTTAATGATGACATGGGAAAAAATTATCTGACTTTTCAATACATGAAAAAAAAATCAGATGCTCGTTTCACTTGAGAAAATAAATATTTAAAAGATAAATTATTTTTATTTCTTTTGAACTCTTTAACAATTGAAATATTTATTGTGGAACATTACCTGCTGTCTTAAACAAACTACAAGCATTTCAAGTGCATGACACAAGTATGACAACTACACAATGCACACTGTGGTAATGTTTTGATTCTACTAATATTGAAAGCAAAATAAGTATTTCTTGTTATGCACATTTGCAGAATTAGACCTCAGTTATGAGGCCAGGCTGAAGGGGACTTTAATCCATCACATCCAGGGGAAGGCGACTGTGGCAGAGGCGTTGGAACTAGATGATCCTTAAGGTCCCTTCCAACCCAAACCATTCTATGATTCTATTCTGTCATCAGAATTGTTTAATAACCAAATGTATTTGTGGCTTCCTGTTGAAGAAGATGAAATCCATACAGATTAGGACTGCATCCCTACAGGCCAGACTTCCTGTATAATCTGAGAAAAAACATTTTCTTGAGGAAAATGCAGAAATTTATAAAAAACTGCTATGATCACCAGTAAAGAAAAATCACTGTGTTTTATCTAAATGCTTCTAGAGAGAAAACTCTATTCATTTATAAAATTCCAGGAAGGCATTCCTGATAATAACAGTGTTTCATTTTAACATTTAAAATTATACTTAGCTATTTAATAAACTGGAATTCATTTAAAGGTACATTTGTGTGGGAGATTCAACTTCCCACACTACTGTGTAGGCCCTAAAGCAACTACCACTGCAAGAGGAAAATGCATCATCCAGCTGTATTCTAAATCCTAATTACCACAGATGTAGAGCATAATTAACTTCTTTAACATAACATTCTAAAATTATCAAGAAAGGACTAATAAGAGTAACAAGACAGATATTCTAGCAATTTAAAGCATCAACAAGTTTCCTGTGAAATTTGTGATTACCTCTAATGTGAAGGAGAGAACCACATCAGACTTTGATAGCTGAACTTCATTTTCATCTCCTATGTCCAAGAATGCAGAATTCTGTGATCGCTTTAATTTCTGCAGTTTGAATTCTGGCCCACCTTTAGACACTGGCAGACTTTCCAAATTTGCCATCAGCAGATTCACTGAAGACCGCAACTCTTCTATGTACATGTTCTCCATTTCCCTTGTTACAAATTTTGGGAATTTTCTTTCCTTGGAAAATAAATTTTAAAAGTTAGGGTGAAAAAAAATTCCCACATTATAGATCATATTAATTTACCAACTTGCTTTCAGTTAAGAGACAATAAATAAGAATATAATATAATATAATATCATAATTTTGGTATCTATCTATTTTCATGTCTTCAAAATATAATGGAAAGGTGAATCCTGTCCCATAAATACAGTACAGGTAATTTTCAAAAGAAGAAATAAAGTAAAAATGGATCCTTGCACATCTCCCTGAATCATTTAACCATAAATCCAAGCTGAAGAACCACACATTAGGTATTTCTACTTACAGGTGTTTTAAGTATAGTAATTAATAAAATGCCTTTAATGTTACCTCTAATATTTTATAAACTCACATTTATAAAATGACCTGTCCACTAGTAGTTTTTTTACTTCATCTATTTCCCATGCTACCAATAATAAGTCAATCACATTCACGCTTCTAATATAAAGCTAATAAACTACAACCATGACAAGAAATTCCTATCATGGTTCACCTTTATTTTTAATAATGGGACATTCATTTTGAAAGTAACATTTACTTACAATGCACTGGTTTATTTTAAATAATAATCTCTCTCATAAACATTAGAGATAACTTAATAATATTTTTTTCCTCTGTAGAAGTTAGACAATAATATTTAAATACTGTGTTTATAACAATAAACACAAAGAAAAAACATATGTACATATGTAGTGCATACATGAACTCATACAGAGATAATTTTATGCACAGTTTCTCCAAATATTGAATATGGAATCTTAGGAGAGTAATGGGAAACAAACACTAATCCAAATATACTGTCTGCAAAGACAGGCACCTTGCTCCCACACTGGACAATTTTTATTGTTTTATGTTATAAGGCCTATAATAAATTTTTTAATATTAAAACCTTTACAGTTGATTTCGTTGCAATAACAAAGGCCATGCAAGTTGACTGTGATCAAAAAGTCCTGCAGCAAGTCGTGTGGACTGGCTCACCACACCATGGCAGAGCCAGTAAATGACTTATTAAAAAACCCCTAAAAATAAAAACAAGTAATTCACAGTTAGAGACTAAAAACACAGACCAAGGCTCAGGGCTGTCTAGCAAAAAACCCCAAACCCTTAGTAGTGTTTTTTCAAATTGTACTATATCCTGTGAGGATCATTCAGATAATAATATGCCCACACAGAAGACAAATAAAACACATTGTTATTGTGTTCTCAAAAGATCTAACCTCTTGCGAAGATGCTTTTCCCATCCAAAGTAAAAAAATGAATAAAATTGGACTTGCTGGGGAAGGAAATGTTGGATCACACAGGATATGCCTTTCCAAAACCAGGTTTTGCTCTCTCCCTAGCCCAGTTGTCAGACATTCTTCAGAGCAGAAAGAAATGCATCTGCAGACTGTTTTCAAACAATCTTCAGTTTAATTTTAGAATAAGAAACAGGAAACACACTTTATGGATCATCCCACTCAATCTCATCTGGAGATGTGTTTTTGGTACAGGAAAGCAACCACTTACCCTTGCCATTTGTTCTGCCAGTTGCAGTCGTCCATCTAGTTCACGTCTTATCTGGGCTGCTTGCTCATCTCCATTATCCAACTTGGAAAGAGAACAAAAACAAATCCAACTGTGAGAAATGCACTGTATTCTGAATTTATAGCAAGCCATGTAGCTAAAAAACAAGAGAAATTCATTTTCATCTTAAAATCAGTGAAACAGTAAGCACATACACAGCTTTGAGGCTCACTAAGATGAAAGAAATATAATGGCCACCATATAGTCAGAGCACTCAGGGTTTCTGAAGGGTAACCAGTGCTCCCTTGCATTTTTAATACCCAGGCTATACAGAAGAGGTATTATTTCTTTATAAAAATAGCAGCTAAAATAATTCCTCCATTTATCAGAAAACTGGAATGACAAATTGGCTTAGAAAATGTTTGCAAGGAAATTTACCCTTTGGTACCATGAGTTCCTGTATAGGCATATATAGGTATATGGAATAAAACTGTGCAACTTTGCTTCCTAAGAATGGTATTATTTCACTCACAAAGCTCCTTTCTCCCAGTATTGCTCAACTGCTCACACCAAGGCATATCCAATTTGTGAACCTCCAATATTTTCATACCTACAGAATAGTCAGGACTAAATGTCTGACTTCTACCAGGGAGGCAAAGGGGAAGGACACATTTCTTCACCTCAAGAGAACAGCTGGGTCTCACCAGGAATGAGACTGCCCAACTCACTTTTCACCTGTTCACTTTTCAAGGGCAGTGGAGGGGAGGGAGGTGAAGTGGGGCTCCAGCTCAATGCATGGACCTGCAAGGCTTGTTAAGAGGAAAAAAGAGTGACACATCTTGCCATCTCACCCGAATAATTGCCAAACAAGGACAAAGATAGACTTGCTACAGAGGCCTCTCTCTGTCCCTCTCTCTGTCCCTGGGGCTAAACACAGACATGAGATGCTGAAACAACCCTAGTGCATTTAGTGTATAGCTAAGGTTTAATGATACCTGAATTGTTCTTGATTAAAAGAAAACTCAAAATCATTAGTGATGCAAATTGGCATAAACTGGTCCTTTAATTAAATCAGATCTCCAGCTAATGAACATACAGTTAGTTTGGCAAATTATTTATTACATTAAACTAGGATTTTTCAGTGTTTTTCTCACTAAGACTGCTACTCTGAGTGTATCATGCCAAATTTGTAACACCACCTCCTTTACAATGCTCCTCAGTTAAATCTAATGCTTCTTAAACCAAAACATTCATGAAAATTAGGATTCCAATTAAAAAAAGAGAGAAAAATAACAATTAAAAATCCACTATCTAGTGCTTACAGGTCCATGTGCTTAATGCAAATCTGACCATATTTAGAAATGGGATGAAAAGTGTTTTCCTAACACAGAAATGATAAGGGAACATGGAATCTGTCAACTGTACAATCTGGAATCTTACAAAATCCTTGCAGAAACTCAGCCAGGCTACCAGAAAGAAAGAGAACAAAAGCTGATGGGATCCCCAAACAGGCTCAAGTTTATACCGCAGAGTACAAGAGGGATCATGTCCCAGACTGGAAGGGTTCTCCCACTAAGCCTGTCAAAAAATCTCCTCCTAACTTGACTGTGAGAATAAAAGCAAAACTTTTCTTCATGAAAGAAAATGTTTTAAGTTTCCAGAATATAGTTATGGTATTCCAAAAAAATTCCCAAGTTTGTATTCTTCCATTTTGCAAAAGAAGAGACTTATTGAACTTGTCACTGAGAATATTTCTATTTTCTTTTGTATTATAACCAGATAATTTTGTAATTATTTTTGTTTTCTCACTATGAAAGCCTGTCCAATAAGAAAAATTATTTTGTTTTTCTTTTTTTGGCTAAGAGAAGTAAAAATAATTTTAATAATATATACCATGACAGACATTTGCTTGAAAATATCTGCTTGAAAGTAATTTCAATGACAGAATTTTGATTTTTGCAAAAAGAAGAGTGTAGAATGGAACAAAGCTAAAACCTCTTCCTGCGCCAATACACAACTTAAATGACTGCCTCCACTATTAATTCATTTGAAGTAGTAAGAGATTTCACTTCAAGACTGGTATTTAGCTATTTTTCCATTTAAAGAAATGATCATTCAAGTTAATGAATATGTGAGCTAATCTGGAAAATTTAACAATTTTTTTTCCTTAACCTTGCATTGCTTTTCATCATCTCTTTGCACTTGAGTACTTAAAAATGTGATTTCCGTACCTACTTACTTTAAAACTTCGGTCTTCTTCCCAAAATACTTATAAATTCTATTGAGTTTGCTGTCCGTATGTAATGGTGTTTTGTAAAGTATGGAAAGAAGCTGAAGAGGTGAAAAGCAAAGAAGGTGGTTTTATTTGCAGGGAAGAGCCAAGGTAATAATGACTGGTAGGTCATTCACATCTGTCCCAGTAAGAAGTAAAGCTGTTGATATTATTATTTTTGCAGTATGCAAAATAAAGTGATAATCAGAAAAACAGTAACCTTGATATCTCATTCCATGCAAGATGATTTTACCTGTTTTTATTCTAAACTCAAAAAACTACATGAAGAAACAACTTTACAAGCAATGCACTGGAGTGATTATGAATGTGTACTCCATCATAACTAATTTATCTAATGAATATGAAGTGAAAATGGCAGTAAGATTGAGAAAATTCTGCAAATGCAAGAATTTGGAATTTCTGAGTTGTATCCACTTTTTTACATAGGGAGACACTTGATAGGACCCATAACATGGGTGGGAGAAGTGACAACCATTAACATCAAGTGTACCCTTTTCCTTAATTCCATATTTGAGAATCAGATCCATACCCAAAACATCTGTGGATATCAAGCTATGACAACCATTGGAGTAATTTTCAAACTGTTAAATAAAAACTAGAAAAGCATGACACTGCATAGAAATTAATATAAATGCAACTGTGCAGAACAGCTACTCAGATTCTTCTCAGTATTGCAATTGAAATTTGGTTAAAAGAAACCACTGATCTGGATAGATTTATAATAGAGGCTTTGTACAAAAGGTTTGGGGTTTTTTTTATGAACAATTCACATTTTCATGGGCATCACACATAATGCTTCCCACTCTTAAATACAAAGTCATGTTTTTTAAAAATTCCAGCATTAGAGATTATTGAAAAAGAGGGTATACATAAATCTCATTTAACAAGAAACTTTTCAGCTTGCTGCAACAGTAATTGTACCATACCCTAGCTATTCACTGATTTCACTGACACTAGAGATGCTTCCCATGTCACTTAAACCTCACATAACCAGTTAGTGTTTTACCAGCAGGGGACCTCAGACTACAGAACACTCTACAGACACCAGAGACCAGTTTTCAGCAGATCAGACACATTAGAAGTCCTGACCAAACAAACCAATGTTTCCCCTAAATGCCACACATAGGGTGTCGAATACTCGTAAAACCAAGGCAAAGACATTGACTCCCCTTTTGAGGGCTAGTTAATTCAGGTGGAACATTCCCAACTGAGCAAAAGCATGAGTGAGATAGATTTTCCTTCTCCAAAGATGATTCTGATTTTTAAAGCTTCATCAGAAAAATCAATACTTATGAGTGACTCCACTAGGGGGCATAAAAAGTTACTTTGAAAAAAAAGAGAGACCATCATAATTTTTTTTTTCCAGTGATGTTACATTAAAACAACTTTCTAAAATAAACTCACCACCATTAGACATCAAGCTATTAATTCAAAAATACTTTTATTCCTTAATGCTTGAAGTTGCCTTTACTTTTTCTCACTCTGGAAAGGACAAACATCTTTGGAGATAGAGTGGGAGCATCCTCAAAATGCAAGTTGCCCAGCAATTCTTATTAAGAGGATTTCAGTTGCTTATGTAAGTGTCCACTTCTGAAAGACAGACTGAAGTTTTCTACTCCAAATTTCTGCTTTAAGGATTTCAGCCAAAACACTCCCTTGCTTCTGAAGAGACCATGCTAGAAAATAGACAACACACTGCTTTATCCACTATTAGAAAAGTGGTGACCATCTTGTCAAAAAGTTCAAGCAGTACCTTCCTTTGAAGTAAGGATCTGACATTTAGCAGGATCCTGACTGTGAAAATCAGCTCAATCCTGATCACATTACAAACCTTTGAAAAGTCACTTTTGCAGTAGTCATGCTCCAAACAGCCACTACCAGAGGCTAAATCAAACTGCATTCAGACACATCTTCAGGTTGTGCTGCCCTCTGCCTTGAATCTGCATGAAGTCAATGCTCCTCAGTTTATCTGGTAATTTAAGTAAGACTGTAAACTTATCAGACTTAAAAATTACTATTCAGAAACATCATGCTATCTTACTTGACAAACTGTTGCTTAATTTGTATGCCTGAACAGCACAGAACAGAAATACATCTGTTATAAATACATCTGAATAAATCAATGCTTCTATATTTTAACAGGTTGGAAAAAGGCAGCATACTTTGTGATTCCTATTCAAATATTTTTTCTCTTTTGAAATTACTTAGAAGGCTGTAATGCAGCAGTGTATTTTGGCCCAGAAAAAAACAAAAATTACACTAGAAAAAGAAATCTGGTTAATGTGCAACTTAAGATAAAAAAGGTACTAATGCTGCCAGAAGGTGCTGTGTTAAAGCCCCCAGCACACACCTGCACTACTTTACACACAAATTCAGATACCCTTATGCCCAAGAAATGAGATCAGCTCGTGTATAGATGAATACAAAACTGCTGCAAGTTACTGTTCTTTGCCTTCACAATGCTCAAACCAATAGTTCCTCCACATGACTATTTTTTTATTGCTGTGTTAGCTTCCCTGCAACTTTCTAATTCACAGTAACATCAACATGAAAATACACACATATGCCCATAGTATTATAAATTTCTCTACATTTAATGACTGAAATGATGCTACACATATCTAAGTACTTGCTCTTCTTTCTGCAACATGAAATCCAAAGTATTTTTTCATTCTGTGTGACAGCAATGCTTGTTTTTCCTTTACAGCTACCTTTTGCCACAATAACCAAGTCTGAGCCTGCTGAGCTGAAAGGCTGTTTGCAGATGCCCCTGTGAGGCAACCTGCAGGGTCCCTCCCTGACTACTGCCAGACAGCCAAGGTAAAAACATTCAACATAAACCAAATGGAATAAAGGACTTGGATCTAAATTGTTGAGATAATAGAGTAATGAAAAAAAATGGTTTTCTGGAAGCAACTAATGGCATCAAGGCTGGAAGAGGATGGGGAAGTCCTAGCACTCAACTTTGGGCATCAATCAAGAAAGCAGCAGGCAGGTAATGGGTGTAGTAGATGCAGATGCTGGCAGTTTTCAGATCACTGTCCTTGCTACTCTTATCTCTGGCTAAAAAAAAGGAGTTTTGCTGCAGACAGACCTGGCACCTCTCAGGCCTGCAGGATTTGTTCCCATGCTTATCTTTACAAAGGCAGAGTTGCTTGAAAGGAGCAGACTGGGAAAAGAATAAAGGTGTCTGCAGTGCTAAGGAGCCACTGTGCACTGAACACAAACAGCCTGCAGAGACTCCCAAAGTTTCCCAAATTTGTGAAGCAAGATTAGCAACTAAATATGAGAAACTAGAAGAATCAACAAATTTCAATTCAGAAGAGCCATACCCAGTTCATGACTGAAATCACTTTTGGACATGAATTCAACAGGACTTAACTTCTGAAGGATGACTGTGATGGAAGTAAATTGCTCCCACATCATACAGGAGGTAAAAACCAGATTTAAAGGGCAGGATGTGTGGAGCTTTCTTAAGTTACTGCTGGACCTTTTGATAAACCTCCTGCCTCCTGTTTCACAGCAAGGAGGACACAGCTGTAAAAGTAAAGAAAATGTCATCACTCCTTTATTTCAGTGGAGGTTGTGCCATTTGGCTTTAGTTTTATTTTCTCTTCCTTGTCCATAGATTACACAGAGGATTAATTAAGATTTGTAAAAGAGATCAATAAAATGATATTTTAAAACTCTCATATTCTCTGCATGCTGTAAAATCCCTATCATGAATCATGCAAATGCCTGTGCTGACAGATGACCCAGACTGTGGTAATGAAATCCTTTGGATTTCTCACAGAACTCTGCAAACCACAAATTTTAAAAACTCATTTCCTATATCTTGTTCTTCCCAACTCAGTCCTTTTCCCAGTCAACATACACAAATCCCTCAAAAATCACTAGTTTTGGCAAATATATGGAGAATTTGGTTTAGAATATGTTCAACAAAATAATCTAGTGAAACATAAGGGAAAGGGTGTCAAGAGAGAGAAAATCTCAATAGTTAAAATAAAGAGGAAGAAAAGGCACCAACTTTAGAAATTATTTCTTTTGTAAAATGCAGGAGACATTTTCAAAAAATTTTTATGACAAAACTCAGCTACCACTGAAATAATTTTTGCTTTCAATGTGTCTGCAGTAAGTAGACTTATAAAAGCTGCACAGGCCCAAAAGCCATATTAGGCGTTCTAACACCTTCTCCCAATGCACCATCAGGCCTCTCAGGCTTCTTATATTGATTTTGCTCTAGCAGAGCACAAGATTGCCTCTCAGACAGCTGGCCAGGCTGATCACTCAGTTTTCTGGCAACACTGTGCCCACAAAAAGCTCAAACATTTGCTAAAATTAGTTTTAGTCAAAAGTCTTACTGACTGCTAATTTTTTAACAGTTTTTTTTAGGGGACACCAAGCAGCAGTTTTATAATCATATAAATATTGAAATTCTCATATCACTCTCTGTAGTGTGGCAATATTGTTAAAAACAAGTAATAATGCATGTAAAGAGCAAGGCAAATTAACAGTCAAATACTCTACACTGGCTTCAGCTGAATAAAAAAAATAAATCAATGTTTTCAAAAACTGTGTCTGAGCACCTTCAATATGTACATATGTACAATTGTACTAAAATTTTTTACAATCTGTGTACTACCTAAAAAGCTATTAAAAATCATGTGCAATGTCAGATAGTGAGATACTTTGTTCTCTGAAATATTTTTGTAAAGTCCTGAACCTGTTTATTTGATTCCAATATTGATTTGTAAGATACCACTTATACTAATTGCTTGTACTCATTAATTAAACTTACTATATACTGATTTATAAAATATGGTTATCATAAAAATAATAAAACCAACCCAGAATCTAGAGTCATTATATTAATGAATTAATGAATTAACAAAATAATTCAAATTTGCAAAAAACAACACTTAAAACTATAAAATTTAAAATACAGACTTTTTTTAATTAACTAGTGCATGGACCCTTAGGAAATTTCCAAAATAATCGAAGCTGAGAATCTAATATGGCCTGTCCTTACATTCAAGTTTGGAAAATAAAGTATATGTGGTTTTGAGTTTTCAGCAATGGCTAAAATGTCTCTCATTATTAATTTTATTTAGGGGCTTCCAATACCAAAATCCCAACTAAAACCTACAATAAGACTTGAAAATAAACAGGAAAGGAAGTACATCCAATATTCAAGCTAATCACAATGTACACAATGGGAAGAGCTAACATAAATCCACTCATTCAGGACATGTACAGAGGTCAAACTTCCACTGTACATTGCCAATTCTGTAAATGGTGAGATATTTGAAGAAATAAATACACACCATGTATTAATGAGGAAATCTCTATCAAGAGAGAGTTTATTTAATACTGTGATGTGCAGCTGTACAATACAACTTCAGTCAATGACTGCTTCCCTATCAATCATCTTGACTGCTATTAACCTTTCAGAGAAACTCTAAGTAGTGGAAAACCTTTTATTAACAGTGAACTTGATTAACCTTGCCAGACAACTTTGGCCTTTATTGTATGTCCCAAATGTCATGTGACATTTAATATTCTTCTTCTTCTTCTTCTTAATATTACCATTACCGAAGAAAACTAAAAAATAAATTAACAGTTCAAAATTTATTCTAGACCAAATGAAAATGTAGCCTTCAATATTTTATTGTATATTTTCATCTACAGAGTTGAACTGATATTTTGGGAACAGGACACTCGGAAAAGTAATGCAAATGTTCTTGCACAATTAAGAATGAGGTTTTTGTTGGTCTATTTGGATGTGAACAGAACCCCAGCACCATTTTTGTTAATGAGAGCTGAAAAGAAACTAGAGCTTCCCAACCAGGATTTTCCCTAATTTATAGGCACGGTCCTTTCCACAACATGGTCATTTAATTGCTCTGCGTTGACTCCCCAAATAAAAGATATATTTTATAGGAATGTCAGTATTCTGATAATCTAAATTGCAAGAGCTGAGATCGGTTTCTTGTCTTGAAAAAATCATGGCAAGAGATATGTAAACAAATGAAGATAATTCAATAATGCACACATATCACTATTTTGCCAAGCTATTGGGATAACACCATTTGAAGAAAGTCTGCTAAGACCTCATATTTACAAAGAAAATCACTACCTCCATACTGAGTCTGCTACTAGTTTTAACTCTGACGATGCAAAGATAAAAGCTGATGCTTTATTTGGTTCAGAGAAGTTGTTAAGTATGCAATGTGAGCATTCAGTAATAAAGATACTCTGACCTAGATAAAGATATTTTAAATATTTATTTATTCACAGCAGTCTGTTTAGGCAACAAGGAGAGAAAAATGAGACAGCATGTACTAATGGTCTTTAGCTAGAGTGTCTGTAAGTATTACAGACTCTTTACTTAGCCTTGGAATCATTATAATACTTGGACATTACTACCAGCAGATTCTGAAAGGGGGGAAAAACCCAAATAAAAAACAAATTTGAAAAAGAAAACGACAACATTAAATTCCCGCAGAATTTGGTCCATATAGACCAGAATTGTGGGTGTGAAAGGGACAGCAGAAGAGATTATTTGGGTAAAATGCTGAGGCCTGGCTGCTCTCCAAAGCAGACATCTCTAATGATAGTTGTGGAACCTGAGGAAATGTGTGGCATGCTATAAGGTACACCCAGGCAAAATTCTATTTTTGTCAAATTATGGACCTGCTCTCCAGCAACTTGTCCATACCTTTGTGAACCTCTGCCCTCATCACTCCCCCTGACAAAAGGTTTGGCAAGTTCTCCAAAAGTTGCATATGGACGCATTGCTTTCATTTTCAATCTCCTACAAATTTCCTTGAGTGTCCCAGTTTCTGGTGGTGTGGCGTTTATTGATTGAAGGTACACATTCACCTTACCCACTACCTTCATGACTTTGTAAACCATATTCCTCCTCCCTGTCAACCTTCTCAGCTGCAGACTGAAGAGTTTCAGCCCTTTGAGTCACCCTGCAATATGCTGCTGTTCCATGATTTTCAATGCCACCCTCTAGTCCTCACTGACCTCCCCTATATCCTTCAGAGAGGAAGAAAAAAGCTGCACACAACACTGAATGTAAAGGCATAAGAAGGTTATATACAGCAGGAAAATGATGCCACTGTTGTATAAAGAACTAATGATTTAACCACACGGAAACCAAAGTGTCTTTCTGAGTTGTAATTGCCCATGCTCAGTTCAGCATCTTCTGGACCTGCACTGGTTTATTTCTCCTCTGGTGCAGCTTAGCTACATTAGAGCTAAATGAAATCACATCTCCTCACACTTCTGCCCATGCAGTTTTGTGAGATTCTCCTGGAGTTCCCTGCAGCTCAAGCAGCATTAGAGTAGACAAAACATATTCACCTCATCTGTAAAGTCAGAGATTTCTCTTACATTGCTTTTTCCAGGCAAAATATATTGAATAAACAGGCAACAATTCTCCTAAACAGAGTGAACCAGATAGAAAAAACGCTTAAAACTCCCTAGGAACGAATCAAAAGGAAAATATAAGAAACCTTTATCCAAAACCTCCTTTGAAAACATCAAGACTGTACCATAAGAAGACTTCTACTTAGACTTGGGTATTTACCACAGAGTTTGTCATTCAGAAAAAAGCGTCATGGGGTGATGAGGAGTCAGACCACTGGGTGTCTAGAGCAGCATTGTTTTTACATAACAAACATAAATATTAAACTGCACAATTAGATGTGATTAGAATCACATTAGGATTCAAATTACTGAATCAGTAAGGGATTATAGAGAAAAAAGATGTCAGCACAGGTCAGAAGTGCCACAGAAAACAATTTAATTTTCTGCCTCTCTTTCTCTTGGCATTTGCAATGCAACAGAGCAGTTGACAAAACCCAGGTTTGCCCTTCTTACTGGTTGAAACTACAATGTTTGGCCACCACTGCTAGACAAGATGAAAATACAAGGAAAGCACTTTATGCTTTGACAGAAGGATAATAATGACAAGCTCTTACTATTTACAGATTTAGTCACAATAAATACTAAGAATACATCCTTCAGATAAATCAAAGATATGGATGCAAAGCATCATTTTGTTACTAACAGAAATGAAAGAACAGGTCTGTAATATGCCATACTGTAAACATTTTTAATCTAACTATATCTTGGTTTTCACATCTGCTTATTGGAGTTCAGGAATACCTTTAAGACAGACTTTTCACACTCATCACAGTGCTGTCTTCCACACTGTAAAGGTCAAACTTTTCAGTTGTTGGTAACTATGAAAATGCCTTCCACCCCAACTTTGCCACAGAAATTATGAATATCCACAAACAAAATAGCTTAACTTTTATTAATTTTTTTCACTCAAATCTTAATCTTATTTGTATGAGCGTTCTCCCTACACCTAGGCAGGGCAAAAAGCTTCAAAGCTATTTACAGAGTCTATTGAACCATCTAAATAAAGTACTTTTTAAGTCAGAACTGTAGGGTCCCTAGGTGATCAATGGAGAGATGGAAAAGCCCCCAGAGTTATTTAAAGTGCTTAAGCAGTTATCTGTACGCCTACCATGGATACTGTGGAAGTCCCAGCTGCATTGGTAATCTCTGGTGAGTAAGAGGATCAAAGAAATGGGTGTTTTTATTCTCTCTCTCACCTTCCCCCAGACCCTGCTGAAATAGATACTGGCTGTCACCTTAAATACAACTTAGTTTCAGGTTCTGCCTAGGGAATACCCTCCCACACCCACCCTCAGAGGAAGTGATGGGCCTTAAATGAGTTATGACTCATGTCCTCATCCTCCTTAGGAAAAGCCTTCCACCCTCCTCCTCTCCCACCACCTGCACAGAGATTACCATATCCAAGACAACCGAAAGATTAGCATGCAAACCTTGTTGGTATATGCATATTTATGTCCTAAAGTGGCTCACAGTGTTTTCTATTTTCCTGAAGTCATCCTTGCTTCATAAGGAAATCCCCTCTCCTTCTGCTTACCCTACTCACTCTCCAAAAATATCATGCAAAATGTTTTCTTGCCTTACTAATCACTGGTAAGAATTTCTTTGGGGTGCTGAAACCAAAGGGAATATGCAATTAGGGCAATAAATGTTAATGAGAATTGCATTAAGTAAGCAAAAGCACCTTGAATGTCACGTCAATATTTTTTCCAAATAATTAAATATTGTTGACTTTATTAGACAGACTTCAAGCTGACAACTTTCTGTAAACATGGTGTGGAGAAGCTAGATGACAGCAGAAATGGAATTCAATTTCCCCCCTTTCTGTTCCCTTTTATAGCATAACCTGGAGAATGTTCTCTATTTCCACCTATTTCTAGGGGCCAGTGGTGGTGATGTGATGTATAGACACCTATCCACAAAATAAAAAATCCACAAAATAAAAAATAAAAACTCCTCAGTTGAGTAAGGACTAAAGAATAGATTTAATCCAGAGGTCAATGTATAAGAAGGTAAACTTCAGATTTGTGCTGCACCATGAGAATTTGACTTTTCTATGTTTGAAGGTTCTTATCTGTGGAGTGAGGCCCAAAACACAGCAGTTTAGGGCTCATCAGTCTAAAAATCTAGTTTAAAATCCTCCATGTTAGGTTAGCAATCCTGCCCACAATAATTTCTTGCCACATTGGATGGCATCTGGGCCATCTTTGTTGTCAGACTCTCACAGTCACCTTTGATGTCAGGGTCATGTCACTGGTGCTCACACAGATTAAGGGGCAGCTGCTGAAGGCCAAAAGGGCCTCAGGAATCTTTGTACCCTCACAGATGCAGGCTAGAAGCAAGTATAAAGGTTTGGCCAGCAGATGAGAGCCTTTGTCCAGGACAGGGTGAACTCAACCAACAACACTTTGCTTTGTCTTTCTTCGGATCCCACCCCCACAACCTGAAGTGTCCAACATGTTCCACAACAGAACTCATCCACTCCTGCAGCCAGGTCCTGAGCCAGTTTTCCAGAACATCTGCAGAGGGACAGGGAGAGCTTCATTGCTAACATCAAACGTGTGAAAACACCAGTTTTCACAGAAAGTCTCCTATCCATCTTTAAGGCAAAGTAGTTGCTCCAGTATGGTTAACATGGAATATCACTCAGAAAAGTTCCCCAAGGGAGACATAGGTGTTTCAGGCAAGATTCTGCTGTCTCCAGCCCCCTGAGAAAAGACACAGTACAGTGAGAAGACTGTGCCAGATTGACTGGAACATGAGTTTACAGAGTTTACAGTGCTCCTAAGAATAAAATAAAGCTTCTCCAGAAATTGTGTATACCTTGGAGGCTCTCTCAGGCATGGTTCAGTGCTATCTTCCCTCATTTACAGAAAGTTTACTGTTTCCCCCATTAAAAAAACCTTGGCACTGCATGACCAGTTGGGAAGACAGCTTATTCCAAGGTGATACCAGGAGTGACTCTTCCCTTACATCATTTGCAAGCGATATTTCTCCTGCCATAGCCCCAGAGTGCTTACCATACAACACCTCCTTTTAACATCAGCTAGAAGTTGACATTTCTACTAAATATATAGCCTCAATATTATTACAGAATTTTCCTGTTTGTAGCTAAAATGTCTGGAAGTCAATTTATTTATTCATTATCTCAAGAAACAGATTCCTATAAGAAAAAGTAGAGATGAATCCTATTTTTACTCTTCTCTTGCTTTTTCTCAGTAGGCTGTAAACTTTTAGAGGGTTACTTTTTTTTTCAGTATCTACTCATGTTACTGACCAAGGTTCTTTTAGTTGGCCTGAGAATTTTTATATAATGCATACAACACTAAAATGAGGATAATTCACCTACGTATAGAAGACCTAGAGAGAGAAACAGGCATATCCTTGTAAACATTTCAGAAGTTGGAAATGATGAACATCTAATCACAAATCAGACCGCTTTGGCACAGACACCAGACTGAATCTGAACAACTGTCCTTGAGGCTTGTTATACAAAGTCTGGGAATAAATGAAAGGACAAGCAGCACCTGCGTGATAGTGAGAATCAATCTGCTTTCAAGGTGAGAAGGTATCTGGGATGGACAGCCTGAAAGCTTAGAGATTGAGAGATCAGATTCTAGAGATCAGGACAGCCTCAGCAGAGGAGACAGCTGAAAAGGTGTCCTGAGAGCTTGCTCATTTTTAGGACAGGCACAGCAATACCCTCCTAGAGGACAAAAAATAAACACATGAATTATTGCTCATTCGAAGAGAGCTGTAGATTTCTCAGCCATTTTATATAAACAATTACTCTTGCATAGGGCAGTCCATCCTGTATTATGGAGGTGCTACTACATTTATATTTAAAATATCACAGAATCACAGAACAGGAGGGGTTGGGAGGGGACCTCTGGAAAACATCTAGTCCAGCCTCCCTGCCAAGGCAAGGTCAAACCTAATGTGTCCAGATGGGACCCCCCTGAGCAGCTTTTTCTAGTTCTTCCTGATAATGAGTTTACAGCCAAAAAATATGTATCTGTCATAGATATATATACACACACACATATATACAGAGAGAGAAAGAGCCAGCTCGTTTCCACATCGACCTGCATCTTTGCCTCTGGAGTGACTGGGGTGCAGGAACCCCTAAGGATCTTGTCCTGGAATCTATTTGTAAAGAAACTTCCTCTGAAGAAGGAAGAGCTAAGAAGGTTCTCCCTCAAAATCTCAAAAAATGGAGGAAAAAAGCAGCTGAGCTTCAGAACAAAAAATTCCATACCAGTGAGCCAGAGAGATACAGAAACAGGGTCATTCTTCTCCTGTGGCTTTTCCACAGGAGCAGCCTCACAGTGGCTGCTGAAGACACCTCAGGATGAAAAATGCTGCAGAGAAAGTGATTGTCTAAGCAAAATTTCTTTACTTCAAATTGATAAAGACAAAATATAAAATACTAATTTGCCATAAGAAGAACAGGTAACTAACTCATGCTAAGGGTCATTAACTTACTCAGCTTGCTCACAGGGATTCATTCAAATGCACATATAAGCTAGCAGTCAGACACATTAATAAACTTAATCATCAGTCTGGAAATGTGGCTGTAAAAATGATTTGTTTTGTATTCACCTACCTGAAGACACAGAATCTCTCTTTAAAAAAGATTTTAAAATAAATTAATAATACAACAACCTTTGGTAGAAAAGATTTATTTTTATTCCTTAATACTAAAGTAGACAAATTTTATTCTTATCTGGTAATATAAAACATGATGAGTCAAATGCATGGGTGATTTTAATGTAAGTGCAAGTTAAATGCTGGATATATTTGGCTTTGAGTGTTCAGGCAAGCTTAACTCCCTTGGATCTAGAACTCAAGCAACTGTCAAAACACCATTAATTACTTCATTAAAGCTCCAAAAGAGTATTTAGGGGAAGAAACACAGGCAAGGTAAAATTAAAAGCTTAGAGGATCTCCTTTTATAAAGCCCAGAACAACTTCCTTACTTCATTGTGCTAACACAGCCATTCCACTGCTGTTCCTTCACTCACTGAATGCCAAAGAGAGTCTCAGAAAACAAAGCAGCTTGAAAGAAAGATCTGCAGCCAAAGTCCCAGTGTCCAGGATTTCCATCCTCAGAGGAGGCATAAGACTGAGCAGGGTACTTGAGTGATGGATTCTCAGCTTCTCTCTGCTGATCCCAGTCAGGCCTCTCATGGCCACAGAGGTGATGCACAGAACAGGCCTACCAGGATGCCAACTAGTAAATCCACCAGTCTATGAGTGTTGATACTCTCTCAGTCTACTAGAGACCCTAAATGTCCAAACCCCTCACACAGATGCAAAACAGAAGCCACATATGCATAAAGAGCTCTATGATAGAAAAATCCACATGTAAATTTCATCTTAAAATTAAAAGTGCAAAATTATCCTTCAGAGTTTTTTCTTAAGGCTTATACTGGATAAAGCTTTGAATAGTTTTATGGTTTTCAGAAGATTCACTTGTTTTTCTTTTAAATGTGTATGTCAAAGCCAATTTTCCTTGTGCAATAGCTGCATAAGGATACTGCAATACCTCAAGTACTGAAAAACGCATTAATGCTGCCAATATACCATTTCTCCCTGGTGTTTTCTCAGTATTGCTTTAGCTACAAACAAAAATAATTCAAAGTATTTAATGATGTAGCTTGCATGGCTTCTAAACATTGTTCAGAGTCAGATACTTAAGCATGGTAAAAAGGTAACTTGCTTTTCTGAGGATGTTTTAATATTCTTTCCATCACTCTTCTATCATTAGAGTAAATGAGAACAAATCAACAACCTTTGGGCCAATCAGAGACTTTTTTCCCAAAGTAAACTCTGCCATTATAGAAAAAAACATTTGTTACAGGAGATGAAATTCTCTCTCTCCAGTCTATTTAAATACCATCACTGCATGCTAACAGAACTGAAGCACCTGGGGTCACAAGACTTCCTTTTTCTTCAGAACTCATGCTATTAAGTTGAAAATCCAAACTGGCCTCACAAACACTATTCATTTTAGCTCTGAATTTCTCACAAGAGGATTACAGAAGTAATCTTGGGAGGAAGAGTTGAGGTTGCAACACTATTTCCTGAAGCATTGAAATTTTTTGTCTCGTGTGAGACCTTTCAAAACCTTTTGAATGGAGGTAAAACACCAATGAAAATCATCATTAAGAAAATTTAATTACTGTAATAATTTAATATTAAATAATTTCATATTAAAATCCTATATGCATATAATCAATAATTACATCTCATCCAAAATCCTGTAGGAAATTACAATTTATTTCTTCATTGAAATACTTGGTTTGAATTATTCTGCTCAAGAACAGACAGTGGCTCATCTTTCTTCCCCACGAAGAGGGTAAAATCAATCAGAAAGCAAACTTTTATTTTTTGGGAAGACACCATGAAGGAAGATATATTCTGGATATATTCTAAGATATATTTACAGGTACTAGAAACTAAAATTTATGTGTGAATAAACCTGAAGTGTGGTTATTTGAATTTTTCTGCTACAAAAGGTATGAAACCCTTTTCAGGTTGACAGACACATAGGACAATTTAAAAGGACTGACCTGTTCTGTAAGGAAGGACATCACTATGATGCCATGACAATGTGAAGAAACTTTTCTAGACTCACATTTAGCATACAAAAATCCAGTCAACAATTGAACTAACTATAACTCTACACCAGCCTCCCACAGTCCCACAAAATCACTGCTTTTCTTCTCCCCAGACATCTCTCATACCACTGAAGTCCCTTCTGCCCCCTGAGAGGCCTGACAGCTCCTACCCTCACTCCTGCCCTGTCTGCAACCACTCTGCAGTGTCTGCAAAAATGTCTTTTATCTAGAGAGCAAAAAACCCTGCCCCATGCTGGGGCTGTGCATCAGCTACCCAGCAGTAAACTCTTAGCAGGTAAGGCCTGAAAGCAGCAGATCTCCCGTATAAAGCACATGATGAGAACAAGACTGTGGTGTGGGATTTTTTTTATTAAAGGAAAATAGGAATATCTTGGGCAAGGTAAAAGGACGTTTTGAGCTCTATGGGATGTTTAAGACATCAGTGGATGTCTTAGCTAACACCTGATGGTACCTTGAAAATATAGCAACGAACCTTGCTAATATTCTTCACAGGTTGCTTTGTTGTGCAAGGTAAAATTGTGCATGAAGTAAGGAATGACAGTCATTGGTGACCATAAAAATACAGTGGCTTAAAAGAAGCCCTGGTCTGTTATATGATCTCACAGATGTGTCTTTTCTTGTGACTAAAAAACCTGCAGATATATATGTTTATGTGTTCTAGAATATATAGCCCAAAGCAATTTGTTTTTCCTGTGCCAGGTCTCAACTTAAAGAATTAACGAATCTGTTTAAATTTTGGTCTAAAATCTAAACTGAATCCTAGTACTTGTTTACTTACTCCAAGAAGAAGAAAACCAACACTACACTGAAAATTTCTGTAAAAGACATCATTCTTCTTTGTGCTTCATAAACTCACACTTGTCCTCATAACTTATAAAGGGTACGAAAGTTTCTACAGAAAATATCCAGAAGCATGAGAAATTCTATGATCTGTGAAATAACTCTACTATTTCCCATCATTTTACCCAGGAAAGGATTAGAACTAAACACATACAAAAGTCACAAAGGCCTTGCTGCAAATTAAATTGCCCTTAATCTGACTTATTTCCAAAACTGCATAATGAACTGGACTTCAGAAAAGTGCTGGATGAAAGACTGCAATTGTAGCACCATAAGCAGACTTCAGTCAGAAGAAATTCTTGACAGAAACTACTCTTAGAATTAAAAATATTTATTATGGAAGGGACAATATAATCCATCGTTCTCAATATTACACACATACAAAAAGTAGCATCTTGCAAAAGCTAAAGATAATCAAGAATCAGACAGAATACAAGGATTTTAAGCAGATAATTGTATCTTGTAAAGCAAAGCACCACCTAAAGCTATTTCCAAAAGACCTAGTTTGTGGTTGATTACCAAAGATTACCACTAGTTTGTGGTCGACTGTCAAGACTAAAACACTTAGCAAATAATTCTTAAAAGCTGTTACATTATACTGAAAGTTATTTATTGCTTGTTAGAAAATAGAATGCGATTTGCATTTTTTATTATGAAAAGTATTGTTCTCTCCTCTGGTCACCCAAGAAGAGAATTTGGATCACCCAAAAAAGGCAACCCTATAAAGGCATTTACAAAATAAAATAAACTCCTGCGTGGAATTACAATTTACCTGACAAAGAAATTCTGGTTCTGATAAAGTGGTGTAATAATAGTAGTCTATGACCACAAATCAGTTTGAGTTTCTTTCGGTTTGACTTACTGCAAAATTATCTTCTACATCAGTGAATAAATAAAATTAAAAAAAAAAAAGGAAAAAGTATCATGCCTGATCTCTGTAAATCAAAGACATTGAAACAGTTTGGCCAAGCATCTCAAACGCAAGTCCAGGAGCTCATTAAGTCCCAGCTAACTAGAAATCATTTCTTTATCATGTAACACAGCTTGAGGCAACACAATGTAAATAAAAATCAGGTGAAAGTCTTAACACTTGCCAAACTGAACCTTTTAATCACAAAGAGATGTGGGTGGTTAACAGCAATTGCTGGTCATTCACTAAATTGTCAAGTCAAAAACAAGATCATGGACATCTTCAATATCCTCATGTGAACATCTTGTTAATGCTCACTCCCTAAGTACAAGCTCAGGCATTTAGTGTATGCTAGAAAATTGTGAAAAAAGAGTTCTTCTTCGAAGAAAATGCATAAAATTCTCATAGCAATGCAAACTCTTTGACAGTGTCAGAGAGTTGATCTATCACTATTCACTTTATTTCTGGTCAGGTTTTTCTGCTAGTTGAATGAACATTGGTGCTCACTGCTATCACACGAGGGATGGAGAACCACAGCCAGGGTGGGTGGGCAGGAACCCACACCCAGCAGAACAGTCTGTGACCGTGTTCACAGGGGTCCCAGGATGAGGGAAGAGACAAGGATCTGACTCCATGTTTCTGAAGGTCTGATTTATTATTTTATGATATACACTACATTAAAACTATACTGAAAGGATAGAAGAAAGGGTTTCATCAGAAGGCTGGCTAAGAATAGAATAGCAAAGAATGATAACAAAGGTTTGTGGCTCAGCTCTCTGTCCAAGCCAGCTGGGCTGTGACTGGCCATTAACTACAAACATCCAACATGGGCCAATCACAGATCCACCTCTTGCATTCCACAGCAGCAGATAATCAATGCTTACATTTTGTTTCTGAAGCCTCTCAGCTTTTCAGGAAGAAAAATCCTAAGAAAAGGATTTTTCATTAAAGATGTCTGCGACAACAGCCTGCTGGGCTGAGATACCAAGATGCCAATGGTCCAGGAGTTGAAGGGAATGCTCCATTTAGAACAGGCTGGGGAGCAGAAGCCACAGAAATCCAATAAAAAGTTCTAAATGCTGAGGAAGTCACAAGGAGGAGGCTGGCAGACAATACCTCCTACAGTTATACAGAGCACCCTTGTCTGCTTAGCAACCCTGTAGGAGCAGGATAATTTACTCTTATCATCAACATTGTAAGACATTTTTCTGTTTCCTATTTCCAAATGGCTGGAAGGCATAAAAAAAATGGGGGAAAGAAGAAAGAGTTTTCTGCACAAATTATAACTGTACAGATTTGCTTTAAAGGGCAGCTGTTTCTCAGAGCTGGAAAATATAGAGAATTTCATATATCTGATTCTCTGCTAGAAGCACAGGCTAGAAGCCAAACTAATCAAACCTCTATCAAAAATACAATTTTAACATCTATTTGGGCTTGGACTTATCTCACTGCTCCCAGACACTATTGATTATCATTATCTGCATGTCTCTACTATTCTAAACAGCAGCAGCAAAGGGAAATGAAAGTGAGCATTTCCATACAAAGACAGATAGAGGCTTCTAGGGCAGAATGAAAACTGCTGGTCTGACTGAAAACAGAGCCTAACTTCATCTCAACTTCTATAAATTCACTGTCAATAGAAAGGAGTAAGATACAGCCTAAACTAAAATATTATTAGAACTATAAAGAGAAATAAGGGATTTCACCCTTAAAGGAGAAAAGGTATTACATTATCAGAGACTGGTTGCTGTCTACACTGCACTGCTTGGCAAGGTTACGTATGATTGTTGTCTTTTTCTTTGCAACAGACTTCTCCTAATAACTTTGGTCTATTATGTGCTTGACTGGACCACAGGAACAGGATATGAAAAATGTTGTTGGTAACAACTCTGTTGGAGTACATAATGGAAGTTTTTGCTTTAGCAAAGTAACCTCATCCTTGCCTCAGAAAACTAAAATCTGCAGAAAGCTAGAACCCCAAACAAGGGTATAGTCCTGAAGCTTTTCCCTCTCCATTCTTTCCACCTTAGCTACATAGGTGCTCATGTATCTGCTCCCAAAGACGTAGATTTTCATTACTTCCCATCCTCCAATACTTACACGAATCCAGGGTAAACACTGTGTACTTCAGAGACCTGCGTGGGAGATTTTACAGATTTCAGACCTTAAAAGCAGGAAGAGCAAGAGAAATGCCTTCTCTTAATCCCCTTGAGTCATCTTTGCACATGTCAGGGTGGTCAATCTTTCTACCTTCTTACCCACAACAAGGTTATTTTCTTTAATTTGCAAGTAAAAACATCAGAAAAGACAACCATTCCATACTCACAATTTTACCATGTTAGAAGACAGAAATTAGCCACTGGGATGTTTCAGTCTCTCTATGGGTATCGGACCAAGAATTATACAGAAAATTATTGATATTTGCCAAACAGTTTTGGTCCATCACATTTTATACAGATATGAACGAAAGAGGCCTTCAAGAATACAGATACAATAACCTAGTGGATGTATCATCAAAACCACTACTGGACTAAGGGAACAATTTTCTTGTTTAATTGTTCAAAGTTGGGCAGGTCACACTTTTTTGTGTTCCTCTATCCCAACGCAGACTAACAGCAGATTTTGACCACCCACAGTAATGTAAAAAGCAAGACTCAGCAATCCCCAGACTTTAGAGGAGAGAGGAATCCATATTGAGTTTCTATGATAAGTCACAAGTTATCTACTTGGTAAAAAATAGTGGTTTTTTCACGTTTTCAGATGATGGAAAAGGTTGCCCATAAGGTTTGCACAATCCATCTCCATTCTTAGAAGCTTTAAGACCTGCCTGGTAAAGCCCCCAGTAACCCGGTCTGTCCTCATGGCTCACCCTGCTCTGAGCAGGAAGCTGGACTGAATGACCTCTGGAGGACTTATCCAAACTGCCTCCCATGCCTCTACGTTCTATCCTATATAAAACCCTCCCAAAATTAAGCAGAATTATTCCCCTAGATTTCAATGCTTCTTCATCTTATTACCAGCCCACATATCCCAGAGGTTTAGTGATTTACCTTAAAATTTAGAGGCAAAAGCAAAAAAGAAGGGACCAGTAGGAAAAAAAAGAAGGAATACTTTCTATTTCTTTTAATTCAAAACACTGCTCATAATTTGAGGCAGCAGAAGTGTTACATACTGCAGATGTTTCAATCATAGAACAGATACATGATTTTATGCTACACTAACACATATAATTTGTTCCTATATTAAGATGGTCTATAACTACAAACCAGCCTTCAGCATAATATATGAAAAACATTTTAGCTGCAATCTGGTTGAATATTTCATAGACAGTGTAAGAAGCTGTCTGATCTCAGTTTAAATGCTTCATCTATGCTGTTTGGTTGTGAGACTAGCAAAAATACCTTCTTTTTCTTCAGGTTTTTCCTCCGTAAGTAAATGTTAATTTACACTTCCATCATTATGATCACTGGTTAATAAAATACTTTTACATACCAAATATATTACTGATTAGCAAGAGATTATACACATAAATCTAAATATGACTGTTGAATGGACTGTCTTGGCCTCAGTAATTTACAAGAAAAATCATTATCCAACAAAACAACAATGCAGAAATGTGAAAATTAGCTTTGCAGAGGATGCTTGAATGGAAGCACATTTAGTTCTAACACACAAACCTTCTAGACACTGGATGTCCAACAGGAGCCTGAATCACCTGTCATCTATTTATGGCAGCAAATTTCTTTTAAAGATAAACACACACAGGCTTAGAAATGTATGTGCATGCATATCCAATTTATCAGAGGGTATGCAGATGGACAGACCATGGCACATTCCTCACAATCACTCAAATCATGTGAGCTGTGACACTCTAAAAGGAGACCCCTGTAGCATAAGCACCACATTCTCTGCACACCCTTTATCCCAGTCCTCAGCAGCAATCAGATCATGCAAAGATTCCTTGCTGAGCAGTCTCATCTCCTTGGACTGCAGAAATGTACCTATAATTGAATGATTCTACACACAGAGAGGAAGCACTGGACCAGCCGGCAGAGGGGAGATATTCTGGACACAACAAAAGCAAATGACATCAATACTTACTTGGCAGGCATTATAAATCAACTGGTGTTCCAATTTTTTGATCCCTAGAATCTGCTGAAACATTTCATAAAGCTGTTCCTTGCTCAGAATCAGCTCTGATACAGCACTTAAGGCCATTCTATTCGGCTGTTTGCACAAGTCCTCTTCTCCCCTGTATATGGCATCGTATTTGGCCAGCCAAGAGCTCAACACTGTCTCTTTGCTTAATCCATCGATTTCCGGCAAACTTCGGACTCTCTTCTCTATGTTTTTCTTAAAAACATCTCTAAAGTCACTTGCAGAACATCCTCCACTGTGGACCATTCTTGCAACTCGGTCACTCTTGAGAAAAACCTTTTAAAGTAAAAGAAGAGAAAAAAAAAAAGGAACAAAACCAGTTAGGCATGGACACAAATACGAAACAATCCCTGTGTAAGGAAGTACAAGATAATATTTTGCTCCTACACAAGATGGCTTTATATGAGAGTTATACAGTTTGTTATGTTTGTTGTGGTTTTTTTTACAAGTATTTATGCATAAATTTAGAATAGCTAGACTAGATGAACTTTGGATTAACAGCAGCTAATTTAAAATTTACCCACAATGAGACAGAAATCCAGGAGGAAAAAAGGAAAAAAAACCACCACCAACCAAAAAACCCCCAAAAACTAAAGAAACACCACAATCAATATTAACAATTGAGAAGATAGACTCAAAGACACAGAGCTCTTTCTACTGCTGTAGATACAATACTGGAGATACAGTATGGGATTCTCCATGTAAAATCAGCAATGATCAACATAAAAATGTCCCTCCCAACTACTCATACTCCAAGATATGACAAGTCAAATTAAAACAACAAACCAATTAAATCAGCTCCACATTGTGTAAAAACTTTCAGTGTTCAAGAACAGTTGTTTACATCTCTTTTAGAAGGGTCCTGGCAAGGGCAACCTTTCCAGACACTGTATGTGGCCTGAACATAGCTCATTTATAGCACCAAGTCTCATAAAACTGTTTCTGTACAAGATGCAACCAACAAAAAGCTGACAATGCAGCACAATCACCTGTGTAAACAATGGATGTGTGCCTTGGGCAGGGATTAAACTACATCATGCCATTGGAAGGATAACTCAGGGAGAACCACCTGGATTCTGCAGGAGAGGGAGATGAATCAAGGCCCTCCACTCTGCATGGTTCAGCTGCTTGGGTGCCACACCAACATCCCAAGCACAGCTGAAATGCAAGGAACACGTGAGAAACCACAAAGCTGAAACAGAACCATCACCTTTCTGCCTGTCTGCTCTCTCCAGTCAGATGTATGAACTGGGAATTAAGCATGCACTTTCAGACAGTCATTACAGTCACCAAAGGCTATGAAATCATGTATGATTTTGTGAATGGAAATGATAGTACCTGGAGTCAGAGCTCTAATGTGCTATCTCCTGTTAGAAGATGGTATACCTCACAACCAACCTACTGAGCTTCACTTTCAAAATACAGAAAAGGGGAGTAAGAGAGGAGCTGAAAAGCTGAGCAGAGCAGTACACAGATGTAAACAGATAAAAAAAAAAATTCTAAAATGTGTCAAAGCACGTTCTCTTGCAGCATATTTTAAAATGTGGTTATTTATAAAATGTATTTTTCAACAGATATCCTAATCAATATTGCACAGGAATGCTGCAGATTAAACCCAAAAGTATTTGCCCAAAGAGATTATTTTAAAAAACCCCATCACCAATATATGCTAATCACATGTTATGCTCCATCTGTATTACAATACATTTTCTTTTATGTAAACATGAGCATCTAAGGTTAAAGTCTTACCCATAATGGGACCTGACCTAGTTACTGTCAATTACTGCTTACATTAATTTCCTAAAAGGCTACACAAATATTGAATCTCATTTCAAAACAACTAATAGTCAGAAATTCCATTCAGCAATAAAACTTATTCACACAAACAGGTACAAGGATATTAAGTCTTGCCTTGTTTTAACAGTCTGTAATTACAAATTATTCATTCCTCTAACACCTTCACTGGTAAAAAAAATTACTTCAAACTTATTTCAGCTACTTTGTACTGTTCATCAAAATATTTAATCTCCCATCACATTAGCCTGCCTACCAACAAGAGAAAGCAGATGCAGAAGACAGTGAGAAATTAAGAATATTTATAGATACTTCCCACCCAAAATCTCATATTCATGCAAGATTACAAAAACTGATGTATTGCTATTATAACTGGACCAGTCTTGTGAAAACAAAACAAAAAACCCAAACGAAACCAAACAAAAAAACCCACAAAAAAACCACTCCACCAAAAACCACCAGAAACAAACCCCAAATCCCCCCCAAAACCCAAAAATACTTCCAAAACCAAAAAACCCCAACTCCAAACCTGCAAAATACACACTGTGAGAACATCAGCATATCATTCACCTTGTATTACCTTCTATCTGTGTTGTTATTCAAAATGATTAATCCTGAATGGAAGGGCTGTAAAGCTGCAAGCACTTTCCTTGATTTATAAGCCATACTAATTCAAAACTTATTAGTGATTCTTAAGTTGATTTTCCAAGAGAATTTTTTCCATGAAAGACCCATTCCATTTTTTGACCATTTAACCATGGAAAGGGAGCACTATTGCAAACTTGGTGCACATAATAATCACAAAATAATGGCATGCTCACGTTGGACAAAGCAACAGGTATGTGCAAAAAGAAAGTAAAATATGCATGTGCCCTTGACTCTAAAATATTCCCTTCTGATGTGTTTTGGGTCACAAACTGTATTTTTATTAAATTTTCAAAAATTATTCTAAGGTAATTATTTCTCATGATACAATGGATACAGAAGGAAATTACTCAAGATATAAACTCAAAGTGTGAGTGACAGGGTATGAAAAACATGGTTTGCTCTGCAAAGGAATCCACTGGACCTAAAGCTCTTGCAGTATTACTCCTATTTGAGTGGAAATTTACCATTTTTTTCCTGAGGGCGAAAAAAAGTAACATCATCTCTAAAACGAAGTACTTGCATTTAAGGTAATTAAAAAGCAATAATAACATTTTAGTAAAAATATTTCATAGTCAAGGATTTATTTGCAACAGAAAACCATAAGAGAATAGAAATTCTATTAGGATTGTATCAAATGTGTCACAAATTTAAAACACTGAGATAGCATTAAAAAGCTATTAAGTGTCTCATTAATCCTGTTCCTGAAAGACATATGGTACATTCATGCTGAATGTAAAATCATTTGCTTCAGTTAGACTTCTGAGATTCATCTGCTTGGTTTCAGAGCTTTCAAAGATTATACGAGCAGCACAGTCATCCCCATGAGGGAAAATATTTTTATTGATATTTATCTTTAAAGCAAAATGCTAATTAAGTACATTCACTAAATCTCTGGTTCGTACTGCCTTCATTCCTGTATTTCAACTGATCATTAGACTTAGTTCTAATTAAATAATTATTCAAAAACTTACATTGTAAAATGTTATCTCAAGTCTGTCAACACTAGGGGGGAACTGGAGATGAAAACATTAAGAGGTTTAAGTGTGAAATATAAAACATCAGAAAAAGTTATTGTGGGCACAAAAATTTAATTCTGCATGGAACTAGATTTGACAGATCAGCCACAATCTTTTGGAAATCCAGACATTATTCAGAAATAATTTGAAAGAGTCAAACTTTTTAATGAAGCATTTCTTGTTACTAGAAACATTTTTCAGACTTTCTCAAAGACATCCTGGATTGATACTGTTGACAGTCAACATCTGAATGTCAAGTATCATTAATAGTTTATTGAATCCACAAATCAGCATCAACTGTCCATGTTACCCACTGCTAACAAAGTATCAAACACTAAAAAGGAATGCTCTATTAACAATTAAAATGCATTCTGGAGAAAACAGATCATTCAAATACAGGTTCCAATGGGCCATATATATCCGGTTTGAGGAACTTTTTCAATTTGTGTTATTTAGTGTCCTCCTAAATACTTCTGGACTGAACCACACCTTCAGTTTCTGATGGATAAAGTTCAACTCATTCAAAGGTGAGATAACAGGCATTCAAAAAACCCCAATAACAATTGTAATCTACCGAAGCACTGTTTAAATCCACTTTTTTCCAATCATTACACATATGCAATTTCATCTAATGCAAACACATAAGAAACCTTAATTCAAAGCAGTCTTTAGCACTAGATAATTACCTTAAAAGTATATTTTTGTTTAAAGATGAAAAATCATTATTTAGCAGTGTCTACAACTTAAGAAAATGTTAGAAATATTATCAAAATAACTGATTTTCACTTCTAGAACATACTCCTTAAATAACTTTTCTATTTATTAGACATCATACCAAATTTGACTAATTATACAATTAGGCAACACAAACATGATTATCTTATTCTGTACTTTTAAGCTAAGGAAAAAAGAAAATTCAAGCAAATGTAGTAGGATAGGTGGGCCACAGGAATGATTTCTCAACCTCTGAAAACTTCTTGCTCATCTGGCCTCTGTACACCTTCTAGTAGTGCAAAAGCACCAACATTCTCCTCCTCTTCAAGCAATGCAGCACTTGGAGCTTCATTTGCCATCCTCCACAAGAGCCATTAGAGATTTCTCTTCATTTTTGATGGTCACTTCTGTTCCTGTAGCTTTGAGGAGATCACATTTACCCTTTAGACATGTCCTATGTCTTAGCAGTCAGGGCTCAATGCATCATCATTCATGGAAGATACTGTGACAGCTCAAATTGCACACTACATCTCTGGGACAGCAAACTGCAAGACACGCTAAACACCACCTGAATCAGCTTATTACCTTTCTTCCAATATCTCTTTCAAGCTGCATAACAGCTTTTTGCACTTTTGCTAAATTCTGGATGCAAACCCTTGGGCTCCATGCAGACTCCAGCACAGTTAGGGGTGCGTGATGGGTGCACTCAGCCACACGACCAAGCCAGCAGCAGCTTGGTACAGGCTCCAGTGGAGGCCATGGCCTGGGCCATAGCTTGGCCAAGAACTCTGCTAGCTCCTGTGTGTTCTCTGAAAACCCACAAAGGAGCAGAGGGACCCAAGTGAGCACTGGTGACCTTGGAACACTGATCAGGGGACTCACGCATGAACAGCAGGTGGCTTTTCCAAGACCCATTTATCAAGGAACAAAGAAGGCTGTGGGTACAAGATATCTCACAAATACCTCTCCCACTGCATGTAATTTCACTAAAAGCCAACATGTATATCCTATACATGGAACTGTGTTCCCTGTCTATGACAGATGAAGTGAGTTTTCTTTGAGCTCTCCCAGCTATACAGCCTGGCTGTGATCTTCCCTTGAGCCTCTCAAGGCTGAGACCTTTTACAATGGTAGATCATGGTAAGCAACTGATATTATGTGTAACCTTTTAGTATGATAACTTTGACTTGTGCCCTGGTAGCTTTACTTATGCCTTTGTAGTTCTGAATCACTGTTCAAACAACTCTGCTGCAGAGTAACGTGAACGTTGACATTGAACCTTGTTAAATCACACTTTCACAACACCATATTCAAAATGCTTTTGCTAATACCTTTCACAAGGTTTCTTTAAGAAATCTAAATCACAGATTCGTGACAAGGTGGAATAAAAAACACAGCCACTGCACCCAGGGTCTCTAAATAATAGGTTACCCAGGAGTTCTGATACCTTCCTCCTTCTATTACTTATATGCCATTCTGAATTAGACATAAAACAATTGTAACAGGAATCTCTGCACTGATGCAGACCATAGGAAATGCTTCATTACCTACATTTGAGCATTCAAAAGTGGTTGCATCAACTGTTCCAACTGATGCTGCACATTATTTTACCTGTGAAAGTACATGATGTCCTTCTAACTAGGACTATGCAGGTTGCTGCTGGCCTCCAGAAGCTTGCTAAGGAGCTGCAAGAACTACAGCGTGGCCATTGGGCCAGCACCAGCAATCCAAACACATTCTTTAATGGTCTCCTTCTTCCAAAGACTCCACCAGAGGCTGGCACAACTGTAAGGGTCCTGCTGCACAAGGGCCAAGCACTGCCCTCCTACAGCAGCACAATGACTGATGAACCAGAGAGTAACTACCTCAACCTCCAGTGTGTTTATCAGAACAATATACTGAAACTGATACTTGGGGCATCCTTAAAACATGCTACTGTTAAAACAGAACCTTTCCATATAACTTAGAAAAAGGACTGTCATGTAAGGCCTAAAGTTATTTCTCTTTGGAGATTTTTTTCAGAAGTACGCTATCACCCAGACACAGATACACAGCTACAGAGAAACATTTTGTTCTTACGGATGTGTTCTTGCTTTAAAGGAATTTTCTCCTTTAAGCTTACCAGAAGCAAAGCTGGAACTATATTAAGATTAATGGCAACTATGTCATATCAGAAATTGTCAATTAAAAAATAAAAATGAACAGAAGTACCTCTTTGATAAAGACTGAACAAGCGCAAAAAGGACTTTGATGGAAGTCCAAGGAATATTCAAGTCTATGAAAGCTTTTTAGATTTCTGATATGCTTTTCTGATGTGTTTTGTACTCAAGCTCCTGCTGTGCTTTGCACAATTACCATCTTGAGTTTATGACTTACAGAATATTTTTTTTTAAAAAGACAGCAATTTTCAGGGCTAAATTGAGCGCTAAAATTTCTCCAAAAGACAATAATTCTTGTTCTGCAAAGTAAAAGGAATTGAAACAAGTTTTTAAATAAAAAACTGGATGTGACATGCATCATCATGTTGTGCTAGAATCATTACTTGAGGCAAAACAAAGCATAAGACATTTACTGCGTAATATTAAAGAGCCCCAATGCAGCTACTGCAGCAGCTCCTCAGAGTCACTGTTGAGAGATCTCACCAACCTAAAGTCCTTCCTGTTCCACAGGAATAAAAATTATTTCAATTTCACGTTAACGTTGTGTGGGATCTCAGCACCTCAGGATGGAGGTGCAGAGAGGCCGAGACCACCCTTGGGGGGCTCGGGAATCCTGGAATGTTGCCAGAAGTGTCTGGTGGCAGGATTTTGATCCTACACAGGAGATGAGACCTGTATGAGGATAGGAGGAATTCACTGGGTGTATGGTGAAGGGATAAGTTAATTAGAGTGTGAAACACAGGGTTTAGGATTTTGGTACAGGGGGGTCTAGAGAAGTAAGATGGAGGAATTGGGGCGTGTCCTGTCCTTCTTCTTCTTCTTCTTGGCCTCCATCTTCTGTGGTGGTGGTGGCACTTTGGGATTGGTCATTACTAGAAGTGCACAGGTTAATAAGAGTAGAAAGTATTGGAGAAAAATGATAAATATTGTACACGTAACTTAGGGTATAAAGATAAGTGACCGCCCGGGGGCTTGGGAGTGTGCCCATGGCTGACTTGCTGTGCAGACCTCTGTCGGGCTGAAAGAAAATCTTTTAGATAAACAATTAATAAACACCGAGACCGAGACAAGATCAGAAGTCTCTCCTCGTTCTTTGAAGCGTCGGCTCTCCAAGGCCATCCCTGGGCCTTTCCAGGCCACCTAAACAGCAACAGCCAGAAAACCCAACAACGTTGTTAATGTGAGCAATGCTCTCTGGGACCAGCTCTCGCACTGCTCAGTAGTTCCACTCTAGACTGAAACCACACAATGCAACACATCAAGGGCTGGGGCTTGTTTGATGAAGGCGCAAAAACTTCTGACAATTTGGAGAACAGCTTTCCACAGCTATTATATTTTAAGAAAAAAGGTTTATTCCTAGTAGCAATTAACATATATAATGTCCAGCACTGTCTGCTGCTATAGCTTGGAGCTGCAGAAGATACGATGTTCTCACTGCACTTACAACAGTCTTGAAAGAAAGAAAAAAATATTTTCTTCACACCAAAAATTATTAAGTTGATGTTTAGATTAGTTCAACTAAGCAAGTTAGAACAACAAGATCATTTTGGGTCTAAAATAAATAGTTAATGTAGTAGCATCATACATCCAAGAGTAATATAATTATTTTTATGCTCCTTGAATAAAATTTCTGGCTACTGAAATAGCATTTATATCAAAGAAGACATTAGTAGTTATCCATGTAGCATGTTAATAGCTACTTCTAATAACTCTTGGCTGCTGAACATGAGTGGAAATTGAGGTAGTTAATGAGATTTGCTTAGTATTTTGAAATCAGAAGCACTTTTCACATTTTTAGGAAAAAAATAAATTAGACATTGCTTGCAAGTCTTATTCCTCCCCTGTTCTCTTTCATACCCTAGAAATATCCTCCAGGCACTATTTTGATTTTTTTACAATGAAATGATCAGAGTTAACGGATCCTATTTTTAAATCTATGTAAGTCATCAGAACAGAGTCCTCACCTTCAGGTAAAAGCAAAATATTTTAAGAAATCACACCTATAAACTCTAATTACTTCAGAATTTTCATTATTATCTTGTTAATGAAAGTTACTTCTCTTAGAAGTACATTGTACAGTTTTCCTTAATTTTGAGGGGGTGAGAAATCTGAAAAAAAAAAAAAGTTTTGGCTTACACTGAGGTCATGGGTTTCTGTTTGTTTTTAAAACCTCTTTAAAGTAGCACATTACATTAAGGTAAAAAAGGAAGCAAAATTTAAAGTAGTAAATCATCATCATCCAAAGAGGCATATCATTCCAAATTTTCCTTTTTTTTTTTTTTTTTAAATATACCTACTACCCTTCCTGAGCACCTTTCTTCTTGATAAGATTAATGGTTCAGAAACCATCACAAGCTGAAATCTTCAGGTGATGTACTTTGCTTTCTTCATCTCTTTTGGGCACAACAGCTGCACACCGAACACTCACCACTGCTTAGCAACCAGCTATCTGTAAAAAAACCCACCAAAACTCAAACTCTTGAAATTAAAATGTCTGCTACAGCTCCAGGGGTACATGATTGTAAGCAAACTACACAGCACTGTACACTGGGATTTTTTTCTTTTCCAGCTTTTTCTAAATGCACAAGCAACTGCCAATGTCTACCCAAACTGCTGTTCCTGATGGCAACACATTTCACAGTCATGTGCTGCAATGCTCGTGCCTTGGGCATAAGAACAAACAGAGGTAGAGTGACAATCACCATAAAAAATCCACAAAACTGTTTCACCCAGAAGCAGCATTTTCTCCTGGGTTAATTTATCAAAGTTAACCGGCTACCCTTTTGAAACAAGCATATTTATCCTCCTTTCACGGCTGATAACAGCAGCAATAGTTTTTGCACCCCAGTGAGACACAGGATACACGCTGCTGCCTGTGCGAGCTGCAGATCACACGCTGTGGATCACTTTGCTCAGCCTCCACTTGGAACAGGCACTGTGATCTTCCCTTTAACAGCAGATTCCCCTTTTCCCAAGCCCCACTGCTCAGGCTGAAGCATGCTGTAAGAGAGCTAACAGCTTGCTCTCCAGTGGGCTGATTCTGCCTGACCACAACAACTCCCTTTGATGACCACTGCAAAGTTCCAGGTTATGAGGATTTCAAAGGCTCTATTTTGGATAGCTTAAAACTGAAAAAGGCTGTTAAATTGAATGTGTAACACAGCACACCTTGGTGATGTGTAAAAAGCCTTACTCTCACCTCACAATTGGTCTCTATTTTCCAGCAAATTCCATAAGGAAGGTGTCCAACCCTGACTATAAGGGAAGAAGACAAAGGATAAAAAAGCTAAAAAAAAAAAAAAAAAAAAAAAAAAAAAAAAAAAAAAAGAAGAAACCAAAGATTGAAAAAAAAGACATCAAACAGAAAACATATTTACACAGAAATAATGAGTAGCAAACAAAGTCTTGCTAAAAAGGATTAGGAAAAAAACATTTACTTAGCATACTTATCTATTCCAATATCAACAGATGATGATATTGGAATAGATAAGTTTATACAAAACTACCTCTGGTATGTGCAAACCTGAGAAAAACACACACCTGCTTAAAATCAGTAACTCATATTTTCATTTGGCTTGCTAAGGAACTCCTCAATACTTTTTCGTGTTTACTGAGTGCTGTAAAAAACACAAGAAGCCCCAGCACTTTATCTCTTATGACAGTCCTACCTCTTAGGATACAATGTTTCTAAATATAAAATCCAATTTCTTGCATTAACTGGGAAAAAAATTGAAGTAAATGGGCAAGTACAATAAAGAAGAGAAAATAGTCCTTCACTTCTCTAAATTTTCTTATGTAGTCACTTGTGGTTCTAGTTTTTATTCCACTTGACTGAAAGTGGAAGTTATGTAAGTGACAGTTTTCATCACTGGTATTGCACCGGGTTCATTTTGTCAGAGATGAGAAGAATTGGCTATTTCACTTCCCTATTACCACTAATATGCTTCTGCATTAACCATTTTCACCTGAGTATAGATTAATAGCTTTTAGTTCAGATGAGCATACTACTATATCTCAATTTTTGACTATAATGCCAAGTACTCTATAGTCAGACCAGGTCTGCTGAGATCCTTTCAGTCCCCATCACCCACCACCACCCCAAATACTTTCATGCAAAGTGAAGACACTGTTTCAGAACATGTATTTTTACTGATCAGTGCCACTGTTTCACTTCCAGTTTATATATTCTGCAGCTGAATGCTCAGAAAGGACATGAGCAAATAGAAATTGGGCTGAAGCCACCTGAAATGTTGTCTCATAGCATTATTTTTTTTTCTGCTTTAGCAACTGAAGAAGTGCCAGCAAACTGACAACTTAAGCAAACAACCTGCCACTTTCTTTCCCTGTACTAATTCGTTTTAGTGGCTTATATTTCCAGTAGAGTAGGAAGGGCACTGTTGGGTGGGGAGAAAGGTTAAAGCACTGACTTCACTCTGTGGCCTAAGGAAACTGGAAAAGAACTGACACTGCAAATACTGCAAAACTTGGGTACTCACTGGAAAACAAGGACAAGAGTAGACCCTCTAAACCAATATGGCACCTTTCTCCTACTGTGATCCCCAGGATTAAGGAGAAATAGACACACGGGAAAATGCAGTCACTTTCCATCTATGGAAAAACTTCTTCTGTACCCCATGAAGGGTCACCTAGTTTTAACAGTATTCTTGAGAATTAGATGAAGTGGCAGAGCAAAAGATCTATGAGAAAGAATCACAGCTGTGTACTTTGCATCCCAAAACCAAATAGAAAAGGCTGCTTGCACCTTTCGCCTCCTGCATGACCCAACAGCTGCTAGGATAGCTTACTACAACTGCTTAAAAAATAATTCCATCATTACTAAAATATGGGAAGTAAGAACCAAGGCTGAAGAGGAGAAAAGAAGGTGGCAACTGCCACAAGTATCTGGAACTACCTGACTGGAGTCAAGTAGATAAAGAGATGTAATCTAGAAGATGAAAGGAGTACAAACTGTCCTACTGCCCATGTTTGCCTGTGCAATTTACCCATTTTAGGAACCTTTCCGAATACTGGGCACGGGCACATTGCTCCAGAGGACAGCCCAGAGCTCCTCATGTAGGCTCTGCTTTGAAGCCCTCCTAGAGGAAGCTCTCTTGCCACAATGAGGACAGAGAAGCTTGCAAAGATTCATTGTCCAGACTTCTACAAAACACCCCAAGGCAAGTGGTGCAAGCGCCTTCCAGAAGTTCTAAACAGTCACAACAGAAGACTTTGAATCATCTGGGGAGAAACAGGATGGAACAACACAGTTGAATTTAAGTGCAAGCTGATGTGATAGATAATACAAGTTTTGTGATGAGAATGTATCTGGTGTTACAAAAACTGCTTCCTTGCTTCTCCCAAAGGACAATCTGTACTCCAAAGTCTTTCTGTTCTAAGAGGAATATCAGAACAATGGAATATAAGTGCAAATGCAGGCAGGAACAATGCATCATGAAAATGGGAATGCTTGGGGAATTGTTTTTTATGCCTTCACACATAGAATGCATTATTACTTGTGTGGACATTTCTCAACAGCAACACCATCTCATCACTCATTAGAATGCATTTCTATTTCAGAAAGTTAGAAAGGATATTCGGGGCTGGCAGACACTAAGCCATGGCATGTCACATTTAGCTGCTAACTGTAGTGTTACCAATATTTTTATTCCAATACAACTTTCTTAAAAAAACAGCCTTTATCATAAATACATTCTCTCTCTTCATCTTTATTAAGTGTAATCTTTGTGTGTCAACAAACAACAATACATTTTCCTTGTTTAATTTTTCACAAGGGTGATCAATTCATAGTGTCGGCAGGAAAGTTATAATACACAAAAAGAGCTTCAAAATGCATTCTAAATCTTAAATCCTTCCTTAGATTTAATAATCACCCAGCTGGCTGCACTTCAGAAAGCAATGCTTCAATGGGAAGATTAATGAACAGTTGGTCTGCTGTTTAATCCCTCTAGATCTTAGCATGCAGAATGCAAACTTTTACAAGTTGGACTATTTTTATGCATTCCAATTATATGTCAAGGCCCAAATAGCTTTAATGGTAACTTTGAGGTTTATTAGTCATAGTTTACTCTCTCTTTAGAGTACTTAAGTTTTGGAAAATATTAATTCACTATACTCCAACATTCTCTAGACCATTTTAAAGATCACTGTTCAAGATATCATCTTACTTCAGAAACACCTTTGATTTCTTCTTTATTTATTTATAAATAATTTTACACAATCATCAACTATTTTGCCTTGCTAGTAGTTTTCTATGGCAAAGATTTAACTTTATTTTATTTTGTGTTTTAAATTTAACTTAAGACACAAAAAGTAAGTTTTTCTCTACAGCAACACCAGCCACATATTGCCTCTACCTCTAACAGAACAACTGCTGCAGATATTGCTCTACCTCTAACAGGAACCTGTCAAGTTCCTGCTCCTCCTGACCTCCATACTGCTCAGGTTATTCCTGAAGTCCAAAGGAATGGTAAGGTGAGGTAAGAAAATTTGCACCCAGCCTGGGACGATGGGGAAGACATTGTCCATATGCCTTTCTCCTCCTTCCTCAGCACTTCCACAAACATGCATTTCTCTCCTGGGCTTCCAAGGGAGGTGCTGATAATAGCAGAACAATCTATGAAACTTCGTTTGCAATTAATGGGGCAGTCTGCAATTATTACAATCAGAGGAACCTCTTGCCTAGAGGTAACCACGGCTGTGTACCAAGGGACAAACTCTAGTTATCTACCCAGTGTAATTCAAGATCCTACAGAGCTTTGTTACACGGTTACACATAGAACGGGGGGGGGGGGGGGGGGGGGGGGGGGGGGGGGGGGGAATTCTTCACAGAGCTCTTACAATTGAGGGCCTCTCCCAAAAAAAAACCCAAAGTCCTGAACTTTTTTGCTTCAAAGCTCCCAGCAACAAGTACAGTGTGGAGAATTCAAGATGGTAAAAGAAATTAAAAAAACAATACCACTATGATGTTGAAAAGTTCTCCATCTCCAGTGTGTGTCCAGTCTGTTTCAAATTCACCCCAAAAGGACTTCACTTCTTTCTCTTTTCTCCAATTATAGGATCCAGTTTCAATAAACCAGAAATGTACAAGAAAGTATGCTTATTTTTAAGCTTTGTCTCTTAAATGACAGTAGCACCTATATTCCAAAATGTTTTCAAGCTAAGCCAGTCAAGAGCTTTGGCAAGAAATGCAAATGGTTCGCAAGTCAAATGTAATAAGCAAGCAAACATTACCCTCCTGCTGGAAAACCAGCTCTACTTACACCAAGATAAAGCTTAAGTTATTTGGTTATTGTGACTAGCCTATTAGTCAACATCATAGTGCACTTTTAATGCCCAGAGAGAAGACCACACATCTCTTGCCACCCATAGGGCCAAAACCTGAACACTGCAAAGCCAAAGTCTAATTGTAAATTCTTCTAAATTTAGTCTTTGAGTGGAATGACAGTACAATCTCTAGTCATAATTCCACTAATGCCTAAGATTTTTCATTTTTATTACAGCTTCTTTTAGACTATTCTCAAAACATATTTCCCACTTATCTAAGCAGCAGACTTACACTGATCTAAGTAGTTTTTATAAAAAAGGAACTCAATTTTGCATCAGGCTATTTGGAAACATTTGCACTATTCATCTGCCAACTTCTGAAACATATTACTCATACCAAGAGCCTTCTGTCATCTTCTAACACAGATTTTCTAATTTGATGGTCCGAAGAGCCCAGAATAATCCCTAAAGGTTTTTTATTTTAATCATAAATTTTATGACAGCCAGAAACAACCTCCTTATCATGGCCACTTCTACAAATGATTGCACCTTTCAACATACTTATTATTACTGACAGGTTAATTTACTGTAGAATTTGCATATTTATCATGATCACTGTTTAAGTACTGAAAAAAATCTGTTACAATAGAAGCAGAAAGCGTGTACTTAGAGTTTGTATTGAGGTGTCATTTCAGAATTCATGGCTCTATTCAGTGAAATTCAGATTATTTCACCCTCACACTAAGAATTTAACCCATAAAACACGAAACAGGCAAAAGGCTAGAGAATTTGAACATGTAAGGGGCAAAGATTAAGAAAAGGAAAAAAACTCTAACAAGAAACACTATTGGAAGGTCAGTCTAATACTTGCTGCAGCCACAAAGTCAGTACGGATCTGCCCAACAAGACCAAAAAAGTGAACTCTACTTTCAAGTCAAGGAGAAAAGGGTTTTTAGAAGACTGCCAGATTTGAACCACAAAGCTTGGCACAGTGGAGCAAAGCTGTGCAGCAGCTCTGCCACATCCCAGAGCACGTGCTCTGGAGCAGCCACAGCTAGGAAGATGCTCACACCTACGGAAGCTACAGCAAACACCAGAATGCTGCCTTGGCATCACCTGCAGCTGCCCTCTTTCACGCCCATCCCATTGGTTTTGGCAGGCACTGCTTCACGTGCTGACAGAGCCAAGCTCAACATCTCAAGTTGTTATACGTTTTGGCAGGCTGCATTTGAAATCTGCCTGCATTAAATTATACCAAAAACTCTGGAGCTTCCAGGCACACAGCAAAGTTCAGCTTCAGCCGTGCAATACGGAAGCAATTAGAGATGCAATGTCATCAAGTAAGAAACTGGCAGTGGAATCATCATTGAGGCAGGTTGATAAACACATTGTCAAAAGGCAGGAAAACTTCACTGTCATGCACAAGCTTTGATCTTTTGGGATGCAAAGAATGACTGACATCAAGAATGAAAAAACGCCAAGCTAAGCAGCCACTTCTAGATTTGAAAAAGCCTAAATTAAATCTTCAGAAAAGGCAGTTATGTCTCAATACCAGCAACAGAAACAGATTTACACTGAAATTTAACCAGATTTTAGCTTTACTTCAAATAAAGGTTCATGCTAGCTATTTCTCAGTACTTAATTAAAAGCACGATGCTACCTTTTTAACCCTTAATTTTCCTCTCTATAGCCTGTAAGACTGGGAATGCTTCCTGCTGGAATCTTTCTAGGAGATATCCAAGAAGATTCATCTTCCACTCCATGTGTAGCAGCCAGTGAAACATGGCCCAGGCTCCTTTCTCATGGCTACCCACACATACTCAGCACTAACACTAAACTGAGCAAAGGTGTTAAACTGGACACACTGTTTTCTTCATCAAAAGAACCCTCCCTCCACTGTTTTCTTCATCAGAAACACTGTTTATGAACAGCACCCATTTTTCTACCTTATGCCCACTGAGTTAATGGGCAAGGAAGTCAAAATGTGAGGGGAAAAAAGGTGGTGCCATACATACATATGGCATGGCTCCAGCCCAAAAGTAACTTAGGAACCCTAATTTGCTTGCACTTTCTAGATATTATGCTTCATTTCATTTAGTGGCTATTGGTTGTTTTAGTTCTAGAGTGAACCTCAGGCTGGACTTCCATTCTGTAGCTTTATTTAAAGCAGACAAAACCTGAAGGATTGGAGACAACCTCAAAACAATCCATAATACCACAGAGACTTTATACAAATGCAATATAAACAACATGAACTTCTGACTACAACACAGTCATAGAGATCAATGTTATCCATCTAAAACCCACTGGAACTATTATTGACTTCCTCATCTTTTTAGGTAACATCTTCTGATATTTCAGTTGGGATCAGAAGACAATAGTTCAGTTTTTCTCATTTTATCTAGTTGACAACTCTGGGGACAGTGCCAGAAAAAAGTTACGTTTTCTGATTTGTGCAAAATAGGACTAGAAAAGAAATGTACCACAGATGTGTACCCCAACCACACAGAGGTGGCTTCTCTCCTGATTTATCCTATTTTATTCCTGCAGGTGTTTAATTGGGTGCACTTCACTTTGCGTCTTTATGTAACAATTATGAGCCACACACTATATGAAGAAAATACTATTAAAGCTTCTTCATCTGTCACAACAGAATCGTGATTATCTATATCTAAAAGTGAAAAAGAATAGAGAGGGCTTGGAGGGGGTCATCATCTTATATCAAAAAAGAAAATTGCTATCTGTGTACAAAGTTTTAATCTTCTACAGAATGCTGGAAAAAAGGTGAAGAGGCGTTGTCAAACTATTTTCCATATTACCATTAAAGTTCTTTTGTTGATGAAATTTGAATTTTTCTGCATGCATTAATACCAGCTCTGTCACCTAAATAGTGACATCTAACAAGGTCAATAATATCGTCATTCAATTCCCCCGGCAAATTATTAAAATGCTAGGAAAAAGAAGTAGTCTTGAGCAAAAATGCTTATGACAATCAGAGACTGGCAGCCACCCAAAGACAGCCAACACCTCCCGCCCAAATTTCTCATCAAGTGTTCAGAGGCTATCTGGCACCTGACTCAAATCTGCTGATTATCCCAATTCCATGACTCAGTCATATAAATCAAGGAGCTGATCCAGCTGAAAATTAACAAAAAATGGGTAACTGAAACAACCTGCTCTATCTCTCTATGAATTTACAAACCTGGCTCACAGCTTGGTTATGCAGTGGGGACAGTGAGAGGGGGGGAAAGAAATCCTCCCACCACAGTTTTCACTACGGTCTACTTAAATGAATTCTCAAACCACTGTATTTGAAAGAATTTACATACACATCCTAAAAACCATTTCACTCTTTCCATTTATTTAAAGCATCAATTATTTAAGTAGTTGTGGCATACAGACATCAGAAGCCCTTTATAATGCAAGGAGCTGTGAAAACTCAGGGACAGACCTCAGAAGAACCCTGCAGCTCTGCTGGTAGGAATTTACCATGGAGCGGAAATTCCAGGCCTAGGTGCCTCCACATGCTAAAAGCATTGTACCAGAAGGTTTGGCACAACATTACAGGGCTCACAGATGTCTAAACACAGACAAAAGAGATGGTATCTAAAGATCTTATTTTTTTCCAGAGCTCCACTGTCAAGCATCAAGCTGGCTGACCTAACTTGCCTCAAAGTCCTGGAGAGAAATGGTCAAATAATTTAACTGAGACATGGGCAAGAAGCCACTTCCTTCACAGTGAGAGGTGACAGAGGTAGGGAGAATGAAAACTACACCTCCTGTTCTCTAAAGAACAAATTCTCCATCAATGAGGAGACTGACTTTCCTCAGTCCAGGGGCCTTCTCCATCTTCCTAATACAGCTGAGACATAGGAAGCTGGCACTCAGGATTCATGTTAATTACAACATTCACCTGGGAGGAAGCAGTCTTTATTCTTAGTTCCTCCTCTAAGGCATGGTAATCTGTTTTAACCAGCAACAAATTAATTTAAAATACATAAACACGAGCTTGAACAAATCACTGGAGAGAAGCCTCAAAGAAGATAAAATGCCAACAGAGTAGACAGAAAAATAGATAAAAGATCTGGAGAAGCTATTTCTATTGTAGTTCCTAAAGTCCGAAACTGCTCACAAGCCTAACATGACCTTGTTTACATCTTTAGAAAACAAATATTTAACCTTCTGAGCAAGGCATCTGACTCAGTTACCATATGTGAAGTCTGATAAGGGAAATTTAGCTTATATTTAACTAATATATCAAGGCTGTAGCTATCCTGATCTTAAAGATTCCAAGCAACCATCTCATATGAAGGTCTACCCAAAGAGGTAATGACTGTCATATTAATTACTGGGATAGTATTTTTTCCTTGTGATAACAAGACATAGCTAAAATTGTGTCTCCTTTTGCCAGACTGAAGCTAGTTTAATAGAAGTTGTAGGTATAAGTTAGAAAAGATGCTGAGTAACACCCTTGTCATTTTAATGTATATAACTTTTTTTTTTCTTTAATGAACTACAAGAAGTGCTGAATTGGAGGCAGAGAGCATGCATCTTTGTCTTGGTAACTACAGAATTTCTTTTCTCCGCTACCCCCTATGAATATTCTCTTATCAATCTCCTACATTGAATATATTATTTGTTATACTGACTGCTTCCAATTACAGATGTTTTATACTCAGTTTAATTGCAGGCTCTCCTTCTTTGTGGATATGGTTGCTTTTACCCAACACATTTGCAACTACAGTTTGTAGGCAATCAACTCTTATTAAACTGCTCCTAATTTTCCACATCCATTTTCCCCCTCCCACCCAGTGAATCCTTACAGTTTCTTAAGCTTCAGGAACTTTAGCAATTTTTCTGTGCTTCAGAAACTTTGAGAGTAGTTGCATTTAGTCCAGCAGCCTTGCTAAAGAGTCTTTATAATCTGCACTCTGGTTTACAAATAAGTAAAAAATATATGCACATAAATATACAAATATACATGCACACATATGATGTTCTTTTCTATTCTTTTATTTCTGCTATATCCTTTTCTGGAGATGGAACAAAGACAGCAGTTGAAGTCATTACAAATCATTACAGTTTGATATCCTGGAGTGCATTGGGAAGAGTGTGGCCAGCAGGCTGAAGGAGGTGATCCTGCCCCTCTACTCAGCCCCAGTGAGGCCACACCTGCAGGGCTGGCTCCAGTTCTGGGCTCCTCAGCGCAGGGAAGACAAGGAACCACCAGAGCAGGTCCTGCAGAGGCCACAAAGGTGATCTGGGCACTGGAGCATCCCTCTTGTGAGGAAAGACTTGTGGGAGCAGGGCTTGTTCAGTCTTTTCACCAGTGCCCAGTGACACGAGGAGCAAAGGCCATGAACTAAAACACAAGTTCCACCTCAACACAAGACTTCACACCGTGGATAGCACAGCACTGGAACAGGCTGCTTAGGAAGGTCACGGATCCAAAATCCACTGTACAGGATTCTCTGTCACCTGCTATGATGGGCTCTACCTTGGCAGGAGGTTTGGACTAGATGATCTCCAGAGGTCCCTTCCAACCCTGACTGCTCTGTGATCCATGCAGAATAATTATGGGTTTGTTTTCTTTCGTGAGTAGTCTTCCTTCTGCACAGTTATCACTTGCTCTCTACAGATCACAGTTGTGGTTCCTGCCATCTGAAAATCTGCTGCACCTGAAGATATCTGCCCCCTTCAAATGAGAGCCATTTGTACAACTACTAACTTGGATTATTGGAAACTATTTTCTGCTTTTAATATATGTGCTCTGCTTAACTGACATTTCTTTAAATTGCTTTTTCCTATTTATTGGGGCTTTTTGCAGACTTTTTTCCTATTTTTTCTAAGATAGGATATTATGATTTCATTTACAAACAATGCCTTATTTTGAAGTTATTGCTTTCTCCTATAGTTGGCTTTTAAAAATCTGGTACAATCTTTTTCCAATTTCCATCAGCCCAGTCCATTTCTGGCTTAGATAATGCCCATCTTTTTCATACAGCCCTCTGGCTGTCTAAACTTTAGCTAGTTCTTAACAAACCTCCTCCTCCTCACAACATTTTCCTCAAGAACATACTGAAATGCTCCCAGCACAAGGCACAGGGCCAGCTAAAGAGGCAGGATGAGCTCCAGAATGCTGCCATGGAAATTCTACTCTTTAAGTCCTATTTTTACATGACCCAAAAGATATTCCTTAGAAGTCCTATATGAAAAATCATTGCAAGAAGCCCTAAAAAGATCTGATGGTATTTTACAACCAGCTACATGAAATCTCCAGTCAAAGCTACCTAAAAATAATTTTTTCCTTAACTTTCCCATCCTTACAACAGAAATTAAGAAACAAGTTTCTCCCACTCTCAAACATAAATCAGCAGACAGCATGATTTCTTCTCTTCTACCTCTGAAGCCAATTTCTTATCTTTAAGACTGTTGCTTTCATCATGGCCACAAGACATACATGATTAGAACTATTTTAACATAATTAACACTTTTTTATTTTAGGGTATTTGAGGTAGATGTTTTGGCACGCAAGGCTATTTGCTTTTTACATGTTTTCTTTGAGGCTGGATACATCCTTTCCTTCTCTACACTTGGTTATCCTGTTTGCCAGTGGGTGCAATACAGTCCACACCGAATCACCAAAGTTTCTCTCCCAGAGTGTGGCTCAGGATGCTGCGGGCAGACAGAGGAGCCCTGGGAAGCAGCAGTGGGTGCCTTGCCCATGGCTGCACTCTCAGACCAGCTCTGGAGCTCACAGCCCAGCCAGCAGCACACACAAGGTCAGCACTCCTGCCCGTCAGGCCCCATGCAGGTGAACAGTGCAGCCATCCAGCATGGCATGGAGATGCAGAAATAGGACAGCTGGAGCTCCCAGAGAAGAAAACCAGAACAAGGAACAAGATTTTTTGTTGCTCTGGCCATGGCTGTAGCAGTCAGGCAGTGTGCTGCAGAAGCACAGCCATGGAATCAAACAAGTGGCAAAACCAACAAGCTCAGCTTAAACTTATTTCTGAGGCCTCCTGACAGACTGCTCCATTTGCCCCCCTGAATGATAATTTTTTAATGTAGCTTTAGTGTCTCCAGTACTCAAATGCTGTAACAATAATTTTCCTCTGCTGTAACCAATTTGTTTTCCTGCCTTTAGCTTTCAGCTTTCCTAATAAGCTGTCAATTAGTTATGCAAATTTGAAAAACAAACATTCAGCTCTGCTTATGGCAACCTCTTGCTCGTTGCCATCCAAGTTCACTGGGTCTGTGTTGCAGATGATGAATTTGATTATCAAGCGCAGCCCCCACAGAAAGCAAGGCAGCACCAGCAGTTTATTTTTTAACTACAGACTTCTATGCTAGAACTATAAATAACAGTGTGCACTTTTTGGTGGTATTAGAAAGATATTAGCTATTGGAGAGCATCCAAAGGACAGCAATGAAGATGGCGAAGGGCCTTGCAAGGAAGCCATATGAGAATCAGCTGAGGTCACTTCTGTTCAGCCTGAAGAAGAGGAAAATGAGGGGAGACCTCACTGCAGTTTTAACTTCTTCATGAGGGAAAGAGGAGGGGCAGGCATTGATCTCTTCTCTGGGGTGACCAGTGACAGAACCCAAGGGAACAGCCTGAAGCTGTCAGGGAGGTTTAGTTTGGACATTAGGAAAAGGTTCCTCACCCAGAGGGTGTTTGGGCACTGAACAGGCTCCCCAGGGCAGCGGTCACAGCACCAGCCTCACAGAGCTCAAGAAACATTGGGGCAATGCTCTCAGTCACCGGGTGTGAGCCCTGGGAATGGTGCTGTGCAGGGCAGGAGTTGGATTGGATGATCCTTGTGGGTGCCTTCCAGCTCAGGATATTTTATGCACATAGAATTCCCAGCAAGTTTTGGTCTATTACTCACCTTTCATCTGAACAGATAGCCACTGGAAAAATCTTTTTTAAATCCTGCTTCATAAAACACCATGTCTCCTTACTTTTCAGGAACTCCAAACAAATTTCAATCAACTTCAATGCAAGGCAGAAAGCTGGTTCTTGGGCTTGGACTGGACACGTTGAAACTGGGCACAGATGTAACAAATTGAGGAGTATTTCTAATTTAAACAGACCTGTCAATCCAAATGTGAGCAGCAGAACCTTTGCATTTCTACAAAATGTAGCCTGATATGCTGCTCTAGTCCAGATTAAATAAATTTCTGAAGGCTGTAATGTGATGAGTCCCTTGCTGAAGCTCTATTAATTAGCTAAATGTGTGTTGAATTTTAAATGTAAACAGCCTTCTTTGTAGTTGTTTTTCAGGACTGCATTTTATTTCACTAATGGGTCATGCTTAGGACATTTGTCTGACCCATGATTAGGCTGACAGGCTGGATCTCATCACACAGCAACATGTGAATTACAAGCACCAAGTACATTTTACAGAAATCACCTTTAGAAGTGCAATTTTGTGACTTTTTCTTACTTCCATTTTAAGCTGCTGTATATTCCAGACCCACTGCACCTACCTTCACCACAAAGCTTTCTCAGTTAATGAACAAAGTAAAGAGAAACCCCCCCAAAAATCCAACACACCTCTGCACACACACTCTCGCCCCTTACCTTAGTTATCTAGGTTAGCAATTTTGTACTCATTCTGAATCTCTGAACTGCAGCAGGCTTATGTCTCCAGTTGATTTCAATCAGAACAGCAACTGTTTCATGATCACAGATTTGAAAAATTTAAGGCAAACAAATAAATGTTTTAAAGAATCAAGAAAGACTGAGCTAAATGCTTCCATTAGTTCAAACAGTCTAATAAATATTATTCAGTATCTGCACTGGTAGCCAGCAAAAGAATTCTGGACACTGGACTCCTGGGCATTTCCTCAAACAAAGCAATGAACCTGAACACACAGCTGGTACAGGAGATCTTTCTGCTACCCTGCTCTATGCAGAGAACAAGGAGATAACGATGTAGCAGGGCTGCTTTAGCATGAGTATCAAGGGTCTTTTGGTGCTGTGAAGGTAAAACTCCAACTCAGAGACTGTCATTACACTAGCTGTAACAATACTTTGACAGGGAAAATAGACGCCCTTTGCAAATCACCAACTCCTGTGTCAAAGTCAGTTTAGTGGAAAGTCTTTAACAAAAGCTGCTAACATGTTCACACTGCTGTTTTACCATAACCTTTTCTGACAGTTCAACAGCATGACCTTAACATTCATTAACATCTCTTCTAACTTAGGCTAACAAGCAAATTAAGACCATCGCCAAAAATTAAATTTGCAGACTGCAATAAGGAACATTTTCTACACTGTTAACCTCAGTACTTTTAAGAGCTTTCAGTAAAAAAGGCATTCCCCCCTCTCTAAACAAACAGTAATAAAAAGGACATCTTATTACTGTGTGCACTGCACACAGCTTTCAGTCCATGCCTGCTCGTGTTTTGCAAACTCCCCTGCCACCAGTATTCACTATTATTTTTTCAAAGAATGAGGTCTGGGTTCGCAGACACGCACAGGGCTTACCTACTTCTAAAAAAAAAGTCTCATAGTCTCATTCCTTGACTAGTTCAGTTATTCTAGTCCCTGTACCACACGCTATTTACCTACACATTTTTTCAGTCTTTCAGGATAACTTATTCAACTTTTTTATGATTAAACATGAACATTTTAGAAGCAGCATTTGCCTCCTGTGTCACTTTAGGAAAAGACAGACACACCTTTCCTTTCAGTAGACAAATTCAAGTTTAAAGAAATAATTACTGTGAAGTCTACAGCCCCTGCAAGTCTTCATACTTAAGTCAGGAGAAATTACTCTGCATATTCAGATCAAGAGCCATAAAACAATGCTAAGCCTGAAGACACCATAGTGATCATTGGGATTCTGTAGTGATGCACTGTGGCAGGACGTTCCTTCTCCCTTCCCTTCTCTACTGACATATTCAGCTGTTGTATATGGATGAGATAACCTGACAGGGGGTTATCTCTGGGACCCCCAGGTGAGAATAAATAGCTTGGTCTGGAGAGCAGATGTAGACAGAAAGAAAATTTAAATATCATTGACTGAAAGTCACTGCTTTACAATATAAAAGCTACACAAATTATCAGAGACAGAACCCTCCCACACACTCCCTGGAAATGTGCAGGGCTTTTCCCACCAAGTTTGGATGCACATTCCCGGATACTTATCTGAAAATTGAGAGGAAGGATCATCTGTATCTCCAATCAGCAACTGGATGGTAAGATACACAGAATCCTAATCTGTACACATTCTTTGCTAGCTGTAATACAAGTACCTCAATCATGCTGTATTGTTTGTCTACTAGCAGTGTGTGTTTGTCCTGTGCAGTAAGTCATCTGTTAAAGTCTTATGTCTGTTAAATTTGTGTATCAAATGAATAATTCATTTTGTATTAGAGCTAGTTCACCATTATTAAGAACTTGCAACAAGAGGGGGTTTTGGGGTGCTGGCTGCCTCAGTAGTTATTGTCTACTGCCAGAGGCCTGTGGAAAGACAAAAACTTGTTTAAAACGCCCCTTTCCATTCATAGCATACACACAGTTATTCTCAGAGTTAATGGCAGAACAGAAATCTGCATTTCACAAGCTAAATTATCTTCCCCTCCAACTGCTTGGAAATTTCTCAGTGACTCCTGTTCAAGGAGGCCTTATCTTTGTTCCACAGGCGGTCTTAAAATAGTTATAGCATCTCTCACATGTAAATTTTTCTTTTCTTGCTGCCATTTTTGGTTATAGAAGTCTGACCTCTTCATCATCAAACTGTCTTATAATGCTGGCAGACAACTCAGTCCCCATGGGCCTACAGAATGCAGTCAGATGCAACCTGCACACCTGCTAGGTCATGATGATCAGGCTGGCACATGGGAGGGATGCAGCCCACCTGCAGTGCGCAGACCCATCTCTGTAAAACTGCCAAGGAAACAAAAGCTGCATACTCCATTTGGGTTCATTATCAAATGTACAAGTGCTGCAAGAGTTCCATTGTCATTATACGGCAAAGGTTCCATATTGCTAGAGTTTCATACCTCCTTGATGTTTCTTGTAGGCCGCTCCTCTAGGCACTGACTCTTCCTTGTCCTCACAGCGGCCAACTGACTCCAGCTTCCCTCAGCAAACCAACCCACTCTTTTATAACACTCTCATTATTGGCTACAGCTGTGCCCTGTTAAAGTCAGGCCTGTTCCCAATCTCTAATAATTGGCTCAGCTGCAACTCCTTAATGGGGTAAGATTACTTTCTATACTACCTTTATTTTCTTATATTGTATCCCCCTACATAGAAGAGCTTCCTTGCTCAGTATCAGAAACAAGGCATATTTCCAGGAGAATACTTTTCAAGTAGATCATGGGGTGACATCTCAACTTTTGTTTCAGAGGTGTCCAAAAAAAGGACTTTGGCATCCATACATATCTGGGTCCATGGCCACTTCCATGAGTCCTGTATGTTTAAAGCTCACTCCTCAAACAGTGAGAAACTTGCTACTCATATGAGGGTTATGGTCTTTTATTTCTCTTGGTCTTTCATTCATCTTCTCTTCAGGGCCTGTTATTGGTGTGGACTTGGACCTATCCTTCCTTTCAATCTTAGCTTTGAAATTCAACACCAGTGCTGAACACAATGAACTATAAGGATATTTTACAGTAGCATAATGGCTGCATCAGGAGAACCCAAGTAGGGAAGAAGGACATTTTACCTCTTCCTTTCTGATCAGTTCACCATCAGCAGAAATTGACTATCTGAAGCAGGACTCACTGCTGGTTGGATTAGAAAAGTGGTAAATCTCTTTCATGTGGAAGGATGAAAGCCTTAGCTTACTTCCCAGTGAGCCTTGATGGTTGTGCTCAAGAGGGAAAAAGAGCTAAAAGCATAACAGTGAGCTGCACTGCCATGGTGAGGCTGTGGATTCCCAGCACACTTTGAGACACACTCCTTCTTCTTCCCCTCTGAGCCCCTTGCCAGAATTAAGGCACAGAAGACTCATCAGCTCAAAGCATGCAGTGAAACAGAAGAAGATAAATGGAATTTTGTTCCCTTGTTTCATTTTCTCAATTGTATTTGCAGCATATCTGAAGCACAGTCAGAAGGCTGAGAGCTGGAATCAGGCAACAGAGATCATTTACAATTAATCACTGATTACTGCTGTAAGTCTCAGGTCAGAATTGGTGTTTCAAAAGAACTTTTTTCTCCAGTTACACAACTTATATCAGTTACTGGAGTCCCAAGGACCAGCTTACTTGTCTTTCCACAATTGAACATCTGTAAAATTTTTAGGACAGTATGCCACTGTCAGAAGAAATGTCTGTATTTTAAGATTACTTCTGTAAGTCTATTATTCCCTCCAAACACAAGCATAGAAAGAATGATCAGACAGCAACTAAAACCACCTTTACTACATGGGAGGAATTGATTGTGGAGGGAGGTAAGACAACAGGACTTCTAAAACATCACCCATATGTCTTCCCAAAACCAAACTTCTGAGAAATGAGAAAAGGTAACATTTTAACAACTGATGCAAGGCTCATTTTTCAGACACAGAAGTGCCTGCAAGGAATACAAATACAGTAACCACAAGCTCCTCCTGCTGTTGAAAGACAAAACTGGAGACCTGGTTAATTGCTTTATGCTGTTAACAGTGATGGAAATGTGGACAGGCAGATCATCTTCCTGAGCCCTGGTGACTAGAATTGAAGAAGACTTTCCTGGAAATCCTTGCATGAGCCTCCCCTGCCCTGGTAGTTTCTCATCAGGAATCTCCTTTGATTTGGCACTATCTGACAAAGGATTCTGAGTATCTTGAATTTTGATCTGACACAATATTGCCACTTGAATGTTACTAAGTTTGGGAAACTTGCTCGTTGCCTTTTTTTAAAATCAAGTTTTTTTAAATGATTTGGCTGTTTTGTTTTGGGTTTTTTTTTCATAGCTTTCTGCTAAGTTTTATTGAGCTAAAAATGATCAAAAGCCAAGAAAAAAAAAAGGTAACTTGCTTTCCATGATGAAAGATTCAACTTTAAAATTACAAAATTACTTACCTGAAGGCAAAAATTAAGGATATTTTCTAATCGGCAGTTTTATCTCAAATAAAAGACTTCTGCACTACTGCCCTGGAGGAAGGTATAAGAGATGACAAGAGAGAGTAAAGCCAAAGAGGTTTCAGTGGGCATTTCAGTACTACTGATTACACTGCATGTGTCACAGCTCATTACAACACTGCAAAAACCAGTACAGAACTAGACACTTAGATCTGCTTTGTTTCCTTTTGCAACCATGTAATTTCACTACTTATAGAGGAAACACTCTCAAAAGCATTAAAAACTGAATTGCATTCAGAGGCAACCAGCAAAATTGTGAAGGGGCAGTATTTGGATACTGACTCCTGTAATTTGTCCAGATTTCTACCACAGCATTCCAGATTGTCTGGACATAAACAAACCAAGGAAAATAAATAAACCAAAAGAAAAAGAAATAAACAAGCAGTAATTTAATAGATAAACTGACAAAGGTGTACTCTTTTTATTGTTCACGTTCAAAGAAAGATTACAGAAGACTTGCAAGTGAATAGACTCAAAAAAGGGAGATACGTGTTTGTGACTAATCTTATGCTGATCAGGGATAAAGATTTGAGAAAAGTTTGGATTTCCTTGAAATTGAAAATTCATCTCTGATTAACATACTTCTTAGACTTGGAAGGCTCTGCTGCAGGAGTACCCACATCCAAGGAGCAGAACAACATATTATTCATGAAGCATATTTTTTCACAGAAAATTACAGAGAAACAAACACATGGAAACAAAGGATGCCTGCTGCTCTCAAAGGAAAACCTTCCTTGTTAACGAAAAGTACACCAAGAACAGAAAACTTAAATAAAACAAAAATATCAAGGTCTCATCCCCAGGAGATTATTCATTTTCTCATTCTGGTTGCCAACCAGCATGCTGGCATTCAAGCTGAGGGGAAAGGCTGAAAGTAAAATGATGCTCCTAAGTTCCAAGCACCCAGTTGCAGCTTTCTGGTTGGACAGTGCTGCGCCAGTAGCACAGTGAGCATCTTCACAGTTACCCTGGCATCAGTTCTTCAGGTATCAGGAAGCACAGAGATGTCCAGAGAAATCAAGTCATGTGCACATCTAGGACCATATGGATCTAAGTACAGATGCAGAACTGCATCTTTTGACTATTTCAAAAGGGGAAAAAAAACCCAACCAAACAACCAGCAGCATGGTCTTTAATAATCTTGCCAATCACTGCAATTGTGCAAGCAGGCAGGCTGTGTGGGACTCCGCTCTGGATGCTGGAGCACATCTCTGTGACCACATGCTGGCAAGCACACAGACAGCAGCCAGCTCTGACAAGCTGAGGTACAGACAGGGTAGCTCAGGGACCAGCTGCCCTAAACACGTGCTCACCTGCAGACATATTCTTCTTCCTTTACATTATTCTTAAAATTTGAATCCCTTCTGATCACCCACTTCTGTAAGGACCATCACTACCTGGGTGAGAGGAATTGCAGAGTAAAATATAAAGCAGTACAAAGTATCAGAACCACACCAGGATTTGGGGCTGTGTTTACAAGCCAGAGAAATAAGAAAGGTCCAAAGAGGGACCATAATAAATGCCTGATATAAAATGATATACCACAGATTAAGAATATGTAATTTGCTCAGTATTTTTGTTTTGCTTAAGGAGGCATAAGACAGACACATTTATATAAAATGATAATTCAGTAAAAGAAGGGATTGTACACTTCACATTAAAAACAAAGCAAGCTAAGCAATGACCTTAAATTAATGCAATGACTTTAAGTTAATAGGAAAATCTGAATGAGGAAATTAGGAGAAATGGTTTAATGGCAAGGCTGAGTGGAAAGAAAGTTTCCTTAATGAGGTAGTTACTGTTCACTAGCAATGCCTGAAGAAGGCATTCAGTAACTGGAACAGACTCAGTAATCTGTTTCTCCTAGCATGCTCTGTTTAAGATAATGTTGTTTCTTGTTGAGAATCTTGGGTGGATAGAAACTTTATGCCTGCATTTAACTTTGAAGAAACCTCTTGCTTGCTCAATGAGGACAGCTTTTTTAAGGTAACATGAAATAGAAAAAGCATCTCTAAAACTTAAGGAAATAAAAGCTTGAGAAGAATCTTGTTTTTCAATGTAGCTTTACAGGAATACCCCATTGTGGGAAATGTAAATCAAGCAATACTTGAAAAAAAAATTCAGAAAATATTTAGATCATCACTGTCTGTGTTCTGCCTTTACATTTCTCAGGATATAAGAATTTGTTTTTGGCTTTTGAAATTAGTATCAGAACAGATCTGAAATGGAGTTGAGAGTGATCAGTGAGAATTTAAAGCCTCACTTCTCATGTACTGATTTCTGGATTTCAGCCATACATTTGCTGACTTTTTTTATCCCTTACTTCCATGCCTTCTCTAGCTTGGTTTACATAGAGATTAAGAATTCACCATTAACAGCACTTTTGCAAGATATTACTTTTATGTTTAAAAGATTTTGCGAAGTCACACAGCTCTAAGGATTGGATGGGAAAAGCTTTCTAACACAAAGTAAAATAGTGACAGAGAGGTTCAATTAAAACATGCAAAAAACCCATTTATCCCACCATCTAGAAATCTAAGAGCAAGTAAAAAACAATATACAGAGTAAATACCAGTCCTAAAAATTCAGTCTGATGGTGCAGGAAAACAAGAGGTTTTCTTCTTTACTGTTTGTTTGTTGAATGGGTTGTTTTGGGTGTTTGGTTGATTGGTTTGGTTTGGTTTGGATTGGGGGTTTTTTGTGGGGGTTTTGTTTTTTTGTTTTTTGGGGGTATTTTTTGTGTGTGTTTAAGCTTGAGAAATCAATCAGACAGTAGTTTTTTGCAATTCAGTGAAATGATTGATTAGATGAATATAGCAATTTTGTGCAGTGGATTGCTAATCAAAACTTGAAGCCTAAAGAAATTACACGAGAAAATTCTAGAACCTAAAGAGTCATGACACAGAGAGACCCTGCTTGGACTAACTTTGGCTTACATAAGCATCTTATAAGAATTTTCAATTGTATTGAGATACTTCAAGTGTACTATAAAGGTGAAACTACACACCTCTCTCTGGTCACAGAGAGAGATAGAAATTCAGTCATGGCTGAATTTCTGTTTAACTGCTAAATGGAGAAAAAAAGTTTCCTGTTGTTCCACAGTGACTTGGAGATTCCCTGAGATACTGTTGAATGGAATCATGACACACAGATATCACGATAAAAAGACACAAAAGAAAATTCAATGGCATTAACATAACTCCAATGAAATATTTTGTGATATTATTTCCACATCCAGAGGGCTTTAAGGGCTCTGTGCTGAGACCTGGAAAAGGTAGTAGGAAGGATAACTTAAAAATATCAAGAGTTATCACCCTTTTATGATGAAATGAAAGAAAAATTCTTCCACATAATAATTTTCAAATTTAAAAAAAACCCACAGAATAAAATGTTAGTATCTCCTGCAAGATTTTGGCAGATGGGATGTGAAACTGTCACATTTTTTGCCAGTATCAGGCTAGCTGAAAAAATCCCCACTGCTTTTAGTTGCCCAGAAGACAGCATCAACAAAAACATGTATAGTGTATGTCTCAGTGCAACATGCTGTTAATTGCAAAACCAAGGTTCAGATAAGTTTTATTTTCCTCTGAGACTGAGTAAAACAGAACTGAGATTAGGGAAAAAAACAATTAAGCAAAGCAGACCAAATTCACTGTTGTGTAACAGCGTGGGCCATTGCTGGTTTTCTAATTGGTTTGTTCAGATTAATAAACATTCAGAATTTATCTAATAAACAAGTAGCTAACATCATATAATGCTTACTACAGTAGACATACCTCACTACCAAACACTAATTGCCTCTGCAGTTTAGTGTCAGACCTACAAGGCATCCTTCTTTGCCTGGGACAACAACAGTCACCAAACCAACAAAAAACTGATACCATTACTGGAAAAATTTTTAATCTACATCCATTCCTTTCTGTCTTCCTATCAGCACATCCAAATCAAAGGACTGGTATAAGTAATGCACTAAACTCTATCCATCAACCACCTACCTAATATAAAAGTTTGAAATACAGGTCTTTTACAACCATGCTAATATGGAAACCTTACGGCATCCTCAAAGGAACAGTGATCATCCACAATGATATCAGTGTGCAGAGAGACTGGACAAGCACAGTGTCGATGGTAGCTGTGTGTTTCTGTGCAGGTGTACAGCCTCTCTGACACCACACAGGTGAGAGTGAAAAGGGGAGTTCCAGTCTGGAAACATAAAGAATAGTTACACTTAGCTATGCGTGAAGCAAGGGACTTTGTGGATTTCAGCACTGATTTACTTCCCATGCAGCAGCAACACAACAGCACTCTCAAGAGAAAGCTGCACATCACAAACCCTGCAGTTCCACTCTGTCAGGTCTCTCCTTAGTGTCAAGCGGTCCAGATCATGCAAAGCACGTTTTAATTTGTTGTATCTTATCTCCCCCTCACTTCTTTAAGGAAAATAATTAGACTGCTAACAGTGAGACAATCTCCATTACATGCCAAATTGTGGTTGGTGATCCAAAACACTGAAGGCATTAGAGCTTCTTTAGCAAAGAGGATGACCTACATAAACCTGTGTTATGCATCTTTCCTGGGGATGCCCTAAAATTTCTAAGAAGCTTTTCAAAGAACTGGCCTACACCAGTTCTAACAGCAAAAATAACAGAACCCACAGACTACTACACTGACCTCAAGTCTGACCATGTTTTCAAGCAACTGGAATGAAATTGTGGAAGTGCTAATAGGCTGCAACTACAAATGTGTTGAAAGGCATCCTCACAAGGCAAACTACAAGATTATCCTAAAGTTAATATAAAAAAATATTCTTTTGAAACAGCTTTTCCAAATGAGACTGTACAAACCATAAATCCCATGCTGGTGTAGTACTCAGATTTTTGAAGAGAACCTGAACAGAGCAAAAAGCCCATATCCTTAAATACATGTGCATGCCAATTATGACTTTTTAAAAACATGAAAGCAGACACCAGTGAATTTTCACTCTGAACCTTTTATCTTCTACACTTATTAGCTTAATGTATTTAAATAAATGGTTAATCTATTGATTCCATTCTTTTATCTCAATAATATAAAAACTGAATGTTCCAACATTTAATTACTATTTATTTTGTGTGTACTATGTTTTGATTCTAATGAATGCTTTCTGTTTCCTTTAGGTGTCATCTTCATCTCTGAAACATTCATCACGATCAACTATGCCTTTTGTTTCTATGAATAAAAATGGTGTGCCTAAAATAGTTGACAATAAAAATAAAATTGTAAAAGCATCCAAAGCACCACTTAGTCCAGAAAGCTAGTTCCTTTTTGTCATTTCATCAGTGAGATCCTTCTGCCCTCACATCCATGCAAAAAATTTTCAGATCAAGTTTTCCATAATCACAGGTAGAAATAGCATCGTGTCACTCCTTTCTCTACAGAAATGCCTCAACTTTTTCTACAGAGTAACAAATCATTTAAGGTCTTCATATAAAAAAGCTCTCATGAACACAATTCAACCTTTTCTAAGGATAAGTGCAAGGACTTGCATTAGCAGTTCAGGATTTGGTACCAAAGGAGCTTGGTAATTGCAGGACACTTGGCTCACTTCCTGCAGACAATGAAAGGTGCCACCTATGCACACTGGTATGCAGGAAGGAAAAGGCTTTCTTTTACCACTTAGAAAGCTGTTAAGGGTAGATTTGGGTTGGATGTAAGGAAGAAATTTTTATAATAAGGGTGGTTAAATACAAGGACATATTGTCCAGAGAATTTTTAGATGCCCCATTGCTGGAAGCCCTCAAAGTCAGTCAGATGGGACTTTGAGCAACTGATCTACTGAAAAATGTCCCTGCCTGTGGCAGGCATATTGGAATAGGTGATCTCTAGAGCTCCTTCCCACTCAAATCATTCTATGATTCTATGATATGGGTCCTCTTATTTTTCTTATTTTTTATTTAATTTGTTTTCTACTTTGAGTTCATTTTTGGCAGCCTGGTAATGCCAAACTAACACCTAGGTTTCTGTACACAAATCCCCTCAATTTCAGCAGAAAGTATGTTAAATATGATCTTTGTATCACAGGCAAATTGGTACAGTCAAACAAACTCTGATTTTAAATTCTCAAACACCCCACAGTACTAAGCGTTACAGATCCTGCATTTAACATTCAGATTTAAGCAGCATGAAGTAATCATGGCTTAGAACCACATATTTAAAATGGAACAGCAAGAAAAACAGGAAAAACACCAGTATGGAGTACTTCTTTAGGCAGTGTTGGAAACCTGAGAACTTGCAATCATTACAATATTGAAAACGTTTTCACAGTATTTCAAATATTCATTACAGTTCTTTGCACCCATTTTACTGATATCTAAGACTGCATACATTCAAGAATAAAGGATTAGCACTGTGAGTGTAGCCCAAGGTATATGCATCCCTATTAGAGGTAAGTATATTACAGGTGGTGAATAAACCTCCCAAGGCTCTGCCCAGCAGCATTTTCCAACCTCAGTACAAGAGCACGCAAGAATTGATGAATGGAAGGTTATCTACTATTTCACAAACAAGTTTTTAAAATACAGGGTTGAATTAAGCAAAAAAAGGATTTCATTTCATAAGTCACTTTCTCACTTAATTTTATACTTAGCAGTGTGTCCAATATAATTACTCATAAAAAATTGCCATATGATTGAATTTTTCTCTTTATCTGAAAAGCAGCACTAGCATCTGATGTTCTACTGATTAGAATCTGGCTCAATGTCTTTCTGTAATGGAATTTTCCACACACAGAAAAATAAAATCCTATGTTAATTCTGAGAGAAGGATTTCAGAAAGAGTAAACATTTCCATACCTTCTCTAAAGTGAGACTGAAGAGAAAAACAACATAATCATACTTTAATGTATACAAAAAAGAAACATGCTAAATTTCAGTGAGACTCTCAGAAAATATGGGGGGATTCTAGAGGGAGATTACACAGAATATGAAAATCACCTTTTCAGGAGAGTTAAAGAAGAATTTATGAAACTTTTCCTATGAATATGAATTTTTTTTCTACTAATTTTTTATGATAAATGAAAACTGATGCCAGATTATTCATACATAATCCTAAAAACAACAGCAGCATTGGAAAAGACATAGTGGAGGAAATAAGGCAAAAAACTTGACTGGTGTAAACTTCCCAAGTGTTCCAACACAGGAGCAGGACTTAGAGCCAGTGAAATTAATGCTGAAATTCATATTTCTTTATTTAGCAAAAAAATTGCTCTTTCTGCAAATATTTATAAAAAAGTAAATCAAAGACTTAGCAATAGTAAGTTCCTAAATCCTTGGAGCTTTTTCTTAAGATTCTTAACAGGACACAGTCTGAACAAACTCATTAATGACAGATTAGAGTGAAAACACCTGCAACTACTGATACAGAATTTATGTCACATCCCCAAAGCAGACCTTCTCTTTCACATTCAAACTTAAAGCAGAAAATCAACTACAGTAATGAATATACTCTGGATTTGCAAACAATATTACAATAACACTCAAACCATGCCTACTGCATAGGATTAAAGGCAAGTTAATAATTTTCAGAATAAAATAATTACTGGGCAGACCACATATTTCTTTCCTGCCTTATCAGGTAAAATTAAACTGTAGGTGAGCAACTGAAGTATAAGGAAATTAACACAGAAGTTTGTAAGATGCCATATGCCAGAAACAAGGAAGATGCCCATAATTCACAGTACTAGCAAACACCACATGGAAGATGTGATGGACCATATGTGACAGACATGGAGAGGAGAAAGCACCAAAGCCCAGCATCAACAGAGCACACAAAGAAGTAATAGAGACTAATATTTTCAACCAATGGGTAGCAATGATAAGGACAAAGGTGCAAGAGATACATACAAGTAAATATGAAATTATGTGATCAGATCCATAAAATTTGATTAAAATGCATTAAAGAGGAGCAGTAACTTGAACTAAGTCTCCAGCTGAATTCCACCACTGCACTGGTCATAAAATCTACTGGCAACTATCTACTACAACCCTGAAAAGAAATTAAAAATCACTAGCAAATGCTGACTCCAATTGCACAACTGGAAAGGGTTGTGCAAGTCTGAAAGGAAGTCTGTGGAAAGAATGCAAAATGGAATTGGGAGGCTGGGATAAACAAAAAAAAAAGACTGAAATTACAGCTGGTATATCAGATGATGGTATACTAACATAGTTGAAGCCTTTGGTGTCATTACATCCTTGACAGTAATGCTTTGGAATTCTCTGTTTGAAACTGGACACTCAAAACACTTAATTCAAAATGGTGAATATCTGAAAATAGCTGGAAAATCTGAGCCGTTCATTTTACAAGGCTATCTTAGATTATTATGCACAGCCTTTCACTGCAAGAGCAGATATGCTAAATAACAGTTCTCAACATGTTTAAAAAATTTCATTAAAAAAGGCATGAAGTAAATCTTAAGAGAACAGTTACTGTTTAGACATTTATTTTCAAATAGTTTTTATTCACTATCACACCCTTTCCTAAGAGCAAACTGCTTTCTCTAACACATCAAGGTTTTACACAATGTGCTAAAGAATGAACCTTTAAGTCCTTTTCACTTCTAACCTCTGTTCAGTGTCTTGAGACATCCCCCTACTCTGAAACCTATTGCTGGGCCACTGACTAGCTCAGCCTTGCCCTGCACCATCTTCCAAACTGTCCTTCCTCCCAGCCTTAAATCCTTCACTGGCTATACAGAAAAATGGATTACTTTCTAACCACTTCTGTCATGTTATTACACACCTAAAATAGTACCTAAAAATTCTAGTTTCACATGCAGACATATCCTCATCTTTTCACAAGTCTTTTTGTGAGAATTCCTTAATTTCAAATGCCACAGCACCGATCAGGCCATAATATGGGAGAAGGCACACTAAGTTTTATGGTTTCTATACAAATTTCTATTTCTACACACCAAGTCCATGATGTCAGCACAAAAGGAAAACCATTTGCCTTCCTTCTCTTTTTTCTTGTGCAATATAATTTATTGTAGATAAAATCAATCCAGGACATAAATCACATCTTTTTCTGCTTGAGGAAAAAGTTATTCACCAGCAAAAAATAGCTGACAGGAAAAATGAACAAATAATATACCAAAAATAAAGCTAAATTTTGAAAAAAAAAAAAAAAGTGGGCTGAAATATGAGGGAAGATCTCTCAAAAGGCATAGAAGTTTAACATCCAGCCTTTTTGATTCATTGAGCAGGTCAATGAATCAAAAAAGAAGAGAAGTTAGACGAAGCAAAATGAAAACACAGCAACATTTACTAAGAGTAACAAGTAAATTCACTGGCTCTATGCTGCTGATGGACAGGGAACTGTCCTCTAGTTTGGAACTGGACCTGTCCCTTAGGTAATTAAAGCTTCACCTACAGATCTGCACTGGGGCTGCAGGCACTGAGCATGCCTGGGAGGTCACAGCAGATTGTGAGAGCTGCCCTGTCTGCATGGAAACCTTCTGTTCTTTTGGAAGGCAACAGGCAGGTCTTCACCAAAACCTTCTGCACGGCAACTAAAAATCTGAAGACATATTTCTCAGGATGGTAACTTACCAAGTGCTGATTAAAAGAGCTACCTTGGACATATGGAGATAAAGATAGCAGTGCCTAGCTGTATCAAGTGCTGCCAGGAAGATTTTTAGCACCAGGGGTTTTTCATTTTATCTTCTCTTATAAATTTTTTTCCCCTTCTTAAAAAAGGGTGGATATTTTCCAGTTCAGTTTCTCTCCTGTGCTCAGGCAGTAGATTTTAACTTTTAAAATAGCAAAGCTGGTTTAGGAGGAAATAGTTTCTAGAAGGTTTGGAAGTTCACAGCCTTTGAAACTTAAAATTACTTTCCTCATACCTCCATTAAAAGGCATACTATGAACATAACAGAGAGCACAAAGCACACAGCTCACCTCGTAGTAACTCCTCACAGCATTGCAAAATGCTTCATCTGCTACGATTTGTGTCTCCCCGTTCAAAAAGGCCTGGAAACGCTCCTTCAGTACCTGCAGCTGCTGCTTGTTGAGCTGTGCAAGAAAAACAAGAGAGGGGAGAGAACAAAATAAATTCAGTTAGTCTCCATGTAAAAATACACAGCACTGCACACACCTGGAACCTGTGAACAGGAAAAGATGACAGGGGCTCCCTGGCCACCTGGCTCCCTGGAGCGTGGAGCTCTGGAGTCCCAGCTGGACAAGCCACGCTGTGGCAGACAGGCATGCACACAGGCAGCATGCAAGGAAACTTCTGCTCTTCCCCTGGCGTCCCTGGGATGCCAGAGGTAGGTCTGCACGGATACTTCTGTGCAGTATTTCATATGCACATGCTGAATATAATGGTTGATCTTCTCCATGGTAGCAGCAGCAGCTAAAATAGCTCTTGTCTTCAAATACGTAATTTTCTTTTCAGCCTTCCAGCAACTGAACAAAAACAAATGAAATGCCTCCATTTCTTGGAGTAAACTAAGCACTACCATTGGAGTGCTTCAACAAGCATGTGCACTGTGAAGAAAATGGAGTTCCAGCCACTGATGCTACAACATTACGAATCACATGAGACAACTGGATCTTCGGGAAGAGCAGACAATGGCTCCAAGACTGACACCCAATAACACTTGGTGGACGTCATACCAAAGCTGAGTACATTTTGAAAACAAACTCCTAGAAGAGCACATTACACAATTAAACCTTGCAATCAACCCATTTTTATCAAAGTTTAATTTTAAGGGAAAAAGCAAAGTTCAGAAGCTCTCCAGGGATCTGAGATCCAGGTCTTTTGCCAAGGTTTCTATCCACTCTTGAATTATTTAATAGGATATTTCTCCTTATCAAGTCTGTGAGAAGCTTGAATATCACATCATGTTCTTGAACTTTAACACAAAAAAAAATTCAACCACAACTGACAGAAAGGTTTTTCATCCCTCCTGTATTTTGCTTAAGTAAAACAAACAAACAAATAAACACATAGCCAGAAAATGTAAATATTTTTCCAGAGGGAAGAAAGGTAATGGCTAACCTGGAGCAAATAAGACTGCCCCCAATGGCATAATAATTTCTTATTGAAGAGTTTTTTGGCATCTCAGTAAATATGGTGGCCTTAGGCTTTCAGGTCTCTTATGCCAACACTTTTAAGTCAATTAAGCTACAACACTGTTATCAAATTAGCAAAATCTCTGCTATCCTGATAATGGGCCTACTGTGGACAACTTCTATTTTCTTAATTATCACAGGAAGATTTTCATTCTACACGAAGTTTGCTAAGTCTGCAAACTGATGTGGTTGTTTGAAAAATGTAACAATTTTCTGCAAAACTCTCCAAATTGATTACAAACCTGAAAGCTGTTTTATTTTGACAGGAAACAACAGCATGCATGCCATCTATATACTGGGTACCAGAAATCCTCTAAAAAAAATGCAATGTAGGCAGTAGTGATGCAAAGCCAAAAAACTATGCCTCTGAAAAAAAATTCAAGCTAGTTATAAATACATTTTACTTCTGTTCCTCATTTAACAGAACAATTAACGACACAGAACAAGCCCCAGGAGACCCCCATGGAAAAAAGGCTTCCTGTAGAGGCAAGCAAACTTCAACAGAAGTTGCTGTTGGTTGGACAAATTTCCTGGACGAACTCCTGAGAGCAGCAGCCTGACACTGACACCCCATCCTGTACCACTGCTAATTAAAAATCAATGGGAGAATTATTCATACTGTGTCTGCACATCCACCCAAAATGACACCTATTCACCTGCCTGCCAAAAATCCACTCCTTGCAAAGACTTGATAGCTGTTTCTAACAGAAATCAAACTTCATTGCACTGATTTGATTCCTCTTATTCTTCTCTCATTTTCTAAATACTTTGGACAAGCTGAGAGACCAGAATTGCAAATATTTATGATGTTTTGAGGGGTTTCTTTCCAGCATACACACGTTCTTTTGGGGGAGTTAGAAAAGAGATGAGCATTCTCACAGACAGTGCCCCTCTGCAGAGCGAGCGGCTCCTTCATCCCCTGGAATATTCACAGCTCTGCCACGAGAGCATGCAGGCTTCCTGCCAAGGCAATTATGAAAATGTGTTTTCATGCTTGCAGACTTCATTCTTTAGGTGATTTGCTTCTCTATTACCCCCACACCAAACAAAACCTTATGAATAAGGCAATGAAATATAAATTTAATTCTTTCTCATTTCTAACCATCATAGTTCAGTAAACTGAAATGCCTTTAAAATATGTAATATATGGCTTCCATATTCACTACTTTAGGTAGTAAGAATTTCTAAGGTTTGAGTGGCATTTTAGGATTACTGTATATTTCTTAAATTACTTTTATTTTCATGCAAATCTGGATGTACAGAATACAGTTCTCCTGCAAAGCTAAAAAATAATAGAATTTCCAATGGAAAAGATGAAAGGCTACAACTTGTCCTAAGGATGATCTGCAGTCTATTTAACATGTCCCAAGTACTGCCATATATAGAAATGCAGTTAACTGTCAAGATACAGAATAATTTATAGTAGTCTACTGCAGCATACAGCTCCTCTGGGTTTTTTTACTTGTCAGAATATTGAGTGTACAGTGAATTCTCTCTCACCTCTTTTGTTATGTTGGTAATTTTTAATGAATTCATTAACACTCTTCAATTTGAAGCACTTAAAAATGAAACAAAGCCAACAGTAAAAGTAATAGCTTGGAAATGTGGAGAGAAAAAGAAAGACTAATTGCCTTGGAATGCTGTAGCAGCAAAAGCAGAGAAAAACAGGTGCTTGTACAGGACATTAGCTCTTGGATACTGCCAAGCAGCTCGACCTGTCAAAGCCTGAGCCACTTTTGAAGTTGGTCAACATGGAGTGAGCTCCCATAATGGAGCTCAAATCCTTCACAGCAGCACTTCCTTTCAATGGCACAAGCCTTTGCTCTGTGCAAGATCCATGCTCATCAGACCTTGGCTTTCAGTCAGCTCTCATCTTCACTGCCAGTGCCTCTGCTTCCACATTTTAATTTTAGTAGGAATAACTACAAACAGGAAATTTAAAATTAAAGAAATACATTACTATATGTACCTCCAAATGTAAACTAAACTGGGAATACTACCAAAAGTTCACAGCAAAGCCTCACTGATTCTGCTGCTTTCCATTAACCTGCTTCAGCTTTCTATTGCTTCTTTGGATTTTGCAGTCTCAGTGGCATAGAATCTGTTGTCATAACTCTGTGTGATGCTTCATGAGCAACTACTGCTGCTTCATGGGAGAATGTATACTGTAACTAAATTCCAGTGACTCAGAATATCAGATCTGAGTGCATTCTGCAAAATGACTGAAGATAAGTAAAGACAAATTTAAGGGAAAACAAGATTAACTGCCCTCAGATTTGTTTTTCTTTATTGCAGTCACACAACAGATAAAAAGTTTTCTTCCCTTTCATACCTGTGTCTTTCAAAAAAGGTAACTTTTTTTTTCGCTTTACATTTGCTAGCCTTAATAAGCTATCAAACAATGAAAATTTTTAAGAGTAAACTTCTCAAAGAGCTATTTAATTAAAGTAAGAATAACTTTTTCAAGTTGCAGTAGCAATTTAACCACAGCCATATAAAAGCATGAAAGAGCCTCAAGCATTTAACCACTAAAAAAACTTTCTCACCTTGCATTTAACATTTCAAAGAAGTCATATATCCAGATATATTCATCTTTGAGCATTAATTTAAAGATTTGCTTCTTCCCTTCTAAAGTGAAAGCTGGGTATGAAAACCTAGGGGCACTTCTGGTTTAGCTCCACTTATACCTTTAAACAATTTCAATAAATGGCTTTTAGACAGAATTTAAAATCCTATTTTTATAAGAAGTCACATTTCAAATAGATGTCGAAGTTCAGGGAGTTATTCCAATGTCACAAATTTTGCTTCCTTAAATAATAAACTCCAACGAAGGAAAAACAAAACATTTTTAAGAGTAATACGATTTTCGTATACTCTTTTCGATATTTTGTACCGTATACATACAATAATCGTAAAAAAAAATTTTTAAGAGTAATACTGCTTATTTCTCTCTGAAAGACAGAAGAAAAAAAAAAAACTGCAGCTTCACTGTGCTTGATGCTTCACTAAGAGCATCTTCATCTGCTTCTCGCTGCCTAAGTACACAGAGCACTCACTACTGCCCTGATCACATGCAGCCAACAGCAGCTGGCAGAGATGTAACTCACGGGACCACTGCCCTGAGAAAACTTTAGAAATGAACAGGTTTAACAGGTGGCTAGCAGTGCATGGGCCCCAGCCAGGCTGGTACTGTCCCCAGAGAGCAACTGGCCGAGTGCAGTGCTGGGCCGTGACACTCAGAGCCACTGCAAGGACATGGGGAGCCATGGCGGTGACACTCGGGAGCCACGGTGGTGACTCTCAGGAGCCATGGTGGGGGACACTCGGGAGCCATGGCAGTGACACTCGGAGCCATCGTGGGGACACTCAGAGCCATGGCGGTGACACTTGGGACCCATGGCGATGATGCTCGGGAGCCATGGTAGTGACACTTGGGACCCATGGTGGGGACACTCAGAGCCATTGTGGTGACACTCGGGAGCCACGGTGGTGACTCTCAGGAGCCATGGTGGGGGACACTCGGGAGCCATGGTGGTGACTCTCAGGAGCCATGGTGGGGGACACTCGGGAGCCATGGCAGTGACACTCGGAGCCATCGTGGGGACACTCAGAGCCATGGCGGTGACACTTGGGACCCGTGGCGATGATCCTCGGGAGCCATGGTGGTGACACTGGGAGCCATGGCGGTGACACTCGGAGCCATGGCAGAGACACTCGGAGCCATGGCGGGGACACTCGGAGCCATGGCGGGGACACTCGGAGCCATGGCGGTGACACTCGGAGCCATGGCGGGGACACTCGGAGCCATGGCGGTGACACTCGGAGCCATCACTGGGACACTCGGAGCCATCACTGGGACACTCGGAGCCATCACTGGGACACTCAGAGCCATTGCGGTGACACTCGGAGCCATGGCGGGGACACTCAGAGCCATGGCGGGGACACTCAGAGACATGGCGGGGACACTCGGAGCCATGGCGGTGACAACTCGGAGCCATCACGGGGACACTCGGAGCCATCGCCACCTTGCAGTGGGTGCGGGACACTGCAGGGCTGCGGCTCCGCCCACTCCAGGATTGCATTTCCGGAGCATCCCCAGTCCTGACCACAACACCAGCAACAGCACTGCCTGTTCCCTGCTCCCTCCCACAGCGCAGAGTGCAACTCCCCTCTTCAGACCATATGGGAATTTTAGGGAAATAGCTGGAGGTGATGGCTGCAACTACAGACAGAGCAAGGGGAAATATTTCTTACACAGACTGCAAAAACACAGGGGTAGGGAGGAGCCAGCCACAGAGCCACCTGCTGAACCCTCAGTGCTGCGATGTGTATCGTCTGCAGCACCAAACCCAAGTCCCCCAACGCTTCCATGAAATAAGAAGCATTTTTATTTCAAAATGATGCTATTTTGTATAAGGTCTTTGATTGCAGCAGTTGTTTTTGAAAAACTTTAGTCAAAGCTGTAATTTTTGAGAGCAGAGCAGAAAAATAACCGGATGAGGGTTCCCTCAAACAGCTGTCCCTCTTCCAATTCAGTCAGGAGATAAATTTTCGTCTGGCGATTTAAGAAATCTTAAGGTACAAATAAATATTTTTCCAGTCAACTTCTCACACATATCTTTGAACATAATTTTGTTTCTTGTCCTGACAACCTCTTTGTCAAGGGGAAAATCAAAAAAACCCAAAAAATAAGATGAATTTCTGTCAAGGACTAGCTCATCCCACTGCCACAGTAGCACGCTCAAGGATGTTGAGCTCAGTGACTCCCTCCCTGCGTCTCCTCTGCAGGGTCTCCCAGTGCAGCTGGGAGGCAATACTGATGCTCAGCCCATCACAGCAGCTCTCCTCCCCCCAGATCAGCCTTAGCATTTGAATGGTAGGAGTGGATCTAAGGACACCTGAAAAAACTCTCACTCTGCTGCTGAGTGAGACTCAAGAGCCACGCCAGGCTTCACCACCCTGCTGTAATCAGAGCTTCCCATCACCCTCCGTGGTGGTGGGGAGGGCTTTATCCACAGGGCCAGACTGGAAAGCCACACACAGCTTCTCTGTGAGAGCCAAGAACAAGGCTTGGAACCTTAGGCTGAACCCATCATTATCCTCTCTTTCCAGAAAAACACAACACTTGTGCCACATCATTGCCTCTTAGTGAGCTTCATCTCACACTGGTGATGAGAATAAGCCTGCAAAGCAAATGGCCTGTTATAAACAGTGACTCTTGCTCTGTTTTCTCTCTCTCTCTCCCATCTTGCCTCCCCTTCTAGTATCTGTCTACAAAAGGATAATACTTGTATTTCACAGCAAAGACAGAGAGTATTCATTTTTAATGGAATATTTTCTTCTGAGGAAGAAGACTAAATAAACAGTATTAGAAAATATCAGTACTAAGGCAGAGGTGATAGCTTCGCGGTTACTGTGCTGAATTATGCAGGTCCTAATTATGTGCAATAATGGTCCTATACAGCATGTGGGTGGCACACAATATACGCTGTCCCCTACTCCTCATTGCATAAACCGGTTTGATTTTCTAAAAAAAGGATAAATATTTTGCTGTCACTTAGCAACCTCGGCTGTTCTTTGATTTTCTTGAAGTTGAAGCTATTCCAAGTAAAACAGTGTCTGTAAGGATTCTGTTTGCTGTCACTCCATGCACACTACACTGAGTACATAATCCTAGTGTAACAATTCAGTGCCTTGTAGCATCAAATATTAGGTTACCAAAACCAGCCAATTCATTTACCAAACACATTTATCATTCTTTATAATCTAACAAGCACAACATTGCATTTACCTTTCACTGCCTTGTTTACAAACCAGAACATTACCATTACTATAATGGTCAGTCAATTCCACTTACAGGGTGTTTTAGCTATAAATATTTTATGCATCATTAGGTCTGAAATTTTAAATAATTTCATTGTCCAGAGGAGCATATTCAAGATTCTTGGCAGAATTGTAAAATATCTCACAAGGACCTGAGGGTTTGGGGGTTAGTTTTCTTCAGGGAGTAGAGGTGATGGCACAAAAATCCCAGGCAGTGAGCAAAGCAAAGCCTAATTTATGTTAAGGCATTCAAGAGTATCTCACTGACCACCAAAATATAGAACTGGAGACAGATTCCAGCAAGGTCAGATTGGCACCTGAGAGGAAAAGAAGAACAGGTGTTTTGATAATGAAGAGGAACAAGTATTTTGTGGGGGAAAAGAAGAAATAAAAATCAGACTTCCCTAATTTTTTGGCAGAAGAGTGAGAAAATATATAAATAAATACAGGATAATTTAACTGCTTAGAACACATTCATAGCAATGATAGGTTTCTTTCTTGTTGAAAAAAAAGTCAAACTTTTACAGACTATGCCATGCTAGAAAAGAATCTGCTATGTGTTTTTCCTAAAGGCAGTAAATAACACACCCCAACAAAAGCTATCTCCACCGAGATGAAGTTGTCAGTACAGTTGCAATCATTTTCTTTGTACCTACTCCCACTACCTGAGATTTGCTGTAGAATTTAGCTGACAATCATCAGCTAAATTTATAATATTTGTTTCCTCTGTGCTGTGCTTCACTGATGTCCTCTTAGTCTGGAGTGGCTGCCAGAGCTCTACAGCTAGGGCAGCTATGTTCTGCTGTCCCTTGTGACAGCCTCCTTGAGGCCATGTCCCATGCAGGGTGCACAGGGGCACTGCAGCCTTACTTCCTTGAGACTGCCAGAGTTACAAGGAGAACAGTCATGCCGGAGAGCTATGCCAACAAAGCTTCCAGCCAAGAAAACTGGGGATGACTCATGCAGCGACCATGAAAACCATGCCCAGTAGGAGCACACAGTGATGTGTGGCCACAGCAGGAACCTCAGCTACCAGTGCCTTTCATAGAAGTCGGGCCTGGACGAGACCTTCAGGATCACTCAGTCCCAACCCCTGCACTGTGGGAAGCAAACCTTCCACCAGACCACTGGTTGGGTAGATGTACTGATTTTCTGATTGATTAAAAACCAGAAGAAATTACAGAAACAGAGGTAAAGTCTGGCCTGTAAGGTCATTAACAGTAAAGTAATCACATCATATGGACATGTATACTTTACACGTCAATACACCACCCAATTTAACCATGGTATGGTAGAACTAGGATGCTCAAGGACTCTTAATATTAGAGACTACATGAAAAAAGTAAATACTGTGCTAAGCCAAGTGACCTTCAGTTTTGTCAGGCAAGGACAACCCTGCTTCTGAAGGAGGACTGCAACTCTGCAGGAGCTATCCAGGTATCATCTCATCTTGTACACTTCTATTTGTAATATGCTCTTCTACCTTGGAAACCTGCAGTGGGAAAAAATTCTACTTTGAAATCCTTTCCCAGCCTCACAAGAGGAGCCTTCAAACATTCTCATCTCTTATTTTTCTAGGAGCCTCAGGAATACATTTATAACAAACAAAATCTAGAAACTATGTGAACAATAAATACAAACATCTGCATACCATCGCAGTAAACATTCTCCGTGAGAGACACATCCAGGTCCCTGAATACATTTATTTCTCAGCATGCAATATGACTTAGAACCAGCACAGCAGATAATCTCGTGAAGACTACAGGGATGAAACTAAGCAACTGCACACGGCCACCAATCTGCACTTAAAAGCTCCTTCAATGCAAAGAGAGCACTTACCATGAAAATGCTCCTCCCTTTCTGACTTGTCAGCCCCATCTCCCAGAACTCTCTCTGGAAACTACTTTTCATTAACCTAGAGGATTGCAGTACTCATGAACCCATGAAAGTTTAGTTTTGTTTTGCATTATAAGATTCTACCAGAGAAACATCCAATAAATAAGTACAAGTTTTATCATGTCCCCTGCCAATACTGTGTACAACTTCCATAAACTACCTATTCTCTAACCTAAGTAACTCTGAAACTTTTTGCTTTTTCCATTTTAATGGCAAAAAATTTTTAATATCTCGCATACCATAAACTCCCTTTTGTTTTACCACCTCCACCAGTCATAAAGACCAATCTAATAGGAGGACTTTATTTTTCCCCAAAATCTTGTTCTTCTTAAATCAAAGAGCCATGATTGCTACACGATTATTCAACACTGGAAGTCAATCTAATACACTCAAATGGAAATTCTTAATACACCAATAGGCTTTCTCATCAGGATATGCAGGAGATTCTCCACCATTTGAAGACTAAAGTATAAAGGAACATCTCCCTGAATCAAATATTCTAGCTGAGAGAAAGGATTTGAAAAAATGAACAAAAGGATTTATTTACATGCACACAATTAGGAAGCCATACTAGATCATCAAAGTCCTTCTGGTCAGTTTGCAGAAAGTTCTCAAGGCTTACTTTACATGGCTGAATGTGGTGGTGTTTACAGGGGTCCCAGGAAGAGGGAAGAAACAACAATGTTGACTCCATGTTTCAGAAGGCTGGTTTGTTATTTTAGATATATATATTATATTAAAACTATACTAAAAGAATAGAAGAAAGGATTTCACCAGAAGGCCTGAAAGCAAAGGGAAGAATGGAATGATGATAAAATCTTGTGACTGACCGAGACAGTCCGAGCCAGCTGCCTGTGACTGGCCATTAATTAGAAACAGCCAACACGGACCAATCAAAGATGGACCTGTTGCATTCCACAGCAGCAGATAATTATTGTTTACATTTTGTTTCTGAGGCCTCTCAGCTTCTCAGGAGAAAAAATCCTAAGGAAAGGATTTTTCATAAAACATGTCCGTGACAGTGGAAACTACTGGGGAGAATAATACAGATCTTGCAACTTGATTGCAGCTTTAAGCAGTACTCCACTTAATTCTGAATTTTCAAGCTAAGATTAGTTTCGAATTATCAAGCTGAAAAAACTCAGAACTTTCCAAAAGGGATGCAGAGGTAACATTCAATCCTTTAGCATTACAATCAAATGTTTTCTCAGATGTCTGGGCGCACTAGACATCCTTTCCATATCAAAATACATAGACATACTATCCAAATTACATATTTAGTCATACTGAACCATGTATTTGAAACACAAGATGGGGCATTCCACAGACCATTTCATTGTGGTTGTATGTACATATACCATCCATGAGTACATTGTCCCCTTCCATCAAAGTGTTATTTTAGTCTATGAAAAGTTTAAAGCAGCACTCAAACATCTATAAATATTTTTCCACAGCAGATTTAATAATGATTAAATCTGCTGTGGAAAATTCATTAATTCTTACAAAATCACTCAGCTCTCTGGAAAAATGAGCTCGTCTCAGAACTGTATGCTATAACATTTAAGTGTAGAAGGAAAACACAGTACATAAATCTAAATGTACAGTTTTCACATTCAAAATAAATCTGTCAGACTTCACACAAGAGACTGGTACAATAATGCAATCCAAAGCTATATTTTGCCAGGCAATCTTTATGCATTTAAGTGCCTCAAGAAGACACCTTATTAAAATTCCCCTAAAAGGAGAAATGCACAAGCATCCTCCCACCCTGAGTATCACAAAAACCTTATGTTTCAGAGATTTCAAGCAATGGGATCCTCAGTGGTTAGATAGGAACTTATAACAGTGGCTAACAGATTTTACTGTCAGGCTTTTCTGATAGTGATTCAGAACCTTCTCCTTTTGTGATGCCTTTTAACCCTATTTCAAGTGCTGCCTTTTGTTAAGATAAGTGATTTCTTCTGCATGGTATGTATTCATATCATCCAAACATTTTAGAATTTATTTCTGTTTATCAGAACATTTTCCTATCTCATCCTTGTTCCTGTGGGGTTTTCTCAGAGGGAGAAGGCAGTTTCATACTTTAAAAAGAAACCATTTCCTGCCTTTTTTCTTTCATAATCAAGATTCTGGATTCATTTTCCTTTTCTACTTAATTAAATAGTTCCCTCTTCTTAACCATTTGAAATGAACCCACAGTATTTGCTATCACACCACCTACTAATTATAACCTAAAAATTTAATTCCTAGTGTTATTTCTGTCTTTCCTTCTGAAAATGCTCCTTGGTTCTCACCAAGTCTTTCTGCAACCTGATATGCACAATTCAGTCCACCACAATTTTCATAACTGATAAGCTTTAATTTGTTCTGCAGCACAGATGTGCTTGCACAAGAGAGAACTTGAATAATGGACAATATCAGTATTTTAATATTTCTGAGTAAAATAACCGTGTTTATCCCCTCTGCTGTATAATGTGCTGGCTGAGGTAGAGATCAGCCCCATCGCTGCAGAATTGTGGTGAAGGGCAGCAGACAGGCCCTGAGCCTCTTACCGTGGGAGTTGCTTTTCCCTGGCCCCTGTGGTGGCTACAAGGCATGCACCAGCACCTCATCTCCCACCTCCTTGATCCTCAGCCTCAACATCACACACTGACCCACAAGCCAGGTGCCCTGCTTGGTCTTCAACCTGCCTCATCACCACGGCTTCACAGAGGACCACTGCACAGAGGCTGACCTTGACCAGCATCTTCAGACATGATCATGACTCTGGCCCCCATCAGCATCCCAGCTTGGTCTCCTTAGGGGTCAATCTGCCCTTACTGCTCTCCGATGCCCCTTTCATTTCTATTTATGACCCTCAGAATCATCCCTTTCCTATAGCCCATCCAATAGCCCTGGGTCTTCACATCTTATCTCCCCTCCTTCCTTACTTTTACCTCCTTCAGTGACCACAAAGCTTCTAGCATGCTGCTTCCTACGTTCCCTCTCCTCCTGCTCCTGTCAGGTATGCTCCAGCAGAAAGGCAGAACAACACCCTTAAAAATAACCAACCCTCAACCCCATGAATAAAAATGTATTTTTAACATCTGAACACAGATTACTCAAACAGAAGCAGAAACAACATAATCCATGACATCTCCATGTAGATCTCCACATCCACACTGCACAAATTGTATAAGCTGTTCCCTGATGTTATCAGAATAGCTTTCATCAAGATTTACAATAATTTACTTTCAGATACAAACCATGTTTTATCTTTGTCTTCCTCATTTCTCTAACGTTTTCAAACTTTTGCAGTCTTTCAGGTTTCATAAATTTTCTCTTTTTGTATCTTCTTTCCTCACAGATGCTTTGGAGAGAATCCTGAAGATTTCATCTTTGTATTCATTGCAGCTCACATGCATAAGTGGATCTCATTCAACAGGCTTACCTAAGCAGACCACCCACAGGTCCCTTTGCTTCTTCCCTCATCTCAGGTTAAACTCAGAAAAAGGGACTGGTATCATTCTGGTATCTCTCCCAGGGTGCCCAGGTGTCAACTTGGGTCCAGTGCCCCTCCTCAGATATTCACAGCGGTGTCCATGTACAGTTCCTTTCCTTCCTTCTCTCACTGCTGATGGAGACACTGCATTTCTCCATCAGGACTAGAAATGGAAATCATCTTCAGCTCAGGCCTCCTTCCAGGCAGAATTTTTGCTTCTCCCTACATAACGTCTGTGATCCAAATTTTCCTACATTCAACACAAGCTGCTTATGCTTGAGCTATTTTCTCAATTTCTACCTAAGCCTAGCATCACTATCTTCCAAAGACATAATTATTCACCACTGCAAATATCTGCTCCTTTCTTTGCCATGAAAAGAAAGTAGACAGTTAGGCTATAATTCAGTCATGTCACTAGTTTTACACAGAGGCATTTTTCTAAACCAATTAATGGAGAAATTTTGGGGTTTAGGTTTCTAATATACTTATATTAGATTTTTTTAAATTAAGTGTTCAATACAGTGTTTAACTAAAGACTTTATGTCCTTTAGAGTTGTATCCCAGTATCTCATTTCTCATCAGCCCTTCAATGCAAGCATCAGGAACCATCAGACACATTGCAATGCACAATACAGCACTGAGATAAATTTAATTCTGTAAAAATAGAACATAAAAGTCTGGAGAAATCTGGCCTTATCCTTATCACTTATCCTACTTAAAAATAAAGAGGAATAAAATCATAGAAAATTCTGCTTCCCATAAGGAATAGTACTGGAAGAAACCACCTTCCTGTGATGAATTGAAATTTCAATTAAAAGAAAAAAAAATCTCATCTTCAATTATAAATCAGAGGTTAGATAAACATAAGATTTCAGTATCAGTACTACAGTCTTAACAGGAAACCAAAAAAAAAAGAAGACAAGGTTAATTAAGGAGTTTTTCACTCTGCAATAATGTTAGTACTAATTAAAAAAGTTATTAAGCTGCACTTATTTCCATAGGAAGTTATTGGCAAAATGTATTTCTTTTATTGTAGTCTTTGATGCCTTGAGGGAACAGAGTTAAATGGCTGAGTCAGTCAGTAAAACAGAAACCAATTCCCTTGCATCACATTCTCCTCCATGCTCTGAATACTAATCAGGACAGAATATTGAAAACAAAAGCTGAGTGTCTGCCAGCTGAAATGTGACTCTGGACCATGCCTGATGTATTGATAACTTGCTCCCTCCTCAATGAATAAACCAAATGAATCACAACAAACAATGAGGTTGTACAATATAATACTACAGATTTGTTTATTCTATACATTCATATTCAATCAATAGTAAATAAAGGTTGTTACTAAAACTCATTCTACAGGAAAGTTTTGGGGTTTTTTTATTTGCAAAGTAACAAAGAAAATCCAATGGTAATGCTACCTTTAAGATCTTCACTCTTACTCTGCACATTAATTATTATTAATACATAATAATATGTATTATTTTTCTCTTCTTTTTTTACAGCCTCAATAAGTCAAATAATGGGGAACAAAGGCTTCAAGACATTCTCCAATTAAGCAATCCAAATAGTCACATTATGCAAGAAGTTACTTCAAACAAAATACTTCCACTACGAGAATATGTGAATCTGAAGATTTACCTATGATCAATTTTTTATAAAGACATTCCTTTTTATACTCATGGTAAAGTTCAGTTTTTGCCAAAACAGCCCATGCCAGTGAAACCTCACTACTCCTTTCTCAAATCAAGAGTCCATGCTTCCCTGCTAGGAAATAAAAGTGCAGTACACTGTGGGAATGCAGCTGAAAAGAGAAGAGTGGCAGAAAATTTGACAGTTTTATACCATTGATACAGACTTCAATAACTTCCAGGGCACATTGTGGAATCAGGTTTGATAAAACACAAGAGATCAGAAGGAAATCAGAAGGAGATCATCAGATGCAGCCTGGGTGGAGCAGGGACAGATGGCCAGAGATCTAAGTGAGGGAGCCAAGTTGGAGCCAAGTTCAGTAGTTTGTCATTAGCATTCCAACAGAAGAAAAAATGGTCCTTTGACTTGATAAAGTAACCCAGAAGTGGAAATCATGGTATAGAAAGAATATTTTGCTGACCCCCAGCAAACCCAGGAAATCAGGCAAAAAGTGATCATGTTCCTTTCCTCTCTTCAAATGTTTGCTAGAGACTAAATCACTGAAACCAGTGCCAAGGTTCCTTCTAGAACTGCAGAACACAGGAATAGATAAATTCATTTTTATCACCTCCAAACTTGAACCCAAACAAGATCATTTCTATGTTCAGAGGACAACACAGCATCTAATAACTTTTTTCAGACAAGTATATCACTAAGTCTGGAATTGTTATAAATATCCCTAATTAACTTGTCACAGATTGTTCATTAAGGTTTGAAAGGGTACTGGATTGACATAGTATTTTGGGATACATTCATTTGATAAACTCAGTGCAGTGTAAAAAAAATAGATGAAGATTTAAAAACTATTGTAGAAGTCTTACAATTCTGATTAGGAGCTTGCTAAAAAAATAGATAAGGAAATGTACCACATAGTTACAAGGAATCTAGTGGTTAGAAACAATATTAGAATTCAACAAACTTTTCTTTAGAAACGAGAATTCAAGGGAACAGAGTCTAGAAAATGAATACCATGAATAGAGTTTGGTAATTACTTGGATAAACTGTTTGGATTTTAGGTACACAGTAAAAATCTTCAAAGGAAGAACTGGTTTTAAAACTTGGTCTGAGGAAATGAATGAGAGGATGGAGTTTGTCAAACAGTTTTTACACTTCACAAAACCCCTGCATTACTGACATCAGATGTTGTGCTTAGTTTCTACTTACACTGGAACAATTTATGTTATAATGTTAAGAAACAAATGGGGAAAGAGACATTCACAAATCTGGTTAGGCACAAGTGAACAGCCCAAGTCTGAAGTATCAGATTCTCCAGGGTTTGAGGGATTGGAACTGGCCAGCTGCAATTCAAGGACAAAGCTCAGTGTGACACAAGCACCAAGAGGCAATGTCTTGCGCCAGACTTTAATAAAGTGTGCAATAAAGAAGAAAAGAAGGAGCAAAGAGCTGTATGAAAAAACCCTGAGTACAAGAGCAGCCAGCAAGTGGACCTCAGAGTGAGATGGGCTGCAGATAAGTGAGTGGAGAGGAGGTTTCCTATTATTTATTACTGAAAGTGCATTAAAAATTTACTGGTAACACCTTCATTTTTTCCTCTTGAAATCAATTCCCAAATTATGAAGTATAGAAAAAACAGTGAACTTTTCTCAATTTACCTTTTCTTCTACACTGACAAGTATTTGCAGTATGGTGTGCTTGATTAACATTTCACAAGTTCAGGTTCCAAGAGTTCTTCCACTCCCTCAAGTTGCTACTATCCTAACCCATAAAAATTAGGAGTCCAAGTAACATAGGAAGATAAGTAAGAAAGTACATATCATACAGCCATCATCCCTCCCTCTTTATTCTTAAAGTCCAAACACTCAAACACAAAGAGGGAAAAGGGGATTCCATACACATTTTATTGCCCTCATCTTCTACAAATCCTCCTATTTTGACACCCTCAGGGGGAGTACTTTTCCCCTTGAAAAAGGGGAGTAGGAGAGGGAAGAATGAAATAGCAATTTTAACTGTTTTCTCTCTAGTTAAAAGAGCAGAGAGAGAAAACAAGCAAGCAAAGACATACCGAAATTGCATAGCTGACTATCAACAGCTAAAACTGCTGGTTAAACTAAACACTGTTTTTGCCTCCAAAACACAAGCCATTAAGCAAAAATTTAAGCCTTCAAGGGCTTATTAAAGATCACAAATAAACCAACCCTTGATCTATCTCAGCTCTTCCAGAGGCACAGCTTTTGCTCTTTATTCTTTCAGAATATTTTCTAAAAGAATGCCCAAAACCCATGTAGTTTCCCATACGGTTAAAATTACTTCATATGAAGCAAATACGGTATATTTCAATGAAAATATATAGTAATTAGGTTAAATTGCACCCAGTGAATTTAATGGATTACTACACAAGGAAACAGGCAGGGATTAACTAGGGAGGGTAGTCTGACATTACCAGAAGTCAACTCTGCCACCATGAGATGAGTAACTCTCACAGTACAGGATTATTTCCAACACCAATCCAGTATTAGCAGCATGTTTACCACTCCCGCTGTGCCAAGAGCCTGTATGCTCCAGCACATTGGTGTGTGACATTGCTGCAGTCAGCTCACACCTCTAAATCATGTCACCAAGTAAGCTTCCCCAACCCTCCCTAAGCATAGTTCTTTCTATGATTTTCCTAACAGTTTCTTATTTTTGGGCAATGTCACCAAAGCTCAGTGTGTCCCATGCTTTTGAGACATGTCTGTATACACCATAGAGCTGGTACACATATGTCCAAATAAATCAATCCAAAATTTCTTGGAAGAATCAAGCTTGCTATGAAAGTACACATAATTTGAGCACTTCTCACGCACAAAAATCAAAGAAAAATGTAGGATGGCTGGGATATGACTGTAGAGAACATACAGTCTAAACTCCTATTCAAAGCACAGTCAGCAATCAAAGTTGCTATATTGAAACTACTACAACGCTCAGGGCATTGGCCAGTCCAGGCCTGCCATCTGCAATAACACAAAATCTGCAAAATCTATGAGCAACTTCTTGCAGTGCTTAACCATATTCACCATCAGCACTGAATTTCCTGATATCAAGCTGGAGTTTCCTTTGTTGCAATTCACAACTTCTGCATCTTAGCTTTTTGCTGTTCATCTCTCAGAAGAATCTCTATTTCTCCTATTCCACTGACCCCAACTCTTCAAAAGCTGTTAGGAAACTGCTTTTGAGACGATTTTTAATTATTTCTGTACATATCAATAGCAAAGTTACTCATAAAAAATATTAGCACTGGAAGATACCTGTCAGAAAAGAGGAAGACGCATAAGGCAATGGTTAGATGTTTCTTCTGCACATATGATTGGTAAAAACAGGAACACTTGCCTAATTAAAAAAAAAGGCACCACCCTTAAGTACTTAGTTGTCTGAGAGAGATATTGCACATTGCTCTGGGTAGCTTACCTTGCAAACATCTCTGCATTCTTTAAAGGTTCCCAGACTATGCTGCTAACAGCAGAAAATGTGGAAGTCACATTCAAGGCATCACAGACAGAAGATCGTGTGCTAAGGTCCTTGAAAGTGCATACATTGATTCTGCAATCTCATCTTTCCTGCCTATACCAGAAAATGAATTCTGATACTGTGCTTCTTCTCTGTGCAAAGTAGTTATTTCAATGAGATTTTTGAAACTAGAAGGAGTCACAGAACCTTGAAATTATATGTGCCAGAACAAAGTCTTTAGTTTACAGACTGCAGTCACCCTCCAGAGCTGCACCTTGGAAATAGCTCAAATTCAGAGTTAATTAAGCTGAAATCTGAACTTAAGACTAAAAGCAAAAAGTATAAGCAAGGTATATAAACACAGCTAGTTATTCCTTCAAAATAACCCAGAGAAGAAAAAAAATCCACAAAACATTATGAATCTCCTATATCTGCTAGAGTGAGATCCAGGGAGCAAATGTCAAAGCATGTCTGAAAACACCAGTTATTGCCTGATCTGCAGCACACATGCATACAGATGCATCTATAGATGACCTAACTGTGTTGATTGATAAATATGGAATTTCCAGGTTTTAGTGACTCTAGAATATTCCTATTTATTCTAATAATTTTATTAATGTATTATTTTAATCTTTTAATTATTATTATTTATTTTCTTATTCCTAATTAATTACATGCAAACAGAAAAGGAACTGAAGGAAGGGCTCCCTAATGATTAAGACGGGTGTAAAGACCCAGCCTTACATAATACGTTTCTATCACTAGACATGATGGCATTAAGTGTTAAATTTTTACTAATTTTTGAAGAATTCAAGTTTCATATTCTGCTTCTATCGGCCAGATAAACAGGTAGATAAATTTTTTCCAGTATTTTTGAGCATCAGTTTCCTTAAGAAACTTAATATGGACTCTTTTACTGACAACAGTGCATGGTTTAGTTGATACTGTGTAAACACAACTGAAATGTATCATCCTGAGCAGAGAAACTGAGTATATTCACAACCACAAATTACTTTTAGTCACACATCTGCTGCACAGTTAGCTATGTCAACTATGGTAAGAAATGTCTGCCAAGACTCTGTATACTGATTTATTTTCTGGTTCATCAATATGTATCTCCTTATCGCCTTCTCCACTTGTTCTGCAAGAAAGTTTAGGAAGGAGGACTGTGAGTTCTTGAATGGTATTGTCCAAGTAAGTTTTAACTCAGAGGCTGAGTTAAAACTGAGGACAGCCAGCAAGCTTCTTATGAAGCAATTGGATCTTCCAGCTGTGCTGAAGAAGATATTAAAAGAGTAATGATGAGAATCTTCTAGTTCCCTTGAAATGACTTTCCACCCTAAAATGATCCTTCTCACTCCTTCCAGAGTTCTGCCTGATGACATTTGTCTTTATTCTGTTCCACTGCACTCCTATTGAGTTTCTCCCTGACTTCAAAGGTCAAACATCCATCTGTCCATTGTGAACAAGACTTTCCAGCACCCACAACAGAACAGTATATCCCAAATATGTCAACACCAGCAGAATTTATCCATGAAAGATGAGAAAAAAGAAAGTGTTTCCTCACACAAGTCCAGCCAGGTCTGTGACAGCACAATGGATACTAATTTCAACAGAAGAACAAAGATAGGTGAATAGTAAGAAGACTGCATGATATAGAGAGTAGAAATAGCCCTCATACAAAATGGTGTATTTTTGTGTTTTAAAACACTGTCTCAGCTACTTGAGCTCCATGAGCACAACGGCAGTGTGGCCATAAGGTGACCAGCTGCTGGCTTCTGCTGCCTTGCCAGAGAGAAAAAAAGTGGCAGAGGCAGCAATACTTGCCTCTGAAAGGCCCTCTGAGCTCAGCAATGCACGTCAGCACAGTACACCCAATTCATAACAAACTTGCAGAAAGGAAGAAAGACAGAAAGCAAAAGCACCAGCAAGACACAACAGCCACTTACCAGCTGAAAGGTGTTTATCAGTAACTACCACTTCCACACCAAAATCAACCGCAAAAGCAACAATTTGAATACCAATTAGAAAAATAAGTCTCAAATTTCAGGGGATTGCTTAACTTTGGCTTGGAGAGAGAAGCTAGACAAAGAGGTACCATTATTTGGAAGTGCATACACAGGGTTTTAGTTTGGTGTGTTGGTTTTGTTAAGAGCTTTTGTGTTATTTTTCCTCCCCTTTCTGTTTTTCTCCTCAGCATCTGATATTTTTCACTGGAAAGGAAGAAAGAAAAAAAACTCCACATTGCACTAGATCAAGTGATTGAGTATTTCTGTGATTTTTTTGCCAAAATGCTCTCCAATAAAGCTGAATTACACCTATTTTAAACGCTCTCACTTTGGGAAAAAAACCCTGATGCCCACTAGCTAGATTCTAAGCTGCCAGGATTCCAGGATTTAGCTCTTTTCATAAAATAACATATCCAATTTAGCTTTGTCTCATTTCAGTAAGTATTTGCTACTCCTACAAATAAGTTTAGAAGCTGGTAATGATATGTAATTTTCACTGCCTAAAATTCGGTCCTCTTAGATAAGACACATGCAGTATCCAATAGAAGCTCTAAATCTTGACCTCATGTGCAGTAAATCCTTGAGGTTAAATCAACACCCTAGACTTATTTTGTGCTGTCCCTGTAGCTTTGTTTAGATTCACAGATCTATCTATCTGTAAGTCTCCTGGTTTCCCATTAAAAGTAAAAAAGTGTCTGTATCAAGAGGTTTGACTGCACAGAGGCTTGACTGTATTGACAAGTACAGTCAATATATTAATACCACTGCTAGCCCAACTCTCCTGTACTAACAGACACTTGCAGGAAGTTCATAACATTTTCTCAAAAACATGAATTCTTGTTCTGAGGTTTAAAATGGAGTGACAATGGAACATGCACTTATTAGTTAGAAGATAATGAACTGTATACTGTATAAATTGTGTTTAAACTACCCATTCAATTTGCAGAAACCAAGAACTCAAAAGAAACCAGAGCTAAAGTTCCTACCTTAACTTGCCTCACATATACCTATACACATTAGTGTCAGACTGTCTGATATCACAAAAATCATCACAAAATATTTTTCTCATATGACATTCATCTTTATAAACACAGATGCATGCACATATGTCCTCCCTGCATGTCAGATAACTCTCCAAAAGACAGTTTCCATCCTGAGGTACCCCACTGCCCCAGTGACAAATTCAGCTGTTGACTGTAGACAATTAAACTGCTTGATTAAAAGCTGAACAAATTAGTATGAAAGTAGCAGATAGTTTAATTAGGTCAGGGAAAATCCAATCAATAGTCACAATTTTAGTTCTACAGACAGAGCACTGCTTGATACAGAGGGCTGACAGTCCCAAAATCCTATTACCTCAGTGAGGATGAGGTTCAGAATGCTCATTGTATACCACTTGTTGCTGTAAAACCAGACAGCTAAATAAGTGATGGAAACCCAAAATTTGCTCTTTGCTGCTACAGGGTGATCTCATTTACACAGATGAAGCTGAATCTCAAGAGAAAAGTTAAAAAAAATAAGCAATCGTAGAAAAGAACTGAACCAAGAAGCTGAACCAAGTATGTTCAGATCTGTCTTATTAACCAAAACACTTCAATTAAATCTATTATGCAAGACTACTTCACAGATTTCTTGGCAGGAAATTCAGGGGGGAAATAGGATAATTAGTATTCTAATTAATGAAAGGAAAGGATGATGGTTAATAAATTTGGTCAAGCATATTGGCTCTAAAGGATACATATTAGTGTTGAAAAAAGTAGAACAACAAGTTAACAAACTCCTTACATCCTAACACACCATAGGGAACAAGAAATCAACCCAGGTGACAAATTCTAAATCTTAGAAATTTGGTTTAGAGTTCAGATTTAAAACAGCAGCAGATGTTGTTAACAACTGGAAAAAAATGCCTTTACTTTAAAGAAGTCAAATTGTCTTTTCTAAACCTATATATGAAGCATGAATTTCAAACAGATTTTAACAAACTAATTACCTAATCTGCACTCACACACGCAATCAGTCATGTTGGCAGTCCTGGAACTTGAAATTTGAAATATCAGTTGAATCTAATCATGTAACCATCCTTTGCTCCAACATAATCATAGAGAATTTAAGGTTGGCAGGAATGCCTGGAAGTCATTTAGCATAAACCCAGAATCGGAACAGAGCTAATTTCATATAAATCAAGCTGCCTAGAGCACTAACAGGGATATGGTTATCAAGGATAGAAATCCTTCATTTTTAAGTACCATGTTGATGAACTGGTATAAGAAAAGTTTAAAAAAATCCACAAATTACTTCAAAGTTATCAAAAGAAATGAAATTTTGTCTATCTTGTGAGTAATCTTAGACTGCATTTCCTAGAGGGGTTGTGGATTCTCCTTCTCTGGAGATACTCAGAATCTGTCTGGACACAATTCTGAGTGATGTGCCGCAGAGGATCCTGCACTAGGTTGTCTCCAGTGCTCCCTTCCAACTTCACCTGTTCTGTGATATTTAATGGTCTCCTGAGATAATCAAACTGAGCCAATATTTGCCATCACAGATGAGTCCCAAGACACTGTCTTCCCACTGTCCTAATTTGTCAAATGCACTGGAATAATGGTACTTGGCAGCTTTCATAACCTTTACTTTACAACATGGTAAACAAACACAGAATTGCCTGTTTTACAAACTAACATAAACAGGTGCCCTTCACCATCCCCTTCTTCCTTAGACACTAAAAAATCGTGATAAATCAGCTGACCATATTTTATTAATTAAAATTGGGAAATGCTTAAGGAAACAGTTCTTCCCTACACCATTTCTTTCACCCCTGCCTCCATAAAAGAAAACAAACAAACAAAAATGTTGGAAAAAAAAGTTTAATCTGACAATTAAATCAAATGAAACTGTTAGATTTGGGAGTTCAGCTATTGAGTCAATACAAACTTTCCAAAAGCCCCCAAAATCCAACATACACCAGCAACTGCAATCAAATTGTACGTTCCCTAATATTTTCCCCAGGTTTTTTTGGAAAACTTCAGTTTATACCTTCCTTCTAAGATTTCACAGAAGCATTTAGGGCAGAGATATGGTGAAGGAAAAGGCAGGAAGAAAGCTACAGAAACCACACAAGATGTACGTGCAGGTGAAAGAGATGAAACAATCAGCTATGCTTTGAAAGAAGACAAAACCGAGAGCTAAAATCAAAAAGTGCAGCTACAGAATACACATCCTACAAGTAACAAACATGAATGATATAATATGGGTCACTTCTCCCTGTTCCACATGGGGACACAGACCATGATTCAATTAATTATTTTTTCTTTATTGACAGAGTTGAGGCATCTGCCGTTTAGATTTGCCTAGGGAGGAAAAGCTTTGAAACATAGTGAGGGGGAAACAAAAAAAAAAAAAGTTTCATAATTTTTAAGCCTTAGTGTTATCACCAGCACAAGTAATTCTCAGTTTTATTCACCTTTACACCGGAAAGGTTCACTGAACCCAAATTTAAGATTTGCCATCTTCTCCCATCTTACTAACACAGTGCTTAGAAGAACTAGTCTCTATTTCAGCTTCTACCCCTCATTTTATTCCTACAGCAGGGTAGCATTACTATGAAAGATCCTAAAAAGTGCTCAGTGAAGAGAGACTTTCTCTAGCAATTTAGGATGCTGATCAAAATCCCACAGTTCCTGGGGAAAATTCCGACTCCTTAGTCACTGAAGAGCCATTTCCTGAGATGGAGAAATCAGTTTTAATAGATCTGTTGTAGTGGAAAGAGCTTCTTTCCAAAAGCATCTTTCTTCTAGAAGACAACTGATGAGAAGCTGCATAATTTCCCAGACAAGACGTAAAAGCAACACACAGAGAACAAAAAGTGATAGGCTCTTTCTTCACTGCAATAGAGTGAACTGAACAATGATCATCCAGCTCCAGGATGCAGCAGGAACAGACCACAGTTAGGAACTGGTGAAAATCCAGACTCCACCAACCAAGTGTCAAAAATCTCAGGTTTATTTCTTTGTTAACAGTACAAAGGCTGGCAAGTTACAGTGCAACCACGGCCAAAATAAAAGGCTTGTATGATTAATAATTTGATTTGAGATTAATAATAAATTCCTCTCAGTATAACAGAAACAATGAAATGAAAAAAGGAAGACAATGGAGCAGAGGTAATACACACAGTGCATAATCATCTTGCCACTTCAGAGGGAGTAGAGAAGAACCTTACACAATTTGCATGAGTTCAGTCAGCTTGGCCCAATACATAAAAATTATGATTTTCCTGATCAGTGTCACACTTTTCCATTTACAAGGTTTTTTTCTCACAAAGATATGCAGAGTGGGCTTTCAGAAATGGGTTTTTTCCCTTACATTGCTAACACAGACTAAAAGTTAGCATATTACTGAACATTATAATAATAGCAGAGCTTAGTGCTAAATCTTTTCTCAAGAATCCTTTCCACTGGCGATTTCTACCTTTTGGAAAAAGGATTTAAATCTCTCACTTAAAAATATCCAGCACAATCAGGAATATATGTATCAACAAGGGGGATTGCAAACTATTTTTGAAATGATTGTATTTTAATAGTTTTTACAGTAGATACAAATAGTATTACTCTTTGTTTTTCCTTTTTAAAGATTTACAGGACCCCATTTTACATGCACGCACACGTGCTAATGGTAAAATGAAAGGTTTTAATACAGTGTTTCATGTTAGCAGATGGCCCTTTGGTGCTGTGTTTTACTAGTTTGTTTTGCCCAAGAAATATTTGGCTACAGAACTTCAGCATATCATTGATTTTATTATGTTAGTGAATTATCTCAGAGTCTTGTAGTACAAAGTGCTCAGGCAGTTATTAATTTAATTTACGTCTTGTTATTACTGAGGAAACCTCTTTGTTATTCCGCACTGCTATCAATGTCTTTGCATCAATCCCAGCTCGGGGTTTTCAACACGCATCCTTCCTTCCATCAGTTCATTTTCCTTGTTTCCTATCCTTTTGTTGCCCTGGGTGGATTCAGCATCCAGCTGAGCTCCCATTTCAGCCTGTACCCTTCCTTGGGCCAGCCCTGGTGACAGACTCCGTGCCAGCCCCGGGCTGTGGGACAGGAGCCAGCCTGGCTGCTCCTTTGCTCACAGGCTCCAGTGCCGCCCCAGCTCGCCGTGCGGCACGGGGCTCGCACACACGGAGGGCAGGAGGGGAGTGCTGGTGTGAGACCTTCCTCTGCTCCTCAGAGACACCTGGCAGCTCTTCCAGCCCTTCTGTCAGCTGCCAAGAGCACAGAGCAAACCTCCCTGCTCTGGGAAAATGGGAAAACAAACACCACCAAACCAAAGCTCACCACGCTAATGTTCCACACAATACCGAGTGTGATACATTTTTTTCTAAATACAACTTATTCTAAACACTTTCACCAGCTGAACCAAAATAATTGTAGTGGCTGAAGAAATAAAGGCTACTTTTCAGCCATATGTAGGTCATCCAGTGTTGGAACCTAAAACTCTCAGATCCACAACACAGTTGATAGGAATGACTGGAGGGGAAGCAGCATGTAGAGCAGCCCATATGGGCAACATATGCTCCACCAGGAAACCACCAACTTTGTGACAGCAGCAGAATATTCAGGATAAGAGATGTTTATACATGGCTCCAGGAACAAGAGTGCAGTCTAAAGATGGCAGGCAGTATATCCAACTATAAAATATCCCATTACAGTCATCTGTGAGAAGAGTACAGGTATGATCTCCTGCCACAATATTAAACAGCAAAATGGGTTACCATGCACAGGCACCTAATACAGCCAAGGGCTTCTAGCATGAATTCAGTCTAGAGGCAATGCACTACAGCAACTTCTGTCCAAAAGACCACATATATTAAAAAAGATAATGACTAAAAAAAGGCATGGCACATTTAAAAAATATTAACCAATTAGCCAGAATTTGTGTATTACCATATACAATGTTAAGCTTTATACACATCATTTCCAAGAAGGATAAAAAGCAGAAAACTCTGAGCCATTAGCACAGAAAGTGCTCAAAACCACCAGCCAAAAAAAGATCCAGCAAGCTTGGGAAAATTGTCTGTTTAGGTCAGAGGAGTTATAGTAATCTTCTATTATTCTCTTGAAAGGTGATAAATCCTACTTGTGTCACATTTAAATGTGCACAACCTTAAAATACAAAAAAGAAATTAAAATTCAGTTTTCACAAATTTTTCAGGACCTTCAAAAAAAAAAAAAGGAAATCAGAGTAACACCGCTAGTGTCTGTCCTAGTTCAGATAGGAACTAATTAATAAAAACAAAGCAAAAAAATGCTAGCAGGCAGAAAAATGTTAATGTGAACTACTGCAACAGCCAAAGCTCTTTGTCATCTCTAGGTAAAGATTGACTGGTGACTATTAAATCCAAATATGAATCATAAATTTTGAGTCTCCCACCAGTTTTCATTTGATGTGCATAAAGGTGTGCAGAAGTTGCCTCACTTCCTACGTGGGATATCACTGTAAGTAACAGAGACGTGTATTTTTGAATTCTATTCAGAACTCAGCTTGAAGCCATGTGTAAACTTACAACTTTCAACTGTAAAATGGGTGACTAACAGCTGCATCCCACAAGATAATAATACAAAAAAAAAATCTTTAACAGTTCTGAAAGCATCTAAAATCCAAAAAGTACAGCTACAGTATTTGAATGAGCTGTTTGTTTTGAGCAGATAAAACAACTATTTTTTTTCTGTATTCTGCTTTGACTAAACATTCAAAGTTTTTCACAGAAGCCTATGATTTTTTATGAGCAAAAATTAAAACTGAAGTTAGAATCTTTGCAGCAGGGAGAATCAGAAGATATTCTAAGGCAGCAATTTATTATTTCTTTCATATTTCTGAATTGCCTGAATTGAAAGACTATCAACAACATGAGAAACTCATGACCTCCCAGTATGCAGATGATTCCCTAGAGACAGAGGACAGGATGTTATTATCTTCTCTTCTTACACATCTGTCTCCTCTTTTTCCTCCTTGCATCTCTTGTAAAACCACGTGCTTCATAGCAGAGTTCCTGTGGTGCATATTAATAACATATTTTATAAAATGTACACTATTTTAACTATTCAGAACTACACTCTTTGCCATTTCATTCATACATATACAGATACACTTTTACTGTGTGTGCCAAACCTATTTACATTGCTGAGGTAGCTCCACAAGTGCATGTAAGTGAATACAACACTCATTTCCCCACTCCTTTGCTTATTCTTACAACCTGCACTTGTGGGGTGACCATCTAGCTTTGGTCTAATCCAAGTGTTAACATAATAGAAAAGCAAAGGAAACAGAGGAAGGGAAAACCCAGCAATCTGCTAAATGCTATCTTGCTTAAAATACATTCTCTGTGCATTCTTTATGTATATATTCACAATCTCACAGAACACAATCTCACAGACCAGAGAGGATGAAGGTTAATTATCCCATAAAACTCTTGCATGCCAGTAGAAGAGATTCTGGTTTGAACTTCAGGGTATGCAATGGATGCATTATGGAAGAAAAGTGTATCAGAGAAGCAGCACAACACTATCAATGTCTTTTCCTTTCCCCCTCACATATCTCAGTAGTAAGCAGCTATAAACCCTTAAAGGAAAATGCTACCTAATTATGTCTTTATCAGCATTTCTTTATATTCTAGCTGCACAAAAGACCAAAGTCATAATTTAAATGCAAATTAATGAAGATAAGCCAAATACTCAGAATTTTTAAGAATCAACATTTTCTAAAAAAAGAGAACCACAAAAGAAGTTTAAGTATTAAGAAGAATAGGATAATTAACTTTGTTTTCAAACAAACAGATCTCAATTCAGAATTATGTAGTATTCCACTTTTTGACAAGAACTTATGATTGCAAGCCATCAGTTAATTACACAGCAACTTGTCTGGCAATAAAATCCCTGTGACAGAAATCTTAAAGCTCAGACAATTTCCAGTGACAATTTGCCTCCACAGATTCAAGAGCATATGTCATGTCAAGACACAGATTTCTGAGTTTATAAAGTTCTGGAAGAGCTTTCAGGGATTCAAACACATCCTACATTGTACAAATTTTCTAGGCTCAACCTTTTAATTTGAACTAGAAAGGTAGGACAAAAATATAATATACTGATGTTGAACTGAACAAATAAAGGAACTCAGTTAAATTCACAAGTAGAAAGCCTCTTACCCACTCAAGTAAAGCAAAATAAGGCAAGTCATTGATAGGAAAAGGAGACAGCAACAAGCCTTTAAATTGGCGAGTTCAAATTTGTTATTAGTCTTTTTCAGATTGCAGAAAGATTTTGTATACTTTCACAAGCATCGTAGAAAAAAAAATTGTAACAGGGCAAATGCACTGACAAAAACATTTTATGATAAATTAGGAGGACAAGAATCATTATTAACAAGCTACTACTTCTTTCAGTAAATGTGGCCTAAGCTTCCACAAGAAAAAGTCCAAAAGATTCTGGTCCTGTCAGCATTTAATAGTGGCAGGCTCTTTCTGCTTTGTATCCTCACATGAAATGTCTCTGAATATATATATATATATATATACATATTATATATAAAATATATATTTGTTCTGGCAGCTGATCCATCAGCTCAGGCCCCCTCCCAGACAGGGCAGGCCAGCAGGCACAGCACGATCTGCTCATCCTAACGCAAACACCGAGAGATGGGGCCCTGCAGCCTGGAATGCCCGCCTTGCCTCTGCTGACAGTGCAAAGTGCCCTGTGGGACACAGCCAGGCACTCCCACTAGCCAGGCTCTTCTCAGGGGCGCCAAGCAACAGGACAAGAGGAAATGGGCAGAAACTTCCTGATGCACAGGAAGTTCCGCCTGAACATGAGGGAGAACTCATTTTCAGTGAGTGTGCTGGTGACCAAACACACTGGAACAGGCTGCCCAGAGAGGCTGTGGAATCTCCCTCACTGGAACTGTCTGGACACAATCCTGTGCCATGGGCTCTGGGATGGCCCTGCTTTACCAGGGAGGGTGGCCCTGATGATGCACTGTGATCCCTTCCAACCTGAGCCATTCTGTGATTAATTCCACTTGTTCTGACGTACAGGGTCAAGTTCCTCATCCTTGCCATAACTACTAAAACTTAAAAATGAAAAGAAGCAAACATAATTTCTACTTTAAAAAATCCTCCTGCTCACAAACTATCAGAAATTAATTGAAAACTATTTCAGTTAATGAGGCCATTAAAAATGGCCATACTGTAAGTATGAAATAAAGTCTTACCCAAACTATAAAGAGCAAAGAGCACTTTTACTCAGAACATTTAGAAAAGGTACAACTGAAATTAATGCATTCAAAAAATAATCTGATATCATTTGCATCAATAAGCAATAATGGAAATATGATTCAACTCCTGATTTAGAAAGACAAATCTAATTTAACAAGGTATTTTTTGTTAAAAACCATGAACAATTTTAACTTAACGTCAAGTTGAACTAATGTATGAAACTGGATGCTACTCAGTTTTTAGCTGTAGGCTATTAGTGTGTTTCTAACTGCATTTCTTTGGTTTCCTGATTCTTCCCGAAGTTTTACCTTGTCTTACAGAGACTTCTCCCAGATAATTTTTTCCATTTTTTTTGTATTTCAAGTGATCACCTACACTAGAAAAGTCAATGTGACTTCTCCAGCAAGAAGAACTATATAAACTCAGTTCATGCACCTATGCATTCACTAGCACAGTTAAAGCCCAAGAGCTTCTGAGTAGTAGTAAGGGGTTACCAGGAGGGGTTACTGCTGGAAAGTATTAAATCCTGTGCTTCCACATCACATGAATTCTTAAGTCCTCTCTATTAGGCACATACATACAGTAACTACAGTTTAACTCGCCAAAAGGTTTTGGCATTTGTAGGATTTGTGGTTTTATTCTATAAACCTAAAGCATTAGGACTCAATAATATAAAGTAAGTTACAATAATTCTTAAGATTTGAATTGTTTCAGAACAAGATCTCTTAGTGCTAAAAAGTGAGCTATTGAGAGATAATGAAACTGACTTTAGAGCAAAATTATATATCTATATCAGTATAGCTTTTCTTTCAAGCATATCAACAGTCTCAAAGTCAACTGGACTATTCAAGTAATAGTGTAAAACCCTTATTCCATCCATTCCTTGTCAGCATTTCAGCATGATTTTCATCAAAGGAATTTAATTCCTCTTTTGTGCAGGAAAGGATAAGAATATTTGTAAATGTGAACAGAATTACACCCACATGCATATACTTCTGTGTGCTCGAACAACAAACTATTGGATACACCTAGATGTTCTTCTCTGCTATCCTGAACAATAAAAAAGTGTCTTTGAACCTAGAAATATAGCCTAGTTGCCAATATACCCAATGACAATCATGGGATGTAGAACTTCATGCTGCCTGCAACTTTGTGAAAGTAACACTGAGGTTAGCTCTCCATCCTTCCCTGATTCCCACACATCTCAAGTGCTGAGCTCTCCCCTACCTGCTGCAGGGCAAACAGCCAGCTATCTCCACACCATCTTATCTATTAATTCTCAATTCCAGCTTAAAACAAAACATTTCTTCAAGTGCATCAGGTGGGAGAGGAAAGAACAGTAAAAGCAAGTATTTCTGCTGTGCAATAAAATGCAAAAGCTTTTGCAGAGAGGTCTGGTTGCCTGTTCTTCCTTCCCTGGCACATTAAAAGGTAGGAGGGATGAAAGTCAATCTCTGATCTTCAACAGTGGTACAGGGTCACCTTTAGAGACAGTGTGCATCCACACAGCTCTTATTTCCCTCCTGGAACAGATCAAAGCCACAATGGACAGAAACCTCTATATTCATTTTTTCTTTGTCTCCTTCAAGTAATAGATAAAACCTGAGAGAGACAAAAAGAGAAAATAAATAAGCCTCCCAAGACACTTCCAACTAAAACAGCTCTTTGATGTTCCAGACTTAAAATTACATCCAGTTTGGCGCTGAATACATGTGGTAAAAATACAGCAACATTAAAAAACCCACCAATACCACTGGTGTGCAAAGGGAGTAAAGGCTGCTTAGCATCTCTGAGAGTCCACCCTCACACATAGGGAGGCCAAGCTTGACTTGCCTTCCCCTCTCACTTCGTAAAGACATATTGCAGGGAACAGCAATAATCACCATGAACCAGTAACATTTAATACAAGGGGGTTTAAGTGACTCCCACATGTCCTTTTATCCCTAGAGAGAACAGAAATGAAGTATTTGTAAAGTTGAATGCTTTTTCCTCCTGCATTACTTAAACCAATTTTTTTTTTTTTAATAAAAAGGAGCACTATGACAATGGACTGTGCAGCTCTTGATTCAAGACTATTCCTTCTTTGGCTGCTATAGCAGATAAAAAGAGCATAATATCCAATCCACCTAGACCTTAAAAAAAAAAAAAAAAAAAAAAAAGAAATCAATTATATCTTTTTCAAAAGTAAGGGGGCATGGAAGACGGATTTAAATGTTACCATAAGAAAGTAATCAAGATGATTATTCTACTAGAAAGTATCCCAAATGCATAAAGAACAAACCCACAAATAAAGAAGCAATCACTGTGTTGTGCAAACACACAGATCACTTCTAAATAAATCTTGTTCATCCTATGCATGATTTAACATACTTAGACAGATGCTTTGCTTGGGTAAGCAAGACTGACAGCACTCAACTGGAAACCCCTTAATTGGATCACACAGCACAAATTTCACTTTTAGGCCGTAACTTTGTTTTTATGCACCTGCAGTGATCTCCCCTTTCATCACAGCCCACCCCACCGCCCCACTATCCCAGGCAATGACCATGGTGACCAGTACAGGGCTGTAACACCTCTGTAGGCCGAGGATTCAAAAGCATACAAAAGAATGTTCCCTGTCAGCAGAAAAGGTATTTTGCCATCTACATAGAAACAACCTCTTGTTTAAAACAAGTTACTGCAGGGGGTGTCCTTGCCCAGGCAGTGACCATGAAAGGGTGCAGGGGTGGCCCCTGTGAGGGGAGCCCAGGGACGGACACAGTCAGAGTCACAGCTCCAGCCCACCCTCCTCAGGGCACGGCTGAACCCTCGGGCACAGTGACAGCACCTCTGGGAAAAGACTCTTGAGAAAGGGCAAAACGGTGTTCCGCAGCAAGGAGGGAGGAAAAAAGTGTGAGAACGAGTCCTGTGACACTCAGGTGAGAAAAGTGGAGGAGGCGCTTCAGGCCCCAAGAAGAGATACCACAGTGCAGCAGGCTGTGCCCCAACAGCCCATGGAGACCCCTCTGGAGAATGTGGTGTTTTCTGAAGGACTGCAGAGCCTGGGGAAGACCCATGCTTGGACCAGGGAAAAGCGTGAGGAGGAAACAGCAGCAGGGAGAAGCTGTTCTGTACTGATCACAGCCCTCATTATCCTTCCCACCATGCCACTCAGGGTGGGGGGAAGAGGCAAATGAGCTGGAAATAAAGAAGTGGTAACAAGCCTGGGAAAAAGATGAGGTGCCATGGGAGTGGAAGACATCTTAGTTCTGACCACTGTTTCTCACCATCCACTCTTGAGACTGACCATAAATTAAATTGTATTACGTCAAGTCTGTTTTGCCTGTGATGGCAACTGTTAAGAGATGTCCCTGTCTACCTCGGCACAAGAACTTTTCCATCATATTTTCTTCTCCTGTCCTATTAAGAAAGGGAATGAGAGAGCAGCTGGTTTTATGTTTGGCAGCTGGCCAAGGTCAACCCAGCAGAGCTACAAAACTAATTTCTGTCTAGTCAATCAAGTCTTCTGCAGCTGTGTACTCTGAAAAACCTCCAGCAGCTAAAACCTCCCTCTGCAGCCAAAACCCCACAAGGTGCTGGCCTGCCCTCTGACAGAGCTAACAAGCAAACAGAGGTTACAAAAGAAAACTACAGACGGCCATCCTGCCTTTGCCAGTGTAGTCATGCCGTGTGTTGCCCTCCAAATCAATGAGACCACCCTACCCAGCTCAGGATATCGCAGAATCATAAAATAGTTTGGGTTGGAAGTGACCTTAAAGATCATCTAGTTCCAACCCCCTGCCATGGGCAGCAAACTTTCCACTAAACCAGGCTTCTCAAAGCCCCTGCCAACCTGGCCTTGAACACCTCCAGGGATAGGAAGTCCAAAACTTCTCTGGGCAATCTGCTCAAGTGCCTCAGAAACCTCACAGTGAAGAATTTCTTCCTAATGTTTAATGCAAATCTACCCTTCTTCGGTTTAAGGTCACTCCCCCTTGACTGGGCCCAGGGAGGAGAGAAAGTCTATATATAAGGAAATAAGGGGGAGGAGGAATTATATAACTTAAGGGACAGTCAGTGCAAGTGGCGGGAAAACTGGGAAGGGCAGAACCATTTACATAAAACGGGGGAACAGTATAGAAAATGGGGGAGTAATACAATAAACTTAACAAACACACTACAACACAGCAAGACTGTCCACCATGGCTAAACCAAAGTCAAATCCCAGCCCGTCCTCACTGGCAGCAAATTCCTCCCCCCTCCCAGGTACACAGGCAGTTAGGATGCTTTGCACAGTGCTCTTATTACGGTTCCATCCCCTCTGACAGGGAGTGACCAGGCAGGGGGCAGAGAGGGGCCCAGCAGGTGCTGGAGCAGCCTCAGAGCACGGCAGCCCGGCTGACGCTTCCCCAGCGCTGGCGCCGGCTGTGGTGCACGGCACACAGGGATCCTGCATGGCATGGCACTGCATGGAGGCCACCAGCCACGTCTGCCACAAATGTCCTCTCCTTAACTGCAACCCTTCCTAAAATTTCTCATCTGCTTTTTCACTGGCACTCAGGTCTGATACAAGCCTGGACTTCAAGAAATATTTAGTTCTTCCTCCACCAAGCTTTCTACATCATCTGAAGTGCTTCAGACCACTTACAAAAAGTAATTACTTGAAAGATTACATCTCAACAACACTTTTGTTTATCCCTCTGAAACAGCTAATTCTTCTCATCCCCTATCAAAGTGAACTCGGATAGCAAACAGTTTGCAGAGCAGACTACCAGGCAGCTTGCTGAAAGCATCTCTACCCTGCAGAAACAAGCAGCTACACGGAAGGGAGAAGGAGCTCTTACGCATTCTCAAGTGCCAGGTCTTAGAAGGATGTTACACTTGAACACCCCGACTTGCAGTAAACAAAAAGAGAAATCAATACAAATGCTACATTATGCCCATGGCACTCTTGTTCACACTTGTAAGAACCTTCCCTAAGTAACTGCACCTCTGTGCTGAAGTTCAGCTATTCCAGCTAAACAGAAGCCAACAAAAGGCTCCAAAGAAACCAAGCAGAAAGAGTTTTTAAACCTAAAACCAAAATTGCTCTTCCTCATAGTCAAGACAATTTAGGATAAATACCAAACAAAACGAGCTTTTGCCCAAAAAGATCTGTGGGTAGCATCAGTTATGGTTTTTAAACAAAAGGCCATACAATGACCCATGAATATGGTTTAAGACTACACAAATGTAGGCTTAAAGTTCTGACTTTTATGTTCTGTTTTTTAAAGAAAAGCTTTATACTTTGGCTTCAAAATAAGCTCATCAAGCTGATCAACTTGCAACAACAGTGGTAGAAAAAGAAACACACAGGGATTAAAAAAAAAACACAACCAAACAAAAAAACCCCACCTGTGTAATATAAATTATAAAAGCTCCATGATCTCAGGTACACTTAGACGCCTGTGTTGAGTCTTCTCTCAACACAGGAAGAAGTTAGTCAAGAACTCAATATTGAAACTTTCCAGAGCCTTTCTGACCAGAAATTTCAGCACCAGAATGGTGCAAAGCTATTACAGTGTCCCATGGGTGATAGAAGTGAGCACAGCTCCCAGGGAAAAGAGAGATTGTCAACTCCATGGCAACACAAAGATAATAGAACACAAGTGGCCATTGAAGGAGTTACCAGAATCATGAAGGATACTGAATGTATATTCCATTATTCTTTTGGTCTTGCAAATTTAGCTCTTGACCTCTAAAGGCAGCATATTACTTAACTCTGTATTCTAATTTTCATGTTGCTTAGATATTTCTTATGTACCTTAAGCCACATACATTAAATAATGCACATTTACAGACGTGCTGCTCTCAACAGTTTGAAACTTCTTGGTATTCCAGTCTGGTTTTACAAGCTAGCCAGGTGAAACCAAAAGGAAGCAAAAACCACCCAAAATGGGCAAGTCTTTAACAACAATTCTGCTCTAAAGTTACTTATGTTAACATACAGAAATCCCATATCATGATCTCTCACAATATGAGAATTCACCGCCATCTGTGTGTCTGTTACTTCGAATGGAACACTGATTCCCCAAGGCACTGTCTCTGATCTAAAAGAAGTCAAAGCTTGCAAGGAAGCAAAACAGTCTCATAAAGGCATTAATTTTTCCTTTGAAAAAACCTTGAAACTTGAAGGTTTAAATTTTGAACGCCCATTTGCCAAGAAAGTTTGCTTTTAGAAACAGCAAAAGGAGGTAGAAATTCTGTTCTTTTTTTAAAGACAAATCTAAGATAGCACATAGTGAAGCATAAAGTTACTATGAAAGGCTTCAGATGCAGCAAGCTACTTAGTCTTTGCAAAGAAAGACTGAAAATAAGATTAATACTCTTGAGAAAGGAGAAAGCAAACAAATTGTATAAAGCATAAGATTCTATTTTTCAAATTACCATAGGTAGAACAAGTGCTATCATCTCCTGACACCTAACTTCATAAAGTTAAGAACTAGACAGTCCAATACCTAATGCCAAAGGTGAAACAGCACATGCAAGCAAAATATTGTTGCTTGAGTCCTCATTTTAACAAATTCTGGTTTGACAGAAGTGACTCCATGCAAAACACAATGTGGTAACAATGCAGCACAGCAGAAAAACAAATGCAACACCAACATTCAACTCTAGATACAGTCTATACTGTAAACAGTTTGGCAACACTTCAGGATGCAGGATATATTTACTTATAAGAGAGTCACACAGATATTCCTTACCACAACTTGAGTGACACTCCAGGTCAGCACTTCCCCCTAGCCAGAGACCCAGGCAGCTGTGTCCCACCTACACTGCCCACAGCTGGAGAGCTCAACTCATGGGGAATTCTTCTCTAGACCTACAGAAATATTTTTATCCTTGTAACAGTGGTCAAACCCCTGAACAGATATTCTGAACAGATATTCAGAAAGGTCAGAGTCTTCACTGTCGAGGATGTTCAAATTCCCCCATGTGCTCAGTGGAGATCTTACCCACAGAGTCAATGAACCCAGGCAGGCAAGTCACTTGTCACTCTACAGCACATGCCTTATAAATATCCCAGATGAGTGGATGTCCTAATGAATGAACTGATGCACAGCTGTCTCTGCTGACCAAATAACCCCTGACTAAATAGGGGTCCAGATAAGAGTGCCCAAATTTACATATTGCCTTCCCAAACTTGTCTGCTTGCATGTGCAAACTCTTCAGTCAAATACAGGACTGAAAATTAGCTAACTCATTTCTGAGTCACTGACTGCATCCACAACAATACTGCCCATTTGACATTACAGCATTTGAGAATAAAGCCTCTTTGTGTATGAAGTGAGGGAAATAATCCTACTATGTGGAAGATTTTTTAATTTACAATAAATAGTATATTCCCTGCAAGTTTTCCATTCTTTTATTTGTAAAATATATGAATAGTGGTTAAAAATAACTGTACAATCACTAAAGAGGCCGACACAAAACTCTACATATCTCAGTTTCCATCCTGGTACATCATCACAGGTTAAAAAATATTCTGAAAGTGAAACATTTTATTACCCAAAAATAACAGATGTTTCTGGCATCATGGCAGGACAGCAGCATGCTCACAACATCCACAATAATCCAGAATTTGTGGGAAATCCACACTTAAAGGGGGCTAACGCTTAAGGAACAATTCTTCTCTTACTTTAGAAAATAAGGTTCTGTGTAAGCAAAAAAAACCCAAAGCCCTTTTTCATAACAATAGATAATTAATTATTTAATCATAAATAGTATCTACCAGCAGAAAAATAAGGCAAATAAATCAGGATTCTGTAAGCCTTTTGTGAACACTTCCTCATCTTTTGACAAGGAATTTTCCTCCAGGATTCGATCTCCATTTCTGCTAAATTCTAGAGCCATGCAAATTCAGCCTAAATTTCCGACTTCTAACAACAAGGACTTTCAGGCATATTTACCCAAATCATATTGCTCCTACAAACAACTGCTACAGAGTTATCTAAAATAAATTCAAAAAAAGATTGATGACTATGTTGGTTATATACAGTGAAAGCCCAGAGTCACATGTTAAAGAATAAATTCACATTCTTCATGAGCCATCTGGTTTAAAGCCAAGTATTCTTCTCCACCACCCAGAAATCTTGTATAAACATAAGAATAGTACATTATTTTTCCTTCAAAATGAACACATCTGTCAAAAATCCACAAATGGTTCTAAGGCAGATTCACAAACATGTCCATTTCTGAACAGGAGGCTGAAAGAAATACCAAAACGGAAGATACTGTACAATCTGGCTGTGGGCTGCTATCGTCACACACCTAATTTTCAGTGCATTGATATTGGTATCAATTCACTCAACACTGAAGTCCTTTCATCACTTCCAGGTGCTTTTAAATTACAGGCCAATTAGGAATTGCTAAGCTGAGCTGCTTATTAGCTCAACAGGCATTTTTAAGGCAAATAACAGCAGATTTGCCTCAGACAACTAATGTTTGATACCCCTGTATAAATCACCTAAGCTTTTAGATGCTTGTCTCTTCCTTACAATGGATTTAATTTTTACAGCAGGCTCCCAACCACCAACAGTTTTGTAATTCCTATTAATTTTACTAAATTAGTATCTTGAAAGCAGAAGAACTAAAAGAGTGAAGAGTTTGAGGGGTTCCTCTTATTCACGTCTGACCTTTAGCAGCACCGTTGTCAAAACAGGTAAAACCATATAAATTAATTTTGGAAAAAATACCAATTACTAGGAAACAATATACTACCCAAACTAAAAGTATGCTTAGTTCTGGAAAATTTTGCCAAATAAGAGTTTTCCTTTGTTAATGCTTCTAAAGTCTTCTCCAAAGTCAAAACATTCAAGCAAGGGTGTTCATCACAATCAGGAAGGGAAAATCCACATTGTCTCCCTAAAACAAATTATTCCCTCTCTCATCTGCCTATCCTTACGCCATGTATTGACTCCTCTGCCAACACTTAGACTCCTGAAAAATAGTTATAAAAATTACAGTATTCAGATTACATGATCTCATTAAAAGACAGCAGTGAGGATGGGAGTTGTACTTCTGCAAAGCATATCATGAAACTTCTTCAGTTGCAGCTGCATTCTGTGGTCTCACTTTCAAGAGAACTGTAAAGAGAGTTGTAAAGATAAGAAAAGGCAAGGGACACAAACTTCTATCTGAAGTGTTTCCCACATTCATCAATCAGTAGGTGTTTAAAAAGCAGTACTTCCAGGGAGAAGGAAACCACTGAAATAAAGGGGAATGTGGAAATCTCTCAAGTTTAGAAACAAACCCAGAACTATAGGCCCAACAGCTGACTAGAAATAGTCAAAAATTGGCAAGTTTTCATATCACAATACTCCATGCTCAAATTTACCTATTTGAATACAATGTTTGGCTCTATGGCCATACCATGTTATGTCCCTCTGGACAACTTGGTGGAGCTAGCATTTAACATTTGCACACTCCTAAAGACAGAAACCCATAGTGAAAGGGGATGCAACACTATTCAGCCGTTAATCAGATCTGTGTATATTAGGAAAAACCATATAATTACATATTTTTTAATTCTGCACCAATTATGATTTAATTTCTGCTTAAAGGAAATGGCCCAGAAAATTTTCTCACTCTTCCTGATGCTGGCAAACCTATTCAAGAAGGATGTATTTAAATTAAAATGTTAAAGTTTACCAGCCTGTTCTTTTTTTCTAATTCCTACTGCCCTGTCATTGCAAAGTGGTATGATTTTTCTCAAAGTCTACCACTTAAAAGGAACAATCTCAGAAATGTTTATTTCAAAGTGTTGCATAATGTCATTATTAGCATTTTATTTCAAATCATGATTCATGGACATTTATTCTGAAAAGCTACAAAATAAAAGCACTAGGAAGCACGCAGTGAGAGACCAGGACAATAATGAAAATGAGAATGGAAATCAATAAAGAGAAAAGAACTAGAGCAATGGGACCTGGACCATATCACAGACCATAATTCACTGGTGACTAACTTATACTGAATGCTAACAACTGAATGCTGGCAGGAAAGCATTTGATCAAAACCTACCTGACAGAGCACAGAGCTCAAAAGGCAAATCAAGCAGGTCTCTCTAAAGCTACTCTAATTAGAGCTTAGCAGTGTGACCATTTTTTTGTTCCCCTTCTTAAAGATAAAAAAGAAAAGAAAAAAAAAGAAAAAAAGAAAAAAAGAAAAAAAAAAGAAAAAAAAGAAAAGGATAAAATAGTCTTAAAGCTATTACTCTCCATAAATTCTTAGTTACAACTTCACAGTATATTCACAGAGCATCTACTTGTGCAAAATCCCACTGAACCACAGAAGTTTCCCTGCTCAAGTTCCCTGAAGGCCAGGATCTGAGCAGGGCACAGCACATGGGCAAAGGGGAAAAGGTTAAGTGGCTCCAGGACAGCACACACATTTAACAACATGACGGCAGACCAGATAACATCAGATGTATGAAGGAAACAATGAAAGGAAATTGGCTGAAAGCCTCCCAGCCTTCCCAGTTTAAGTCAGGAATAAATTTTTATCTTCAATCATGCAAAAGTTGCCTAAAAAAACTTTGGTATACACTGGACTGGTAGTTTATGTATCTAGCCAAAAGACAACAGAACAGGATTCCTGATCTCCATCTCTCTCACTGTCACAGAAAGAAAATGGCACAGTGATTACGTACGTGTCAGAGGAACTGAGCTGACACTTACCACATAGCTACTGCACTGTCAGCTAGGGGGTAGTCTGATATCCCAGAGATGTAATTTCCTTTCCAAACTTCAAATGGAACCCAACTTTCAGTATTTCTATTATTTTCAAAGTTACAGTAGAGGAGCAATACTTTGATATTCTTCCTGTTCTGCACAGAAGGCATAATGATGAAGGATTGAAGCACACAAAAATCAGAGCTTCCAGAGAGAGAGCTTATTCCTTCCAATAACTCCCAGTTCTCCACTCTTCTACCAAGACTACCAACTTATTTTGACAGGATCGCTTTCCCATTCCAAAGCTTTTCTTCCTTCTGGTGCAAAGGACCAGACAACGCAAATGTAAACCAAAGGATACATATGCCATTCCATAAAATCCAGTACAGCTGCGGAGTGTGAGAAGTGGATGACCTGTGGTGAATGAGGTTTGCTTAACTTTGTGCAGTTAAACCTCAGAGGAATAAGACCAAGATTGTCACAGTGATTCACTTAGTCCCCAGCACAAGCACAAGCAGCATTCTCAAGAAGCACAGAAGAAATGACTGACCTTCAGAAAAACCCACAGTATATACTATATAACGGCTTTTCCGAAAATCATTACTTAGGAGTGCTGAGTAGGAGGACTAAGGCAGACAAGCCAAGGTTCTTGCAACTTTCCAATGCTGGGAGATGCCTGAATTACCACACTACAGGCAGAATAAAAGATGACACAGAGCCATAAGCAACTCACTCTTATGCTCTATTCAACCACAAAGTTGTGGTGTCAAAGTAAGGAAAGTTAGGAAGGAAGCACCAGTGTGTGTTTTCTGTTGCACAGAAAACTTGTGTATATACATGCCAGTGGGTTGCAAAACAAAAACACTGGCTTAACATTTTAGAGGGAAGGATCAACTCCAAATGCTGCTGTTATGCATGTTATTCATGCTACACATGACTGCTACAAGCATTCAAGTCATATGCAAAAGTATAGTGAAAATTCACAAGTCTATACAGATTCGATAGAGAAATCAGTATGTCCTAACCTCCTGTGGTCAACGAAACACTTGACCCAACAGATGTTTTGTAAACTCTGCTCTGCAGTGTGCCAAATGTAGCCAGGCAGAATACCAGGAACAGCCTTTTTAGAACCTTACTGGACAACCAGGAACTCAAGACTATTGATGGCAGTTGGGCTAAAAACAAATTAGAACACAGCAACACTGCAAGTGAATTCATACAAATTGTGCCACTGAACACGTTTTGTTCTTTATCACCACAGCACTTAATTATTTTGAGAGCTTGCTGATAGGCATGGTTATTGAACACAACTCTGGTCTCAGTAGTTTGTATTTTGTCAGGAAGATCTCTTTAGCCTGGAAATTGAGAAGTGGTAATTTATTCTCTATGTCAAGGAATTAAGAACAGTTAGTCAATTCATTCATCTGAAGAGCTGAGAGACCTGAATGAGACAGTGTGCAAACTCTTCTAAAGCTGTCCAGCATGGATCAAAGTATCCTCCTTCCCAAAAGAGGGCAGCAGGTATCTATATGCAGAGAAGCACAGACTCCACAGGACAAGGATATAAAAATAAGGTTAGAATCAGGGTAAGAGTAATGGAGTAATAACTGACCCCGAATAGGAAGGATTAAAAAGTTGCCAATTTACCACAATAATTTAAAAGATTATAAAAATCAAGTATCTGTTTTCTTTTTACTCTTGCTTTCTGGCTGTAGATCTTATCTAGACACCAGTTACACAGTGGAGATACTGTCACAAAGGGAAAAAAAACTCCAAAAATGTGAAGGTAACTGTTAAAGGAGAAATAGAGAGTAGCTGAAAACTGACTATAAATACGGTGTTTCCACGTTGTTGGCAGAGAGAACAGGAACATGATTACAAATATTCTGAATCTGAAGACTGATATTGGCATTCAGGGCTGGGATGCACTAGCACACAGAGTGGATTAAAAAAATGTACTGGATAAAAAAATGTACTGGAAAAAAGCACCACAGGAGCTGTGGTAACATAAATGGGGTGAAATTCAGCATCCCAAGCTTCAGGCCAGGACTCACAACAATTTCTGCAATATTTCTGTTCTCCTTGGGTGCTCTGAGCTGAAGGCTCAGACGCACTGCCTTAGCACACTCCAGGCACCATGTTCATGCGACATGAGAACATGGGGGCATTAATTCCAGCTGCAAAACCTACAGATAAAGACAGTTAGGATAGTCAGAGAAGAAGAGAGACTACTGCCTGAGGAATGATTCAGACCTGGATTGTTTCATATAGCAGAATGAGACGCCACCCTCTACTAAATCCTTCAGGAAGGAAAAGCTGTTATTACATCTGAAGGGCAGAGCCGACAAAACAGGAACTGGGTATAAACCAAACATGCAAATGCATTTGTCTGGGAAACAAAAGTCTCACAACTATTAGAGTAAGGAAAAACAGTAGCCACACCTACTAAGTGAAAGTTCATCTGCTTCTAAAAGAGACAAGATGTCTTACTTTTGGACATGAGACTGACTCAACCCAGGAGGTCCCTTCTCATTTGCAGTTCAAGTATGATACACAATAACTTGTCTGCGTGTTGAATACATTCATCAGCTTTCCAGTA